>NC_133586.1:13172096-14372096 GCF_964106895.1 Numenius arquata | reverse complement strand
ACTTTATCCACATGATAAATCAGTAAGATTTGATCCAAGCTGGCTGTTATCAGGGGCCCAGGATTCTATTGTGATCTGCTGGGATATATTTACTGGAGACATCTTACACCAATTTAGTCTGCAGTCTGGTCCAGTGACAGAGCTTTTGCGATCTCCAGAAAACTATAAAGTAAGTAAAAGTATAATAAATGATGCCTCAAAAAAAAAAGTTATCTCTATATACGTGTATATATGTGTGTGTATATTTATATGAGGAAAAAAAATGTAAATACTTTTCAGCACTTTATCCTTAATTTACATTGATTTAATGGTCTTGTTTGGAAGTTGTTTTTAATTTCAGGGGGTTGATTTTGTGTTAGTTTGTAACTTCAGTGGTGCAGAAAAATGATCCTAAACCAGCGATGTATTAAATTTAAGCTCTTAACATTCTATTCACCATTTTTATTATTATAGCTGTCAATCTAAGTGTTAATCTGATTATCTCAACTTCTGAAGTTAAAAAATGTAATTAGTAAGGCTAGGGGTTTGAACATAGTAAGAAAAGATTTGGACTAATATTATTTTAATCTAAATCTGTATGCTTGATTTTGGTTCCTGACACATCCTTGTGGTCTTTTGGATGTATGCTGTTGTGTTTTATGAGAAATTTGGAATAAGATTGAACTGAAGTACTGGATGCTCTATGGAATTTTGTTGAAATTTGTCCCCATTGTATTCCATGGGGCTGGGATTTCATCTTTTTCCTCTTAAAAAGCCTGTGAAGACATATTTTGATATTTATGGTTGATTCAGAGTTCACTTACGTGCCAACATTAAGAAGTCCAAAAGATGATTTGTAATGGCCTAAGTTCTTGATACTCGTAAGGTGCTTTCTTTTTTCTGTAAACTAGATGGTAGGATTTAATGCTGGCTTAGATAGTGTTTCAGCTCTCTTTACAGGGCTGAGGTTTTCCATAGGGTGAATTCCTTCCTGTGTCAACAAAAATTACTTGCAGGAAGGGAAGGCTTTGCAGAATCAGATCCATACAGCGTGAACTGAAATTGTAACATACCTAATTTTTTGTTAGAAATACATTGCCCTTGGCTTTTGTGTCTTAAGACCTGACGTAATTTTATATCGCACAAACAGCAGTTTGATTTAAAGCAATTTTTTTACCAAATTCTCTTCTAGGACAACTATTACTTTGTATTTGGTTAGATAATCACTGCTTTGATAAGGTACTATGAATAAATTATAATTCTTATTTTTTAAAAAATTTAAAAATCGGAGGAGATTACATGTTAGATCAGTTGTACAGCTAGCCTGTTAAAAACAAATTGGAGAAGTACACCGAAATAAAACATAATTTTCTAAAATGAGTGTGTTCTGGGAAAGAAATCACTGGACAACTTTTACCAGGCTTACTAAACTGTTATGACTAGGGTTACAGTGTTGAAAATGAAGTTCTTTCTGTTTTGCAGTTAAAAGATCACAGCATAGTGTGCTGTGTGTGCAGTGATCACTCAGTAGCAATTCTACACCTTCAGAAGAGACTATGTCTCTTACATGCCAGAAAGCATCTGTTTCCTGTGAAGAAGATAAAATTTGACCCTGTTGAAAATCTGCTAATTGTTGGATGTGAAGATGATTCAGTTTATATTTGGGAAATTGAAACAGGTAATAACACAGAGGAGGGGTTTTGTTCACTTTCCTCAAGTTTTCTTTGTCTGTCATGTGGTGTTATGCAAATCTAATTTATAGAAGACCAAAGCAGAATCATAATATGAGAAACCTTTTGAGTTAATTAATAATCAGTAAATAGTGGAAGATAATTGCAAAGCTCACAACTGTGTAGTCAGGAAACCTAAAGCTGAGTGTTTCAGGTTAAACTGTAGATTCCCAGGTGATTTGGGAGTGTAATACTGATTCACAAGGGTAATAAATGTAGTTATTTGAACTTTGACAGATAGAAGTATTAGAAGCTGTAATACTACTAAACATTACAATACAGCGTTTCCATGGGATTCAGAGCCATGTGTCCTGCGGGAGGGGAAGTGCGCAATGAATCTAGAACCACTGAAATGCACAGCATATTAATACTGTGTGAAAACATAGTTCTACTAACGTAACACTGAAATCATTATTTACTTTAAAGTTATTGCAACATACTGTCTAGACTGCTTTGGAAAAAAAAAATCCCTTGTTTTAAAGTACAAAAAAAATCTGTGTTTAATGAATGACTTGGCAAAATGAGTACAGCATAAATTACAAGCCTGTTGTGTTAGTAAGCTATTTAATATCATTAAGCTTAATTTGATGCCACTGCTCATGTATATTACATCTTCAGAAAGGGTACAGGTAGTTGAAAGTGTGGTTTTTTAATTGCTATTTCTGTATCTTTTGTTACTAGTATCAGCAACAATGAGAGCTACAATCACCACCTCTTAAGGAATAGCTGGAACATAAGAGATGCATTTTTACATGAGCAATTAAGAAATTTATTTTTGTTCTTCTTATGCGTTGGTCACTAAAAGATACCATCTAGTGTGACTACTTGGGAAAGCCTACTAAGATATACCGTAGTTGGTTTAATGTGAATTATATCTGTATTCTAGGAGAACGCAAGAGGTCGTGGCATTGATCCTTGAAATTGGCCTGACCTAGATCAAGAGCTATGTAGATATTTCGGTGCCACTCAGGAAGATGAAGCATTGTTGAGATGTATGAGAGAGATGTGTACAGCATCACAGACAAAACTCTGCAGAAACACAGCAGCCTTTCATTATGATTTTCATCTGTTGGCAAATGAGCAGGCAGTCATGCATGGTACCACTTGCTTACAGAGTTACCTGTGAGCGTATTCCCTGACTCAGTTAAATAGGATAAAATTTAAGTGGTAGCCTTCTGCTTGCATTCCATTACAGAAATGGACATTAGAAACAACAAAAACTTTATCTTTAGTCAGAGTGTTTGGGTTTTTTTTAATTTTTCTTCCCGCTATGCAGTTAGTTTGTGACTGAGGCACTTTGCCTCTTTAAGTGAAAGTCAGTGGAGAACCTGATTTTGTGTCAGACTCATATATTGCTGTTTGTAGTTTAAAAAAATCTGAACAGTGTTACTGTTCTAGAGTTAATGGACAACTGGGAAAACAGCCAGTCTGTTCATAATTTCCATTAATATTTTGATATTTACGCTGTTGTAGAGTCAGCAATAATTCTGTTAAATTTGACAGATGACTTTACAAAAGTTTAGGGACTTCTGGTACCTATGACTGGCTTTCAGTTAAACCAATTTAGCTCCAAAACTGTTCTTCTACCAGATAATTAAGAGGATGACCTTTATTCCAAATAAATAGGCATTTCAGCATAGTTTATGCTGAAATGTATTAAATACCAAGAGTGTAGTTGACTTCAAGTGGAATTTACCTTAACTAACTTGAGACTTCTATCTATGAGATGAGACCTCAAGAGTCTTAAGACCTCTACCTATTACATAGTAGTTTATGTTGGTTTTGTAATGCTCAGAAGGAAGTAGGAATAAGTAAAAGTCTGTATCTTTCCCCCATTGACTACAAAGGGAATTAAGGGGTGGGATGAGGATGGGTGGAGGAAGGGGGGACGGCAAAGCTAATTGCCTGCTGCTATTGCAGATCTAGAGTAACATAAATTGAATCCTATCCTTTCAGTCCTTTGGTTTACAGAACAAAGTAAAACAAGTCTATTCTAAGTTTAAATGTTGCTATTGCACATGCATGTTGGTAGTGATATAGAGAGCAATACAGAAGCCATGAACTAAATCCGTGTAGTTTAATGTATTTTGCCTAAATTTTAATATATGGATACAACAACTTTCCATTACAGTAGAATATCTTTCCATGACAATAAATATTGATCTAATAATACATTTGCAATATTAATATACCATGTGTGCAGGATATGTTCCAAACTTATGTGTGCTAGAAGACGAATATGAAAATCAATAACAAATTTTATTCTAATTAAAGTACAGAATATTTCTTTCAATAGCCACCACTTGAAATCCGCTTCAGTAAGGAAATCAGCTGTTATCTATAGTGCTTTTACATTTTCCTAAGCAGTTAGTATCTTTGCTTTTTTTAAAAAGGTAAATATCACTATGATAAGATCTAGTCATAAAAGAATCGCTGGCTTTTTCTCTTGCTATATACAGCATATGGCAGCATATCTACCGAACCACATTTCTATCTAAAATGTATCAAGAGTGAGGAAGGAATGGCAGGCTTTAATGAGCAATCTTCCTCGCTCAGAGGTAGCAGTCTTCATTTATCAGAAGTAGATTTAGTCTTTCAGTTAGTACTAGTTTGTGAATTTATTCCTTGAAGTTCATCACTCTCACAGAGTGAATCACCTACTAATATTGTTATTTTCTTCTGCCTTGCAAGTCTTATTCTGTTTTATTGTTTTACAACATGGTTAGTGTGACTTTAAGAATAGATAACATCATTAAATCTTTTTCCTCAATTATAATAATACTCAGTCAACTTCACACTGACTACATTGCCTTTTTCATACTCACCCAGGGAGTGCAAGTTTTGAGAATTTTCTTGCATGATGCTAGCCCCAGTGCAGAAAAAAATGGAAATGTGTGCCTAATGCGTATTTCTGCTGAGGTCAGATCTCCTGTATGGTCAAAAATAAGTGTATTTTTACAATCCTTAGTAGAAAAGGTCAAAATCATCAATAAGTAACAGTTGGGATTTGTGTAGTTAACCATGTTTTTGGAAGATCGATTCAGATGGCAGATGAAAATAGTTTGAATAGAGAGTATGTAAGGTATTAAGGCAAAGGAATTGAGATGTGTTGAGACATTACTACACTTCAGTTTCAGAAGATGTGGTGGCCTAGTAGTCTTACAGGCTTCGTATCTGGATATACTGGGGATTGTCTTATACATTGTTGTCTATGACACTACTGTTATTGCTAATATGCTAGATTAAAATAAATTCAAGTACAGATACAGCTCACTTGCATTCTGAATGCAGAAATCTGCCTCCTTTGATCTTTTTTCAGAGGACCAATAAGGGTGCTTTCACATGTTATTGTAGCAGTGCCATCAATTTTTTGCTACTTGTTTAGAAGCTATTTTTTAAAAATGGTTTGTGAGCTGTAAAAATCAAAGTCCAAAAAACATTGTGTCACATTCTAAGCCCTGAGCTTGGGGGATCTTGCATTTTACATAGAAAGGAACAACTATTATTTTTTTTTATAAAGCAGTAATCCTAAAAATCAAAGTGCTTTCTATAGACATATTCTTAGAATGCTCTAGGTGTTATGTAATTTTAAAAAACTTTTTAATGTATACAATGCACCAGAAACTTGCATAAAGGGCCTGCTACCTCAGTTCAGAGACTTTCTTTGCTATTACTACCTGTCTTTGCAAACTTAGCATTTTATTGATACGTATATATAATTTTCTACATGTATATAGCTTGGTTTTTGTAATAGAGGTAGGCGAAAGACTGTAACTTTCACTGTAACAAGATTGACTGAGTCTCATCATGTGGGATGGATTCTGTATAGACCTCTCTTGCTTGAGCAAACAGAAAAGCTAATGGTGCTTCAATTAAAGTTGTCATTATGGTGGGAACAAGACAACAGCGTTGACAGTGTGTTTCACAGAATTGTGATGTTCAGCTTTGAGTCCATACTTTAAGACATGAAGATTTTATGAAACACCCATGTGTTTCCTGACTTTAATGTGAATAATGAATGACTTGAAACCCTTTTACTGAGGAAAAAAAAAAATTCCACCACCTGAAGGTATCTGTCAAGCATTTAAAAACTACACAGGTATCAGTAAATTAAACAGGCTTTTAATAAGATTGGCAGCCCCCATAAAATACACAATGTTTAACATAAGTCAAATCCATCTGTGATCACTTGTATTGCCAAAAAAAAAAAAACCTTTGTAAAAAAGAGACAAGTTCAGAAATACTCTGAAAATATTTCTTGCAGTGTTAATGTCACACTAAGTAATTTAAGCTGTTGCATAAAACCTCTTCTGTTTGAGAAGCATCCTTGCTGCAGAGAAAATGGAATTACTCTGCATGTAGTGATGTGTTCAAACCTTTGATCATATCGATGGTCAAATGGGCAGGAACGTTTTCAAACATTGCTTAAGGATAATTTCTATGTAATTATATATGCTTCAATGGTTTTGTAATCGCTGCTAACAATAATAAGTTTTCTAAACCTCTGGTAAACTCTGTGCAAGTATCACATGAGTTGCAGAATGTGTGGGGTTTTATTTTGGTTTCTTTGGTGTTTTGCTTTTTTTTAAGTAAACCCTTACTTAGTATGTTTGACAGCTTCTCTCATCTTGGAATGAAATCAGTGATTAAGCTGTTTAGAAAACTAAGGTTTAGATTTCATCAGGTGGCTGTGAGGAAATAAGTTGTACAGTTTTAATGAAACTCTTTGAACTGTTTCAAAGTCAAATTGGTCATTTATTTACTATATATCACTATAGATTTATGCAACAACAATTACACTCCTGTAACTGTTTTTCCCTTGCAGAACTTAGTGTTTTACAGTCTCTTTTGATATCTCTTTCCCTTTCTCTCTCTCTGTGTCTCTCCATCTTTCTGTATTTTTCTCTTCAGGTCATAGGTCAGAATTAGATCTGAGTTGGGCGAGTGTGGCCTGGCTGATAAATCCCGTGGTTGCGTTTTGTATGCTGGAGGCTGTGGTGTAGGGGTCAAAGTCATAGAGGTCACTACCTCTTTCTTCTGTTTTGTTTGTTTGGGGTTTTTTTGTGAACTCCACATATCCTAAAAATCTGGGCTGGTGCAAAACTTAGTTTTAGAGTCCTTCATAAGTCCATCTCATAAATCTTTTGTCAAACATACTACATGTGTATTCTTTACATGCTTGAAAGCAAAAAAGCCTGGCTAATATGTATATATTTGCAGGAGTAAGATGGTGAATTGTGAAATGGTTTTGTTAGGAAGGGGCGCCAGGTTGATCTCTGCAGTTCATGTGAGTAGGGCAATGAATTTCATCTTTAACTGATGATAAACCATAAATCCTAAAAAGTGCCAAATGGTCAAATTGTGGTTAGTGTTACTTGATAGAAGAGCCTAAAGAGTTGTTTTAGTGAACTCATGTTAAACATTTAGATAGTAAAATCAAACTTTTGATAAAATTGCCATAATTTGTGTGAATGAAAACATTCAAGGCTTTCGGAGAGATGCAAGTTTTTCAGGAAGAGATGGCATGTGTCCAATTGCTTCATTCATTTTTGTGGGGTTTTTCTAAGACACTCTGAAGTTTGAGTAAAATTTCTCATTTTCCACCCAACTTGTGCTTTAAAAATAAGTCCTGTCATTCAGTCAGCCTTGTACGCACACAAATTCTACACATACTCAGTTCACACCCACAAAATATCTTTACTTTCTTTCATTTCAGAATTACACAATATAATATTGTGAAGCAATTCGTTTAAATAACAGATTTGTCTTAAGTCAGGTACATCTGGGAATGCACCCAGAATATGGGCCCTAAAGTCTGCTTGGTTATACAAAAAAACACTTTTGTGCATGCTCTTTCTAATATTAGGACGAATAGGTCTCATTTGATATTCCTAACAGTGATCTCTCAAACAGTTATATTGTTCTTCATTTCTTTCTTTAGCTGAAGGATATTCTGACAAAATAGTTTGCTAATGCTATTCTGGAAGTGTATATTCTGAAGAAAGTAATGTACAGCAGTCGGACTACATGACAAAAATCTTCCAAATGCAAAAATCATGGAGTGTCTGCTGAGACATTTTGCATGCTCCTGTATACAGTGCTGTTGTCACAGGGCTTCTGCATTGCTAATCTATTCTAATATGTAAAATATCCATTTAAAGATTATTAGATTTTAATAGGCTGTTTTGTTTGATCTAACCCATTTCTATTTGTTAGATTGTGTTTACTGATGTCCTGATATTTGTTGGAAATGTATATGCTTACTTAACATAGTGTTTGTTCCATCTGTTTTGGGCTGTTTGATATTAGAGTGTAGCACTAACAGTTTAGATGTTTTTCAGGCTTGACCACTGTCATGGAGCAGGGTGGTAGACTTGTAAGATTCAAGCATCTTCTAGTGAGGAGCATAAATTTCTGTTTGCCTGACTCTACCAGTGCAGAAGAAAGTAGGTGGGAGTTTCTTTGCAGGTGAAATAGGTATTTATGGAAAGGTATATCTTGACAGAAAATAGTTAATATTACAAGTGATACTTGTTCTGAAAACTGAGGGTTTTGGTTTGGCTACTAGTAAAGAAAAGGATTTGTTCTTGACCACATGCTCTTTTTAAATAAAATCAATTCTGAAACCATTTTTCATTCGCAGATCACTGTTACGCTGTAAAATCTAGCTGAGTTACTAGGTCACAACAGCACTGCAATATTGAGGATTTTTCAATACTTTAGCTGTGACAGCAAACAGAAAGCACTGGAGCCTGGTGATACGACAGGTCATGTGATGTCAGGGAAAACCTTGTCTTGAGGCAAGATAATATGCGTGACCTCCCCAGTAAAAATATATCATTCAGTAAGAGCAGAACCTGGAGAACTGTGCGGACAGCACTAACACCAAGAGACACAATTTGTAGTGCTTGGTCCAGAAGAAGAATAAGATGTTGTAGCAGTCTCTAGCCAGTCACATCTGGTGGTCCAAAGCTGCCCAGGAGAGTGAAATACTCCACTCTTGTCTGTTCCTGAGACTTGGTTGCCATGGTCACAGCTTTAGAGAGATAAAGACTTTCTTTTCCTGTATTTTGTATGTATAGTAGGGGGTCATAGCAGTGGCATTGCTGCTTCATAGAAAACCCTATCTTTTCCCTTTCATCCATTGTTATTTTATGCTCCCCTATCAAAAGCTTTTGGGCTCATTTGTGTTTAATAATGCCTCAGGTTTGAGAGGTGTCTTTATTTCTGTCCTTTTTCTTGTATTCCCATGCACAGGCTGTGCTTTTTCTTGCTCTCTTTATTTTTATTTTCTTTTAAAATCAGAGACAACATATTCCTAACAAATAACTGTTTCTGGAACAATAAGCACCATGCCCCAGTGGTCTTTTGACTGTTTGCAGGGGTTGGAATATCTTTGACACATACACGGGTTTCTCCATCCTTCCCCTCGACACCTCCCATTTTTTTCTCTTAAAGGTATATTCAGGAATTAGAGAATACAGTTCTCTTTATTTTGTCTCTGCCACCTACTCACTCTGCAAATGAGTGTTCTGGGCTCTTCAGAAGTGTAAAGTGGACTGGATAAAATAAATTTTGTCATACTTTCATGATCACCTGTCCTCTTCCATCACACTCATTTTCCTATGCACTTTGTGCCCTTTTATAGAAGCTCCAGATATACACAGAAATCTGAACATGCATATAGTTACATAGATCCATGATTAATAAGTACATGCAAGAAGCATCTTTTTAAGAAAGGAACCATCTTCTAGAAGGTCCCACTTATAAGGGATTTCAGATAGCTGTTATGAATGATATTTTAATGATTTAAAAATGGAACTCTTAGTTTTTGAAATAGATTTTATGATATCATAGGGTTCTGTTAGTAAGAAACTAAGCTGATAGTCCAGGACACTATTTTCTATTAAATATTCCTGTCTATATGCTTTAAAGAAAAAAGTAAGTCCTCTGTGAGAGGCTGAGTCGTATTTCTTGCCTAGTATGAACCCAGAAGGGATTTTTTTTTTTCGTTGATAAGAAGTTAATTTTCTCTCTTCCAGACCACACGTCCAAAATAGTATATTTGCTATGGCATGGTCCTGACACTGACGCTTAGAGTTTGGTAGTAGCAGAAGTGTTCAGCAACCCAACAACCTGTTCAGTTGTTTCTCACTTTGCATCCGTAAGTCTATAAAAGTAGAAGCACATCTGTCGGCAGTTGAAAATAAGATGCATATTAATTTGTGTTCATGTACATCAAGACTACCTGTTTACTCCGTTCAGGCCATGGTCTTCAAAGGTGAAATGCTGCTGTTCCCATCTGTAACTTCTACCTCTTCTTTTGTTCTGTTTCTTTCAACTAAAAATTTTTCTTTCAATCAGAAGTTGAAAACTTGTGAAGCTGTTGCCAGGGAGGAAACTTTGATGTATGGAAAATAATGCAGGTCTTAAGTACATTTTCGTTTTTATTCCTGTGTGTATATACTCATATAAGAGGATAAAGTCAGGCAACTCATCTTGGTTTTTGTTGGAAACGTGGTTTTATCCTCTTTTGCCATTGTGGTGGTTTTGCCTTAATTAAATGCTTGTATTCTATTATTTATCTATGAGATTCTTCCACAGAATAGTCTGGCTGTTTGTGAAGCACTCATAGATGCATCTGCAGCTAACAAAATCTGTTTTGAATTTTTGAAGTTCTGTCTAATGCTAAAGAGTATGTATAATCAGGTCTTTGACATTTAATACCATGCTCCCAAAACTCTGGGATTCATTAACAATTTATTGTAATATCTGTCTTAGTTCCTTGCCCATAAAAATAACATGATACCCTGTAATTTCACAGTGATATTATGATAATAGTCTTTCTGGAACACTTGAGTACTTTAGTAGTGAATTGCACAGACAAAAGGGATATAGAAAACAAGGATGGATACGTGTGTGTATACATACAAGTATTCCCTGCATAGTGGGCTTGCTGCAGAAGGTAGGAGAGAAAGCTTAGCCTTTCACACTGAACGATAAGGGAGAGCAGCTACTTCCTTGGTGACTTTTGTTCATCTTTTGCTCTGAGTGATGCAGGGAGTTCTGGGGGGAAACAGGATGTGCTTATAGCTGGAAAGACTACATTGCGTATATAAACAGGCCAAAATAGTATTAGCTGAGCAACTGTGTTATTTCCTAACTGCCTAACTTTATAAACACTGTAATACTTTTAAGAATCTGTGTTTACTTGCATGACTATATATAGTTGTATTGTCTTTCCTTGTAGGCATCTATTAGTATAGGTTTTGTGTTCCTGAAATTTTGAAATGTTGCAGTGTTGGGAACTTTGTAGCCAGTGTTGTTTTGAAGTGTTTGTAGACAGTGCAACTGTAAAGATTGTGGGGCAACTTGCTTTCCTTCCAGTAAATACTCAGTTTTGTAATGATCCCTGGCACTGGCAGCAAGTCCTGGGGAGGGATGAAGAAAATGACATATTAAAAATAACTGGGGCTGATACTTTGTCCTCCACAAAAGCACCTGAATACCATGGATTACTATAATATCACACTGAAAAAATAAGTATCAGTTGCATTACTTTCTGCTGGTCCGAATTCAAAGATTCTTGGCCATGCAAGCAACAGAGGTGATACTACAGTAAACACAAATGGATGAGTTTCAGAGAAATAATTTCAGATAAAGAAATTTTATACACACATGCACACAAACACTTATCGTATGAGATCCCTCAATCCCAGTCCAATATTTTTAGCAGGTGTTACTGATAGAACTTTGATGTTACACTTTTTTTCTGGTAGCAGTGGAAGGGAAAATTCATGTTGTATTACTTGAGGCTACAAAGAATTCAAACTTAAGGGAAAAAAACATTTCAAGTTACAGCAGATATTTAATACTTTTTAAATCCTTCACTATCTTATCTGTGATATTTATAGGAAACATGCCATTTCAGCAATTTCTTATGAGTTTAATTCCTTTAGGAAATATGTAGTATATAACAGGAGCTCATTTCAAATATGTTTAAGCTCAGTTTAGATATCTTTAATGTTAGTTATACATGAGGTACTGTTACTATAATTAGTATTAAATAAAATTACTAAAATAATTGTGTATAATAGTTAAAGAAATTGGGTTGCCTAGACCCACACAAGTGATGCAATAGTCTATGAAATGTGTTTCTGACTACTAAGCTACATGTAATACGTATATTCAGGTATTTAAAAAGTGTCAGAGGTAAAGATGGGTTTTAGGAATGGAAGGAAAAAATGAGCTTTCTCTTGCTATTTGTAATCTAGAACACTAGAGGACAGCACTAAAATATTACATAAATGTGTTATTGTTTACACTGTTAATGATATAGATGCTCTGTGAGGGCTTTGTGAGAAGAAAACAAATGACATTTCCGAACAGAGCTAGGGCAAGTGGTATTCTTTTGAATTTTCTTTGCTCCTTTTGAAAATTCACATATTATACAAAATATCTTAAGTTTCCTGTGGTCTGAATCCAAGATATTTGTTGCGGTGATTTCTTTAGAAATTAAGCTTTATTTTTTTAACATAGCAATGCTATAGAACAGACTCTTGTGTAAAATTAAATTTTTAAGGTCCAGAAATGAGGAATTAGTTGGCTCATCTGTAAATGTTTTGTGATTTATCTGCTCACATGAAAGATACTATGTTAATAATATGATAGTTCGCTAAAATATGAAATAGTGTAGTCCTTTGAAAAAGTTATGACTTCTGTTGTGTTTCTGTAGGCACACTGGAACGACATGAAACAGGTGAAACAGCAAAAGCAATTCTTAATTCCATTGAAGATTCAGAATACTTAGTGGCAGAAGCTCTACTTCCTGTATCTCAAGAGCCAAAAAGAAATAAAAATGCTGGATACAAACCCTCTAGCTCTTATAAGCATGGCATGGTCTCTTACAATCTTACTCATGCAGAAAAATCTTCAGATAAGGTAAGAATGAAGAGTAGAGTGTTTCTCAAGAGTTGTGATCAAAATTCTTTATAAATTCACCTTCACTGATGTGTAGCACTGTACAAGTGGCATGGAGGCTTGGTTTTAAGTTTATAAATTCTTGTTCTGACTGGCTCGGTTTTATACCTTCAGCGCCATTTCATAGAAGAAATGGGGAAGATGGGTGGAGTGCCTTATGCAAGGTCACTAGTAGATCATCACAGAAGGATTTTCTCAGAGACTTAGCACCCATAGTAAGACCCTATTTCCTTATGCCTCTGGCTGATGACTGCACTTATTAGCCCTCGGAACAATTGAACTCACCAGTTTGGATGTCTATATCTTGAGTAAAAGCAAATCATGGCATAATGCTACTCACTTTTCCATTATTGCTTTTCTATGAAACCACAGATTCCTGTTGTCATTCAATGCTAGTTTTTCTTGGGTGTTTGTTTTCTGTTAATATCATTGCAGAATGAAGTGTGTGTTACATTTATATTAGTGTGATTAAATTTGGCACCTTATTGGTTAAAAAGAGAAAGGCGATGTTTCTTGTGAGATACTGGGCTGCAAATAAGCATGATGGTCTTCAGGAGAGATTTGGCCAGGCACTGTACTTAGCTTTATCTAACAATATTTTTTTACAGAAGTGGTTAAACCAAATAATTATTCCTAATGGAAAAGACGGGCACTTTCTTTTTGTTTTGAAAAGATAGTAGAAGGAAATACCATAATGAAACTTGTGGTAATGTGCTGTTAAAGCTGAGCAAATGGGTACGGAGACACCATACAATGAGAAGTAAGGTCGTTTGTGGCCTAGATGTGTCTAGATTTTTATTAGTTATTTGTAGATATTTTAAAAGCCTAAATGTAAAACCAATTACTAAAACTATCTCAAATTTAATACAATCTAAAATTCAATGCGGTAGGTATTACATTATTTAGGTTGGAAGATAACGGTAGATACATTTTTCTGAAAATCTTGTTTGTGAATCAGGAGTGAATGTATTCACTAAGCTCCTGATATGAGTGTATCTTAAGAGTAGGGCCTCAATGTTGGTTGTTTGTGTTTACCACTTTTTAAGTGGTAAACCATTGGTTTGGGGAATTCCATTCTCTGCAATAAACGGAGGAAGTCATGTCTGCTATTTCTCAACCCTGGATATATATAAAAAATATCTTCGCACAATGATGGGAAGATGGAAGAATGCTTTCCCTCAATTCACATGTGGAAACAGCTTTCAGAATGGTCTCTGGCCTTTTTCTGGCTTTATTATACTAAATGAAATATAGGATATTCCAAAATTCTCTCTGATAAAGTACAGCTTAATCCAAATCCTCATTATTGAATTTTCTTTTCTGCTTTTTGCTGTACCTACAAATTTACATATAACTTTGAGTTTATAATTATTTTTGTTTAACTCTTAATATTTATTGTTGACCTTTTACTGACCTTAGTCTGATTTCTCAAGTTCTTTTTGATCCCATTTTCTGAAAAGTCTTATTAGAGCGTAATCCTGCTGAGCATGTTGCGGGGCAGATGGTGTACTAGTTGGCCATTGACACAGAATCTGATCTCACTGTTAGTTTATTAAAAGGAATAGTTTCTTCTTCCCTTTTGACAGAGGAACAATAGAAAAAGTTACAGTAGTTGTGCTTGAAGTGTAGTTTTGGTCATACCTATTAAATTGAAAATTGCATGGATTTAACAAAGTGGCTGGAAAGAAAATGTGTTGCTCGTGGAATAAGGGGAAATAGTTTTTGGTAAATTTTGAAGTGTGGGGTTTAACATACCTTGGGGATTATGATGATCTTAAATTGGAAGTAATATCACAATAGGTGGCAGTGGAGTAGTAATAATAATTTATAGCGCTTGATCAGGTATACATCTCAGTGCTCTGATTTCTCAATAAAATATTCTATTTACTTGTTTAAACTTGGTTCATTAATTATCTTGTCCCAAGGAAAACTTTTCATTGAGAGAATATTATTGATGTCTCTTAGACTTCCCTATGACTGTCAAAATGTCTTTGGGGTTTTGGGTTTTTTTCATTTTACCTTCTTTTTGTTATGTTATTTTACTCTAACTTTCTAACAAATGAAGCTCTATACTTGAGAAACCACTTCTTATTCACCAAAAATCTGTCATCCATTACATCCAGTGCTTCTTCCTACCTACATCCCAATTAGAACAGGTTCTGTAGATTGGTGTGGGAGGTGCTGGAGGCTAAATGTATAGGGTGTAGCTGAACCTGGGAAGAATATAACAATGGAGGTCCCCTTAATGCTATTCCAGAAGCCCAATGTAGGCTACACAAAAGGAGTGTGGAGCTCTGCGGCTGCTTTCAACCTGTTTTTGTTATTACTGAAATGGATGCTTGTTATGAAGTCTGCTGTTTTTCTTAGTTCTTATGCAGGAAACTTTTTTTTTAGGTTTTTCAAAAAGTGCTGTATTTATTCTTTTGAGTCATTGTATTTTAACATCTTGAAATAGTCTCCTGAAGTCCAGATCCCATGAAATTAGTGCGAGTTCTGTGGACATTAGTTCAATATTTCATACCATATTAATAAGCATATAATGACCACACAGATAAAACTGTTGTGAAACTTTCAGATTATCAAAAGGTTTTAATATGCATGTGCACAATGAGAATTTTTTTATCAATTGCTTATTTGGCAAAGTTTTTATTAGAAATTTAAAAACACACGAAATTGTTAATAACATTTATATTTTTTAAAAAAATGATCGCAGTCAATTTTAGCTTCTTAAGAATTAAACTTCAAAAAAATTATGTAACAGAAAAAATGAGACGTAGCTATTCAGTCCTGTTGGTGTTACACATGTGATCATTATTTTGTACAATGAGATGATCCACATGAAGATCAAAAGTAAGAGGCAGAATTTTTTCTTAATATTCATTATGTTGTTCTATCATTAATATTATATTTAAGACAAAATAACATTTGCAGAGTAATGGTCTCTCTTTACTCTGTCCTAAGGAGAAAGAAGAAAAATATTCTTTCATAGCAGTCTAGCTTCAAAGACTTTCTTTCAAAACATTTGTCGTCATGTAAATCACAGATACAAAAGCAGAATGCTTTGATTTCATGGTGTTTTGACCATTTTAATTCTTTTATTGTGCTGCACGTGCCAGTGGGAGTACCAATAACAGATGAGTGTGACAAATGCAGTTAACACAAGATCCATATTAATGTTGTCAAATCCCCTTGATATATTTAAAAAGATTTTAATTATTTTCAATGTCGAAAGACCCAAAATATATAGCTTAATAGTTCTTCAAGAAAGCTTTACTTAATATGTGAATGTAAAACCTCTCATAAAAATGAAACTTTTATATTGGCCTTAGTCATTGACATAGGGTATTCATCAAGTCAGCAATTTGTGTGGCAAAGTGCCATTTGAATAGTGTATTGTTAGAATACTTATGGTCCACTTGACAAGGGCTCTTGCTGTAAATAGTGCAATTTGACTCCAGCTGTTAAAGAGTGGCTTTGACAGCAGCCAAATAGAATGGAGATGCTTTACTGCACCGCAGAAAAATCAATATTGGGTTCTTGTTCATAGTAACCTGTTTTGTTTTTTTTTTTGCAGATTTATACACGACTATCTAGAGTTCATTTGTGGAAGTTTAAATATTATTTTAAAAGTGGGTCTGTTTTATTTTCCGATTAATGTTGGTGATGCTTGTGTTTAGTGAAAAAAAAAGACAAGACAGTACTTTGTGGATATACATAAACAATGTGGTAATGCAGCATTATTTCAACTCTCAGCTTATAGGGTTGGATATTAGGATGTGGGTGCATAAGTTATGTAACTAATGACAAAAAATGGTCTTTTCTTCCTCTCTGCATTTTTTTCCTTTTTGTAGTGCTACGGTAGTATCCCTGTCAATTTTCGAAGCATAGGGTTTTTTAAAGCAGATTTCTTTGTTGTTCTCCCTGTAACAACCCCCACAGATGTTGACAATCTGTAGTGCCATTGTAGATTTTCCTGAAGCATAGTCTTGCTGGTGCTGAACAGTTTTCCAGCAGTATTCAGTGACACAAGGTTGCTATGATACCTGGCCAGTAGCAATAGGTATTGAATCACTGGTCTTAATTACAATAGACTACACACTAGATTGTGTGCTCATGGTGTTTATATGGAACTAGCTCTCATTATACCTTTAAGTCATAGTTATATTTGAAAATTGGAGCTGCGTGAAAAGCTATTTTTAAAAAAAAATTTAAAATGCTTCAGTGCGTCATATGAAGATTTCATTGATGCACCTAAAAGCTGAGTACGTCTGGGAATTGTTTTCCTGATGTTCCAGAAACCTTTCATGTTAGAAAGTTTCCTAGCTTTTCAGATTAAATAATTTGGATATAAATCTGTTTATCATGTACTGATATTTCCAGTGATTTCAGTAATGTAATTAGAGCTTCTTCTGCGTACAAATGTTGGAGGAAGAGCAGCTTCTAAAATTTGTGCAATAATTGTTAAACCTTGGACTGCTGAATTATACTACTGAAGATCTAGACCAGAAAAGGAAATTTTTACTGTATGTATAAGACTGAAGGGGGGGAAAGGTGTTATTCTTCATACGAGCTTTTCTAGGACAGTCGGGTATATTTGTTGCTTGATATATTAACTTGACAATTAAGTAATGAAAAAAATTACTTATTCTTACTCTTCTTTGAGCATTAATGTATGGGGCAGAAAGTAGAGTCAGAATATCTAAATACAGGTTTACACAGGATCTGTAAAAATTAGGTTTGATTTATGCAGTTATTAGAAATAATTATGACCAGAGTAGTTAAATTACTATAATGCCATTAAGTGCATTTTGAATCTTTTAAATTGGCATATCTAGTATGGTTTAAGGAACTTATTATTCACTTATGTAGTAGCATACATATTCTGCTCTGAACAAAACATGTACAGGCAAGATTCTACTGAAAAACAGGTATTTTATTAGCAGGAAAGCCAGAGTTTCTTTTCATAGCTGTTAAAAACAAGAAACAAAAATATACAGAAACTATAAATAATAAAAGAAATATCTACTCCGTTATGTTGCTGCACAGAGTAAGTAAAAGACAAATGAAGACTGTAAGACAATAGCAGGTGTTTTTTTTTTAGTATACTAAAGGATGGAATTTACAAATAAAGTTATTGGAAGCCTGGAAAATCACTACTAGCTAAATCATACTGATGGAGAAATTGATAGAAAAATGGAAATAAGTTACAAGCACAATTGCCAAATAATACTTATCAACTACAAAATCAGGAGTGGCACCATAAACAATGGTATGTTAGACATGGATTCTTTTTATTTCTTTTTTTGTAATATTTAGGGTAGCATTCATGAGGATTTACAGATCTTGATCATTTGTATGAAATGGATTATTAAGAACAAAGCAAAACAGAAAGTAGTGGAACACTTCTCCTTAAAGTTGTTAACCTTTTATGATGTTGCTGCCAGGGTATTTCTATTTATTTTTTTTTTTTACTGGTGTTCAGAAGCTATGTATTAAGTGCAACAGGAAAATGAGTGAAGAAACAGAGGGGTGTGTTTATATATTTATTTTTATTACATCCTCCACCCCGTAACTCAGATGCAAAGCATTTTAGTACTACACTTCCTGTGAAATTTCACAATTAAGTATTTTATCAAGGGACCAAGGTAGCAACATAACTACAGTGACATTATAACTTTAGACTTATGAGATTAAATTGTTACCAGTTAAAAGGCATCATGGTCCTGAGAGATATTGATAGCTTGGAACACGTGTCAACTTTGCTGAAAGTTGCTGCACTTTTCTGATTTGGTCCACCAAGTCAAGAATTTGTTGATTTGGTTTTTGTTTCCATTGATTACCTCAAAGCAAAATGAGAGCAAAAAGCTGCCATTGTGATATTGCAGGACACTTTACTCTTGTAGATGTGTATAGTAAGTAACACAGGCTGACAGAAATCTGAGAATAAGCCTTGCCTATTTATTTCAACACTTTGGATACTGTTTCTATACACTTCTACAAAGTGGGGTTTTTCTGTTATACTGAAGGTGATTGACTTCACATTTTTGGTTTCCCTGCCTGGACAACTAATTGGACCGTGTGCTAAAGATAAAGAATGTGCTACAGTGTCTTACTAGAAAGAATTCTAAGGTCAATATCCGTAGTGCTTGTGAAGTATTTCACATCGAAGGACCATTTATTGAAGCTAACCTAGTTGTTGCTGTTGTCTTCTTCATCTTCTCCCATACCTCAGCTGTCATGCTGCAGTTGCTTTCTCTGTCCCTTAGAAACTGTAGCAAAGTTTGTAGTTTGGTTTTTCGAGACATATTATGGATAGAAACATACAGTTTCTGTTCTACTGAAGTGCTGTTCATGATACTGTATTCTCCACTTATGATTGTTCTTTTCAGTTCTGGGTGTGGAGTCATACACAGTTTGAATTTTCCTATCTTACATTTTACCTTTACTACTTTCTAGTCCTTAAGATGCAATTTCTTTTGTAGATCAGCCTAATTGATTTTCCTTGTAAGTGCTCTACCTGCTTCTAAGAATTCTAAAATAAATGACATCTTTGTTACAACCTTTATATTTTCATGTTGTCCAGTGATGTTCTTGAGAATTCTTTACCATCCATGACAGGAGGATAGTGGAATCTGTATATTTTTGATAACATTTTCTATTCTAAACACTAAGTTCATGTACTCTAATAGTTTAATTGATATTATTTTAGTGAAGAAAAGTATCAACAGGAATTCACATCTGTGACACTTTCCTTGGCTTCCAACCAATACATTCATTAAAAAAAGAGCAGTGACTTCTTCAGAAATACATTGACATGTTAAATGTAATTATAGAACTAGGACTTGCAACACCAAACCTTACTCTGCAAGAGAAAGACTTGCTATGTGCAAGCTTCCTTCTGATAACTCATTGAATCTCTTGTCTCAGTTAAATTGCAGAAATAAAATACTAAGCTAAACTGTGGTTCAATTTAAAGCAAAGCAACAGCAGTGGTTAGACTTCCATTCTCTTTACTTGTTTTTCTACATATTAATACTCAAACTTTTGTTTTTTCTGGTGGCCAGATTTGGTTCATTCAATACTTACAGGAAAGGGTGAATTGGCCTACCAGATATCTGAGAATGTTTGTTTGTTTGCAAATATTGTCCTCTTGGAAGCCTCTGCAGTTTTACTGCCTTCAGTAAGATTGCACAGCTCTCGGGGAAAGGATAGTATGATATCTATGGGTATAGAGACTTAGCTGCTGTCCTGCTACATCCTATAATGATATAGGATCTGAAGAAACTCCAGCTTGCCTATTCCTGAGTTGCCAAGAATGTCTTTTTCTAGTGTAGACAGGATTTTAATATTTAAGAATTTATTCCCATGATTTTTTTTCTTCTTTAATAGAAAGTCACTTGCTTAGTGACTTTTATCTAGTACTTTTTACATAGATAAATTTTACAGGTGGGACTCTTATAATCCAATATGGGACATGCACTATCAGAGCAGCCCAGGGCAAATATGTTATTTCAGTTGGAGTCAGCAACCAGCCATGGGTTGGTAACTTAATTTTTAAGTACATCAATCCTTCTTAAGACAAAGCAACATTCTCATGCTTTTACCCTCCTTCTAAGGTCGTGTTGGCAGTATCTCTACGTTCAGCATCATTCTCACAGATACTTGAATGTTCATTCATCCAGTAAACTGTTCAGTATAATAATTCTTGGATCCATGAGTCAGTAGTCTGTTTTGTGGATTGCTGTAGCGTTGTTTGTCCAGTTGATGATCTAGGAAACATGGGAGATGTTCCATCTCATGGCTTTTCTTCCCAAGTGCTGAATAAGACTGACGATGTTCTGGCTACCACTCATCACTGAGCCCAATATATTTCTAAAGATATGGTTAGGGAAATTACTTCTACATTCAAGATAAGTTAATATATTAAGATATAGACAGAGTATTTGACTACTGAATATATAAATTAATAAGACTTAATTTAAAAATACCTTAACCTTCCCTTCCATCCAAACTTTTCAGGATGCAGAGATTATCCATGTCAAATACAGATCTTAATTTGAGATGAGTGGTTCTCCAGTTCATTTTTATATTCTTTCTATAATAAAAATGTTAGAAGAGATTTTGTCAAAGGTGTTGTGTTTAGAATTGCCTTTCTGATAGTGTGTGCCCAGATGGGTAGTAGTATGAATTCTAAAGCACAGCAAAAGTTGTCTGTATAAAGTTGTCTATCTATCACATCTATTTCTTCAAATATTTTCCTGAAAAAACAAATGTAGACTTATTTCCTGCTGCTGAAACCTAATGTGAAGAATATTTGGTATATTAGCTTTACTTATCAGTTATGCTTTGATATTGTGTTATGATTTGTCTGCAGGATCACTTTTCTATGTACACTTGCATTAAATCCAATGAAAAATTTAAGTTCAGTATTGGTGATGGAGAGGCAGACTGTGGACATGAAAACAAAATACGAGAAACATTTGATTTTTATACCAAGTCTCTACAGTGAGCAGTAGATTTGTTAGCAATTCTCCCTGAACAATTAAAAAAATTGTTGTGCCCAGTAGATCCATCTGGCCAGCAATCTGCCTGATGGTGGTCTTCTGTACATGCTAAAAAGGGGGGTTTATCCATTACTTAGTCTATTCAGCACACAGCTTGAGCTTGAAGACTCCTTAGCTTAATTACTTACGTTGTGGCATCACTCCTGGGGAGTCTGCGGCACAAATTACTGTTCAAAGTGCTGTGAAGATAGTAACATTCTCCACTGGGATTGAAGGGGGTGGAGGAGATTATAGCGTTGCAAGGAAAGCGGTTGACTCTATCTGCTTATGTTGCAGTTAAACTGATGGACAAATGGTGATGTAAGCTCAAAACCATTGTAGCCTTTTCTGGGTGGGAGATGGCTTCTTGGGAGGATCTAGGCATCCTCGGTAATATGATCAGACTTCTTGTAATGAATAATATAATAAAAGTAATGTCAAGCAAGTTCAAAGCAGTTTCTTTAAACTAGTTCATATGGGAAAATGAATCATGAACTGACACCTTTGTTTGGGACTGCATTGTCCAAATGATGAAGCCTCAGGTCAAGCATAGATTGCATGTGAAAGCAAACTGGGGCACCACTATTAACTCTAGGTTTTTTACACTTTGTTCTTTATATGTGAGTACTGAGGTTTAAAAAGGCTAAATGAATAAGAAAAAGTTCTGAATGCTCACCTCAGCATCCTCTGTCCTATGACTAAGTGAAGTGTCTGAAGGTAAGGATTTGAATGACCTTGGTATAGTAATACCTTTAATCTATGTGATCCTCACCCTGTGCATAAGGCCAGTGTTGCTTTGGAGAGAGTAGGCCTGTCCTGTCTGCCCACTTTGGGAGGCTGTGGATACTTTTAGTGACAGAAGCTGTTCACGTGCTCCCTGAATTCAAAGCTCCAAGAGGTAGGCAGGGTTAGACCTGTGTGGATTGTTGATTGGAGCTATATTGGATTAGAAGATGCATATGGGCTTTATGTGGAGATGAAAGTGTAGCTGATAATTTGTATCCTTTCTTCCTGTGCAGGTTCTTTTAAAGATGGTGTATGTTTAAGAGCTATTTTAATTATATACCTGCTGTTTGTAACTATTTTTAACTAAATGCAATTTAGCACATATTCTGGATTGTTCATCCTTTCAGATGAGCAAGAAAATAAGACAGCTGTATATTTGGAAATGACAGTAGGTTAGTAGGACTGTTTTGAATTCCTGGTTGAATCAGGATGATACTAGTATGAAGGACTAAAAAATGTTTTGGGGAAGTATTCTTATGAAATGTCGATGGCATCCTGCAGAAAGATGCAGATCAGAATTTTATCTCTTGGAAATTTTTTCTTCTGAAAACCAAGCCAAGCTTTAAAAGAAAAAAAAAAACCACACACCATAGTTATACCCAACTTAAGACATTTTCAACACTAAATCTGGTTAAGCTGGTATAACATTTGTTATTTAAGGTTAGGAACTTAACAAGGCAGGTTTTCTCATGTGATTTAGCTCAAAAGACCATTCAATGTTACTGTTGAACAACAGTTTATTTTTCAGCTACAAATACATAAATATGATTGACCACATTTATCTCATTATTATGAGTTCTTCAAGCATTGCCTAGAGAATTTGAAGCTTTCTCTTATGTATTGTATGACTAAAATTTTCATGCAGTAATTTAAAGAATAAGGGCCTTTAAGAAACTTAAGATAGGGAAACTCAAAACGAAGGTCCAAGCCTTCTCTGAATGCTCAGTAGTATCCAACTGTTTTAGTATTGTGCCACTGAACGGTCTGTTGATCGTGTGCCGAATTCTGCTCTGTCATGTAAAAGGCTATATTGAATTTTCTTCTTGCTTGTCATTTAATAATTAAAGTAGGCTTTCTAAATTCAGAATTGACTTTGTACTAACTAGGCATGTAAGTTATATCAACTTTTTAGTTTCATCTGTAGAAACTGCAACAAAAATACAATTTCCTAGTAGATAAAGAGGTGTTGTGTTCATGGTATAGGTTTAAGATGTGCTATTTGAAATCTGAGATTTCTGTGGAACTTGCTAACAATATTTTATGCTCATAAACCAGTTTGAACCCTCAAACACAATTTCATTTATCTTTATATTCTAAGCTTTATAGAGTCTGCAAAAGTGTCCGTCTGTTCGGCTGAGATTGCTTCAAATAGTGAGTGGTCAGAGAGACTTAGCTGATAAAGGTCAAAGGAGCCTCTTGACCCTGTGATACTTGCCAAAGCAATTGAAGCATAGGGACTGATATACAGTTAGATATAGCTTGCTAACGCGATCTCCACTTTAATTGGTAATGATAGCAGGAATACACAGTAAAGTCATTGCTGAAAGAAAACAAAAAGTATCCAATATAGTAATTTATTACCAGTCAGTGGGTTTCACGCACTAGGTTGTTTTACCCCTGCAGTGGTCAGAGAAAGCAAAAAGGTACTCTAACACTTAACTGAAAATGGATGCCCTGCTGCTATCAGAGATGCATGGTGGTCAAATGATTGCCTGTGCTATTAGCTTGGTAATGTTTTCTCTATTGTAAACTCAGCTCCCCATGTTCTTCCTGTGCATCAGCTGCAGATTGAAGGCTTTCTCGTTTGTCTTCTATTTGTGCTGCCAATCATCAAGCTGCTGTCCACCAAGCACATTTCAAGGAGGCAATTTTTTTTTTTCTCTACTATCGACTACCACCTCTAGCAACTGAGGGCTCAGAGGCTTTAGAAATGAATTTAATGCTTTAATTTACACTGTGCCAGCCATTTTGTGCATTGTTTATGTATTTGTTTTCTGAGACAATTCCATGAGACAATTATGGGTTTCCTGTTTTGCAAAACTATGTGAGAGACAGCATCTGCAAACATGTCCCCAAAACAGAATTCTTTCTCGTGTGTATTATATGTAATACTACTATTTTCTTTAAAAATGTTAAAGAGAAAAATATCTATGCAGGTAAAGACATTCATTAAGCTATTCTGTATTTTAAAAAATAAAACAAAAAAAATGCAAACCCAAAACAAACAAAAGCGAACACACTTATTGCTTCCTGCCATCAACGATAAAGCATCGTGATGGAGAATAGAATAGAGTTGTCATTGACAATATACTTTAATGTTTAAGACCCCTAGATGTGGTAGCCATGCTTCAGCTAAAACACTTCTTCCAGCTCCATGAAGTGCAAATGCAAGCAGGGTAGGAGTAGCTAAATAACTTTTACAAGCAGCTGTGTAACATGATTGGGTTTTGTCAGCCTAGAGCTGGACCAATGGTGAGATGTGGTTCTGAACTTCTATTGACATCCCAGTGACTGACATGATCAAGACACAAAATATTCTTAGCCCTCAATACGTTTTGGTTGGCAAATTCTACTGCCCCACCCTCCTCTTTCATTTCTGTAACTGAGGTTCTTCACATTTTAGTTTTTAAAAAAACAAATAATCCTGTTTATTGTTCATGTTATTGATTGTCACAGAGGTAATGAACAGTAAGTGGTTCAAACATGTAAATGCTCTTTAAAGTTTCTATTTTCTTTGCAGTGTAATTAAAGGTCAGATTACAGTAAAGACAGATGACAAAACTACATGTTAATTTCATAAAATAAGCATATTGGTATTGTATTCTCAAACTTCATAGTGATATTTCAGAAATTATCATATCGAGAGACTTAAAGACTATAAGATGCAGTGGTTTTAATGATTCCATATTGGATTTTGCTTAACAATACTTGTTTGAAAGGGTAAAGTACATGTACTTTGTTCACAGGATGTCTTCATTCAGTGCATGTGAGTAGACAGTGATGGTATTTTCCTGATTAAATTAGCAGATTTGCTTACAGTAAGTATATTTAATAATGAACTAATTACTTTTTTAAAGAGGAAATCTTGCTTATCTGACAGACTTTTATCATGTACTTAATGCATTGTTGTATTGGGCCTGTATTAAAAGCCTGTAGTTTAATGACTGTCAGAATAGCAAAGTATAAATCTGCTAAAAAACTGACAAATAAGAGATAAAAAAACCTCTACCCCAAAAAAATCAGAAGCAGTACAACTTCTGTTAATGAAAGAATCTTCCAGTTTCCTTTGATACTTCAATAAAGCTTATCCCTCCCCACCAATCTAACTAAAATTTTACCTAAAAATAAGTTGTTCAGTTTCTTGAGCCTTTGCGGATGTCAAGTAGTGGATAAAGGAGGGACTAATCTTTTTTCTGACTTGTTTAATTGTCAATGGATCAAAACATACTCTCTCACAAGAGAAGGCTCAAAGGAACACAATTTAACCCCTTCAATGTTACATAATTTAGAAAAACTGATTACAGTCAGCAGAATAGCTCACATTTATGCTTTATACACAATATGATTCATTCTGCAGTCACTGGGAACTTTGGGGGGGAATTTTCTGTTACTTTTATCCTGTTATGTTTGGGATAAAGTGAGAGCACAATGGATAAAGAAGGCCAAAAGTCTGTAAGAAAGACCAACGTTTCATATTTCAGGACTTGTTTTGTGTAGAAGCTGGTATTACCTGCGCTGTGAAACCTGAGAAATTTCTTTTAAGTGGTATCAAAGTGATGTCTAAGTATATTTTGAGTCTGGTTTGCCTTCTAAAAATCTACCATGTGATTTTGCCACTTTATGTCCTTTATGTAAAATGAACGTCAAGGCTATTCTTGTCAAATCTGTTTTTAGCACAAAACCCACAATAGAATGTATCTGGTGAAGAAAGCTGGTGTGTGGAGAATGTCCATATATATATATATATAAGAGCAAGTGAAACAGTATGGGAATCCCTGCCAGCTAATGGAAGTGTGTATTTTAAGTGGAATAGTGTTCCTAGAACAAGTTGGGTCCCAGTGGAAAAAGGCCTTTAGAGATGAGAAGGCAACGAGGTAAAATAACACTTGAATTGTACTTCCCATTAAATTTTTATGTGGTATGTCTGTCTTAAACCTGTTAAAGGTAATGGCATGTATTGATGTATTTGGGGGGCACAGTAAGGATAGACCTCTGCCTCCCCCTTCTCATAGCAAGGGTGACTTTTTCCTTGGGTGCTAAGGTGGTTTGGAAAAGATCTGTAAAGGGAGGAAAAAAAAAGAGGTAGAAGAACAGGCTTGTATGTTGTGAAGCAGGAATGGATTCCATGCCAGAAGAAATCAATCAAAATGAGTCTGCAAAGTTTGTTGCCTCAGCTCTTGCCTTGTCCTGACTCAAACATCTTCAGCGGCAAACTAGGGAGCTATTATAGAAGTGATAGTCACCATTGGTGGAATATAGTTTGCCACTTCAAAGACTCCCTGAATCCTGCTCTTTTCTGGATGCAGAAAGATTGTTCTGCTGTGATTCAGTCAGGGATGATGCACAAGAGGTTCACAAGTCTCAGGATATAATTTTGGTCTGTAGCCAGACTTCTTGCTTCTTTAAAGCTTACAGTTGAAGGACTTCGGGAATCTTATAAGCAATTGCAGGTCGTTCCAAGCAGTAAAAATATTCCAAGTTCCAGTTGTTAAGCAGGAATGTTATCAGCACACAACTGGCTTTATTTTGAACAGAGGAGATCTAGCCTCATTACTAAACTATTCAGCTTTGAACAGTGATATGTTAATTCAAAAAACAAAGAAATTAAAATAAAGTAGGCTATTTTACTTTGGTATTTGGAAATGTTTAAATTAAGATCTAATAGTTAATTATAGAACCTTCATGAGATACTTATTCATCAGTTTTTGTTAGGGACTAGCCAATATTTTAACTGAAAAGGCCGATGGTACTATTAGATTAATTTTGAGATAATACATACATGTACAGAAAAAAATTTAAAAGTGTTTCCTGCTTCTCAGTTTCCAACAAAAGTGGTGAGCTGTATCATGATCATAAACCCCTGTTTTTATCTCCGAGCATGACAATTTTTACATTCCATGAAAGCATGATTTTTCTAAAGTTTTCTTTCTTGAGTAACTACTTGTTAGACTTACTGATAGTGATGCACAAAAAAAAGGTAGCACGTTCTGCTAATTTTCACAACTGAACTACTGTGTGTGGGGGGGCTTAATGTTTATAGTTATTTTAGATTCATATACTTGGACATCAACAGAGAGGAGAAAAGTCAGATTTCAAAATCCGGATAAAATTACCGAAGCTGAGAACAGTCATACAGTTTGCCCTTTCTGTAACAGCTTCCAGAAAGTTTTAAAAATAATTTTAAAAAATTCTTCCCAGTTTTTCAGCTGAATAATAAAAGTAGCTGGAACACTGGTGGTCAGGGGAGACCTGTAAATAGGAAATCTAGAAAGTTGGCCATGTCAAAAATAAAATTTAAAACTAGCAATGGTAAACTAGAAAAGATGCCTCTGCACTGTCTTTCAAAATTGTGATTATCAAAATCTGTAGGTTGTGTTAAGTACATCATAGTGTGGTGGTCATTTAACTTGCAGAATTGAAGGACGTCTCTGTATTACTGAATTCTATTTTGATGTGATCATTTGAAGCTTATTGGGAGAGTAGTAAGGCTTGAATGGCTTGATATTTGGATATATACAGTATGATCCACTTAAGCAGCTTGGGTTTGAAAGACAATCCTGTGATAAGTGAGTCTGAGTTGGGCAAAAATTGTCTGAGAAAAGGAAAAAGGGATTTTTCCATTACTAAAGCCTGTCTGTTGGGAACAGGGAGGTATCTCTGGTTCAGGGACAAGTCATGCTTTGTTATTGCAATTGTTATTAACCTATTTTTTTTGACACGGAGTTACCAAACTTCTCATATGTACATTGGGGAAAAAAAATTAAAGATTTTTTTTTTTGTGAAATACTTCTGGAACTTCAGGAAAGACACAGTACAGAATGTAAGTATCTTTTAATCTGTTTTTCAGTATCCATCATCAAATGCTATTCCCAGCTCTCTAGTTCATAGTTAGTTTTATGGGTTTCCTTCCATTTTCTGTCATCCTCTGTTACAGAGAATATCTTGTCTGTGTTTCCTAAATAGTGTTTTATGTCTAAAGCTTTAGATGTCCACCTTCTTTCATTGGAATGAAATGCCTATGGCAGAGCACTAAGATAACTTGGTAGATGCTTTTAGGATCAATGTCAATAAGCTTTCATATTGCCAATAAACATTCATTGTGAATTCACACACAGTAGCATCACCAGATGCCTCAACAGATTGACATTATCACAATATTTTCCTGTGTTTGAATGGTAATTTTCCTAAAAGGTTCTAAATGTTGATCAACCAAATATAAATGTATAGAACAGAGAAAATGAAAATGATAAGCCAAATAATAATAGCTTCTATTAATGTCAAAGCTAGCTTGTGAATTCCAGTGTTTGCATTCCATGGGGTTCTCCCTATGTATTAGGAAACAGCATAATTAAAGATTAAAATAATCCTAGTGCTTAACTACAATGTATTCTTTTTTCTTTTAAAGGAAAAAGGAAAGGGATAAAAAGAAAACCTGAGCAAGCAGTTATAATCTCTTACTTATGACTCCCTATGGAGATCTTTAAATAAGATTATGTATTTAAAGTGCATCCTCATCTGGTGGGAGCATCATTCTATAAATAACAGAAAGCCAAATTACATTATTACCCAAAACTAAATAGTCAAAAAATGTAGAGATTATAGAGTCAATTTTCTTCTGTTATTCATAACTACAATATAAACAGTTTAAAGATAGCTACTCAAAGTCAGTTTGTAATGTAAAAGGAGTTAAGTAAGGAGTGGTCTTGAGAAGTATGAGTTAATCAACATTATGTGCAAGTTAAAACGAGCTGTTGCCCTCTTTCCTAACCCTTGATGATTTCTTTAAGATTCATCTATTTTCAACAGAAATAGTTCTTTGCGTTTGTGGAACATTTCTAATTATCACAAGAAAATTAACACATAGTGATCTAGAAAAGTCTGTATCAGTTGTGACATAGAAGCTGGCATGATTGTTTGCAAGAGTGTCACTGGGCTGAAAGTTGCTTCTTGGTGCTGTCTTTCTGCTCATACGTGTTTGCTTGCAAAGGTGAAATAGCTGGGCTCAACACAGTGCTGAAAGCATAGGCTTGTACAGGACAATAAAAACATACAAGTCATAAGCGCTTTAAAGGGCAAAAGCATCAACAAGGAGTTTATACTCCCTCACGTCTGCTGTTCCCCTGAAGGCAAAAAGATACCTCTTTAATAGATACAGCAGGATTTTGATATAAGGTGTGTCACAATCTCATAAGTTTACCATTGGATGATCCTCCTGGTACCTTCATGGAATGCCGCTTGGTAGCACAGCATGATGATTCCTGTGAAAGAAAGTAGTTGCTCTCCTACAAACTCATCTGGAATCTCTCTCAAACAAAATTTTCGAATTTTGCCTATATAATGGAAATTTATTGGAGTATTCTTAAAGATTCACCTCTGTCATTTAGTTCAGTTTCTTATGGGTTTTTTTTTGTTGCATGCAGAGGCAATGGGATTTTTGTTCCAGGTTACAACTGGATATTTTTCATGTTTTTTTTCCTCAGAAAATGAAATACCAGCAGTTTCATAAAAATATCCATGACATGACAGTCTGTAGAGCAGGAGGTTTGATGAGGTGATCTACAGACGTTATTTCCAGCAAAAATTTCTCTAAGTTCTATGATTCTCTGTAATATTGCATTTTCTGTGAAAAAAATATTTTGAAAAATTCATGATGCCCAGAGTCAATATTTACAAAATACATTTTTTTTTTTTTTGCTTAAAAGGAATTACTCTTTCAGACTTTGTTTTAAAATGCACCTAAACTAAAATTGAGGAGGAAAATGTTTTATTGAAACATTAAGATCATCTTTATAAAATTTGAATATTTGTCATTAACTGTCACTGGAAGCATTATTACTGCAGACTCTTCCTGTAGGATTCAGTCCTTGTATAATAAGAAGAGGAGTAAGGAAGCTGCAAAAGAGGCTTATATTCTACTGTGCTCCTACTAGTAAGTTTTTCTGCTTTCCAAAGCCTGCAGAATCTGTCATAAAAATTCTATCATGGCGGGAATACACAGGCACAGAAAATTGCATATGGAAAAGGGCACCAGTGATGTGAAGTGTTTTTCTTCTGAATTTACAGATGTCTAAGGCAGGAAATCCACTCTTGTATGTGCAACCTGATTGGAATATGGGATCCGAGGTAACTTGCTGTTTCCTCTCCTTAAAGACTCTTAGAAATTAGCTAGCATAGAAGGCCAAGGCAGAGCATCTCTCCTGGAGTATTCATGGGAAATTGGGAGTGTGGGAAAAGCAAGTATGGAATGTTTTCTGTTTATAGAAGTATCCCAAGGGGGTACAGGACAGATTTGGGCATTTTTCCCCTCTTGACAAGTTCATCCCTAGGATCTTATTCCTGCCTACATGTACTCTCCATTCACATGGATTTCTATGAATATTTTTCTTCATTCTTGCATTCTTGCTCTCTCCTTCTTTCCACATGTTAGTTTATCTTCTCAAATATTGTATTCTTTCTGGGTGCTTAGACCACATTCTATCTAAGATTCTAATGTCTGGGACAGATTTTTTTTTTGACAGGCACTTTTGTGGGTAAATTCTTCTGTGATATCTGTATAAGGACCTGATTTTTAATATGTCCAAAGACTTCCCCTCCTCAGGAGTTTATTACAGCACAGTATCTACACTATGCCAAGCACACTTGCAAAATAAAAACTAATTCTTATTCTGAAAGATGTAAACTTGTGTTCTTAATGATGATTTATCATTTAAATAATGAGACTACAATAATAAAACTGAGCTTAAAATATTTTTTTGGAAGGTGATTTTGACCATTTCCTCATATTGTTCAGTTGACACTATAATACAGTTCATCATCATTAGGTTACTGTTATCATAGTTTAATATGTCTGTCTAAAGTTGTGAGTAAGTGTAACTGTTCTCAAATCTTCATTTCTGACAGATTTTAGGAGGGTTTGTAAGCTATTTTCTTTGGGGTATTTATTAATAGCAGTGATCAGGTGTGTATTTACACCAGTACAATTATCACATTATTGTGTGGAACTGAAATGATGCTCAGCAAATCTGTTGCTGCAAATGGCCTTTAAAGTTGGTTAAAAATCATAGGGGATTTTAGAAAGATCCAGGTTGGAAACTGGGTGGCACAAGGTGAAGTCAGATGGTCAAAAACATTTAGTAGCTCTGTTGCCTTTTTCTCTCTATTTTCATCTAAGGTAATGAATTTTGTAACTGGACATAAAATTATATAAATTCTTTTTTGTTGCTGATAAAAGTATGTGTGTCTTCAGTCGGGATTAAGTAACTTTAAGATAGTTTTGTGTGTTTTGAAGTGGTAAAAAGCATAGTCTTTGTCAGATACATTTCAAATTGATACAAGGTTGACATATTCTCAAGTTTTGCAAGAATTTTGCAACATTTTAGGATTTGTGTTTCCCTAGCTGTATTTTTTTTAAAAAAACCTAAACTTTATTCTTAATAACTTTCTTAAAAGCCTTTCAGCTTGAAATGAGACGTAGCAGAAGAAATACCAGCCTAGAGTTTTGGCAAAGATGTGTGTAATCTATAACATGGCTGTATAATTGAAGTATCTAGGGAGCCTGTATTATAGTATTTACATGTTTCTGTGTATTTTAAACTATTTAGAAGAAAATCCTTTTTTCTTAAGAAGTGAATAAATATAATGAAGTTGATCATAATGGGGTGAAGTTCAGATTAATAGATTTGGTCTATTTGATATGTAATTCTATGCTGATATCTTAAAAATTACAAAATACTATGGATTTGATTTGTGTTTGGACACTTAATATTTCTCTTTCAGTTAACTGAAACCAGCTGCATCCAACAGCCCTTTACTATTTTACCGTTTAAGACAAAATGGAACAATGCAAACTTTCATATTCTCTTATTTGATCTGGAAAAACTTGAGGAACTTCTGATGTCATCTCAACTCAATGGATTAAAGTCATCAAATTCATTTCACACCTATGGCACTCTAGAAAGAGCCAAAAGTACTACTGAGAAAAGGCCACTGACATTAAAAAGAAATAAAACTGCTGGCTTTGTATCTCCAGTGGACGGGCAAGTAGATACTGTTTGTTCAAACCAGGGGTGTAGGGATAACAACAGGCCTTTGGAAGAAAGTGGTGGCATGAAAAGACAGAAAAAAATGAAGAGTTCAAGGAAGATTAGAATGCAACCATCAGGAAACATTGATGTGAATGTCACCACTGATACAGCTAAACTGCTTTTGTCATGTCTCTTACCATGGGGTGTAGATAAAGAAATAGACAATCTTTGTGTTACACACTTAAATGTCTTCAGGCTTCAGTGTCCTGTTTCTTTTGGACTTGTGTCAAATGAAAACCACCTATCACTAATGTTGCCAGGATGGAAATGTAGTGATTGTGGTGTGCTAGAAGAACATGCAATTGTCAACTTGTTTTCAAAAAGAGTGCTTGATTTATCAAACAAGTACCTTGCTGCAACTGAAGGACAAACTGGAAAGAAGGATGGACCTGAGAATGTTTATGGAACAAAGGGATTGGAAACAGTATTCTTCTTATTTAGCAGAATAGCTTTAATCAACAGGATATTTAACATACCTTCAGCAGTTACAGGTGAAATTGAAAGGTAAGAACCTTTTCATTATGAGTCTTTTCTTTTATAGTGGTTAAAAAGTTAAAAAATATGAAACAAGCACTTTTATTAAATATGGACTTTTGCAATAGAGTTTGTTCTTTCTCTAGAGCCTTTTCATAGGGCATTCTGTGAACAAAAGGAGAATTGGGATAAGGTTAAATATCTTTATATTTCCTATTTAGCACATAAGAACTGATGCAACAATTTTTTTCAACAGAACAAGAACTTGAATTATCCAGCTTCACACCCTATTTTTCTACAGATCACTCTCTTCCTCATATTTTAAACTAAGTAAATAATGAGGTCTCTTCAGGCACATTTTGAGACGTGCACTAGCACATTTGTGCTGTTTTAACTTCCACTCTCTGTAAGCTCTCATACTTCCTTTGCCATGAAACCCTTGGCTTCACAGATAAATAAAACATGGGAGACAAGAACAGTCTGTCCTACTTACACTGTCTAAAACACAACCCCCCCAAGTAACAATGGCAGCTACTGGGAATGAATGCTTCGTCTGCCCTTATTTTGTGAGAACCATCCCAAATAACATTTATGTTAGTCAAAACAAATTTATTGACTAAATGCTTTTTCAGTGTTAAAGGAAAAATAGCATGCTCGACATTATTTGACCAAGCCAAATAGAGCATACTAATCGGGCAATGTATATTGTCCACATACTTTTGTTGTTCAGCAAACCTGGGTTGGTCTGTATTTAGCATTTTAGGGACAATTAACTTCAGTTTTAGTGATGCTATGGCCCAGAGGCAAGACGGGGGACAAAAATTATTGATCTTGATGCTGCAGATTTCTGTGCATCTTCCACAAAGCTCTAGGCATTCAGATTATCTCAAGAGATATGCACCGTCCTGCAGGACCAACACACATTTCTCAGTTATTTTTACTGCTAATCACATTGCCTACTGGTCCATATTCAACACAAGCTCTTATATGAAAGGTTGTTTCTGGGATTCCAGCTTACACAGGAATTCTTTTCCATGTAAAAGTGCACAATTTTTGTTAGGATTTTGTGTGAAAACTGTACTATATAATTTGAAGTTTTCTCCAGGAAATGTAACACCATAAAAGCTACCATCTTTTGTATAAACAAGTGAATTTTTTTACAAAACAGAGAGGGGGAAAAATTGCCATAAATTTTGGTTGCAAAAAAATTATGAATTTTATTCAAAGACTCTGAAACGTTTTATTTGGGATTTTGACATTGTTTGGTTTGGATTACCTCTCTTTCCAGAGCTGGGTAACGTACCTATTTATAGCTGTATATAGCTAAGTTTTGATTTGGTGCTGTTTGTGATGCTCTAACATGGGCTACTGCCTCCCAGTGGTCTCATCTGGATAAAAGCACTTGGATTGTATCCATTCAATTTTGTTCTTGGATTGTTTTTTTAGGGGGTAAAGAGTGGTGGGTTTTGATATTTTGGGGCTGTGGGGTCGTGGTGGAGGTTTTTTCCTGAGCTCCATATTTTCCTCTTGAGTTCCTAAGCAGCAGCTGCAAGTGCTATGGGTCTATGTAGAAATACATGATAGCTCAGACTTTATCTTTCCCCCCACTTTTCAAGAACTTTCAGAAATTTAGACACGTGAGTCATAATTCACTTTTTATTTTTTTCCCCAACAAAGATAAGAACAGTTCAGAAACGTATTTTGTACTGTTTCCTAACCTCTGTAAAACTGCAAATGACATCTCACTGCAGTCAAGAACCATCTTTTCACATAGAATCAAAGTCATGTGGGTAGAACCAATGAAACGATGTTGTTGTGTCAGCATTAAAAAAAAAAAATGGGAGAAGTGGATTAGAGTCACAGGAAAGAATTTCATGTGTCAGACACTTTTTTTTTTAAAAAAAAAAAACAAAACAAAAAAACCTGCTGATTCCATGCATGATGTACTTTCATGTGATAACATTATCTTTCTGTCTGAGTATAAAGGCAGAGTTTTGCTACTGGAAATTGCTATCTGAAGGTGCCTATACTTTCTGTATTGCCTCAAAACCAGTTATGTTTATGCAAAGTTATCTCCCTCTGTCCACCTAGGGAAAAAGCCCCTTTTCCTCTTCTCTCCTCCACCCTCCTTGGTAATAAGCATAGCATAAATAAGACTTGGCCTGTTTGCCATGATCTTGGGATTCAGCCTTCATTTCACCTCTTCCTCTTGCAAATAATTGGGGTCTAAATGAACTATCGTAATCTGTGTTCATTCATTAAATCTTTTTGTATGGTTTATCCTTACTCATAATATACTCTGTATTCAGGGTTCGAATGAGTTTTCTTTATTATGATGAGCTGTTAATAATGTACTTTTGCCTAATTAAAGGTTTGAAAGACGACAACCAAATGCTATTTTGTCTAGTTTGCCTTCTAAGAGTACAGTATGTACTCTTTGGGCAGTTGGTTTAGCTAAAACTGCAGCATGCTTAAGGGGAAAAAAGCCTGTGTATTGAATTATAATTTGCCACAGCGTTTGCAGAAGGAGTTAGAACAGCTTTCACAGCTTGTAAGGGTCCTGGTCTCCTAAGTATTACAGCAGTACGAACGACTCTTACTAATTCAGTTACTTGTTTGAGAGAAAAAATGCGTTGTGATCTCCTTTCCATAGCTTATTTGTCAGCAAAGCAATGAATATTTCTCCATCCTGTGAAAGCTTGCTTTATGTTAGCACACTGGTACAAACTCCAAAGCTTTTAAACTTTTAAATTAAAACAGGAATATCTGAACAGATTATCCAGTGACTAGCACACTCGCTTAATGTGTATTCAGCTGATATTCAGAGTTCTGCCTGCTTTGATGGTGGAGAATGACTTGTATATGTATTCCTTGCAGTGCAGCACAGTGTCTAACTGCTGGTTTAGTAATAATTTGGGGATTCCAGCTTTCTTCTGTTAATGCTGGCCCACATTGCATACAGCAATGAAATATTCATTGGGTGAATTATTTTAGTAAGGTGAATCATTGTAGTGTCAGTCAGCTGTGGTCTTGATCTGAGGAATGCAAGAATAAAGTTTAAATCCATATTCTTTGGAATATCTAATCATTTTGCTGTTACAGAAGAGTGAAAGGAATTTCTTTTTTGTTAAATAGAATACATGCATATATACATACTTTTAATCTAGAGAGTCAGAACTGGAAAAATGCATTTGATCAGTTCATAGACTGCTGGGTGTTCTTGGATGAGTCTGGTATGCTCATTTTGAGCAGAAATTCTGACTTTGTCAGCATGTATATATGACAGATCATTCCCCAATGAAAAACATTTGGTTGAAAAACTCTTGACTAGTGTCTATGATAAATTTTCAGCTTGTGTTTTGGATCAGTAAGTTCCAGGTTACAGTATTTCTGTGAACTATTAGCTATTTGATTGGATAAATGAAACTTTTGGAATGTGAAAATAGTGAACAGTGAATGATGTGCTTTAAGCACATGTTATCAGACCAATCTGTTGGTCTGATACTAATCTGTTCTTTTTATATTAAAAAAAAAAAATCTGTATTTTTTAGCATAATCTGAACACTTCACCAAAAAATGTTCATAATCCAAAAAAGAATCAAGTATGAAAACATGGCTTCGAAAAAACTTGGACCTAAGTCTATAAGCTGTTGTTCATCAATGTGTTTGTATACCTGTTGGCTTTTTGCAATTTGACTTTGCCTGTGAAAATAAAGGAGTCTGCAGTAAAATGTGTCGGATTATAAAAGTGGGACAGAAACAGGAAGAAGCTAGTAAGAAAATATCTTCAAAGAATTGGTTTTCTCTTGCTTTTTGAGATTTTTACCTGTAACTTAAAGCTCATAGGCTGAAAGCTTTCAGAGTTGTTCAGTATTGCAAGGCTTTTGAAATATTATGACTTACTCTTGGTTGTAGTGAACTTGAGAGGTTAAATATATTATTTTTAAATGCTGCATAAATATAGGTCACTATAGCAATGTATTCAAAATAAATAGTTTAAAATAGTGCAAGGATTTGGAGAGGTTTTTCACTTCCTTTCCCCTTCAGTTTCCTCTGTTTGGGAGGACTGGGTTAGAGACCACTTGGCCAAACTAGACATCCATAAGTCCATGGGCCCTGATGGGATGCACCCACGAGTGCTGAGAGAACTGGCGGATGTTATTGCTGAGCCACTCTCCATTTTTGAGAGGTCTTGGAGAACAGGAGAAGTGCCTGAGGACTGGAGGAAGGCAAATATCACACCAGTCTACACAAAGGGCAAAAAGGAGGACCCAGGGAACTACAGGCCAATTAGTCTCACCTCTGTCCCTGGGAAAATAATGGAGCGACTCATTCTGGATGTCATCTCCAAACATGTTGAAGATCAAGAAGTTACTGGAAGTGGTCAACACAGATTTACCAAGGGTAAATCATGCTTGACCAATCTGATAGCCTTCTATGACATTATAACTGGATGGCTGGATGAGGGGAGAGCAGCAGATGTCATCTACCTTGACTTCAGCAAGGCTTTTGACACTGTCTCCCTTAACATCCTCATTATAAGATTAAGGAAGTATGGGCTAGATCAGGGGGCAGTGAGGTGGATTGAGAGCTGGCTGTGTGACAGAACTCAGAGGGTTGCAATTAATGGAGCAGGGTCAACTCGGAGGCCTGTAACCAGCGGTGTCCCCCAGGGGTCAATACTCGGCCCAGTCCTGTTCACCATAGTCATCAATGACCTGGACGAGGGGACAGAGTGTATCCTCAGCAAGTTTGCTGATGATACCAAACTGGGAGGGCTGGCTGACACTCCAGAGGGCTGTGCCGCAATCCAGTGTGACCTGGACAGGCTGGAGAGCTGGGCAGAGAAGAACCTAATGAGGTTTAACAAAGGCAAGTGTAGGATCCTGCACCTGGGGAGGAAGAACCCCAGGCACCAATATAGGTTAGGGATGGATCTTCTGGAAAGCACTACTGAGGAGAAGGATCTGGGAGTCCTGGTGGACAGCAAACTTTCCATGGGCCAGCCATGTGCCCTTGTTGCCAAGAGGGCCAATGGAATCCTGGGCTGCATAGGGAAGAGTGTGGCCAGTAGGTTGAGGGAGGTCATTCTCCCCCTCTACTCTGCACTGGTGAGGCCACAGCTGGAATACTGTGTCCGGTTCTGGGCTCTCCAGTTCAAGAGAGACAGGGAACTACTGGAGAGAGTCCAACACAGGGCAACTAAGATGATTAAGGGGTTGGAGCACCTCCCTTATGAGGAAAGGCTCAAAGAGCTGGGGCTCTTTAGCCTGGAGAAGAAAAGGTTGAGGGGAGACCTTATCTATGTTTACAAGTACCTAAAAGGTGGGTTGAAGGATGATGGAGCCAGACTCTTTTCAGTGGTTTCCAGTGATAGGATGAGGGGCAACGGGCACGAGCTGGAACATAGGAAGTTCCATTCAAATATGAGGGAAAAACTTCTTTGAGGGTGACAGAGCACTGGAACAGGCTGCCCAGGGAGGTCGTGGAGTCCCCTTCTCTGGAGATTTTCAAGACCTGCCTTGATGCAGTCTTGAGTAATGTGCTCTAGGCAATCCTGCTTTTGCAGGGGAGTTGGACTAGATGATCTCTAGAGGTCCCTTCCAACTCTGACAATTCCGTGATTCATCCATATCCTTTGTCTTCAAGGGTTAGGTTCCTGAGTTAGTCACAGTACTGAAGAGCAGTAGATACACACACTGGTCTCCTAAATTGTTGCCATCTACTGAAATCCCAAGTATTGCAATAATATTCTAAATTATTTTACACTGAAAAAATGGAAACCTATAAAATATAGCTGCTAGTTTCCGTTTTGCTGTTTTTCTGTTACATAGGAAAAAAAGTTCAAGTCCTTTGTGAAAATGTTTTCATTCATTTCTTCACATACGAATTTGTTTCTTTAATACAACATAAAAGTTAGCTATAGTTAAGTTTTGAGCCGAATGTAAAGTTTCCTGCATGTGGATGGTACTTCTCAGTATTTGTGTACCTGTGAATGTTTCAATACCAAGTTGTGGGCAAAAGAATGCAAATGACTTTTGAAGAGAAACTAAATTATTGTTGATGGTAATTGATAGCAGAGTACCTACCTTAAAAAAATCTACCTTAAGACACAAGATTTTTTCTAAGTATGTTCAGGTTTTGTTTAATACTTTCCTATTCTTTTAGTCTACAGAAGTCAGAATCTGCACATGACAAATGGCGAAATACAGAAGCAGTAGCACCTTCCTTCCACAGTTTTTATGGAGAGTTACCAAACAGTAAGTATATGGAAGAGTGGCAATATTAGCTTTTAAGTGTTGGTGGTTTTTTTGCATGCTTTTTGTTCCTAAAGCAGAACATTTAACTTCAATAATGAAAAAAAAAAAAATTATTCTTTAGCTTCGAGCAGGTACAGTTTGCAAATACAGAAACTGGATTATTCTGTTGTTCTGTGAATATCGCAAAAGCACATAAATTGTGAACTGTTAAGTAATACAGAGATCAACAATATTTTTTCTGTGACAGCAAAACAGTCAGCTGTTCTAAAAATTCTTAGAAAAAAATTCTAAAGACATTTTCTAGCCATCTGAAAAACAGAAATGTAATAAGACAGACACTGTTGTCTCCCCTGTCCCCCAGTCAGTTCACAAACTATGTATGTGTTTTTCAGGTAAAAGTAAATATCATTCCTTGGACTTTGGGAGTGTTTCATTGCTGAAACTAATTTGTTGTTGGAGTGACCAATCTATAAAGGTAGGAAATAGCCTGTTTCAGTTGCTGTAATGTAATGTTGGCTGTATTTGGAATCTGTAATGTGACATAATAGTTATGGATTTATGGTGAAATTATTACATAAATTGTGCCATTCAGATCTATGGAAAGATTATTATTTCACTATTAAGTATGCTACTCATGAAACTATTTTGCCTGAAAGTGTATGTTTAAATATGGGAAAGTAACTGTCGTACTAGTCTTTAATCTAAATGATCTTGTTCACAGCATGTGTTTAAAAAAATTACTTACCTGTTCTCTAACAATCAGATGTAACTTCTATTACAAATGCCATTTTATGCTCCAGGAAAATAAAGGATAAAATAAGAGCAGTGTCATACACCAATGTATTATTATAGAAGAAACAGAAAATGCCTTCTTAAAGGGATAAATAATTCATCTCAAGTCCTTACTTATTAGAATACTCTTCAAGAATGACTTAGAAAAGCCAGTTATGGGTTCCCAGGTCAGATGAAGCTCATGCCTATTGTTAGCAAAGAATCTGATGCCTTGTGAGATAAATTACTGTTTCTTGAGAGTTGACAGGTAGCTGTGAAATAGTCTAAACAGCGAAATCTAGAGACCATTTTTTATTTTGGAAATATGCATTTAAACAAAGTTGTGTGGTTGCTCGAGTGAGTTAATATTCAGGAGTATGAAACTCAAGAACAGTATGCTATGAATACAAGGTATTTTACTCCAGAAAAGGGAAATACTTGTTACAAGTTTATTTTATGATGTTACTTTTAAAATTGAATGCAACTCCATGCTGCATTTCAAGTGCAAAGAATACTTCCCAGAGCTGAGGTGTGCAGGGGTACTGCAGTGATAGTCCCCTGTTCTATTAGACAGCCAGTAATGGTTTCTGCAAATATTCACGTTCAATTGAATCCAGCATTTTATCTTGAGCTTATCAGTTGCTTGTTATAACCGCACTGTCTGCACATCTTCGATATTATTTCAGCCTTCTCCTTGCCTCACAAACTGTCCTCCTTTCTTTTATAATAAGATTTTTTCCTTTTTGAATCCTTTTAATAAAAAAATCAAATACAGAACCTCAGTTTCAATAGCTGCAATTGTCATGTGAAATCCATGTAATCTCTTGCTGACAACCTGGTCAGCCGCTGAAACTCTTTACAGAGTAGACTTGTATAGCCATGAAACTTGTATTTGTAGCATAGCTGATAATGTGATTTATGTATTTATATTTTGCAATAAATTTAGTGACTGATCAGTTTATACAATGATAATGGTCTTATCTATCATAGGAGGCTAGTGTGCAGGATGATAAGGTGTGGAATAAGCTGCCTTTTTTTCACCTGAAGAGACTTTAAATTTCAGACACTGAAATCTTCAAATACTGCAAACACCATGCTATCAGTGCTTCTCAAATCTTAACATTACTCAGGCGCAGCTATGTAGTTGCAATAAGCTTTGTTAACCTGCTTTGTAGTGCAGATTTTGGGTTGTTACAGCAATTTGGCTGCAAAACATTTTAACATAATTTGTGGTGTTGGCAACAGGTGCGGGTAATCAGCAACCAATGTTTTATATAAAATTATGGGGTTTGTTTATATTAGGGTGGCTTTGTTAAACCTTTCTTTATACAAATACAGATTTATGACCAATTTATTAATTCTAAGCAGCCTGATTAAACACTCATGTACATTTACCCAAAGCATCACTAGTTACCCTGCTTTTAAAAACTTTATTGTTATCTTCAGTGGAGGATACTGACTCTCAGACATGACTCAAAGGACTTGCCTTTTATTGATTCCTCATCTCCTTATAGTACTGTTACATCTTCTGTGCAAACAAGGCAACTGAAAAAACTGGCTGGAAATGATTGATCAGGGGTCTACTGACTTGTTGAAGGGCTAAGGGAGGTATTTTTCTGTCTTAAATTTTAAAAATGCATATACTTTAAAAATATTTATCTAGGTTTCTTTTTCCCCAGCAGATTTTAAAGGAAAGGTTGTCATCATGCATTTTGCTGTTCTTTCAGATAAAATATAGCATGTTGTTGCCACACTCCCATCTTGCCCAAAAATTACTTAAGTGGTTGCATTTCTGCCCTTACATGTCCTTACTCTGTATTTGAAGTAGCCTGTTCCTTAGTTATATCTGTGAAAATATTTGGTTACTTTATCATTTTTCTGGAGCCTTTTTGGCTAAAAGGGTGAACATTAAAATAAAACTTAAAAAAAAAAAGTTATCAGAATAGTCACTGTGGTGCAATCAAAATGTGTTGCCTGTTATTGACTCTAGCAGATATGAGCGTATTTTTTTTTTCCACCAGAAGGATTTCTTAGATAATCATTATGCTTTTCCTAGCTCCTTAGTCTTCAAATGATAGATGTTGAAGTGCCTTCTCCTTATACCTTTATTCAGACATTTTAAGAGGAAGAATAAATAGGAAATAATTTGCTTCCCTTTTTCCTGGTCTAAGATCTTTTTAAATCTCATTGAGTGAGGTTAGTTCTTGTTAGGTTGGCTTTCCTGAAGACTGAAGTCCTTTTTTCTTCACAAAATGATTATAGACCAAATAAATTTCCTTCCTATGATATGTCAGACTCTCAGAGCTGGACAATCATTTGTAAAACAGAGTAAACAACCCTGTTTCCAAAGCCACCTTCCCATTTTCAATGCTAATCTCAGCAAAGAAATGCAATACTATACATAGCAGTGAGTTTTGCATGAAACTTTTAAGTCGCTAGTTCCACTAACAAAATGTTAAGTATACAGTCTTCACATCTGTGGTCAAGGATTTTAGTGGCAACATGTGGGCAGTCCATCATACTCACAGGGTGTCCCTCAGTCTATGAGGCTTCAGCAGTTTGCCTTTATGTACAGCAGTATCAGGGCTCTGTGGTGTGATATAGAAATAACTGAGCTTTAACAGATTCATTACTAATGAATCGTTCACGATCTTTCGTGATTAACTTTTGCGATCAGCAGGAGTGATACATTTGTTCCTCTGGACATGAGTCAGCTCTAACTTTGAAACTGTCCTGTTGTATAGTCCCAAGTAATAAGGCCTTGTTAGAATTTGAATGTATTAATTCAGGAGTATCATAAAAAACACAGGTTGTACGCTGAAGCTGTATAAAACTTAGGTCCTGATTTAGAAGTCCGCTACTGCCATCCTTATGTTGCAGTATTCCTTTTCTGTACAAGAACATTTGTATCCTCTATTATCATCTAGTTACTTAGCACAGTCTCCCGTTAGGAAAACTCTTCATGCCATATTTACATCTCTGACATAATCATCTGCATGAGGAGAATGTAGTTTCTTTAGCCTCCCTCTTTCATCAGTGGAAAAAGACAGTGTAGAGGGACTGCTGAGATTTTTAGGAGGAATGAATCATCTCAGGACTTTGTCATCTATTTGTGCTGATTCCTGCAGTCTGCCTGTATTTTTTTTCACTTCAGTAACTTCATTTTCATTAGTATCTAAAATAAAGTGGGGTGAATCTGAGATATTTTACAGAGGGCTTTACTTTCAAAGAATAAACTGCTTCATGTTAAGGCCATTGCAGAGAGTAGTACTGATAAGCTAGTGCCTTCTTTACTAATGCCCAAGTTTGCAATAATTTCCCTAATAAGATCTGAATACATTTGTTTATAAAGCATTTGACTCTACCTGAAACCAAATCACTTCAGTATAAGTGTCTAGACAAGTGTCCTGGCAGTTGCTATCCAGAATTAGAGAAAAGCAGACTGGATAATGTTTTGATCTGTATTTTTTTTGCTCCCTGATGTGACTGTGATATGAAGGCATCTGGGAAGTAGTTTCTGCAGGGCTCAGCCCTGTAGAGGTTGTGGCCTGAACAATAACTAGGAGAGCTGTCTATTGACTTCTCTCGTTAGACCCACTCATTATAAAGAGAATAGTAATCCTTGGAAGTAATTGATAAAGTGTAGAAAGGAAAGCTGGTGTAACTTATTACAGATGTAACAGTACAGCTTGCATTAACTATTACTCATTTGTCTTTTTGAATTGTTCTCAAGTATTGCTGCTGCAGAGACAATTACCTTTCACTCTTTAATATCTCTATTTGTAGTTGGACATATGCTTTTTATACTGTCTCAGGCATAGAAGAAGCATAATTTCTGTCACATATCACAATCCCAACTAAAAAGCAGCTGGTATTTACAACAGTGTTTACAATTACGGGGAGGGAAAAAAGTGAACACGTTAGTAGCCAACAAGATAGCCAATGTATATGTAATCCAGAAGGGTGCTAAAGATAAAGTGGAAACTATTAGAGAAAATGAAAGGTGCTCATGCAGATTTGTTTTGTGTTAGAAACAGGTGAAGCTTCTGGAGGTGTTTAATGGTGATAATGATAGATGAGGTATATGAATTCTTGGGCAAGACGCAGTGAGAGGACAAAACTAAACATGTGAAGCCACACTGAGCACTGTGGAAATGCAGGGTCTATGAAGTGATAGACAGGTCACATGCAGAGACATACAGGTGCCTCTACAATATCATGTTGTGGCATTTGCTACAGTTTTTTATTTCATTTTAAGATGTTAGAAATTACATGTTACAAATGCTGCCTGGCTGGCATACACACCAATGGTACAGGTGATGCATATCTGATCAGATAAGTGACCGGTTCTTAGCAGGTCAGAAAACCATGAAAAACACATACTGTGTGGAATTCTTTTGTGTACCTCTAAGAATTTTTTTTTTGGTCAAAATTTTTCCCAGGACAATGGTACCATGTCTGTTTCCTTCTCTTTCTTAATTGTTGTAGATATATTGTAAGAGTCTGCTGTAAAGTCAGGATCTGTAATCCCCAAAGCTCAGGGTTGTATCGATGTGAGGAATTGGAAGCTGCCTTTGGTTTCCCCTGTAAAATAAAGAGCTATTATAACAAGATGAAGGTTTGTGCTATGTCAAAACACATAGGGCTGGGTTCACTTGTTGTGAACTTTCACATTGTGGACCTGACTATGGTATATTTGTCTACAATAAAGAATTTTGTCACAAAGGACACCTACAGCCTTTGTTCTCCTTAATGATTTGAATTTACAAGGCCAGCTAGAAATGTGATTTAAGACAGCCCACAAATTCACTGTATTTCATTAGTCAGATGAAACTGTTTCTCTTCCAAGCAGTTTGAGGGAGCCTGCATGTCAACTTAAATTCATATTACACTCATATTTTTAATATATTGTGTATAATATTTATATCATATAAATATAAAACATTTATAATACAAATATATTTAACTTAAAATTTTTGTATTCAGTTTGAGTTCATATTTAAGTTGAGGTGCAGTACACTATCCTGGAACCTTTAGATTCTCTGTCTTTCAGGTAATTTCTTGTACTTGAGAATAAATACCTTTCTGAGGGGGGGAAATTGTATTTCTTTTCTAAAGGAAATACCAAATGAAGAGGAGGTATGCATGCTGCCATTGTGCATCATGCTGAAATTTACACGAAGTAAGGATTGCAAAAGTTTGTCTGTTGTGTAAGGTTTTCATGTGCTTTATAAATGTCTTATGTCTTTAAACTTTTTCAGTTCTGGGGCTTCTCTGCTGAAATAAAGAGAAGGAAAGTAATAATTCTATCGTGCAGTCACTACACTGCATTGTCTTAACCCCCATCTGTGTTGCATCAGCTGCTGCAAGTGTCATTTATAGGCTGTTCATAACTGCAGTAGGTGTTCCTTTTGGATAAGAGGAGTTTGAGAAACGATATTTCTTTGTGTTAGACAAAAAAAAATACAGTATTATCGTGTTTGAGCTAGAGGAATAGAGAATCACCACTAATAACAAAACATTCTCTAAGCTTTTCAGAGAGAGGCTAGACACCAAATATTATAGAACTTCAAAATAAAAGTTCCTTATTCAGTCTATGAAGCATTTTTGCATACATAACAGCTAATAAATATCTCTTTTTTTTTATCACCATGTGCTTTAGTAAGGTATATTGTCATGACCCCTTGAAATCAAGGAGGCAGTAAAAACTGATTCTAGTTTTGAGATAAAAGAAAATGAATGTTCAGTAGTCATGATCGTCAACTTGCACTGTTTTATTGCTATCCAGTTAACATTTATTTCTCAATATGTATGTTATCACTAATTATTATGTGTTACACATTATTATCACTGTCTGAAAGATATTGGTAAGTGTTGACTTTCTAATGACATTCACTGGAACAGTCTTAAAATTTTTTAGTAGTTACTTTAAATTGTCAAATGCTTAGATAAATAATTGAAGTACTAAAATCATCCAACAATAATTTGCATTTATGACAGATTATTGAGGCAATGCAAGCGGTGCTGCTGGCAGAAGTTCAAAGGACTATGAATACCTTGGGAAAGACAGCAATCTGTAGAGAGCCTTTGGCCATAGTAGAGAATGGAAACGGTAAGTTGTGGACACTGCCAAAGACTGAAAAGAGGGATTTACAATACATTAAAAATGTTTCTTTGCCATGTAGGTGGAGAATTTATTGGTATATTCTTTTAGAAGAACTTTCTCTAGTACTCAGAACAAGTTAGGAGTATGAGTTCGTAATACATTATTTCTGTGTGAGACAAGCCAAATGGCCTATTCCTGACCTTACCAGGCTGAGTTTTCTCATATAGTTGTCAAGGAGTTAAGACTTTTGCGCTCTCTCATCATCTCTGAACATTAAGAAGAAAAGGTAAAGTTTCTTTGATTATATGATAGTTCTGGTATTGTAAATACATTTGCAAATAAATGAAGCAGTGTGTTTAAAATAGACTCAGTAAATCATTGAAAAGAAGTCTTACAAATTTATCCTTTTAATGACATCACAACTTACACAGCACTAAAAATTAATTGCTTACATTTTATAACTTCATAATGTAATACAGAATATTTTATTTTTCTTTTAGAAATAACCTCCCTGCAAGGAGATAACATGTATTTTACAATTAGATCATTTCATTTTACAAGAAGCTTACTCTTTGCAACTTTACAATGGTGCTAATGTTTATGGTAAAAAAGATTGAACCTGGATTTATGTTATGAAGTTATATTCTTTTTTTTTAGCCCATTAGCTGAGTCTTAAAATTAACTGACCTAAATTTTAGATCCAATCTTATTAGCGAGCCTTCTCTTGGGAAACTAATTTATAATCTCGTTGAGTGTGTGTGTCTGTCATGAAAATTTGTTACTGATCTGCTTGTTCCAGGATACTAAAAATGATCAGTGACACTTGCTTTACGCCACAAAATGAAATGGTGTCTCTGTAATTTGGACTGTTGGAATATAGTGAAATTCAAACACTTTGAATAATTGTCATAAATGAATTTACACTTTGCTTACACTAAAGATTGCTTTGAATCATTTTATTTTTATGTGGTTTGGGACAAGGTGAGTTGTAACTAAAACATCTCCATATTTTAAGTTCATATATGGACTTGATTTCAAATTTCCTGAATTTTAAGGTTGTATTTCAATGTGGTGTTTTGACATGGGTTACAAGAAAAATGGGACTAACTGGAAGTTGAAAATGCAGATATCTGCAAACTCCAGATGTGTTTAGGTCTTTGGTTTTGTTTCAAAACCTTCTATGCTAGATGAAATGACATTTCTCTTAGGTAGAGAATGTTGGAATGATTACAAGGATTGTATGTGCACAATCGCTCGAAGATACAATCTTAGTGAAGCTTCAAAGTTTAATTCTAATTAAGTATTAAGACTTGCACAAGTTATGAATTCAGGGGAGTTACTTCAGCTTTCCACTCTCTGAAAGGGGGATTTGGTTGTTTGTATGTTGAGTAAAAGATTTCTACCATCACTTTGTTCTTAACCCTATTATTTGAAGGCTATTCAACAAAAAACTAGAAAATAGCTTTGCTAGAATGTGCTCAGTATTCTTACACATTTATACTGACTAAGACTTTTTTTTTCATATTTCATGATCTGAACTACATAAATATACCCTGTAAAGCAGAGTGGATTTTTTAGCATACCATTCAGGAATTGACATACCGTTCAGGAATTTAATCTATTCTAGAATAGACAGAAAACGCACAGGAAGACTGGGAAAGAGAAATTACAGTATGAGTATTTAGCTACATATTAGACTTCTTTTTGTTTTCATTTCCATTCATGTTTTAGCTTGTTGCATTATTTATCACAGTATGCAAATAGCACAAATATTCTTGGTTTTGTTTGTATGGTTTTCTAATAGGCGCTGCAAACTTGATAGGTTTATTCAGAATTGAACATTTTTTTTTTGTGATTTCTAACATGTTAAAGAGTAAAACTATTTGTGGCATGTAATGATATGCAGAAATTATTAAAAAACCATCCAGTGCAATTACTATGGCAATTAATTGTCTGGTTTTAGTCATTCATCTGATATTGTCATCTTAAATCTTATTAAATACTCCGTATTTTTGGGTGGTACAGTAGCTGTCATCTTGTGTGACATCAAGGTAAAAGTTAAATATTGTTTCAGGTTTTTAAGTCATAATTCAAGACTGGGATCATGCACTCTGAGCCAAAGTAAAAGTATTTGAGTCTTTGCTGCCATCATCATTGTACTGTATTGCATTTTTCTTTAATTGGAATTAATAGATTTGATCTGGAGATGTTTAACCTTGTTTAACTCAACAAATTTCCATTGAAGTCAATAGAAGTTTTCTTTAAAAAGACAAACCAAACTTCAGGATTTGACCTTCAGTTTTTATTATCTTTAAAGTTCATAGTATATTATATAGCTGTTTTCTCAGAAAGCTCCTTACTCCTTAGGAAGCTCCTGCATTCTTACTTCATGGTTAAGGGTGATAGCATTTAGACAACAGCTTCACTTGCTGAATAATTTTAAATGCCATATTATTCTCTGCCCTATTTTCTGTGTAACAGAATTGTTTGTTAATTGAATTAAAATAATTGACTAAAATAATTGAATTACAAAATACCACCACCAACAACAAAAAAACCTGCAAAACCCCACAAAACCAAAATCCTGTTATATAGTTTTCTAGAAACAAAGAAATTGAATTAAAAACGCTATTCATGTAAAGCATACTAGAGAAAGGGTTAACTGTGTTCTGTCCTGGTACATTCTGCCATTGTTGCTAAAAAGAAATATAAATGCAAACAGTTTTAATTTCTTTATGTTAATATCAGAGATAATAATTTTGGACGTGTTCCAAATATATTGATAGCAATCTTGCTATTGATTTCTGCAAGCTTTGCTCTAGTTCTTCAAAGAAGCTGAGGTTTTCCCTAATTTTCTTGACGTTCATCATAATTCTGAAAAAGTACAGTGCACTTCATCCCTTCTTGTATTTTTCATAAACACTGATAATCTCGGGTAATGGTGCCATTTAACAGGTTGCCAGTGTGGTATTGTTTTCCACTGCCACGTGAGTCAGAGGCAGTGATTTTAAAATCTTAAGAATCTATTTGTCCGCTTTTCTTTGCATAAACTAAGAGGAACTAAGTTTTCTGGCATTATTCATGAATTTTTAATTTGTAGTATTTGATCTTATGGCATACGTCCATTCCCAGTCATGTGCAGAACTTCTTTGATTGGAGGAAAAACGGTGTTAATTCCACTGTTGTCATTCAGTAGCCCAGTGATTGGATACAAAGAAATTGGATAGTCTCTCCCGTGGCTGATTTAAACCCTTATCTTCTTCAACAGTAATTCATTGCTTATCCTCGCGGCATTCTGCCATGAGTCATCTACAGAAATTGTTTCACTTTTCATGGAAATCTCAAAATATTTGCAAGGGTAAGAGTTAGAAATGAGATTCCCTCACCTTCAGGTGTGTAGTGTGTGTAGGACTGTGATCTGAAACTGAAACAGTTTCCTATGTGCCATCCTTGGATGCCTGTTTTTTCTAGTACATAAGGAACCAAAACTATCTTATTTGAAATAGCATTATAGCATAGAAGTTCTTGTCAAATTGTGTGCCTCAGTTTTTTCTAAAATGTGAAGAAGTGGATTTATTTTCCTTTTAAGAAAATTGTGAGGATAAATGTGTGTTACGATGTTTGTGCTCAGATATTAAATTGAGGGACTGATGTGTGTGGAAAAAACTGGAAAAGTGAAAGGAAAGCATAAAGTACAAGCTTTATTCCTAAATACAGAATATTATTTTACTACCTCTTAGATTTGGGAAAAAAATCTAATGTGTGTCGTCATTTAACCCCAGGCAACAGCTAGGACCACACAGCTGCCTGCTCAACTCTCCACTCACAGCAAGGGTAGGGAGAAAAATGAGGGGAAAGGAGAAAAACAAAAACCACCTCATGGGTTGAGATAAAGACAGTTTAATAGAACAAAGACAGGGAAAATCACAATAATAATAGTAAGGTAAAATAATATACAAGATGAAGTAATACGACCCAAGTCACTCTCACCACCCTGTGAATTGGTTGCCCAGCCTGTCCTGAGCAGTGATTGTGCGTTTGCACCTGGGCTAGCCCCCATTTGCATACAGAGTGTGACATCTGTGGTATGGAATATTCCATTGGTCAGCTTGTTCTGTCTGTGCTCCCTCTCAGCTTCTATGGGAAGCTGAAAAAAGTCTTTGATTAATATGAACATCACTCAGCAACAACTGAAACAATATGCATTATTGACATTCCTTTCATACCAAATCTGAAACACAGCAGCCACTAGAAGGAAAATTAACTCTATCCCAGCTGAAACCAGGACAATGTTGAAAAAACACACCACTAAGACTAGCTTGCAATAAATTCTGGTTTGCACTTAAAAATTTCTAGTTTAAGAAACTGCTAATGATTCAAGCTTTTAAGTATATTTGAAAGCTATTAGCTATAACCTCATCTTTTGTATGTGGCTTTGGAGCTCTTTAAACTATTCAATTAAATAAATTGGTTCTTGCAGGAAAAGAGCTTTTGCTGATAAATACCAGAGTGAAATTAATAGTGGCAATTGAATTCCATAGATTAGTGTAAAGAATTGTCAAAGACTTGTCTAGAATATAACTATGTTTTGTTAAAATGGGGAATCCATTCAGTAATGGTAAATCAATGAAAGGTGGGATATAACACCTTCCGTTCACTAGGAAAGTGTAGTGACCTGCAGCAGAGGGTTTCAAACACTTCTATTGTCTGTGTTTCAGAAATCTGTCCACTTGCAGACAACTTTGTCAACTCTTAGGAAGTTATTCTCTGACAGTGTCTTTCTGTATAGCAAATGAATCTTCTTGCCTGCCTGCAAAGTCTTAAGGTTTTGTCAAGGAGGCGCAGATAAGGAGGAAGGTTCTGTCTCTGATATTTTCTTCTTACATATTGTCATCTTGTCATCAAAAAGACCCAAAAGACAACCCCAATTCTGAGCGTTAGTCTACTTGGACTGTTGATATCGCAAAGATTAAATAGAATTGCAGTGAAAACTTGTCCTTGGTTGCCTGATTGCTGGGGAAGTAACTTTTAGGGGTGTGAAGTGTATTGATACTATTATTTACTGTAACGTGTATTGTTTGTGTTCTGGTGAAATACTGCATTCCCAGACAACTTGAACAACATCTGAGGAATCAATTTCTGGGTTAACGTTACATTCGGATAAACATGTATCTGTCCTCGTATCCTTACATTTCCCTTACTGTGTTAGTTTCAAGTTGGATTTGGGCTTGGGACGCATGTAATGTATTCAGTCTTTGAAACTGTTTGCCTTGCTGTGGCTGTGTTCCATAACCAACATGAATTAAGTAATCAAGTAAGGATGGGAAAAGGTGTCCAGACAAAATGTGCTGGAGTCCTAGAAATGCACATAACCAGAAAATGAAAGCTATCGGTGCAGCTCTTGGGAAATCTCTCTTCTCTTGTGAATTGACTACTTGTACTATCAGTGGTGGTGGGAGGAAATTCGCAATTTCTGATAAACAAAAGAAGAAAAGGCTGAAGAGAAGAATGGGATACAAAGGAACTGGAGATCACAATAAAAAGTCTAAGAAAATGGAGAAGAAAAAATTATTAGAAGCATGGTAATGCAAACATGTACAAAAGGTTACCAGTTTTCTGGTGGGAATCACGACCAGGGAACTGGGTGCTGATTTAAAAAATTCAAGAATAGAATTTGATCCCATTTGTGGTATGATAAAGGCAATTGAATTTAACTGGAACTAGAAAATGAGGTCATTTTGACAGTGCATGATTTTGAATTGAAAGAAATTGAGACAGGAGATCATTAAATGCACAAGCAGTTAAGAATCCACGTGTCCCAGCAGCATGGGTTTTGAAGAGCATAAGAGAAAATGCTCCTTTTCTAGCACACTGAAATCACATGAAAGACAGACAATTCAGTTGTCTGGAAGAAAAACAAAGACAATGAGAACCATCTTTCATTACAACAGATGTCTTTAAGGAAAGCAAGTGAAGGGTTTGTGCTAGTTTTTGTAACCTGTTTGTTAAACTCGCTGATTTATTTTTTTTATATGCAGATATTTGAAGGAACTTAAGGTTATTTACCTTATGCAGCCTGTTTTAAGATTTTATTACTTTAGGGGAACCAATAGCAGTTCCTGCTGCTTTCTCAGACTAGTTCAATTTTTCAAGGGTATTGAGATTAAATATCTTTTGTTTGGCATATGAAGGTCTAGAGAATGTCTCCAGAGCTTGTGTTTCCACTGGCCAAAAAGTAAGTGCAACAGGACTAATAGGTTGTGCTTGGTAGTGATGAAATTACATTTGCATGAATCGTGTTGTGGATAGTGATGCATGTCGCTCCTAAGAGAGAAACAGTTATACATTTATTGATACAAAACAGCAATTTAACAAAGTTTTATAGTAAATGTGAGTGTTTTAACAAGATTTGATGGCAAGGTAGACTTGGATATTTACTGCATAGAGAACAGGCTCAGACAGAACTGTCAGGGAGACCCTCCTGTTGAGTTGAGCTGCAGAGGTTCAGGCTTCCTAAACTCCTTCTTAGAGAAGAGTCTAGGTGTGGCTAGTTCTCAGACATGGTCAATGGTTTATGTCTAAAGGATTGTATGTGCACAATTGCTCAAAGATATAATCTTAGTGAAGCTTCAAAGTTTAGCATGCTATTATTAACTTACTGAGGATCTGTTGTGGCAAGGAATCTCTCAATCTTGAGAAGTAACCTTGAGAGGCATCCCTATTCAAGGGGAGATCCTGGCATGCAGCCTGCTGCTGTTCAGGAGAACTCAAAGGGCTCTTGGACTGTTCACTACTTATGGGGGTAGCTCTTGGACTGTTCACTACTTATGGGGGTAGCTCTTGGACTGTTCACTACTTATGGGGGTAGCTCTTGGACTGTTCACTACTTATGGGGGTAAGTTGATTGACTTATAGTCATATTGACTACAGCGCCAGTATTGTGGTTAGGTGGGTGCATTGCTCAAGTTAACCCTTGGCTATTGTGGTTGTATCTGTCTCCCCGAAACCATGTTGAGCCAGATGCAGCTATCGTGACTAGATACACCCGTTATGATCACCACGGGTGCTTACCGCTCAGGCAGGGCTACATGAGATGAAGGTCAGGTTGGGGACAGGGAGGACCACACCATCACAAACCCACCCTAAATTCTTTTCAGGAACAGCATTGCTACATTATATCAAAATTATGTTTACAAAATGTAGCGAGAGCTGATCTGGTTAGGTCAAACTAGAGTCCTCTTATATAAGTTAAAATCTGAATCAGGCCTCCATTGTCATGAGGTAAGCATAGGTTTTGTTAAAAATCAGTGAGAACGACATGAAGAAGTCTTTACACCTCAGGAATTCTTTTCATACAGGGATCCTCCAAAATGTATAAATTGAAACGTCCTTCTGAGCCTCTCAGCATCTGTGATTAAAACATGTAGTATTTCAAATGAAATGGGTCAAAACTGTCCCTCTTCCTATGTAGTCTCTCTGTGCTTTGAAGTATTTCCAAACTTTAGTTTAGAGCAATGTCTGAACCAAACACTACAATCGTATTTTCTTGCAGTTGTTACTTTTCAACTGGTTTGACTTTTGGCTTCAGATACCTTCTTGTCTGGCATCTCTCACATTGTTCCAGCTTAACCCTCTTTTGTTATATGTTACATCTTCCACCTGGATTCTTCCAGGCTATTTTTTCCTATCTTCTACTTCCTCTTTTTCCTAAGAAAAAAAGAATGTTAAAAATTATCTGCAACATGAAATTTCCTTTCTCTGTCCGCTGTGTTCTTATTAGTGCAAACATTTCAGCCAATAAGAACAGAAAGTTTTTTAGATGGAACTGAAGTTTTGTGCTCCTGGACAAGCTCATGCACATAACAATCTATTAAAATGTTAGACTTACTTCAGGCTGTTCTAAAATACTCTCTGGCAGGCCAATTTTGTATGTGTGTTAGCAATAAGCAGTGTAGGAAATGATTGTATAATCAACATTTCATCACTATTAAAGAAAATTAGAGTCATCTGTAATCTCATTTTAGTCCATGAAACAGCAAACCAATTAATCTAGCATTTGTTTGGTGAATGGACTTTGAGTATAAGCTGGTGACAGCAGTAGCTTTCCTCTGTACTGAATATGCATTAAAAATGAGCGTATTATAATCCTAGTTTCATATTGCAAATATTTCCAGTAAAAGAATACAAATCAATGTTATATTTTAGCATCTAACCTGCGGTTTAACTATACCACTGTATCATGTCCTATATATCCAATTAAAACTGCATTTTGATCCAGTAGTCTTTAATATTAGTGGTCAAATACTAAAGGAAGTAAGCTTAAAGACTCATTCTAGAACTACAGCTTATTTCATTCCATGCGTCGTATATTTTACCAGAGAACTCCTTAATGTAGCAGAAATCAGATTTGGTGTGTATTTTTACAGAAAATCAAATTGTACAGGCGCCATCTCAGACTCCTCCAAAACATTAGGAAGGATAGGATTCACTGGTCAAGGAGGCAGTAAGGATGACATGTATTCTGAATTCAAATCCACGGTATAATTTGGGCAATTTTGTTTTCTATGAGCTTTTTTCAGTATTTACTAAATAAGAAGAATCTCTAACATACCTTAAAAGTAAACACTCTCTTTTTTGGGGCTGTGAATACATACACATAAAATTACCATTGGTTCATTTTTAGTCTCTACTGTTTTAGAAATTCATCTGGTACAGGCAAAATACAACACAAGTCTTTCAAAGATTTGAAAGATTTTGAGCTGAAGGAACTGCATGTACTCCATGTTTAAAGCAGTGTCCCTTGGGGTTTTTTTTGGAGCAAGCCTGGTCTCCTCTGTTTTCTAGAGGTTGGTTTTTTTTTTGTTTTGTTTCTTTTTTCAAAGAGCCACTCCTTGTCACATCTTGCTTCCTTATTCTGGATGTCTCCTTGCCTATATTGTTCATAGTTAAACATAGTGTTCAGACTTCCTAATAGCATATAATATCTTTATAGTTGAACCCCCCTCTTTTTATGATTAATTTAGTATATGGAGCCAAGGGTCAATAAATCTCCTGATGTTCCCTTAAAGCTGGAAGAGATGTAAACATGCCATGGGAAATGTGTGCAAATTACAATGCAACGTTTCAATTTTTTGTGTTATACTTTTTCATCAAGTTGCATCTTTATAACATGAGTTTTAATTTAATCCAAAAAGGTAGAGAGAATAAAGCTGATTGTTTTTCACCCTGGTTAGGTTATGTTTTGAAGTTTGTCCTTTTACTATTTTAACTTAACAATACTCAATCTTTACTCAGATTCTCTCCTGCCCATTGTCCACACTGTTAAGTAATTTAAAGGCCTTAGTGGTGTTTCCCTGCTTCGCTCTGTCATTCTTCCACTCACACAGCTTCTGTAAAAGCTTGTGAATAAAACAGCAAAAGAAGAATACTTTAGTTCTAAGTGTAACGCTTCCTCTAGAATTTGTTTTGCTAATAATTCTTGCAAAGATGGAAATTTTTCTATTATGAGAAGCAGACTGAGGGGCAGGAAAAAATACTTCTATATATAGTCCATTATTAGTACTGAAACTTAGTCCTGTGCTAATAGCCATAGAGCAGAACAATACAATATCAGAGTACCTTGTTTATATTTACAACAGTCCATCTAGAGTTTTTCTGGGTTGTATTGGTGTTTTGTAATCTCCAGTCTCCTGATACTACTTTCATTAATTTCTTCCTATAAAATTTCTTTGCTGTTTTTGATGTTCATGGACAGTGTTATGGGAACATGAAGGTGAGAAAAGACTTAAATAGGTCCCACCCTAGAAGGATTGGAGAGCAGGATGCCTTTCTGAGAAAGGAGTGGTTCAGAATAGAATGGATAAAGGGGATGATCCTCAGGTAGATTTTTCTTCTCCATATTATGTGATTATACTGCTACCCTGCTTGAAAAAGGTTTGCAAGAGTTCAGCAGTATTTTTTCCTTTGGGCTGTATTGCCTGGCTTTTGCTTATTGTGGGGAATAAAATCTTGCTGAGAGGTTTTGATTGCAGTTAGCTATGGCTTGTATCATCTTGGGCTGTTGGGAAGCCAGACCAATCTGCAGTGTGCAAGTAACAATTCTTCCCATGCTTTGGGGAGTGGAATAGTGTTTAAATTTTCTTTGGGATATGTCAAGCAAGTAACTATATACCTCCCAATTTTGAATCTTGTGTTTTTGAATCTTTCAGAAGATACAGAATTGGTTGCTGAAGCTACTCTATAACTGTATTTGAAATGTGGCTGTTCTTGAATTTCAGAATATTTGACTCTCCTAACTTATATGAAAGGAAATAATAAAATTAAATCAACTCAGATATTGAACTAAACAGTAATACAATAATTATCTGGCAGTAAGACAAGTTAAATGCTTTAATAGTATTGTTTGTTTAAAAAAAATCCTTGCAGAAAGAGAAATTACTTCAAACTACTGTTAATAGTTTTCAGTAAGATGGAAATGTTTCAATTATGCATTTTATGAAAAACACTGAAAGGACTTTATACAAGTCTTCTTTATTAGTATCAAAGTTAAAAGTCCAGCTAACACTCACCCAGCAGAGCAGCACAGCTGCACAGCGCTTGTCTCTAATAAGAGAGCAAGTAATCCGCCTCAGCAAACAAAAAATGGAAATAATTCAAGAGAAGCCTTTCTTGCCTATCAAGCTTATCAAGAAAATATTGAACCAGTTGGAGGTACATATATATCCATCACTATGTAGAACGTGAGTCAACAGAAGTGTTAAATTTCAGAATGAAGAATGTGTTCATCTCTGTGCGCTTCTGCACCTTCACTTTTTAGAAGTCCTAGTACACCCATTTGCATTTTGTCTCTTACGTAATCCAGAATCTATTTTGCTTTATATAAAAAGGTGAGATCACTGTTGTTTCAAAGCATAAAAACATTATTAATTTGAAATAGTATTTCTTATTTGGATGGTACATATAACTAATCAGCACAAGATGACTTCCGAATTCTGAGATTTATTAAGTATAGTTGTTCAGTATTTTCTTCTGTCATGCCTGGTTCATATTTAGTGTTTCAGCACATGCTTTATTTAAGGCACAAAATTAGATTCACCAAGTATCCTACCTTGCTTCAGCATTATATTTTAATTCTCCAACTGTACTTACTAACAAAGATGGCAATTCAAATTTTAATGAATACAGAAACTTTTCCAGTACATCTGAGGAATTTTTTTTCTTAAATTCAAAGTGTATCAGCAGAAGATTTTTTAAATTTTTTTTTTCCCTCCCTAGTCTTGGAAAAATTCAACTTGTATCACACTTAAGATACCTATCACTAATTCCCTAAAGACCAGGTGCCTGTATTGTTCTTGTATGATGGATGTTAGTCACATCACCTGCTGCACTACTAGAAGATGTTTAGATAGCCTAGTGGAGAGGGTGAAGTAGGAACCTGAATCCAGGAGGTATTTTCTATAGAATAATTAATAGCTGGTCCATGTATTCTTTTCTTCTCTACCACCCTTATAACAGGATAGGGTTTGGATTTCCTTTCCTTTTTTCCTTAAGCTCCAGAAGTAAATTTTAAAAAAAAAAAAACAAAACCAAACTAAAATATATCTGACATAAGTAACTCATGCCTGCTCTGTTTTATATACCAATAATGTACTACTCCTAAATCTTCTGTTTCTTTTGGAAATGGAGCACTGTCAAGGTTTTGCATCTCACTGAAGAGTTTAATGCTGACAATGGACATCTTTGTCTTGACTGAAAAGACAATCTATTTTTTATTTTTATGTAAATTAAGGAGACACTGGTTTTAATTTGTGTTTTCAAGAAAGAGTAGCATTTTGATATAAATTAGGAAGATCTTTCAAATAGGTGTGTCCCAGATAATTTTAGCAGATTAAGACCATCCTCAACCCACAGGAAAGAATTAATTATTTAATTAATATGTGCCTCTTGGAAGGTTCAAAAGGAGCTCCTTTCACTAGTGACCATTGTTATCCATGTCAAGGTATGATATATGGTATCTTGTATGAATTACACTGCTGGCAATAGACTATATTAAGGAATAGTAAAAAAAAAAAAATCATGTGTGAACCTGTGCTTTCTGTAATGAAATTTAATGGCTTAGTTGCATGGTTAAGAATGTTTTAAAACAGGACCTGTATGTGGTTTAGGACTTATGTCAGTGCCAAGCACACTAGAAATAAAACTAAAGCATCAGTAGAAGGTCTAATCTAACAGGCACAGCAAGCAGATCTACCTCGTGTACAGGAATAGCAAGGCTTGTCACAAAAAAGAATGGCCAGGGCAGAGAGAACCATTGTTTCCAGTCTTCTCGTGATAATTGTATGTAGTGGCCATATTTGCAAAACAGTTTCTTTAATGGTCCATGGCTTATAAGGGAGTAATTTCAGTAAGCTGATTTTTTTGTGAAGGGTCTTGAATAGTCAGCACAAATGTATGCTGGTTTTTAGTTATGCTCTAATATAGCTAACAGATATTACAAGGCAGTGTTCTTCTTCCCTATTTGACCGTGCCTCTTAAATGTGCCTTTCACCATTTGTGTTCCACTATCTAAAGAGGATTTAAGGGGTAGGGCTACTTTGGAATAATACCCCTCTCTCCTTCCTGCAAGCCCCACCAAAGTTAATATTGCAAATCGAACCTTAACTGTGTGATGTGGATGCATATTTCCTAAATTGATGCATGAATAACACGACAAGCATCATCTACTTTATGGAAAAGCAAGAATGATAATTTTGGGATCAGTGGTCAGATTATATTACAGTATATTTTCTGTCTTAAAAATAGATACTATTGTATTATATTTATAGATACATTAGATAGGAATATAATAATACAAAATTTTGAGTATTTTTCCAGCTGTCTTTGTGTGATATTTGCAATTACATATGAGATTTTAGAGTAGAATATGAGAGGGAGCTGTCCCTCTTATAAAAGATACTGTTGTAGTGCTCAGTGCTTTTAGGAGTCAAGCAGTAAAAGCTTGCAACAAAACAAAAACCCTTAAGAACATTGTTTATTGAATTCTGTTGGCTAAAACTGCCAAAAATAAATTAATAGCTGTTACCACTGCAGTGCTTTTTTTGTTCACAAGAAAAATATCTTGACATATTTTTTCATTTTGTGATTGGTGCACATTTCAAGGGTATAAATTAATCTTCAAAGGATCCTAGGGAATATCTTTCCTGGACACTTCACTTATACATCAAGTTGGCCATGTTAGCAATCTAATCACAAACCTGTAATTCAGTGGACAACAATTTCTTATTGTGAACAGCGTAGCAGCTTTTACTATCATTTAGGTCAGCCTAAGATTGCTGATGCACCATATGTTTCAGGCCATGGATGATGGATGGTATCCTCTGGTGCCCATCCCTAAGTGATTGGAAAGATTGAAGACACACAGTTCACTTAAGCTTGCTTACTATTACATCAAGTAATCAGTGTGATAGGCAAACCCATGCTCTTTATGTCACACTGCCCAACTTTGTGCAGGGACATTGTGTCAAAAAAACAATCTAAGAACATTTCCAGATGACAGGCCAGTTACTAGAACAACCATTTAACAACTGGATTCATCTAAAAAGCTTAATAACGTGAAAAAGTCAATAGAGGTTTTTAAAACACCTTTATTTATATGAACCAGACATGGTGTTTTGTTTTCAAAGGGTTTTTATTTCAGGATTGAACTTATGCAACAGAAAGATGTAATAAGGCAATCCTTCTTATAGGTCAGCCTTTAAGATGACAAAATACAGTGTTCCCCATATTAGTCAGAGAGAAATGCTACTTTGAAATAATTTTAAATGCTTCAGAAGTTTGTTTAAAATTTTGTGGTTAGAAACACACAATATCAGTTTAAATTTTAAGACAGAAATCTTCTTTATTTCCCAGTGCCTGTCTCTGCTGATAGCAGTCAATGTTGTTTTCATTTTTCCCAGCTCCATTGGACCAATATCTAATCCAGGCAATTGAGAGCATCGTCCTTTTTATCAGGTTTTACTGTGGTGAGGAGTCTTTTATATGATACAAGGGGGAAAAATCTAGGTGATACTCTAGGAATCTCATTTTGCATAAAAACCCTGCAAGGCTTGCAGCCTGTATGCCATCAGTCAGAATAAATGCAACAAAATAATATCAAGTGAGGTGTTCAAAATTTTGTGATTTAAAACTGCTACTGCTGTATGTTACTGTATAAATGGGTATTTTTTTGTTTTAAAATAACTGAGTTGAAAGCTGAATACATAGGCCAAAGTTTCCGTATACCCGCATCAACCATGAAAAAGGAGCCTGGACAGTTCTGTGAATTCAGATTCTGTAAAATGCTCATATAGTCTGCCACTAATGAACATATTTTTACATATGCATTTTCTGATTAAGACGCATAGCTGCTGCATGCACTTTGATTAAATAGCTCATAGAATACAGAAGCTTTTGCTGAAGTAGGAGACACTGTTTATTTTCAATACTAAATACGGGCAGCTATTCTGCTGTTATCCCTTAATTTTGTCTCAACTTCTTTGGATTACTTGATCAGTCACTGGTTGCGTAGTTGTTATATTGACTGAGCTAGGTGACTGTGGCCTAACACCAAAATAAATACAATTTTCTTATTTGAAGTGTGCAGTTAGGGAGAAGTGCTAGCAAAAATAGTTTAAAAAGCATTTGAAAACTAGCCACTCCAAGGTCAGAATTTCAAAATTTCAAAGCAGGCTTCCTCTTGTCAGTCTTTTAATCACGGAGACACTGAATTCCATAACCAGAGACAATTTAGGCAGCAGCCTCTAAAGTAAATATTAAACTAAGGTAATAGAAAGAGAAAGCTATTCCGAGGAAGAGAGTTTGGGGAACAGTGATTAACACTGACTTTAAAAACAGGGCAGTCGAAGAGGTGGGGGGGAAATGAGTTGATATTAGTAAGGCTCATCACTTAACTGCAGAGCAGAAATTGTTAGAAAGCTGAATAAGAATAATTCTTTTAGGCATTGCCTGAATATACATGAACTTGTCCGTGTTAGAACTGTGCTTTTTGCAATCGCTGACACTTTGGTTGCTTACTGAGACACCTCCTGGAAAGAGACAAGTTTACTGGGCTGTACCGTAATGAGTTCTGATACGAGGGTGCTTCCACTTAAACCCTTGTGCTCACTCTGGAGCACTAGAGCTGAGGGAGTAACACAAACTGAAGTATACAAATGAATGCAAGGATGAATAAAAGAATTTCAAATATAAAAGGTACTAGACTAGAATAGTTCAGTTGGAAGGGACCTACAATGATCTAGTCCAGGCCGCTACTTGGGCCTTGTCAATGAGAGAAAGACCTATAGTCAAGGAAAAAACTTTGTCTGAAAACACATTTTTCTTCAAAGGAGAGTCAATGAGAACAACTTCTGAAAAGTTGCTTTAGCAACCCCATGAGCCAGGATTGTAATAGGAATTTTAACTAAAATAGGGCATAATCAGAGTCAAACTCATACTCTGCAAAATTTTTTGTGGGATTTTTGGCTTTTCTAAAATCAGAAGTATCAATCAACGTGCAAATGTTATAGAGGATAAACAGTCGTAGTCCCCACATCTTTTCTTTCTTTTTTCCAATTATTCTGATGTGGATAGCAGTGAAATCATACTGGTCATCTTCACTTGAAAGTACCCTGTAAAAGTTTAAAATCATACCTAAAACTTGCATTGAGATTTTGAAGAGTGAAGTTTGTGCAGAGAGAGGGCCAGAATCCCTGTAAACAGGGTTTAGGTATTTAAGCAGTGAAGAAAATCTCATTAGCCTCCTATACTTGTGTTAATATCAGAGAGTAACACAGGACTCAAGCCCATGCATTTATCATAAATGTTGTGGTCTATGTTTGCTTCACATTATGACTATTACGTGAGAAAAGTGACAAAGAATGGGCTGGAGCTGGAGAGCCCATGCCCTGCACGTAAGAAGTCTGGAAGTGACTGGATCTTAGCATTTGGCTCTAGGCTGAGAATTCCAAACTGGAAAGGCAGCACAGCCTCAGCCAGTGTGAATCACAGGCAGCTAAATACCTTTAAAAGTCTAAACAAAATATTCTCAATTCCTAATGTAAAGAGAAGTCACTGCTCTCAGTTGAATTTAATAGTGCCCCACAAGTCAGGATTGCTTAGACTACTATAAACGCTTTATATTGGTCAGGCAATGTTGGCTCTTTTGCTTAAAAAGGAATGTTTCCTAGGTATCACAAGCATGGAGATAAGCATTTCATTTCTGCAAAAAGAGCAAACGCAATGTAATAATCCTCAGGTTTTGTGAATATGTATTCTATGAAATCACTAGCATCATGTCAGTGAAGAATGGGACCACACCTAAGTCTTTAGGAAGATAGAGATTACATTTTGAGAAAAGTTAATAAGAATTTCTGAGGGAAGTAGCCCAGTAGGAAGATTTTGGCTGTTACGCACAACAGGGTTTTTTCTGTCTCTTCTGAATGAGATGCTTCTCCCTGAACAATCAGCCCTATCGTTGCAATAAGCAGCCTGTGATAAAACTGATTATATTTTTTTCAGTCACTGCAGTTAAATAGGAAGGAGGCAAAGCTGTTAACCACTGCAATCTGCTGTCCCTTTTAAAATCCTGTAAAGATGGCAGACACTTATGTTAAACACAGTGGATTGTTGGTAAAGTTAACCGTGTGCATCCAGAAGTGGCAGAATATGGACTAAGGTGCAACCTCAATCTGTGCTGTAATAAAGTAGCTGTTCATCTGTGGTCAGAGATCGTCATGAAAGACCTTGAGTTCCTTCACTTTATTTTGCAGAAAGGCCATCAGACAGCTTTGCATCATCTAACTCTATCAATCAAGGACCTCAACTACTGCTTTCTGCTGAAAGCTTTCCTGTTTGGCTCTGTTTTTCACAGACAGCTCAATAACTTGTCTGTGGAGCTGTGATAAATGTACCATGTGCTTCTAAACTGTCTCTTTAACACTGAACTGAATTTCAACTTGTAATGCTTGTGACTAATTGTTTTCATCAGAAACATTTTATTTATTTCCAATTATTATTCCATAGTCCCTGATTATCCCTTTTTTTATTTATTCTCTGGCAATGGTAACATTTGAAGGCTGCCCTGTGTACAACGGACTACTAGAAAACTACATTTTACTCAATGAATACGCTGTATAGTATAAAAAATAAAATTAAAGTGAACCTGTATGAACAAGAAATATAAATTTCTAATACTTTTTTTTTTAGCAAAGTACATATTAAGCTGGTTTTTAAATATAAATTTTCTTGCCTCTGATTTGTGAGCCAGTACTAAGCGGTTTTTTAGTATATATAAAACTAGGGCTCTATCACAGAACCTGATGCTATTTCGGCACAATTGTCTGTTTTTGCTGAGGAGGCCCAAAATAGAGCTATTACGGCAAATGAATAACTTCTCACTCTGAAAGAAGGTGGTTCTTTTAGATCAGGTTGTAGGTCAATGGCAGGGCAGGGTGAGGAAACTCATGTTGCAGCTGTCTGCAAATGAGCTTCACTCCTGATACAGTATAAAAAGGACTTCAAGGTTGATAAAGGTTAAAAGTTGGTTATGGGGACAAATATGTAAAATATGGGGAGGCAGAAGAGTTTTCATAGTTGCACACAAACTCCACAGGAAATTGTCTAGCTTATACATTTTTAGCACTGACAACTTACGGTCTTACAAAATCTGAAAGAGAAGACTGTCATTAAGTGCAGTTTAATGATTGAGAAAGTATGATGATTTTTGACAAAACAGCATTTAATGTGTTGTAGTAAAAGTCCTAATAAGGAATGCATGTAAAAAAAAGCCTTGTGTTTTAGATTGTTAGACATCTTGGAGTTTATGAGCAGAGAAACTATTCCTATGAAATAAAATAAAAAATTATTGCAGTATTTTTATCACTATGATAAAGTGCAAGTTCTACTTAGAAAATTTCAGCTGATGAGTCCATGCAACTTGAAAACTGTAGTACGCATTCAGCATCAAAGTCAAACATAATCTTTTCGGGGGGAAATGGCATATGAATTGACTTCTTAATAGAAAATAAAAGCTGTGGATCTCAGAATCTGTTCTGGGATGTATGAATGTGGCTCCTATCAAGCATAATTGTGCTAAAAACTGGCAACTAAGACTTCAATTCGGTGCAAAGTTAGATAAAACTTACCAAAATGAAGAATTCATTTTTCACTTTCCTCTTTAGTGGTTTCAGTAGGAGAAGAAGAGTGTAAGGCATGTTTAATTGCTTTTGGGAATACGCTGTTCCAGGGTAAGAAGAATAAATATTGTACACTCTGGAAAGCATGTTGATTTTTAGTGGACAGTACTAATTTACACATTCCTCATTTAGAGCACAGAAGTAATGCTGAAAATGGATCCTTTGGTGGATGTAGTAAAATATACATATACTGGGACAATTCTCATTGTCTGTGTCACTGCATAAATGTGCAGAATAATAAATGTCTTTATTTATAAAAAAAATCTTTTTTAAAAAAGAGTAATCTTTATAAATAAAGCACATCTCTTATTCTTGCTGAGCAAAGCCAAATAGAATTTGTACTTATAGGTGATCCCACTAAGTGAATCTCTTAAGCTCCTCCTCTCTCTCTGATTAAAGCATTTTCAGGTGTTGGTTAAGAGACATATCTCAAAACTGTGAATTCCAGACCACACCCTTCTGCTTCACACTGTTTTACCAGTAAGCAATTAGCATAAGCCCTGCTGATTTATGTAATGGAAGATTTACTCTGCTAGGCAGAAGCTTCTGCTGGTGCACAGCTTTGTAGGGTCTTGTTGGGGGAAAATAGGTATGAAGCTATTGTGAACAACTCTTTGTTGACTTCCAAAATGACTTGTACTCTCATAGCTGTAAAATAGAGCAACATAAAATAGTCTGGCAGGGTTTTTTCCTTTTATGATATTTTCTAAAGATCCCAGGTATATTCCTTTTGGAAGAGAGATTTGCCTTTGGAATACCAAGGCACTGTTCAGGAGATGGGAGCGGGGAAGGGATTAAATTAGGAGCACAACTGTATATTAGAGACTGGTTGCCCATTATAGAGCTCATGTTGATTGTAAAGCAGAGTGGCTGTAATGTTTTAAGGAAATCTAGCAGACTCATAAAAATGCACATATTATCTAGTGGCAGGAAAGAAATCAAAGCAAGACTGAGTACATTTTACTGATGCACTGGATGCAGTAAGAAATTCTTTCCCTTGTGGAGGCTACTGCTGTCTTAAATAAATGAAGCAAAGCTAGAGGCAGACTTTTGAGCAACTTTTATAACCTAATCTATTTATGATCAAATTTCATTTCAATTGCATGCAGGCTGGGAGCGCAGGAGCTGGTTACTGTTACTGGTTCCCTAAATGAATGCACTAAGACTTAGAAGCTGGGTTCACTAACAATGAGTTTAATTGGTATCTACACGCAGTACTGAACTCCCAAAATTGTATTCCAGGCACACACTTGACTCAGTGAAAAATTGGGATAGATTATGTAGAGGCAGTGTGTAATTCCCCTTGCAAAGTCCTCACAAGTGCAGAGGGAGGACATGTGGTCAAGACAATTCTTTGCAGTAGCCACCCTAGCTATTGGCTGCTACAAGGTCTTTAGAGGCAGTGATAAATTTGAGGGTAGTCATCTGACTTGCCTTAATCAGCACTGATTAAAAAGATCTAAATGGCTCCTGGCAGCCCCTGGCTCAGAAGGATACAGATGCGCTCTCCCTAGTGGTATGCCAGTCACCCCTGTGGAGGTAAATTCCATCTATAAATGTCAGGGGTAACATGTCGGTCAAAAGTTGTACAGGTGTACAGTGTACAGATGAGCTAATACACTGTGAAGGTATAAGAGAATGTAAATAACACTGCAAATATTGCAAAGTTATTATGTACATTGATTGTGGGGCCTTTTGGGGAGGTCATGTTCTTTTCTGTTGACTGTCTCTGAAAAGATATGGCATGTACAGAAGAGAGCTTAAAGATAGGCAAGAAAAATTAAGGGGCTTCTGTCTAAGTGTAATTTAAACAGTTGGTTAGTTTAAAGAGGTAATAAACAGGAAAGAATGTTGCAAAAGTATACAGAATTCTAATTTATTTCAAAAAGTAAATCAACTATTCATTCTTCTTTATCCTTTCTCATAGTTCCAGAACATGCAGACATGCAGTTAAACTGAAAGGTTGAATCTTTAAAAAGCTTAAAAGAAAATGTTTCTTCATGATACCTAATGCCTCAGACTCCCCTTCAATGAAATGGGGCAAGGTTTTTTCCTCCATCTCCACCAAATATTCAAAGTTTCCGAGTTCTTAAACACCAGTTGCTATGCAAGTTAAAATTAACTAATGCGAAGTAATACAGAATTGAATAGAGCACAATAACTTTTCTGTAGAGTTTTTAATGTAGCCTCTATCAAGATTTCAGTGTGTAAAGGACATCCTCCATAAAAGTAACTATAGCGACTTTAAAAAGACATAGAAAAGCTCCTATAGCTTTTGTAGTTCCCGTAGCTAATTGTATTCATGGTGGAGTTTTTAGACATCAGGAGAACCCAGGAGGTTATCTTTCCTTATGAAGCAGATTTCAAAAAACCTCCAACAATGGTATTTAGAAATTTGGCCTTACGTTCATGCAGAACATAAGCAAACATGTAGATATATTCCTGCAAATTCATCCAAGCAGCTGTAGCATACCTGGGGGATGAGATGGTAGTTTGTGGAGCTCAGGCCCAGCACCCAGGGTGAAGTCAAAACTCAGGGTTTCCAAGGTCTGGAAAGGAGTAGTGACCCTAGGCCGTTTGCACGGTGAACTTGAACGGTGGTGAGAGAATGAGTTCTAGTATGCTGCCCTCTCTTCTTCATCAGACACCTACTTTGTAACTCTTTCTGAGTGGAACTGTTGATGAAGCGATCAGGAGAAAATTGTTCTTGGCCTTGCATGCTTTAGGCTTGTCTTTTACTCACTGGGGAAGGAATATGTTAGCTTGAATTTAAATAAAATAAATTTAAACTTATCTTAAAAATTATTTTTGTTGACTTGTATTAAATGAGACGCCAAACAAATGTGCTATCAAAGTATATCTTTTCAAAGTACATCCGCTGAATGGGAACCATATAAACGTGAAAAGACCTTAAAGGAAATGCTAGTCAGGTATTATATTTTGTGGTTAAAGGCCATCTAGGAGAAGCAGTAAAATAATCGTTGTAGTGAGGGTTACAAAGTATGTCATATTACACCTCACTGTAAACATCACTTTAATTTTTTATGGTGCAGATTATTTGTAAGTTTATTTTATATGCTGCATAGCACTTAAATGTCGCTGGATCTAAAACCCTTATCCAGGAAGCTCATTAGTTGAGCTGTCTGCGTCTGTATATCTGCCATCAGCATCTGGTGAGAGGGCTGCTGCTGACCCTGCCAGACTTGGGTCATGAGGTCAGCAGGTCTCATTTATTATTCAAAATTGCTTTCTGACCTTTTATCAGCTAGGTCAAAGAGTGCTGCATTCTCCTTGGCTGAATTTTATAGTGAAATCAGTATCATGCACAGATAATATAATTACCAATTCACGTGAATCTCATCCCTCTCTCTCCAAAAATGTACTCACTTTGAGGTTGATGAAGTTCGAAGAGTTGCCTCTGCAAATGCATGTATGCTTCACAACCACACGTACACCTTGTCATCCCTCTGAAGTAACACACGTAGCTTCACATCTAATTCATGCTTCGAATTGTGCATCTACTTTCCACTGTCATGGTACTGAGACAGCTAGAGGTAGAGCTTCATAGTTAACAGATGACCTCTCATTTTTACCACTCCCATTCTTTTGAATATATTCATTTTCACTATTTATATATTCAATATATTTTTAGTAGTAACTCTATCTCCCCCTTCAGCTGCACACCTGTATCAGTTTAATATAGGATAACTTATAAGAACTGCAAAGCAAGAAAAGCCAATAAATACAAAGATAGGTTTTTTTGAGATTATTACAGATTCTGGAAAGAAAAACACTGAGAGTCCAAAATATTTTTAAAATATTTTCTGATTATAGATGTGATCTAGATCTAGGAAATCATTGGCCAGCATGATGTCAGTCCCAAACAGAATCACAAAGGACTCTGGCAAAATTAACAAAGAATTTAACAAAGACAATTTGAAATTTTTGTTCTATGGCAAATAAATAGGAAGCAGAAATGACATGACATTAACAGAAATATTTTTGGAATTTTAGAACACTAAACTTTGAAGAGAAAATTAGCCATCAGATCTGAACAAGCCACACTACAGTATGGAAAATTGGAAACCATAAATGGCAGATTGATTCTTAAAGGGAGCTGTGCCGTTCAGCATTATTCCTCTGGAATGATTTCATCCTTTTTAAAAGAAGGAGCCAAAGGTCACATTGGTCTTGCCCTTGAAGCAGACAATATGAGATGTCAGCTTGTGCTTTCTGACACTGCATATGATGAATAACCTTGACACAGTAATAAACAAATAACCTATGTTAACGTTTATAAGCACAGTGAAGTATTAATGGAATATATACTTCCAACAATATATTGTGAATATACAGCTTTCATAGAAATGGATTTCATCTAGTAATATTGTAGTAAATTTATGGTTTGTTAAATTTTGGTGTATAATACATATTCTTTAAGTTACAGAATGTATACATGTCTGAAATACGGCCAACCATATATACATAAACTGAGAGAAGTACATTAGAGGTAGGCACTAAATTAAAATTATGCAAAAAATCTGAACATCAGTATCCATAGAGATACTCAAATTGTTGTGAATAGTTTATTTTTAGCATTTAAAATACCAGTAGTCAATTGTCTCTATAAGTTCAGCTCTGTCATAAATCATTACTTAGTAAGGTTATCAGCCATTCTTTTTTTGGTATTTCTAGTAGCTGAGAAAAACAATTGTGTACTGGTAAGATGTCAAGGTGTACATAACGTTTGGTTGGAATGAGGTGTTTTCTTCTAAATATGGGAAGCTGGGAGTCCAGTTGTTGTGGGAGGAGTTATAAGATAACGTACTAGCCTTTTTAACAAATTCCTTAGCTTTAAGAACAGTATTGTACTCTTTATAGCTGTCTTGATGGCACATTAAGGTTTTTTGGGTGGTTTTTTTTTAACTGAAAATTCAACAAAGCTATTGGATATTAATGAAATGCAGGCTAACGTTAGAGGCTAGTACTTAGCCCTGTGCAGAGTTTGAAGTACAGAGTTTCTCTTGTTCATAAGTAATACCTGTATCTTGTACGTATTCTGTAATTTTACACATAAGTTTTGTTTGCTTTTAAGTGCACACCATGCTCCCAAACAAGTAATCTATTTATAGTATAGACGAGCTGTGTTGAGATTTCTCAATATTCCTTCTGAATCTTTTAGAGACATCTCTACGTACTGTTATATGTGAGTTAACCCCAGGTCCTCCTCCAGCCTTTATTATTACACAAATTCTGTTATAGTCATGGTACATTAAATATTCACTGTAAGTAACATTGTGAGAAACACCTTCTATCTTAATACTTGCACAACACCCTAGCACACATCCCAGTGTACTTTACAAAGTGAAAAAAGGCACATCATTCCTCCTCCTGCATGTTATGAATGTTATGTGTCCATGAAAGATACTTTGCAGGAGGTGTGTGTGCAGAAGAGATCAAGGATATGTTTCGTAGTATCATAAAATCGTTTCAAAGGTTCTAAAATTTAGATTGGAGAAATGTGGAGAATGGCATGCCATTTCTTGGATGAAAGAAAGCAAGACTACTAGTTAGAAGTCAAAAGCTAAGTACAATAATACTCCAGAGATTAAATGAGAAGAAAAGCACATAGAGAACAGTACTAAATAGATTAGTGAAAAAAATTTTATCTTCCTCTTCTAACAAACATTTAACTGCTCATAGATTGACATGTCTTTACATGTATCCATCATTATGTCTATTGTTAAGTAGGGTTAAGTGCTAGAACTAAATGAAGAAAGAGAAAGGACAATTCCTCTGTTGTCTTTACATTGAGCATTAAGTGAAACTTCTTAAGTGAAAAGTAGAGAAAAGAAAATGAACGTACATCCAAAAGAGTGTGCAGTCCCAAAGAAACTATTTTTTAAAAATCTGCTCTTTCGTGGGTGGCATTGTAAGTATAAAAAATAAGACAACAAGGACAGTGAGCCCTGACTATTCATTTGCACTCAATAGCTGTCTTCATGAACTAAAACAAACCAAGTGGTTGGTTCTTCTAAACCACATTTTCACTTTCCTGTAGCTCTGAGTGATTCCCTTGGGATGGGGCCTGAAGTGGCAGCCATGAATGCAACTATAAAAGTGTCAGATAGGGATATTGTGTTTTATAATAATACAATATGGTAATACTGCTGTGATCCTAATTTTGTAAACCTGAATTTAACTCTTCACAGTGATAGAATTATTTTAATCTGTTCTTTAGCCTTTCAGTTTTTTCTAGGAACAAAGTGTGTCTCTAAGTTAACTATTAACAATTAACAATTAGCAAACGTAGGTACCAAATGCCTTACACAAACAGCAAATCTGTTCACATACTCTTGAAGTCCAATAGGCCACATGCACTGTAGATATGCTTTCGCGTACTGACAAAAATTCTTGCAATTCTGTAGCAATGCAAAACTGTAAAGTGGAGTTCTCTTGGCAGAGACGGGCTGTTCCTCTCTGGAAGAAGCACTGGGCTACGGGAGCAGTTTATATCTCAAAGCTCACTGCATTTGTCATTTGGCTGTGATAAAGGATGTGCAAAGACTGGGTGCCTGTGAGCTTCAGTGCATTTAACAGTCATTGAAATCAGGTATACTGTTGTGTTACAGCTGTGTAGTCTCAAATCATTGGACTAAGAAGGCTGAGGCTTTATTTTGGAGCCAAGAGTTTATTTGGATTGTTTTGGAAAAGATAAGGCAGATTCCAGAGTGCCAGTTATATTCTGGTGAAAGTGAACTTCTGCTCTTTTGAACATAGTTATGGAAAGTTGACTTCTAAAATATCTGTTCTAATCTTTTTTACATATCAGTTAGAATTTCTACACTGCTTGCTTCATCTCAGCCACCTTGGCCAAACTCAGGTTGTGGTAAATCAAGAGCAGCTCTATTGCTTTTTACAAAACTTGCACCAAGTTAACACAGAGATTAACTTAGTGCCCTGAGCAGGACACTAAATCATCCTGTGATTTATTTTACAAGAATGCTGTGTTCTTTGTTAATTATGCTACAGCAGTTGCACTGTGCTTTCGAAACTGCAGTCAAGGTCTTGCTGCACATTTGTACCTTTTTTGTGTGGGGCCCTTTTGGCCTTTCCACTTCACTCATCTTACGAGCTGGAGTGCAACCTTCAGTGATCTCCTGAACTGGCAGTTTTGTTTCCTAAAACACTAAACTTGTTTTTATCCTTCTATATGTAGAGGGATATATATGACTGTCCCTAGATTCACCTCTGATAGTGCAGACAAGCTGGTAGTTGAAAGCATATAGGAACAGAAACAAATCAACCAGTAAAGGAGAAGAATACAAACAATACAATTTGAAGTACCTGCAGGAGACAGGTAGAACTCTTCCATATGGAATTTCTTGTTGAGGACTGGATCATTTCCAAATAGTCAGTGTATGCCTACCTTTTCTATGTGTAAATTGGAATACAGATGTGCACAAATAAGTAACACCCTAGAACAGGTAGATTAGAATACCTAAATATAGATATTCCAGACGCTTTTGACTAGATATATTTCAAAAAGCAATATAAATCTTTCCTTTCAGAATTAACAAGAAACTAATGATCAGACATCAATGAAAAATCAAATTCTGACCAGTGACTTGGCTACCACAATAATACAGCCAGTGAATGTAATGTTGTTTCACCAGCCTTCATAATTTTATGGCAAATCTTACGGTACCCTGTGTGTTTCTTTTCTGAAAGTCCCAGTTCTTATAGGAAAGTGATAATATGAAAGCATCAACTTTTACTAAAAGCAAAAGAAACCCAGAGAAAATTATGTCTTCATGAGGAATAAAAGCTCAACACTCAAAAAGACTAGGACTTAAAAAAAAAACAAGTGAAAAAGAACTTAAATAAAACTTTTTTTAAAAAAAAACAAATCAAACTCATACCAGTGAAGACTTGAGTCTTATGCTGAAAGTGGGCAGTACCAACACTGATTGCAAACTTTTAAGTTTTGCAGCAGTGAGCAGCATGCTCCTGTTACATTTGACCGACCTTATTTAAGCAAAGTGCAGTAAATTTGATGTTTTAAAAAATCCTGCCACTTCTCCATCTAGATTGTTTCTGCCTCATGCTGTCATTTAGCACTTGAATGCACAAAGAGAGCATGGAAGAGCTCACATTTGTGTTACTCTTTGGCTCTTCATCCCCCCATGGAGCTTAACTCCAGTAAGAAGATGGTCTTGTACCATGTTTGACTGATCAACAGCAGATCATCTGCATTTTTTGGAACAGTGCTTTTTAGTTCCTCCACATGTGGTTTCACACAGCCTATGAACCACAGAGATGCTTGTCAGTCACCTCCTTAGATGCCATCTTCTTGGAAGCACGTGTAGTGTCTGTCTTATTGTTCATTACACATCTCAAAGTGGAGTGTCCAGGCTCTTTTGTCCACTTACAGATACATCTTGCTGGTGACCTCAAGAATAAAGTTGAGGGTAGGTGAATGGAGTGAAGGTGCAGTATTAGACAGGGGTCATCTTTTACCCACTAAGTACTTCACAGCTTCTTGCTTATCTACTCATTTGAGGGAGTGCCACATTCGTTTTCTGGAGATACATCCTGTGGTGCTTAAAGGGGAGAGTCTGTTTCCCAAACCTGTGTATGGTTTGTAGTAACTGAAACAGATAGTCCACATTCATTACCAATATAATTATGTATCATCCATCAGTTCAACAATGCACCTTTCTGATAGTTATATATATCAACAAATATTGCTTATTAATTCATAGAATAGCAAAGTCCAGATTTTGTTGTCAATTGCATCAGGAAAGTAGCCACCTTAAAATTAATCTAGATTCATGCTTTTGTAACACAGCCCAAAATCATCATCCATATATACAAAATAGATTTCCAGCTACACAAAAAAGGGACAGCAACTCCTAGTAGCTGGTGTTTGGGAAAAAAATGCAAAATTATATGTTTGTCAGATGCTAGTTGGCTGCCCTACACACCAGTTCACTACAAATCTTAACCATGTAACTGGAAATCATTAATTAAATCCTGTGCAGCCAAGAATCATGCATAATGTAACACGGCTACTGCAAACAGTTCACTCCTGATCATTTAAATTTCCTTCTTGCTCTTACAGACATGAGGAGCCTGTATTTGAAGTAGTCCCTGATGAGATTTTGCTTTTACATCCTTGGAGAATGTCCTTGTGCATATTTATAGGACAAAGTAGGAGGATTATATATGGGGATTTTTTGTTTTATGGTATTAACTGTAAGCATTTAAAAAATACATACCTTGGCACAATATGATCACATATGCACACCTCAAAAATCTCTTGACTGTGTATGAAAAGTAAGTGGCCTAGTGCTCTAAGCCTTTAAGTAATAATACTATGATTGGGTCATGTGCACAAGATCGCCACTTTTAAATTGAACATGCATTTCCACCTGAAAAATAGAATTTCCATATCTTCTATTAATTTTTATGAAGAAGATTCTAGTAAGCAGCCTACTCTGTTGGGCAGTGTTATTTCTATAGTGCTGTCATGTTAATGGTGAGAATAGATAGGTTACTACAGCAGCCCTGCTAACATTCAAAAAGGCAATTTGTTTAAAGCTGGGGAGAGGAGGAGAAGGAAGTGGACTTCACAAATTAAAAACCGCACAGCAGTTTCACTGCAAACCATCTACTAGTCATACAGTGCTATCCAATTAATCCATTACTCTTAGAAGAAGAATCCCTGTGTATCCAGGTACAATCCTTGCCAAATATCTGGACACGGTCATAGGCTTTTAGGATTACAAGTAACATAATAAAGGATAATGATCAAAAATTAAGCACAGCAATACAGAATGCTTGGGGTAACTGGGCCTGCCATGTGCACTATAAGGCAGCAGTCTGTTAGGTTTAAAGTGAGATTAGGGAGTTGTGTAACCTGCAATTATGCTGTTTTTCATTAAAAAAAAAAGATGATTGGGCTCAGTAGGGCCCTTCCTTATATTTACCTCTGTTTAATTGGATTGGGAACTGCTTAAACATCTTTGAGTTGGAGCTTATAAGAAGATGATCCCAGCTGTTTTTCGAAGCTTAAGACAGCAGGCAGACAACATGATCATGTCAAGACTCATACTAAAGCCTTAATCCTACTTTTTCATCAACTAGCACTACAGCTGAGTCTTTAACCTCCTAAGTACTAAATGTGCTTTGGATCTCCCGCAATACATTTGCTGTCAAATGTTATTATCTAATAATATTAATTTTTGCTGCCTTTCTGAGAAGGAGTTTAAAGAATAGTCTCTGTCTATCTGAATTTGGAGAGCTATAGTGTAAGATTGTATTTTCAGTCCTTTTAAAACTACAATTTATAAGCTTGCACCTATTGAAGTCTGTTGTTCTCTTTGGACGTGCGGAATTACATTTGACCTGTACCTCACCTTGTTATAACATAAAACCCAGCATATTGGTAACTATTTTTCATTGTGCACGTATTACTAGATTGAATATAGTTTTCAATAGGAAAGAAATGGCAACAGCTTTAGTTTTATTCCGGTCTTTTTCCTGGGAACTGTTAGCATGACCAAAAGAAATTGTCCAGGTTCCTAGCCTCAAAACTTGCTAATCAGGGCATTATTTAGCTTAATAATCCTGGAGTTGTATAAAGATTAAATGTTCTGATGAGTTTTTCCTGCATCTAATAGTATCCATACAATGTAATAATCTCCTCTCCTCAGATCTTTTCCTTTTCCTTTTTTTTCCTTTTCCTTTTCCTTTTCCTTTTCCTTTTCCTTTTCCTTTTCCTTTTCCTTTTCCTTTTCCTTTTCCTTTTCCTTTTCCTTTTCCTTTTCCTTTTCCTTTTCCTTTTCCTTTTCCTTTTCCTTTTCCTTTTCCTTTTCCTTTCTTTTTCTCTTTCTCTTTTTCTCTTTCTTTCTCTTTTTCTCTTTCTTTCTCTTTTTCTGTTGGGTAGTGCTCCGATTTGTTCTAGTGACACAGGGCTGCCAGCAGGAAAGAAAGCGTAGTTAATGCTCAGCTGCTCAAACCAGTCAAGCAAGCTAGCAAGTCCCAGCTGTGCTACTTGATGTTTTTTGATTGCACCTAGTCCTCAATCTGTGAACTGTTTTCTGGACTTAGATTCATCAAGCTCTGCCGCTTTAAAAACTCATGCAGGCAGGCATCCTAGGATATGCCATTATAAGCTGCTGCCAGGGGATCTTCTAGGAGATAAATGGAATCTGTGTGAAGTAAATTAGTGTGAACCAGTCAATCTGTGTGTCAGCCTTGAGCCACATCCATGGGTAACTAGCTTGCTGACTGAAAAGTCCACTGTCTTTTGCCAATCAGAGGTCTCAGCCACCAGGAAGCAGTCCTATACAACATTAGTTTCTTGGAATAATGCCTGTTTGACCAGCTAGTGAAACTCTTCAGTATACAGTACTGTACTGCCTGCGTTTACTTATTGCTTACAATTGAACTGAAAATCTTCTAAAGTCAGATAACATTTTAACAGTGGGGAGCATCACAGAAATGTCTTGGAAATAAGCACTTCCACTTTCATACAGCAGCCATTCAGCAGAGTCATGCTGGGCAGCAGTTGGCTTTACCTCCCTATCAGTAATACATCTTCAAGGCCATAATGCAAAATAATAACAATAATCTGGCCAGAAGAGGTTAATAAAGAGACTCTGTGTATATTTTTTTCCCATGGATTAAGCTATTTGGACAGCTTTGATCGAGAGAAGGGGAGAGTATGCAAGCTGTAACATTCACATTATGCACAGGGATATGTCCGTGTCATAACCGCGCTGCACACTTTTGTTTCATTTTGGTTTTAAAAGCAAATTGAGGCAATCCACAGCTAGAATTCCTCTGTAGCAATGGACTGAACCAGAATTCTGTGAAAATTCCCTGATTAATGATTTCAGACTTGAATACCAAATCAATTGCTGCCATGAAAATAATAATGTCAATGCTGTCAATAATGCGATTTAAAAAATAGGAAGTATTTCTTCATTTGTTGTTTTTATAGAAGCTACTGATACACTGATACGCAGTCATATCTGCAGTACGTACCCTCCCATGCCATTGATCTAATGTGCAGAAACCAGGTGGGATTTTGCTATATATTTTTACAAAATTGGACAGGTAAGGAGATATTATATACTTTAATTAAAAAAAGAAACTAATTTTCTGGTAACTACAGAACTGAAATTTGACCTTCTTTACTAATTCCTTTAAAAATTGTTTTTCTATTGCCTCATAATTACTGGTTGAAAAAAAATAATGAGAGGGATAAAAAACGTTGCTCAAATGTAATCACATAATTCAGTCTTGTAGCATTTGGTTAAAATATGCATTACCACACATTTAGGGACAAAAATTTGGGCTTTCTAGCCAGAGATATATTGAGAAGAAAAAGCAGTGTATAATGATAGAAGAATTAATTAAAGGCAGTTTGGGGTTACATTTTCCTTTTTTAAATCCTCCTAAGTTTAACAGAGGCATATGCTTCAGAGCTGTGCAGTAAACGTTGTATGGGATTTTATGGGAAAGTATTTTATTTCTTGCAGCTGAACCCACTGAGACAAATTTAACTAGTTAGGTGTTTTATTATATATACTACATAGAATACATGGAGAGATTCTGATATAAATCACAACTAAGATCAAGACAACTGCTTTAAAATTGAGTGAATGTTTCATTGCACTAATGAAACAAAAATGGGATGTCCTTTGAGAGCATAATTTGTTACATCCATTATATTTTAGTTGAGAGAAGTAGGGAAGTCCCTCTGGGTGAATAAAACTTGAAGGTATATTGGGAAAAGAATCACTGAAAATTTCTGGTTTCCTGTCTGGAGTAATGCTGTCCTCATAGATATGGGGAGGGAGTATGAATAGAGTTCCGGGAGTTTTTTACTTAAAATACATAAAAACTTTAAAAGAAATTTCACACTTACAGAAGGAAAAATGTTCTTTAGTTGCAATTCACATAGTGAGTGGAATGAGCTCCATTTGCCTGTGACTTCACAGTGCGAGAGCAAGCTCTGGCTTCCCCAGGTGCACGGGTCAGTATTTCTGCAAACTGAGCTCTGCAGTGTAATATTAGTCCCTACTTCTGCATTCAGTGTCATGGATTTAAGTTACTGTAGCTTCCAGTTTGACTTCTTCAATTCTGTCTTACTTCAAGGACAGTTCCGACTTCCATATGCTGCAGCATTCACTTTAGAATAATAATGTGTTTCTCCAGGTTAATTTCTTAATCTCTCTTTAAAATTAAAATGTAATGAAAACTGAGCGAGTGTGATATTTAATCATCAGAAGATAATAACCAGCCATTCTCAATTAAATGACAACTACATACATCGGTGCAGTTTTTTTTAAATGACACTAAAAATTATGAAATGACCAGCAACTGATGTCTTCTGTCAGTGAGATGAATTAGTGGTTTATATGGCCTGAGAAATGGTCTGAAAAAAAAAAAAAAAGGGTTCAATTCAATAAGGATGAGAGCAAGGATCTAGACTGAGGTAGGATTAATCTTCTGCAAAGAGACAGGATGGGGAAGAAATAGCAAGGTAACAGTTTCTCAGAAAAGAATCTGGATCACAAGCTGAGCACAAGTCAGTGATGTTCATGAGGTGGCAACAAAGGCAAACCCCACACCAGGGTCTGTGCACGGGATTATCACCTGTAAAACCTGTGAAGTCCTCCTGGTGCTGTACTTGGCGCTGGTGGCATCAGGGGCACGTCCTCTGTCTGAGCCTCTCTGCCTCCCTGCATGGGAGAGTGCTGGCACCCGAGCGGCAGGGTGGGTGCTCCACACCAGCTGGGGTTACTGCTTTCTCTGGTTTTAGATGATTGTGGTGAGTGTGAGTGCTGCTAATATTTCACTTGCCATTTCATGAATGTTTCCTGCGTTTCTTTCAATATTAGTGAAACAATAGTATCCTTTCAGGTTGACATCAAAATACATGGGGAAAGCTAAGTAGGATAGTAACCCTCAACCTACAAAAGAGATGGTTGTAAGAGGATAAAAGAGAGGACTGTTCAATCACAAGCATCACGGAGTGAGTGTGCAGGGCTCTTACACGTGCCGTTTCTCAATCAAGAACAAGTTTCACGTTAAGCTAATAAGGACATGCGCAAACGAACAGAAGAAGATGCCCATCAATGTAGTAAAACAATGGAGCTTGCCATGTTAAGGCAAGTTAGAGTGTAGGATGTTAAGGATGCAAAAACTCTACGTGTTTAAGGGAAAGCTGGAGAAGTTTGTGGAACAAAAATCTACTGTCAGTTATTACACGTAAAAAAAAAAATATATATATTTCGTAATTCCCTGGGTTTCAAACTGGAGTTTAGTAGAAATTTCTGGTGAGGTATTACTGTATTGTATTGCACTCTTACGCTGATGATACTTGGTCTCAGCAAGTACAGCTCTTGTGCTTTTTATGGTATCTATGAAATGTGCTTTTTAAAATAGTACTCAAAGTGTTTCTTGCTCAGCTCTCCATCAAGCTTTTTAGGTGTAACACAGTAAGTGCCTCTAGATCCCATACATCCCAGAAGCAGCATTGCAGCATGATTGTTTCATCCATTTGTGAAAAAAAAATATACCAGCATTTTATTTTCCTTTACAGCTTTTTTCATGGAGTTTTATTTAAATTAGGTTGCTTTGTGGTCTGTATTGGACCTTAAATATATTTATTGCCTATAGCCTATCTTGCCTAAAATTTTGGATTGAAAAATAGTTTTTGTTTTGCTATTTTTGAATGAAGAATAAGTTTTTGTTTTCTCTGCAGACAGACTGTCTTTAAGTTACTAATCCACCTTATCAATAACAGAGGCATCTTATCGGAAAACACTAGCTGGTTTCTTCACCTGTGTTATGCAAACTTCTTTCTCCAATGTGTCTGCCCTCTGAAAATTAGTATGCAGACCAGGTTATTTACTCTTTGGTGTGTGATATTTCCAGAGTGGAATGTGGCTTTTCAGAGTTTAAACAGAACGTGTAGAAACAAATGGTAGTGATGAGTTGTTGCTGTAATTAGTGTATATTCACAAAGAACAGCTTATCATTTAACAGTTCTTTCATAGACTGATCGCAGATCGGTCTGTCATCTCTTTTTGGAAATCATTCGTTTTTATTTTTGTTTCTTTGAATACTATGATCTTAAGATGTTCTTTTGCTAGTCTAAATTCCTATTTAGACTATTTTTTTATGTTTTTTTCTGATTCAATAATGTGAGAGAATGGATAGCAAGTTCAGTAAACAACTTTTAAGAGCTTATTAAGATGTACAAGAAAAAATTACCACAATTCTCAAGATTGATCCTGTACAATGAAGATTTATGTCATTTTTATATGCTAAGATCAAGGTCATTTGCCTCAATGAAATCCTTCCTTTTACCTTACTTCCATGCTAACAAAGGTAATTTCTACCATCCATGTAATAATTGAAATTAGATTGCACTGAATAGAAAGAAAATATCATTGGAGTCATAACATCAGAAGTTGTTCTTTCTTAACTTTTTCTCTGACTTACAGATTTGGGGCTTGTTTATACTCCAGACATTTACATCACTTTGGCTACACAAATTAGCTTTCAAATGGAAGCAAAAGTAATTTTAAGGTCCATTTAAACCCAAAGTAGGACAGAGTATCCTGAGAATGAATAAAGATCACACTGTTTATGTTTAAATAACTTAAATTCCATCAGCATCCTAGGTATAAGCAATTCAGAATAATAATTTCTCTATTGACATTTGAACATAAAATCCTACTCCCCTACGAGAAAACACAGCAAAGTAGGTGTCAGTGTTGGTTTTTTTAATATTTTTTTCATGATTACATAATGCCATTTTTTACTTCCACTCTTTATTTGGGCCAGACTGTTCTTTCCTTATTTTTAACTTTTCAGTTCCCTTTGTTCTTTTATGATATTTTTAAGGAACCTTCCTCTTCAAATTGAGAATATAACATGTGATGATTTAAAAAAAGAAAGATCTGGAGGTCTCTGCCAAGGTCCCGTTCCTGCTCGCTGCGTACACTCATTACGTAATTCATAAACTAGGGTACGGTGAATTTTCTTTGCCTGAGCTTTGGCTGGGGCTGTGTACTTCTGAGTAGGTGACAGGGCTAAGATAGGCATCCCTCACTTGCAGCAGGGACCTGCCCCCAGCCTGTCTCCTGGTTTTCTGAAATACGTGCTTTTCTCCATTCACTCTTTCCTGCTGAACCTTGTTCTCAGACAGCTCTTTTTACACAAGTTGTCTAGACATCTGCTTCTCTGTCCCTGTGAAAACCGCATTCCATCCCCGCTTTCCACTCCCTTTAAACTGTTCCTAATGGCTCCTTGCCACCAACTATTAGTGTGAGTGTTCCATTGTTGTTATCTGCCATTTGTTGGCCGTATCAGCTCTGCTTGTGATCCCTTTTTTCCCCTTTTTTGTCTTTCTTGGCTCTGAATGACTCCACCTTCTTCCAAATCTCCCCAAATATCTGCTGTTTCTACTCAAGCATATCATCTGGAGACCTTCTTGCTTTGTCCAATGATCTTGCCAGCCTGTCTTGGTTTCTTTCTTGTTCGCTTCACACCTTCCTTCTGATGTATCTCATCTGTGTGCGTGGACCTGCTTTTAGCTGTTTTTTACTCATTATGTTCTGAGTAACTTCTCACCTGAATCTGGTAGCTTTCCTAAAAACACTGCTTAGCTCTGCTTTGTTGTTAAATCAAGCAGGTTAGTTTAAATGATATGTTTTATGCTGACATGGTCTGGGACAGAGGGCGAGCACTTGAACAGGTTTGTCCTAGTCCCACTGAAGAGCAGTGACGGCACAGACTTCCAGCAAGGGAAGTACCTGCCATCTCCTGACTGGGACTGATGCTTGGGGCTGTGAATACATCTCCCCTTCTTGGTTCACTATGAGAGCTCTTCACTGGGTGAAAATACACCGTTCGTTTTGAAAGGCTGACTGAATTTTTGGTCACTGCTATGTTTTTAGAGAGGACAGCTCTTGTGATTTTTCGCTTTCCCTGCAGAGGCATAGCTGTACTTTTTGTTTTCTCCCTTTTTTCACAGTATGCTCTGGTGGAAATTTTCCTATTGCTCTACTTGAGGGTACTTCTGACTTAAATCCATGCAGCTGTAATGACTCAATCTATCACTCAGCACAGTGGAGCTGTCTCCTTAATGGGAAGAACTGTTTTAGAAAGAATGTTCTAATAAATTTGACAGAAAACAATTTTTTTTTAAAAATATAATATGCACACTTGTATTTTTCAATTTTTCTTTTTTGAAGTGAGAATCCTGGCCTTCAATTTGAAAATAATTTAAATGTTGTAAAAATCTGAGAAAAGCACAGATATCTTTGAAGACATTTATTCCTGGACATATCATAGCGTTTTCACGTGTGAATAAGAACATTTGTTATTTATTGTAAGTTGTTCTTCAGTGTCAAGTCACCTCATGCAGACTACCATGTTAACAGTTCTGTGGCAGAGACAAGAACTGAAACTCCTCTTCATGTGGATCAGTTGACCATTGATACAAGTCTACTGGCTTTTTGTAAGCTTTGAAATTTAACCAGGGTTCCTGCTCTGCCTGCGCAGGGTTTTAGGTACTGGTTAGTTGCCATCCAAGGTAGATTTTTTAGGCAAAATTTACTGGCTTTTTTTTATTATTATGGATTTTATTATTTATTATGTTTTAATATTGCATTTTCAAGGATCTAATTCCACAATTGTATTGAAGCCCTGATTTGCTTCAAGCAGACTCTGTGTAGATGCAGGAGTCGAGAATGATGGAACCTTTTGGCGACCTGGGATCAATAGCTGCAAACCGATGGAAAGCGCAGAGCACTGAAGTGGAATATGTGTCTTTTGAGCCCTTCCTGTCTGAATAATAGCCTGAGGCCTTGTTGGTTCACTCATAATTTTGGAAATTTTAAATGGGTGTTTAAATTAAGTAATCTTTCAGCAAATATTCTTTTGGTGAAAAAAAGAAAAAAATCCATCAAAAGTTATAAGGGAACAAATTTCTTGTTTTGAAAACAGGACAAAACTACACTGAGATTGTGTATAGCCATCCCCGTCCACATGGAAGCATGGAACTTCTCTTAGGTTTCTAAATATTAGAGAAAATTAAATATTTTCTAGTCAACACTGTTTCCTAAGAAATGGGATCAACTAAGAGTTTTAATGGGACCGAAAAATGGAGATCTAGTCTTTACTGTGCTATTCTATAACATATTCAAGCTGTATTTGTGGCTTCATATGGAGATATGGAGCAGAAGAGAGGGAGATGGACACTGACAAGGGAAATACCTCCCTTTTGTTCAGGAAAACTTATGTGGGATTTCTTCAAAAAGCCAAGTGAATTAAAAAGTCATATATAGACAAATAATTGTTTCCCTGAAAATATTTTCCTGCTCTAAAATGAAAATGTTTTTAGCAATTGAGTAAAAGAAAAAATCAAATTTGGCAATCTCTAAAGTGCAGCTCAGTCTGGGTTTTGCTGCACTTTGGAATTATCACTAATTTTATTACTCATTCTAGCTTGTTATATACAACATATTTTCATCTTAAAATGAACACCATTTCTCTCCCTGGTGAATGATTCCAGTAATTACAAAACCACCTAATTGATCTTTTCTAATGTTTACTGTTTCACCAAAGAAGGCAGACAAGCACTTTTTATGGCTTTTAAATTATTTTTGGATTCTATAAGAAAAAAACTGTGTTTTTACTTCAAAGGGATCACATTTAAGCCGATGCCTCAAACTTCTCCCTGAATGAATTCTTGTCTATAGATTTTCCAGCTGTGCTATGCTTGCGTGTAAGCACTTTGAGTTTCTGTTTTATTTCAATCTAATATTTGTGTTTACAAATTATGTCTTCAGCATTGAAAGCTATGCAGAAAATCAGAAAGTGTTTGTTTCTGTATACATAACATTTCTCCCTCCCCCTGTTTTTATTCTTTATTGCTCCAGTCAGTGCGCTGAAGCATGACAAGAGCTCAAACTCGGCAAACTTCCAAGATGTGGAGGATACGCCTGACAGATGTGTCTTGGAAGAGTCTGAGAGTCCAGGTGAGAGGCATTTAAAGACAGTCACCAAGTATCGAGTGATAAATCTGACACAGCTTTTGGGTCTGTAAAAAAAGCACATTGTAATGCTGTTTCCTTTTTAGCAGCTGCAATGTCAAATTAATGGTCACCTCCAGGGGTCACAGTGTGGAGCTGTTATCCTTTCCTCTTTCATCAAGAATTCAGGTCTTAGAAAGGATAAAGGCTTTATGACCAAAAAGAAAGCTGACACTACTAGTTCATTATAATTAGTTTTGGACTAGACTGCTTACTTAATATATGTACAATGTCTGACCCTTTGAAGGTAGCATGAGATTATGAAAAATTAGAAGGACTGTATATACTGCAGTTGAGTGTAGCGGCGGAGATTCAAACACTGTATCTCTGGAGGAGAGCAAATTGGTAGCGTTAAATAGCTTGATTCTTTTCTTTAAACCAGCTCACAATCATTATTTCATTTTAATGGCTCTTAACATTGATTCAGCTAAATACAAGAACATCCATAAAATGCATTCTTTTTGGTGACTAAAAGATTTATCTTCATGTAGTTTCATTATCTTTCTCGTTATGGAACATCTACGAAATTTATTAAATGAATCCCAAAGGGAAACAGTTAAATATAAAGTGTATTGAGTCACAGCTGATTAACAACATTCTGTGCGTCTAAATACTAAGATCTTTTAAGCAAACGATGAGCTTGACCCACGTACACCATAATATGTAACCTGCACGTAGTCCTTATTAGTGAAAGAGTTAAACATCTTTCTTCACTTGATATTTTCCTTCCCAGCTTTATCTGGTTTCTGTGTACCCTCTTGCATCTTTGTGTGCTGATCCGTGTATCATATTTTTGATTCATCGTCTCTGCGGCCTGTCAGCTTAGTTAAGAGATTTCCAAATCTTGCAGCCTGTGCTGACAGGGGGCAGCTGCCAACAGTCCCCTGATCCTTCCCCAAGGAACACTGCTGAGATTTAATTTTCAGTCAAAGGGTGCAGTCTGAAATCCATGTCAGGTCCCCTAAGTCATCTCAGAACCCAGATAGGACCCATGTCTGGGGGATTATATTTCAGCACACTCCACTCCTCCAAGATTCCTTGGGAGTTCAACTGCTGTCATATACCTGATTTGAACTACGTTCCATTTTCATCTTTTCCACAGAAATGAACACCAGTATATGTTAGAATAATTGAAGCCAATGAATTGTAAGTCCGTATTCATTTTAAAGCCACATAGGCTGGAACTCAATGCTGTATGGCAGAAACCAGCATGAGATTTAGAGAAAAACGGATAATCTACTGGGGGAGGAGCCAAATTTAATTCCTTACCGCACCTACAATCTGTGGTGTGTGGCACCTTCTCCAGAAACTGTCTGTAGTCCCTTCAGCAATGATTATGGGCCAAAATGTGGATTGTCCAAGTTCTGATCTGTTCTGAAGTGAGAAAGAATTAAAACAAGGTGGCACTAAAGTGTTTAGGTGAGAATTAGTGTACCTTAAAGGTAACATTAATTTTAATCTTAGATTAATTCTGTGTGGTGGAGTGTAGACGTTTGGACGGGAACTTGAATATCCAATTGTGCACTCTGCATATCTCTGTGAAGTAACGGAAAGAATAAAAGCCTGTCAGGAGGTGAATATTGATTGGCAAAAATACATGTTGATAAAGCATCTAAACTTAAAAACTGAGTTCCATTCGGTCCATCTGACATCATTAAACTAGTAATAAACAATGAATTACTCTGGCTTTTGTTTCTGTCCATTCCTGCATTTTAAGACATCTTGTCTTATAGGTCTGAAAACCTCAGGAGATTTCACTACTGGTCTCACTGCTTTCCACTGAGAATTTGTGGCTTGGTTGTCATGGAGACATCGTATTTCTCCAAGAATTGCTCATATTGATCCGTGGACAGGCGTAAATGGCCAGGCGAATGTGAGGAGTAAAGGGGGTTGGGCAGTACTATAAAATGACCAGAGGTTATGGGTCGGAAATAAGCTCATAGCAAACACTTAGGTAAAGAGAAAGAAACAGTTTCATTTTGTTTCAGGATTTCGTTTTTGCACTTTATGCCATTGTCTTCTTTCACTATAGACTGAAAGAAACTTGTTAGTCACTTGTCATGTCAGATCTTTGGTGCTTGTCCTGACACAGCTGTCAGCCTTCCAGCTCTGTGCAGTTCAGGGACACACAACAAAGAGCTGGGAACATGAATTATTTATTGCTCCTTGTGCGGATGAAATTCTGTGATAAGAAATTAAGACACTTCTGACAGAAGTGCTTGTTTGAAAGGAAAGATTTGGTAACACAATACATTTACTTAAAACTTACCACTTACTTTTAGTAGCAAACGTTGAAACAATAATGTGACACTGGGCTATGATTTTCTCTAGTATTTCTCAGGTGCTTTAACTTTGAATCGTATCTTGGAATTCGAGAGTGTCTGGGAGGTCAGCATTTGGTTTGGTGAAACCTGTGACTTTAGAATCTCTTTCACACATACTCAAAGTCTGGGCAAGCTTACAAACTTCATTTATAAGTTTTTATGAAAAGGTCTTATATGTGTGTTTTGCAGAGTCTTTTGCGCTTCACTTGCATACAATACGTTGTCATGTGCAGAAATGATGTTAAGAAATATATTGATTTTATTCTCTCTTCTGATGAGGAAAAGGTGAAAATATGACAATATACCTGCAAGGAATTCCAACTATTCTTTGAAAGGGTTCTTTATTACAACTCTACCAGAATCGGGAGGGCTACAGAGCAGCCATTACAGATGTATCTGTGCATTGTGGTTTCTGATGGTGAAAGGTGCAGTGTCTAACCTTGACATGAGACTGAGAGTTATTTTCAAAGTGATCTTAATTTTCTAAAATCACATAAAGCTTACTCCACTTATTTTACTTTCACATTTTCTATGTGTCTGCACATGTTCTCACTGCTCTGGATGTGGGCCTCCAGCAATTGCAAAAAAAGGCATATACTCAGATGAATAGCAGGAATCTATTTGACTACCCAAGACACCAATCTGAGATTTACCTGTGATTTCTTGTGTTCAATGAGAGATCTGAACTACTCTCAGATACGTAATGAAACCCCTCAACCTGCACTTTTCTCTTGGATAATTCACAGCAAACACTTTTCACATGTGATGGACACAAGTAAATATCAGACTGCAGTTTCTTGTCTAAGTGAAATGGATTTTAGTTGCTCCCTTCGTGTGCCTACAAGCTGCCATTAGCTGTGATAGTGGCTTGTGTCTATTTTAGCCCACACACAGAGGAGATGCTGGGCTTCTCTCCCAGATGCCTAATAGTAGGTTTATCACTGCCATTTTCCCCACATGCTGAGGACTACTTCTGTTTGACGTGCGAAGACTTGGCTTTTCAAACTTGTCTCTGCTCTGGCCTTGAACACAATAATCAGATAAGAATTGCAACAGCTTTTGGTAGAACTTGGTTTTTAACCATATCAATCCCCCATAAAGAATTCACTAACCCTTAGAGTCCTTTAATATAAATAAATATTCCCAGAGTGTTTTCCATTTTATCAGACAAATTTTCCACATTTAGAGAAACTGAGAAAAAGGCTGAGTGAACGTGGATGTACAAGTTGGACTTCTAGGTCTGAGCTATTCACCCAAGTTTTCTTGTATAAAAAATGGTGGAAAATTCACATCTCCAGAGGGCAGATTATCTTGTCCCAAGGGAGTTGCTTGAGATGGGTTTTGAGGGGATTGACAATGCTCTGAATTTTGTCAGTCAAAATCTAAGAGAAATGCAGGAGGACTTGAGACAACTTGAGGTGCCTTCATATGTGGTGCAATCCCACTAAGGAGGGTTCTGCAAGTACAGCTGTTGTGAGGAAAAGGAATAGATTTGGGCTGAAGTCACGAGAAACAATGTAGGCACAGATGCCCCTTGCCTCTTATTTCCCCCAACAGAGATATTGCAGTAGACTGGGCAATAGACTATTACTTCACTTGGTAATAGAGGGAAATTGAGCCTCCCTAATGGAAGATTGAGTTGGAAGCTGTAGGCGAGTGTTTTATATCTTCTGGATGAAAACCGTGTAAGTGTTAAGAACCCTAAATGCTTATGGCCTTCAGTAGCCAGACAGTCTCTGCCCTGAGTCAACTGGTCCCTTCTGCAGCTCATGATCTCTCCCATCCTTTCATACCAAAAACATAGCCCATATTCAATGTTTCCCTCTTCATTTTTTTGACTTTTCAGGACAGAATGTAATTCTGGGTGTGTAACAGATAATAGTAAAAATCTGAGCACTTTTCACAGTCTTGCTTAGTTGCTTGTCCTAGAGAGACCTTGGCACAGAAATGTGAGGGATCTCTGACTGTCCCTGAAATACACTCTGTTAGAGACAGAACTGCAGCAAACAGAAATGAGAATGAGGTCACGTGTCAAGAACAACAGATTCTTATTAGCCAAAATGTGCTTAAAAATACAGCACTATAATGGAGACTATCTTGTTATAAGGCAAGTTATAATTGCTCTATTGAATATTCACTTACCAGCTCCAAGTTCCATCCACCGGAGAGTTTGTTATTTAAATCAGCGCTGTGTCACCTATATGGCTGTTGATCAGTACACAGACAGAACGTAGAAGTAAATATTCAGTACGTTTCCAAGTAACAAGCACCCTAGAAAAGCATTATTTTCTTTTTCTGTATTGCATCATCATGAAAATAGGTAGCAGTAAAGGAGGGCAGATTCAGTAATAGAGTGCTGGAGGTTGTTGATGATGATGATGCATGAAGCAGGAGGAGGATGTAATGTCAGGGCAGCACACTGATCGCAGGCACTGATAGCCTGTACTGCTCAGCGACTGCCTATAAAATGTGCTTAGTGCTTAGGAATTACTCCAGAAAGAATTTCTGGAACTTCCAATGTAGGCACAGATGAATCCATAAGAATTTAACTGCAATAGATGTTGTGTCACATCCTATCAGCATTCTGAGTTACTAGTATCATGACTCATAGGTTTTGTTTGGTGTTTTTAAATAGTAAATAAAACCGTAAAACCAGAAGACCACATAGTGGACATCAGAAAATGTGCATCTCTCTTTGTCTGTGAGACAGATAGACAGAAAGACGATAGATAATACAATAAATACAGAAAATATCCATTAGACTGGGAAAGATGAGCATGCGCTTCTTTCTCAATGTTCATGTACTCGTGAAAGATGTATCTCTTTAAGCAGTGTTTCTAATACAAGTAATATTTAAAATTCAGGTTGTAAATATTACCATACATAAAATAAGAAGAAATCATGAAGCTAAAACCTGATGATTCAGAGTGCTTTTCTGTGGAATTCTAATAAGCCATGACAGAATTAAAATATAATGCCTTATTAGTATAACTTCCTATTACTTCTGTTTACAGCTCTTGTAGAATTCTTTCTGTTGAAAGAAAATATATATAGTTTTTAAAGTGTGTTTGCAAACGAAGTCTTTCTCCTGATCCACTGGAACGTTTTGCTTTAAAACAACAAAGGAGGAAGAAGGAGAAGGCTGTTCAGGAGGAAAGTTCTGAGGAACACCCTATGTTCTCTTGAGCTGTTTTGCGTTCCATATTGCCTCTTGTAGTATAGCAATTATAACGTATACAGTCTTCTGGAAGTAGATATGTGATATATTTTAACACTAGCATGTTGGTGTTGAAAATTCTCATTCCATTACAAAAATTATAGTTTATTACTCTATAAAGGTATTGTAAAATAACTTATTTTTTAAAAATAAAATCTTGCCTGTTACCTCAAACTGTAAAATCATTAAGCCAGATGGATACATTTCTTTTCCAGATGACACGAAGCCACATCCCTGGATATCTAAGGTGTGCTCCTGTAAGGTGTGTTAGAAAACCCTGCCTAACTGAAAGAACTAGAAGATGCACAAGAAGAGCCAAGATATAGGATATATGTAGCGTGGATGTGAAACAGCTGGTTGTATTTGTTATTGTATGCCTTTAAAAATTAATTTTCAGAAGAAATGCCTTCTGTAAGGTCAGCTTCTTTTTGCTGATTTGTTGGTTTCAATTCACACTTCCATTACTAATAGATTTACATTTATTCAATTAAATTTAGATAGTTCTAACATAGAAAATATCAACTCTTTATTTTTAGATGTTTTTCACTAGTTTATGTAGTGATCCTAAATCTTACAACTTTGATTGACCATAAAACATTTGCATCAATTTCAATATTCTTTTACGTACATCAAATTTAAATTTTTCTCTCTCCTTAGTTCTGACTTTTATTACCAATAACATTTTAACACTGAGCAAAACCAAATGCATTTGAAATAATTAGAAAATTTGTTTGCATTTAAAGGAAAAATGCACATTTTGAATTAAACATGAAATATTTAGGATCAACTAAAATATAAAAAATGTTCTGTGCACAGGAGAGCATGGGGAATTGATTATAAATCTGGTCATGTCTAGGATGTAAATTTTACTTTGCTATAAATACTTCTATTACCATCATCTGTAGAAATGTAGTAACAATATGAAGCCGGAGAAGCCCATTGGAGTCCTCTTCTGAAATGATACGCTTCATTAAATTGCTCTTTGTGCTCATTAGGAAAAGCAGCTATACGTTTTTGTCTTTAAAAAAATTATGTTTGGAGCATATTTGCAGCTTATTAGACTCATTTATCACCTAACGTTCGGGGGGATTTATGCTGGTTTGACAAAGAATGGCCACTCAGAGCACTAAGCTCCCTTTCTGTATTACCAATCGTCAGCGTGCGAGTGAAGGCAAAGGGACTTGAAGATGTACTTTTCTGGATCTGTACCTTTCAGTGGAAATCATGGTGTGACGTTATCCTTCCAAATTGCCTTAACTAGGAGAGCGAAGATTTCTTCAGTGTAGAAAGATTCTCTGGCAATGAACATCTTTCTTACTTGTAGGGAAACATCATGGCTGCAGGTGTGACAAAACCAGGTTTCTGTTGCCGTACTATGGCTTGAATTTGGTTAAACATGAAGCAGACACAGAATCTTCTTTCTTCTGCTTTTTTTATATCTCCTGAGTCTGTGCAGTGTATGGCAAGGAGGTCTTCAAAAACACTGAGTGGAAGGGCCTTCTGAGAAGTAGTATTTCAGTTTTTATTCAACTAAAGAATATGTCATTAAATAGGCTGCAATCCAGAGGAGATAAAGATATTTAATGCTATTTTTTCTGTAATTGTAAATACCATGCAGAAAAATGACAACTCTTAACAGAAAAGTCACTGGTTTTTATATGTTTGGTATTTTTCAGAAACAACTTTCCTTATTCTTAGAAGGCATTTTCCTATGTAAAACGTATCTTTTGTTTATATAAGCTTGTATTTGAATTATGATGACTAAACAATCTGGATGTTGAGTGTTATGGCTTCATTCTTTCCTTTATTGTGCTGGGTGTCGCGAATAATTTCATTGACTTATTTATACTTGTACAACACAACTGAGAGCAGAGTGTGTCTTCAGGTGGCACGTATCCTCTTTTATGATTAAATCAGAGTTGCAAACATCAAGAAGGTAAAAATAAAGCTGCAAATATAACTACAGGAATTTAGGAACACTACAGGAACCTTGCAGACGATAAACCAAATGGCAAATAAAGGATGGACCGTGCTACCCCCTTTGCCACACGTCCTTGTCAGGAGCCACCTCTGGTTTGCCGCAGAAGTCTCTTCCATTGGCATTTCCCTTCACAGCAAACGTTACTGCTTTGCATCAGCAGCTGCTCGCTCGGGCCAGCTCTGCTCTTAGTGCCAGGGTAACAAATCTCCTTAAAGCTATTTCTGCTAGATATTTTGAAAACTGATGTGTTCAAAGAGGTCTCATAGCTCAAGGAATTGGCATTGTCCGTAACACCCAGTACTGCTGTAGTAGCAATTACATTTGTGCAACACAATATTTGATTGCTTGTCTTTAATTCTGCAAAGCAGTGCACATCAGCAGACTGCCAATACGGACAGCCCTTTGGAACGGTTTGTGCAGTGATGATTGGTGTTTGGCACATGCTTATGCGTGCTTTGTGCTAATTATAATTACAGTATCACTAAGGTAAGGCAGGAACTTTTTTTATTAGGTACATTTATTTCCCAGTGAAGCAGATATATTTCCCATGTGGTCTGGATGTCTTTCAAACAACCAACTTCACAGCATATGCTCAAGATGAACTCTTGCTTAGAGCAATCTTTTTGCATCAAAGTGACAATTTTAGAGCTATATACAAAAATACATATTAAGCTCCTGCAATTGTTTCCTGTAAACCATAACTGAAGAAGCATTTCTGTACTAATGCAGTCTGATGTACCACTGTATTCATGCTTATGGAGACCCATTTTACAGCCAAGTTGCAAGGTAATTAAGAATATAATTTTCTGTTGTGTTAGAAGGAATCCTGCCAAAAGGAGTAACATGCTAATATTTTAGAGTAGTTGTCTAAATTTTAGATGTGCATTCATGAAAAAATTCATGAATACCTAAACTGCTTAGGGAGAACAGTCTTTTTTTTTTTTTTTTTTTTCTTCCAGAAGTCACAGGGTCCTGTAAACCGTATGGCTCAAGTTGTGGTTTCATAGTCAGGGCAATTTCTCCCCACTCCAGCCATAGAAGGGGAAGAGGAGCTGTACTTCTGTGTTTCCTCACTTCTGTTTGCACTAGTGCTTGCATGACCAGGCCGTGTCAAGACAAGCTCCGGCCTCGGTGCAAAGAGCAGAGGAGGAACAAGCAAGCCAGGGTAGGAAGAAGGCAGAGATGCCATGTAAGTGTGGGACAGCCAAAAGACTTTCTTTCTTGAAAATAGATTTTCAGCTTTCAAACCATATAGGCCTTTTGTACATTATTTGCATAATTCATAATATTATTTTAAAAAAATTAAAAAGGAAGTTACTGGTCCTTTAGTATAAGCCCAAACCAAAACTCATTTATGTCTCTCTGATTTGAGGGATTTTGCGTTTCCCAAATGATTCATACTTGCTAAATGGTCACTGACCTAGATTCCCACCTGGAAACATCCCTAAACTTTGAACTGTTCATTTATGGCCCCAAATCCAAACATTATATTTTGAAATCTCTTATACTATTTACATATTTTAAATTTGATCATTGAGATCAACTGCTTCCATTTTGGGCTTGTATTCTTGTTGAGCAGTTCTTTTGCCAATCCAATGAAAGATGTTCTGAAAGCAAATTGGCATGGAACTTGAAATATATGGATGAGATTCAGTGTTTCTTTAAAAAAAGAGACACTTTAACAAAATCACTGTGTAACAGGGCTACAAGCTCCAGACAGCACCAGGAATCCAGCAAGGGCAATGCTTTTGCAAGTCTGACTGAGCTGAAGTGTTGAAAATGCAGATAAGAATGGGACAGCTGCAATAAGCAGCATTACCTTTTTCCAGGTTTTTCTCCTTTTGAAAGAGCATGTTCTCTGAAGGCAGGCTGGGGCAGTGAGCTCCGGCGCGAACCTCAAAGTCATCGTGCCAGTGCTGAACAGGTAGGAAGCACGCACATTCCTGATGGGGAAGCTGTGAGGACACAGTCCTGCTTCTTGCAATGGATATTTCTGCTGAATTTTGCAGGCCGTTATTCTGGCATGAGAAAAGGATACAGAGGAATTTCAAGAGCTGGTCTTCCCCTTTTTCCTTCCTTGTAGGATATGCAGTCTGCTGCTAGGCAAAGCTCTTAGACTTATTACTAGAGTTTGAGTTGGGTTATAATTTGAAATCATAGATCCCCACAGTGAAAATTCATCAATTTTATTTTTGAAGAAGTAATACTGAATTTGGATGCAACATAAAATTCACACAATATCCCAGGATTGTCTTAGTGGGGACCACGGGAAGTTTGTTTCTTGAATGACACCTGCTGGAAAGTCTAAAGTGTGTGGAGAGCTGTGCTGCAGGACAGAGGCCCATCACATAAAGACTCCCTTCCTCGTCTCCCCATGAATCCGACTGTCCTGGATATGGTGTGATGGGTAAGTACAAATACAGCTGTCCAGGTGAAGCAGCGCAAGTTGCTAAACGATATTAAACGTTATGAAACTTAACAAGCATCTGCAGAGTTTTTTAGAGCGGACCATGCATTTGATAAAATTCTTACACAGTACAAATTTAATTGCACATATCTTTTTCTTTCATGTGTTTCTAGAAGCATTAGCTTGAGAAGACAGAGTTGGGCAGCCTGAATGTACATTGTGTCCTGCAAACATAGGGATAAAAGCTGGTTTTCTTTCTCTGGTAATACTCTCAGTAAGATAGCTGTGAAAAACGGCGTCACTGGAGTAAGCAGTAGGTGTCGTTTCATTAAGTACATTACTCCTTCCATTTTTACAGCAACTGGGAGATTTTTATATTTTTTTAGCATTTGAAGGCTTAATACTCAGCAGAAAAATATTAACAATATCTAGCACTAGTAAAATAATAATACATTCCTTATTTATTCTCAAATTTTATCTAAATAATGTGTAAGCTTCTTGATAATAAGGACCTGGGGAAATTGTACTGTAAATCATGAATTTTCCACACAGCAGCTCGGGGTAATAAAAGATTCTGTTCAGTTTCAGAACTTTATTTTCTATAATCACACTGGCAAACAGACTTACAGCTCTGCCCAGAAAATGCAACATACATATTTTTGTTGTTGGTTTTGGTTTATAGTCTTCCTGCCATGTAGATGGCAGCAGCACTCAAGCCTTGAAATTCAGTTCAGCTTTTCCTTGAGTTTATTCCAAAACACCATGTTTAAGAATATTATTGTCGAGAATGAACTGAAAGCATAATTACTTTAAGAGGGATATCAGCTTAGTTATATGTACCTTTAGAGAAGCCTGTAACTTCGTATCAGTGTTTAAAAGGCACTGTGTCATATCTGTCTGTATGAATATAGATGCTACTATTTGGTTTTCTCTACATTATGACGCATTTTCTTTCTGTAAATTGCTAGAATTTTTTCTACTGCACTGGGTTTCAGGGCACAAAGTGTGTTTCTGAAGGTTCAAAAATGTTACAATTTACTAGGATACTCCCCACATTTATTTCATGGCAGAATGAGAAGCAGTTAGCAGGTGCTTGGGCAGGAAAGCTGTTGATTGTGAGCATCCTTGTCGATGATACAAAGAGGAAGGACAGAGAAAGGTAGTGAGATACACGGTGTAGGATTTTGTGCTGTGGGCTCTACTAATCATAGTGCTTTATAAAAAATACCATGAATTATCCTGGAAAAAAAAAAAAAAAACATTTTGAAAGTCCAAATATCTTTGGCTTGGTATAGCATGGAACTGTCTGCACTCTGACATTTACTTTGGCGAAGAAGTAGAGAGGTTTTGAAAGAGAAGCAACAAAACTGAGACCCAGAATCAAAGCTGTCTGGCAGCCTCAATCTCTGCAGCATCAACTGAAGCCTCAGGGAGGCTTTGTGGGATCATCTCCAGGCCCTGGGAGATAAAAGCAGGTGTTACACACATGACTGTGCACAGAGGAAAAAACTCGCACAAAAAAAGCATAATGATGGTAGTTCCTTGAACTAGGAAATGCTGTTTAAATGCTGGAGGCAAATGGTAGTGTTTCAGTAAGCTGTCATAGGAAGTAGATCAGCACTAACTCCCTCAATGCTGCTTAACCAGTAGCAGCTGAAGTAACAGGAAGATTAAATATCCAATGGACAGCAGTTCTCGTTCTGTAGGATCCTGTCTGGGGATGCTCAACGTGGAATCAGCTAAGGTAACTGGGAAAGTGGGCAGACTGTGGCGCTTAACCATCCTCATCCAGCTGCCACAGCTGCAGATTTGGACAGGTCTCTTCTATCCTCGTGCAGAAGCTGGGAGAGAAACAGGAACCAATATCCCTCTGATGTCCTCGTTATGTGGTGTGAAGTAGAAACCCCGGGCCTAGTATATCAGCCAGCCATTTTTAGTCAGGCAGACGATCTTCAGAGGACAGAATTCCGCGCTGGAGGGGCCATTACAGCTCCCAGCTGCACTGAATGGATGGTCTGTGACCAACCAGGCTCCTAATGCCTAATGGGGCTATTACCAAAAAGCCATTACAGATGCTTTTGATACATGTCCTGGAGTGACAGCATTCCTCCTACTTAACCAGTGCTTCAGGTAAAGCACGAACAAAGGGAAAGTATGAATTTGTGGCTGATAAAATTTGTGACAACAGTAAAAGTAGAATTAATGATGGTGAGCAGCAGCAGGATACACGTCCCGCCAAAACACTGGGATAGCCAGCTTTTGTCTACCTCCTGTGTACTGTTGAGTACAATGCTACAGCTGGTACTCCGGACCAATGCTAATGGGAAAAGCACTTCTCTTCTTAAATCTCTTCCAGATAAATACATGCCTATAGTAAATTTTAACTGCTTATAGGCTGTGTTTCAGAGTTTTGGTGGTTTTTACTCTCCACTTCATAGCATCCATTAAATCAGTCTTAGATTCCATTCCAGTGAGCTGGTATTTGTCAGAAAGCTGCTTCAAGGTCTCCCAAATTCACACGGTTTGGGGTTTTTTTATATTTTCAAAATGATGCCACTGCTTGAGTAATAAAAATATCTTTTCAACTTTCCTCTGTCACACTGGTAGTACACTCAATGTAGTTATAGGAGAGTTCTGTGCCTTGCAACCAAAAATGCATTTAAATTAAAACAGAGTTCATATTAGTGCTGATTGTTCATGACCTATAAAGAATACATATTTAGAAAGCTCTTGGAAACTTAAAATACCTTTCTGTGTGTTAGTATTTTGTCTGTGGAATGGAAATACTTGCAAGGCCCTACCACAGAGAAGTCTTGTAAGGATACAGTAAGGGCTGTGTGGGTGGTCATGGCATTTTGTAAGTAAAATACACAACCAACATTACGTCATAAAAAGCTTGATAGATTTTTGTTATCCCTGCCCAAAGTTGTTAGGCTTAATCAACAAAACTACCTGAGCAATATGATGTAGAAACTCTTGAGAACTACCAAATGTAGCTTTCCTTGGAGATGTTTTTGCAGAATCTCCTTGGACTGTAACTGCTCCTTTGGAACTTGAGATTTGCAGCAATAAGATTTCAAGCTCTTAGCGAAGTTGATGAACAATTTTAATGGATTGGATACTGAGAAAAACATCAGAGAAGACATCACAAGCGGAGACTCATTCCAGGCACCGTTTCTTATATTTGTTGCTTTAGTTATATGGAGTGACAGCCCAATGAATCACTGGGTGGTCTTTTGGTCTGACAATTTGGGTATTGTCTGAGCAATTAACAGGCAGTCAGCCAGTTGCAGTGGCTAGTGATTAAATTACAGAGGTTCTTTGGTGGTTTCCATAAAGAGATCTCTGGGAAGAGTTAGGTGGGTCTACCATCTATCATATGATGAACATGTGTCTTGTTACATTTACATGTTTATTCAACTAAATACTAAGAAGAGGAGAAATTATATTCGAAAGACATTTCAGGCTTTTGGGTTCTGCTGTGCTAACCTTGTGCATGAGGAGAATTTATGATACTGTTGGGGTAAACCTTTAGTTTTACATTTTTTTATTTTTTTTTTTTAGATTTCAGAAATGTCTTTCCTTGTGTCTTAAATCACATCTCCGACTAAGTGCATGAGTACTTACTGGTTTCATTCTAGACTTTTTATTAAAAATTGCCTTCTCTGCTATTTACGCCCTTTAAGCAGATATTATTGGAACTTTTTGCTTAGCCCATGAAACCTGTAGCACCCTGTGTTACTCCACTTTTTTTACAATGCCTAAATCTACAGATGTCCATCTGTGTTTCTGCTGTTTGACTGTTTCTTTTCTTCCTCGTGTGTGGGACAAATCTATCACACTTCTCCCAGAATCTTGAGGGTTTTCTTCCTCCCGTGATAGGCAGTGGTTAAACTTCCGCAGGGAAAGAACAAGGTAAAAGCAGCAATAAGGAAAAGTAAAAAGAAGTAAACTCTATTAGCAAGGGTAAATATACTAGCATGACCAAATTATGATCACGCTGACCTCCAAGCTGCACTCTGTGATCTTTTATGGTAACTCTGAACAGAGCTGCTGAAGGTAGATGTAAATGTCAATACTCTAGGAAGACTGGGAATTTCTGGGAATTTGCATAGGATACATATAGCCGTAACCACAATCCTGCAGGTGTTGGGTACAGTACCCACTGAGCTCACATGTGGCATTCTTGAAAGGAAGACATGACTATAAAATGAAACTCAGCAACATTGCATTTTCTTAAGCATTTAGCCCCTTTTCCTGGGGGTAATCTTTCTGGATTAGCCAGGAAAATCCCCTTGCTGGCTAGCAGGGAGGGGAGGAGGTAGTTCTGTATGTTTTCATGCTTTTACAGCTTCAGTGCTAAAAGACACTAGGAAAAAGAGGGAAGCTTGCATGGCTTCTTTAGAGATAGATTCAGCTCCCTTGCACACAAAGGTTTTGACAAAATGAATCCCCACAGTAGATTACTCCTGGTTTCTTATCCAGTATTCACTCCCAGACCATATCCTCCAACAGCTTTTATTCAACCAGTGCTGCTTCCAAAAGGGCTCAGGGGCATCACTTGGTCAGCAGCAATCAGTGGGTTAATACAGCCTGGCTTCTGCCTCTCTCAGATGTTCAGGAGAAGATAATGAGACAGGGATAGAGCCTGCAGGTTAATGAGATACCCCAACTGGAAGGCAGAAATCTGAGAGGAGAGACTTGGGAAGCGGCAGAAGAAGGGGAAATGTAAGGGTCTTTATATTCAGGTGTTACTCAGTTGAGAGAATTGCTGGGGCAGGATTGCTTTGCAGTATTATAAAGCCCATTTGATTTGTTAGAGCATAGCTGAAATTACTCATCTACCTGGCAAAACCAGCCTGCCTTTTACACTCCTATTAAAATCAATACTGGACTACGTTCGGAACTCTGTTATGCTAAATGAAAAATGTCCCCCCGCCCCAAACCCCAAACAAAACACCAAAATCCAAAGGCACCCATGTTAGGATAAACAGTGGAATCTCTCTAACAAATTCTAACTAGTGCTTGGGTAAGCATTGTTAGAAACATCTGTCATGCATTTGAATAAAATCTATTAATAAAATGAATGAGTAGAACTTAGACAAATAAAGAGAGGTAATATAGTAAAACAAATGGCTCTACTGCAGGAAGCTGTTGTACTATGCTGTTTTGAATATCATCATGAAAGCAGCTTACCTTTTTGCTGAATCTTTTCAATAATCCTGGGCTGCAAATGATGCAGCCATGTAAATAACTGACAGTTGCACTTTGACCATATAATATGAAAAATAGCTAGTTCTCCATAATTGCATTGTCAAAAAATTCCTCCTTCTTATCAGTATGCGACCTCCTGCTACAGGCAAGCAGAACACAGAATAATCTACACAGTCTGCAGCGTTCAAGATGCTATTCTTAACTGTTATTATCAGCAATGACGATTATCTCTAAATGTTCAACAGTAAATCCAGAGGAATAAGTGGAAACATTTCTCCTAAGTGGTGTATAACAATACCTGACATTTATATAGCACCTCTCATCTGTAAGAATCCCAAAGTGCTTTACAAAGTCTGCTGGGATCACTTCACCCACCACTGAAATGTAGCTATCTCTATGGTGAAATTCAACTTCTATTCCACACCAATGCCATTGCACAACAGTGCTTTTGAAAAAAGTGACAACTAAGTGAAATGCATTGAACTGTGCTTGTGAAAGCCATCATAGGATCCTCGGTGACAGCTGGTGGTTAAAGCCTTGGTTTGGTATCTAGAGTAAAAACCAGCAGATACTTCATCCTCATCTGCCCTCGTACACTTCTTTCCCAGCAAACACACGCCTCCTCTCTCTGTTCTCAGAGCGCTGTGCCCATGGGGGGAAGAGCAGCTGCAAATATACTGACGGTGCCCAGGTTTGACTTTGCTTATCTTACCTTTTACTAGCAATGGCTATCAGTTGAAATACTGCTAATGACTGAAGTTCTACTAATGACATCACACTGGTAAGCCTGGGTACCTGGAGTTATCCTTAGAAAGCACATAATAATGAAAGTAGAATGCTTCAAAATTTTTAAGAAAAAAAAGGGGCATAACTAATCTACGACTGTGCTCCTCTGACAACAGTGGTCTGTTTGAGCCCAACCCTGTGAAATGAAGCACTTATCTGGTTTTCCTTATGGGTTATTTATATTGTTTTTCACCATTTAATATCATATTTATGTATTTATATGAGCAGGTATGCCCGGGGCCTCACTGTAAGGTGACTGTAGAAACAGATGCTGTATCTGTACTGGTAAATTAGAGTAAGAGAACATTCTCAGGTATGGGAATTCATATCTATTGATAAAATGATTCAATAATCTCCACGTTCTTGATCTACAACAACTAATACACTCCTGATGACCGTACCTGCTAGGAAGTGTTTGAACAAGTCCGTGCTCTTCTGGAGGGTAAAAGAGTTTTTCACTCAAACTTTCTTTCAGGTCTTCTTCTGGCAGTTGGCTTTATTGCCAGAAAACAGTCCTGAGCACATTTAATTTCCTATTACAGATACACATACAAAGGATATGTACACAATAATAGCGTGTATGTCAAGTGTAGTATTTGTGCATTCCTGGATGTGCTAAAAGTTAGTATAAAAGTGGATTGAATCCTCTTCAGGAGAAACACGATATGCGTATGAGTCATCTTGAAAGTCCTCTGTAATATTAATCAAATCATGGAGCAGCTGAAAATACATGTTCTTGCTAGAGTTTCCTGTTACATTTTCATCTCACAGGAGGATGGGAACAAGCCCAGGCATGAGATCTGCTGAGTTTTGGAGAGCTGCGCTCTTGCTGCTGATACAGATTTGATGCCTCCAACTCAGGTTTATGTCTGTAATGTGTCACTTTATAAAAATCAAGGTCCCATATAGGATCATTCCACTGCAATATTACTACTTTATCTTATATTTCATCTCCTCTATGATGGTCTTGGCTATTCTTTGGCAGAATGTGAGTCCCTTTTCTTTTAAGCCTGGTGAAACTTTGGACGTATGTCACCTCTGAGCTACAGGGTCTGGGGAGTTTAGCTAAGTAGGCAGAACCGTTTTACCGCTGAGAACATAGTGGTCTCTGCTCTTCCACAGCTACAGACAAGGAAGAGAATCAAAAGTGTTGATTCAGAAGAAGTTACTGACCTTTCTAAACCAAGCCATCATATTTCTTTAGTAGAACAAATGCAGGTAAACCGATTCATGTAAGTTCTCATTCTGTAAATAAATGTAGACAAAATATAAGTACTGAATTTTATAGGACACACAGCATAACTTGATAAAGGTAGTTTTTATACTTGATATTGTACGTATATAGCAGATGAGAAAGTTATGCATGTTTCATTACAGCTTTTGCTTGGTAGCTATATAGCAATAAAAGGGACAAAACTGAAGTGACTGTAATTTACTGTAGCGAGTCACTTGAAATGTAACCCGAGCATAAGAACAGTTTATAAAGACATGCTTTTCTTCTGAACTGAAATTTAGAAGACTTGAGTTTGATTCAAGTTCAAACATCTCATCTGCTCTCGGGCAAGCCACGTGAATCTCTTTAAGTCTCTATTCCCACATAAACTGAGGAACAATTTCCAGCTTCGTGGGAGTTTCGTGAGTGTAAGTTCATTAAAGTTTGTGAAACAGATGCTATAATAGGGGTGAGCTAGCTAAGTATGTAGGTAAATAAAATAGCACGATTAGATGCTATCAACCACATTACTGTAAAAGTAAGAGAAACATTATATTAAGTGCTTAAATCTAATTTTTCTTAAGAAGCTTCATCATACTTTTAAAATAGAGATGAACTGTAGAGTGAAGCTTAAAGTAACAGCAATAACTCTGAATCCACCATGAGATATTCTGAGTGGTATCTTAAGAAAGCACAGCGTGAATACACTATCGGAGTTTATCTTGCACATAAATCCAAAAAATTCTACCACCAAAGAGACAAAATTATATAAACTTATGATGAATGTCTGGTTTCTGAAACATATATGTTCAGATGTAAAATATCTCCTAAATTACAGTGTTTAATAGGTTTTAAAATGCATTAAAATGTAAGATTGTGAATTTATATTAAAAACATCACATTTATTTGCTGTGACCTCACTGAAACAGGCTCACTGATTCTAAAGTATTTTGAGTCAAATCTTGTATGTATGTGTTTATATATATATGTGTGTGTGCATGTATATGTGCTTATTTGTATACGCTATTGTATATTCCATATTGAGTCCTACTGTAAAAGTGAATGTGAAGACTGCAGTTACATTATGAAATGTCATTGATAGGACTGTGGAAAGAATAGATGTGGCAACACTTAACTCTTCCCCTTGCACTATGTATTACACACCAATCTTTATGTGTATTAGCCCATGTCCATTCATAATCAATAATACCGCCTCATCAAACTGTTCTATACTTTTATATACACATATGTTTAGCACTCTTAAAGATATTTTAAAGATAAATGAGTCTAATTTTGGTCCTGACAATTGGACCAGAACAATATGATTGATAGATTTGGCTCCACATTTGAAATGTTAACCCATTATGAGGCAGGTCTTAGCAAACATGCCAACAAACAAAAAATAGGAGAATCTTACCACTTATTTTCCCTGTCTTCAAAGACTTCATCTTTGAGGCAGAAATTTATAATTCTGCTTTTTATAGTTAATTATCGTGTGATTAGCACATGAAGATGTGATGAAGATTACTGAAGAGTAAAATCCATATCCTCCTTAAATTTTCCAAGTTTTTTTCCCTTTAGTTGACAGACAGTTGCTAATCACATGTATAATACCCTGAGCAAATTTCAGGCCATGTGGGGATAGAATAGCTTCATGCATATTTTACCCCCTTCCATCCTTATTTTTTCCACTTTGTGTGAGAGACTGGTTTGCATTTGTGCTTGAATGCTGTGGTGTGTATTGCCTGTGATAAGAAGAGGGATCATGTGAATGTTAAGCCTTTAAACATAGATGGTGAAGTTTAACGGAGGCTTTCAAATTCACACATGCAAAGACAACATCTACCGCTCTCTCTGCCTGCTTTGAAGCACTCTGCAAAGAATCTGCCGAGTACACACAATAAAATATTCTTTATACCAGTCCTGGACAAAGATTTTGCAATTTGCCTGGCAGACAGGACAGGGCTTCACGCTTCCCTCTGAATGCTGCACTGGGCTCTGCTGCTGTGAGCACAGGGGTATCGGAGTCTTTAGCCAGTATGTAGCAATGACACGAGAGCTCCAGAGAGATTCTTTTAAAAAGAATCATCCACTCTTGAGGTTGGATTCAGCATTTTAAAGATTTGGCATATGGATTTTGATCTCTGAGTTGCCCTAACAAAATGTGAATTCCGTAACTTCCTCTGCAAGGTCTGTTTGACTTTGCTGGAGGAGGAACACTTGTTCAAAGCTACCCCAGCAATCATCATTCATCACGCTGTCAGTGACACTCAGATACCAAGATACCTTCAGCAAATGTTTTGTATTGTAACCTCTTGGTTGGTTATTAAATTAGTGCTTCCCACAAAGTTCCAGTAGTCATGGGACATTTTGTGAACTTTATGGGATTTATATTAACTCATTGCAATCTTTACAAGGTTGCCAGAAGGTGTAAAGAAACTAATGATTAGCTAGATTCTCCTTAGTAATTTAGAAATATTGATGAGTGCTAGTTCAAGTTGGCTGTTACCAGCAGAGTATTACCTGCAATGCTTGACTCCTGCTAAGAAGGAAGTCTTCTACACTCAACACAATCTTACTTTTTCTTATTTCATATTTCTTAATGTGCAAATACTGTTGTTATTTTATCTGTCAAAATTAATTTTCAGTCATTGCTGAAATCTTCAAGTCCTGCCAGACAGCCATCAACCATCAAGTGAGTCCTGAGTCTAAAGCAGATGCAGTATTCTCCTCAAAAATTATTGTAAGTAAAAATAGTTACAATAATTATCACTAATATTGAAAAAGTCTTTTTCTATTAATCTAGTATCATATGAACTAATTTCAGAAGCAGTGAATATGACCTCATAACATATACGTAGGTTATCTTAAACTATAGATTTAGCATTATTTTAGCATACGTAGAAAAGTTTTAAAACATTTAGACTCTGTTCAAACAGTGTCTTGTGTACAGTTCAGGAAAATGTGCGTATCTGATAACATAACGACAGTACCACGTGCACCTGTTCCCAGAGAAGGCTGTTTACTTAAGGCCTGAAGCAAGGTTCAATTTTGAAGAAAACTTGACAATTTCTTACTTACCTTTACTAGTTGACAAAGCACAGTAACATAATGATGGGTAGTTTCACTCTGAGCTTTCCCTCACCTGAAACACCACAGAGCAATTTATATGTATTTGCTCTTTGTTTTCACCGTAGTATTACATAGCTAGGTGGGATTTCCAAAGAAGCCCAAGAAATAAAGCATTCAGCTCTCAGAAAGAGTTACTGAACTGCACGAAGCTATGCTTATTCATCCACAGCAATGCTGATTTTTTCTGAGACCCTGTGATTAGGAGTGGGAAGACCACACTCCTGGCACTTCCTTGCATCACTCCTCTCTCTACAATATTGTCACATGCATCAGGCGCTTTCTGGAATTGTACATAGATTTCCTTTATCTCCTTACCTAGAAAGGCTCAGCCAATCCTCTAGAGCAGTTTCACTCTTTAATCCATTCTATTCCTCCTCTTTTCCCGAGATCTAAACCCTCATCTCCTTCTGCTTTTCGCTGCATTCACTCCAGCTGTGAATATCTGAGGGACGTGAGAGACGCTCTCCCCTCTGGCTCTCTGAGAGGTACCAACACAGAACTGCTCCCTTGAAATGTCATCACTGGCAAGAGAGTGATTTTCCTCTGATACCTGGCCCTGATCTGTACCTGGTGTTGGAAACAAACACTTCATCCTTCCCCATGCACTCTCTCTGTGCAAAATTAATTCTGAGCTACAAATACAAGAAGTTGATGTTTCCTGGTCAGCTTTTTCATGGATATTCAAAATATCTAACAAATAAAAGGGACTTTATCTCTAGAAGATCTTTTCATAGGCATTTTGGGTTGAAGCAAAGTAATATTTACTTGCCTGTAGAGCTCTCTAACCAGGATCCCATACTAATCCAAAACACTGAAGTAACATCACTGCAAGGTCTGGCATTTCTGCATTTTTCCCCCATAATCTTTTACAGAAGACAGTTCTGTGTTGTAAGTTTAGACCATTATTCTTTAGCCCTGGAGAGCAGTTAGTTGCTTTTGTGAAGGAATAAAGATTGTCTGAGCTCCCTAACTCACCTCTTGTCACATTCAGGCAGTAAGGTTCAGGATTTTAATGTACTTTCTCACACTTTTCCGTATGTGTTTTTGTGGTTTCCCACATCAGATACTAAAATCTTTCCATGGATTGAAGAGTTTTGTATGGCAAGCTTGTGTGCCCTCTGGTTTTGAGCTGTGGATCTGTTTTTCCATGATGTCTTTTGAAAGACGGAGGTATCAGTTGAGCAAACCAGAGCAGGCAGTTTCCTGTAATCATCTATGCCATCGTCTGTGCTGGATCATGGCAGCAGCTGATCAATAGAGGAGTATTTAAATATGTTAGAGCCTGAATCTGATATTCTACATGTTTAACTGCATAAACAGATCAATGGGACAGGATTGATCTCCATTGATATTTGGCAGTTTTCAAATACAATTAAACCACATTTGGAGTACTGAAAGCACTTGAAATAAACAACTGGGCACTATTTATAATTTAAAGAGCTACTCAAAAAATTTAATAGATCAAGTGGTTGTTTCAACAATGCCAGTGTCAAGGGAAAAGTTGAAATCCATATGCTGTATATAAATAGCAAACTGAAATTAATGGCAAACTGAAATTCAATGTGTTCTTTAGCACATATAATAATATACAAATATTTCAGTATTTATGATGATAAGGATATGCAATTAAATTGTCATTAACTGATATATATGAATGATTATACCTGAGCAGAATCTGGGATTGGAATTATTTGTACAGTAGTGGCACAGATCCTTCAAAAGTATAAATAGTGCCATTAATAATTGTCTTAAAGTAAGTGAGTTGCCAGTTTATAAATGAGATGCTGTTGATAAAATAGCAACCTTAGCTTTCTCACATCCATAAAACAGAGGAACGCAAGAGTTACCCAGCTGGTTTTTGGTCTTGCTGATCCCTGTTGGCTGAATTCCCACTGTGTCTGACAGGGTTCCAGCAATTCCCTGTATTCTAGAGCACCTCCGAGAGCTGATACCTGGCATCTCTGTTGTTCCTTCAGAGCCTGGCACAAGCCCGTGTTTAGGCTACCATCAAAACCTATTTGCTTAACTACTGACAATCTAGGAATGTCCTTGGGTTGCCTTTGAGGGTAATGTCATTGTCACCACAAAGGCACAACAAGACAGCCACAGGCTGCTCGGTGTTTGACTCTTTGACATGCCGAGTAGATAGATACTGGAGATCATAAAAAGGACCAGTGCCCACAAGTTTTCTCCCTGGACAATTCAACTGAGTTACACCAAAGTTGCCCAGAAGAATATTCATTCAGGGAAATAAGATTTATTGGTCACTCTGGTCTCCCTCTGGGCAGTTTCACACAGCAACACAGATGTTGTCATAATGAAAGCTAGTGTGAAAGCTGAGGAGCTGATCCAGAACATACAAGGCGATTAGGAGGTTTCCTTTCTAAAGAATTCTTTCTAAAGAAGGGCTTATGCTTTAAAGCAATTTGAAATACATAAAGGAAACATGGATCTGTAAGACTACTCTCTGCTATAAACCCTGAGCACACTGCTGTAAACCCCAATTTCTGTAAAGACATAGATTTGATTCATTACAAGGACACTGAATGTCAGCTCAGTAGTACATTTACCAGCCAACTTCAGTGTGAGCACGAGGAGATGTATTTTTGCACTTTATGCTGACAACATTTTGAAACTATCTAATCAGTATCAATGTGTTTTCTTTTCCCAGACACTTTGAAAATAATCCCATATGTTTGTGCTAAGGTCCATACTCTGAAAAGCTGGGAAAGTGATTTCTGTGTGTACCATTTGCTTAATACAATGCCAATGTTAAAAAAAAAAAGGCTTTTCTTGTGATATGGATTGAGAAGAAGAAAATATAGCAAGCTCCTTTTGTTCGGGAAGAAGGACTGGTTAAGCAGCATAGAGACAGCAGGGATTCCCAGCGTATGTTTATCAGAGTTGGGACACTGCAATCCTCGACTCTTTAAACCTTCCCAAACGCCTCCCTGCTTCTGGAGGGTTCAGAACATGCATATGAGCGTGTGCCCTTCTATTGAAAGTACATATGTATCATTCCCAAGAGAACTGCTTTTTCAGCCTCAGAAATACTTTTACCTAAGGAGATATTACAGGGTTAGAGTAAGAGGATATGTTCAGTATTAAACTCTGCGCTGTTGCAATGGCCACAAGTACATCCCACTACCAATCGGCATTGCACAGAGCAGCACAGTGAAAACTGTACAACAGAAATACTTTGGCATTTTACCTGAAGAGACATGGTGATGACTTATGGTACAACCTGAAAAATATTTCTTCTTGGTGCTTTATCTGGACCAATAAATGCTTATGCTTCTGGATGCAGAAAGAGCTATTTGTTCTCCTCAGCTGACAACCCATTAAAAAGAAAATAAAGTAAACATATCAGAATTAGTCTCCTAAAGCTTCCATCAAGCCTTCTGCCATGAGCACTTTGCTGCTGTTTTTGTTTTTTTCCTTTGCCAGCTTTTGGCACTCAGGGGCAATCTATCTTTGGGAGAGAGAATAGCATCGCTCGTCTTCCCCAGGATGTACGATCCAAGGACTAAAAATAGAGGCTATCCAGAACAATATCAGATGGCTGCATAACAAATAAGTAGCCAAAATTGTTGAGGAAATCTTCTTCAGGTGGTGAACAGTACAATACACTTTAAAAAAATACAAAACCTTACAGTGAGCAATTATGAAATAACAAATAAAAAGTTCTTTCCTTACCCCACACAGTAGTGGTCGGTTTAACTCCTGAACCTAGGGCAGTTTTCCCAGGATAACTCTGAGGAACTATCTGACTTTTGATTATATTTCCTAAAAATAACATTCCAGTTTTATTGTTCATCATCAGAAGGTAAAGAAACCAAGAAGCATCACCTGCAGAAAAAAACACGAGGCACTGTTTCACCTGAATTTTTCTGTAATGACAGTCAAGCAATGGGCTTTAAGACCTACTGGAAATGCAAACCCTCTAACAGCTTTCAGGCAAGCCCTTCTTTTCAGCTGATCATTACTTGTACTGACCTTTTAAATCCTCTGCTGCTAAGGGAGAATCTGGTCTTTACAGAAAAGCTGTTCTGCATTCCATTCATAGACAATGGAGAACTTAACTATATTTACTGGTATTTAACATATGGAGCACATTTGCCTGGAAGGTAGATGAAATCTCCTGCATTTAAGATCAAATCAATTTGAATTTAAGGTCACATTTGCAGAAGCCAATGTTCCGTAAAATCAAAGAAGAGCTTAATTCTACTATTTTTTTCTCTGCCAATCAACGGTGTGGTTTCACACAGCACAGTTCTGGGAGCCTTCCTCCCTGAAGGAGTCCTTGTGCGCACAAACATTCGGATGGGAGGCAGCAGCATGGCTTGGCTCTTACTCACTTGAGTGGAGCTACAAGTGTTTAGGTCCAAGACAAACATGAACTGCATTCTGCAAACTTCATATTCTCAATTCTCGCTCCCACAAGTAGTCTCAGTTGTATTGCTGAGCCTACTCACACAAGTACCTCGCCTGCTTAAACTGAGGCTCTCAGGATCAAACCTCTTTTCTTCAGATGAGATGTATCCAATTTGGAACACCTAATTCTTGTGCTTCCAGGACTAAATAGAGAAAATAGGTTCGTGTGATTTCAAGGTGAAAGTGTGTGTATCTTCATTCATAAGCAAGTGCTGCTACTTCAAAGGAGAGGAGATTTGCAGGAATCAATGATCTGCAATATCTTTTTGCTTAAGGTGTAATTGCCATCTAACAGCACTTAGGGACTTCGCTATTGCAGAGGTCTGGGAAACACAAGCCCAAAATACAACTTTCTGGTTGGGAGATTTCTAATATTGGAACATTGTCTTCGCACAGTACTAACCCACAGCCTTTTCCCCTGGAAGTCTAAACAGGAGAGGAGACAATAGGAGCTGCTGTTGATTTCCCCTTCCGCTTTCCCTGTGAATGTGGGATACGGCAGGCCTGAAAATGACATTTGTGTTGTTAATAATAATATTTTTGTCTTTATTTCTAAATGAAAATATTGATTATTTAGCCTTGATGAGATAAGGAAAATATACGGTCAAACTGCAGTGGAAAAATGAAAATGTAGTATTAATTTCTCCCCCTCTATGGTATAAAAGAAGAAGGATTGGGTTTTTTGACACAATGGAAACAAGAACAGAGAAATAGTGCAGAAAAGTGGGGAAAATTCGCAAATTCTTATTTTTAAGTGGCATTATTCATGCTGCATATGGGATAGACAATTGAAATGTGTCTAGCAGAATTTTCTGTTCTGATGAAAATCTGTCAGCTACTTAAGCAAATTATTTTGAAAGATAAAATGGAACAGGACAAAACACCGTTATCACCAGCACATTAATAACAGATTCTGGAAAAAGTTATAGAAGCATCTTGCTGGCTACTACTATTTAGATCTTAGGTAAACACATAGCAGACTGTAAACTTCTCTTTATATTTCATGTTGTTTAGGTTTTGGAGTTTTTTAATAGATAAAATAACTTTTTATTTAAAGAAAACAACTGTTTGAGCATATTTTGGTAAGATGTCTTGATGAGCATTTTTGAAAACCAGTGATGTCTTCAAATAATATTTGGAGGAAATAAGCAAAGAAATGAGACTTTTTGAAAGGAAAGGGCAAGAGGTTTGGGGTTTTTTTTCTGTATGAAATGACATATATATGCAAACACATTTCCAAGCCAAGCCTTCTCAATTTCTGGGTGTGCCATACCTTTCAGGAAAATAAGAATCCCACTTTTATTCACAATAGCCTTTCCTAACCTAGCATTCATAAGAAACCTTCTCTCATATTGCTGAGTTGACAAAGCAATAACTCTTAACTCGTCCCTGGCTGCTGGGATTTGAATCTGTGTTTCCATGCAGTCTTGTGGGACAAATTCACCTCTGATGTAAATGAGCACAGTTCCATTGAAGTCAGCCGAGTTGCTTTCTCTTGCACCAAGGCTTAATTTGATCCTAGATGTTTAGATCACTAAGCTATCCCCTCTGGCTTAGCAATTCTCCAGTTGAAAGATTACTTTCTGACTGTGAATGCCAATAGTCTTTTTACTCTGGTAGCTGAAGAAGTAAAAAGTGCATATAAGGGTTTCATGAAGCGTTTCATGGTGAAGGGAGACAGCCCATTGCGTTCTGGAAGTGTCTCTTAGCCTTCAAATGAAGAAGAGGAAGTCTGAGTGAATGAAAGGTTAGTGTATTTTTGTGACTTCTACATCAAAACCAAAAGAGTTTGGACCTTTAGAGACGAGGAGGACCATTGTAACTTGTTTCCCTACAGCACTCCTTCAGCTCTGAATCAACAGGGCTTGTAAGACATACAGATCGACCTGAGGGGGAAGAGGGAAAGGATGTAATTGTGCCAATTAATCTGGAAAGGCACCTGAGAGAACAATGTCTTTCAAGAAAGCCTGATTCTGATCTTGGTTAGACTACAGTAAATGTAGAGCAATGTCACTGAAAAAAGATCATCCTGTACTTGTTGGTTATAACCTGGTTTGGAATTTGGCCTGGAATTGGTTATTCATCCTGGACTGGCCTTAATAATTGTAATCACAGCTCTTTAAGGATAACACCAATGGTTTTAATTAAGATCAAATATTACATAAAATAGCAAATATTTTCAAGTGCATAATTTAAAAACCCCGTGAATTAACAATGATGTTTTGCTATTTTTGCATTTTGCTAAAAAACCCACAACACATTTTGAGAAGGGATTTATGCAGTGCTTAGCAGGAAGGGAAGCAGAATCAGTAATGTGTACAGATCTAATTAGTAGGTTTGTTCTAAGACCTGTTATGTTCTCCAGATGAGTCAGGACATCAGAAAGCAAAGTAACATAATCTCCAAAGCAGAATGAAGACAATGAGGCATCTATCATTTTGATCTATTTTACATTAAGAGATTAGAAAGTCTGGAAAAGAAGAAAAATGCAGAACAGTAGTACATTCTCCTTCCTGAGAAATGAGGGCATTTGTGAGTCCTAGGGAGCTCTACAGGTAGAAGTTAGAGGAGTTCTTGTATGCTGCTCCCTCTATCCATGCCTCCTATCCCATTGACTCAGAAGGAAGCCAGGCTGTCTGCTCACTCCTCCTGTAAGAGGGGCTGCAAGCCAAGGAAAGAGGCGCAGAATCCAGTCTGTGGGGTTTCAATGTACCTTCAACACAGAGGAATGTGAGCGGGTGCCTCTCATCCTTCCAGTCCGACTTCCTGATGCAGGATTTACTGGACTTAATGGAATACACACTGACAGCAAAGCCATAGCTAACACATTATTTAAATAATCCCTGATTAACTAGTGAAATGATAATTTTAGGAAGTATTGAGTGAATTGGAAAGTGTGGAGTCCCACTGAAACATAATATTGATTTGATGCTTTTTAATTTGTTAGAGATTGTAACTAGCAATTCTGTTCACCTATTTACTCTTCCCAAGTTATTTATTATTGACCAGAACTAGGTCTGGATGAGAGGCATTAATACAGAAGTACCAGATACTGCCTAGATCTGAGTGGGGGAATGAACGGTTGGAGGTGAACCTAAGGCAGATCTGGGTTGTAGTTGAGGCTGTTTGGTTCCATGTTTTCCACGCCTCTCCATTTTCTAACTTACACATTGCAGTTTCTTGGAATAGTCTCCACATAAGTATAATTGTTCAAATGTAAATCAGAGCACAATGTCTTAGCCCCAAGCCACTTCTCACACCCTGGCAGTAATGATAGCCATTGCTGGAAATGTTAGAAAGAAAAGTCAGAGATAGTTCCTCTGCCTTCTCATATTTTGAAACAATAGTAAGCTTTTCAATTGGAGGTTATGCTGTTTGGTGTAGAGGAAAGGTTTGGGAATCCTAGCTTCTTGACTGCCTTTAGCATGGTCACTTGTATAGATTCACTTGCTTCATGGGCCAGGTATATAATGTAAAGTGCTATAACCAAAATTTTCCATTCACCGCATTGAGGATTAGTCCCAGCTGATCACAGTGAAGCCTACTGGAATGGTGTGAGTCTTTGAGACTCAAGGCTGCCGCCATTGCTTCTCTGACATTGCCAGACACAATGAACATTAGGTCTGGATTTTAATCCACCTCTTTTCTTAGGAAAAATGCAGTTGGGAGATTTAAGATCTGATCCTGTAAATTCTGTTTCACATGAGCAATCTCACTGCAGATTAAAGACTAATCATAGAAGGATTTGGAGGATTGGGCCCTTTGATTTCTCTTCATGTTAAGGCTCTCTTTTATCTGGATCATCCTGTTGATTATCCTTCTCCATCTTTTACATAGAGCTTTAGGAATAATTAGAAGGAAATAAGATTTTCTGACTTTAACTTAATCAGTAACATGTGTACTTTGAAAAGTTACATTTTTACATGACAAAGAATGCATCATTCAAAAGCAAATATCTCCAAGGTATTTGGACTTGCTTCTAACTGACAGCTTGGACGTTATCACAACTGTGTGGCTGCTCTTTGTTCTGACTCACAGACACTGTGAATGTTTGATAAATGTTACCTTTTTAATTCTTGATAACATTATGAAAATGTTAAGAAATGTTACAGCAGATAACCTTTCTAGACCAAACAGCCGCATTAACCATGTGAAGTTAATAACTGACTACAGGACATTTACTTAATTTAGGTTTAAAAAAAGTTTTGCTCACACTACTCAAACTTTCCCTTCATTTTTATCTCCTTTTCTCCAAGGCCACAGATAAGATTTTCCTCTTACTTACTTACAGGTCAGCTTTCCATGACACTCAGGTCTGCCTACAACCAAAACCAAATATTTATGGGTATGTGGGTATGAAACACCATAATGATAAATGCATGATAGTACACCAGAATGAAAGATTTCAAGACAACAGTGTTTGCTGTCTGAGCTGGACATTTACTTAGTCTGTGTAGCCAGGAGCAGGTACTTTGATATAAATCAGATGGAGTGTTTTTGAATGAATAAGTCTCTACTCTGAAGTATGACTTCAGGGATCAGGACATCTGGGTGCACAGGTGTCATTTTGCAATGAAAGCTGCTAATGCTTTCTGTGCATGTCTAAAAACACTTTGTTTCAAGGTTGTGCTTCTGAGGATATAGCTCTGCAGGTTTCTTTTAAAGAATGAAGTGCTAAATAATGGATTAAAGGCTAAAAAAGGATTTGAAAGGTCTTCACTGTATTTTTAGCACATTTCAGTTATACTTTTTACTCCTTAGAAGCACAATTCCAGACTGTATTTAAATTTAAAGCATGTCATGGCATTGCATATTCTTAGAATGGTCAGATAGGCTCAGAAAATTTAATGTTTAACCTTCATCAATTATTACACAGTGCTCCTCATCTAATAAAGCAGGTGCTTGATTTTAAGCATGTTAGTAGCCATTCTAGTTTTATTCTTAAATGCTTTGAAAAATTGAGGACATAGTGGACTTTCATGAAATTCACCATAAGTCCCGCAAAAAATATAAACATATTCTTTGTTTTATGCTCATTATTAATGAATGTGACTACCAGAGTGTTTCAATTAGATGCTTTTACTGCCTGACAATCTAAGTAGAAAGTCTCTTCCTCACTTTTGTCACTAATAGAACACAAATCAGGTCATTTCTCTCATTACCTCTCACAGGAATTCTCATGGGAATCTGACAGTCAAAGCACAAGTTTCACTTGCATTGAGTGTTTGTGAAGGGGGCCTTGGTACTATGAAGTGCTCTGTTCATGGAGTGTGGGCTTGTTTTATAAAGGGGAGGCTACTTTTGAGGCTTTAAAAAAATCATCACGCTCCAGCTCAAAAGAAAAAAAAAGAATAATGAGGTTTTGCAGTGTTTATCTGCTTATACTTTTTATATTAGGGGAAGCCTCAGTAGTACAGCAAGAAGGAAGTGATAGTTCTGCTGTTAATTGAATTTGTTAATACTGGCTGTCTTCTGTCATCCTCATCAGCAATGTACTGACTTCTTGCTCAGAGCCCTCATACTGCAATAGCAAGAATTAAAAATGTCAGTAATAGCTAATTGTCCTACCAAATTGTTACCATTTTATCTTGTTGTGTGAAAATGGCTTAACTTACCAAGGAAGCATTTTACTTCCAGGCATGATTAGTTGATATCCATAATTAAATATATGATGAGAAACATGCTTGACCATTGTTGCTTAAGCTCTATGCTCAGCTCCTATATTTTCCTAAACTACTAATATTCAAATAAATGTATTTTGGATTTGGATTTGACCAAGATATATTTGATATGATTTATTATAATGTATGTCAATCCAATAATACTAGGGCTCTGGTCCCAAAAATATATTGAGTCAGAAACCTTACTTTTGGAAAAGGTTATTTCCTTTAATAACATAATGTAGAATTTATAATTTACTTGTCAAGAATCACCATGTCTGTTTGAACTGTATTTATGTTTCTCAGGGAACCTCCAGTATACTTTTGTATTACAGAAGCTCAAAGACATAAAATGCCTGTCACCTCACAGAGTTAGTTTAATGGAAGTATTTGTTTGTTGGTTTGATTTTTTTTAATTATAAAGCATAGAAAAGAATGGCTGTTTGGTAATGTAGTACTTGGAGTTACACTGATGGCATTATTCCCAATGCCTGTAGATCGCTGTTTATTTTTGGACAGTAGTATTCCATTCACAGAAACAATGGAGGCTTCTCCAAAAGAAATTATAGACAGAGACATATCAGGAAAAGCTCTACTTTTAAGTGACCACAACCTGGTGGTGTCATTTCTTTTTCGTATCCTGTTATATGATCATGCCAGTTTACATCACCTTGCATAATCATGCCACTTGGAACAGATTTGGAGGGGGTAGTTTGAGGGTATGGGTCAAGCAGAACCAAGAAAAATCTCTCCTTATTATTCGTCTGTGTACTATACCTAACAGTGCTTCACTGGTTCTAAAAACCTAGCCCTGAAAATCTAGGTCCAGTTTGATGATATCTTCCTTCAAGGAGTCTAAACCATTTGATGATCTAATACCACTGATTTTGGTCTTGGATCCCATCTAAGCTTGTAGGAATGCACAACCTACTAGATTTGCAAAGGTAAAAACAGTTATTTCCAGGTGTGGATGTTATAGCAACTGGTTAATAAGAATGATCTTTCAGGATTTAGCAGTTAGGAACAATACCACAGTCCAAAAGCATCAGCAAAACTATGGGAGATTGAGTAGACCTAATTTTCTTTTTTTGCCCCTTCTCTGTCTTAAGACAAACTTTATTATACTAATTTCTCAGCTTGTTCTGTCAGCTGCCATTCTTCCAGCACGATATGAATGACACTATCTCCTCTTTAAATTTTTGCAAAGTTCAAAGTACAACAGAGACAGAGGAGCTGGATATAAGGATAGTTTTATTTCCTAGAAACTGTTTACTATCAGTTACCACCAGGGCTTGAAGGTTTCTATCCCATTTAGATTTCTTTAATGAATTAAAATTAGTGTTGGTATCTGTTCTCATTTCCAGTGTTGCAGTCCTTAGCCTTTTGAACCGTAATTTCTTGATTTTCACTTGGCACCATTTAAATTTTAACCTGAAAAACGATATTATTTCCTTTTGTTTAAGAGAGTTCTGATTTACCTTGTACATACTATTATGTCATCACCAGAGATGTGCTTAACTGTGGTGACGTATTATGTCTGTTGAAGTGAACATCAAAAGACCATTTAATCACTTGTAATGTTTTCTCCTTGTCTGGGCCAGGGTTTTGCAAGGGTAGAGTTCTGCTAATGCACACTTCTGCCGGGAAGCTTCCCAAGGTGGGGCACAAGAGATGCTAAGTGGCTGAAGGAGGATGAGTAGAAGCCATTAACATTTCCCCAGCAAGGTCAGATTTGATGTTTCCTTTGTTTGTAGTATCCAAATTAAGAAAATGCTTCTGTGCTCTGAGTGTAGCCTCTACATAAACATACTCCTGGGTAATCTCAGGCCGGTCACATCTTCTTACTATTACCCACCCATTAACAAGGTGATTGAAAAGGACCAAGCACAGTTTACACAAAGCGCTGACTATTTTCCAGGAAGACCAAATTTCTCATCAGCTTCATCAACACTTCAGACTATCAATATACAAAATAAAACACTGTTGTTCTGAAAGGCTATGATCACAGGAGAAACCTTTGCATTCTTTCTCTTTTTTTTTTTATTGCAAACATGTTTGGGGAAAAAAGGTGTTATCTTGTGCTTTTTTTTTTTTTTTTCCTGAAGCCAGTATTACCAGCCATTTTACTTGTACTTTACTATTATTATCTAGGTGATGGCTGTGACATGTTGATCATATATGGCAGTGAGAAAATTGATTTCCCTCAACAGAAATGCTTCCAATTTTCCCTGGGCCATAATTTTATGTCCACAACAAAATAAAAGGGTCATTTTCCTTAAGATGAGGGAATTGAAATCTTTGATAAAAGCCATAGTAAATGTTGTACTTTTGATTGCAGAAACTGCAGTTTTCACAAACATCTCTCCTGTCTGTTCTCTGCGTATGTAGAGAGAGGAGAAAGGAGGCAAAAAACATCTTTTGGGAAGACTGAAGTTGCTTTAAGAAGTTCTGCAAATCTACAAATTCTTCTTGAACACAAACTCTTTTTTCTCAGGGAAAATGTAGGACTCTATTGGTAGCTTTCAGCCAAGTTTCTCCTTTTCAAAAATGACTCCAGTTAAAGCCATTCTTCTCAATCACCTCCTTTTACCTAACTTTCTGGTATGGTTTTAAACAACTGTCTTGGAAAATTTTTATATAAATGAAATTGTAAAAAAATACATTTCTTAAGACACTAATCTCAGTACAAAAATTAAGAAGAAAATTAATGTCATTGTCTGATGAGATTAAAAGCTACTTTAAGGCTGACTCTTCTGATAAAATTCTTTAAATATATATAGACATTCTTTTAAATGTTTGTTTCTTCTTTGACTCTCTACACTGGCAAGTAGAGAAGGTCTGGAAAGTTGACCAGGCAGTCCGCAAGCAACGTTTTTTTCAGTATGAACAAAATATATACTGAATCTTTGAATATTCAGGAAATCCTGAAAACTGACCTTTTGGTACCCTACTACATTGATCTTTCATGTCCATAGTCCCATGTGTGAGTGTAATGCATGTGATAACGTCTCGCTAGAAGTTTTTGCCTCTATAAAACTGCAGTCTTTGATACCTCACTTCTACAAGATGAAAAATTCCCATAATTGGCCTCATCTCAGTTTTGTTTGTGGAGTGGCAAGGGAAAGTTGTGTTTTCAGAATTTACAGTGAAGGAATGTTTGAACAAGAGACAAAGCTTGAACAATACTTTCCCTATGAGTCTGGCTCTAGGTCTAAGTCTATTACCTAGAGCCAGAATAGACATTATTTTGACCGAAACACAGTATCAGGTAACTGAAGTTTTCTCTTGCTTTCATATAAGCGAGACAAAGTTTACTCAGTTTGATGGCTTGATGGGTTTTACATGGCTGCATTTCTTCATACATTTATGATACTCCAAGTTTTCAAAAGCTGGTAGAGACTGAAGTGGTTGATATCCTTTAAATGAGATTTTTTTCATACTTTTCTCTGCTTACAGATAGGGACAATACATGCAAGAATCCAGCATATACAGAGCATGGGAGCGCAAAGGTTAATTAAGATGCTGAGGTGCTTCTAACATCTAAAGAGAATAGCAGTTTGAAAGTCTGGCCCATCCTTGCATGTTACAAATGTTTGCAACATCCAGAAGATGTGTATTTGACAGAAGAGTTAATCTTGTGATCACTTTGCTTATTTCGTCTGTACTCAGAGGGGAGAGAGATGGAGGTCAGTTCAGATGGGTAGGTTGTGATCGTTTCACATAACAGGACATAAACAGGAGGCAGTAAGTCATGAAACAAGGGTAATGTTAAAAAAAAAATTCAGAAGAGCTTTTTTTGAGACAATAATTTTCAGAGTCAGGAAAAGTAATTCTTTTTGACTTGGAAGGTACTTTTTGATTAACATCATATTAATAAAATCATATTTCTCATAATTTTAACATCAGTGCATTAGATTGTAGGAAGCACTGAAAAAAGAAGAAAGGCCATATCTTTTACATAGCTAGTGTTGGGAGGGCTTAGTTACAAGAGGACTTTTGCATTTTGTGTTCTCTGTATGGCATATGAGAGAATAGATGGGACCAGTGGTCTGAGTCGCTGATGATTTTTGCTTTTCTATTGAGGTACAGCACAGAGGTTGCCCTATGCATGATTTTCACATGCTGAAGTAGTGGATAATACACAGTCAAGGGTTTAGAAGTTTTGGGAAAGAGTCACCAAGAAAAATAGAAAGAGCATGTGCAATCAAGAGCAAGAACCACTTTCTGGTGGGGTGAGCAAAAGAGAGGTAGACGGGTTTAATATGACATTATGTCTCAGATAGACCAAGCCCTGTAGCATAAAAAGAAGGCATTTGAGGAGAAACAGATACTAGAATGAGGCTTTTCCTTTTCTTCCTAGAAGAGACACAGTCTTGAGTTCGTCTCTTAACTATTACTTCAAAAAATACAAGAAAGTAAAAGTTTGGCTCTGAGGTGACACTGATACCAGCAGTGACGATATTGGTGGCTTTTGCTGTCCTCTGCCTCAGAGAAAGGAAGGACTCAAACACACTGAAATGTTCCTGGATAGCCAATAGCAGCCTAATTTGATCTTGGAGACTGACAAACATGTTTTGCATGGAACAGTGTTTTGCTGTTTGTTAACTGTTTGGAAATGTGAATTGGAATTTATGGTACACTGGGAGAAATCATCCGTTACAGCCAAGGGGGGATGATGGGAAATGAGATGGTTTCTTGCTGTGTAAATGCAAAACCATTTTGGGATAGCACACAGCATTGTGAAATGGTTTTCAGTACCGAGTACCGTCAGTTGCATCTGAGCAATTCTGTGCACTTCAGCGAGCTCACACACATGTAACTGAGAATGGAACCTGGACCGCCTCGTGTATGGAAATCGATACACATATTTGTGATCCAACCGGACTCTGGCTCTTTAACAGATTGTTCCTACATGAAGCAATTTCCTGGGGATTTTTCCAGAAGACAGAGAATGTAGTTGTCAAAGTGTAACTCTTCAGGGTTTCTTGGAGCACTGGAGACTACCCAGTTTCACCCAGCAGGCAGGTTTTTTATTAAAAAAAAAAGCTGATCAATATGTATCTTATAAATAATAATAAGTTTATTGGTTATTCCTAATTCAGCTCAAATTTACCACCTTGAGTTACCTGGATCCCAGATTTGTCTGGCCAAATTCCAAAAGCCCTTACAGGAGCAAAATTTCAACTAGCAAATGTTTTACAAAAGGCATTGTTTCTTTGACTATAACTGTGATAAAAATAGCTGGTATTCATAGTCAGAATAGGACAAATGCATTGAAAAAACTCTCAATTGAAAGGGTTAAGAAACTGACATTCGGGAAAAGTAAAAAAATATTTTGCTACATAATCATGCAAAAAATACTTGTGAAAGTGCTGCTTTTCAGTGCTTTGGTTCACATCCTATGCTATCTACGTGAAGGAAAATAAAAATATTTGCCATTGGCATCCTTAACATTTGCCTGTTACTTTCCTCAGAGAATTTGCATTCTAAAATCCTGGATCATTTCTACTAGACTAAGGTTATTTGTCCTTCCTTTTCTTTTCCTTTCCTTTACATTTCCCTGGATCTCTACAGATTTAGAATTTGTTAGATCCCACTTTCTCTCTCCAGCATTTTTCCATCATCAAAATAAAAAATGCTATTTATTGAGGATCAAATCCACACCAACAGAATAACAGTTTGAGAATCCCATGAGCAGACACAGCTGATACTGCCTTACTAACATCTACAGAGATTTTCAGGTTTTCAAAAATGGTAGAAAATGGCAAATCTTAACTCCTTTTCACTAAAAGCCTAGCTAGAGAGCACCCCAAATAGAAACAAATCTATTTGGGATGCAAGAAATTCTTGGGCCCTTGCAGATGTCCAGACAGAGTTGGATTTTACCCAGAAAGTTATTATAAGTGAGGGTTAATCATAACCAAATAGATTATTAAAAACCAGCCTTTTATCATATAAATTTGATAACGTGAAAGTTTTGTATATTAGATCACTGTTTTGCAAATAGCATAGATTTTTAGGGACATATTTACAATAAAAATTTCGGCTGATATGATAGATTTTTTTTCCTAAAGTCATTTCATTCGCAAGGCTCCCTTCCCTAAATGAAACCTACATAATGAGAAATATTATATTTAGAAAAAGAGGACAGTATACAATTTCCAGATATGTAACTGTGGCTGTTGCTGAGGGACTCCCTCCTTTTGGAAATTAAGTCATGAAAATCAAACATAGCATATGCAAAAATAAGCCCCACCCAACAGGGCTGTTTTTGAAAGTTTGGGTCTGACTAAAACATAGATCATCCAAGCCAGAATCAAGGAACAGAGCTTCTTAGTTCCCTGTTTTATGCTCAGTTCTTGTAGATATATATCTTGGTGGGCAGTTTGCCAGCGTGCGATAATGTTACCAGAAAATATTATTTCTCTTAGTAGCCAAATGAATCCCTGAAACAAAATACATTGGCAAATGAGAAACAAATTGTCAGGCAACACAAGAGTGGTAGCTGAAGAATGCTGGTGAAGTTGTTGGCACTGCCAATGTAAGAATCAAGCAAAAACATCAGAAAATACTCAAAAGACTAGGCCAAACCTTTTTCAAGATCTCTTGTGGGGGTGTATTTACTGAAGTAGGGTACTCCATCTGTGACACAGGTCCCCTTCGTCTCATCCTTCTGCTGGAAGTTGTGGAACATCATGGGGCTATATGGTGAGTGTGGACCAATGCAGCAGACCGCATTGCACAGCTATGTAAATTATTTCCTTTGTGTCTCAGCTAATCATATCTATTAGGTTACTAAGCCCTTTCTGCTGATGGAGCAGTGTAAATGAGACATAATGCAAGAGAAAATTTAACCCCATAGCAGTAATAATGTTATACCTATGTCTCTGTATCCTGCTATATTACTATAGCCTGTATACTGTTTCTTGTTTATCTGTTTTAAACAGTGCAGAATTGGGTACCTTTTATAAGAATAAGGCTTTACTTCTTTCATGATTTTTAACTGATTCCTCTCTGTTTCTCCTCAGATATCTCATCCAGCTATATCTCATAATTCTGTACCATCAGGTTTGGTGAAATATTATTGCATATTTTCCCTACAGATTGCAGATAGAGATGGGGTATTTGGGGCAAGCAAAATGTCAAATGATTGCTTAAGGAGCTCAGAGTGGTGGTCCTACCATCAGGTATGTAGGTACAAATTTCTATGCAAGAGAGGAGTCTGATTCCTTAGTCCTCAGCATATGGAAGAGAAATACCTAAATTCAAAGCTGGAGATTGGAATCAAAAGGACAATTGCAAAGCTAAAACCAAGTCCTCTACCTTTCCTTTTTTATCAGTAACAGAGCTCAGTGACTATTATTAGAAGTGATTTGGCACCTCAACATGCAATAGGCATAGAGTGAGATTTTTCAAAACCACTACACATCTAATTTACATTGACTGAAGATCCCATGAGACACCTAAATACCTCTGGACAACCTTACTGTGTCAATTCATAAAGCTCACTTATCTTCCTCTTTCTCACATTGTGCGAACTCCTGATTTTTGCCATGTGAAACACTGCAAATTCCTGTTCCCTTGATTAGGAGGCAAATTTTACATGTAAACAATTTTCAGCTACTATGGGAAACCTTTGTAAGCAATGTTTTCTTTTTCTTTTAATATTAATTGCAGTTCTCTGCAGTCACCCCACTGCTGAGCATGCGGATCAGATTCAGATCAAGACAGTGTGATGCAACAAGCTGAATTTCTTGACTGACCTTCAGCTCTCTCTCTCTGTTGTGATATACAGCTTTCTGTTCTGCTAAGTGAAAGTCAGAAAAGAGGCCAAGTGAAAAGTGATTTTTTTCACTCTTTTCCAGAAACAACAAAAAGTGGCTTCTTTATGTGAGAAATTCTTTTGCTCATCTCTACTGGAGACTGAATTGTTTATTGTATTGACTGCAGATCATTGTGGGCTGGGTTTTAACAGATATGACAATTTATCTGTATCAAGGACTGGGGGGGGGGGGGCGCTGTTTTGATACATTAAATACCTTTGCAATAATTTTTTTTTCTTTTTTTCTTTCTTTCTTTCTTTCTTTCTTTTTTTTCAAGCACTAAATCTCAGCATGACTGTATCCTGCAGTGGAAAATTACTACCCATTCAGAAACGTGCCTTGTTGCATTACGGTCGTATATTTGAAGACTCAAAGCTCTATCTGCAGCACAAAGGCAGGCTCAACAAATGACTTAGCAGCTTTGTTCGTTTATCACAACACTTTATGGCAGCATTTTCTACTTGTTATAATCAAGGTATACTTGTGAAATTAGTATTTTTTGCCCTTTAGCTTACATAAAAATTACACAACTTCATTAAAATGGGATATTGCAGTTAATATCTATCTGAAATTGTTTCTAGTAGTGTCTGAATTACTCTCTGAATGAATGAATGAGTGGATGAATATTTTTACAGCACCAGATGACAAAATTTTACTGTGTCCTATCTCTTTATCAAAAGGGTTGCCTGGGACAACGTTTAAAGTAAGTTATTTTTTTAGACCAAACGCAGAGAGGCACGTATGAAAGTTATGTATGTAAGATGCAAAAGGTAAGAAGATCCAGCTACACCTACCCTTTCAGGGGGTTGATTGTTAAGAATTTCTCTCTCAATATGCACTTGGATCCACATTAGAAGCAGTCGGAGGCTTTTAAGGGGAGAAAATCTCAGGACAGTGTACAAAATCAGAGCCAGGGTCGTGACCTTGACTATTGATCCAGCCTCTCTTATTTCCACAGCTTGCTGAGGCTTGTTCTTCCAACCTGCTGGTGTACATTAGAGCAGAAATCCATAACATGGCCATGTTCATCCAAGCACAGGAAGAAACTAAATTAAATGTTAAAAAACAATCTGAGGCTAGAGTTGGAGACAATTCATCATGATCCTAGACGTCAGGCAGGTAGGATGACCAAGAGTTCCTCAGCCAATAGACCCCAAACAGAATATGGAGGGACCTCACTGCCTCATTTGTCAGGTACAGAGCAGATAGTCGGAAAAACACTGAGGAAAAAAAAGTCTACCGATGGTCAGCGTTTTAATTCCCAACCATACACAAATATTCATCTTTTGGAATGCAACCTGTAATTGAGGTTTAGGGGAGAAAGGGAGGGAGATAAAAAATTATCTGACATTAATACATTAGCAATCAAAATTAGGAGGAAATAAAACTTTGCGTGGAAGAAGAATTGTACTAAAAATTGAGTCCAGGTGAGTTCTTACAACTCTGGAACCTAAGTTTAGGTGAAAGACTTTAACTACAGACTTGAGCAACCTATTAATATCAGCAGTCAGTCTCTCTTTCACTTTCAAAAGTTATCTCAGTGGAGTGCTAACCTTTCTTCTTCACAAAAGGGTTTTAAAGGTATATAATCTGTGATGCATAGAATGAACTCAGCATGTTTAATAAGAGAGAGATTCTGTAGGCAGGTTGTACTGTTTAGAAACTGCCCTTTGCTGCTTCTCAAACTGATGTTATTTTTACTGGACACAGAACACATGTCCCTTACATCTCATCCAAAACCTGTAACCTAAAGAACACTTCTCAAATGGCAGAGTTTTTTTCTGGGAACTACAAAACATACATGCCTTGAAAGTACTGTGCAAATATTATGGTGATTGAAAATAGTCACAAACCCCACTGCAGTCCACGCAGCTGCCTTTCTAATTTAGCTAGCTGGTGAAAAGAAGAACTTGCCAGTTTTGTGAATGTGAATTACATTTCCTGTTGTGGTTGAATTGTGTTCTTTTTCAAAACATTGATAAGCGGGTATCTGAGCTGAAAATAGTCTACTGCCCTTTAATTTTATTCCTAAGTTATGTTACACTATTTGTGCGTTATCAGCATGTGCTGTTAAACCTCATCATGCTGAATGCCAATCTGATGAAACATAATAAGACATAACACAGTTTGACAGCTAATATTTAAAGAAGAAATCTTATCTCTCGCTATCTAAATAGCAAAGGGCTCCCATTCAGACACTTACAGATTCTTCGTGGATATCTTGAGAGAACAGTTAACCCGAGCTTTCTTGGAATGGTTCCCCAGTATAGACAGCAGCTTTGTATGTGTGTGAGCTTAAAACAAAATGCACTCTTACAGATTGTTAAATTCACACTGAACAATTTCTGAACTGCCTTTTTAACTTGTAGTACTCTAAGCAAGATTATGTAGGAAATATGAGTGAACTGATGGAATTTTGTTCCCTAGACTTCTTTTACCAATTACTCTGCAATATCCAAATCAGAGAATGTACTTTAACAAGCCAATAAAAACTGAGGTAATTTTCAGTAACAAAAGTGGGAAACATTTGACATATCTTAGGTATAGGAGTTTGCTGAACATGAATTCCTGGATGCTGTGCATCATGATTTGCTCTGTTTTCTCGCCTGGCTCTTTCCACTAAGCCCAGGATAATTATAAATCCATTTTCCTGCATTATTATTACTTGCTATTCACACATGCTTAACAAAGTACTTGTTGGCTTACATATTATTAGAAGTTCTGTATTCTACTGTTAAGGGTTTACACTTGGCCATATTTTTCAAAAGTGTATCAGTGATTCTTACTTTCATCCATCATTAGCCTGATTTTTACCACCAAAAAATAACTTAGAGTTAATGCTGTTAACTTACAGTAATTTCAAAGTAAAGGAAAATTATGGATACTTATGCATAAATATCAGGGCAAAAATACCTTATGTTGAGCATTTGATATAGAAGCATCTCAGATTTCCGTATTTGGAAAGTTTGACTTGAATATATCTGAGTTTCATGATTAACTTTTTTAATTGTAAAACCTTTTGAAAGTTAAGTTGAAAGGAACTTCAATACTACTGAAAAGATCCATCTGCTTCCCAAAGTGTTTTTTTCGTTTCTGAAAATATAGAATCAACTTTATAACTAACACAATCAAGCATGTTGTGTCACATGTACATCTACTGTCACTGAATTCCAGAAATACCGCTTAGCCAGACTGAATAAATAACTTGCACGTCAAGACTCTCTGATAATCTCTGTCCAGATGATAAATTGTAGCAGGGGCAGTGCCCATCCAGAACACCGCTCTGAGAGATGTCCACATGCCACCTCCTTGTGATGCCTAATGCCCTCACCTCTGCTCACACCTATCCTAGCCAGCACACACACACACAAATACTAGGCACCAGATAAACTTCAATCCATTGAAAGAGCAGAAACAAGCAAAGCCATTCTCAGTTCAACCAGGTAGGATCTGTTCTTGTGGCAGTTTTGTAGCATAATATAGGAAAGGGGTGCTTCTCACTTGTGGTAATAATGCTCTATGGCTGTTCCCTGCAAGCCTTTACTCATGACAATATTTAACTTCCCAGTTTTCTAACAATAAAATAACAGAGAACCCCACCCACAGGGTCTGGGATATTCTGTCAGGGAAATTCAGGCAATTTTGGACAAATTCAGCAACGCTCTGTAATACTAGTTTGCCATAGTATATCGGCAGCTTGAATCTATGTAGATGTTTCTGTTGTGCTAATGATGATTTTTATTTTTATATACTACTACTGTATTTGACTGAGAAAAAAGATGCATAATGAAGCAGGAATCTGTCAGAAATTGTGGCTCTGAGAAAGCACCGAATAGCACAAGCTAATAAACTAATATTAAAAAAAAAATTGGAAACACATAAATGTTTCTTAGAAACTTGACGGTATATGTCATCCCTAGACATAGGTTAGAGGAATAAAAACACCAATGGCACATAGCTGGCCATTTTACACTGATTTTGTGGTTACTGTTAAACCATATAAATCTATATTTTAATAACTTTAATCTAGTGTTTATCACCATTTAATCCAAAAGATTTTGCAAAGTTATCTACACAGTCTTAGGGTACCTCCAGCCGTGCTTGCTTTCTGTAGGCTGAATGTGATCCTACAGGTTGTTTCACCCAGTCCTGAAATAAGGAAATAATACATGAATGACAGGGGCATTGGTTAACTAAATGTAAGCTGAACTCCCAATGAGAGTGTATCTTTTACTGCATCATATAAAGACTCTTGGACATTGTTATTTGGTCATATAGATTTCTGAAATACCGTAAAAACCATTTTCCCCTTTCATTTGGAATTGGTATTCTTAACTTTTATACCCTGTTAACATCCAAAAAAATAGAATCTGAAAATAGTTTTGTGGTCCAGTAGTTAGAATGAAAGTCTCCAAGGACATGTTATTTTAATTGTTTGCTTAACTTTGCTGTGAAATTTGGCTTGCCTTTCTATCACACTTGAGCCTACACTTCCTCTTCCAAATACATCTGTGCAGTTCCCTACTGCTTAGGTAACAGGGAAGAGTGTATCTGATAATTAGCTTCGTTGGGGTCCTAGTATTTTATTTCTTGCATGAAGGAAAGTGCCATCAGTATTTAGGTGAGCTGTATTAGAAGCAGAACAGGGTTTAAAAGTAAGATCTTAATTTATTATGGTCTCTTTATGGACTATAATCCAGTAGAACTCAATAATATTTTGCAGTGAAAAAAAATAACATCAAAAGTAATGTTTGAACCTTTTTTTATAATATTTCACAGTTTTGATTGTCTTTTTTAAGACGTCACAGAGGACTTAAAGGACCATGACAGATAAATGCAGTCTTTAAAGCTACTCATGCATTCTTAATGGACAGCCTGTTAATTTGAGGTCTAGGTCATGAATTTGAATGCCATTCACTAAACACCTCTTTGTCAACAAAAGCTAGTTTTCCCTTAGGGTAAATTGTAACTCATTAATTGTAATTAAATTAAACATATGCGACAACTAGAAAACCCAGGGTGCATTCTGTGAGGAACATCGGTTTAGCTGCTCATGGCTGAGATCTGAGATGTTCAGGGTTTTGCAAGTGAGAAGAAAATATAAGTCTATAGTTTTAATAACAGGTTGAATAAGAGAGCAAATAGTAAATATCTTTCCAATTTAATAAGTTTTTTATTTTTTTATTTTTTATTAATTTTCCAAATTTTTTAATTTTAACATTAAAAGTCAATTAGGTTTTTTTGCAAGTTTAAGCCAGCAGTCATGATATTCAAGATATTTTGCATTCTGTAAATCAACCCTAAACAGATACAACCAATTTTAAGCTTGTATTTATGTTTATAGTAGCGATTAAACTGTGTTAGCAGCAGACGCCTTTGTATTTGGAAGCTCTGTATAATCCATCCTCAGGTCCTAAGTTAAATCAGTTTGGTTGTCAAAGATGAGTCCCTAATGGGCAATGGTCCACATCACAAAGCCATCATGTAATTGCCACTATTTGGCATATTTGGCAGTTCCTATTAGGAGAGGCCCAGGACTGAGCTAGTACACTGAAGCGTTACATCATTGCAGATTGGAGACAACAAAACAAGAATTGGGATGAAAAGGATATACTGGTTTGGACATTCTTTTTCAGTGAAAATGTGGAAGCACTTTTTTATTCAGGAGATTTGCAGGCTTTTACCACTTTTCTGCACGTTGAAGATTTCTTTTTTGATCTAAACTGAAGTATTTGGCTTTCAGGTTTTTTAATATCTTCATTTTTACAAAAACTATTTTTTTTTCTTTCCAATTAATTTGCTATAATTGTTATAAATTCATTAAATGCTTCACACATTTTGAGGGGAAAGAATGGTTTTATTAGAATGTTTAGAATGTCCTTTCATGTGGAAAGATACAGTCAGCTGAGTCTCAGCGTGCTGAAGTCTGATACACATGAGGAGGGGGAGAGCTATGGCGCATACAGATGCTGAAACTGCATTTGTTATCCAAACAGTAAGTGTTAACTTGAAGACTGAGGACATTCAGAAACAGTAGATAACTGACCTTGTATTTTTTGTTCAGCTGAGATACGTGCTTATAAAAATTCAGTTAACATGCTCTCTGCAGTTTCCTAGCTGCAACTCTGTTGGGAGCACATGTCTCTATTTAAAACACGCGTGTTGTTTAGCATTGCTATTTGTATCAAAATCCCCACTGTGAATAGTCAAGTGACAAATATTAAAGTGGGGAACCATGTATAAACAGGAGTGCTGGCCCCCTTTGAATGTGTTTGGAGAATGTTAAATGGAGTGTAGGGGGAAGATACACCTCATGGAGGAGAAGATACACCTCACCTCTCCCCTATGTTATTTACTCGGGAGAAACCTAATAATTTATTTATTAGTTTATTAGTGAATACCCCAGCATTGCAGATGCATGAGCTCTACATCAAAACTAATCCATGAACTCTTGCATCTAAGGTTTCTTCAACATTATTAACTTTACAATCCACGGATCTCCCTCACCTTCATCATTGACCTAGTCGTGAGGAGAAGAGTGTTTCATCAGCAACAGACATACCATTTCCAAAAGTTTCGACTCAAAGAGACAGTTTGACTAACAGACTGCCAGCACTGTAAGAAGAGTTCGAATCTCCCCCTGATGTACAAAATGCAAGCTACTGTACAAGTGATACGAGTACATGGGAAATGCAAACTCCCAAAGAAGGCTGCAAGGCAGAGAGAAACAGGAAGAGAAGTATCAGGTTTGCTTCCTTCACTGGCATTAGAAACATAATCTTGAGAAAAAGCCATTGCCTGGGAGCTAAGCAAGCCTTGATGCAAATGCTGGCTCTGTCACAACTTACTCCTGAGGTCTTGGAGTTAATAAACCTACCTACCACAGGGAGTTATTTTTTCCTGCTTTAAGTTGCAATGTAGCAGCGCTTTGATAATACAAGAATGATGGCCACAAGAGTAGGAATAAGTCTTACAGTTGACAAAGCTTTGTCCAGCTTTCATTCAGTTCCTGTAACAGAGCTTGGCATGAACGCCTGTTTCTTCATATCTTATTCTGTTTTCTGCTTACCTCTTTTGGAGAGCTTTTCATATAAAAAACCTCTGAGAACTAGCTGTTTAAACTCTGGAAATCTCTGTTTTACTAATTGGTAAATGGAAGCTGAATGGGATTACATACACATCAGTCTCAAAATCAAACAGTGAAATTCTTTATGTTCCCTCTCTGTGGTAGGCTCATCTTTCCCTTTCTCTGTCAGTGATCAGCGTCCTGTTGGCTCAAGTCTATCACCTGCCTTACCCATTGTATTTGTGTGACCGAGTGATGATCAGGAGGTGGCATACCTGTTTTGCTTTCCAAGGTGTTACAGGCTCCTCTTCGTAAAATGTGTTCTTGCTGTGGAGTATACTGCTGCTTGCTTTGTTTCCTGATATATTTTTTTCCTCTGGTTTACTACATATGAAGAAAAAATGCTTTCAGATTCCAGATACTCATATACGCAGTAACATCCTTTTGTACTACCAAAACCCAAGAGAGAATACTTGCTCCATTGGACTTCTTGTATTCTCTAACTAAATCCACAGTTTGGAAGCAGTGACTGGGAATTTGTTAAGTGCTAATGCAATAGACAGTGTGAGGCTTTGCTGTGATGTTTGGCCTTGTCTGGAAGGCAGATAAATGTAGAAAATGCTCCTCACAGTTCAGCAGGTACCACTCCTCTGTAGGCTGGTTGAATTGAGATCTTTACAGCGTATTCTGACCTTAGGACACAGCCTTGAAGCTGCCCATCCCTTTACCCAGATCTCAAGGCTTACCTTAACATTTAGTGCTGTGGCAACAGCCCTTGACCAGAGCTCCTTGTCTACCCAGGAGGCCATAGGCCACTCAATCACATTTGCCTTTATTAATGAAAATGACCTTTACTCATTAAAATATATCATTCAATTGGGATGCACTACAAAATTTAGCTTTTGAGTCCCATTGGCTGTTTTTATTGCTGTTACAAAGAAAGAAAAAATACCTGACTGGTTTTAGCCTATCTGGTCATTTCAAGAAAACCCTTTCTTTACCTCTGCAAATACTAGGTATCCCATAGCATGTATCATGCCATTTGTAATTACACCATGATGACAGTGATCACAGCTTTATCACTGTGGTCAAAAGAAAATAATGGAAGTTCAGTAAGTGCAAACAAAATACTCCTTGCTGGCACCCTTGAGGGGCTGCTTGTGACCAGAATCTAAAGTCAGGAAGGACTGCAGTGGACTGATGAAGGAGTGGTCACAACCTCCCATCATCCCAGCCGAGTCAAAACCTCCCTCTTCTCTCAGACTGAGCATGGGGAGCGGACAGCAATGCCACTGCTCCTGATATAATTTAATATTCTGTAAAATCTTCTACAGACATCAAGAACAGGAAATTATGGTTAGAACCAGTAAAAGATAATGGTTCACACTGAGAGAAAGCACTGATGTAAGTAATACATCTTACTCACAGGTTGGTGTTAGCTTGCTTGGGGGTGTCGACTTTCTGGCTGTCTGGCTATATGATTGCCATTGTTAAGACCTGTCAACTATTTGTGATTTGATTAATTATATGAGTGCTCTACTTCTCCATAAAATGAAGTTTTATGCAGATACATCAGTGCCATGGGAGATCATTTCTAGGCTGTTCCTCCGGTGCAAGCATCTCCTGTCCAAAACACCAGATCAGACATTAGTGAAAACATATTTCAACTGGAAAAAAAAAATGTAGTGTGTGATTTCTATGTCTGCAATAAGTCTGAGAAGCTGTTCATAACCAACAGTATTAATATTTCCTTTCCTGTGTCAAGAATTGATGACATTTTTCTATGGGGGAGCGTGTGTGGGTATGTGTGTGAGTGCGTGTATATGTGCATCTCTATTAGACTACCTCTCATGTCAAAAACCTGCCTTTCTTGGCGATTTCAGACAAATCTAATGTTCTTTTCTACTTGCTTAGTTTACTATTGAGTGATCCCAAATAAGAGACAAGAGTCTATGGAAAAGGAAATTATTTCTGAATGTGCAAAGAGAATATTAGCAGCCATCTACTGCAATTTTTATAATGATTTTGCAACATCGGCTCATATTGTCCTATAATGATGGCAAATGGCGCCTTAAAAAAATTCACACTCTCAAGGAAGGTGGCATAGAAAATCTTATGTCGTGAAAGCTGTGTACAGAATAAAGTAGTCCTTGCTGAGACAGGCAGCGCTTGCTAAGTGCTGATCAGCCTCACCTGTAGGCCCAGCTGGAGCCCCCCCATTAAACACACTTCTACATTTCAAATATTTTGCAAAGACTCATTTCTAAAAAGCAAGCTTAAAATTAAAAAAAAAAAAAGGATTTATGAAAGTGAGCTAAACATGTTGTCGCTATTACAAATATGAAAATGATTCCCTGGTGAATGAACTGTGTGAATTTGATGAAATCTCCGCCTCACCTAAGCCAGGCCTTATGCGTTGCATGGGTTCGTGGAAGAACCAGGGGGGCACAACCAAGGCCCATGCTCACCCCAAGGCCCATGTCCACCCCAAAACACGCCACGGGGCCCTGCAGGATGCTCAGTGACAGGGATGTGGACATGGCAGTGTCTGGGCGCTGCTAGGCCTCAGTGCCACCAACGAGCCCCAGCCAGGGCCTCCGCAGGCCCTGACCCGCGACTCCGCATCGGCCGGGCCTGCGGGCCTCCCGCCCGGCCCCAGGCTTCCCCCTCAGCCTCCGCCCGTTCCTCCCCACAGCCTTGCCTGAGGGGGGCGACATTCTCAACCCGCTGCAGTAAGGGCTGCCGATCTGGACGCTGCGCAGGCTGCAGATCACCTCAGGTGCGGGGCAGGGAGGGGAGGTACTCAAAATCCAAACATTGGGCTGGCTCTGGCTGCAGATTTCAAAAAATATAACGTAAGCACAGCATCAGATCCTATGACAAAAACCCCCAAACGTTCTCAGCGACAGGAACCTCTTCTTCCCCTCAGGTGGCACTGGGGTAATATCCTACTTCTGCAGAAGTCGTTATGAAGTGCAAACGAGCTAATGGGCCTCATCAGGCCTCCACACGCCCCCACGCCCCCCACACCCCCTTCCCGAGCACCTGGGGGATGCTACAAGGAGGAGCCCTGTCTGAGGCCTGAGGAGAGCTGCCTGCCCCTGCGGCTGCCGGAGCCCCTGAGGGTGGAGGTGCTGCTCGGGATGCCTGATGATGGCCTCGGGGAGCAGCTATGTGCCATGGAAAAATGACTCGTGTGGACCAGCGCACAGCAGCCTCCTGCTGCAGGGCTGCTGCTGGAAGGGCGGTGATCCTGCCTCGGTGGTCCCAGAGCCAGGGGTGGTTGTTGTGACTTTATGTGAATTAGCTACAAGGCTTGCTCTGGAGGGCTGGGCGAGCCCAGCTTTTCCTGCTTGCTCTTGGCAGGCTGCAGGGCCCCACCATGGCCCAAGCTATTCATCTCCCTGCGAGGCCATCGTGACTGAAGTGAGCAGCAGCCTCTTGTCTCCTCCGTCCTGCGGTCAGAGCTCTCTCTGTGTAACTTATGAGCTTGCGATAGTGGCCATAATGACTCTGGGACAGAAAAAGAAATACTTCAAGGAGCTGCACTGACAAAAGAGGACAGATAAAAGGCATCTTATGCCTTTCCATGGCAGACTGCATAAGGACACTTGAAAGCTGGAGTGGCGTGCGGTGCTTTCTGGGCTGAGGCGAGTGGTTGAGACTCAGGTAAGAGACCTGTTGGGTGCTCTGGGTGCTTGCCTCTGCTTTGGTTCTCGTAATTGAATTCCCCTGGATTGAAGGAGTGCGCAACTCCATGATGAAAAGCAGAAAGGCAACTGATGACAGATAATATTTAAGAATACAAGGAATGTAGTGGAAACATAGGGAGCAGGTCTTTGTTACCACATCTGTAGCTCCAATACCCTTCTTATGCTTTGGTTTCTTCATTTTGCTTTCTTGGATGTTTATTTATGAAAACCAAAGACTAGGAAATGCAGAAGCAATGGGATATAATTAAAGTAAGGCATTTCACCTGTTGCTAGTGTTCTTTTTTGCTGTAAAGTCAGGAGACAAATATTAAAAAAACCTGATCTTCTTAGGGGTTGATGCTATAGTAGAGATTAAGGGTTAAGATATTAAACAGCAGAGATATTAACTGTTTTGCATCTGGTTTTACAAATGAAGATGGTGGAGATTTACTTAAACTGCATCAGATATTTAAGGATAACAGATGAAGAATTAGGAAGTGTGCAGATTAACACGAGCAATGATTAAGAAAAGCTTACAGGCTCTAAACCCTATTAATGTTTCTGCCAAATGACAAGTGATACAAGAAGGATACGCACAAATGTGGTTTGAAGCAGCATGGAAACAGGCAGAACAAGGACTGCTGCATTCAATTTTGGGCCCTGAATATCATTGCAGGGATAAAATTAACTTTGACAAACTCCCAGCTCTGTAGATGCCCTTCATCTATCCTCTTCTCTTCCCATGACCTATTAGCTCTGAATTTGTTCATTATATGTCTGCTGCTGGTTGCACAGTATTGAGAAGCACTCTCTGGCCTGCAGGGTATTACCTGGATGCCTAAGACTGCAAAAGTCTGACTTTATAGTCAGACTTGAGAGCGAAATCTGGGTCATCTGGTTTCTAAATAACAGATAGACCCTGTCCTAGCACTCCATTCTTACTTCAGCTGCAATAAAAAGGATTTATAACGTGGACACAATGTGTTTTTTAAGAAATCATTGTCAGTGTAAAACATAAAAGTATGGCAGAAGTTTTACAGAACTAACCGAAATGCAGGGATTTCTGTATTTGAAAATGGCACTTTTACCTGTTGAGCCAGAAGCGTCTTAGTATCTGAGAACTCTTACAACTAATATTTGGTAACAATCATCCACCTTTCTTCTGGGACCTGCGCTATCACTTCTGGAGAAAGCAAAAGGAGAAGGCTCAACCATACAGATGGCCTCAGGGCATGCGGGGGATGCTAAAAGGAGCTTGTTTGAAATTTGACAAAAAATAGAAGAGGCTGCAAGAAAAAAGGTTTCTGAAGTTTTGGGGGAGGGAGATGGGCAAGCACATGTGCTTGGAGATAAAAAGCCTGAAATAAAGGAGCGAGATATAAGGTATGTGGCAAGAGGAATTTCATCTACTACCCACCAGGCCTGGAGATGAAGACTGTAAAGGTAAGAGGAAAAGGCAGCTACAAGTAGTGAGCTGGTAACTATTGTGAGGGAAGTGGGAAAGAGTCTGTGCCAGTGTAGTGCTGGCACTGGTCTGGCAATGTTGCTGAGAGGAGGGAAAGGGAGGCAGCCCTTTGGCAGCCTAGGCAGGGCTGGGTGTGCAGTAAATTCTGGTCTATTGTATGAAAAATATTGACATCTGATAGAGAGGGATGTTTTGGTGAGAGAATAAACAATGCCAAGGCAGGGTGAAATGCTGAGGGAGGAGGAAATGGCAGGTGTGTCTGTGGTGTGTCACCCTCCCCCTACCCTCATGGGAGGGAAAAGGGAGTAAAATGGCTAACCTGGATTTCCTGATGCTTCCTTTTCCTGGCCTTTTTCCCAAGGCTGGATAGTCTGCCCTACTTGACAAGGGCCCAAGGGTTGCACTGGCTTCTTCCCATCCTTTCTCTAGTTACAAGCTTGTTTCTTTGGACTCCTTTACTTTTGCTCAGTGCCCCACCTCACGCCTCCAGCCCCCATCCCTGAAGAGTCCTTTTGTGTCTGTGAAAATGCAAAGTGAATGAAATTTGTCTGAGCAGTCAAGGTGGTTGTCCTCTTGTAGCTTTCATCTGGAAACTTCTGCTCAAAATACTACTACAGGGATATAGCATACTGTAAAAATGTTATGCAGCCTTATGTGCCTTTTGATTACAACAAATAAAAATTGAAAAGCAGGGTGATTGTTACAACTGAATTCACAAACCTTTTAAAAACAATGTTTAAAAAGTACTACAATTATCAGTGTATTCTAAAAGTTATAGCCTGAAAAACTAAAGGCTGGTTTCTCCCTCGTGTAACTGAACTTGAGCAGGGCCCCAGCAGTGACAGCCAGGGAGTCCTGGCTCACAGTGCTGATCAGAGGGCTTTTTTTTTTATTTTTGGTAAATCTTTCCTTTTTCTACTGAAATTGTATTTTTGGTTCTGTTAATCCAGCTTCTTCAGGTATTACCTTCTTTTCATGCTTGTGTGACACATTAGCTGAGAGAGAGAATTATTGTAACTGATGTTCTTATATAGTGTTAAGCTACATACCCTGCAAAGTGACTCTGATCCTTTTGTTAATTTGCAGAGATAATGGTTTCAAGAGAAACTTTTTTCTGAAATTGTGACCGAATTATTTATTGATACAAAGAGTCGGACTCTTATTTTAGATCTGATCTGAGAGGTAATACTCTGTGTTTTGCCTAGGTATAGATGACACTGGCTTGCTGCATTATACTCCAGTTACTAAATCTCATTGAATGTTTTAAAAGTAATTACTATTTTATCAGAAAATGTGGTTTACCAGAAAACTACATAATAGTGAAGGGTTTTCACCCTAGGCCATGTGCACATATGCAGACCATATGTGTATCCAGTGATTGAGCACAGGCTCTCGGTATTGCCTTTCATACTTCGATAACCTTGGTATTCACATTATTGACCATACTAAGGGCTTTTTTGCGAAATAAGCAATATTTTGCCAAATATGCAGTGTGAGAGAGGACTGGGAGAAATGTAGTCTTGCTTCCTCTGTGCTGGATGTTGGTTTAGCTGGATAAACGTGGGAGCTTGTGGGAAGCTGTGCCTTCATCTGTAAGGAGGACACTTACCAATCCCTCCTGTTCTGGGGGCTAGAGGAGGGCAGAGGGTGGCTTCCAGGCTGAACAGCAGGAGGACAAGGCATCCCACAGAGTATGGGGCTTTACTTTTTAACCTAGGTTTGGTGCAGAATCTCTCTGCTGTTCAAAGTTACGATGTAGAGATTCTGGCAGCTCATAGAGCATGGAGAGATGGTCTGTGAAAGGGAATCTAAGGTTGTTCCTATGGGAAAGTGAGTGTTACTTCGTGGCAATGAACTGCTAACTTGGCCTCTGGTCTGCTTTAAGGTTATAAATGATTTTCGGTCTTGGAGAGGTAATGGGAAGTTCAGGTGCTGGGCCATGCTTTCAGAGTGCAGCAGGAGGCATGCAGTTTGCAGTAAAAATCTTTCAAGAACGAAGGTTTTAAACTAAAATTTTTCCACAGAGGTTGATTTGAAGGAGGGAAAGGAAGTTTAAAAAGAAAACGTAAATGAGTTTGACTATTCCATGGCTCAGGTTTGTTCCTAAGACTGTTGTGGTACTTGGAATGTGCTAAAAAGCTGAAGCAAAAAATTCCGAAGGCTCCTCTTAAAAGGTCAATTAAAACTGAAAACCAAATTACAATGTAAATTTTTTCTTTTAAGTTAAGTACAATAAATCAGTTCAGATACAACTGACCAACAGGTTTTAAATATATTTGAGCAGAAAACACATACAGGAGCACCCCTGTTCTAATTTGAAGTCGCGTTCCCTTGTTGGTGTGCCAGCGTCACCAAAGACTAGTGACCAGTAATGAATGTGTCGCATTCGAAGATCCCTCCAGGGTTCTGATTCAATCTTTTGAGTTATAGGATCAGGACAAAATGAACTATTTTTCAGGCTTGTAAATATGTGACAAATGACAGCGCAGGAACTATTGATTCCAATCACACTGATACAATGTTTCATAGTCAGGACAGACCCGCTTTACAAATTACTTGCGAGTTCAACAGCAAAGCCATACATAACATGCTTCAAACCGTATCAATCTTCTAGGGTGTTTCTGTCACTAGTTGCCTTCAGATTTGAATAAATTGCCCAAAATTGAAATGTGTGTTTTAAATATTTTTTTCTGGATGAAGTCAGTGCAGCAGTGCTTTGAGTTGAAGCCAAATCAAACCGTGGGACTTGAGCCCCTTATGTAGGGTTGGGGCTCTTGTACAGCAGTGAACACACACTGTTGTTTATCTAATGTGGGCAATGTTTAAATAGTCTGTAGATGTGAATAACAGATTCTTTTCCCTGTAGAGATTGTTACTGCAATTATTTCAGTACAAGAAATATCTAAAGATGAATCTAGGACACTTCAGCTGACTCTCAGGAGTCAGTTAAATATTTTGGAGAATTTCTTTAAAACAGTGGGCATGATTGGAAAATGTGTTGAATTTTCAGTGTATTTCTAAAGCTAAGATCTTCATGTGATGTAATCTTGATGAAACACTTTATTATGATGTTTGAGAGTGCAGGCTAATAGAAAACCATTTCCCTCTTGGAAAAGAGACACAATAATGAACAAAGAAAAAAATTTATGTTGCATACACATGTTGAATATACAGTTTTCTTCTGGGAGATGCTCAGAGGAGCCAACTGCATGTGACAAGTTAGTTGTGTCACTTAACATATTAATGAAAACTGCCTAGATGCTATGGTAATGAAGGCAATATAGTAACCTATACAAAATGGAAAAACCATCTCTAGTTCAGTGTCTGTTGTATAAAAAATAGTTTTTCAGTGGTAGTTATGTTATAGCTAGGGACCTACAATATTGATAATGCTTGAATTTTCCCCCTGCTGAATACCAAAGTCAAATGACAGCTGAAAATAGAACACTTGGGTTTTCTAGTCAGGCATAAAATTACAGGAGGTCTAGAAAAGCTCCTTTGATTAACTGATAGTACATGGCTTATAATGCTTTTCAGTGGGATATGAATAAATAGCTTCACCTGAGAACAGCTCTTGGCCATTAGTAGTTATCTTCAGTTACCTGCAGTAGGAAAACAATAAAAAGAAATATCCATGTTCCTAATGAATTATTATAGTGCATCTTGGTTAGAGAAAGGGATGCAATAATTTGAGCTATGTAACTATTATTTCTGTTTCCCAGCTTGCTACTATTACCCAGAATTCAGCCTTAGTTCACCGTACTTATCACATTCTCACCTTAAAGGAGCCCCAAGTGATGATTTATTATAGACTTTTTTGCTGCTGCTTGAAGGAACAAGCCATCTGTGTACCATAAAGGTATGATAAAAAGCTTTACAGTGTTGTCTGTGAGGCAGATCTAGACAGTTATTACAAAGAGCAGCTCTTGTTTTAGAAGGGACTTGTAGTGCTGTGAGCTCTGCTGGACTGGCTGGGATGTAGTCCCATCCTTTCCTTCATACCCTTTCACTTCTTCCTTCTCATCTATTCTTCTCCACTAAAGTGTGATAAGCCAAAAGGCAAGAGAGTTAGGGAAACAGTAATGCTACAACCAAGCTCTCATTAGAAAGTCAAGTTCCTGGCAGGGCTGTAATTAAGTAGGGTTTTGTTCGACCACATAACTGTATCAAACCATGTCATTGGCTCCATCTACTCAAGCCAGGTCAAGCTTCATCTACTGATATCACTAAGTGAAATCTTGGTCTGGAAGCTATTTTAGCTGCATCATGCTGCTAAATCTAGGCTGTAATTGTCTGGATTTTATTTGGCTGTGCAGGCTGCAGTTATAACCCAGTCAAAGCACAAAATTCAGCTTTGCCAAGGCAGGTCAAGCCAGGCTTGCAGCTTCCCAAGTGAATTTTTCCTCAAGCTGGAATCCATTTTTTTTTTTTTTTTACTGCTTCACCTGGTTGATCAATGGGTCCCATTCAATGATAATATTGACTTAGAAAACTAGCTCAGAATGTCAGATGAAGTTCATACCACTCCAGACTACAGGAAGCAATGGTAATCATCAGCACTTTATAGCAAAGCAACAGCACAAAATGAAGAGAGATTTTAAATCCTGTCCTTGAATCTACAGGAAGATGCTGTTCCAGTGCTTTGTCACAGGTTTAGGGAAGCACTTAATTGCAACTTTTCACTAGCTTCTGTTGCTGCCTGGACCCCATGCTTGCTATTCTATAAGTAACTAGGCTTACAATTTCTGACCCAATATTCACACATAAATCTGTCAGTTTAGTGTTGTATGCAGCAATTTAATCTGTTGCAGTGTGACATTTCATGTTGGCATCCATACTTCCAAAGTGGAAGCTCACTTACGCCTTTTTGTTTCAAACAGCAAATGAGAATACAGTAGTATGCTCCAAGTACTCTTTACAAAACACCTGTAAGGTTAGAGCAAACCTCAGGAAAACTCAAGTTTAAGTATTACAGTTTCATATTGTGACCTCAGCCAATTCAGATCTAAATTTGGCATTCTTACAGTAATATTTATTTGATATTAGCTGGTAAAAAGACCTGAGGTATGAGAATAACTTATATTCTCCCCTTTCCTTTGAGTTGTCCACAGAAGTTTGATGTTCCTGAGTTTCTTTGCCTTTGAATGGTACAGTACACAGGGTAATGCATATTGATGAAAAAGTATAAGAAAACAGAAAATTCCTTCTTGCTCATCAACAGTGTTGCTGCTGGTGAAAAAAACCAGCTGCTGTGGCAGCTCCATAAGCAAAGGGATAGACTTAGCTCTACTTTCCCACACTGCACTGATTATTTCAGCTGATGTACTGAAAGAGTTCACACCATGTATAAACCTGGGAAAAAATGTTGCCAGTATGTCTTGGAGAAATCTATGGGCAGGGGAAATATAGAGCAAAGCTCCTATGTTTTCAGAAATACATACTGACTCCAGCTGAGAGCTTTCAGAAAAACCACAATTAAACCTTTTTCTACTTACAGCCTACAGAGCATGTATCACCTGTTTGCTACGTGTACTCAGGTTGGAAATGTTGGTATCAAAAAGCTCTGGGAGGTTGCATGGGTAAACTTGCAATGCCTCATTGGATAAGCAATTTCTGAATCTGCTGGCATCCGGTGTGTAAGATTCAGTTCTCAGGAACTGAATTTCTAATGAATATAAACTTAAAGCTTGCTTAACAATTTGATATATTACTCTTAGAAACACAGAATGGTTGAGGTTGGATGGGATCTCTGTAGGTCATCTGGTTGAACCCACCTACTCAAGCAGGACCACCTAGAGCCAGTTTCCCAGGACAACGTCCAGTTGGCTTTTAAATATCTACAAGAATGTAGACTCCATAACCTCTCTGGGCACTCTGTGCAGTGCTAGGTCACCCTCACAGTAAAAAAAAAAAATATTTCCTGATGTTCAGACAGAACCTTCTGTGTTTCCATTTGTGCCCATTGCCTCTTGTTCTGTCACTGGGCACCACTGGAAAGAGCCTGGCTCAGTCCTGTTTGCACCCTCCCTTCAGGTATTCATATCCATTGATAGGAACCCCCTGAGCTTTCTCTTCTCTAGGCTAAACAATCCCAGCTCTCTCAGCCTTCCCTCATAGGAGGGATGCTCCAATCCCTCAATCATCTTCACGGCCCTTTGTTGGACTATCTCCAGTATGTCTATGTTGCTCCATAGTGTGAATTTGTTGATTCCTGGACCCTTGGCCAAGATCTGTGCCTGAACAGCATGTCTGGCCTTCCAGCCTGCCACCTCCTTTCCTTGTAGCAACCCATAAAACTGTAGGAAAACAGGTACATGTGTCTCCTGTAACATTCCATTCCTAGCTGTTGTGGTAGGCGCTCAGCCATGTGGATGCTTACTTGCTAAACTTAAGTATGTGATAAGAACCTTTAATCTGTTAATTTATCTTTAAACTCATGGCATTAAAAAGAAAATTGAACTTATTCTGTCTTTTTAAAATGTGAGATTAGAGTTTGGATGCAGCCACACTAGTGAAGTGAACACCAGGGGTTCACAGCAGTGGTACCCAGAGTCCCACTGCTCCTTGAGCCTGTGCTGCTGGTGAGAAGGGATTATGTCCTGGTGTTTTTTTTTTTTTTCACAGAAAGGATATCTTCTGCCTCTGAGCTGGCACAGAGGGTGATACAATTGCAAGGCTGCTCCATCTGCATGCAGACCTCAGGAGCAGCAGATGGCTGGCTGCTGTTATTAAACTGTGCATCTTTCCCTGAAGAATTAAGGTTGTCCTAGTGTAATAACCTTTCCTTTTTATCTCAGGATTGCTCTCAAACAACAGTTAAAAGGGGGGAAACTGCCGATAAAACATTATCCTTTCATCTTGGCTACTGTATTTAGATCTTTTGTGATTTTTTTTGTATGACATCACCAAAGAAAAGTTTAAATATTTACTTGACACCAAAATTGGAGGAAAAGCAATGAAGAAAATGTGTTCAGTTTAAATGGAGATCAAGTGAACTGCACGAATGCAGCTCTGGTGTGTAGCCTTTCTACAATTACTAAGAAAGAAGGGAACATTTATTACTTAGTAGTGCTTCGGTGCCAGGATTTTATAACATCAGTAAGTCCCCCATAACCTCTGGCTCCTTAGCATTTTTCCCCACTCAGGGGGAATGTTCTTTATTATCCATGAAAACATAAAAAATTATTTCATTTAAAATTAGATATAGACATCCTCAGGTGTCTGCTATATTTGATTAATACTGAGTAATGTCACCCTTCTAGCTGATTAAATGCATCTCTAATAGAGCAATATTTTTGAAAGATATAATAAAGTGGCCTTTGAAGTGTCCAGTACGTGCAAATTCATCAGACATTATTTTGATTTTAATGGTATGAAGTCCAGTAATACTTGATTGCTCATTCACTTGTCTTTTCTACTGAGAGAAAAATAATTTAGCATAATTCATATTCTCAAAATTCAAATGTGTTTTTCAATTTAGTGTTTCCAGAATCTTGTAATATGTTTATATATTGCTATTTTATTCAGTGCTGAAAGCAAGCTTGTGTGCATGATTTTGCACAAATAGGTAATGTGCCGTTACTAATAGCATACTTTTTAAACCATATCAAGCAACTTCTCCCAGCGTGAAACAAATTAACTATTGGGGATCTAAACCAGAAATCATTGATAGATCATAGTCAGGTCTTCAGGGTTAGCTTGAATCATAGTGCTAGGGGTGAAAGGTCAGAACTTCAAATACTTCTCAATTCGTTATTTCCTTTCCTAATAACATTCGCTTAGTTACAGCTGTTACTACTTCCAGGCCCAAATGTGTAGCCTTGTTTGATAAAGATAAGATTTCATTCAGGAAAATCTATGTGGAGTTTCTCCTTAACTTTGTAGCTGAAGCACTAAATGATCAAACCAATACCCAGGTCACTTGCACACGACATGCGTGCACAGTGCACCATCGCATACATTAAATCCTGAGTAGGGCAGGGTAGAATAGGGAAAAACTCCCCTTGCCCTTTAGCAATGACCTATTTTAAGCCTATTTGAACTAAAATTAGCTGGAAATTGAAGGACTTGGGATAGTTCCTTGGCTGAATTTTTGCATCCCGGTCATGGGGACATCCTATTCCTGTGCAAAGACAAGTTCATGGACTGTAGGCTGTATTGGTACCCAAGCCCTTGAAGAGGTCTGCTGTTTAAAGGCATGTCCAGGAGTAGAGAGAACACTAGCAAAGTCGAATAATCCTTTGCTGGCAGAATGGGTCCCCACGGGGCCAATCCAGTTGGCATATATTAGAGCAATCTGCTGGCTCTTCTTGTGTTTTCTGAGGTTGCGAAGCCCAGCCCTGCTGCTGAACTGGCTGGGGTGCTGTAGCCTGCTCTACAGAGACGTGAAGTCTTAAAGGGCTACTTGTCTGAACACCTTGTCTTGGATCATAGACCTTATGTGTGGCTGGCTTCCTGCCTTGGAGTATCTTGCACAGTTTGTCAGAAGCGGTATGTTGGAACACTTTATAACGGAGGCAAGTGGGATTTGTAGGGTGTTTTCCCAAAAGAATATAGCTGGTTCCCTTCAGGAAGCAACACTAGGTTTGTAACTAGTAGTCTCTTAAAGTAGTATCTTGTCACTTGCCTGTGTGTCAGTGATTTCAGAACCTTAATTTAATCAATAGTTTACAAATGGCTGGAATTAAATGTCAAGTGAAATTTCAAAATCTGGGTAAATGCATTAAACTTAAACAGAAGCTCTCCTTTCCTATTTCAGGTAAGCAATTAGTGTTTGGCCTTCTTTAACTTTGTTTTTCTTTCAAGTGTTTTTATTCCCCCCTAAAATATTTTGTTCCTCTTCTGAATGACAGGAAATATATCAAAGGAAGGTGTGGTATTTTCATGGAGCTTCATTTCATTTTGCTCATTTATCTCTCAATCCACCAGTGCCTAGATGGGTAAGCCCTGTGGTACAGTGCACCCCCTGAGTGCAACAGCTATTGCTTCCTCCTTGTGAAACTTTAAGGATTAGTTCTGCTTAGGTAACAGGTGAAAGCACACCTGGGTCCTAGCTGCAGCTTCCACTTGGAAATTCATTAGATGACAACAAAACACTGTGTTCACCAGAGATAACACTTTACTTACTTTCCCCAAAAGGGCTTGTAACTCTGTCACTGGCTAACTGCTGCCATAACATAATTTGTCTACTAAACAAATATTGTTTGCTCTTGAAGTCTTGGCTACATCTTGCTGTTTGTATTTAAAGGCTGTATGTGTCTTTAGTCCATAAGAACTGTGTTAGTAATCAGTTTAATGAGCTCTATGTATTCCTCCTCATTCATCAGCCCATTGAAAGATAAAATATGTACCCAAGTAAAAAGAACTACTAGCATATATTGCAAATGAGTTTTTGGAGATATTTTGTATGTTTTTTTTTTCTCCCTGATGAAGACTTTGTTCATTAAGTGTGGTTTGGTTTTTTTTTTGTCAGCTATACTTTTGTGATCACCTGAATGGATAATTCCATATCTGCTTCTCCCTCTGAATTTGTTTTGTCTAACATGGCACTTAGAATTCTGTCGTTTTACAGCTCAACGTTAATTCCAGGGAGTAGATAACATTGTTTTCTTGTCATGGTGCTATAATACTTCCATTGTTTTTCCTCTTGTTTAGTATGCAGACTCTAGAGATGCAGCAAAAGAAATCTGCTTCTAGCTTTTCTAAGCAGAAACAAATGAAGTGCCATTGGTCAGTGGTAGTAGTAGATGTGTTCACAGCTTTGTAACTAAAAGTTGTGTAATTTGAAAGAGAACAGAAGGCTATTGAAACATATGGTAGGTCATTCTGATTGACCTTACAAGCATCCGAAGTGATTTCAGGGCCAAACCTTAATCGATAAATACAGTTTCTCTCTAGAATAAGTTTATTTCTGTCATTGTCAGGAGGTAATCTGTGTTCATCTGAATTCTTATCAGTGCTTCCAGGTTTAAAAATTTGGATGCACATTGTGCTCTCAAGCTGAAACTTGGGATGTGACATTGCATTGCACGCAACCAGAGTTGAGGTCAATAGACAAACAGAGCAAAGCTCATGTGCACATGATCAGTGTAAATTGAAATACCAACATGCTTATGTATAAACTATTCATGCTTTCACTATAAGAAAAATATGAATTGGAGTATTAAAATGAATGTTAATATAAAGAAAGCCAAAATATTCAAGATTAACCACCACTGAATGCTATAGGATAAATCTCTGCAATTCTGAACTCTGCAGTATGCAGTATTCTGATTCATTTAACTTCAGAGAGAGGATCAGATAGAAATGCTAGGAATCAAGTCCTATTTGAGTAAAGTAGAAATTATGAAATGAAACAGCTTAAGAAGTTATTTAAAATTGAGGTTAAACAAATCTGTAGGTTGTAACTGCTGTCACCACAAATCCTGCTTCTGCAGAACAGCTAATGGTCTGAGATACTGAGGAAGCAGTATCTGGTTTGAAAAGTATAACTTTGAAAACAAATTAGTGGAGAAGTTAAAGCTACATAATATTTCCATAAATTCTAATTTGTCTGTAAATACTCACTAGTGCGAAGACTTTAAAGGAGTCTTTCTATTTATTCATTCATTCATAATGGGATTATTCTAGTGTACACTATAGAAGGGATTTTCCATGCATCAGCTGCTATTGTATGACCATACATAATTGGGTCTAAGTGCTTACATCAGCTGCCTATTATGTGAAATTAATTTTTGGAACATATGCTGTTGTATTTATACCATTGTTGTTTCATGCTAGATTAATTCTTCAAGGGTTATAATCACATGACACTTATCACTTTAATTATGCCTCTTTAGTTGCAACATATGACAGCTTTTGACTTCTCACCCTCTCCTTCTGCATGTGTGACAGATAAAATTATTAATAAATGCCTGTTTATTATGTAGTTATGCTGTACATGTCCACAGGGTGTAGGTTGGCCTCATGTATTTTACTCAGAGTACAGTGTCATCGGAGCCTTTGTGGTTTGCTAATGAGCTAAATCCCGCTAACACCACACACACTCTAAACTGCCAAAAGCCCTTTACACATTCAAACACATACAAAGACTCAGCTGGGTCCTTTGTATAAAAGATTAACTCTTTATTCCAATTAAAGATGAGCTGGCCTGGCTTGGTCCAAGCAATTAAGAACTGGAAGTAATGAACAAAATGATGGGCAAGGTGGTTTTACAGCAGCATTCATCCTTGTGATAGTAAGTGGATATTTCTGCAGATTTTGAACCTGGTAGGAAGAAAAAGTTAGGTTCCTGAGGACCTTTTTCCTCACGCTGGTCTCTGAGATGAGATCTGTCAGACATCCTGGTTTTGTCAAGTCTCATTTCTAGCAAGAAGCTGGTTTTGACTGTAAGCGGGTGAAAAGGGAAATGTTCTGGGATAACATAGTGCACTTAAATGCTGATATTCTCTGCACCAACACTTCTTACTGAGGTCTGAGTTGCATGCTACTTGACTTTACATCTTCAATTAAGGGAAACTTCTGCTAATAATTTCAAAATGTTTTGGCTTTAAATAAAAAGTTTGAAACTGTTGGCTTCGGAGCCTACTGGCCTAGAGCCTGCTGGCCTAGCTTTCTTGTGTTATTTTCCTTTTCCCTTTCATTTTCTTTCTCTCATTACTCTGAAACATCTGAAACTAGCTAAGGACGTATTTTGTTGAACTGTTGTCTTGGTTTAAAACTGGCTGAGTCATGGTCAAGGGCAGCCGACTACATACAGTGGAAATGAGGAGCATGCACATAGTGTTGCTCAATATGTGAAGAAACTAAAATGTCTTTTGTAATCCTTTTCAACAATAATATTGGAGTCGCTTATAACAATAGGCAGTACCTTTCCAAGCAAAAGTATTTGAGTGCTTTCAAATGCATGTAGATAAGTGACATTGCCTTCAAACAATCTGTCTTATTCTGTGCCTAGTGCCACAGGATGCTTCTCAACTCTTGAGTCTGAACTTCATTGCAAGCAACAGGTAACTGTATGCCATGGATTCTAGGTACAAGTTTATGGTCTAAAATAAACATAGATTTTTCTGATCTATTTAGACAGCCCTGACCTGTGTAGGCAGAGGGATGCCCCGGCCCTGCTTGCTTTCAGCTCATCAGGGCCATCAGTCCCGAGTGTCAACGTGCCTTCAAGCTGGACACCCTGTGGCTTGTGTGAGATGGCGTGCTGGCTCTCCCATTTCCTTACGGCCCAATGTTAATGGAACAGCTTGTTCAGGTTTTAATAGCTGGCATAAAGTAGGAAAATCTTACAAGTTATATTTATTTATTTTTAAATAAGTAAATATCCAAACAAACAGAAGAATGTTTTAAAAGCTACTTTTTGGCCAAGATATTGTTTCTTGTTAAAGCAACTTTAAAATCATTTGTCTGTCATGTAGGTGTACTAATATACTTCTTGACACAGATTGAACAAAATATTCCCAGGTGCATTGCATACTCTTCTAAAAAGCATAAAAAGTATTAACAGAAAGTTCTATACAATAGTTTGTGATTTGGCAACCTTAGGGAAAAAGGTACCTTGTAATTAAACACTGCTTTCAGGAAGACATTTACCTCAAAAGATAGAGCAAGGTTTATTTGTTCTTTCTCAATACCTAAAATGATTACTGTTACAGTTAAATTTGACTTAGTCGGATAAAGGAAAGCAAAATTTGTCCTCGTGATACAATTTCAATGAATGGAATTACCTGATCTGAATGAAAGCAGAAGTTCATCTGTCCTGCTAGTATTTGAAACTGATTCGGCTATTTTCATTAAGTGTACCCATAAAGGCAGAAAAATCTTCAATCTGAGCCAGGTCTGCAAAGTTACCTGAATGCCGATGACAGTGGGTTTTTCAAAACTGTCACTAATGGGAATTAGATGTCTAGGCTCTTTTAAAAATCCCACTGGGCACAATCTACTGTCTTAAATGTCTGAATACCTTTTTTTAAAAAAAAAAAAAATCTGGCCTTCTGTAGGTTACAATCAGTGGAAAAATCCTGTGAAATCTAAGATGCCTTAATATTTTAAGGACTGGGCATAAATCTCCATTGACTTTTAATGAGACTAAATTTTTTTTGAAACTATTTTTTGTAGCATCAATATGTTATTGTAACACTTGTTTGTCTTACTTTAGAATCATGTAATCCGGTAGATTTCATTGTCACTTTGAAGGGTGGCACAGAATAACCTTCCCAATGCATCAGTTAAAGCATGTCACTGGCAGCTGGGGGGAGGGCTGGTTTTCTTGTTCTTGCTCTGCTTTTTTTACGTGTTCTGTTTTTTTCACCTCCATAACCTTGTCTGATGGGCATCCCTCACAGTTACAATGCCTGATGTGCTTCCTGACATCTGTTCAATTTGATTTTCTATAATTTCCATTGATGCCCCTGTTTTCCTGCCATTAAACTAGTATATTGCCCAGCTGTATTCTGGGTCAAGAATGGGCAATCTTTTAAATCTAGTATAAGGTGAAATATGACTGTGAAATGGAAAAGGGAGGAGGGGGAAGACAAGGATTATAAAACTGACTGAAAGGCTGTCTGTCCTGGAAAGGGAAGGTGTGTGTTTTATCTGGGAGAGTGGAAGAGAGTGAAGGTGCATGTATATTTAAGGGAAGAGTATAATATATTTGCTGGCACTGGAAGGCTGTGCATCACCAGCAGCTGAAATTCTGTGTCTGTAGTTGAGATGAATACAAGCAGACAATATCAGCCTTTCTACCCCACAGTGACTAGCCATTGACCTTAACCCTGAAGGAAAGGGGCACCCTCACTAGGGGAATTGCATGCTTACTCAGCCCTAAGCCACATCTGAGCTGAAGCTGCCAATTTTGCCAAATTATGTGTGATGCTTTTGAAATGTGGACTATTGTCCACCAGGGACTAAGCTGAAATGACCGAATTCATTTCACTTAGGTTTTCAATGGCAATAACATTATTTAAAAAAAATACCAACTATAAAACATTTATCATTCTGATTTTATTCATCTTTGTCATTTACTTATGTTTCATGGTAGTTTGTAAAAGGCAGTGAAGTTAATGTCCCATTATTTCAAACCCCCAAGGTTAGATTTTCAGGCTTAAATTGAATTTAAAAACCACATGTATAGTTAATTTGTACATTAACAAAATTTCTATCAATCACAAGAGCCTTGAGCTCTTGCAGATTTTTTTTCATGTTTTACTGAAATCATTACTAGCTGAAAAAGAGCCTAGAGATACTGAGATATGTAGTCTAAAATGCCTCTGAGCAATAGACACAGAAATGCTTCCTTAGGTGAATCTTTAGCATTCCTCTGCTATGCAGAATAGCAAAGATAAACGTAAGAGCTAATGTACCCTTAGGTTGTTGGTTCAAGTGCTGCCAGAGCATCCTCTAACAGTGTTGCCAGCAAGTGTAATAACACCTACAGCACTGTGTTGGTAGTGTTATTTTTTTATTTATTTTTTTTTTTAGAAAACTAAGCTGCAGAGCTTTTAACTGAACACTTTGAAGGACTTTTAAATCAACTGGTAAATTTTAAAATAGTTACTTTGTCAGGAAATACATTTATTTTTTTTCCTTCGTTGTGAAATTTTCAGAACTGACTCTGCAATGTCTTGCTGGAGACAATGAAAATCAGTCACAGAGCTCATTGGTCTTGGAGACAGAATGATAATGTGTTTTGTATTAACATTAGGAAAAAAAAAATACATCACACTTTCCTTTTCAAAGGAATGAGGTTTTGGGGAAATACTGCTGTTTATTCAGTTTTTAAAGGAAGTAGAAAATGCCCAGACAACAAAAGTTGTGCTGTAAACTGTCCAACACAGGGTGGAGAGTGATGGTACCGAGTATGTTCTTCAAGGCCTCAACTATGAGTCTCCACACATTTGGCTGCTTGTGGAGCCATGTGTTTGTAAATGCCCATAAAGCTGCCTCTCATCTTGACTTGAGCTGCAGAATTAGGGACAGCCTTAAACTCTGTCTTGCTTGAGCACTCTCTAAACCTGTTTGAGGCCACACAAGCTCTGAGAAATCAATTATTTGATAGCCTATTCCTCTGTGGTCAATTGTTTTCAGCGCAAAACTAACTTTTGGCAGAGCTGAGGATGAACAGATGTAGACGCAGCCAGCCCAAACGTGTTCCTTTTGGACAAAGAATGGAATATGGGAACTACCCTGAAATAACCAAGGGACCCAAGATAATCTATGCTTTAAAAAAAAAAATAAAATTGGTGGTCTAGTCAAAACTCCCTTCTGTTTTTCCCCTCCTACAAAAGGCCATGCTGCTGTCATACTGTTTTTTCTGAAGACCTCACTTTGCTCAGAAGTAAAAAGCTAATAATAGCCTAGCTGACAACCATGTAGCTGTTGTTTGTGTAATTATTAATAGAAATGCTCACATCTTCACTGACTTATTGCCTGTATTCATATTTCCAGAAAATCGTACCTGAGTAAACTTGCTTCTATAACATCTTTCCTGTTTCCTCTTGCCAGCTACATTCATTTCCTGCAATTGTTTTTATTGTGTTTTTTAGACTTTAACTTTTAAGGAGAAAGGTATATGGCTCCTTATGCTAATCAGCTACTAGTAGTGAGAATACGACCCAGGAAAAAAGGCACCCAGGCCACTTCAGCAAAGCAGCAAAAGCCACTAACTGTGGCAGGGAACTTTCTGAGAACTGATGGGTCATCTCCTGCTGTATGTTATGGTCTATGGTGCATCTCTCTTCTTTTCATATGTGGAGAAAAAGGGTGTTTGGTTTTTTTGGTTTTTCAGATCTATGTGGTTTTCAGATCTATGGAAATAAAATTTTCTGATTTGTATGTATAATTATTTTAGGCTTTGGAAAAGAACTGGAAATAAATTACCTGCCAAGCATTTTCACCTCAGTTCATTTCAATGTCAACTTTTTCTGCAGTTTAGTAATGGTTAGAAGAAAATTATTTTGGCCTCTTGCTGATAGTCACATTTCTCCCCTGCATTACTTAACATTGTGGTAGGACTGAAAATTAATCTCCTTCTGCAGTTTTTTAACCACCTTACAATAAATATGTAGTTGGCCTTTGAGTCATCTGTGCCTTAGGAAAGCAAGTGCGATGGTGGTGGTAGGCTGCTTATTCAGATGACTCCTTGCTAACATGAGGCATGTGCTGAGCTAATCTGACACTGCTCATCCTGCTCTGTCTTAGTTTCTTCAGCACATAGTTGTGCAAATTGATTGCTTTTGCTGGTAACACACTAACAAGCTCTTTGGTATTATTCACATGACTGCTATCTAAGGTGAATAATTGTGGAATTGGGCTATCTGCCAGCTGAGAAATTCAGTCACTTTTACTGAGTATTTCTTTACTTTGCAAGTTGACCTGTAATGAGATTCTGATGGTGATAGATAGAAGCTTTTCAGCCAGCATAATTCAATGATGAAAAATGATGGGTATGAAATCACATTTCTTTCATATCATTCTCCTGCTCCTTCTACTGCATCTCTAACTACTTTTTTTTAAGCAATAGATAAGGATTATATTACAAATTAGGGTAATATCAAGCAGAAAAAATAGACCATCTGAACAGTAAGACTTGCTGCACTCAGTAACACAGGAAGATTCTTCACCCAGCTTTCCTAAAATGCGTTTTCTGAAAGGGTTTGTGTTCCATTGCCTTTGTGTACCTGTGCTCTTGTGTACAGACATAAGGATTTTGTTAGCTGCCTACACAAGTTTCTGCCTTTGTAGAATCTTGCTGATTCCTTCAGGTTTGGTTTCTTGTCTGAGGAGAGTGATGCTTCCCCAGAGCTCTGCTGTTGGTCTACAAAGCTGGTTGCTTCCCCAGAGCTCTCCAGTGTCCCCATAGGGTTAAAGCCACTTGTCTTCAGGGTTTTGTCTGGCTGAAGACTTTCATGTCTACAGCCTCTGAAAGTTTGCTTCTATTGTAAGGATTGCTCTTTGCCTTACTTGGCTTAGTACTTTAGACACAGACTGCTTTTCCTCACTACTTTAATTTTCACTGTAGATGAATTGCCTCTTCCTAGAAAGAAATAAAGATGAAACAATAATAATCCTTCTGTCACAAAAGAAGATAGTTTCTGGAGTTTATTCTTACAGACTGAATAGCCCATTTTTTTAAAAAGAAAACAGATTGTCAGCCCAGTATATTATCTTCACTTGAATCTTTACCATTCTGTGGTATTTCTATGAAAGGCAGCAATGTTAACGTTTCTGATTTTTCAGTTCTTAGTGTGCTAAAATACTTTTGGGGGGATGGCTCTTTCTGGTTCTGGATGTACTGGCTATTTGAGTCTACTGTTGACAGGTGCTATTCCTACAACCAATTTAGAACACTTAACTGAAATACTTTTTTGTTTAATGTCTTAATTGTGAATTATAAAGAAATTTGAGATAACTTGGTTGTTTTACTTTGTTAAATTTACAACTGCTTTTCTAACTTTTCTGGGGTCTTGAGAAATGTGCCTTGTTGCTACCAGAACTATTTCACATCTCCAAAAAGCTTTCCATCCCTGGAAAGGCAGTGTAATGGGGAATGCTCTCCTTCATAGTGCCTGGTGTTTGAGCTCTGCACCCTGGCTGAGCTCATATCCTCCCTGTCATAATCTCCAGCCTCATGGGTAGGGAAGGGGTATCTTCTGTATGATTCAAACCACTAAGCAAGGAGTATTCCTCTTTCCCTCTTTAATGATCGCATTGCTATAAGACAGAGGAGATATTTTAACTGTCTTCTTTTTTGAAGATATGTCTCCTTCATATGTTTTTATCATCTTCCTTGACAGTGACAAACACTTGTCAGTGAGGAGTTGCAGTGATTACATAGTCCCTCTTTAATTTGGTAGTTTCAAACAATAAAACCTCATTGTAAAGAGACAGTTTGTAAAGAGGCAAAGGTCGCAATATCTAGAAAACAGAGAGGTGTCTGAACCCAAGAAGCACCAACCCAATTAGGAGATCCTGTAGTGCCACTATTGCATAAGAATACACTCTGAGAACCAAAAATTTAGACAGGTGCATGAGCACACCAGGTAACTTGTTATGTTGTTGGCTCCAGTGATCTCCCTGCTTCTTGGTGGATGCTGTGTATCCATGTAATATCTCCCAGGAAAGAGAATTTTACAAGGAGAAAAGCCCCACTCTCACTGCAGGACCCTACCAAGTTTGTTCTCAAGAAGCCTTGCTTCATAATCACAAACTGCAGCTCTTTCAGTTAACTCAAATACTGTACTGATGAAAAGATGAATAGTCAAGTTCATCTCCATTTCTTCTTTGCGTGTATTTGTTTGGGACATAGAATTTCATGCATCTAAGAATGTTCATTGTTCACCTCAATTTCAAATAAGTAAATCTCTGCTGATACTATCCTGTCTGAGCTATTTGCTGCAAAAATGATACAGTTTTCATTTTGTTGAGCTTATTTATTATAATAAGGGAAAATGCAGTATTTTTTCCTCAGTTCCAACTTCGTAAGAACACAAGTCCTTTTTCAGCTCCATTTGAAATCAATGTGAAGAAATTGATTTCAAAGCCCAGTGAATTCAGTAGGAGTTACTCCATTGACTTTTAATGTGCTTTCAGGTGTGCTCTGTAATAGGGGTATGATCACACCTGAAACAGGAAAATGTCAGTCTTGCAATAGGGTGATGAAATTCTTATTAGCATAAGAACTATCTTGCAAGGTGGACTCTTGAGGTAGTATTTGCCACAATTTTAAGGGTACACAGACCCCGCTGAGGAAATAGTCTTTTTCAGTCAATTCAATGACTGTAGAGTCTGAGTCCCCAAGGGCTGTGGTAGGCCTACTATAAATTTAAAAAGCTGAAGAAAGTATTCCTGAACTTCAAAGAGAAGGCAATACTCTGGATTCTTTCAGCTGTTTTTAACTCACTTTAACTTAAATTATGTAGCCTGTTGCTCCAGTGCCTTTGAAATGCCTGGGGATGCCTGTATGTGAAAGCAAGTATTGAAATCTTAAAAAAATAAAACAGCCGGATTGGACTGGTTTTTTTGTTATCAAAGTGGGCTGTGCTGAATCCCATCTGTATTTGAGACAAAACATAAAAAACCATTCACTCTAAGCTATCTGGAGTCTCTCTCTTCAGATGAAAATCAAAATGTTAAAGCAATTTCTTTGCGCTTACATATTTAAGACCTTGAGCCGTTTGCAGAAACAGCATTATAGCACAGCTTTTAGGGAACTGGACCCATTCATACCAGCTTCACAATGACACAGATGCTTTTGTTATTCCCTGTATTTGGTGCTAACTCCTTTTGATATTTTTTCTTTCCTGCACCAGGGTGTAAATAACTGTATCTGCAGATTTATTCCAAAGCAACCATTAAATTAGTGCAGTAGGCAGTTGCTCCTTCAAACACTAAAGAGATGCTCCCTAGTGAACAGGGCAAATGTCACTCCTATCGGATCAGGCTATAGGTTATTGTTCCTTCTGCAATTAAATACAGACAACCTTCAAATTCAAGCTTATAATAGCTGATGTGGAAATGGTTGTGAACATGAAGTGCCCAAATAACAGTACAAATAAACATCAGAGCCTGTTACTGGGTTCAACTTTGAAGACTTTGATTGGTTTCCTTTATCTCAAGCCCCCAGGTTTCTTAACAAGAGACCAGAAACTTGACTGCAAGAATACTTTCTATCTTCCATATTACTGATTAGTTTTAAAATAAAACAACTAGTTCTTCAGACAAATGAAGGAGATGCGTTGATTTAACGGGAGGAACGGTAACAAAAACTAGCAAGGTTTTCTATAAGGAAAAATGATGGGCTGTTTCTTGTACATGCAATCAACTTTCATTTCCTTATGAGTCAGGGAAACAGAATTTGACTTGAGGTACATAAGCTACTGTCTTCTCCAAATTCTGCAGGAAAAAATGAACTTTGCAATGCCTTCTATACTGTTCTTTAGCATATATAATTAAATTTGCTCTATTTTGTCTTTAATGCATGCTAGTATAAAAGATTACAAGCATATAAAACAATGGAAGAGAAAATGAAAATGAGTGCTAAAATGAGCCTGGATAAACCGAAAGCAGGTTGGTTAAAAAATTGTATCTCAAGGCAGTGTTTGCATAATGAAATACAGACTTTTACTGTATTTCTGGCATTGCTTCTGTAAGTATTCCATGAGCAGACAATAAATATGAGAGGTGTGAGGAAATACCAAAAGTTTTCCTTTTAAAATTAAATTTCAGTTTCTAAAAACTGCTAGCCAGTGATGTTCACAAAAGAAAGACTGGAAGTGTTCTATACCACCTGCCTCAGGAGGACAAAGCTCTCCTACTTGTTTTGTTGAAATGGCTTGAATTCTAGTAATTTTATTAATGAGTGTGGACTGGAAATATGCCTAGATAGATGTTACCTCTACACCTTCTATTCTTTCTTAAGCTAAGTCTGTTCAAAGGCAAGAAACCAATATACTGTTTTAAATAAATTCTAGCTTAAATTTTATTATGCTCAGATCTTCAGCTGATTTGCCATTCATCTCTTGAAGAATAATAAAAATCAAGACTCTCTAAACTGTGTAACAGTCAACAGTCCCTTAGAGTCCCAGGTCAAGATTGTTGAAAACTCAAAATAAACACAAACTCAAGCACTTCCAACACGGAGCCTCCAGCAGAGAAGTATATAAAACTAAAAATGTCTGAATTCATGTTGAAATAAATGATATTGCTCACTTTCAAAGGAAGAGGCTTTTATGTGGAGTAATGGTTTGCTTTTATTGGTTAAGAGGCAGAAAAATCCATAAATACAAATTAAGTAGGGGCAAGGAGTAAAGACTGGAATGAGAGCACAAAGAAATCCCCGGGGCTTAGCCTTGGTGAGGTTCTGTGTCACCAACCACTGGAAGCTGATTTTCCAGTTGGCGTATACCCTCTCAGAGATGCACTGGGTAAGGACGGTTAATGCCGAAGGGAAAGGAAGAAGCTTATTCTTGTTAACATGGCATTTCCGTAATGCCACATTGGGTCAGTGAGTGTCTGTGTAATTTGTAAGGGAAAGCTGCATAATGCAGCCTTGAGGCAGCAATGCTTTAGTTACTCCACTAATGCAGTGTATTAAAAAAAAAAAATAAAAGAAATAAAACCTTAAATTAGCAGTGATTAGTACTCATCTTTTTATCGTTGCTGCAGATGCTGTGATATTTATTTTTGCAATTAATAAGCTTGAATCAATTCTTTAAGCATCTTTCTGTTATGATTTACAGGGGGTATTAAGCCATCAGACCTATCAAAAGCATTAATCTTTAATACAAGGGCAATTCAGTTATCTTGCCAGAAAGTTTTAATTAGAAGGAAATTCTTCATCTCTGTGATACTTAGCTGTATTAATCTTTCCACATCAGTGTATCAAGTTTTGGCTGCAGGAACAATGTTTTAAGTTAATTAATTCTTAAAGAAAAAAATGTGTTCTGAAAATTGAGCTTCTCTCTCGTTTGCTAAACAGCTTCTCAGTGCCTCTTTGGCCCTTGAGTAGAAACTTACTTTTATAAATTGTACCAATATAAAAAGCTGAACAAGGTTTTATGAAAGCATGTGCTTATAACCTCAGAGTATGCAAGCAGCTCTGCATGTGCTGGTGGGACAGGGAAGGGGCCCTAACACTTTCTGATGAGCTCCATAACAATCCTTAATCAGCCTTCTCAAAGCACCAGGACTGTAATCATTACTGTGACCAGGAACTAGGGCCTCTAGGAAGCTGATGAATGTAGAAGACTTTAAAGTAAAGAAGACTTGACTACAACAAAAGTAATTCTCAGAAACGGTAGTGCAATTAAATCTTTTTTCACATGGTACATTATCAAAATGAGAATTTTTCTCTTTCATTCCAGGAAAACATTTCAGACATTACTTTTGTCAATATATTAGTGGTAAACCTTGATTAAGATGATTTGCACAACAGAAAAGCATATTTCAAGTTTCTAATTTATCCTAAATTGCATTATATAGAAGATACTATTTTTCTTTAGTAAAGCAATTGCATAAACCAAGAGAGAACACTTGCATTAAATGAAAAAAAAAAAACAAAACCAAACAAAACTAATTCCAGGTATTTTAAAAAGTTCACAAGAAAAAAAATCCCCAATCTAAGAATGATATAATCCTGCCTATATATTTGTTTCCCACAATAGTGTTTTTTCATTGTAATTGCTGAGTTTACAGGAAATTGTTAGTGTATTCCTATCTAATATTTAATAAAAGACGCATATTTCTTTTTGAATGTTTATACACATCTCTCAAGAGGCAAATTTAATTTAAATGTTATATCTTGCCTCTTTCTGACTATCTTCCAACGGTTAGGACATGAAAACAATACAAGAATTCCCTGCAAATAAATTTTTGTTAAATACTATTATTTTGTTAAATACTTTGTCATTAAAAAAAGAAAAAAGGCTTTCGTTCTCTGAAGTTTGATGTTTTTCTCCTCTTGAAGAACCAGTATTCTGAGAAACAGATATCCCATGGCACTTCTCTTCCAAAATCTGCCATATGAATATTCTTACTTCCTTATATATTGTAAATCTGCTCCTAGCAGTCATCTGCTTGTACTTTACGTTTTCTTGAACACACTGGTAAATTGTACCTGTATTGAAAAGTCCATCTGCAGTTAAGTTTTTTATTTGATTCCCTTCCCAGATGATCAGAAATAGGCTCGTGTCTGTATCCCATCCTTTGTCCAAGCTCTTCCTAACTTGATTTGCCAGAATAGAAAGATGGAGGTACATGCCTTTTTATCAATTGTGTCATTCTTTGGAGAAGCTGAATATTTTAGGAGTAAAGTTTCTGCTGTTCTTTGTATCTTTGACTTAGAGTAATTTCTTGGCTATGGTCTCCTCATGCAGGATATGCTTATGCAAGCAAACACAGCTATTGTGGAACATCAAGACAATCCTGCACCAGCAGAAATTATTTCACTATATCAAACGTAGCTGACACTGCCAACAAAAAAGCCTGATGTGACTTTTCAAGCAAGTTGCTTGACAAGTTCTTGCCCCCAAGGAATATTCAACTAATATAGTTTGTTTTGTTACGTAATACATGTACAGTACGTTTTGCTGAGAGAGTGCCTGCTGGAGTACTTCTGCTTGAGAGGGAATCTTTCCTTTAGATATGAATGTACACCTTTCTGAGCACAGAGTTACAGCTGAATAAAACTAGATTTGACAGGCAAGTATCCTCCAGGAATCATTATGCTGCATTAGGTAAAATATGAAGGAGTAATAAAACTCAAGAGTTGCATCTAATTTTCTCCATATCTTTTAGGATCTATTTGGAAATCTTCATGTTTCAGTTAATGAATGTTTGCTATTCAGCTGTTGCATTTCAAATTACTTTTCATCTGAGCAGCAAAAATGTCATAGAAAAGTGACAGTGGGGGCAAGACTGACTTACCTATATTGTCTTATATCGTTTCATTACTTCTGATAAGAACCACCGTATTTGTTGTCCTTAAAGGATTAGTACTCAAGGCGATCCCATTCAGCATCTGTTTCCAGAAATGGTATGATTTCAGAATTGTGTTTCAATAGTGCATTGTTTAAAAGCTTGCTCAAGCTACTGACTGTTTGTAGTGTATCAAAAAAGGAAACAAAGAAGACCCGGGAAACTACAGGCCGGTCAGTCTCACCTCTGTGCCTGGCAAGATCATGGAGCAGATGCTCCTGAAATCCTTGCTAAGGCACATGGAGAATAAAGAAGTGATTGGAAACAACCAACATGGCTTCACCAAGGGCAAATCGTGCCTGACAAATTTGGTGGCCTTTTACAATACTGCCACAGACTTGGTAGACAAGGGCAGAGCGACTGATGTCATTTACCTGGACTTATGCAAAGCATTTGACACTGTCCCGCACGACATCCTGGTCTCAAAATTGGAAACTCATGGATTCGATGGATGGACCACTCGGTGGATAGGGAACTGGCTGGATGGCCGCATCCAAAGGGTTACAATCAATGGCTCAATGTCCAGGTGGCGGCCAGTAACGAGTGGTGTTCCGCAGGGGTCGGTACTGGGACCAGTACTGTTTAACATCTTTGTCGGTGACATGGACAGTGGGATAGAGTGCACCCTCAGCAAGTTTGCTGATGACACCAAGCTCGGTGGCGCAGTTGACACGCTGGAGGGAAGGGATGCCATCCAGAGGGACCTAGACAGGCTGGAGAGGTGGGCTCGTGCAAATTGCATGAAGTTCAACCAAGCCAAGTGCAGGGTCCTGCACCTGGGACGTGGCAACCCCAGGCACAAATACAAGTTGGGTGGAGAATGGCTGGAGAGCAGCCCCGAGGAGAAGGACTTGGGAGTGCTTATGGATGAGAAGCTCAACATGAGCCGGCAGTGTGCACTGGCAGCCCAGAGAGCCAACCGTGTCCTGGGCTGCATCAGGAGAAGTGTGGCCAGCAGGTCTCGCGAGGTGATTCTGCCCCTCTACTCTGCGCTCGTGAGACCCCTCCTGGAGTACTGTGTCCAGCTTTGGAGTCCTCAACACAGAAAGGACATGGACCTGTTGGAACGGGTCCAGCGGAGGGCCACGAGGATGATCAGAGGGATGGAGCACCTCTCCTATGAAGACAGGCTGAGAGAGCTGGGGTTGTTCAGCCTGGAGAAGAGAAGGCTCCGGGGAGACCTTATAACAGCCTATCAATACCTGAAGGGAGCCTACAGAAGAGCTGAAGAGGGACTCTTTGTCAGGAAGAGTGGTGACAGGACAAGGGGCAATGGTTTTAAATTGGAAGAGAAGAGATTTAGATTAGATATAAGGAAGAAATTCTTTACAGTGAGGGTGGTGAGGCACTGGAACAGGTTGCCCAGGGAAGTTGTGGATGCCCCATCCCTGGAAGTGTTCAAGGCCAGGCTGGATGGGGCTTTAAGCAACCTGCTCTAGTGAGAGGTGTCCCTGCCCATGGCAGGGGGGTTGGAACTAGATGATCTTTAAGGTCCTTTCCAACTCTAGCCATTCTATGATTCTATGATTCTATCTTCAACAAAAGGACTGCCACATCTCCAATTAAGGCCCGGTGTTTTGAATGTATACATCTTGCAAGTGGCTTCATGCCCTAGCTGCATCAAATGCCAAGTTCTAACCAGGCTTCTTAATAATGAGCTGGGTGCATTGCTGCTGTTTTGAGAATTTCACTGTCGGAATAATACTAAAGTGTTGGTTAAAGGCTTAAGGAAGTAAAGTTCAGGTTCTGGGAAAACTGTGCTGGTGCTGTTTCTGCAGACAAATGTTTTCATCTAAACTTATCTCAGCTTCACTTGAGGCTCAATTTTTTTCTCTCCAGTTTCATACAACTAATATTATACTATGCCATAAACATGGTGTATAAGGCTGTTTTCTATGTATAATCAACTTTTTTCAACATTTCCTTTAAATCCAATGGAATATTGCTATTAATGTGCTATTTTTTTCTGGAGAAAATGAATAATTGTAATATGAAGAAAGGTGTAAGTGTTTCAACTAGAATTCACCTCTGGAGTTAGTGAGTTCAGTTGGTTTCTTAGGCCCTCGGGAAGCTTGTAAAAAAGACAAACAACGTAGATGGACTAGAATAATGTGCTTTGTGGCCAGCGAAGAGCTGACATGGTCTTATACTGAACACTAGACTCTGGCTTGGTGTTTGAACATGTCACTTAGGAGACCTCTAAAATGGCAATGAACCTAAAAGAAACAGGACTTCATGGGGTGCATAGAAATTGTTGTTCAGCAAGAATTACTGTATTTGATTGGCTTGTGCTTTTGAGACAAACCATGTCTAATGCAGATGAAGAGACAGAAGAAAAACAGTGGAATAATCTGAAACTTTCTTTGAACTATCTCACTTTTCCAATGCCGAAAACTGGGTATTCAGCCTTCTTCCTCAGTCTTCAGTGATTCTTGCTATCACAATTTTTGTTTTCAGGCTCAGTTTTGCATGCCTGAGTGTGTTTGGTTTTTTAAATAAGGTATACTTTCAAATGACTTACAATGTAGATTTTCTAGGCTAAACATGCTCTGTAATTTCTTAAACTGTCCTCTGTCATCTTAAAAGTGAACTCATTGGTTAAAAGAAGTCATACAAGTACATTCCTTTCTATTTGCACCTCATCTAAAAACTAGGTCCTAGACCCCCAGTTTAAGACTTATTTTGCACCAATACATTATTTTCAGAAACCCAAGTCTGTGAGCTATGAAAAAGTATTAATGTGTCTGAGGTATTGTTTATTTGTTGAGAATTTAATTTGTTCTGTAAGGAAGTGAGAACTGCTTTTCTAGCAGTGGTGAAACCAATGAAGAGTGGATTCTTGTGAAGTTTAGTCCTGTCCGTCTCCCGACACTGGGTATCCCCACAGTCCCAACTTTCTCTCCCTGCTTGGCCGTTAAAAGCTATTGCTATGCCTGATTCAGGATTGCGTGCGTATGTATTGATTAAAAAAGCCAGTGAGTACATATGGGGATTAGCCAAGTGGCTTCTGAGTCTCAGAATCAAAATAAGAACAGGACATTGAATGCTTCCTCTTCAGCGTGGAGCACTAATACAGGTTTCTGTCTTCTGTCTGCTCACTGACTTTCACAGAATTGCTAGTAAATTAATATTTTTGAGATTTCTACTGTCCTATCAATTTCTGTTGGAATTGGCTATTTTATTTTTTTTTAAATTGAAGGACCAGATGCATGATCACAGATATTTCTTTAAGAAACCCTATAAAGAAGGTTTTTATAGATTTTTTTTTAGATTTTTTAAATAAATTTTATAGATCCCCTTATTCTGAAATTCAGAAGTCTTGAGCAATAGACTAGTATGTCATTTTAGCCATTTAAATGATGCTTAAGCTGCTAGTTGTTTTATAAAGGCTGTAAAGCTTATAGTGAAGTTCAGAAGAGGTGCAGAGCTTCTCTTCCAGAGATCATAGAATTGAAACCGGAGGACTGGTACAGACAGAAGTATGCTACGCTTTCAGTAACGTCAACATCACCATAGCAATATATAGTATTTGTACATTTTCCAGTTCTGAGAAGTTCAATGACTCAAGAAGACTTAACTTTTCTCCGTTCTAGAGATGCGCCCCAGGTCAGGGCTGAAGCATGTTGAAATAGCTCTTGAGTAAAGCAGCTCCTGTATACTGCAAGTGTTCTCCGTAATGTATTTGCGCGGTGGATCAATGGCTTAGATTTTCAGTGTCATAAATCTGGAAGTTCAACAGCTTTCAAAAGCAACACAGCACTTACAAAAAGTAACCTAATGGTTGAGCAGAGATTTCAGTAATGGGATCAGCAGTGCTCATGGAAAGCAAAATATTCTCAAGCTGAAGAAATCCTAGCAAAACAAAACATTAATCAGACAAGGCAGATTCATATAAATACATTGCTTGGTTTCTAAATGCAGATATGAATAACCCAATACTAAACATTCAAACTCCATAAATGAATGTGCTAATAGGCACTTACCAAAATACATTGCAATGCTTTTGCATGTGTCAAATACCCATAACCTTGAAGACATTTATGCATTGGCTGAATAGATGTTTAGCTCTTACCCTTGTCATTCCTTTGTGTTAATACTTATGATATGGACCCAGATGCTGAATAGAATACTTGGGGCTTTTAGGCACCCAAGATTGTTTTTAGAACAGAGGTCCTAAACAGGTTTAGAAGCAGAAGTATCAAACAGTTACCCCTTGAAATCTAAATTATGATAATTTGTACAAATTTTTTCATACAAAAATTCACAGGAACTTCATGCTCCCATCAGTTTTGGTGTATATTATATTTGTACTCGGTACTCATCTTTGTGGAGGGAAAATAGTAATAATAGTGTATTAATTTTCTTGGCAAATTGTGTACTCTCTCTAAAGCATTAATATGATACAGGTTAGTATGTTCATGTGTATGTCTGAAATTAGAATCCTTCTATGGATTTAATGTGCTGTATCAAGAAGTCTTCAAACTGCAATATGTATAGCATCTACCTTCCTTATAAGGCACACACTTACATTATTCTCTTTGAAAATTTTCTGGCTCTCAAATACTGTGCATGAAAGCCTATTACATTCTCCTTTATTACAGCAACATCTCCTTGTGACATTCAAAATGCTTGTCTTTCAAGGATGCTGTTATAATAAGGTCCAGAGTGTTTGTAATAAATTCATAGAGATCAATGAGTAGTTCATGAAATAGCTTCAGTCACTTGTGTGAAGCAGCAGTGCAGCAATATAAAAACTAAAAAAAAAGCAGCTGCAGTTGCATACAAAATTAAATGCCTTGCTGCTTTTGAGATGAAATTATAACATTATGTTTTTCTTTTAATCGCGTGTGAAAGCTTTATATTTCTGTCTTGAAAAGAAATCCTCAACAAATTCCTGAAAATTTGGAGATACTGAATTCCACCTTTCTCTTGCTCTGGGATTTCAAGTATTTCCCATATTTTGGTGAAAATGTGCCAAAAGGAATAATCATAGGACTTATTAAACACTTGCAGACAGTCAGTACAATAATAGGCTTGTAACACCTCCTGTAACTCTTGACTATATCTTGTTGCTACCAATGAAAATTAGATGACTCTCACGCCAGGTAATTACTCTTTCACTATTTCTGTATATCTAGCTTAAATGCGTTAAGAACCTGGTGATGATTTAACAGTGTCCATGTAAATAAGATGTCATAATAAGGTTCAAATGCTGTTTTGAAGGAGTATCTTTTTATAAACATACAGGAGCATTTTTACATATTAGAAAGAATGTGTGTTTGTGCTGTTGCAATATACTCTTTATTTAAACTTTTTTTATAAAAGACACTCTAAAGTAATTTTATTGAAGCTATATCATTATAAATAAACCAAGCAGTTTGACACATAATGTACCCCATGAACATGTAGTCATGGATAATGGCAGTTAAGGATATTTTCATGCTGGAGCTACATAATTACGTCAGAAGATGATTCTAAATGCACAGACTTTGAACTGTGTTTAATTTTAGAAACCAAATTTTAAATTGAATGCATGTAGATTAACTGTGCAAAAAGTAAATTAAAAAATAGTTTTAATTAGAAACAGCTAAAATTATTCATAGTTAAAACTTTATGAAAGAACCTTCTTCATACTTGGTCTTAGAAAGCCAATTTCAAAAGTGCATATTTTCATGAAATAGAGCTGAAAAAGGAACGCATCAGAAATTGCTTTTCTCACTCATAGTCGAACCCATCATGGTTGCTCTCTAAAACAGCTAAGCTGCTCTTGATTTCCAAAGATGGAGTATCACTCTGCTTTACAATTGCTTTAAGCCAGTTTTGCTCTTTAGAAATCCAGGAGGAAGAAGAATGAGGCTGCATGGGGGTTTTGTCTATCAGTCTGCATAATCAATAGTTGACACAAAAGGACTAATTGCTCTTAGCATTTAAAAAGAAGTGCTTATTAGCGCAAAAGCTGTGTATCCTCTTATTGTAGTTAGCAACTCTACTACTCTGATACTTATCTACAGTCACAATTAGATAAAAAGAGTTGATTTCAGACAGGATCTGGGGAACAACTAAGGACTATCGGAAGGTGGGAAGAACATAATGTTAGAAATATAATCCAGTCTGTCAAGAAGTTTCTCTTTGTTAGTGAATGATTGGCCTGATGCCTTTCCATTTTACCCCTATTTTTAATATTGAAATCAAAATAAGCTAGGGGAGAGAGACTTTATATTCCTTGAAATTCAGTTAATTAACACTTAATTTTTAATGTTTTGAAGTATTCTGCCTCTTAAAATGTTATAATCATGCCTGTTCTGCGTTTTCTTCCTTATCTGGAATCTGGAAGTGCAGTAGAACTATAGTAAAAAGCTAACACTGTTTTGAGATGCTTTATTTTAAAACAATGAACAGGAATAGGCATAAACAAAATGTAAAGTGCCTTCCACTGGCTGCCTACATCAGATAATGCTCCAGACAATTGATTTTGTTGCTTGCACTTATGTATGAAGCAATGTTTTGGCCTGATTCAGCACATAGGTACCATGAGGCTATGGAAAAGGCTAATTCTACTTACCAAAGGGCTGTGTGTGTGTAAAACCAGATCACTGCGTGCACATGCAAAAAAGAGAAAATTAGGTTAACTAAAATGCTTGCAAATTATGCAAGACTGGTCAACATTTCCCACTGTCATTTATATCTTAGAAATTTACTGTAGCCAATGCTTTTTGGAGTTGTTTCAATTTTAAAAGCTTTCTGTAGAAAGATTCCTGAAATTTTTATTAGCAATGCGGTAACTTAAGAGCTTTCCACACCCAGTATTTTCATGTTGCTCCACAAACAAGTGCTGAAGTCTAATTAAATGAATGAGAAGATTCTTGCTAATTTCTGTGATGTTCTGATCAGAGCTGGTGTTCCCTGCAGATTGTGGCAGGGAAGCAGTGTAACAGCTTGCTGAAAGTAGGACACTCTGCAAAAGACTGCGTGTTGTCATCTTGTCTTAAAAACAGAACTGAAGTATCAAAATGGCGATGGCTTGCAGGAGCAAGAATTCACATCCTGAGTATTCTATTTCCTATAGGAGAAAAGCATTTTTTGCGCCTCAAAACTATATTAAGCACAGACCCACTGGCTCCCTGCTTTGCCGTTCCCTGTCTTTCTGCTCTCTTCCTTTCCAGGTGTCCTTTGCTGCGTAGCCACACAGCAGCTTGTGCTGCCAGGCAAGGTGGGGAGCAAAGGGGCGGAAGCAAGAGGGTAAGGGGTGGGACTGTTAGCAGGATTGCTCCAGGAGGTTGAATTGCAGAGAAACTTCACTTTCAAATTGCATTTGCCTAGCACTGGTCATCTACAACTGTATTTGGATCTACATGGACATTAGCTGGTAGCTCCACACTTCCCTGAGATCCGTGAGAGCTGTGAATGTACAGCATGTAGAAAAATAATCTTGTAGGTTGGAGGCCTTGATAGACTTCAGTCCCAAATTTATCATCGTTGATCAAATTCTCATTGAAAGGTGCCTGAGCTGCTATTGCAAAGGAAGAAACAGGACTTTATCACAACAGGACTTGCTTCTGTCTATCAAGCTATTAAAACACAACAATGTGCTTTAAGCTGAGGCATGGTTTTAACTTGAGAGCCAGACCTTTTCTCTTGTAAAATGGCATAGTTTCCTTTATTTCCAGATGAGGATTGATCGGTCCTTATGTTTAGGTATTTTTTTCATAGATTGTCCTCTTTAAACTTCTTTCAAAAGATCTGGTTCCATCAATGTTTTCTTAAGTGTACCATAGTCCTGTGCAACTCTACTTTTTTTTTCTCCTCACGAAGGTTCTCTGCCCTTTTGTGTTCTCGGTTGTTGAGCATTTTGCTGGTTTCAAACTTCTTCCTTGGGGTTTCAGGGCCTTAGGATTTGTTTTTGTTTATTTTATTAACTTTTTTGGTTTTCCTTCTGAATTCCTTCTAAAATAATGGTTTGGGGTCCTTTAGGAGTTAGACAAGCTAGAATGCTTGTTACTTTTTTTCTGTGCCTTTGTTGGTACATAGTATACCTGGTATACAGTTCTGCTATCCAACACTGTAATGTGTAACAAAATTGCTACCAGCATCTCTAATTCTAATTGGAAGTCTCTAGTTTTTCTCCTTGATCTATTATTAGGAAGAGTACATAAATTATTACACAAAGTTTTTCAAAGATACTTTAAAACATTCTTTAACTGACATGGTTGGGAATGTTTTCCCAGCAGCTACTTCTAATACAACTCTCAATTTGCTCCAGACTTCATTGAATGAGTATACAAAAAATCAGAAGCCTTGCTATAGAAGTCTATGTAATACAGAATAAACGCAGCATGGCTAATTCAGGATGTGAAATGAAGAAAGCTCTATTTCTTAAAGATAACTTTTCCAGAAGTGCCCCTGCAAAAGTAGGCTTCCCCCCCCCCCCCCCCTTCTTCCCTCTTATATTTATTCCTAAAGACTCTTTCCATCAATGTATGACTAAGTCAGTCTTTTATCTTGATTTTTGTGAAAAACTGTTTTTCCCTTATGGCTTCTTTTGGCCTAGAGCTTGTGAACCTTCAGTCTTTGTCAGTATAGAGTGAAGGAATACAAAATTTTCTGCAAATTGCCCCAGTGTATTAGCACTAGAGCTATGTGAACCTTTCCAAGTGTGATTTGAAAGGGTTACTTTCAAATCATAACTTCTGTGGGAGATCCAGTTCATGTGGGTTCACAGGCCAACCAGTTAAAGGAAAGGTTTCAGGCTGAGCCGCCCCCTCCCTTCTCCCTACGCGTTTTCCCATGGGTTGGATCTCATTACAAACCCACAGGCAAGGTACAGGGTCAATCACATCATGTTAATTCATACAGGTTGACTGGTTCACTGGGACTGGAAGCTGGATTAAAGGTGAGAAGTTTATCACGGCAACAGAACTCTGATCTTAGAAAAACAAACATCTCTAAAATAGGTCTCTAATTATCATATGAATCAAAACCTTAAATAAAAACAAGATCATTTTAAATAATTGAGGGAATCATACAGGGAATCAATCTTCCCCTGCCAGGAATACTCAGAGGTTGGCTTCACTTCTAACACAAGAAGAACTCTGATCTCAAGGAACTATTCCTTTCTGAAACTTGGGTATAATTACATGAGCTGAAATATAAAATAATAATGAGTCAGTTCTATATACCTGGGAGAATTACAGTGTGAGACACACAAGGGAAGGAACCATTTTAATGACTTTTCTGGCTGGAGAGGTGAACTCAACTGAAATCCTTTATATTTCTAGGGGGAGGAGAAAAGTAAAAATACCCTCAGCTGAGCAAAAATGACACTAGGCAGCTTTGATCCCACACATTAATTTTAGCTAATCAGGGAAATCTAAAGAACCATGCAATACTTTTCCTTCATGAGGTCTCTTAAGGAATAAATTTGAAGTACATTATCAACATCGTGAGTTTTACTGCGGTTGGTCTGAAAGCAGCCAATGGTATCTCAAACAGCTTTTGCTTCATTTCTCTTTGCTTATTAGCATAGTATTATGATCGGGCTTTATTTAAAAATTATTGTATCAAAAGTTTTTTCTCTAGACCTAAGCAAAGCCAAGTGCAAAGTGTGGATTGTTACCCTTAGCGGATGTCCATGCAAATTTGCACACTTCCTTTTCCTTTGTGCTTTCACTTGACTAGACTGTCCTTATCAAAAATGCAATTCAGTTTGATTTGGATATGTGCTATGCACACGCGAGTTATCTTTGGCAACTAGGAGGATATTAAAAAAATGGATGTGTAGTATGTGTGTGTGTATGTGCTGTATCTAGCATATATGGTACATACTAGCAGCAATTGCTCTACTTTTGAAGGTAGTGCTATACAGTAGATTTGAACCTAAAATGGCTGACTAGTTTCTAAATAATCCCCTAGGAAACAGTTTAGTCTAGGCCATTATCTTGATAGTTCATAATTAGGTTCAATAATAAAGCTTGTTTTGCTGACCTAGGTCAGATCATGGCGTCCACCGCATCTGTGCGCAGTGACCTTGCTCTGAGAGTGTATTGTTAGAAAATCCATTATTATCATCACATACACTTCGGAGAAGTGGCTGTTTTGTGAATTGATGGTGTGATGTTGCCACTTTAGATAAAAGAATCCATGAATTATTGACTTAATGAGTTAATGTTGCTTGATTTCACAACAAGGTCTTTTTAGTCTGGATGCTATTTACTGAACACATAATCACAACATATGAAGGAAGGCACAGATAATAGTAAAGCACATTTACAACCCTCTTCACTTCTAACAAAACAAAGTGTTAGCTAAGAATTGTTCTGTTTCCTTTAGAAAACCATTAAAACTTAGGTAACTATAAGCAATTCCTGTTTAAACAATTAACAAATAATAGTTTGTCACTGATTTCTGTCGCTTCCTTCTGTTTGGTTTAAGGTCTGTCACCAACAAGAACTTCCTAATTTTTTTAGGACATAAACATAGCTTTGTCCCTATGACTCAGTTTAATGCTGCTATCACATGGAGGCCCGTGAAAGGCTGTTAAAAGTCAATCCATGTCATCCAAAGCTCCTCATATTAGTATTTTTCTTTTAAATCAGAGTTTTCCAGTAAATTTATGGAATTCAGAAACCTTAAGAATATAAAGTCTTTATTACAGAATATAACCTGTGAGAGGAAAGTGGGAAAACATACGGATCATGTCCCAGAGCAGATATTGTAATGATATAAGGATCAGGTTTCAAATACCTATGTTCCTTTGATCCCAAGGTGTGAATCCCAGCTCTGTTAACTGCGCACCCTTACAAGATAAATAAAATAAGGGCTGTGTGCAGTTTCTTCTGGAAACATATGTCCTATAGAAATGTAACTCACTAAAATTGAAGGGAAATTTGTTTTCATAGAGACATGAGTACTGTAGAATTCAGCTCCACATCCAGGTCTTTTGGAGGGGACCATATCAACCAACACTCTTACATTTGTCTGAGATTTACATTAGTTCTTAATTAACTCTGTGGAAAACCAAATAAATGTATAGAATTTTCCCAGCAGGTATTTATCTGTATGTAACTCCCACCCTTAGTTTCTGTAGAAATAGGTGTGGTTCAAACATGCTGGCTATGTATGACCAAAAATACTGTAATGAGAAAACTTGATTCTGGCAGTTAATGTTTTTTTACGTTTCAGTCTTAGAGTAGTGTTAATTGCTGCTTCTTTTCTACTGGTGTCCCAGTGGCTTAAGGAGCTACCAGAAGGGATTGTGTCATTGGTGCTGAATGAGCTGGTGCTTACATATATGCAAAATACAGAGTTTAAGGGCTGGATCTCATGTTTGCTCTCATGATTTTTCATGTTCAGTTTAATATTTTCTGTATACCACAAAGGACTTTGGTCTACCTGGAAAATGGAAGGTGTCAGTCCAGAAGTACAAATGGCAGTGGGGTATTGTCCCTAGCAGTGTGTTGGAGGGGGGGGGGAGCCTGGGAAGCAGCCATCCTAGGCTTTCTGGAAACTTCTTGGGGGGAAGATGCTATGAAGTGCATCCATGCAGAGCCTAGTTGCTAATTCCAGAAGCTGATATTCATACTGCAATCTTGTCATCTATGACCATTGAGACGCAGCAAGCTGAGGACAGTATCTGTGATGGTTCCTAACAAGCATTGACCTCTCTAAGCTTGTCTGAATCACTGAGCTAGAAAATCATCAAGATTTCAAATCTTTTCAAAACATGTGTCTTGCAAATGGTTAAAAAAACCCAGATAACTGTTCTGCAGGAATCTAAGGATTAAAAATCTGAGAGTGCACATGGGAGATTTCCTGGAAAAAACTAATTGCATACACCTGACCAGCTCTGGTCGCAAACACACAGTTTGTGTTGGCTGGAAGCAGCCCTTGAAATTCTCTGGAAAACAGCATTTTGACTGTCTGTACATCATAACTTCTATGCAGATTGTTTCTGACTTTGAAATTAACACAATTAGTAAGTATCATCTATAATAAGTCGGTATTATGTTATACTAAGTCAACTGAAGTACTTCAGTCATGGTGAAACTTTTTTTTAGTGGAAAGTCTTTCTTTCCAGTCTTCAGTGTTACTCTGTTAATCTCATTCCTTGATCTTCAGTCTTAAAATTCTTTTCAAAAACCTGTCAGCATTACACTAATGTCACATTAGTACACTCTGTTTACTGTTAAAATGCAAATGAGTTAATAATGATTATCTAATTATGTTGAAGTGTCATCATAGCCACTTTGAAATGTTACTAAGCAGAAGGAATAATAACTAATTTTCTTCACTTTTCAAAAACCAAAGCATAAAGAGGGAGGAAAACGTTAGGGCTTTAAGGAAACTCTCAAACAAGAATCCTCACATTACCAGTATTACAGTTCAGTATTATATGGCTATCAGAGGAGATAATTTAGATAGTTATCTAACTTGCAAAAGTGGTTAGATTATTTTGCTCTGTTTAACAGTATCCTTGGTTATATTAGGATTTTTATATAAAAAAATATATAAAATAAAATCGATTTCCATGACAGAAAAGGACAAGATGTGATACCTACACAAAAGATGAGTTTTCTAAGAATGGTGAAGAGGAAGCACAAGTACGTCGTGTGCTTGTGCAGTGACTGTGTCCCCAGGGATGGCACAGGCACACTTGCCTTTCCCACCTCAGTTCCTGTACAGCTTTACTGCGGTCGCTTTTCCTACTCACGTGTGTTCGGTGCTGACCCAAATTTGCCTTCTGCAGGCTCCTCTTGCCTGCGAGGATAGGAGGGGTCAGGGTAGGCTCTTGGCCATTTGTCTTCCTTCCCATGTGCTGTGCTCTTTGTAAATGAAAGAGGGCAATCAATAGGGCAATAAGGAAGGAGGACAAGCAGCCTGCTGGTATACACTGCACGGGAAGGTCTGCTTCTTCCCGAGGTCTCACAGTTTGCTGGATCATGCTAACTCGCCAGTCATAGGTGAGGGAAATGAGACGGACAGAGTTTTCCTTAGGAGTGCGTGTGAGAGCTATGGAATACATAAAGGCACCTTGTTGCTTTACAGTGTCTTACATCCTTCCATCAGAGTGCATTACACAGAGGTGGAAGGGAGATGATGGTTTCATTGGTGTTTTGATTGAATGTTACCTCTGTGCACAGTGGAGGGATGTACTGCTTAGCCCAAATTCACAATGAGAAATGCCTGCCTTCTCTTGAGGCAGAACACAGACCTTGATTTCAGTAGTTGTCTGTGTATGCACCCAGCTACTAGAAATGTTGGCAGCGTCTCCTGATATTTTGTTTATGCCATGGAAGAAAAAAAAAATCCAAGGGTGTGACAGACTGTGTGGACTTCATCTGTACTTGGAGGTGATTTGTTTTGAATATACTCAGACTGGTAAAGCATATAACTACATAGCAGTAGATGTATTTTGCAATTTTTAAGGATCATCTATGTGTGTTCCAATCTTCCTCAGTGCTGTGAAGTTAGTTTTACAGGCCTTTCAAGGTGGAGAACCTGAATAATTAACTTTAGAACATTTAGGTGTGAACTGAGAGCCTTTCTGTGCCTGAAAACACTGCAATTTGGAAATTTGACATCTTATGGTCTACCAGGACTAAACTAAAAACTTTTACATCTGGTACAGCTTATATTGAACAATTAGGGGAGTGAATTTGTAGCTCTTTCTCATTTATATAAAGTACTCATTTCTAACCTTCAAGTGTTCTGAGATATTGGGCTTTAAACTTGTCAGTGCTCTAAGAGTGCCCTGAACCTCAGACCAATACATTTTGGGGGCAAATTCCTCATTTGTAGGAAGGAAGACAACATTTTTTTTTTAGCAGGTTATTATCTGAAAAAAATGATGGTTGTCTGCAAGCAGCTGATAGGTTTGGAAGGTTAGAGGTAGTCCTGGCAAAGATGGATTAGTGGGCAGAGTGCAGGTGGGATGGTCAGAGGTGCTGAAGAAATGCAATTTGTCACTTGGTTTCAGAGTTTAGTACATGTATGTCATTGCTGCATATATGGTGCGTGTAATTATTTTATGTGAGGGATAATAGTGGTTTTGGCCTTGCCATAAAGGGAACTGGTGTCTTTACTAGTAAGATGATATGAATTACCAGAGGGATTGTAATGATACTAACTGGAAACCTTTTCTGGAAACTCTTTGACCAAGCAGATTTCTGAGCTTTGTTAAAAATGTGTACGTTTTATTTGCCATTTTGTGTATTTGCAAAGCAGAATCTTTATATTAATACTTGGGTTTCATTCTGGGTTTGGGCTATATATTCCAAACAACTTCAATGACTTCATTAGCCACATTTTCAGTCAACTCCTTGCTTTCCTGTTCTCGTGTCCTGCAACTATATGTATTTGCATTTAGCTACTACATGAGCCAGATGAATTTTGGGCTACCCTGTCTTCTAGAAATTTCAAGTTCTTATACTAGGTTGTGTTGAGTATTAATTATTCTCTCTGTAAGAAATACTATTTTAAATTTAGATGCTCTTAGCCACTAAAATATTAGCCACTGTAAGCAAGAGTAGCAGAGCCGAACTTATTGGATTTACTAGGAAGAAGGATTTTTTTTTGCCATTAGTTCAATTGATACCTTCGCAGCTGAGATGCCTGTCAGGTATCAAGGAAGGTGCTAAGAGCATCAGATGATCCTTCTGCTCTTTTCTAATAAAACAATAGTAATTGTTGAGAATCTTCTGCAAGGCTGACTGTACTGTTTCTTTGTAGTTTTCTGTAGTAAGTGTCTGCTTTTATAATTATGGAGGAAAAACCAGTAGATGACTGGCACCAGAAGAAACCTTGGTAGTAAGGGCAGAAGTTACCAGAGAGGCAGTGTTAATGAGAGCACATCTGCTTTTCAAAAGCATCAATAAATTATTCAAAACACTAAAATGCTTCCAGTTTTTTCCTACCTATAGCAAAACAGCACAAGTTTTTGTTGCATTTCTCTACTGGTATAACTTTGACATCTGCAGGTAATCCCTTGTGGAAATTGGGATCTAATGTAGTTGCGGACACATTAAACTTATATGGCAGTGGAAGCAATAACATGTTTGAAAAAAAACATGGTTTGGATATAATTGTGTATAAAGTACAGTTTCTATTTTAATTTTCTAACTGAATTAATTTCTTACCTTGTATAAGGTACGTGTTAGTCTTATTCTTCAGACAGGTGCCCACTTATTTTTCAACCTTCTAGAAGTCACCTTGTTTGGATCTCTCAGGTTTTTTATGTTTCTCTTCAGCAAAGCCTGTAGTCAGACACCTGTCACTCATCCTCAGAAAGGCTTTTTATGCAGCATTTGACAGCACCCATGTCTTAGCAGGGTATGCTCTATATATTACATCTCCCTACACTATGAAAGTGCCTTACGGGGGCAGATCAGATGTGTAGGTAACTGAGGGCATGAATTGCAACTTTGTGTGGGAATTAGTACAGATGATCCATTATCCCCAAGGATCATACATTATGAACAATCTATTACATATTATGAATAGTGTAATAGAAGTAACAGCAAAATCTGAGAAAATAATTTTTAGGTAAAAAAGCTGTCTAAATTGCCTAAACATGTCTTCAACAGAATCTGTCATGTGACACAAGACAATACCAAGTGTAATGCACACAGTTCTCAAGTGTAAATCTGAATCAGCTTTATTCTGGTTTGTTATTTAAACCAGTGCAAGCAGGGGAAGGCTCTGCCTTCTGACTCTTTTGGTAACAGTGTGAATGGCTCCTGACGCTGCAGTACTGGGAGCCAAATGTGATCACTGCTCCAGTTACATTTTGCTCAGACATGGTCACATTTGCCTCTGCCAAGCAAAATAACTCTTTGATTACTCTATTCCTCATCCTTTAGTGAAGCCCTTCTCTTGCACAAGAAACTCAACCACGAGTTCAGTCTTGACCACCAGTGAAACACTGAATTGACTCACCATAGTCAGGCTTGACTGTGGAATCTTTTTGCAGATGAAGATGTCAAAAGGCAATCTGTAGTGAGAATGACAGCATGATTAACCAGAATGAGGCCTAAGTCAGAAGTAGCATGGACCACTGGGAAATTAAGGCACCAATTTTCACCGTCAAGATTGGCTGTGATAGGGCAGTATATCCTAGCAACAGCAGAAACCTTAACCTCACCATCACAGCAAAAACTAATTTTGTTGTGTTATCTGTTCCAATATCTTTTAATCAAAAAAGTCTTTAAACAGAAAGTAAATACTCACACATCACTCTTCCTGGAACTGCTTTCTTCTCTAATTGGGAAGTCCCTAATTCAGTGAATTAAAGGTTACAGAAGCTTTAACACAAATTTCATTTACCTTACCTTCTTGAAAAAGTGTTGTGGGAAAGGCTGGGAAAGTCTCTTTGTTGCAGCTGCAACAGGTTAAGAAAAGTTTTAATGAGTAACGTGTTTTTAATCACGCTTAGGATAAAATCTGTATCTCAAAATCCATGTTATAAAAATGCATGTTATAGGTTGGACCCATCAGGCAAACACTATTTAGAAAAATTACTAGTGGATAATAAGGACGGCTTTCATAAGAAAAAAACTGCAGCATTAAACACTATATCTTCATGAAGGGCATTAATTCACGTATGGTGAGGAATATAACGTGGAAATCCTTTTATTTTAAGGATAATGTAGCTGCCTTCAAATAACGCGATAATTTGCTTTTTACTTAGTAAAGGATTTCACAGTCAAGCAGTCATTAAAGTAGATTACTCTGCATACTTTTTTAAAAGTACTGTCATGATCTCAGCAGTACAGTTGGCTGTGTTAGATTTGAGTGACACTGGTAAATCTTTGGGCAGGGTTTGATCCTAAACTTGAGTGGACGTAGATTTTCTTCAATTAGAATTATGCAAAATATCTCTTTTTTCACACTGTGTTCTTCTGACGCGCGCGTGTGTGTGTATTTGTATATAAAGGCATGTATATGTGTCTATTTATGTAGGTATAATCTGTACGAGCAGATTCCTCTTCCATGTCTTGCCAGTTCTGGTGTCAGTTCTGCAATGAGAGTGCTTGAGACCAGGACTGGAGCAGCAAGTCTATAAGACATTTGATTCCCTTCGGGGATGTTCCGTATTAAAATTTGAAAAGTGGGTGAAATTTCAAGTAGAAGGAGAGTTCTCTGGAGTGACTCTGTTTAAGCAGCATTGGAAATCTTCAGAATGTGATTATTTTTTTTAGTCTGATTTTCAAGGACATACACCAATATGTCTTGATATTTCTGAAACTCAGGCTTTCTGTAGACTTGATATTAAAAAGGCTGCCCATGAATTCTATATTTCTACATCTAGATAGAAGGAGTTGTATTTTCCAAGCTGTCAAGTGCCTGTATAGTGCTCTCTATTTAAAATGGGATTCACAGGCATGTATCACTCCTGAAATTCAAGTCACTTCTATTAGGGACCCAAATTAGGTTCAGAGTGTAATGTGTATTCATTAAGATTTCCAAATTTTGGCCAGACCCCAAGAATATGTTATTTTAGCACACAATCCAAACATAATAGCTTTGGTGGTAGTAGTTGTTGCAAGTCCTATACTAATGAAAAGGAAACCAGACCCTCATTTTCAGTCTACCAGTTCTGGGAGATCAGAGCTACCATTTTGTAAATTTTGCAAGAAAACTAAATAAAGCCAGAGAAATATTCCACTATCGTCCTGCTATACTGGTTGATTTACATGTGGAACATGTATTCTCATTCCAGGAAAAGTTTGAAAATCTAGATGTGAAAGTTTGTCATGCTGTGAGCCAACTGTCCCATATTGATGCAAAAGGGAGAGAGCAAAAGCCAAGAAAATGCTTTAATTGATTCATCAATGCACCAAAGTGTGAACAGGCGTGATGAAGTGTAAAGAGGGATGTGACACCAGTGTGGCAGAGCTGTCACAGTGGAAAGGATTTCCTGTAAAAGTGATGGCACTTAAATGTTATCTAGGCCTCCTGTCTGAGCTCTCATATTCCCTGGAAACTTAGTCTTGGGGGAAGTGTCTGACCAACTTATGAGCAGCCAGGCGTCATGCCATCTCAACAGGTAAACATACACAGGCTGTGAAGAACCCCTAGTTGTATCAAGTATGAGTGTTTTGGGGGCTAAGTAACCTCTGACAGATCCAAACCCATCAACAGATATAATCTTGAGGGAGAGGTGGTGATCATTAGCAGTGATTTTATGTGGTATGTTTTGTCTTAAAGCATCATAAGACCTATAAACAAAGTTTAAATTGGAATCAATATCCACAGTGTTAAAATGATGCCCCCTGCAAGGTATAATGCGTTCCTGCATTCTGTACATGAGACTATATTTCAGGATGGTAGGGTAAGACTGTGAAGGAGAGGCTACTGATAGTGAAATATAATTGTAGGAGATGGATTTGAGCCAGAGTATTGTACCAGAAGGTTGTTGCAAAGTTCTCCAAGGGATTTTTACTGAAGAGATTGTAGCGTGTATCTCATCCAAAGAATAGGAAATCAAAGAGGGTGAAAGCCCTTAGAGTCACTCTGAGGTTTTGGCTCTGGATTCATTTGATTAACTGGGTATGAATGTTACTGATTTAATATTGATGCTTCTTACAACACCTAAAATCACTGCTGTGTGTTAAGCTTGCTTGTAGGGGATTAGACATGGGAATTACTCTGAAAGGGGTTTTGCCAGTTTTGGAGAAATGTTTGGGAAGGAACCCCTATCATTATGGCTTAGGCCATTTGCTTTTGCATTCAGAGATGCATCAGTTTCTACCCTGCTCTGGGAAACCAGAGATTCAAATATGGTCCTGAACAGAAAACGTTGGCAGAAGTACAAATGAAAGCGTGTTACCCCTACTACAGTTACTCTGCCACTTTGAAAATCACTAGTCAGACTCCATTTGGAATATCTGCAATTCTGCAATGTATTATAGGAAGGACATTGCTGACTGAGCTTGTAAAAGTGCAGTGGAAGGCAAACAAATCATGATTTAGGGTTTTGAAAGTATGACTTTAGAGAAAGATTGACCTAACCCGTATTCTGTAAGTTAGAGGAAAAAAAGATTTGAAGGAGTGAGGAATACTGGTATGGGCAAAAAATACCAAAGTTATCTGAAGATAGATCTGTGTTCTAGTTCCACACAGATCATATAGCATCATCAAATCAACGGTATGTCTAGGGCTAATTTAGACCACTATTAACTGTATTACCATAAGGTGGATGACTGCTGATCCAAAAACCTGTGCTTGGTGCTGTGCCCAGCCAGGGAGCAGGCAGGAGAACAGGAGGCTGCGAGGTACCTTGGGCCAGAAAATCAGGCAGTAGCTCAGCACAAATCTGAACTCAGTTTATCAAGGGCTTGGGACGTCATAGGGGTATCATAGGGAACGGGACTTGTAAGCTGACATTTAGATGAGGATGATTAAATCCCTCTGTAGATTTTCAGAGGTTCCTGGAAAGCCCAACCCAACTGAGAGGGGCAACACAGGAGAAGATGTAAGTGCTCTTTTTAAAAAAGGACAAAAAGAATATAGTGGGATGAGATGAAGAGAGGTGGGAACTGATCTCTGGCAGTGAGAGTCAGCAGACGTAGAGAAAATGATGTGTCTTGTAAATATGAAAAGAAAAACCTGGGCCAGTGTCTCACCACCCTCACAGTAAAGAATTTCTTCCTAATAGCTAATCTAAATCTCCCCTCTTTCAGTTTAAAACCATTACCACTTGTACTATCGCTACACTCCCTGATAAAGAGTCCCTCTCCATCTTTCCTGTAGGCCCCCTTCAGGTACTGAAAGACTGCTATAAGGTCTCCCTAGAGTCTTCTCTTCTCCACGTTTTCACAAATCTACAACAGCAGAGATGCTAAACAAGCTTTGAATGATTTGGCATTTGCATCAACATTTCACTTTTGATTTTACTAAAGTTTTAAGGTCTGAATCTTTATGTATATAAAGACAAATGCTCCTCTTCTGTAACATGGGTGTGATCCAGGTCTTTAAGAATGTGTTTTTGAGATGCCCAAAAACATTTTTTTCTGGTAAAAATTGATTTCCAATGAGTATGATATCACATGAAATTGAGTCTTTCACTTAACGTGAATTTGTATAAGGACCAATTATCATTGATTTCTAAGTTCCAAATTGTACCTTTCAGCTACAAACATAGCAAAGACAGTAATAAGGGCATAACCTAGAACTGAGGTTTCTCACTCTGTCGGTAGTAAGAAGATAGCTCGGGTTCCCCCACTGTACAAGGAACTGCTGGGTGGAGATACAGTTCCTCACCCAGTCATATACTACCTGCTCTCTGTCAGAAGTGAGAGATGTTGCTAGAAAAAACGCATGAAGACAGGTACCGGTGACTGAAAGTGGGAGCAGGATAAAACAAAAGCTGTAATAGGCCTTTAAAATTTAAGGACTACTCCTTAGTGTATGATCTCTGCTTTAAAGACATGAACAGCATTTTCATGCCATGTGACAAGCTGGAATCTCAGGACTTTATAAGGATAGTTGCATTCATCTGAGGAATAAAATCAGTATAGATAATCTGAAAATCTAGCTTTTTCTTGATTTTTGTATTCATCAATATTAGGAATAAAATGGTTCCATTCCAGTAATATCTGAACTTTCTACAAACATGAATATCCAGCTCTGATAAGTATTGATATGCTATTTTTCCTCATTTATTGTCTGGAAAAGTGGATGGAAAAATGAAATGGTGTGACCACAGTAGCATAAAAAATTGTGACACGTGATATAACTTACTTGGACTAATACCCTGTCTCCCTTCGCCATGATTTTATGAAAAATGCTGAAGTATCATTTTGGGCTGGGGATTTCATGACTGGCAAAGCACAGGTACAGGTTTAATGCTGGTAACATCAAAGAACTGTATTCTGCTTTTTCTTTTGTGTGTTCCTATCCATCTGTCAAACAAGGCAGGCGAGGACCAACTGGCTTATAGGAAAGAAACTTAACATACATCACCAAACTTGGATGAGACTGAGAGAATAAATGGCATTCATAACCTGAAAACACTTCAGCAGCTGAGGTATGGTTTCAGTTCATGAAACCATCTGTAGCACAGAATTTGTAAGAGGGAGCAAGCATCTGAATGCGTTGCGGGTAGCAAGAACACAAAGACCACATTGAAAGGTGATCTATATCACTAACAAAGTGCAACATCATGTCAGCTTTTGCGGATGAACTGGCCTATATTAAAGTGGTGTTTTATCTTTTATATTCAACTAGTATTCCTTATAAGGAACTAATAAAGGAGATGGTTGGGGTTACTACAATGTCTAAATCTCCCGAAGCCACAAACTGCCCCCAATCACTCATTTCTTCTGCATGGCAGAGCTTCATGATCTGCAGGTGCAGTGTGGACTGCTTGCCACAGTATGAGTTATGGAACTCTTCCCTCCCACCCATGGAGGAGGGTCTTCCTCCATGAGAAGAAAGTCCTGCACTGTCCTAGAGAGTCCCTGACCCTAGAGCCTCTCTCAGGCAGGTCTGAGCTGATGTGGGATGGAGCGGAGCAGCCAGGAAAGAGCTGGGGTGAATCTGAGCTTCAGGGATCTATGGCCATGGACAAACCAGGCAAACACGGAGTGGGGCAGCTTTTCATATGGTGCCTTGTGCCAGGAGCAAACCAGGCTCAGCTGCTCTAAATGATTGGCAAATCCTATGCTGCTTAGCTCTGATGCTGGACTCTCCATCAGTGCTAGATTCCTTCTGTGTATTTTTTTTAAAATGCGCAGCAAGCATTTCGTCATTGTTGAACTCAAGGTTTGTTAACCAAGTTGCTGTTTTCTGCAAGACAATTCCTGTGAGGACACTTATTAGTTCTTTTTTTTTTTTTTTTTTTTTTTTTTTAATTCTTTTGCATCACACTTTTACACAAAAGGAAAGCATCTACAGCTTTTTAAAAATCCTCAGAAATGTTTCTGCTCTGTGGTCATGAAGAACCCCAATCTGTGAGCTAGAAAACAGGGGGTGTTTTTTTCCCAGCAGGTCAATAAAATGATAGATGGATTTGAGCAGAACTGCAGTAGAGGACACACACTTTATTCTCTGTAGAAATAGCTGAAAAGACAAGTTTATACTGAAGTGGATAATATTGGACAGTCTTGCAATGCACCAAAATAAACAAGAGAAGATTGCTAGAACTATGCATATTCACTTGCATCAGCTTTGACATCTCTATATAATACACATTAGGGTGAGTGGCAGATTTGAATACAATCTTCGGTGGGGAAAAAAGTAATGGTAGCTAGGTTTGGTAAATGTAGTACATGTTTGATTTATATTTAGATACATCAAAGTCTGATTTTCCTCTTTTGGTCATCGACCTCTCTTGATTTCAGAAAAGTTATTCCTGATTTATACTTGTGGTGAGAAGAGAATCTCACTCCTGAGACTGAAATATTTTTCCCGTTATCCACATGCTGAACATTGTTGTTGCTCCTGCCAGGGACTGAGCCCCTCTGGGGGTGTCTCAGCTCTTGCTGCAGTACCCAGCCCACTACAAATTCTGCATTTCAGTCTGCCTAATCCTGCAGTTCTATAAAATTTACAAGGGGTAGAAGATTAGCAGTCAATATTTTAATTCAGCAGATTGTATTCTACTTGGTTGTAAAAAAAAGAATTAATGTTGCTGAGTCTTCCATGCATTCTTTTGAAACTCCTAGATATCTTTGCCTGCAACAGATTCTATTACAACATTATATCAACAGCAAAGATAGCTGACTTTAACAGATTAAGGACTTTTTTATAAAAGACTGTCCTCAGGCACAATCAGTGCTGACCAGTGATGAGCTCCATTCTCCAGGGAAGGTTTACAAAAGAATGTAGGCATTTTAAGATGTTGTCAGGGAGAATCCATGGTAGATTGGCACAAATGTTTAAGCAGGCACCCATCTACCCTCTTAGGCATTGGCATACCTCTGATTAGTGTGGCTAGTCTACAAATGCATTAACTGAGATAAGAAAGAGAATAATATCTGAAGTATGTCAGTATAAGTCCTCAATTGAATATGCTGGATATAAATATTTGTTAAAAATGTTTAAGATACCCAGAACGGATAAACTGTAGTTTGTGCTGCTATCTCTGCTCTTGATAACCTCTATCTGCAGCCTTATGTGAAGGCTCATTGCCTTTAAAGGTTGTACAACTTGTCTTGGATAGTGTCTTTAATTGGGAGATTCTCTTCTCTATTTCAATTGTATTGCAGAACTTCCCCTGTTAAAGACATTGAGTTAATGTAATCAAGAATATAATGTATGATGTTGGCCAGATTTCCTGTTAGAATAAGCAGGTAGAGCTCCACTGACTTTAATGGTTTCTGACAGTTGTGAATTTGATCCCATACCTTCCTTGAATAATAAGATTTAATATAATGTGAGTTTAGGGTAGGGCAGGAAGCCCCGAATGAAATATCTTATTGCATTGATTTGTCTCTTATTTTCTGTCCCATGAGAATACCTAAGTTGCAAATAAAGGGTCAAAAAGGACATTTAACAATATATGGTCTATACAGTATTAAAAGACCATCTCACAGTTAATCATATGATTAATTTCTACAAGAAGGCTCCACTAAGTCTGCAATAAAAAGAAGTAATGAGGTTTTATAATAAAATTGAAAAGCCTCTGTGATGCACACAGAAGTCTTTTAAATAGAAAGGTAAGAAAAATCAGCTGTCTTCCTTTTAGACTGTGGATTGCTGCAATAGCTTTCTCTGTGATGGCTCTTGGGCTATGGAATGACATCTAGCTCTGGCTTGAAATGGTCAAGTTATAGGGCATGTTTTAGGACTCTTTTCCTTTTGCAAGATGTATTTAAAGAATGAGAGAATGTTCACAAACTGTCTAATGTACTGTTATTAGGTTACTGGCATTTTATAGTAAAAGTTGCTGATCTACAGGAGGGTTGACTCTGAGGTGTATAGGATGGCACTGTAATTGTGTAAGAACTGCCTGGTTCCTCAGAGACTCTGTGGAGGCACATAGTCATGTTACAAATGGCAAGCAATAAATCTTACTGTAATGCTACAGCAGCCATTGTTGTTGTGACTTGGCTCTTATGTTCTGTATTATAGGGATTTTCAGCAAGCACATTAAATTCCAGTGAAAAATTCAAGATGCGTATAAGGACACCTTGTTTCCTGAGGACTAGGAAGATAAAGAAACAGTGAAAAATGCATAGTTGAAGCACAGGGCCCAGAATAAAGCACCTTAATACTAATCCACTGGCAAACCGTGCTGTAAACTAGTTTTACTTGAGTGGTATGGCAAACTGAGGAGAGCTCACTCATATGGAATCCAAATCATGAGGCTGTAGGGGGAGAAACCTGCAGATTGTGAACCTGGCACTCAGTCAGTTAGTTCTCTGCTTGCTAGAGAATGTGGCAACGATGGAAAACATCAGGGAGGTCTTGTGCTTTCTGTTGGGGGTCTGTCCAATAAAGTATTTTAGAGCAGCACATCCTCGCAATGTGCCATGGTTGGTGTTTCAGCTCATAGGAAGCAATTTTTCTGCCAAGTCACATTTACTGTCTCCTGATTGAGGTTAGTAATAGGTTTGACAATGCACTAGTAGTCCAGGTGAGCCTGACTTTAGGGTCTATTGAGAGGATTTCAGTAGCAGAGTACATTTAATGTGTACGAATATAGATTTTGCTAGATTTACCATGTCAATCTAGTCACCAGTGATTAGCCAGTATATAATACTTCCAGGACAGCAGTTACTGTGCTACTTGATTCTTAATGTTCCTTTTCATAGGTAGTTAAGCTATATTCTGGATAGTACATCAGTTTACCTTATTGTAGGTAATCAAACCAAAAGCATATCTGGTTTGTGCCTTTGGCCAGTATTTACACATAGGCTGCTATGTAGCACATGTTATCAAAGTCTCCCAGGCTTCAGGAAAACCAGATTGGAGCAAGCCAATAATTCAGTAGCATTACTGCTTGGCTGCAAATGCAATAGTGAATAGTCTGCAGAGACTTTCCGTCTGGTCCTCAGGGAGCAGATGTTCAGTTAAGCTCCTACCTTGTTCTGTTCTCACTATGACCACTGGAAACAATCATCGCAATAATATTTAGCATAATCTAGGACCTGTTTCATAACATCTCTAAGCAAAATCATAATCATATGCTTGTGCATTTTTCCTTGTCATGGGAGGGCATTCAGAACAAATATGAAAGAACAAACTGATCTGCATAATAACGAATCACTTCCAGTGGCTAAATAGCATATGCAGACAAATCTGGATCTAAAGCATGGGAGTCCTGCGTTCTAGTTTCCTGCCTTAAATTTAAGGCTGCACAAAAGAACGAGAGCGTGAGGAAGATGGAAATACAAAGTGCAATGATATGTTAAATTAGCAATTGAAGTTAAAACTCAGATAAAGAAAGACCCCAAAACTAGTCATAAGGCCAGTCTGACAGTCCCATTCCTTCTAACTCCAAAATTCTTTTGGTTTATGAACATGATGGACTTGAGGCATTTCTAGAGTCAAATATTGCTCAAGAATTAGCAATGTTGTGTACAGGAACTAATTTTGACTACTTGGAATCTTTTTCTGATTTTTTCCTCAGCATAACTTTGAACACAGTCCCTTGACATGAGTTTGTCTTAGTGTTCTGACTCTTTAGAAACAGAATATACTGCTAAAATAAAAAGGATAGTTTCTCACCTTTTATAATAAATCTGCATAATTTTCTAATGCCACTTGTGTAATCTGTCTTGTACAAATTTGCTAATTTTAAGCATCTAATATAGGAATAACTATTTGAAAACGTATGAGGGTTTGTTACTTAAAAAACCCCAACAGTTATTTTGACCTATCTCTATGTGCAAGAAGTATTTTGGATTTGACCAATGTGTGTATCTTCTAGCAAAACTTCTATATGACTCCGGTTCTAAACCACATGATTGTACTGACGTTTACAGAGTCTCTTTTAGGGTCAGAACTTCACTTGGAGTTGAAATACGCTTTATTTTGTCTTTCAGTCAGTGTTCAGGAGTAGGAGTGTCATGATTTTTGCAAGTAGAAAGGTCTTTAGGGAATTCTGTGATAACTCTTCTTCAGAACAGACCATCAAATTCTGATTCACGTAGAAAATGTCTTCAGGCAGATAAAGTTCTTTGAGAACCTCTATGAACTTCCATACAAAGTTTCTCCCTTCAGTTTACCCTAAAAACATTTTCCCACCTTTAAAAAAAAAACAAAACAAAACAAAAAGACATACAGGCAAGAGGAAGGGATGGTAGGTCTACAGAGTTGGGCAAGCTAGAATGAAAGCATTGCAAATATGCAAGCAATAAAGTAAGCAGTTTGAGTAGACTAGCCATACAGTCGCATGCAATTCCAAAGATTTACAGTGAAACTAAGCTAAATAATTTTTTCAAAGCAACCAAAGAATTGCACAGATTGTCAGTGTCTGCAGGTCTCAGAAAGCACTTATGATTGAATATTGGGCAGAAACTGATCTCTGGATTTGTAGTTTTGTTTGCTATTATGGTTTTTACAGCATGCTGAGATAAATTGATGTTTCTGCTAAAGGGATTACATACCTTGGAAATCCCCTCCACTGCAGAATCTGCCTTTAAGAAAGCATTTCTTGTGAGATCTACCCTAATGCAACCCTTTTAGATTGAGGGCAAACTGGAAGTACTCTATGATCTCTCTTCTGCATTGCTTAATAATAGTAGGACAAATCCTGAAGTCCTTATAAAATCATTACTGGAATCATTACACATTTTGTCTGATTAGGGCTTGACTGTAAACTCACCAGAGCCTTCATGACTCTTCCTCATGGGACTCTGCAGGCTGATGAAAGTTAGATTACTAATGCTGTGTGACTTACTCCCTTATGACTAAACAGGGCACAAAAATAGGTTGAAACAGGAGACAGTCATCAATTCTAAAATATTGGAAAAACTGCTAATCTAAGAGGCAGAAGTGAAACATGCATATGTATTTTATTTTCATGTATTTCATACATGATTAAACATGCACGTTTTCAGTCTCATCTTTCATGTGTCATTGTGAACACATAAGCATGCAAAAATATGGAAAACAGACTTAATATTATGTTATCTGCAGTACTGATGTTGATGAAATACTAATACCAAAACACATAACAAAACAATCACTGCCACAAAAGCATCAGGTGTACAGTGTTACATATACCACATCAAACCATGGAAAAACTGTTCACATGGGTCAAAAATTACAGAAATTTTCCTCTCTATATATATGAACTCTTTAAATTACAGCATAAAGGATGTAGGCAGTGTGTACCTGTCCATTGCTCTGAAAGGGAAAATTCCAGTATGTCATGGGCATAAAACTTTATTATTTGTCATTGCATCTGCCCTGCTAATATTAGCATTGGCTCCTTTCCCCAAACTCTATGAAGATGTAAGCAGTTGGCAGTCCTGGTGACAATATGTAAATTACTCGGAGTGAACCTAATCTTGTATAATAAATGCCAATTTGACTCTAAATTTGTTAACAATATTTTAATGTGGTAATTGAGGTCAAGGGAGACTCCAGTTAAATGCTAAGCTATCTATAACTGTCAATGTTAAATAGTACTTAGGTATCCTTGCTGAAAATCAGATATCCAGGTTAACATATATCATTGGGTTTTTGCAGCCAGAAATCAAATAAACTGTATTAGTCTTGGCAGCATGTAAGTATATTAGTTTATAAATGTGCAGCTGCAACTATCCATAGCTTTTTGGACTTGTTTTGTATTACAACAGACCAGTAATTGCACTTTTTCCTGTTCTGTATATAATTTTGATGAGAAACCAAGTAATAAATACATGCCTAAAGGCTTCTGGAAATTAACTGGCATGTTTTTGTTCTGTCAGCTGATTGACGAGGTTCAATTTTAACCAATTTTATTCACGTTTTCACTTATCATTGCTTTTTTAAAAAGCTTTCCAACATTGTGATAGACATGCAAGTGATGAACTTCTGTGGCAGCTATACTGGACTGAAAGGACTTTGTCTATTAAAATGTTCTGATTTTCCCTGAAGGTGTTGGCAATCATCAAAAACATGTATATAATTGTGAGTCAATCTGTGTCCTTTCTCTTTTTATAGTTTTGATGTAACTGCAGCAGGTCTGGGGGGAAGTTTTATGCAACTCATTCCCCCTCCATTTAGCATGGACTGTAAACATGAAAGGCCCTACCTTTCCCTTATACCCAGGAGCAAATTTCTAAGAGGTAACATGAACAGGATTTTTTAGGCTCAAGGAAAGGTTGGGCGTTTTGTTTCAGTTGGGTGTGTTTTTTGTGAATGTTCCAGCTGAGTGTTATTTTAGCCAAAGGAGATTTGTTCCAATTTCCTTATCCTGGTTTTGTCTCTTGTTAAATGGTCACTATGTCCAGCATAAGAGAAAAAATCTTCCCTAATGGAAATTAAACTCCTTCAGTGTTATTAGCCCTCCCCCCCCCCCCACTTCGCAAGGGAAATCATCAGTTGAGTATAGTAGCCTGTCTCCTTACACTAACACGTGGAAGCATACAGCAGCGCAGTGTCCTGCACAATGTGGGTGGAAGAGATTATGTAAAAAATCCAGCACAAGTCCCTCACTTTCCGTGGTCCCACATAAGGACAACAGTCTCCTTATGACAAAAACCCTTGGGAAATCCCCATGCAGCCCTTTGCTGCACAGGGTTTTGCACAGGGACTTTCTGTGTGCTGTGGGACAAATTACAGAATTTCTTTGTGCCACCCTCAGTGGTGAGAAAATGCAGAGCTATCTGTTTTATTTTACATGCACAGATACTGGTCTTTAAAATAAGCCCTCACATATTTCACAAACTCAGATGCAGGGAGCTACTGATGAAGTGGACACAAGCCTATGGTGGATGAGGTGGGTTTAATGCACTACAGAATGGCAAGGAGTTTAGTAATGGAAATTTAAAAGTAATAGATGTGAAAAATGCAGTGGTACTAGCTAATCTGGTTCCAACAGCGCCTACATGGGACAGAACAGCTTCTTCTCCAGCAATCCCTACAACCGGAGCGCTGTTCTTAGTGGAGGACTGCATGTGTTAATGACCTAATGATAATTATTTCCAATAAGTTTAGAGGCATTACTGTTTAATCTAGGATTTTGAACCTTAATAAACAATTCCTATTCAGTTTTGATTCCAGGAAGGAAGGAAGGGCAAAATCTTATTTTATCTGACGCTCTAAATGTAAACTGTTGTCTTCCATTCTAAATGCTCAGAACTCACACTTTGTAGATGGCATTATCACATATAATAATATCCTGAAATCTATCCCAGTTAATCTGGTTGGTTTGAGTTTTCTTTAGTACCTTGTAAACTTTGGAGATCTTATATGGCTGCACTGACTGAATCACCAGATAAGTAATAGCTTCAATAAAATCTCCTCTGGTGGAAACACTTCATGATCAAATTTACAGAACAAGTAAAAAAGTTCTGTATATAATCCTTTCCATCCTTGTTAATGCTCGTACAGGATAGCGCTACTATAAAGTATGTTCATCCAGTGAATAAAGGTACTGCATGATAAATCAGTTAACAAAAGCTGATGCTAAATTTAAGCTGATTGGATCATTTCTTCTTCCACTGATTGCAGGCGTTGGAGAAGTTTGTCTGGGGGAAGAAGGGAAGGATTGGGCAAGGACTTTAGGATTTAGCCTCTGGGCTTCAAAATAGATTTAATAAAAACAAGTAATAACCTGCAATACACCATAAACCCTGCAAGGTATAAGGAAAGAGAGGGTTGGCTGAAAATGGCTGTACTTTTCAATAGCAGCGTAGTGTAGGCAATTCATAGTTAACATAGTGAACCCGGAAAGTCTGATTCAAATCCCATTGAAGCCAGTGCTTGTTACAGAGACTTTGAATCAGGTGGGTGGTTTGTGCATTCACGGGTCAGCATAAGGTTTCATAAGGTCAGTCATTCTGTGTTAGCGTGGTTATAATTTCACTGACTACCGAAAGCACTAAAATTGTAGCATCACAGATGTTCACTGTTAGTTGGTCCTCACCTGCCTATTTGCAAATTACACTCCTTCAAGTATTACTGTAGAACCTGAACAAAAGATTGTGATACAATCTGGAGAAGTGGTACTATCAGAATCCTCATAAAAATCCACCAGGACTGAATGCAGTGTCTTGATTATCACACTTTCACGTGCTGTTTAAGAATAATGTCCTTGTCTTTATTGGGAGCCGGGGCTGACATACAAAAACATTATTAGTAGCTAGGCTAGAGCAGCTGGAGCAGTGCAATGGCACTGAATGCAGAAGCAGCAGTTCAGGCACAGAGCAGCTTTTGTCTAGTGGTATTTCCTGCTCATCCTCAGGGGAATCCAACTAAACCCTGGACGTTCAAACTCAGAAAATTGCTCTGGCCTTGGCTAGACTAATAGAAGTCAAAACTTCAATCAGGCACTTATTAGTTACTTTGCGCACGTGATATAAGGTGCCTTTGTTGGTGGCAAACAAGTGCAATTGCAGTTTGGAATTGGCAATGAATTTTTTTGCTATCTTTGACTGCTCAATATAAGGTTAGGATTGGGTCATGTACCGAGGCTTTTACCAAATTAATGCTATCAGGGGAATTATGCTTAAATGGAATTCTCTCTACCTAAAAAATTTCTTCAATTTTTTGCTTCTAAATTTTCTTTTTGTCAGTTGGTATGAGTATATAAAATAATTCAGACAAGTCAACAAATGAAACAATACATAAAATATCATGTTTTGAAAGAGAGACAACGGTGTTTGCATCAGATCTTGTGCTGCTTCGGCAACTTAAAAGTTCTAAGCAGCTTCTGCTTTTTATCAGTCTTTGAATAAGATTTTCCAACTTGCCTCTTGAAAGGAGATCCAAGTTTAGGTTAAATCTAGGCTGTGTCCCTGAATTTAAAAAAGATAATTTGCAGTTTTATTGAGCCTTAAGTAACATTGTGAAACACTTACCATCAGCAATTCTATACTGCTATCACGAGAAATTATTCACACACAACTCAGCTAAACGCCACTGCAAAGGTGTAGCCACATAAAGACTGTTTCTTTGTAGAGGAAATCTGCAAGAATGCAGTGAAAGCTGCACCTTGTGCACTTGCCCTTCAGGATGTTGATCAATCACATGAAACAACACAGCCCTTCTTGCCCCAAAGGTTATTCCAGGAATGGATCATTCCTAGAAACAGGAAAGAAAAATATAAGTGATACAAGTACTTAATGAAGTTGCATGACAGTATCAGACTTTAGATTCCCAGATTAGAACAATAGACAAATTTGAGTGTTGACTTTCCAACTTCGTAGTTTGTGGACTGCTGAATGCAGAGCTTGTATTTGACTGATGACTCCAAATCTCACTGGAAGTAATTGAGGATCGGTATCCTGTTAGATTTGCCTGAGACAGAAAGAAAACGTTTTGAAACCGCCTTATCAAATGCTTCATGCTGACCACAGAAGTCATGGTCAATGCTATCAAAAGGAACCTGTTGGAGTTATTTAGGTCCTCAAAGCTTGTTTATCCCAGGTGGAAGTTATAAATGATATTCATGTTTCCTTAACTGCACCTCTACCATCTGAGATGAAACTGCCAGGAATCTGCAATATTCAAACAAAAATGGGTTTTGTTTAGAATTATGTGTTAATAATTTCCTTAGACTTGAGGTTTGCTTTGTATCATCCCCTTCTTTTTTTGATAGCACTTACATTCGCAATATGCAAAGATAACTCTAAGCAACAGTATAAGTGAAGAATATTTCTAATAGAAAAAGAGAATAATTTTCATTTATTAACATGGCACTATCAGCAACAGGGAGGGAGCTAATGTAGCAGAAGCAAATTATATTCTCCGAAAGTTTAAAAGGAAAGGAAATTGAATTATAAAAAGAAGTCTGGGTGATAAGGTTCATAATGTTTTTTCTACAGATTTAGCATAAAGCTAGTTTTCAAAAGCAACAATAGATAATAAAAGGTATAAATGCTCTGCCAACAAAAGCTCATGTGTCCTAAATGGCAACATACAGGTTTTCTATAAGTGGCAATGTTTCTTCTTTATTATATTAACAACATTTTGCATGTGTTTAATCAATGGACTTTTAATCAGTTAACTTTGATTGTATTTGTGTGCTTATTTTGATAATTTTTTTTTCATATACTCTCATGTTAACTATGCAAGTATAGGCTGGTAGTCAACGATCTTTAATTTGAAAGGAGTGCTTTCACCACTGACAAGAATTTAATTAAGTTTTTATATTCTTCATTGCTAGGAAATAATCCTTTGTTTTCCTACCACCTGAATGAATTGTGCATAATTCTGGAGTAGCTAAGGCTTTTCTCTCGAAGTATCTGACAATTAAACACCGTCGAGAAGTTCAAGTACATCTATGTACTGCTTGTTGATTGATAGCAGTTCATAGATTGCTAAAAATTTCTGTGAAGATGACACTATGTAAATAATACTCTTCCTTAGAATATCATATGACTTGATTATTTTGTTATATCTTACTTGATCTTCTTTAAAATAAAAAAAAATATTTTTACTAATGACACTTATGTCAGCATCTTCTCTCAGATTGTGTGAAATAATTTTAAAGTGCTTTTAGAATATTGCCTTTAGAATAAGCACTTCTGTACAAGTGAATGTGAACGTTTTGCAACCTAAGGAGTGAAGAAATGCTAGAAGGTTCAGGGAAAGAGTCGGAATCAGTGATACGTAATTTCTCTCTAGATATATTTTCACAATGCATACATAAAAACAAGCTGTTCCTCAGCCCACCTTTAAATTCTGAACTTCTTCCATGCATCACACCACAGAAGAGGTAGTGTATATAGTACTGTGGTCCATGTGCTGTTATCTTCTTGCACTTATTGCAGACTTTCTCACCCTGTTGGTCTCCATTTCTCAGTAGTACAAGGATTGCTAGGGAGCTCCATCAAAGTCCTTAATGCTTACGACTTTGTGCTTTAGAAAATAGAAATGATCTGCTGGGGTGACACACTGGGTCTTCACTGCAGCTTCAGGTTTGAAGTCTTGTTCTTCCATATGCTCTAAGAGGTTCTCGTATGCTTCTTGATTGTCATCTAGGAATTCTTCGGGAAAGAAAGAAAAAGGTGACTTCTCAGACTCCCTCATGTCTCTGCATGATTCCCTGCAGTCCAGTTTCTAGGTCTTTTTCACAGCCAATTCTTAATCTTTCTGCTGCTGTTTCTCTTATCTGGACCAACCATAGAAGGATCTTCAGCACTTCTTGTCACTTGTCAAAATGGATTTCATGGAGGTTGTCCTCATCCTGGATGATGCTTGATCTTCAGGGGTTAAACTTCTTTTTTTGTGTTTTAAAATCCATCAAACTAGGCTGCTGACTGATTTCTGTTCCCTGCAAGAGCCAGTCTCCTAAAGTATTTTCGAGAGTATGCCTAGAACAAAACCTACTGTGAAAGAATGCTCAGAGTTGAATATAAAGCTGGCATTTAGCAACACAGAGGGTGTTAAGGTTATACATTGAGAAACAATTTGTTTAATGTTAGTTTTGTGATATGGGAGTAGGAAAGAAACCCAAGAAGACAATACAGTACCGAATTTTGAGGTTTTGATCATTTTCCTTAGACTTTATTCCTTTCAAGGCTTTGTATTTTTTTTTGCATTTCTGCTGTCTTTTCTTCAAGCAATAGATGAAAGAGAGCCGGAGAGGGACTCTTTGTCAGGAATTGTAGTGACAGGACGAGGGGTAATGGTTTTAAATTGGAAGAGGGGAGATTTAGATTAGATATTAGGAGGAAATTCTTTACTGTGAGGGTGGTGAAGCACTGGCACAGGTTGCCCAGAGAAGCTGTGGATGCCCCATCCCTGGAGGTGCTCAAGGACAGGCTGGATGGGGCTTTGAGCAACCTGCTGTAGTGGAGGTGTCCCTGCCCATGGCAGGGGGGTTGGAACTCGATGATCTTTAAGGTCCCTTCCAACTCTAACCATTCTATGATTCTATGAAGTTTATAATCCTTTGTAGGTTTTAACAAAAATCGCTATGCAAAGAAGCTGTACTCCATATTTACAAATTTATATATTTACTTTGGGCACCTCCGCACTGGTGCAGGTGAGATAGGTATGCATTTTCAGATTATACTGGGAATCGTTTCCATTATTGGCTATTAATTGTGGCAATAGTATAGAAGGACCTATAAAATGCTGACATCAGACTCTTTTTGCATGGACACCCCATGATCTTGATAAAATTTCTAATGCCATTATTTTTCACAGTACTTTTCTGTATTTCCTTCTCTAATTTATCTTTTAAATGTATCCGAGGAAATAGATGTTTTTGGAAGTAAAAGTGTTAGTTATGACAATTTGTACAGCTTTATTGACTTTAAAAACATAAATTGGCTTAAAGTGTTGATTTGAAATGTCAATAATGGGTGTTATCTTGCAATTATCAGAGCTGGCAAAGCATACAAAGAACCCTCTTTTCCACTAGCAATAAACTTTTGCAAATTTGTAATTAGCAGCTGCACCTTGAGAGTCACTTTTTAAATGACTTGAAAATTTGCCAATTTGTTTCCATGCATGTGAAAAGGAAAAAAAACTACCGCAGAACAACCCAGCTCCAAATGCTTGCCTTGAAATCTAGTGCTATACAATGTGATTTACAGACATTATGTCCAAGTTTGTAATATTTGCTTCTTCGATAAAACTTGATAAAAGTCAAGTTTCATCCAATATTGAATTTTTATGACTACTTAGAAATGCCTGAAAGTTTCTTTCAGAATTGCTGCTGACAGACCTTTTTACTACAGAGGCGCATTAAATTCACTATAATCAGAATGCAATTATTAGATTTGTATTATAAAACAACTGTGTTACTGCCTACAAATAATATGAAAGAAAAAAGGAAATAAAAATTGCCTACCTTAAATAGCAGGAAAACAGTGATTAATCATCCTGTTCATGTAAACAGGGTTATTTTTCTTTTTATAACATGACATCGAGCCAAAAGTACGTGATTGATTTTATAAATCAGTCACTACCCTGTTCATACCATCATTTTTTTTCTTTTAATGCACTCTGCATTAATATCCTGCCTCTGGCTTGTTTCATTTAATTTCTTCCTTGCCAGTAGAAAGTAAGCAGCTATGTATGTTTGAAGACAGTAAGCACTTCTCTGAAAAAAAAAAATCACCTAAAAAAGCCCACAATAAAAGGTAGAATTTGGGGAGCTTCCAGTGGGAATTCAGTGATAAGAATGATAAGCTTGTTTTGTGTTTGGAACTAAAGAGTTAGATTTTCTGTTAGGCTTTCAGAAATTGCTCCTGCAATAATAGCTTTACTGCCGTTAAACCTCTCACATAATATGCAACACCTTTCTGACTCTTTATAAGGATTTCCAATATCTAGCAATGGTAGATAACACTCAAGACCGCATCCTGACCTTCAGCTCTATGACTGACTAGGCCATTTTTCCACTGTCCTTGCGTCCTTGTGAAGCGCTATGCTTTTTCTCAACCTTTGTTTTTATTCTGATTGCTAACCTGGCAATAATTCAGATAGCTTCTCACTTGGTCATAGAAAGAGGGAATTTCAGCACAGCATAAAGCCAGAAATCCAACCAAAGAGAATTTGAGCTACAGTTTGAATTTTGTGTTATTTGTCTTGAACTATTTATTGACCCCATGTGCTGGAGCTCTTCATAATCCATTTGATAAATTCCTAACAACTATCATAAATACTTAAAGTACAGATTTGTTTGTTGTCACTGGCCCCTTTTTACTCAACATAGTTTATCTCGTTCCATTAGTAAAATGTTGTTTCTACTTTATGTCACTGTATCCCTGGTCTTGTAAGAATGAAAGTACTGGCAGCTTTAGCGTACATCTCAATAGGCACTGCATCAAGAATATACTGATGAGAGTCTCAAATAATGTTCTAGTGTAGTCTGTAAAGCTCTTTTAATAGATTCTCCTGTCATCTACTGAGACCACCTACCTTGGCCTGTCTTGTATTGTTGATATGGATTGCACCACTATGTTTAAGTTGCTTCTAAAATTTCTCTGGTATGTCCTCTTTTCCTCACAGTTGTTGGTTTGCATATGGTAACTTCTAACTCTTTCTATTGGCATCCAGTCTTCACATCCTACACACACTCAATATGCCCTCCTAATTCTGGAGGAGAAGAGTTGTTAGCTAAGATTTACTGAATTTCTTCTTTCATGAAGAAGTCTTTCCATTTAACATACAATATCTTTCATAAGCGCATATATTTTAGAAGATGTCTTGTTTCCTGCCTAATGTTTTAGTAGTTCTCCACTTGTATCCGGCTGTGTGTTAACATTTGTGGGGTCAATAATATAGATTGGTCTTGGCACTTGGCCCTTTCAGATGTCCTCATACTAGTCTGTCCAGTCATGATGCCTTGGCTTGATTTGTTGTTGAGACTGCAAGAAACATCTGGAATTATACTGAAGTGCACCTGAATAAATGCAGTATAATCAGCTTGCAATTCTTTTACTATATATTTCTATAAACACCAAGGTAAGTGTATTCTGTCAAGAATCCCTCATTCCACTTTAGTAACAGTATGATGTAGTGTTTATCTATATATGTCTGTATTTCTAGAATTTTTTATTCTTTGTGTGAGGAAATTAGTCTTGTTATCTGCTGACTTACCTTCTTAATTTCACATTTCTTCCAGGTGGTTAAAAGACGGTGCCTCTTATAGTATTTATTTTTTGTGTCCTTTTAATTCTTCTGCCTTCAGTTTCTGGGCTTCATTCTAAAAGCCTACCAATGCCTGCTCCATATGATGGTTATATTAAAGCTGTTCTTCCTCCTTATCTCATGGTACTTTATGCTTTGATTATACCTCTGGATCTCAAGAAAATTACTCGTTTTAGACCAGTGCCTTTTTCACATTGTTCCTTTTCCTACACCTGGGTTTCACACCTTGTAGTGCTTCCAGAGCATTAGTTTTGCTCTTAAGACTCAAAACTGACTGCCAAATCATTTCAGTACTGATTTGCTTGTACATGTACTCATTTCTCTTTTTTTAGAGTATATGGTGCAACATGCATATGCCTTTCCTTATGTTGTAGATCCGTAGGATGTTCTTCTCAGGAAAATATGAGCGTGTTTCTCCATGGGCCAGGAGATTCATTGCCAGGGCAGTTGGACAACATCTGGTGTGGGTATATACATCCAGTGAGACTAAGATGACTGCAGTATCTCAGCTGAGCCAGCAACATTGTCGCTACCTGGAAAAGCCCTTAGACCTTTCTCATTAGCACAGTATGAAAAATGCCTATCATTTATTGTAGTGCAGTGTACGTCCTCGCATCCAGGAAAACTAGCCTGTTCTTCCTCTTCAGTTATGCGTTATTCTATTACATGGGCTTATTTAACATCCACTGGCAAACGGCTTTTACAAAGCAAAAGGCAGGAGGTGGCATGATTGTGTTAGAGTAGCAGGCAATTTTTAAAGGTTTTATGTTTGGAATGGAAAAAAGGCCAACAGCTTACTACTAACCACATGATCAGACTAGTTAAATGGACAGCCCTGGACCACATATTTAAAGCTGTGGCAGTAGATGTGGGGCTGTTTGTTCAGTGCTATCCCATCACAGAATTACACAGCTCGCTGTGGTTGCAGTCTGATAATTATTATTGATTCGCTCTCAGGCTGTCAATCTGGGGACAGCGCTAAAGCAGTCCATGATGGACAGAAAGAGGATTGGACAGCCACCATCCAACGAGGAAACTTCATCTTGAAAATGAACTTAGATGAGATGGTGCTAGTGGATAAGGGTAATTGATGATTGTTTCAGAGTGGAAGAAGGGAAAAAGGAGAGATAAAAAATTTCTCTTTGGCATTCATCCTTAGTGTCCTGTAACACTCCAGGGACTGTCTGCAAACTCTATAAAGTTTAAAGTTTCTATTTTCAATGGTTAGCCAAATATACTGCACTTATTATAAGTAGTGATTAGCTTAGGGTCACTAAGATCCATGAGAAAGACAGAACAGTGCCTCAGGGATATAACTTTTCCCAACCCAAATGTATTATCTTGATCTACTTTGGAGTTCCTAAATGTAAGCAAATCTTAGCAGTTTTAGGTTGGTTAAAATGTTTAATATTTGACATGTAGATATTAGTACTATGGATCACTATACTAAAGACTTGCATGTGCAGTAATGAGACAATTACACATTGTATTTTGAAGCATCCATACTTGTTATATATTTCTTTATAAATCTGCTCTAGTTAATTAGAGCAACTCTCAAGAGAGTAAACAGTCATAACAGAAGTGCTGGACTGTGTAAGCTAGCCAGAGTCTCATTTTATGATGTGGTCAGCCTTTATATTTTTAAAACACCATACAAAATACTTGAGATGGAGACATCAGTGTCGATGAAATAGATCAAGGTGTGTAGGTAGGTTTTTATCTTTCTAGCTGAATTCTGCCCAAGCTTTTATTTCAGCACTGATAATGCTGGTTGCAATTTCCTCTGCTCTTTTGCTAACTTGAGTTGAGCCATTGTGTTTCAGTTGGGGTTTTTCCTTGTTGGTCATCTTACCATGTATAGAACATCTGGGACCCCAAATTTCCTATAAACTCCAGAAACCACAGTGTATGAATTCAAAAGTGCCAGCTGGAAGCAAGCACTATTGATGTGGCTGCTGGCTGGCAGGGAGTACCTCTGAGCCTCTCCTGAAAAATAAACCTCTGGGCAGAAGGGAGCAAATGAAGGCCCTTTTCTCTTCAGAAATACTGTATTTACTCTAAGTGCTGCAGAGGGAAAATGGGATAAATAGTGTCTTTTGCCAGCTCCGATGTCTTCAGCATGCAGGGAGTGCTCAAACCTTCTCCTTCTTGGCAGGACAGCAAGGATGTTGCTTGCAGCCCCAGGGTTTGGGGTGAACACTACTGGCTTGCTCGTAGGGGTGACTTCTTACTGGCTCTTGTGTACAAGTATTTTCTTCATGTTACCTTTCAACCTAGCAACCGCTGCATTAATATAAGTATTTTCCCTGGTATTTTTTTGTTGTTTGACTGCTGTCATAATAAACATCAGTCGTAATTAGAAGGGACCATAATTTAGGGAAAATTCACTTGGATTTTCATATAAGCCCTCATAGGGGCCTATCTTAAGTGTCTAAGCTGTGAGGCCAGTCTTCCAAGATTTTTATAGAGGAAGAGATGGGCTCCTGCAGTGGACAAGTCTGAGCAAGTATCTAATTTACGTGACCTGACTCAATTCCTTGAAGAGCTTTTCTGTCCTCTCACTATGTGATCAGACATTGTCAGTAAGAGCAGAGGTCTTAAGGCAGCTCAGATGAATAGCAAAAGCAACCCTTCCGTTCTGGTGTCTGCCATTGTTTCCAACCAGTGATACCATCCTCCACAAAACAGTACAGAAGAGTGAAGTGCAACCCAAGAGTGTGCATTCCCCTTCCTGCCCCATCCAGTAGATGTGAGGAAGGGTACGTCCACTCTTACTGGTGGTAGAAGGGAAAAAAAGGATTACCTTCAGGGCCTCAGGGCTACCTAAAGGAGTGTCAGCAGAATGGAAGGTGTAAGCCTGGTAAGAAGGATTTATAATCCTCTTTGCAGGTAGCCAGGAAGGTTTATAATCTGGGATATAGCTAGAAAATGGTTAATCCTGCTTTCCTTTTATATTCTTTTTCTTTAGATGAACTTTCAGATAAAGCAAAATTGTATTAAACTTTTCATTCCTGTACCTCAGCAATAGCAGAACCAGAATATTTCAAACCTGATAAACATTTGCTGTCAGTCTGGAACTAATTGTACCAGCCATCAGCCAAGAAGACTAAGTTTATCCTCAAATTCTATGATAGAGCAGATAGAGCTTCGAAATGAAATTGGCTGGGTTTACATGGGGAAAATGAGGACTGTGATGGAAAAGACATCATTTTTTCATTTGTGACTCTTCAACATTTCCAGGGTTTACCTGGATCGCCTGAAGAATTAGCTAGGGCAGATGATGAGGCAAGATCTTCTGTGTGGTCACTTTTTTCAGATATCTGAAAGGCTTCTAAATCCAGTTGTTTTCTTAACTTTGTTCCATGATCCCCTACTGTCCATAGTGCAGATTAACGTTTCGATTAGTCCTACCCTTCTGATTAACATCATCCATGGGAAATTAATACTGTCCACAGAGGAGCACTGTGTGCGGAGGTACTCTCCTGTGTTGTCCTTCAGGATGCTGTCCCTACACAGGCTGAGGATGAGGCCAAGAGAGATTTTCCTGGGTACATCCAGGGAGAGTCACATAATGCTTAATGTGGTGTGGCACTTTGGTTGCTGCTGTCAGATCTGCCACGGCTTCACCAGAGTCCCCAAAGCAATGGAGTTTCAGCTTTCAGCAGCAGAGAAGGGGCTGAGCAGGATGTGAGAGGAGCCTTCTTGTTTCAGCAGATGTGGTAATGCCGTAGCCCATCGTGATCCTTGTGCACAAACTGAATTTGCCTTTTCTAAAAGGAATTACCAAAATGTCATATTGGAGTGAAAAAATCAAGCCAACTTCCCAAAGATTGACCACCTTTAAAGCTGTGGTAATCAACGTGTGTTTTAGGTGAGATGTGGAGATAATAGTGCTGTTTGTATTTGGATCTTCTATTTCATTGGCCCTAGTTGGTGTGGTTTTACTTCCTTGCTTTCTAATTAAAGGCAGAGCTCGATGTGGCGTTAGCAAGAAGAATATCAGACTGGACACAACAAGACACAGCTGTGGTTGTGCAACAGACCATGCACTCCACAATCGGAGAGGATGTCCAAATTTTGATGCTCTACTTACAAGTTTTTTTTAGTATGGGTCAGGTGGTATTTTGAACTCTACCAGGCTGCTCAGTTGCATTTGTGTATACAACTGCTTGTATTTAATGGCTGTGATGCCCTATGTCTTAGAAGTCCCCCTTTTACTCAGATTTGCTGACTTTCACGGTCACGGCAAGGTCTGTCTAATCGTCCATCCCTTCCCAGAAATTGTGAATTGAATAAGGCTGTGTAAGTTGAAGAATTGTTTCTCTGATAAGATTGTGGTTTTTCACTGTTGATATTAATTTGTATCTTTATTATTTATATTAACTAGCTTTCTTGGCTATCCCTTCTTGCGGCAACAATAACTGCTAGTCCTGGTCCTGGGCCAAGCTGCGTAAATGCCAGGAGAAAGCAGACAGCTGTCCACAGGCTATTTGTGCACCGCTCAGAAATGGCTTGAATATCACTTTAGGTACTGCAGCCTTGGAATCCTTGGCTTCGATAGCTTCTCTTATGACTGGGTTGCCTTGTGACACAGATTATTGGTTTGCAGCCCTTTGTCCCAGCCAGGCTGCAAACCAAGGAACTGAGCTATCCTTAGGGCATGTCAGATGGGGGGTTGTGGATCAGTTCCTCCCATCTTTTATCTACTGGGCAACAGAAAGAGTCTGTGGCTCTATAGATGCTTGCTTCTAGGAAATAACATCCCATCCTGTGAGCTTGTAAGCCTGGCTCTGCCTAAGCCTCTCAAATCCCTCCAAGGAGCAGGTACAGGAGGCTACAGCAACACGTTTTATTCTTCTGCAAAGGTTTATAGTGCAGGTTGTGCTTTGACTTTAGGGGCCGTTTTCTCAAGTTACAAGCTGTGACTTGAGGACTTCAGCAGGCGCTAATCCCATTTCCTGGGAAATTCCTCCAAAGGTAACATAGAATAGTAGAGGTGAAGCCATGGCAATAGCAGTGATGGCTCTACTCAGAGTGCCATGCCAGAGTAGAGGAATAATTGACTATATTGGGCAAATGATGGGAGGTCACTGTGCTGACAGGGAAGCATGTGCCCCTCTTGCTCATAACCACTGGAAATGGAAAATGGTGGGTACTCACTGAAACAAGGAATACAAGGAAGAGACTGTTCCATTAGTTCCTTTGAAGAACACCAGTGATTAATGGGTGTCAGCCCCAGTATTTTCTCCTGGCATAAAGAGTCCCTGCTGCTCTTAGCTGCAGGGGTACAGGGTTACAGACTGGTGTGTGGGGTGCATTTTCTGGAAGCCGGAGGCCTGCAATTGCTGGGAAGAAAGCTGCAGCTAAAAATATTGAATTTCTTTAGATCCCTAAGCAGACCTGCAGGTATAATAATTGATCACAGAACACTGTACGCTGGTCCGAGATGTGCAGAGATGAGGCAGAAAAAGGCGCCATTCCTCAGCTGCCTCATTCTTCTTCTTTCTCCATCATGCAGTTTGTGTCACATCTGCTGCCCTGGGTTTTTCAGGCATCTCCCACGCCTCTGACCATCGTGTGACAGCTGTTGGCAGATGATGACCATCACTAGATGCTGGTCTTTTCATCTGTGTGCATATGCATGTTGTTAATACTGTAGTGTTTATATGAGTCCTTTGAGACTGTGACACCACTATTTTTCTCTTACAGTAACAACATAGTATTCTGTGCACTCATTAGGAAGCAGGAATTTTTCAGGAATTAGGAAGCTTTTTGCCTAAGGTTCAGTGGCCTAAAAGTAATATTCTGCACTGAGTAGTTTAACAAGATTCAACAGTTTTCTAAGCAGCAGCATTGCTGCTCTCCTAGTAACAGGGTAATGATCCAAAATAAGACTCCCATGCCACTGCAGGCATAGAAACCAGTGTGATATTTATTCTTTACATGTTGCAACTCTGAGTAGTCAGATCTTCCACACATGCACCATCTCCTGATTTCTGACCCGAGTCAGGGTGGGGGGTGGGTCCTAGCCCCATGAAAGAAGAGCACGATAATCCTATAAATGGCTGGGACACACTTGTACATCATTTGAATGAGACTGTGTCAGTCAGCAGGTAAGCAGTTTTGTAATAGAAAAGAAGCTGGTTTGCGGGAGCTACCCTGCAGTCCCACCACTTGGAGCAGGTGTTACGATAAGATAATGGTCTCTTGTAGTAACCCTTGTGAATCACAATCCTTGAGGAAAAAGTAGGGACAAGCCCTTCAAATTGGGTTTCAAAAGCATATAAAGAGTTGACCTTACAGAGGTAGTTCAAGGAATAACCTAATCTTTCTGTCCCATATCCCCCCATGTACAAAAGCTTGCCTGAAATTGAAAGGAGGGGAGGGGGAAGCTTGTAAAGGCGATGTTGATACCAAATAAAGAGACTGGTGTCCCCACAAAATCATTTTACAGCCTCTCTCTGCAATCTGCAGAGGATTACAGGTTTGCAGCATGTTTATGTCTGAGACCAAGGAGGGTTTGCTGCAAAATGGTTATCAGTGTAGAATCAAGGCATAAACAACAGCACCGAAGTAGAAAGCCTAACGGTTCAAAGAACCGAGTGGAAGAAATGATGCAACTTAAAGACAATGTGGCTTGAAGAAAATATGTTTTCTGCTGTGGTTTTTTTTTCCGTTATTAATCTATAGTAAACTCATGTACGCTCACAGACTTGCCTTCTGCAAAACTAACATAATTTTAACAATTAAAGATTGAAGTGTGGACTTCTGAGATGATCCCTTATGACCTACACTTTATTAGATTTATGTTGCCTTTTGATATGTTCTATTTGCTGGAAGCCCCAGCATCCTATCATTATGATTCAAACAGGCTTTGCTCTCTGCTCACAAATAATTGATGCTCCCTTTGCACAAAGCATAGTTTTCAGCTGATAAGCAGCAGGGTAATTGGCACCTTCACAGGATATTAGGCAGAAAAAAAAGCATCACACTTAGCAGACAGGAAGCAGACAGGAGAAAGTAACCAAATAATTGTGGTAGTGTAAGCGGGGCTAAATGCTACTTGACAAGTTCTATATGTTTGCACTTCCTGTAGTAAATATTAAGATTTCTATTTATCAGCAGAGGGGTGCGTGCAGGGGGGGTGGGGTGGAGGGGGCTTTGCAACACGAACATTTGCAAGAGGTGCATTGTTAGTAGTGTCTGTATTGAATATGGTTTATTTAAAGCCACTGTGCAGTTTTAAATGCATCTACATGAAGCATCTCTGTTGTCCTATGTTAGCTAGTGGGTGTGACATAATTAACAGCACTGTCATACCAGATAGGTGGTTATGAATAATGCTAAATTGCAATGGATTCCTGTGCAACTGCATGTTGCACATTGTGCCTACAGGCTTGCAGCCTTGAGAAAAAAAAAAAAAAAAAAAAAAAGGTGTATTTGAGGGAGCCAAGAAATGCTTTCAAGTCTAAAATCTTACTCCATCTGATGCAGATAAAAAGCTTCTTGGCTGCAGGCACTGGCAGTGTCACTGCATCTCTCAAAATATTTTTAGTTTGTTTGACTTTGCAATGCTATTCTGGTACGACTTTTGTGGTGTCCAGCAGCTAATAGCTATACATTTATTTTGAAATTATCCTTTCAGGTTCAGCCATGTACCTGTTAAGACTAAAACCGTCGAACAAATGAGTCATATCAAATGTGCAATCTCATCAAATTTAGCTTCTTAAGCTTTGGCTGGTATTTTTAACGTGTGGCATTTCTCACCGGTAATTGCTTTTTCTTTATTTTCTTTGTATAGATTATGGACTCCATAGTAAATGTATTGGTGCATCTTTAATCTTGCGAGTCACTCAGATACTACACTGAGTACACTGGAAATGTGTATAAATAGAAAGGTTAAAAATAAGTGTAACTATGTAATGCCATGCACTATTTCTACCAAAAACATTTCTGTTTACTAAGATCCACTTTTGTTAGCTGCTACTTAAACAGCTTCCTTATGTGCTGTGTAAGTGTGTGAGGGGAGGAGAATGCTATTAACAAACTAATTTGGTGATGAACCAGATTCTATTCTTCAGACATAGGCCAATTCTTAACATTTAATAGTTATTAAAATGTCCCTTTGAATCTGTATGAAGTACCAATATATATGTATGAGGTTTAATTATTACTGTAGGTTTACAAAGGCTGTGGTGGTGTATTTTATTAGAGAAGAATAAAGAGTGTCAGTGGAAATGAGACCTATCACATTATACAACAGCTCGTTCTCAAGACAAGCACTTGTGTCTGTCCTGATGATGGTGTTGCTGTATTTGTTTTCCAATTACATCTTGAGTGAACTCAATAGAGCACAAGGCATGACGGGAGAAATCGCCTTTCACTGCAATTACTGTTTATGGTCTGCCCAGAAATAGGTGAAGAAACATTCTTACTTACCATCCTTACTTGATTTCCGAGTACATTCCTTCGTACTTATGCCAAAATAGAAACCTGCAGCAGAAGGAGGCACCTACCAGAGCTCTCTCGGGTTCGGTCCTATTTCTCACTTGCACACACAACAATTTCACCAGAGAAGAGGATTGATTTCTCCAACCAATTATGCTTAAACATGCTAAGCTTGTTATCGAGCTACGTTGTTATTATGTAGAACACTGTGCTTATATGGTACAGCACTTTCCACTGATACTAATTATGAAATGAGTTCTTGCTGTCTTCACAACATACAGATGGTGACAGTCTAGGTCCGAGTAATGCACGTAGGGAGGCAGTGTGTGATAACTCTTCATAGGGCATGTAGTTTGGGTAATTATGGCCATGCGTGTCTCACTGTAGTACTTGTCGAACAGAATTAGTATTTTAAGAGCTGATAAATTTGTTGTAATATCAAATTTTGCTGAGTTTATTTCTGTGCATTTAACATCTCCAGGAATAAAAATCTGTTTTGAATCAGAAAATAAAGGTTCAATTTTTCTCTTCTGGGCAGAAATATAAATACCAGTTTTGTTGGAGAATATTCTGTTTCTTCTTTAATATTACGACAGTTTTTTTCTCAGAGTTGTGGAATGTCTAGTATAATTATAGAACCTTCTATTGAATTTTTTTAAGTCTTATTTAACCACTTTATTGTGATTGGCATTGTTGGCCTGTTACGGCACGTTAGATATGGACTATTTGTATATGTGTTTATCTTGTTTATGGGTGCCGAAGGGCCTTTAGTTCATAGCAGTTTCCAGCATTCCCTTGGTTACTACACTGTATTGGTATCAACCTCATGGTACATGACAACCCAGCTGCTGAAGAACAGTATTTCTGCAGCTCTGATTTCACAGACTCTACCAGCATCAGCCCATGCTGCTGTAGATCAGGCCACCGTATGATGATCCGGAGCTGAGCTCCTCTGAAACTGCACCCATGGTCTGCTCACTCTGAAACTGTACCCATGGTCTGCTCCTCCAGAGCCTGCTGTTACCCCCTGTGCTCTGAGGAATACAAGGCTCCTATAATATTCCTTGAATATCCCTGGAGTCTGGAAGGGTTGCCATAGCATTTAGAGAAATAAATCCTGGATTAATCTCAATCTGCTCTACTCTTCCAGCGTAACAGTCTGTTACTTAGTGACATTTCTTCCCATTTAGTCTGTCCTCCTCCTGGGGCTCTGCTTGACAACAGGAAAGTGTACACAAAAAGGAAAAAAAACTTTTAGCATCTACTTTCATGGGGAATCCTGCCTCACAGGACAGAGCCCCTCCCCTCCAGCTGGAAAAGGATAGAGGAGACAAAGCATCCAAGTCATCAGATCCAGAGTGAGCTGAGTTTCCCTCAGTCCCTGCAGCCACTACTTATCCGGTGCTACCAGATGCTTTTTAGCAATGTAAGCCACTGCCAGAGTAACACCAGGCTGAAGATATGCAATGTTGTCTTCTCTGTCTTGTTGAACTGGCCATTCAGAATCAGAAACAAAGCCATGGGAGTTGCACCTAGATTTTTGCCTCTAATTTGCAGCATGTTGATGCCTGTGGCAAACTGAGAAATATCTTTTAAAATATATGGTCTGATGTGTTAAATTAGGAGGAGGACTTAAAATACAGCCCTGTGGTGTTGGTCATTGCCATAGATGTAACTCCACATTAAGAGACTGTGCTAATAAAGGAAATACCGCTTTTCTTCGCACAGGACATTAACCCTGCATTGCCCAGACAAATAAAGCCATGAATTAAGGTGTAATTTTAGTTATAACAGGAAACCTACCCTAGGCTAAGGAATAAAAATCCACTTGAGATGCGATCACAGCATCTGCATTGGATGACTGAGGTTGAAGTTACAGCCTCTAGTAAAGTCTAGCCTTGTAGCACTCCCCATTGCTGTGGGCACAGCAGAGGCCTCTTGCCTTGAGGTACCAAGGGCTACAAGACCCACAGTTCTAAAGGGTCCCTGTGCTTTGTCATCCTTTTCCTGCTGCGGCTGTTGTTTTAGGCAATCTTTCACAGTATTTCTCTGTTGCTGGCAAGAATCTGAGTCAAGATATATATTGTGGCTATGCTCCACAAGCAGCCTCCTAATCCGGTAAAAGTGACAAGTGACAGAGTACTTAACAGTTTTACAGACATTCATTCATATGTCGCGCTTTTTTTTCCCCTACATACTGAGTGTGAATTAGGATGATGCTTTCAATGCCAGGACGACAATTTGGCATCCTTGACATGATGTGCATTATTGGAACAAGGGAAGGCAGAGCCTGCCTGTTTAGATCAAGGGAACACTTAAGAGGATACTTACTGCTCTTCCAAAGTCATCAGTAGGCTCAATTAGTATTTGTTAAGTGGTTTGAGATTTTTAGGTGAGTAGTTCGTTATTTATCTACTATTACCATTTATATGGTAGTAAAGAGGGGGCTGATCATGTGATTGAAACAGAAGCAGTAGAATCAGAAGTGGCTCCGTGTCACAACTCTGCCAAAGATTCTTTTTTTTTTTTGGTGACAAGTCATTTAGTCTCAGTGTCTCAGTTCTCCAGCTATAAAATGGGAATAATAATGGTGCCTTGTTCCCAGCTTTTGCTTGTCTTATTATTGATGACTGCATTCTCTTTGGGGGTTAGACTTTCCCTTGCTTAAAGGCTTAACACAAAGAGATCCTAATCTCAGCAACTTTCATACAAATAACAGCTACAAAAAATAGCGCTATTACTACCTGGGCATCAGCATGACTTGTAACATCAATATCATGCTGTCAAGCTCCTTACCTCTCAGGATTTGCTTTGCCCATCTCTGCTCCTAATCCTAATGCATTCAGTCCTGCTGGTGTGGAAAAACATCTTCATGGTTAATACTCCTCCCTCCTGAAAGGAACATTACTCTGGTTTTCTGCCTATCTCTGCTTGTCAGGATGAGCTTCTGGCATTATGTCCTGCATACAGCATTGCTTAGTTGTTATACTCAAGGAAACCTTTAGTTAGTCCTGGCATTTATTTCTCTGACGTGTCCATTTTTAGAGGTTTACTTCTTTTGAAAAGTGCAACCACCTCTTCTTACTTTTAAGCATTTGCTGCAGCACCTTCCGTTAATGTGGCACAATACTACCAGCTCCTCCTCCTCCTCCCCTTCCACTGGTCATCTTCAACAGGTTTACACAGGCCTTTCCTCTAGAGCAGCATAAAAATAGTAAAAATATCATCATTGAGCTTATCTGTTTTTTCAGGGCAGAGTTTCTGAATCTCTCAGTTGAGAAGACTGCAAGATCTTTCCTGGATCAATGCCATGTAATCAGCCCCACCAATGCCACCACCATCTCCAAGTGGGGCAGCACGAGTGGAGCCAGGCCTTTGAATAGTTCCCATGGTTGTAAACCTGCTCTCATTTCTGGATTAGTGACCTCTAGGATTTCAGAAAGGTCTATTTGGTCTAGAGCATCCTCTGTAGGCAATACATATCCTGTCCTAATACAGTGACACAACCTGTAGTAATCACTTCTAGTAACAGGATAGTTTTCTGCTATAACCCCCGTTAGCAAGAGAATGAAACACACATTTATTCAGGATTGGATTTGGCTAGCAGGGCTAATGCACTAAACGACAATGAAGTCTAGCTACCAGAACATGTATTATAGAGTCTTAAAAGATCTGAAATAATAGAAATGAAAGCTACCATTAAAGAAAATTTAGGGCCAGGTTAAATGCTTTTATGATGGGTAGAAGTATCATAAATTAAAGTATTTCGTACTGTTTATTACAGTTTCAGCCAAAGGAAATAATAAATGCAATGACTGGCTGATTAAAAAATATCCTATTATTGGCTAAATTATTAGTGGGCAGTGACCCTAATTAACAGGGTAATAAACCTGAAGATTTGCTTGTGATGCAGCTGTTGAGACACCATATGCTCCAGGTAGAGTTTGCCCTGAAAATGACAAGGAGCCCAAGGTTCCTGGAAGAAACAAACCAAACAAAAAAATTGGTTGATGAGAGTCCCTGGGTTACTGGAACTGACACTACATTGTAGGTTGCAGACCATAATTGTCCTGTAAATTTATTGCTTGGGTAATAAGAAAAGGCTACAACATAGTTCTCGCATAACACACCAAGCAAATGCGGAGGTCAGGTAACAAAGTTCGTATCCAAGCATAGGTTTACTTGCTGTTCTGGAAATAAGACTGACTTCTATTTCCTTCGTTCTGTCTTGCCATTAAGCAGATGACTAGACATGAAGTCTTAAATGTTGCCTTGATAAAATACCTAATACAAGGCTTTTTTGAAGGGAAGGCAAAGAAACGACTGTAATACCACAATTCTGTGGATCTGATCTACTTTGCACCCATTCTCTTTTTGGGGTGTTTCACTTGCAGTCTCCCTTTTCTCTGCCATTTATTTGCCTAGGTCTTTCTTTTTAGTTCATAGTCTGATCTAGCTGACCATTGCATGGTTTGTGCAGTGCTTAGAACAACTGGACCCTATCCTACTTAATGCCACCTTCAGGTTTTTTTCAGTAACTCATCCTGAAAAACCCAGAGGAATGTTAAGTTTCCCTGCTACTCTAATAAGCTATAAACATACATTCTGGGAATTTTAGAAGAGCCCCAAAGCAGTCTCTGAATTTGTTGATGCGTTTTATCTTTCAAAATAATGGCAAACTTTAAAATTAATTATTTGTGCAGGTTTGTAGATGTGATGATATAGTAAGGGATGATTAATTTAATCATGCTTAGATGTCCAACTATCTGATCTGCATGTTTAATCTGCTCATCAGATGTCTGAGGGCTATAAAGTGCTCCTGTACTTACTCTGCGTACAAAACTGATGGATAAAATTAAGGTCATTTTCCAACATCAGGCCTAATTATGTAGAGGGTGGCCTTCAGGCAGCAAAATTAATCTTGTACGTTCAGTGGGGCAAAATGAAGAGCACCAAAACAGAGGGTCGTCTCATTGCTCAAATGATTTGTTTCACCACAAAACGTACAAACAGGAATTTCCCTGGTTCTCTTGACCTTTTCAGCTGCTCAGGAAAAAAACAGTTATCATTCAAGACTGCTGTATCGGTAGCTATATGTTTTTATTTTTTTTAGCCATTCTGTTGTTTGAAATTCTTCCTGTTTGAAATTCTTCCTGTTTGAAATTCTTCCTGTTTGAAAATGATTGGGAAAAATAAGGACTTTTTAATTTGAGCATTGCCTGTAGTTAGGGATGGAGTGATCCCCTGTGTCTCTGGGGCCTGAACCGAATACCGCTGATGCTTTTGGGAGTTTCCTAACTGCTTGTGAGTGGTTTTGGAATAACCTATCAGTGGCCTAAAATGAAAGCACAAAATTCCTTAGCTAAAGTTAGACATGGGGATAGAAATTTACAATATTACTATTGTTCATAAACGTACTGATAAATGTAGAGGTTTTAAGCAAACTCTTTGGAACGTGTGGTACCTTATCTGTAAAGGTGGTGTTTTTCCCCACAAACATATCAAAAAAGATCAAAGGCAAACCGATATTTTTATTGTACCCCTTCCTTGGCAAAAATCCCTGCTTCCCATAATGCCATCTGACATTGCTTGTCCTGTGAAATTTTTACTGTTACTGTGATTATTTAAAGGAATTGCCATAAAATATACATGAATTATGGTCAGCAGTCACCCTTAGTATTTGGGGCTGTGATCAAACATGAAGGCTGTGTGCAATACATTTTATTGGTTTCAGGACCTTGCATGAGAGGAGGCGTGTACCTGCTGCATCCTTCATTAGCAATACTGCCATGACTGGAATCTTGTACTGTATTTCCCACCCCTGATAGCTAAGGCTCTGCTTCCTGCTAAAATTTAGAGGCAAGAGAGTATCATCTTCTCCATCATCTGTGTATGTATGTGTATATAAGTATAATAATGTTTGCAAAGCTTTCATGCACTTCCTCCCTCTGCTACCTCCTTCCCCAGTGATTCAGTCACTTCATATTGTAATACTTTGTTGACTATTGATTTTTGGTTAAGGTTGGAGCCCAGTACAACTGTATGAGCATTCGTTGGCTTTAATTTGATGTTATGCTGCTGCCTTCCATTCCATATTGACAGGCATCCTCTTATTTTCAGATTGGTGTCCATTCACTGATGAACGCGCACTAGGGGGATCATGACCTTTTCTCTTATCTGGACAGCTCTTGGCTTCATGAACATTTTTTGCTGCAGGGTGTTATTAACAACAGGGTGATAGAACAAAGAAATGAAGCAATGGGAAGCACATCAATGTATGAAATTTGCTTTATTAGGATTCCCCTGAGGCCAGAGCAGTCCCTAATTACAGAGGTGTTACATCCCTTCTTGGAATAACAAACTATATTTTTAGCAGTAATGAGAGCATGATTTTGAAATCACTGTGTGGACATCCTCCCACTGTACAGATGCTTGTTAATTCACGTTTTCCCAGATACTGATTTCAAACATACAACAAAAGAAAAGTTAAACATCTGTGAAATTACTTACTACCAATTGAACAAAGCATCACACATTTCAATATACGTATTTTGAATTATGAGCTTTCCTGCCATTCTGTTTCACTATGTAGGAATGCAGTGCAATTTATAAAATAATCCAGTTTGTTAATGTGCTTATGCAGAGACAAGGCCACAATGTATTAGTGTGTCTGAATGTCTTGTAGCATCTGGATGTACTGTTTAGATAAATACTGGGAAGTTCTTTTGGTTATAGAAATCTTGTCTGAGCATGCCTGGGAGATGGCATATTGAATTCCTAAGAATAGGGCTTGGTTGATAATTCCCAGGTTCTTTGTCCCATCTTGATGTGAATTGTTTCCAGAATATCCTATTTTAATCTTCTTTTGGTCTTCCTGCTGCCAGACTTCTGAGGCAGACCAAAGGTAAAATGAAAAGCAACCATATATGTTTATTCACTTACACATGCTTATTATAACCTATACAGCTCTTAAAAATAGCGTGAACTGAGCACAGCTCATCTTAGCCTGCACAAGCTGGACATGCTCGCAGGACAGAGGAGACTGAGGCCCCGTTGTAAAACGTGTAACCTGCTAATTACCCAAATGAGTGGCCCTTATGCTACCACCATAGCTTCTGACCTCTCATGTCAGATGTGCCTGGTAGACTGGCCTTTCTCAAGACTCTTAGTTTACAGATCCAAAACCAAATGCAGGCAATCTAAACCAAACAAACAAAAAACCCACCCAAAACACAGGTGCCAACATTAGCAATTCAAATCTGTGAGTACTCCTTGAAGCTTTCTGATTGCATTCTTCTTGCTCAGCCCTTCTTTTACCCTTCCTTCTTACTTTGTGTTAGGCGGCATTGTGTGTAATAGAGGCATGTCACTGAAAATAGTGGCAGTGGTTTTTAACTGAACGGGCTGTGACCAGCTTTGCCATCTTCAGTGGGGTACGGAGCAGCTTCCCATCAATGTATCCCATTGCCCTCTGTTGGGCTGATCCAGCACTACTCTCTTCCTGTAGCAACCAACTTCGGCTGTTGGTGAAAGCGATTCTCATTCAGAGCAAGGCCTTGTGAGGCAGATGTCAGGGCTAGATAGGCACAATAGGTGGTAAAATGACAGCTCTTATTTAGTCTGATTTTAGAGATATTTCTTTATTTAAAATTGAAAATTTGGAAAATCTTCTAGCAAGGACATTTTAAAGTTCTTCCTTACATCAGGATTTACTGAAATACTCCATTCTTCTGCCACTCTCTGCCATTTGCTGTTAATTAACAAAGTTAAAAAAACCAACCAAATAAAAAACTTGAATTGATGCAGATTTTTATAAGTATCCCTAACTGCATTGTAAATTGAGGCTTATACTGTGTCTTCTTCAGCCCATAAATGCTTTTTCTCAGTAATAAACAGATTGTAAAGGATGGAAGTGCTCCCATGTGTTTCAAAACTTTGATGGCAGTGCTGCTTTGTAAAAATAACCACGCATTCATCCAGCCAAAGAAGGGGAGAGAATAATTTTTGGAGCCTGATAAGTAGGATCCTCAGTTGGGTTAGGGGCCAGGAATTCTCTGCCTGGCTTAATGTATACTTATTTATACAAGAGAAAAAAGTTTTGAAAGGTGAGGTCATAGTGACCACACTTCAAAAGGCTCTGCGAGAACAGAGTGAGCCTTCTCCTGGGAAGTGAGAAGGACAAGTCCTTGTCCTTGCCCTGGAGCAGCCCCTGGGACTGGTCCCTGGGATCCAGCCCAGTGGTGCTGCCTTCACCCAGCTCCCCAGTGAGCTGCCTCTGTGTTGCCATCACATCTTCCTCTCTGCTTAGAACAGGCTTCTTTTTTTCCAAAGTACTTTTTGTTTAAAATGCCAGGAAATGAAAGAAAAGGTTTCTTCAGCCTGAAATTTTTGAAAATGGGAGAAAAAGATGCAATGTAAAAAGAATCTTGATGCTGTTTTTGTTAGATGATTCAACTTGCTCAGTATCAGAGAGGGACTCACATATGCAAGCATTGCTCTGTGCTCGTTATTCTTTTTAAGGATCCTGGTATTTTTTTATATGTGCTGTGTACTTCACTACTCAGGATTGCATTACAGGCATTTCCCTCTCTCTGACAATAATTCAGTCAGCCAAATTCAAATCAAAGGAAACACATAAGTGGCTCGTTCCCTTTTAAAAGGAAAATGATACCAATAAAAATATTTAGCTTTAGCCCTCTTTTGCCCCAGAAGCTCCTTTTAGTCTCTTTTGCCTCTCCCTGGATAGTTGTTTATTCAATATTAAGCTCCCCTTTCCCAGAAGACAGAAGCATCCACATTCACACTTCACCAGCAGCGTTGTGATTCAGTAATGAGGATGAAATGCTTTTGGGATCCTGTGCTCATTGAAAGGCTGATGTTAAGCAATCTACTTGGTAAGAAGATGACTTTGTTCAGCCAAGAAATATCTCTTTACTGGGCTCCTAAAGCCCACCCTAACTACTAGAGAGAATGCTAATTGAAAGATGAGGGTGTAATTGCACCAGACAAGTAATTTTTATTGAGTAATTTTTCAGTGTTAGGTGGGCAGAAACAGCAGAGTCTCCTATTAGCATTAAGGAAAGATGCACAGCTGAATCCCAGAACCTGATAATGAAAGTTTTCCTCTTTATTGTAACAGTTAAAGCACATGAAATGCCTCCGCAGTTAAATTACAATTAAATGCTTTCCTTTTTTAGATGGCTGACAGATTTACGGAGCATTTTTCCCTCAAATAGGTATCTTTGTGCTCTGTGTACCTGTGAACACAGCATTCCCTGGCGTCCTTCAAAGTAGGGAGAGAAAACCACACATACTTGTGTGCTGAAAAAGAGCCTTAGGTGGTTGATCTTTCAGATAAAAGAAGTAGTTCTGCACTAAAAGGGAAGGAGGCAGAGGATGTACAGCATCTTCTGTTGTAGTATGCCTGTATTGTGTCATGAAAGGAAAACGGAAAAAGCAAGGGAAAGATAGCAATGCTTCACAGTCAGGCGGTTTTCTCTGTTTTGGGAGGATAGTGGAACTTAAATACATGGGCCTTCAGATTTTGCTTTTAAAACCATTTGGTAGAAAGATAATATTGAAGCCAAGGGTATGCTCAAATCTATAATCTATTTTGCTGTATTTTTGTTTATTAAGGCAACAATGTTTAAGATAGCAGGCTCAAAATTTTATCTTAAAATGCCATAGGATATTTACATTGTCTCCTAATAACCACACAAACATGGAAAATTTCCACTTTCCAATGTAACAGTTAACTCAAACATCAGGGGGATATTTAACTTTGAGGGCTCAGGTCTGTGTTTGATGAAACAAAAGCCCTCGTAAACACAGGAGAGAATTGCCGTGTCCTGTTTAGGCAGTGAGCACTCAGTGAAGGCAAAGAGCTGAAAAGAATACGTTGTCCTTTTCTGGGCACTGGCAATGCCTGCAGCGGTGGACCAGGTGTGTGAGGAGATGTGATTGCTTTCCCAAGGAGTTTGTCATTTAAATAGGCAGAGGGGAGCAGGCAGGACGCTTTTTGGAATCTGTCCGAAATAACATTATGGGTCAGCAGGGCTCTGGACTACAGAAATGCTGTGAGACACAGCCGTATCTCCACCTGGGTCGGTCCCACTGGCAGAATAAGTCAAGTGAAATCACCCCCCTAGGCAGCACTCGCTGGGGGACGAAAGGTATATCAGCTTTTCATCAAGCGTGGTATTGCTGTGCGCTACTGAAGAGGGAATAGAAACATGTTTATTCTATAGACATTATGCAAGTTGTTTCAGCAGGGAGGACAAAATTGCCAGAATAACGATTTGGCCAGGTAACTAAAGATAATATTCCCCCTCTGTCAAAAATAGCCACAGAAACTACAATGACTACAGCTGGCAGAGGGGATAAAAATAGCACCAAGCCCACTAACATTGTATTGAAATATCGGCTCAGCACTGATTAACTCCCTCTGCTTCTTACCACCAAGTATTGAGCCGTTGCAGCTCCGGTGTCTTCCTTGGCCTCACAGCAATATAGAATGTGTCGTGTTAAAATGAAAAACTTTGTTTTGGGTAATAAAAAAAAAAATCTGTTTTCTATGCATGAAAACATGTACAAAAATGAAGAGTTGTGGAATTTTTTATGTGGGCAGGGGAAAATTCCCCCTCGTCTTTATGACAGGCTGATGCTGGGAATCATTCCTGGGACCACTGAACATCTGCAGCACCTGGCATCGTCCAAGCTGAGAGAGCTCAGCACCTTGCAAGGTTGGACTTGTCTTGAAGGGCCAGGGATGAAGTGGAAATAGGCTTCTGTAGCAACCGTCTTGTCATCTCACAAACTGCCTTTTTTTCTGCTCAAAATGGACAAGAGGGATATCTTCTGTACTTACCTGAGCATGATTATGGAAAGCTACTTTACCTTGATATGAAGCGAAGTGCAGTAAGAAGAGATACTGTGTGTTATTTTTAAACCAGAGCCAAATGATTTGGTGGTACAACCAGTTTAGGCGTAATGTGAGTAAAAAAGAAATTAATATGGTCTAGTATTTAGTATTGACAAACAAAGAATCTGTTGGTGCCAGATACATACAAATAATATCTGGTTTACTGGGCAAGCTCTCCCTTACTTTTTTTTATCCTGTATTGACATATTCCAGTGAAATGCATGGGATACTTGGAACTTGTGGAAGATTCACTGTAACCAAATTAAAATGGGATCTTCAGGAATGTTATTATTGTTGGAGCTTCTGAAGCTGTCCAGTGCTGGAAGTGTTGCAAAGGATGGTTTGTGGTGAACAGAGGCAATCCCAAAAGCATCTGTTCACTATAGAGCAAAGATGTTCACTGCATTAGGGGAGGGGGAGGGTGGGATTTTACTCTGTGCATGTTGTTTTCAGCTAGGACCATGTAAAGTTTCTGTAACAAAAGTCTGAATACAGTTTGCATTTGCTTTGGCTTCCATTGCAAAATGGCAAGCTTTCACAAGGACCGAGAAGTGGTGAACATGAATCTGGGGTTAGTGGCACGTGACCAGAGGATGAGACCATTTGTGATGCAGGGTGAAGGGAAAAAAATTAAAGCTAACTCAGTAATGTCCAGGCCAAAAATTTCCTGCTGAAGTCTGAGATAAAGGCATTTCTGTAAATTGGCAGTGATCGTATACCATCATGAGGGTGTCCAAAAAATTATTGTGGTGATGCAGATTTCTAGACGTGCCTGAAACAGGGCCCAGTTATTTTTCTTTGGCTTTTGAGTTGAACCCTTCAGTTTTCTAGCCACCTCCTACAGGATTCTAAATCCTTCCAGATTCTGTTGGCATCAGAGAAACTCAAGGACAATCAACACTCTCAGGATATATTTTTTTCAAAGCACTCAGCATTGAATTAAGTGGTTGCCAGGCTGGCTAATATTGGGTATCTTGACAAATCTATCTGCAGCTACAAGTTAAAAATATCAACTATTTTGTAATAATTTTTGAAAACACGGGGCTTTTCCATATATTCGGCAGAGACCTGTGCTATGGGTGGAGATGCTGAGGCCCAGGGGCTCTTGATCAGGGAGAGATGTCAGGAGCCTGTCTCACACATACTGCAGCCCCTTCTCTTTCCGTCTACACACACGTACTTGGCAAAATTAGGCTGCTATGGTCAAAGCAGAACAGACAGCATCCTTTGAAATCATTATTACAAACTCCATTTTAAAGCTTATTTTCAAAACCGGATGCTATGTTTTAATGATGAGCTTTGAAATTTAGCCATGACAAACCTTGGAGGGTTTTTGGGATGAGAATTTATGTAAAATATACCACACTCCAGTAAAACTCAACTATCTGCACAAAATATCCCGTCTGTTTTCCCAGCATTAGATTAATCGTATCTGTCACTCTTCATCAGCTAGCATTTGATAGTCTTAGTTTTCCTTTACTGCTAGTTGTGAAAGCTGTGGCAGCGAACAAGGGGGGTAGCACGGTTGGTCCTGGTCTGTGTGGATAGTTATGTTTATGTACACAGCGGTAGCTACAACTCCTTACCAGAACTGGGATCAGTAGAGGAAGCGATACAAAGGTGCAGGAATAGGTTGACACTGTGCTCAAAAGGATTTTTTTTGCGACTATGAGGTGCTTGCAGCTTGTTCCCCTACAGAAACCACTGCAAAATTGCTACTTTTGAACCCAGTGATTAAATTCCAGGTTTGAGGTCTGACATTGGTGTGATACCTGTAACATTTTGTTGAGCTTGACTGAAAGTGTTAAAGTTCTTTACTGCACTGTCTTTTACAAAGAAAATATGTAACAAAACATGCTACCCGGGGCTTCCCCCGCATTTGTCCTGCATCTGTAAAACCTCGCCAAAGAAGTCTGCTGGCACGGCTGTAAAACAAAATTGAATACAAGCATACAAGGGTTAAAAGTAAAACACCCCCTAATATCTCAGGTAATTTACACGTTAAAGAGCACTGTGGAATGAATTACGATGTCATGTCAGAAGCCACGCTTCAACCCCAAATCTGCCAATCATTATAAAGCTGAGTTTGTTGGGCCTTAGATACAGGGACCTAGCCAACTGCCTCCGGCAACATCCATACTTATTAGACAACACGGACCCCAGGGAGCTTTTCAGAGCGTGGCCCTCACCACCTGGCTAAAGCAGAGAGTAATGAAAGGCAGCAGTACAACAAAGCACGAAGTGACTACAGCCCTGGCTGCCGAGCATGAATCCAGTGCCTACCAGGGCAAGTAGACTCGGTCCCAGGGGACAGACAGACATGTTAGATTTGTTTTTCACGTCCTCTATGTTTAGCACTTTTGTCAGAAGATATTCCAAAATCTTTGTAACGCCCCGGTTTCGTACAGCAGTGAGCCTGTGGGCTTCGCTTGACTTTGCAATTCCTGCAAAGAAGCAGCAGTTTGCCTTTAGCTGGATGGATCTTCTTGGGGGTTTGTTGTTGCTTTGTGATTTGACATGGGCAGATGTAGGGTCGGATTATTGATCCGCCGGCGTTTCCTCCTGCTGTGCTGGGTACCAAAGCCTAGAGGGAGCCATCGACGCGGGCTGCGCTCTGAGGAGGAGGAGGAGGAGGAGAAGGAGGAGAGCTTTCAGCAGGACGAAGCATAACGACAGAGCTGAGATTTTTCTGCGTGTTTTCTTTGCTCTTTTAGTAGAGTCGAGTGTGAATATTTTCAAGAAGAAATGCCTGCTTGATACAGGTTTTGCAGATAATTCTATACTCTGCTCAGGCAAAGGATTGGAAATAAATCAGAAAAGCAATTTTAAAAGCTGAAAGAAATATCTAAAATTGTCAGCCATGTCATAGGCAACAGGGATACTTTGTTTCTGTGTCTTTATTCATTGTAATGTAGGGTACAACAATATTTACAGATTTTTCTACCCTAGTTAAAGCAGTTGGTCAGTACACTCTACCTTTTTTTTTTTTTCCTCCTGCAACCTGCTTTGTAATATAAAGACTAGCTTTAAATCCTTTAGACAGAGGACTTAAAGGTAAAGCCTAGTACAAAGTCATATTTCAGCAGTTCAGACAGGGAAATCAAGTAAATTTTATTTTCTGTTCCAAGTGGGCTGGGGAAGAGGAGCATCCATAAGGCAGGAAGATACCATGCTGAGCACAGGGGCTGTCAGTTCTGCTTCCTTTAACAGATCACCTTAGATTTTCCATTCTCTTTTGAAATACTGTGGGGAGCACTTGCTCCATGTGTGTATGGTTTTTACACATAGGTATTTATAAAATCCAAATCCAGTCAACTGTTTGTTTATCTGTTATCAGATTGTAGCTGCAAGATATATTCAAAGCGCTGCTGGATTTAATCTTAGGGAGAGTGTGAAAATAACAATGATTACTTAAAACACTTATTTCCACATTTACCCGTATCTATATGTATTTTTAAGTGCATATCAACAAGGGGATGAGTAACCAGAGATAGTTAACACTTCCTATCTGCCTTTTAAACCTTCCCATTGCTGTTTGTCAGCCTTTCAGAAGCAGAAAGAGCGTGAGCAGGATAGTGTGTGTGTGTCTGCGTGTGTGTGAGAACAATTCTATAAAAGATTATCTTGCACACAAAGCGAATGGCCCTGCCCCCATTGTGAAGGCAGAGATTCCCCCGAGATTAGGCGAGAAGGAATTGCTTGTGGTCAGCAGAGGCGGGAGAACAATAGAGCCCAAAATGGGCAGCAGCAGCGGCAGTCACTGAGGTGGGTGGGAGACTGGCCAAATGGCCATTGCAGGCTACATGGCATTGTCACTGACACCAGAAATGGCTAAAAGGTCTCAAATTAGCAATTGTTATGATTAGCAGGTGGTTTGAGAGATAGGAGGTCTAGGGAAGTGATTGGTGGTTTAGACATCACATGCTATTTAGTCCGAAACACTCTTCACTTGCTCATTAACAGAGAATTATGAAATTACTTAAAGGAAAACAGTTCTAGTGAAATATAGAGGGCTTGGGAATCAATTCGTTAAAGGGGACATGACTTTTTATAAAAGTATTACAATTCCTGCGGATTTAATTTTTGTGAAGGAATTCTGTCAGAAAATCTGGCAGGGAAACCAATGTTATTCAACAATATTTCATCCGAGTAGCAGAGCTGAAAAAATTTCTCTGCAACATACGCATTCCTTTAATAAATAACTCATGTGTTTAGATTGTGAATCTGCTCTTAAGAGAGGTCTAAAGACACAAGATTCAAAACCAGATTTATAAGAATCAAAGCTCAGGATTGTTTTGGTCCAGAAGTTTGATCGGTTTAACCCACTGCGCTAAAGGAAGATCACATAAACAAAATGTGAATACCCTTCTTTTTCTTGACTTTGAAAATAAATTCAAGGATGTCAGGGCCATATTATTACTGGCTCTTTTAAAAGCTAGGACTGGATTCTCCAATTTCATGGATGTGCAGATACCAGTACTCTCCCGAGGACTGTCTCTGTTCCAGACCCAAAATCTGGAGCACAGCAAGTCCAAAGACGCTCTTGGAATAATATCCATTTACACATTAACAGTCTGCTCTTCTCTTTCTTAGGACTTTTACTACCTACTCCTGTTCTCACAGCAGAGAGATTAATGACTTGTACCCAGCTTCAATGTCACAAGCGCTCACTGAGTGATCTGCAAAATCTTGTCTTCAACATTCTAAGGGGAGTTAATTCTGCCAAAAAATCTCAAATTAGGCACCCAGATAAAAACTAAATTTTCATATAGCATTTTATGTTTAATTGGGATTTTGCTGTTCCTGAGTGTAAATACTGTATACTATGTAAACATGCAAATAGCATTCAAGCTGACTGCATTAGTACTGGGCTATACTGCTGCACACAACCGTCTCCTAGGGCCTCCTGGATACAACCGGCAGGAGCGTGAGAACAGCACCATGGCGCACACACACAGAGAAAGTGGGGAAAAGGGTGGTAGCCCAAGGAGATGTTGTCCTCTAAGTCGTGGAACAGTTGTGTAAAATAGACACAAATTCATGAGATGACAATTTCTCTGACCTTGCAACAAGGGGAAAAAGACCCCAACCCATAGTCTCTATTTGAACCTGCAGGCATATGGCATTTCAATAGCTCTTCAGCTGCCATCACAGGGGGCTGGATTCAGGGTAGCTGAGACTTGATTAGAGACACATCTTAGGACAGCTGGGGTCCTGAAGTTGGCACTCAGGCATCTAAAATTTGGCAGGATGAATCTGCAAAGGGAAAGATTTCAAGGGAGAGGAGGTAGGGACAGTTTGGCAAGGGAAGGTTTGGTTCCAGTCTCATTGAATAAGCGTAAATAAACATTTTGTCCAGGCTCATTAAATAAGCTGAATAAGCAGTCCAGCTGCCCATGCCATAGAAAGTAAATGGAATAGGTTAAAAGCGGAGAAAATAAACAATGTGAAGGAGGATGAAGAAATGCCAGCTTTTACAGTCTTTGTTCTCATAGTTATAGCTTTGCCGACATAAACAGTACAAAAGTAGTTGTGTATGGCTTAAAATTATGGTATGGATATTACAATTGTGAATGTTTTAAAAAATATCTTAGAGTTAAGTATTACAAAATTTGCAGCAAGCCTACCATTAAAGCTGCTCTGTTTCCTAAAGATGAATTTTGGTGAAGCCACCATGACAAACCCTTTGTTTTATATTCAGGGAAGCCAGAGGTGTTATTTCTCACAAATGAGATCATTTCCAGCTCGGAATGATATGTGCATAATCATATATATTCTAAATAAAATCTTGTCAAAAACCTGCAATCTCCCCATCTTTCTGTCATATAATTTATACTTGTAGCTTGAAGACAGAAAATTACACTGCAGGTGCATGTCTGAGTATTTCTTCCTTTGCTGAGAAGTTGGGTGTGAAGGTATCTAGATTTGTACCTGTAACTGAAGGGCAAGAACAGAAAATCCAAGACAAGTAAAGTGAAGTGAAAAAAGCCACTATCCCTTTTATAAATCTGAAATAATATGCTATAAAATAAAGCTGTAATCAAATAGTACTAACAAAATCTTTCATGTCAAATGATATTTATCCTTGCTGTTCATTTTTGAAATAACTGTTCCATCTTCTGTTTTATTTTCACTTGGAGAAAAAAAATCTGTAATGGTTGTACTATATATACGTGCAAATTTTTTCCTATTTCTTTCTGCTAAATGCCAGGAAGTAGTATCTCAAATTTCCAGTGCATGCTTCTGTTTCCCTTCCAATCAGGGTGGCCAGAGGATATCTCCCTGCCTCCATTCCCTTCCCATAACTGCCCAGGTGTCCTCAGGTGCAAAGCTGAGAACTTGGGCTTCTTCCTGATCCTCCACTTTTCTTTCTCCCGGTTTACTTGCTTGTTTTATCAATGTATGTACTGAACATAGAAAAACATTCAGTAATTTTTTCAAGCTGTTGTAATTTAAATGTAGTTTTTCTATTGTACCATACCAGAGACAAATGATAATGAGGAACGAGGTGGAAGGCTTCCTTGGTGCTGTTGCATTTCTCTAAGTCAGATAAGTGCAGCAAAATCTGTCAGCTTGATTTTAAAAGACCTGTACTCTGGTGGTCATTTTCAAAAAAAAGCCATGGAATTTCCCCCCCACCTTGCATTCATAAAAGTTCCTAAACCTTACAAAAAACAGCCTGTGTACAGTACCTTTTCTTCTGTGGTGAAAGAGCAGAAACCTCACCTGAGAGGGGATACCAAGAGCACCCAGGCTGCACAGTGGGAATGAAAAAGAAGCCTCAATGACATGGAAATCAGTGCTTTAAACTCTTTCTCTGTGTTTAATCAGGTACATTCCTTCTGTTCCTCTATTTCACCATGTCTTATTTTGAGGTTTGGTGGGGTAGAAATCTGCAGATTAAGCATCTACCTTGTTGCAGAAAATATCAACTAAGCCTGGAAAGATGTCTACCCTAGAATACAAAACTTGGATCTGATGATTCAGAAAATGCAAATTTTTATGAAGTACCTGGATGTTCATATTATGCTCTTCTGTGGGAAAGCATAACAAGGATTTTCCTTAAAAACAGAATAAATAGATTTTAACTCTTAATTCAAAAAAGAAATAAGGTTTAAATCTCATATTTAAAATTTATTTACAGGCACTAGAAATTTCAGCCCAGAAGGATGACCTTTTCAGAAAGCTGTGGAAAAAGTTAAAAGGGAAGCTGCTTTGCACAGCTCCTGTGTTGCAGCTGCTTATACGGGCATCCAGTAAAGTGTATAGAATGAAACAGCACTGATAATCCTCATAAAAAATTTAGAATGGATGCAGGGTTTGAAACTTTTGTATCCCAAGTGGATTTTATTTCTTTGCTCCACACTGGAATAACTGGCTGAGGGCTCATTAAATGGCTGAGAATAAAAAATAAGGAAGGAAGAGAAATTGCAGTTTTTCATTAGTCTTTAGACTGTTGTTGTCACTCTTCTCCACTACTTTGTGTTCTATTTAATTCTATTTCTATCAAAAGAAGCATACAAAAATGGAGAATGATTAGAAAACGCAGCTTGCTAAAGATAATTTGCTGCCATCTATGGCTTTTCAAGTGGAACTCAAATGAGTGTTGCAAAGAATCAAGACAAATATTTTCCTTGTCAGAAATCTGGATGAGGATGAGATGTTTAAAAATAATGAATAGACTTTAAGTGAGGCATCAAACTTTACATGCTATTTTTCCCCAGACCTCCAGAAATTTTACATACCACTGCTCATATTACTGTCATTAGAAAATAGCTAAAAATTAGACGGCTTTGTGCTTTTTGTGGCAGAACCCTCTTTGCTTTCTCAGGATGCTGTGATGATACAGAGAAGCTGTAAATTTTATTCATTTACACCTGGAAGTTTCCCCTTTTGAAGGATGTAGGAGTGACATTGGAATGAAAATAGGACCTTGTAGAGAGGCTCCCAGTCCTCTAAGCTGGGGGGAATCTGGTCAGGAGGATTGTGCCTGAGCTTTTCTGTATTGAGAAGTTAAGATACATTCAGAATTCAAAAGCAAATAAACATTTTAAATATGAACAAGGCTCTATTGACTTCAGCAGCTCCTGTCAAAACATAAGAGGAGTAAATGCTTTTGATATGGGAGGAGGCAGGAAATGGGTGCAGGAATGTACCTGGAGTGCTGCACGGGAAATAGAAGCTCTGGGGGTGCTCAGCTCAGGAGCAGGGTGGAGAAAGCAGGAAGAGAAAGTGCAAAGAGGACTTTATATTTTAATGGTAGGGAGAGGATTCAGAAGACCACTGAGGTCCAAAGAAGCTGGGGAAATAAAGTTTTTCATTAATGGAAGGCATATAGAAATTGAAATGGAGGCATAATGTAGAACCAGAATGTTTAAACGTGAAGATTAATCCAAAAGGATTAAAATGTGTAACACTGGAATTCAGTCAATACCCAAAGAACAGTGGATCTGATTAGGATCTCTGTTACTCTCCATTTACACATGCAGAACTGCACCGATTTAGTGCAGCAAATTTGTTTCAAATCTCTGCTGCTGAGTGGGACACTACGAATACCTGTATAGGAAATTCTTTGGCTTTTTCAGAACTCCAGCATTGGGAAGGCTGAACACCAGCCGGTCAGAGGCTTTTCAGATTCCATTTTCAGACATTTCACTCTTTGCAGTGAAGTAGGACATTGCTTCAAAAAATGTGAGATAATACACAAATGGTCAAAACAGGAAGGAAAAAAAAAAAGCATAAGAGGAAGCAAAAACTGGAGTTTATTCAAAGCATCCAGTTCCCGTTGGTATTAATGCAGATACACGTGCTATATGTGCACATACATAAAAGACATATTTATCTACACATGTGGCTAGTGATGCTTTAGTTTAAAAAAAAATATGTACTTTCCCTCTCTTTTTTAACCTTATCTGTGCATTCTTGGGTCATGTAGCCTTTGTGCTGACTCTGGACAAAAATCCCCCTTTGATGGAGGATACATGCTGAAAGGTAGAATTCTGAATTATGTTCTCTAAATTATCCCGTGCTCAGAGAGCAAGTATTGATTTTAAAAATGACTGAGCCAGACCTCGCATTGCAGTCCCCCCAAAGCACAACAAACAGCAGTCATGTGTTCAGCTACCAAGAGGCCACTGTGCTGGCATTGTTTCAAAAAATCAGAAAGTCATCAATCAACCAAATAGTAATCGGAATAAGTACATGGTATCTAAAGACACATTTTATCCAGTTACATGCTCCAATTCAGTTAGCTACGAGGAGAATTAGAACAATATTGGACCGATTAACAAGTCTACCTTGGGAACTGTGAGCTGTTAAGTTATTTATTTTGCTGCCTTGTATAAAAGAATGAGCAGAATTTCATCTGCATAGTTAAGCATTCAGTAACTTCCCACAATAAATAACCCAGCATCTCTTCTTGCTAGAGTGTTTTTGTTGAGCCTGATTGAGAACGCAGAATTTTACTGTAATTGGTTTCTGTAGCTTTCAAATGGTTTGGACACAATTGTCTTTCAGGAAGATTTTTATTTTTTTCTTCAGGAGCTCGTAGTCATCAGTGCGGCAATGGAACTTCACAAGCAATAAAATTATTAGGATCAGTGTATTCAAAACATCATTGAGTTTTATTTTAATGATACAATTTAAGGATCAATGTAAAAAGCAAGGTTTAGAATTTCAGTCTTGCACAATTCCATTGAATCAATAATCTACAGTGTTGCTATGCGGTATGCGCTTCACAATAATACAAAATATACCATTTCTAAAGAAATACATGGCTGAAAAACACACCGTTCAAGTGAATACATCCAGCTCTATACTTACAGCTGTCTTTTGGGAGATACAATACAGGAACAGACAGACTATATGAAATGCTTTGTAAGTTAAGGTAATAGCTCATACAATTAAGATGGCTGGATTTTTCAGGACTACTATGTAGCACTTCCCATAATGAAATCTCCAATTTTTAGGTTTAGAGGTTTAGAACTCCCAGGTTCCGGTTGCTATTAAACATAGCACATGGTTTTCAGCATGGAGAGTATTAATTTAAAACTATTTTAATTCAATAAATCTAGAGTTTACTAATGAACAAAAAGAAAATAGATGTGTACTTAAGATGCTATAGTATAGTCTCCTAAGACCTAAGCTGTTTTTTTTCATTTAAATTTTACATACATTTTTAGTGTCTGGAAGAGAGGACATTTTTCTGTATTCTTACTAATGCTAAATACAAATGAGTTCATGTTTTCTTTCCTTAGAGCACCCCACCTGTCTGTGTTGTGTAAGTATGTATGAAGCCTGCAAGACACCATTTACATTAATTTCTAGGGGTTTGCTGTATCTCAGATTTAGTACAAGTTTGTATCACGCAGCCACTCCCTGCTCTTTGTTTCCTTAGCTTTCAAGAGACGGCAAGGTTGAAGGAGTGGAGCTTTAATTACCTTCTCACTGCAGAAAAGGGTAGTTTTTCAAGGTCTGAGCTTACAAAACGGAGCTGGAAGGATCCAAATTAATCTGTATGATACCTGGCCAGTGTATGCAGCTACTTGAGGGTCATCATATTAAGCCATCACTCTTAAAAGCTCCTACTCTGTCCTTTCTCCTTGGGAAAAAAAACAGCTTCTGGGCAGCAGTGTGTTATTCAAGCCAGGTGAATAAGCTTGATGTAGGCAATGGTGGTAGGAAACATTTGCATCTTTGCTTTCCCATGCAATGATCACTGCAGGGCACTGAAAAATATGCAAAGGGAGCATTGCTGAGTCGTTCAATAGGCTATATTTTTGAGAAACAACATCCAGAGAGGGGACAGGCGCTAGTTCTTCCTCACCATTTTCTGTGTGAAGCATTTTTACCAATCTATCTAAGGCAAAGTATAGGTAACCATTCAGGTCTGCTCAGGAGCTTTTTGTTGTTACCTCCTTCTCCAGATATTTAAGTACAGTGGAAAACCCAGGCCCATGTGACTCAGAAGGTCAAACCCTTTGTAAGCAGGATCTGTTTTTTCAGTAACTATAGTACTCTTCAAAGTTCCAGTTCAACTAAATATGCATCAATAGTGAAACTAAATGACATTAATAGTTGTTAGAGGCATAAAACATTTTATATCTTTGCTAATTAGCTAATAGGTCTTGTTTCAGGGACTTTTCCTACTCTGATGTGTCTGTCTGACTCTTTGCTTGTTTTTGTCTTCATTAAGATATTGTCAGAAGCCTTCGCCCTGTTGAAAAAAAAAATTCTACTACATCTGTACAACACGAAGTATGGAAATCAGAGCTCTTTTTGGCAGTTAACTGTAATTAATAATGTCTCTACAACAATGAATGAAACAATATTTAATACTGAAACAATATTTAATTATCCAGACGTTTTACTCTAGGTCTGCTGTTTGATCATAGGAATAATGATTAATTGGCGAGACAGCTGTTTTAGTGTGTGTTTTTTGGCAGCGGGAGCTCTCACAGGGCAGGACATGTTGCTCAGCTTACAGGTATGAGAGCTAGAAATCATTACAGGCAGTGTCAGTTGCAACACTGATCTCATCTTACTTCTAGGAAAAAAAATCTTTATTTTGCAAAAAAAGAAATACAGAAATTTTACTCACCTTTGCTTTCCATGGAACTAGATTTTTTGCACTTTCTTGTTTTCCCCCTTCCACAGTTTGAAGAATTAGCCATGAGAAAAATTAGTTGCTACATATAGTGATTAACCTGTATGAAAAATAAAGCTAGGAAAGCCTTAGAAAATTCTGAATAATAGCACAGAAGCTGCTCACTGAGCTTCTAGGGCTTGTCCCAAAAAATGCAAAGTAAGACGCACTTTTCAAAGGACAACTGGCTGATAGTCACAGTTTTTCTTCTCCTTTCCACTTCACAGCAGACATTTTTTCTCTTCCTACCGTGTTAAGCTGACAGGTTTTTCTCTGAAGAAGTAGATTTGTAAGAGGTTTGAGTTTTTCACACACGGATGTTTGTAATTTTGGAGTAAGGAGGGCACGAACAGCAGAAGGAAAAAAAGGAGACAGTGTAATTCTTATCTGTTTTGAAGTCCCATATGCTACCTAACAATAGCGCTTTGTGAAAACTAGCTGCTTGTCAAATACCCTTAAATTGCAAACAAAACTTACATGAAATCCAGGGTTAAACATGGATTCAGTGTTGGGTAAAACAGGCATTTTCCACTAAAGCAGAACTCTTAACAGTTGATGACAAATTTAGGCAAACGGATGAGGGCAGAAGCGAGTCCCTGACCAGTTACTGTGACCTGCAACTGCCTCGTCTGCCCAGGCCCATTGGCGAGTATCAAATAGCCATTAAATCCCCCCAAATTCTCTGTTAGCTTGATCTGGGTTTGCCAGGAGAGCAGAAGGAGGTAGGACCTGGCCACACTCCCACACTGAGCTGTTGTTCCAGGTGGATGGTTCTGAATGGATTCACGTGGCAAAGGACAAAACATATCAGTCCCATGCATGTGTGGTTTCTGTAAGGTATTTTATTTTTAGGATAAAATTGGGACCTGAAGGTTGAAGGAAGGAGGGAAAGGAATGCAGAGAAAGAAATCTGGGTTCTTTTCCCACTCTGCCAGTATTTTACTGTAGCCTAAAGATAAGGTCATAAAATGACATGTTCTGTTTCTTCATCTGTAAAATGGGAAGCAGAGGAGTTGCCTATGATATTGCGTAAGTACAAACACAAAGCCTTAACTCCCGAGCTGCTGTTCTTGTATGTTGAGAGAGCTTTCTCAAGTCCTAAAAAGTATGTGCTGCAAAATACATTTATTAGAAATAAGCCAATTTACTTTGACTTTTTCAGGAAAAAAACATCATTAAATTATCCTAGATCTGTTAGCCACTTTAATTATTTGCTTACTTATTCCTGAGAGTCCGTATGAACTAGAAAATGTAAATGAAGCAGTAAGAAACACGTGGCTGTAGCCAGCTGTGGCAAACCTCTGTTGGGAGTGAAAGTTTGGATCATGTACACATTCCCAGTGGACTAGAATAACATTAAGTGAAATTCACATACTTCAAAAAGGTTCCTTATTTGCAATTTATGAGACGGAAGTGCATCAAAGGCATAAAAGCCAGCAAACGGTCAGAAGTTAAAAGTGAGGGGTAGCCAGGCTTCAGAGAACTTAGTTAACTAGATGCCATTCTTTGAATAAAATAATTTACCTCAAGAAATCTATAGCTAGACCATCTCCCTTCAGATGAGTATCTCTATTCTAAGCAGTACCCTGCACTGGAAATTGTTCTCAATGTAGTTTACTCTCTTTAGCGAGGTGTGAGAGTCATGAGGTTTGTGGAGTGGCTGAGTATGGACCAAGTGCTGGCTTCCAGGTCAGCTGAGGAGCAACTCTAGGTGAGGTAGCGGCTGTCCTCAGTAATCCTAGATTGCTAGATTGACTCCTGGTTTTTCTTCCAGTTCCTTGACTTGGAAGCCAAAGCCAGTGGAGTGAAAGGGTGTGCAATAGATATGATATTCCCTGATTTCCATTCTGAGGTTTCCACTGAGATCTGACAATCATTCAAAGCTTTTTCTGTTCTAGTTTTTGCGATTCGAGTAGATGCTATCTTTTTTGCTCTTGCTGTACAGCATGGATTTTGGCTGTTACGGCCCTTGGCTCAGTCTACTGTCTCTCCTTCTGCTATAATTTAAAGCTATTATTGTGGATGATGAGTTCAGGTTCATATTGACTTCATATTTCAGTTGGGGATTTTTTTGGCATGAATATTGACCAATATTTTATAGTGCAAAAAAGGAAAACACTGTTGAAGGGGGTAACACTTACTTACAACGGTCTCTTGCACCATTTTATGTAGGGGTCCAAAGTGCAGGTCATGTCTGTTTTGCTCTCTGTAGGAAGTGTCTAACGGCAGTTAGTTAGGTCACAAACTCTCTGAGACAGGACTGTCATTTTGACCTGCCTTTTAATGAAGCTGTCACTGTGGGGTCTGTGCTTCTGAGATGACACAACAGTGGTCCTACATGGTATCACCATTCCTGGAAGTTTGCAACCGCAGACTGTGCGGCCTGCCTGGTGCTCCACTAGCCTCTCACAGAGAATATCTCATCAGCCGTCTATGCTACTTGCTTTCTAATCTTATTTTCCTGCTTCTTGATATATCCACTATTCTCAGAATAAGCCCAGAGGAAGAACATTTTTTTCTCAATTTAAGACCATATTTGATAAGGGAAAGACTAGGTTTGGCTCAACTACTGTCTCTACGGATATATTGTGGGCAGAATATGAAGGAAAAATTTATCCTGTAAAAGGTCTTCACGTATTCACTCGGCTGTTCATTCAATAGTCACCCAGTAAGTACTTCTCACATTGTTTCTGCTAGTCTTTTGTTAGCCTTTTGTGCCCCCATTATTAATGTTGAGATCAGTGCTACTGGGTGGGTTTTGTTTCTTCTAAATAAAAGACTTGTACAGAAAGGGTCATCCAAGTCTCCCAGCGACATTCACAGTCAGTGGTTGGGACTGCATCAGGACTCCAGGAGCTGACTGTCTTGACCCAGCTTCCCTGTTTTTGCGTATTTAGATGAAGACTGCTACAATCTGATTCATTCAAATCAACATTAATTCCCTCTGTAGATTTTTCATGGTTTTCATGTATGGGGTTTTTTTAGGGACTCTTAGAATTCGTGGCAGACGCTTGAGAGGTTATGTCCTTTTCATGACTCACTTCAGGGAGTTTCACAGATGTCTTCAGTTTGTTCAGGCAAGATTTCTACCTCTTACTCTCCAAGCAGAAGAGAATTGCCATTAGCCTTTTATACTAGGTTTAATTACCAATTACCAGCAGGTAAACATCCTCATAACACTGCATTGCTCCAAGCTTATTACACTTTGCAAAGGAGTCCTGTGCAGAGAAATCTAGGCATTGAAGGACTTCAGCATTTCTTCCAAAATTTCCAGTTCCTCCTTGTAGGTTTGAGAGCTCCTCATACATTTAGCTGGTATATCACAGTTTGCTCCCGTTAGAAAACTTACAATGTCACCATCCAACAGTAAGGGCAAAAAGCATTTAAAAGAATTGTCTTTCACAAAATAAAACAAATGTATTTTGAAAATTGTATCAACACAAGCAAACATAATTTTCCAGGTGATTTTTGAAAAATCAGAATTTGCATATGCAAAGGAAGTAAAGAAGGAGCATCTGGTTTGTTCTAGTTTGGTTAATTCCATTTCTCCGTTTTTTAAGCAGAGCAGGTCACAAGCACAGTCCAGTGGGGGAAGTTCAGTATATTAAATGCACCAGCAGTTTTCTCTTGCAAATTGATTATTTAAATTGAGCTACTCTCAAGTAATGGACAATACCCGTGCTTACAAATATGAGTTTGTGTGGAGATTTGCATTCCAATCCATTGTTCTTTCTCTCTGTGCTACCAGAGACATCCAACTTAATTTCTTTGTGCTTATCTCAGCACTTACATCTTAAAATTAAAAATTACTGGGGGTTCATAAATTACTGTAAGGAATTATTTTTTTTTTTACGTCTTTTTTCTCTTTTCTGCATTTTTTTTTTTACGTCTTTTCTCTCTCTTCTGCATTTTTTAACTCTCAAGTCCCCAGGCCATACTGACACATACATATGGCTGGATGCAAGAATTTTTTTGCTGATGAAACTAATGCAGAAATTTGGGAAGGTTAAACAAAAAATTGCTTTGACGTTTTGGCTCAGCTAGGATATCTGTAGTGCAGGACTGGAAAGTAGGGAGTAGTGATGACTCCTCCTCCAGAAACTAGCCCTAAAGTGGGAGAGGCTTTTTTAAGAGGACATAAAGGAATCACTGTGACTGGGAATTCATCCAAAGATTCTTGGAGGGAAACCCAGGCTCTAGTGTTTTTGCTGCTCTGATTTTTGGATAATTCACGAGCCAAATTAAGTCGTTCTCATATTTCTTGCAGTATCCACTGCTGTCAACAGCATCATCACAAACAGAAAGTAATTCTCTCATTTTAATTAACCACAGACACTCCTGATTGCTCTGTCTGGACAGAGCTCTGTACATTCAAACCTGCCTGTCACTGTTTCACTGAGGAGTTTGAATGTGAATCTTCACCGTATACAGTAGAACAATCCTGTTTGATGTAAACAGAGTTCCTATAGTCTTCAGGGTCAGCCCACAAAAGGCTCTTCTGTAGATCTAACTAAATTTCCCTGGCAGATCTTGTCTCAGTTATGCTTCATTCCATCGAGGGTGCTTGGCAACTTGGCCATATCTCATAAGCCTTTGCTTTTGGAGTTAGACTTGCCAGTGCAGCTTTAAACTAAATGGGGCTGTAAATCAAAATGTCCTCATCTACAATTCTTCCCTGAGCATCTGATTACAATCATGCTGCATGCTATTTGTACAAGGATGTTTAAAACTGCCTATAAAACAACAGCTAATTGCTGATCTGCTTAATTAAAGAGAGCCTTTTGTTGTCACATATACAAAGATAAATGAAATAATCAGCTTTGGACTAATGAGAGATAATTAGATTATGCAGTCCGATAAATAAAGACAAAAATCCTGCAGATTGCCACTGTACTCTGGGCAGCTGAGATCACAACAGGGTTTAGGGGTGCACTTTCCTCTCCTTTCTACTTTAGCTATAGTGGTTTGGATTTTTTCCATCCCAGAGTTAACACAGTGATCAGAGCTGCCAGGCATTAATGACTGTTGTTATGTACTATAATTTAGGATTTGTTGTTTAACAGCAGTGTGATTTGTGTGGACACAGTTTAATTTACTCAGAATTTAAGCTCCCATGTAAAAGAAGAAAAGACTAGATCTGACTGTTCACTGTTGACCTTCCAGCCAGAATGGATGTATGATGCGGACAGTCTTCTTCAGGGAGGAAGGTAAAATCAAATGGCCATGTTTGTTCTTCTTGTTACCCTATTTAGATTGATAAACAAAGGATCAGTTTTGTCCAGAAGGTCTAAAATGCATATGTTCTGTGGGTGCTAACACTGAGGCCTAGTAATAGCAGTTTGCCTGTCTTTAGTGGAAATCTCTTATTTAGTGGACTCATCTTCAAGACTGGTGTCCAGAGCTTTGGGGGAATATCCAACCAGATTTCTTCATTCTTCCTTTCATTTGTGGTCTCTGAAGAAATAACTTCACCTCACCAAAAGATGCTCTTCAGGCATGAACCTAATGCATGCAAGCCATAAGATCAGACTAGGTCTTGTATAAAAATAATTCATCACACAGCCGTGTAGGGTGGACATGTTCAGCACCAACTGTTTTATTCTTCAGATCACTTCTGTTGTACTGTACTACTCGCTAATGTTGACAGATCCTAAGAGTTCGTGAACAAATTGGCAAAACAATAAATGAATTTGCCTTTAATTATCACTTTCCATGCCACAGTTTTATAGCAGCTCTGCTTTTCACACAACACACATGCTAAACTCAGCAAAACTTTTGTTAGAATGAGGGTATCAATAGATGATGACATTTCCAAGCAAGCATGAGACATTTCTCCTGAACATGGTGTTCCCCTCTGTTTACAGCTGGATTTTTTGTTTTCTTCATGGAATTGAGTTTTGGTGTCAGAAGCCAAGACACAGAAAAAGCACTGGTTGTTTCCTAAGTGACAGGGGTATGAACTTCTTGGAGCCTTCACCCACATCATGTGAGTGTCAGCAAGTAAAGATTAGTCGTTTATTAACATTTTTGTCTTATTTACAAGGTCAGAACATAATATCATTTCAACAACATGTCTTCCTACATTTATGGCTAAAGTCCAGCCTAAAGAGGGTCTTAAACCATCAGAGCCTTATGCTGCTGCTATGACACATGAACGATATTCTAGTGATACTAATAATTTTCACCATATTTCCTGGTTAGATTAATCAAATATATGATTAAACAGCTGCCACTTTCTTTTATCTCAGTGCTCACTGTCCTGGTGCCACAGCCTCTACTGAGCACTGTGTGCTAGGGACATTCATGGGGCTTTGTGCACCCCCTGAGGGGTCTGACAGTGATACGCTTCCCTGCGTACAGAAATGCATGCAGCAGCCTACAGGGAGAGCTAGACATTTGTCCCATTTACACGATGCTCTGAAGAATATAATTTAGTATATGGAGAGTTATAAACATTTTTTAATACCTCTTCTGATCCTGAGTCATCTCTTTAAGGAAAAAAAAATCCAAGCCAGAGAATAAGAACTTTGAAATTAGACCTTTTGCTAAGAAGAGGTTTAGTTTATAATTTTTAAAGAGCTTGGTTCACTCTGACCTGTAGATTTGAACACTCCCAATGAAAACGTCCAGGAATCCATGCCAGGCTGAAACCTTTTATTTTTTGATAGCTTTAGTCCTGTAGTGCACTTCTGAGACAAAGTTAAACATTAGTGAATGAGATGCTGTAGCTGCATCCCACTATCGCCACATGGCACTGCTGAACTGGAAATCTCCTCTGTTTCACCTCCATGAGAGCTCCCCCCTGCCAGAAAACACACATGCTTTCTGCTGCTGTTAGTGGTAAAGCATTTCACTGCTCTGCTGGTCTCAGACATATCTTGATGACAAAAAAGGTCCATCGCTTCCTTCTTTCTTTGCTATTTGTGAGCTTAGATACTCTGCCTTCTCTCTATGAGCGTAGAAAGCTTCAGTCAAGGGGGCTGGCTGGATAGTCACCACTCTCATTAGCACATTTGCAAGACTGTAAATGCTGCTCTGGGTCCTGTGACTGCCCTTGGTTTGCTTCTGGTAGTGTCCAGAAGACAGTTCAGAGTATGTTCTGACTGTGTGGCCTCTAATTGTTTCTAGGCTGTTTCCTATTGTCTTGCTTAAGTCTGAGAAGCCAGGCAGGGGTGTGATGCTATGTGCAGTGTAAGCCTGAGAGGACAGTAGGTACTCATATGTCCACAGTACATGCTGGGATACTTGCATGCTTCTTCCATGTCTAGTATTAAGGTCACCTTCACGGGGATATACTGTCACACTGGCACCTATTTTCAACCTATTTTTCAAGCCTCTTAAACCTAGATTAGACCAGTTAATTATTTTAATGCCTTCACATTCAGAGTTAGGATGCTGCATGGTATTAATGCCCATTTAATTAAAGACAACCAGCCAAATCTTCCATTTAGGCTTCATAAGTTTTGCCTATTAACAACACTGTATTTTGTCTATCCTTACATGCATCACGATACGAATGCAAAGGAAAAAGGTGGAGAAGTGCATTTAATTAAATTGCAGGCGCAGGTCAAGTGTCTGCCTCATATGTCACTGTATAGCAAAGACGACTGTAGGAAAATCTCAGGAAAATCAGCTACCCAGTAAACCAGGTCTGCTGGAGAGCCCTGTGGTCTCTCTCCCTTGAAGAAACCATTCACAGAGCCTCCTGCCCTGCTTCGCACCTTCATCCACATTATGTCATGTTTATTTACTCAGGTAAGAGAAAGGAAGCAGCAGGACCACCTGAAAGGGCGGATGTTGCTCATCGTGAGCAAAAGAAGCCAAACTGGACCCTTTGTTACTGGGCAACAGCCTTTTTTCATGGATTTTCAGGAAGATCTATATACAACACACATCCTCCCTCATTAAAGGCAGCTTGAACACTTAGCAAAGGTCAACTCCTACCTGGGGTAGAGCTGTGGGGAGACAAGAGGTTAAGGCTGGTAAAATTCCCATGATATCTTATATGGAGGTGAAGAGATAGCGTATGAGAAAAAATCAGAAGAAATATCATGTCCAGCTACTTAAGAGGAATGAGCTTTTAACTCTTGGAACTTCTGCAGTAAATATTTGTCAGCTGATATCTGGACTGCTCATCGCTAGCTACTCAAAAACAATCCTCTAGCAGTTAGTTTCTGAGAAACCTTTTTCTTATTCTCTTTATCTACTGAAAAGCTGCTGTGCTGCGGTGGGAAGCCGACCAGTGCTCATCCATATTATCTGGAGGTCTCAGTCCTGGATCAGGACTGTGTGCTGACAGGTGCTGCCCAAACACAGCAAAAAATGATCCTTGCATCAATAGTTTGTGAACGAATTATTCTCATATGGATTCTTCTTTGTCTGGTATATTAAAGGATTGTATTATTTTTTTTTTTCCTTAGGGATGGGCCAAAACTGGAATCCCTTGAATTGCAGATTTAAAATGAGATTGCAGATAACAAGTGCTCCCTTACATCTTTATTTAGATCAAGATTTGGGATAAGCAATTTCAAATTTGTAGGGGGCAAAAATGCGAGGACAGCTCCATCAAAACCAGCTTTTGCACTTGGTTGGGAAAGGTGATTATTTTTTTCTTCACAAATTCCTCAGGGATTTTGCCGATGTTTCTGGTCGTTGCAGAATGACTCCTGTTCTCTGTACAGCTGAGAGGAACTGATGGTGTTTGGCACTAGTGGAATCAGCAGCACTTTGTCCTGCCACGTTCTAACCTTTCTCCCTCGGGGCTCGGCTGGGCGGGCCAGAGAGTGATGGTGTAGCCAGCAGGCATGGCCACCACCACAGTAACAGGGAGCACCGCTGTAGCTTTGTTGAAGGCAATGGCAGTGCCCCAATTAATAGGACCAGCCTGCGCAGATTGAGAACTTGATCCTAACACTCAGGAAGTGCCAAAAACCCCAAGTCAAATCACCTCTGTAAATTAAAGGTCATTCAAAGGCTTCTCTTTTTTTCAGAAGTTCAAAACTTCATACTGATGTTTCCTTCTTAATTTTCTGTTTTTCCTTTTCCCTGGTTTAGCTGTATAGTTGGACTCTTCACGCAGCAGTTCAGAGATAATAAATGTTTAGTGGCAATTTGCCAGCTTGAACTCACAAGTGCTGAGCTTATTCATTACTAGGAAATGGTGGTTCTCTGTGGGGAAATGTCGCCAAACGTGATTAGCAAAAAGAAAAAAAAAGCAACCCTTATGAAAAATGCGTGCACTGATAATCAATGGCAAATAGTTTCTTTGTACATTTCCTGACACATTTAAAATGCTGCTGAATATCAAGAGTGAGGCAGGAGAAGTGCGGAGGTGACACCGTTTCTCACAAGGATCTTTGTGCAGATCAGCCTGGAGTGGGTGAGGAGGGCGCTGGGCCTCTGCAGGAAGTTGTGCGTGTTTTCAAATGTTCCCATCCCCAGTTTGTCTTTTCCCACACAGCAGTGGAGCCAGTTGTGCTGCAATGTTGACTTCTTCATTTCAGACACACTCATTGGTAGATTGAGAAGGTGTACTGGTCAGAGGTGGGAGGCTTTTTTTACCTTCCTGCATGCTTCTGACTTTAGTCTAACCTGGTCTCGAGGAGCCAACAGCTACATCTCATCAGTTAAAGAATTAACCCTTGGCCTCTTCCCCCAGCAACATCAGAAAGCGTTGACACAACAGGGGATCCGAAGCGCAGGGAAGAGCCACAGAGCAGGCAGCTGATGCAGACGTGCAGAATTAGACCAGGGCTGTTGGTGTAAAGATGAAGAATATTTATAGTGAGCTAAACTGAACTTGTAAATGTAGTTGTGTTTGAAATTTAAAAAACTAAGATGAATACGCTTTTCATTATCTTAAAAGCACATTACTAAATGTTTACAGTAGTATTGTAATTTAGATCTGTGCACAAATCCTCACATAGGACTAGGTGTCACATTACCTGCCTTCTCGCAAGAGCCTTCCTAGAAGCAGCTGAATCCTGACAGAAAGCAAAATCCATTTGAGTTAACATGGAAACCTCAGGGGAACTTTAAAATGATTCTTGAATAATTTTAAAATCTAATTGTATTTACGCTCCCAACTGCTATAAGCTCTTTTTCAAATTCATTGGCAAACAAGTGAAACACGTCTGGGTTGTATGATTTATCACATGAGATTTCATCAAGGGTAGCACAACTGAAATGAACTACATATTCTCAAAGTTAACAGGCAGGTCCTGCCCCTTTTGGGCATGCTGGAGTTTTTGCCAGTGACTTTTTAGAGGGGAGAGTCTTATTTGTTAAAAAAAAAAAGTGCACTCCTCTAAAGAACATTTAATGTCATGACTTCTAACATTTGCTGCTGGGGACGCTTTGCAAGATACTGATGAGAAAGCAGGATATAAATTATTAGACTCACAATTTCAATATTAATAATTCTTTGCATTCTCACAGCACTTTTCAACCTAGAAACTCAGTGCACCACTATGCATAGAAATGTATGTGACCGTAAGCTAACAGGGCAATCCTGTAAGGTAGTGTTTGTGCCTCAGAGGCCAGCTGCTATTTAGCAGGGTGAAGCCACAGCTCAATCCCTTGGAAGGAGACGATGACAGCGAGAGGCAGCATCCTGCTACGCTGCCTCATTGTAGGAGGGTAAAGCACTATCAGCTCTCAGTGCCTCCTCAGTGGTGGGGCTGTCAGCAACCCTCCAGCTCTTGGTAGCTCTCAATTTTCAGGTACCTAACAAGGGCCCTTCACTCTTAGTAACCAGGGAATATTCTCTGGAGCCAGAGAATCCTGGCAGTTCATATAATAAAATACTTTTTTGGTCCCAATGCATTGCATTCCGGATCTGTCTTTTTAAGCACATAGTTACACGATTTTGCTCTTATTTGGGTGCGTACGGCTCTAGATGGGAATAGAGACACAAGGAAGATTTGTATCTGATCTGCAGAATGAATTGTGTGTGTACAGAGAGCCAGAAACAACCTGGTCCTTCACGGATTCAGCAACACACATTCAACAGTTCCGGGTTGTAAACTCTACATCCAACACAATATTTATGACACTGAGTGCTCCCTGTTTTTCAGTAAAAATTCAGTAACATAATTTCTGGCACAATTTTAACGTACATTGTGGTAAACTGCTTTTTCAGCATTGAGTTGTGCTGCTTTAGTTTAAGGGGGTAAATAAATCAGTATACATTCGTTGGACGAGATGAAACTTGCAATTAGGAGATATGAAAAAGCTTAATTATTACATTAAACACACACAAAACTCACAATCACCTGTGTTATTACAGTGTTATGCCTGTACTGATACCACAACAAGAAAAAGCTAATACAAAAGGTTTTAATGCAAAAGTTAGTTCAGCTAGACTGCATATTCTCCCTTTTTTACATGGCACAGGATAGGGCTGAGCTGCAGTATTCATTGTACTGCTCCGTAGTCAAAAACGCAGGAGCACTGCACACACGGGACAGCCACAGGAACCGAGATTCTCACATCTTTGCAGTTCTCACATTTGGTGATTGATTGTGCAATTGTATTAACACTACATTAGCCTGGTATTATTGGCACTTAGTTTTCTTGTTTATTTTAAAGTCTGAGTGAAAAAGAAACTGGTGGTATTGAATTTTATTCTATTACTACCATTTGTTTCCCAAAAGTTTGCTCTGGCAAATACATATAAATCTACGTCATGTAACTTACCCACCAAAGACCATTGACTGCAGCAGAACTAGTCACAATAGTAAGTATAAATGCCTGCAGACATTTTTATAGGATCAGACCCTTGACAGGAAAAGGAATTAGTTAAAATTCACATCTTGTGTGGTTGGAGGTGGGTGCTGAGTCACTGGATGGACATACTTCCCATTTTGCAGCGTGATGTCTCTTGGTAACAGACAGGAAACAACTTTGTAAAGAGTACAATCTTAGCAGCTGAGCAACAGTAATGTAGGACCCAGTAAAGTTGTCAGGGTGGGGAGAAGAATTGCTATAGGTGTGTAATGAGTTTTTTTACGTAAGAAATAAATATTTTGACTGTAGGAACTCTCTGAAAATGCTGTATTTTTCAGAGCCTACCTAGTAACCCAAAAAAGAAGACAGAGAGAATCTAGGCTTATTTCATAAACAGAAACAGAGATGCTGATGCGGTGGCCCCCAAAAATTTCTGGATATTTTCTGGTCTTTATTTGCTGTGTTTCCTGTAAACCAAACTCCATATGTCCATATTAGAAATGTTAAAATGGCAGGTTTCACAATGTTTTTATGGTAGTATTGTCTTTTCAGCACATATTTCAGGCACTTCTTGGTCTACTTTCAATTGCATAACAGTCATAAAAAGAGTATGTTTTCTGTGCCCAGCAACTAACATACAACTACAGGAGGGCAGCCTATGGGGCCTCCTGGAATCAAGGAGCAGGATTTTTTGTTGCTTTATTTACTGGTTTACTCTTCCATAGGAACAAAGCACTATTTGATCCCTTTTTTTTTTCCACTAAATCTCATTTGCTCAGTAGTTTACCCCCATCTATGTGTTCAGCAGAGGTATTTACAGCACTAATAAAAGCATTTTTCTATGAAGGGTCAAAAAATCATTGCTCTTAATACATTTGTGGATCCGCTTTTGAACATCGTCCGTTAGTCATAGCAGGTATATTACAGTAGAAACTGAAAAATACTTTTTTTAATGTCAGAATTAGTTAATAAATAATTCAAGCATACATTAGAAAGCAGTCTTTTTCTTGTATCAGTAATGATACAAGTGACCTGAGAACTATTGTCTTCCTACATCTTATTTGAGCCATCTACCTGCAGAGGGGAAAGCTACCACGTTCTCACTGCTTAGGATGTGGGAATTTAGCAGTCTTCTCTTCCAATATGTTATGTCTGCAGATTATAAGAGACACAGACTCATCCCTGACCAGGAAGCTGCTGGCTCCATTCTCATTATGGCAGATTGATCAGTTTATACTGATTACAGGAAATGGCTGTTAACTGGGTGAATAAATAACACATCTGTGAGCAGGGTTTATCTTAAAAATTTATCATTCCTTTCTCCAAAAACAATCATGTAGAAAATCAGAGGAGGGGGAACTGTGTTCCATTGGATCACAGAAAGATTTTCTTCATTTCCAATAATGGCAGATGTTCATTTCCCAATTTACACAGAGGAAAAAGTAAGCATCCTTTTCGGTCCCTTCAAAGTTTCCCTCACAGACATGCTGTGTCCCAGCTAATATTAACTGCTACTAGCACATAGTGCTCTTGAGTAACTAGTACGTCATTTTGAGGAGTGGGGTAGGTTGATAGTAAAAACACGGAAGAGTTGCACATTACCTGGACTGCAAGGTGACAAACTGTCCTGTACTGTGCGTTGCTGGGACACTGGTCAGTATGTGGTTTGGGGAATGCTTCCCACACCGGGCAGTGACACGGTTTTTGTCTCCCCAAGAGATGGGGAAAGGCTGGTGAGAATTGGAAGCGCAAGTTCACATACTGCAGTTGTCTGTCTTGAAAGCAATCTATTACACTGACCACACTATCTGTGCAGTTTAGTGGCCTGCACTGGGCAAGAATATTTTATTCTTTTCATTTTTCCTCATTTGTATAAAAAGTTAATGTAAGTAAACTTTTCACATTTGAGCCGTTCTCTATAGTCTCTATATATACCTGTCTACATTTTAGCATTATTGTGCTCCTTATATTCGTTTCCAGCCTTAATCATAAGAAACCAGGTTTTTGCATCATATTACAGAGTTATTTGCTTTACCAAGAGGGTAATTAAAATTTAAAATAAAAAGAAATTAAATTTTAATATCACTGCAAGCATAGAGTAAACATGTTGTTTGTAGTAAAGTTTTCACCTCCATTTGCTTTTGGTGCTTATTATAACTTAATAAGTTTTTTATTCAGTTTGTAAAGTGGCCCTTTTTAGCCTCTAGCTGCTGGGTGAGACCATCTGTGATTTCAATGAAATTAAATTAAGTGAAAATTCAATCAACAAAAAGATTGTTTCTTCCACAACTTTGCTGAGTGGCTTGAGATCATATGTAAGTGACATGTCTTTCACATGGGAAGCACAGCCTCTGTGTGAGCCAGTTTAACTTAAAGGAGTAGATTTCCCAGAGAATGGAGTAGTTAACGTACTATTTCCAGTGTATCATGCCCGGTTTAATTAATGATTAATTCTCATTAATGACCCCGGCTCAGCCCTTCTTGGCAATAGGCATTCAGAGTGACCTCTCCATTATTCTTAAACAAGAAGCCTGTCTCCAGGTACATCTTTATTATGTCCCCCATGCTCTGAGTGTACAGATTTCGGTACTCGAGCAGTCCCCCTGCACGCAAGCAGTGACTTTTCCAGCTGAGCCAGGCTATGCAGAATAATGTGCTGGGGAGAGGGCACAAGCCTTTTGCTTAGAGACTGAAGCATGGACAACATGACACATTTGTTCATCTTAATATTCCTGAAAGGACTGGTAGGGAATTACAAAAAAATGGTTGGTGTAATTAAGAAAAGAAAGAGATGGTTTTGTGCCTGCCCATTCTGTCCTTTTCTTTTCTGCTGAGATGCACTTCATTACTTTATTTTCTCCTTTCCCATAATCATATTATAATCTTCTCTTTAACCAGTTCATAACTGGAAGTATAATGACTGTTCAACAAAATACCAGTAAAAACATCCCTTGGGAAACAGCTAAGTAGTCAAAGCTTGGATATGTCGTTTATATCATTGTATCTGCACTGACATTTTACTTACCTCCCCATACTGTTTTGTGAACATATCTAAATAAAAGGTATAAACTAATTTCCCTTCCACTGTACTCCCCTTTGAGCCAGAAAGATGTGTGTATTTTTCACCACCAAATTTTTACAGGATTTTCCAATAGGACTTTATGCAGTCCATGGCCTAGATGACTCATAGTGTAGTTACCAAAGAATAGAAGTAGTGATTTCCACCGCAGTGGCGAGCTAATTTAATAATGGACACAAATGATAACTTACAGAACCAGAACATCAGAGTATATGACCATAATCCCTGTGCTTCCCAGCAAACACTTTGAGAAAGTGAGGATCAATGTCTAATAGTATCAGTTATTATTAGTATCCTCCTGAAACATCTAGCTTTTTTTCATCTTATTTAATACAAAAATTAGGTCACTTTGAGACCTATTGGCAGAGAAATGTTACAAGAAATCTTGGAGGTTTAGGTGTTTGGGTTTTGTAAACCAGAATAATTTTCTATCTTCTAACTGTTAGGACTGCAGAATCCCTTCCAAAGAACTCGGAGTCCTTAGCTCAGGAAATGTGGACTACAGAAAAAGGACTTAACTGATGGCAGCATAATTCATTTGTCATTTTATATTAGTGTCTAGCTACAAATTTCTTTTCCAGTTGGACTGTGTGGTCTCTGGTACATTTCCTTGAACATGACCGTACAGTGGGTAAACCATATGATGAAGGTTAGCAGTGTCAAAAAGAAAGACCAAGCAAAGAATAAGACATTGATCCGAATTCTTTACACTTGAATGTTCAGTTTTATAGTTCTACCCCTGATCACTTAGCATAGGTTGGGAGTTTTCAGTGAAAGCAAAACAATAGGTGTCACCAGGTGTCACTATTACACGGGGTTTTTTCTTATGTGTGAGCAAATGGCCAGTTTGGGGAAGATATATCATATTATCAGTTCATGCTAAAGCATTTGGTAGAGAGCCACCAGTGCAGGTAGAAAGGGCTCTGCAAGTGCAGAAGAACTTGCTCTCTTCTCTGGGCTGATGTCTTGCACATCATTTATCACTGGGAACAGGGAGAGCCACTGGGCTGAGATTCCTGCTAGGGGGAATTGCCCCAGCTACTGTTGTAGCACCTCTGTTCTGGAATTAATATGAATACACATAAATAAAACAAAATGCATTGTAATATCTCCTCTAAACGCATCACTGCATCTTCTTCACTGACAAATTGCCTGCAGAGGCCTGGTCATCTGCTGCTATCTAGCAGAAGATAGATGTAGTATTAAAACAAGGTGCACCACTCATGTGTGTTTGCTTTACAGTCTTGGTGTATTGTATATCAAACAGAGAAAACAAGTGTAAATATTTGGAGAAGAAATGGTAGAGCATAATGACAATGGTGAGTGCAGACTTACTTTTACTATAAAATTGCAGATGTGGACTTAGCTTAGCAAAGGATAAATATGTGCTATATTTGAAGTAGCTGTGTATCTTTCTCTGAGGACGCCATGTGATTTCCCACAGTATCTTGCATTTCAGAAGTCCTAATTGAAGTGTGGATAATGCACTGAATGACTCTCAGACTCAATCCAGGCTAAAGCTTTATGACAAATCCCACTTGCACTCACAAGAAGCGTGCAAAGAGCCCCACTTCTGTCTTGCCACAGGTGGGAAAGGCACAGGCAAGCAGAGAAGAGAGAGTTTGGGTGTTCACTGGAGGAAGCAATATTGCCCAGCTATTGCATGAGAGAGGCATTAGTCTAGGTCGGTATTTGTGTACTACCATTGAAGCAGCTGGCATAGCTGCAAATAATAAATATGAAGTGACGTCTGTTAGTTTTGAGGAAGCTTTATATTCAGCCTGCCTGATGGCTACAGGGTAGTAAGAAAATGTGCCTCTGTTGACCCCAGGGGCTGAGCTGGGTGGGGAGCTCTGCAGAGAAAGCACTGAAATGCTCCAGGGTGTAAGTATTTGTTGTTTTGGTCTTAGTAATCCACCAGAGAATGCCATCTTCAGTAAAAGGAGTTTCTGGGAAATAAAACTGTTTTCAATAGCTGCCTTTCTCCAAGTCTCACCAGAGGCAATAGAAAACTTTAAGCTGATAGAATAGACTTTGCATCATTCCCTGTTTTGAAGATTTCTTGCTTCCTACCTAATATTGTGGCTTGTGATATGCTGCATTGCAGCTCCGTCTCTGGAAGAAGCAGTGTTGGAATTGATGAATCACTCTCCTTCTTGAGATATTGCCATATAGGCCTATAACCGTCATAAATAATATTGCAGTGATTGAACTTAAAAGTCACGATCTGTGGAAGAATCTAATCCCCTTTGAACATTCGCAGCTGCCTGCCTTTCACTCTTTACCAGTAACTTCACCTGATTCACTTCAAGGGGTAAACCTCTTTCAAGATATTTTCTTTCCTTTGCTTAAGAAACACTATCCTTTTCTCTGCATGCTCTGACATTGCTTCTTCCCCTGAAAGCTGGTGCCCTTGGACATTTGAACCTCATTAAATTTAGAAAGCCTGGTGACTTGGTTTTGTTCCCATAGTGATGTTGCAAATCTCATATTTGCAAGGGAATTGCATGGGATTCTTTTTAAGCAGATTCATTTTCTCTTGTGGTTGCTGCCGCTAAGTATAATATCACATCTTCTTTTATTTAGAAAACACGAATCTGAGACCTTTCCATGAGACATAGAGCTTTATAGCAATGTAGGGAAAAGGACACAGTGCAGCAAAGAAGTAACTACTCAGTACATTTAATAGTGGGGAAACTGCAGAAGCTAATAAGAACAAAAAAAAAGTTTGAGACAAAAAGATTAACAGATATGATATGTACCAATGTCAACTGAGGGCAAATTTTAGATACGTGGGAAAGCATTCACAGTCCTCTCCGAACCTGTCTCAGGATAAGGCATGTGACGGGGGACTTACCTGTGCCAGAGTACCAGACCTTTAATGAGTAACAATTCCTTCTTGTGGCTCAGCAGGCGCTGTCCTGAACTCCACTGCCGCAGCCTGCAGGTGCTGACTAGCACGTCTCCATCTTAAGCACTTGCTCCTGGGCACTCAAAGGAGGACCAGTTTTATTAAGCCAGTTTGAGGCCATCAAAAAGATGGTACTCCTGATAGCTCAGGACTAAAATAAGGTAGTGCATTATACATTGTGTAATGAAGATAGCTGGAAGCATTACAAAATGGCTGGAGAAATCTCCAACATTAATATTTGATTCAAGATCTTTTAGTTGTCTGTGGCATATTTTGATTGAGGAGGCTTGTGAGTATATTTATTTATTTTTAGATTTATGTAAATGTGCACAGTCAACATCTCTTGAGGCACCAGTATGGCATCCAGTAATATATACTGCGTAGCGTGAGCCCTCAGAGCAAAGAGCAAAGCATTTCGCTCAGAGCAAAGAAGCAATCCTGCTCACCCCACCCAAATTTAAAAAAAAGCCAAAACTGCTAAATTCCCTGAGGGAGCCCTTAACAAAGCAGGTAACAACTCATAGCACTTCCACTGGGCCAGCAGCCGAGCCAGCCCAATACCGGGAAGGAATTTGTATTTCAGGGTCACAGATGAGGGTCTGACGCAGCTTTGCCAGGTTCAGTGACCCAGAGGTTTCTGCACGGTGCCCCAGGCAGCCTGGCAGTGCGTTGGAGGAGAGGGAGCTCTTCTGCTGCTCCTGCTCCACAGCACGCTTTGGTCTTTCAACCAGAAACCGTCTCCAGGGGAAGCCAGGAGCCCCAGTAGTAGGCAAATGGGCTCAAGTGGTGGTGCAAAGCCTGGCCCAGTCTCCCCCATGGCAGGCAGCCCGTGGGCACTGGGTGTGAGCTCCCCAGGGATATCTGCTCTCTCCTCTGTTGAGGCTGAGCTATTCCTGAGCCTACCTAAAGGCAGAGCTTGTTCATGCAGAAGGGTGCGTGCCTGCAGCCCGTGCTCCCTCCCCGGCCCATGCAGCCTTACCGGAGTAAAGTTTGGATTGAGGTAGATAAAACGTGTTTGATTTTCTTTTTCAGTTCTAGCTCTAACATCCTGTCTGCCAATGAAATGACACATGATTATCCTTTAAAAACAAAATCTATCCTGCTGAGCCCTAGTAAAGCAGCCTTCTAAATAGCTGGGGATTTGTTGCAATGAAGGGTCATATGAAAACTATATGTAATTTGCAGTGATTCAGGAAGCCAGAGTATGACTACGTGGTGGCTGTTATCCTAAAGCAGAGCAGCTAAGGGAAGGGCTGTCCAGGTCCTGCGTAGAGGGGTGGTGCCTGGGCACCCCTTGGCACGCTGGTGGGGAGCCTGGCTCCCACCTGTCCTAGCCCCGGCATTTTCCCTTCCGAGAAATGGCCCATGAGGCTGGTTGATCCATGGGCTTTCCCTGAAGAGCTCCTTTCCTCCCAGCCAGCACCCATATGAGTCTCTGCTGGACACGCTCTGATGGGGAGACAATGGGCAGTGCAAGGATGTGCAGCACTTGGTGTCAAGGAGGGGACATCACCACATCTCAGGGGGTTACAGTGGGCAGCCCTAGTCTGTTCCCATGGACTGAGCACTCATTCAGGGCTGAAGCACAGCTCAAGAGTGGTTTGACTTACCCACTTTGCTCTTCTCCGAGCTTGAGCAGGTCGAACTCTCTAATACAATGTTTTTGACCAAGATACTTTTTGCAGGTAGAAATCCGATTATTGGAGATTGAATTATAAAATGTCATCTTGTATTTTTTAAAAGAGAAAGATTTCTGACAAACATTTGTGAATTTTCTGTTGCTTTGAAAGCATAGGGAAACATCTGTTCTTTTGCAAAATCTTTTCATTTTCTGTTTCCTTAAGAAGAGTGGGGTAACATAAATTTATTTTTTGTTTAAATAGGGTAATGATGAGAAAAATTGGGCCCTCAACTTTTATGCTTTTTCCAAGAGTGACATTTCAATGTTCTTAAAATTATTTTACACCTTAAACTCCTTTTTTAGGTAACTAAAATACTATTTAAAAAGGTTTTTTATGCCTCAGTTTTCCCTCAAGTGCGGATGATTAGCAAAACAAACTTTCTTACAGGAAAAAAACTAAAGATAAATTAGAAGGTGATCTCCCCACTCACACGCTCTGATTCATCTTCCAGAATTGTCTTCTCTTCTTCACACCATGAGTTGAGTGAAAATGAGGGCTAAAATCTTCCTTTGACCCTATTTGCCCTCCCAAATGTTCCTTTACTCGAACACAATCATTTTCTCACTTGCATCTCCATTTCATGTAAAGAAACGTGAGGTAAAAGAGGGGATTTCTTGCTCCATCTCATTCGAGGAGAACTTTTGACAAGAAAAAATAAAGAGGAAGTGGTCAACTGAAAATCTGATTTTCCAGAAATATTTCAAGCCAGAAGTCCTGCCTCTCCCACCAGGACACTAGCCCTCCTCACCTTGAGATGTCCCCACTGCCTGCTCCCATGGACCTCCCACCCATGAAAGGTCTCTCCTTTCTCCTGGCTTCTCTAAGTAAGAAATAAACACAATTTTAAACTTTTCACTGCTTTCCACTCGTTGGCAACTTCCAGCTTTTTGAGGATTGCTTTTGTCTAATTGTTTTGGTAATTCAGCTGGAGCCTGCAAGACGACAGCGATTCCTCGTGGCTGACATGGGCTGCTTTGTGCTCATGTCACAATGTCTTTGGAAAATTGTTAGCTCGCACTGTGGTAATTCAATTTTGATGAATAACCCGTAACTTAATTTACTCTGTGGCAAAACACAATTGTATAAACAAATTGGTTCTGTCCACACCCATTGTACCTTCACAGGCCATCATTTTAATATTAACCATGTTGAGCTATGACAAATTACAGTGTAGACCCTGAAGCAGGAATGCATCTGTAAGCGCGGGGCAGATGGTTTTAGTTTCACGGTACAGCTTTTAGGAGATCATTTGTTGAATGTGAGAATAACAGACCAAAAGAAAAAAGGAATTGCCATAATGTATCAGAAAAGGTGTGTTGTGATAGCAGCAGGGATAGAATCCGGCAGGGACCAGGGCTCGGCTGCGTGGGGTCCCGCTGAGCATCAGGCACAGTGACAGTCTCTGTTGCAAGGAGTATGTAGCACAAATACCACAGAAATAAATTTTAGTTCAGCAATTATGTTAAAAATGTGCAAAATATTCCCCGTCATTAGCATAGGAGATTAATGCAAAGTAGTTAAAGAAAGTGAAAAGATCCTTTCTGTGATACCAGGAATGACCCCCAGCTTGTTGTGTGGCTGAGGCTGTGTCTGTGCCGGCAGCCAGTGCACGTGGCTGCTGCTGGGCCTGTGTCTCAATCCTGACCCACTGAACTACAGCTGCGTCCCGGGCCCCACAGTACCTCCCAGTGAGTAAAGTAGCCTGGTCTTAAACTGCTGCTGGAATGTGAAATATGATTTGGAGCCCTAAAACCTGCGTAACTGCCTTAATTAAGTTTGATGCAGGTATACCTATGGTCATTGACTGCGGTGTTGTGTTGCAGTGAGCAGCACCTTTTTAGTTTTTGGATAACAGAGTATTGAAGACAAAATCAATAGAGATTTGCTGTGTTATGTTTGCTTTAAATTATGGAAGTGTTGTATGCAAATATTATCAGAACTGTAATATTTGAGCCTAATAAAAGAGAAAATGGCCGCTTTGTGCAGGCACAGCTTTAGCTGGGAAAAAGAGTGATGGAAGATGTTTTAAAAGAGACCAAAGAAACCAACTCTCTTTGCACTGGTACAAAAATGTAGTGTGAAGCTGGCCACGCTCACCTTTTAAAGAATCCTGATAACCCTATTGATCAGAGTGGGATTATATCAAGGGTCAGCTCAGCCCAGTGTTATTTACAGAATTGCCATCACCACTAGTCCCCATCCCGTGCTCTCCAAATGTCCAGTTTGAAACAACAGATGTTTCCAAGCACTCTCAAGGCAAACATGTGGCACAAGCTCCTTGCAGCTTTTCTTTTAATGGATCAAGATGGTCTTAAGGTGTTTAGCAGATGCTTCCTGTTTGCCCCCTCTCTCATACACAGAGAGGGCTCTAGTAAGTCTGCAGATACTCCCCGCTGCCCAGGAGCCAGGCAATGGAGGCTAGGTGCTATTTTAAAACCTCACCGGTATCAATGCTGCATCTTTTCACACTCTAAATGTGTGTAAAATTTGGCTCTTGCTTCTCCCCAGACCTTCTTTGCAGGCCAAGCTCTGCTGTATTCAGTCCCTCTGTACTGGGAGGCGAGCAGGGGGTGACGGTCACCCTGTGGCAGGAGGGGGATGTGTGTTCCCAGCGCGGCGCCTGGTCGGCAGGTGGCTATGGCCACCTCCCAAGGGAATGAGCCACGGTCCTTTAAAATCTTGTGTGTATGTTTCAGCAGGTGGTAAAGACTAATGTAGGTGCAAATAAACATTTGAAAAATTTACTTTCAGAAATCAGTTGTGGTCTTGTCTTGGGCCCGGGGTGTTCATCACAAATGATATTCATTGTTTGCAGCATCTGCTTAAGGATCTCCTTTTCTAATCTGTGGATCTGTTATTAAAGGAGAAAGCTGGAAACTTAAAAACTACTGGTCTAAACCACGTAAAGGGTATAGTTTTAAGCTAAGGATGCTTTCTTTGCACAGCAGCTAGAAGCCATAGGAAGAGCATGTTGCCAGTTCTTCCGGATGCCATTTCTGCTCCACGATTGTAGGAAGCTTTCTTTTTTAACAGCAAATTTTGGGTGATGCATTCTTGGACAAATTCAGGTTTCCCTAACAATACTGTGAATATTTGTGGCTAATGGAGAACATGATCATACAGACAATAGCAAATTGCATGTAATTGCTTATTCACAGGCAGCTTCAAACTGCTTTTGTGTCTTGAAGTAGTTTTGCAGGACTAAGAAAGATTTTTAGCTGTAGACTGCATTGGCCTTCAAGAACTAGAATCGTTCAATAGTGTCATGGGTTATAACTCTTACCTTGCACTCCAAACGCTATGTATGGATCTATCATCTACCAGCGAGTAAAGCACGTGCCTGAGTGCTGTCCTGAGCAAGACTGGCTATAACAACGTCCCCAAATGCTTTGCTGGCTTGGGACTTGGTGTATGTATTAAGCATGTGCATAAATATTTGCACTATTAGGGCCATAATAATAGTTCCTTTTTACAGAAATGGATAAAAAATTGAATAAAAAATGGAATCAAAATGTTCGCCCTTAATGTAGAGCAGATGTCTTTTAACCAACATTTTGGAGTTCGTTCTTTTGAATTTTATTGTTGGTTTCAGGATTTGCTCAATCATTCTCTGGTCTGCCATGAAATGTTAGGTTATTTCCACCAAAGGTGGTCTCTGTATTAAGATGCAGGCTGCTTTAATAGTAGATTAACCACTGTGATTAATGATGATAATGGATGGATGCTTTTGTCACTAACAAAACTGCATGACCGCATATAAGCTTTAAAAACAGAACAAAAAAAATAGCATTGTTTAATCTGTTTCAAGAAGATTGTAAATGCCTTGAGGTATTGATCCAGCCTGCAAGCCTGCTTATTCGGATACTCTCTGCCTGCTGTAGTGTGCTTAGATACAATCTAATAAGAGCTCATTGAATAATAAACAATGGTAGCCACCCAATCCTAAAAATTTAGATTGACGGAATTCCCTCCCCACTGAAGAGAAAAAATCCAGAGCTGCCCATAAACCCATTACTGTCCACTCACCCATAAGCCAATAGAAGATCTTGGATTATTGGAACTCTTCGCTTTAAGAGAAATTGCTTTCCTAAATTTGACCTCCCACACTAAATATAAAATATGGACCATCTGTAATGAAGGGATTGCAGCCCAAATAGCTATCATCTCTCGGTGGCAAAGGTTAGAAGGTTGATGCACATTGGTTCCATGGGGATGGGGATGTTGGTGACCTTTTGGCATGAAAATGGTCACTTGGAGCTGTAATGTGAGAGAAAGGGGTCGAGTATTAGCCACTAAAGACTCTCTGATGCTGTGTCCTTGTTAAGCTTTTACAGAAAGAGCAATGGAGGCATTATGGGAAACAGCATCACATCCCATCTACCAGATCTGAATATGATACAGAGGAAAAGTGAAACTGGATATATGCTCCATTTAGGTAACATTTCTTCACTTGTTAAAAGGACAAATGTTATCTGAGCTTATACAGAGTGTTCATTTCAAAGAAAAAAAAGGTAAAAAGGCAATTTAGGTGTTTGTGGCTTAATCTTTTGCCACTCCTGGACTCAACGTTTTATTTGACTGTTCATGATGGGCCAAGTTTATGAGTACAAAGATGCGTTCCCTTTTCTTATTTTCTTAAGGAATTAAGTATTGTAGAAAGCAGAACAAAAATACGGTATGTGGTTAAATGAAATTGGCGCTGTCCATACCCTGTGTTTTAGTGTAATTCCTGTAAATGATTGTGAGGGGCTATAGAGGGAAACACAGTGAGCACAATGTTCCTTTTTGATCAGCAGCTTTTAACAAAGGAAGGATGTTGAACATCTGAAAGTAGGGAGTGCAGAGTTCACTGCAGGTCACCATTAAGGACAAGAACAAGGTAATGTAAGAGGCTGTGTGATTCCAGGTTGACAGGAGGATTTTAAAAGATCAAAAGTGTTTTATATATATGTTATAGAGGACCAAAGTGCTTTCAGTCAACAGATGAGAATGCTAATGTTTAGAAATGATGAAAGCAAGACAAATGTGGTGGTGAATTCCAACTGAGTCATCAAAACAAGAAGTATTCTTAGTCTGTGGTTTTTAAAAGATTATTGCAAATTGTCCATCAGTGCAGGTGTGGTAAAAATGGTTATTCTGTTGCTATAAGAACAGTTCACTGCCTTTGTTATTTTGGGATGGCAGAGTGAGTTGCAGCTTGCAATATTCGTTCTTTTAGATCTAGACATATTTGAGTAAGTCTGTTAATTTTTTAAGCTTTACATGGTGCTCTCTTCCTTTCAGTAACAGCAATAGAAATGTTTCTACTATATAATTAAGAAGCTGGAGAGAAAAGAAAGAAACAATTAATAGCTGTTTCTGATAGAACCTTCATCAGTTTAGTGTGAAAAAGAAAAATGATGGAGCAATATTGCCACCAGCAATTCCTCAGTCAGGTGACTTTTTTGCTGGATCAATTCTGGTTGCTAAGCAACAAGCAAAAAGGCACAGTTATGTTTTGGTAAATCTTTTATTTTTGAATATTCTGTGCTGGAGTTTCATGTATTGTATCTATTACTAATGTTGTTGATTCAAGACTCACGGTGTCTTCCGAGCCATAAAAACCCATCTTTTCTTATTTAAAAGGAACAATGTTATTTAGTTTTCAGAAAAACTTTTGTGGCTAATACACATTCAAAAACACAAAACTGAGCCACTGATTAGAGGATTTGTTAAAAGAAAGCAACGGAAAAATCATTAAAACAACTCTGACATTTTTGGTTAATGATATCTACATTAATGAGTTAATTGCCAATGCATCACATTTTATGCCACTATCAAATATTAATGTTATCAATGTTATAATAATAGCATCTATTGATATAATTGAAGCTTGCTTTCCAATAGGTGTCACCATGAATAATACCATTGCAGTATTAAAATCAATAATAAGAATATTAGGAGGGCATTATAAAATGTCAATACAATGAAAACCACTTAAATAAATGCTTGATATAAAACAAACTGACTAAATTTACTAAGCTATAATTTAAAAGAATAAATTCACAACCCGATGTATTACAGTTTGGACATTGCAACTTTACTGTTCCTTAAAGCATCAGACTGAAACTAATAATAGAATAAAGCTATGAAGAGAAGAAAATCCTTGTGCATTCAGTGAGAAAATATTTAAAGATTATACGATATATCTGAAGAAATTATAAATATTGGAAGTGGTTTAATGTTATGTTTAAAATAAAGCCTCTGCGTTGCAACAGTCCAAAATCTGCTAGCAAATGTCGATGCCTGTCTTCCTTTGAGGTCAGTTCAAGCCAGGCACACAGCTGAGCCTTGGAAGGACGCGTGCCTGGCTGGCTTACACAGTGTATAAAGAAATCAGCAGCCCAGCCCTGGAAGAGGTCTGGAAAGACAGAATTCCAATTTTCCAACATGAAACAACTTGTCAATCTGTGGCCATTGCTGTTTCATTTCAACAGTAGCAAATTGGCACACGGATAAGGGTCTGAAGGTAATTCTCCATGCCTCTCAGCAGTTGACAATGACGCTAAGAAAGAAAGGTTGGAAGAAGGAGTCTGAAAATTTAGCACATGGGTAAAGCCAGTGCTGTTTGTGTGGGATAGCAAGCAGGACAAATATTCTGGAAAAAAGGCACAATTAAGATGCTTAGTTGCCATGCAGGGAACAGGGTGAAACACCCACATAGTCTGGACTGTTGTTGGCACCAGCCTTCATCTTGACAGCTACAAACAGCTTGGTGGTCACCATCAGCTGCCCGGTGTAAGGGCATTTCTCCCTGTGCTGAGGCGTTCTTTGTCACGTCTGTGCCCTGAAACAAGGAGGAGGGTTGCCTCTCCTACAGCTGCATAGCTGATCAGAGGAGAGAAGGGCTGGGGAAAGCAACCTCCAGAGGCTGCAAGAATGGCCCATCCTCAGAAACACTGATCCTTGAAGATGTGCCTTGCCACTGGGGAGTAGTAAGTTGTGGTGGAAAAACAATTTTACGTTACTTTCCTTCCCATCTGGTACGCTGAGCTGGATGGGAGGCAACAGGATGTACATGCAGCAGCCAGGTACGAGCAACTCTTCCCGTGGCTGGAGGTGGGCAGCAGCCGCAGGGGCTCTTTCCAGGGCACTGTGGCATAAGTTTTAATTAAACTGGTAGAGGCCAATGGTACTTTGAACAAGCATCCAAGTTATTAGCTCTGGCTGTCTTGCCATTTTTGACTGTCTGTGGTAGCGATCTCCATTCCCCACCAAGCAGGGTTTGCTGCTGGAGATGCAGTGCATTTGAAAGTTTACCTGGGAACTCCGTAAATCAAAATCATTAATCTGAAGGCTTTTTATTACCAGCACCGTCTTCAGCTATACCTGCCAAAAAAGTTTTAAGACAACTCAGATTTATTTGCCCCAAAACGTTTGACATTTACTTCATTACTCCGTGGACTGCATTCTCTTTAAATAAATTTTCCAGTGATCTGGACTTTCACCGTGAAAATCTGTACAGTGAACTCCTAGTTTATTATGCCTACTTGAAAAGGGTAATTTAATAAGGCATCAGTACAAATACTTAATTGTGCAATGGCTATTGACAATGCCTTTAAACAGTTGCATATTTGCCAGATTTAGCTAATGGAAGTAGAATTGCCACTTAATGTCTCAGTTTGCACTGCCTGAAAATAAATTGTATCTGACATTCCTTCGGCTTTTAAAGGACATATTTAGATATTTACAGTCAGATTGATCTATTGTTGCATTTATGTTTCTTGTGTGAAAAAGTATGAAGTAATTTAGATGGAGATACTTATTTACACATTCAGTATTTGTAATATCTTCACACAGTCTGATGTTTCACAGACTTGAGATATTGATATCAGAGAGACTTGACTGAAAATAACTTGACAACATCTATTTTTTCCCAAATGTGTGGATTTTTCAAGTGTGAAATAATTTGCTGAAACAGGCTACCTTTAATTACATTTTCATTTATAAAAAGTTTTGGAAAATAAGTTGCAAATTGTTCATACAGGATTTTGCATCATTTTCTACAAGTTTGGTTTCATTATGTTTTGTTTGGAAATGTAATCTGTAACAAAAATAAGTCAAAGAAAAAGTGTAAAGGCAAAATGATGCCCTTTTGAAGACATGAAAGCAAAATATTCTGATTGGCATAAACTGGAATTTTTCTTAAGTTTTTGGTTCAAAAAACTTTTACAGTGTTTCGTTCTGATTTAGGATGCAAATGAGATCTGCAATATTGAAAATGTTCATAACAAGGGAAAACTATTTCGTATTGAGTTCTAGTGCAGAAACATTTAACTCATTTTATATTCTGAGTTAGAAATACAATTACTCATCTCTGTACTTCCCCTTTCCTCACACTTCATTTAAGAAGCAAAAAACTTTCTAATGAAGCAACTTATCATCACATTAAGAGGCTCAGTAGCAATTGAATTACGAATATTGTGATGCTGCAATTTTTTCAATGGCCAGTGCATTTTTAACTTTTGTAATAAATGTAAAGTGTGGATCTACTTAACTCTGATGAAAATTTTTTTTGCATTTAACAATTCTCTGTAAATGTTAAGGTTTGTTTGTAGATTGAAATGTGAAAAAGTTTCTACTTTAGATTTCTGAAGTGTTAAGAAGTAGCATTGAAAACGTGAACATCTGAGAGGTGCAATTTATTTATTTGAGTTGGATTCACTTCATTTTTCTATTGGAAGAGCAGTACTTTGTTGAACACAAGGCTTGGTTTTCAAAAGTTGAGCTGATCTCTGCTTGGGCAACATATACTTCTATATATCATATATATATGTTATAGCAATAAGTATAAGCAAGAGCCTCTCTGCATACAATTCCTTGGCATAAACTATAAGCATAGATCTTATCACTCTGAGAGCAAACAGTTTCTCCACAATACGCAGAAACTTCAGAGAGTTAAGATAGAAGAGGCTTAGCTAAAAAGTATTCTTATTGAACAGAAAATTGGTTCTGTTTTACCTCAAACCAGGACAAGATACTTTTGCCATTTTAATTTCTATTACTTCTACAAATTCAGGTATTACTTGGTGCCTTGCACTGCTCAAATCACAGGGCAGGACCAGGATTGGTGGCAAAAGGAAGAACTCAACAATTTGGGATCAGGTTTTGCTAAGTTTCTGTGCTCCCTGGGAGCAGGAGTGAGCGCTGAAACAGCTTCTCCTGGCTGAGCCAGTGACCACAGCTTCCTTGTTTCCACTCCTCCCTTGGATCTCTGGACTGAGGAGTCTCATGGCTGAGAGCAACAGCAATTTCCATGCACAAGGTTTAATGCTGGGAGGGCATTTAAATGGTTTCTACCTTGTTTCCTGTTGCCTGTGAGCAAAGAATAGGGCATAAAGTCATGTCTCTTAATCTTCCCCTTTGATTCTGACTGCTGATTTGTGGATGACTTGAAATCAGCCCTTGAATCTGTGTTTTCCAGCATCCAGAGAAATTCAGACAGACTTTGGTGCCTAGACCAATTCCACCATGCATAAACAATTAGTAGTTAATACCCACATTTTTAGTCCTAAATGCTTAGTTAGTGACTTATGGACAGGCATAAACACAGGAATTTGTTACTCTAAGCTCTGTCTCCCCAGACTGGAGATAGCCTCCATCAGGCTGCCAATTCTGAGCCTGGAGAATGGCTGAGGGTAAATGGTGACAATAGTTCTATCAAGTGTGCAGGGCTGGAAACATTAAGTGTTTTTAAGGGAATAATAAAACTTCAAATTTAGCATGGGAAATTTATGGATAGTCAGTGTATGGAATATATTCTTATGCTGTGGTGATGTATTTGAATAACTTGGTGACAGATACTTATAAAACTCCAAGTCAATCAACTCTGAAAATATTAATTTTAGACAAAGTAGTAAGAAGCACCTAGATTAGAATACATGCATTAATCAGTTGAGGATTAACCTCCGAGATTGTTGCTGTGCACTTTGTACCATCCAGTCTTTTGCATTGGCCGTACTTAAATTTAAATTAAAAGGCTGCACTAATTTAGTTTGCTACTTATCAGCTCACTTCCATTCAGGAAGCCTTTCTGCAGCCCTTCCACAGCTGCTGACCACATCCGTTGTCTTCCATCTGGATGATCATTGTGTGTCAGTGAGCCAAGAAACATGGCCCCAGGGTCTGGGTGCTAGAACTCAACCGGGACATGTCATGACACTGGTTGAATAACAGGGCTGAATCAATACATTGAGGTTTAAAGGAGGACCAAGCATAATGAGACAAGGCACCATATAGGTAATGTTTCCTTTACTCCTGCTGTCACTGTATTCCCCAAGAAGATTCCCTTACAGTCTTGTGGACTAAAGTGCTGCTGAACAAGATGCCACTTCGTTTGATGTGAACCAGCAAGTCTGATAATTAATTTGGGGGTGTGTGTATGTGTGTGCGTTCAGTTCAGTGATAAATTTTGGCACATCCATTCTATTTAAAACCTCAGGCAATTGCTTTTGAGGTGGGTGGCATTTAAGATGGTTTTTTTTTCCCTGTACATTTGGTGGGTTAATTTTGCTGATGCTTATGCTCAGATGGAAATAACCATGAGAAAATAGAGAAAATGAGAAATGGTACTAGGAAGCTTAATACCTAGAATCTCAGCTTCCAAAACTTCTGATGTGGCAGAGAGAGGAACTCACTTTCCAGTTCATAACATGATGTCCTTTTGTACTTCCTTTTGCTTGGGCAGCAGCATGCAAGCTATGAGAATTCAGTCAGCTCACTATTCTTTTGATTCTAAAACAGTGGTTAAGAATTGCTGTAATTTCCCTTCCTTAACTCTGTTTTTCCTGGCTGATTTTATTTCTGTTGTCTTTGAAATGCTCAGTTGGTTGCATGTCAGTTGACTTCTCCCTGAGAAGAGCTTTGCCTTTCTGGGCATTTCCATGGGCCCATGTTGTATTGTACTGCATCTTTCTGCTTGCTTCTTCATAATGATCTCAAAGACATATCAGATACAGAGAAAATTCCTTGTCTTTTGTGACCAGTCTATGCTGAGTGATTCCTTAATTCTGTGTGTTCTTGAAATGCAGATACTATATGTTGATAAGGAAATATATTTGGTTTAGAAAATATCAAATCTGCCCTGGAGAAGACCGCTGCCTGCAATATTATAGTGAGTTCTGCAATAATATATGGAGAGGGGCAGAACACAAAATGATAGTACCAGGTGATGAAAACAGGATACAGGAGGAAGCAGTAGAGAAACTAAATTATCACCCTTGAGTCCAGCAGGATTTATCCCTCTGTACTCAGTGGCCTAAGGATGGCTCAGCTCCAATGACACAATGGCACAGACTGCCACCTAAGCTACAGGTTCTCATGTTTGGAGTTTGCTCTCAGCTGATTTAGATTTGCCAAAGTTCATTATTTCAACATTAAGCAGTCCTGGAAAATTCCACTCACTGCTGGAGAGATAATAGATTTTTGCAGCTAAAAGGAGTGAATAAAAAGCCACTGCTTATGGCTTGTCCCAGATCATTGGGAAAGTTTTTCTGTTGCAGTAAGCTATGTAGGGGAAAACTATTTCATGCTTCCACAGAGTACAAATCTGTAACCAAACTTTCATTCAAAAGCCTGTAAATGTCCACAGGGAAGATAACAATCTTCTCCTCTTGCCACTGTTTTGTTAAAAAAACTAATAATAGAGAAAAAAAAAAACTTACAACAAGGAGTAATAAAAAGGTAATCCATAGTCTGGGGCCTTGTGTAAAGGCAGTAAACATGAAGAATTTATTACGTTTTTCCTATTCCAGGTGGAGATTGTTAAAGGCAGGCTAACTTCTCCTGAACTGTTCAAAATTAACTTTCTTGAAGTACAAAGTTTCACTAAGTGTCTTAAAATCAACCTCAAGCTGGTCTGAAAACATCTGCAAAATAGTCCTCAGAAAGAAAAGAAAAAGATGCAGAGAGGAGCCAGCCAGAGACCCAAAGGAGCCAGACCCAAAGCAGCAGTGCCCTGGGTTCAGTTCAGTTCATGTATTTTCTGCCCTCTTCACCGACCGCTGCTTTGCCACACAAATCATGAGTCATGTTCAGTTCTCTCCACTCAACATGTTGTCCCCACCTAACCTACACCCTCGCAACTCACCTGTACAGGTAACCACTGTTTGGTGCTGGGACATGTTTAGATTGTGCATTCAACACCTTATTCCTATTGTCTGTGCTTTTTATTAAGATTACAAGCTTCTTGGGACAGACTTTGTAGTTTGTTTTTATAGGCTGTAAAAACAGGGTCTAATTTTATGGTCTCCATGTAATGGCTATCATTATGCACTCCACTATAAGCCCAGTTCCTCATAATTAATGAAAACTACTCAGGTAGCAAGGTCAAGGTGAAAAACCCTTCCTGTTGGTTTGAAGCACTTTTTATATTTACTTATTAATTTTCTAACTGATGTTGGATTTTTGTGGCTGTGAGCTCTTTCTATCTGGCATTTTAGATCACAGCAATTTGACCAGGAGAGGACCTGATTCTGAAAACCTTAATTCTCAGCAAATGAAAGTCTTCCTATGGAAGACTTTTAGCCTCCCCATGCCACTGTTGTCCTCTCTCATTATGCTCAGTGAGCTCTGTGTCACAGTTATACTGATTCTTGCTACTAATAAAATTACTATTATGTTATCTGTTATAGTTGGGATAAACTCTGACTGGAAATCTTGTATTTGGTTCAGAAAATCAAAAACATTTGAAAGTTCACTTCTGTCTTTCTAAGCAACCAAAAACCTGCAAAGTTGTGGATGTTTGTTTCCAAACATAATGTGAGCCTGTTTATAACAGATATAAATATCTTAATTTCCACACTATATCAAAATTTGAACTTAATGAAACTTTCAGATACAAGAACCCATCAGCTACAGGTCAGCAGCAAGAACCATTATTTTTTTCTGCAGGCAAAGTTAAGATCCTTGCTCCAACCTCATAGTATTTTTAAGGTAGACTGTTAAGGTATATTAGCTGTGCTATGAAAAACTACACAGAATACCAATAAGTAACACCAGGGTGAATCCTCTTTCTTCTATAAATCCTCCACAAAGCCTTATAGGTGCATACTCTGCAGAGGAGTGCACAGGACTCATCATTAAGAGTCTAAAACCACATGGAGGCTCACCAACATCAAATGAGTCTGTATTTCAGACACGAACAAAGGAAAATGGCTTCTTTTGATTGTACACATCTGATCTTGCAGCAAAATATCTAGGTTTACTCCCTATATATTACCTATTTTATTATTTTTATTATTGATAGTATTACATGTGCTAATAGATCTTACTGAGTTCACAGGTTACCCTGATAACAAAAATGACTGTGCACATTGTTCTGCATCTGGCAAAGCTCAGCCCCAGCAGACTCCTCTCTTGTTCCTACCTGTAGCACAGAAAATGGATATATGCGTGGATGAGGTAAAGGTGATCAAACTGAAAGAGCATGGCTCTGAATGCCATCATCATGCAGTAGCTGGGAAATTTGTGAATACTTGATCATATCTGAAATTAACAGAAAAAACAGTCACAGTCAAATTGCCCAGTGACTGGGACCTGCAGACATGCTGCAGCAGAGGAGGCAGAGCCTGGCTGCTCGGCGGCACAGCCTCCATCCTCCGAGCTCGAGCCCTGGCACACCAGCTCCTCCTCAGCACAGGTTTGGTGTTTGCCCATCTGCAGTCACATGTGCATAGTTCAGTAAAATCAATGGGAACATTTCCATGGAGCTCAGTAGGTTTCGAACTGAGTTTGCTTTGTGCACCATAAATGACAGCTGTAACACTGCGTGTGGTGATCTGTTAGTACACGTTTCACCATTTCATGAGGATGCCAGTGTAGAAAGAGGTCAGTATCATATATTTACAGAAAAATATAGTTACTCTACATAAAATAGAGTTCTACGTTCACCCTGCACCTAATGTGCTATAAAAGAGGTGCTGACCGCTTTGTAGAGTCCCTGATTCTTCACAGAAATTTAGTGGCAGAATTCAGTTCTTAGCTACAGACGAATTGCTGAAAAGGAAATTGCTACTCAAAGCCAAATTCTGACCTCACTTGCCAGATTATAAATGCAGAGTGATCCCTGACTTTGGTGAAGTCATCTGTGCTTACAACAGTGTAAATGAGAGAGAATTGGGAACTACATTATACAAATTCAACACTTGGGATACTTTATGACATAATGCATTAGGGCATTAAGGCATGAGCTAAGGTGTGTATGCATTTTATCCCATGAAAAGTCTACTTTTGATCTACTTTAAGAATGTTTGTAGTATTCTTTCTTTACGATAACAGCATTAACACTGCAGTCCCCTTCCGACGTGGTGTCAGTTACGCTCTTCGCTTTCATGGAGTAACGCTTTGAAATTTCAAAATACTTGAAGATACTGTAACAGCCAGTGCTGCCAATATAGCATGGAACTGCTACTTCACAATTCAAGTAGTCAGCTATTGACTCGTGGCAATCTATATCTGCATTAAAATGGTGAGTTTTGGATTAATGTGGAGCTGAAAGCCCAACTGAGGCTCTTTGCTGCCAGCCTGTCTCTGTAATTGCAGCATGGATTTCACCAACCACAAAGGGCAAAATGAATGTGATCATCCCCAGCAGTCGATAGCACATTGATTTTTTTCACTCTACGATTCGCACAAATATTGAAGCTCATTTTTTAAGCAAGGAGGATTATTAATCTACATTTCTTAAAAAAATAAGTCCGTTTTGAAGCATGGTACCTTGCAGGGCTTATTTAATGTGCAATATGTAAATCAGATAAGCAAAATTTTCTTTTTTTCTTTTTAACCAAAAACTGGCACCCTCAGCAGGCTGTGAAACCTCATCCTCACCGTTTTCCTGTCGTATGTCGTATTGTTTGGTTAAGAGATTAAAGAAGGAAATGTTGGCAGGTCTCGTTCTGGTCAATGGTCTGCGTTTTCTTAGTTTGGTTTCATTTTCACTAACCCCTGAGGTTGTAAACAGACTGTGTACAACATCACCTGTGGTTCCTAAGATGAAACAATGATTCAAGACGATTTCTTCCCTAAGTGGATGCAGTTAATCTGTGGTATAACAAATGTACTTTAAATCAGGGAAACAAAGAAAGTTCCTGCCGAGTAGTGGTCATGTTTCTGAGAACTGCAAGGTTTCTTTTCATCATTGGCATCAGCTGTTTCTTGGGTAGGGGCTGTCTGGAATTATGTCTTCAACTGTATGGCTATGAGAAAGCTTCAGTACTGAGGGCCAGATTTACTGCTCTTCCCTCTGTGTGTACGCGAACTGACAGTGGTTGTTAACATGTGCCAGCTGCAAATGGGCAGCTGACCTGCATGAACAAAATAGCTTCATTCAGTCTTTGATAAGCCGTAGTCACTTTTATATGAATGTAATACAAGCCATATACTGGCTACAGGTTGACTTGTTTGGCTGTAGACTTTCCTGGTTCTGACTTTACCTTCCTAATTTTGCAGGTCAGATCACAGATTTCTTCAAGCCTGCATTTCCACATCACTTTAAGGAGCACAGTTGCTGGTCCAGCCCTGTGCTGGATTTGGTCTATTTGTTAAAACTTTTCTCAAGGGAAGCACAACTCATGATAAGAAACATTCCAGGAGTGGCTTTAATGAAAAAGTAGCAAACGAGCACAAATTAGATTACCTTTATAAATGTCCAAGGTCAATCAGGGCTCTCCTGTTCCTTCCTTCATCCCAAGGCAATATTAATGAATGCAAAACCCCTCTTTGCCGAGGGGCAGCCTTGAATATCAAGTCTTCGTTTGGATGGATTTAATTCAAACCCCTGGTAAACCTTGAAACAAATGCAGGGTGGTAAACTACAATGTAGAAAAAAAAGAGTGAGAGACACTATTTACCCTTTGCCTTGGTCTTTTCACAGGCACAGCATTACACACTCCCACAAACAAACCATTATTCAAGATAGTATTTCTTATTTCCTTCTGTGTTCCCAGTTAAGTTGATGAGGCACCTTTCATGAGCCAGAAATACTCTTTTAGGTAAAAGTGGACAGAATTAGATGCATTTGAAGCTGGTCAGGCTCCTCATTGTCATAGACTCTGCTTCTGATTTTAACTGTTTGTCCCAGTAAATCCTCGAAGTAGAGCTGTTGCTATGTGTCATTAGTTGTGTGTTTGCTTTCCTCAGGGTATTTAGCTACTTGCTCTGCAGCTTTTATTGCACTTAGCAGTACAATAACATCTCAAAATGCCCTACTTTCAATTCCAGAGAACAGTCAAATGAACAAATATTAGTCACACAAAAAGATAATTCCCTGAAATAAAATACCTTTCATAATATGAACTGAAGAAGCTCAAATTTCAATTTCCCTTCCCTAAATGTAAGAACATCCTCAAATATGAAACATTTAAGGCATGAACTGTGCTTTCTGCTTTTAGTGTGCAGAATAATGGGACTGTAGTCCTCAGCTCAAAGCCCTTGTAACAACCGCTGGTCCTGTGAGTGCAGTTCCAGACTGAGTAGCTGGTGACTGGTTGAGTTGTTCAGAGAATCTTTTTTTCTTTCTTTTATGGTAGTCACCTGCAACAGAGGATGAATTATGATGAAAGGTAGCAAGTCATGCAGAACCTTCCGGGCATGATAAATAACATAACATAGCAGGTGTATATAAAACAATCTCTTAACTAACTATATTCCGAGGTCATTACTTGATTACACTGTCAAACACTGTGATTGGACTTTGGACTTTGTCTACTTCTCTGGACATTTGGAAATAGGAGGAAGTTTTCCAAAGGTAGTCAAGCAAAGGTGTTGTGAACTTCCCCAAAGGCTCTCTTTTATCTCCTAATTATGCCTTTTTATCTCTAGCTGTTTTTTACCTGACTTCCCGCTGTCCCACGGATGGAGAAGTCCTTTATATCTTTCTGTTCTACTGATAGTGGGGATTTCAAGTGACATAAAGTCACTTCAGTGAACTGACTCCAGTGATACAGCCCAACAGAAAAAATGGGCCGAGAACATAAATCTGGAAGGTGTGGAATTAAAATAATGTGTCTGCAACATAGCAAAACAGCTCACATGGTTTTTTATCTATCTGTAGAGATCCCCAACATGCAGGAGCTCTGCTCTTGTGTTGCCAGAGTCCTTCTAAACAGTGTGGTTAGTTTTTACAATATATGTCTGTGACACTGATGACAAGGCAGAGAATAACTTCATGTGTTTCCAGGACCCTTTCTGCTGTATGACTATGTAACTTCTGATGTCAGTGACATTTGCTTTTATCAGGTCTTTGGTGATGGACAGACTTATCACAGGGAAAGAGGGAATATCTTTACAGAAAAAAGTTACTCTTATTTCCAGCAGATTTTACCTATAAGATCATGGACATAAATCACATTCAAAATAGTCAGTACTCACAAAAGAGAATCATGCACTACTGGGTGCTAAAAAGCACTCATCTATGTTTTCAGGAATATTTTAATCCACTGACTAATGAACTAGTAGTTGTAAAATAGATATAGATGCATTACATTAGAATGTCCTGTCCAAATTTTGTTCAAACTGATCTGACTTTATATGTTTGCTCTTCTATTGTTTCAAAGTATCTGCAGTCACTGGAATGCTTTGTTTATGCCTCCTGGTTTTGTCTCCATCTGAGTCTATGTGTGCTTGAATGTAATAGTAAAGCTTTTAAGAAAGGCAGGATGGTCTTGGGGTTAGAGCATAGTAATAGGATTCTGGAGACCTCAGGTCTCAGTGTGATGCTGCCACAGCCTTCCTCTGTGATCTTAGGCAGATTACTTAGTCTTTGACTGATTCTCCTGCTCTGTAAAAGGGACATTAAGATATTAAGCCCTTGGAGAGTCGTGTATCAAAAGTACACAAAAGTACAAAGAAATAGATTTTGTAAGGCCAAAAAATACCTCGCTGTCCTGTAGCCATGAGGAAAAGACTATTGAAATCTTACCCTGAACAGTGCGCTGTGTCATAAACTCTCAATTAAAACCATAATGGGAATGGAGAATACCTGCATTTTGCTGTGCTAGACAGTCAATGAGCTGTGCAGAAAAAGCTACCTGAGAACAGTTGCAGAAGTATGCTCTGTGCTGTTTACCTCATTTACTCTTAGACAGACCTGCTCTGTTTTAACTAAGCACTGAGAAGGCTGTCATCAGTTACCATACTGAGATTATTAGCATGCCATTTAATATAAAGAACATTATTTGAACAAAGTCCAAAGATATTTGTATACAAAGCATCATTGGAGGCACCTCCTAATTCCTTTGCAAGTGAATAAATATGGTTTCTCCATGGTTAGAGAATCTTGTTTACTTAGTTATTGATCAGCTGAGTCAAGCACACTTGTAACCTTACCTAATGCATTCTAACCCTCCATTTGCCCCAGCCATAGATTAAAATTTGTACTGAAATGAAAGGACTCTTCCTTTTCCCACCAGTGACTCCATAGTCTGCAGCTCTGGGTGGCATTCACCAATGTTCAGTAGCTCTCTCTAAAACTACCTTAGATATTGCTGTGCAGACAGGGCTGCCTGACAAAGGGGGTAGATTTCCGCAAGTCCCGTTTCTGAGAGGGCAGAGAAGGCAGGACTCATTACTTTATGACACCATCTATAGCAAGAATGGCTATAGCTGATGGGCCCGGCTTTTAGCATTGCTGCATGCTCTTGTGTACGGCTCCAGGGGGGCAAGCTTTCCCCCCAGCCAGAAATGTGAGGTTTGACCTCAGCCCACTGCAAGCATCAGATCGATGCTCTTTGACAGGCCCAGGGACAAGAACAGCAGTGCGTGCTCCTGGTTATTGAGGAAGCTGTGTGGAGAGGCAGAGGTAGCTGCACTGCTGAGCTGCTACTCCACGTAAAGAATTGGCAAAGCTGAATAAGGGCTTAGAGGAACGTAAAAGGTAGAGGAATCCAGATATCAGCATAAAAGATGTCATTCCTAAAGTGTGCAGGAATAAAAGACAAATGGCAATAGGTCACTCTGGAATCAGAATCATGAATGACAGAAAGAGAGCTGGAATGAAAGAAAGGGCAGGTAAATGTCAACAGTTAGGCAACAGAGATCATGAACTCTCTCAGCTGGAAGAAAGTGCTCAGAATATTCGGCAAAAGCAAGTTCGATTGTAAAATAAACTTAATATCTTCAGTCTGACTGCCTGGCTAGCAATGCTTTCCAAGGTATTGTGACAGATAAGCAGCTGAATGAAAGGGAAAATCCAACAGAGATGAGAGATCCAGCCAACACATGGAGTAAATGATTGTGATACACAAACACAGATACTTCCGTAAGATGTTGATGGCAGAATATGTTGTGTCACCTGAAAGGGAAGTGATAGTCCACCTCACACAGGAGTAGGTGCTAGCAGAAAGGGAGAACATGTAAAGTAAGAAGGAAAAGTAAACTGGCACAAGAAGTGAAATGTAAAGCAGGTAGCTGGAAAGAGGGTACGGCCCTTCCCTTACAGTGAAACAAGATTTTTTGGAGTGTATAGAGATGAACAAATGTCCACCAGCTGTGAATCTTACCTATGAACATGTTTCTTGTGCAATATTGTTGAAGAAGGACAGATTGCCCATAGTGTTAACATTTGGGGTTTTTTTGAGTGTCACTGAAGATAACCACAAGGTTTCAGGATTGGCATTAAGATGTGGAACTTTATGGGTTGACATTAACCTAGATTAGCAAAGTATAGAAGTTGATTGCTCCAATGACAATTTGATGGTTTATGTGAAATAGTGTCTGGATCCAGTTTCTTGTGCACATTAATCACTGTGTTGTTTGCATTAGTTGGTGGTGGTATTGGCACTAGACTAGTGGTGGGTGCTGATGCACCAGGTGAACCAAGTTTGTGCCCTCAGCTGGAGTTCTGCACCTTCTGAAAACCGAGGCACTACAAAGTCTGTGTACACAGCCCACACTAACATGCTTGAGATAATCTGGGTTTTTTCTGTGGATAAAAAAGGCCATTCCAAAGATCCTCAATCCAACACATTTCAAGTACATTACTTTTAAAAAAAAATAATAAATCCATAATGTTCACAGCAAATATGCAGATTCGGCAGGTAACAAATCACATTACTTCAGCTCTGAGGCTGTTCACAGACACATTTGATATGGAAGTGGTTGGTTTTATTTGGCTTTAGAAATTAGAGGGCACAAACTTCATAGCAAATGATGGGGTACAGTTATTTGCTCTTTTTCTGTTTGTCAGCTATCTACGAACAGTCCTGTTTTGACAAGTGTGCCAGTTATTTTAGTCTACAAGTTGATCTTTTCTCTTTGACTAAACACTGAGTATTCATTGTTTGCTAAGTTGTTAACAGTGTATGTTTGCTTAGCTCCGCCTTCAGCTTATCCTTCTTGATCTCTGATCAGATATCTGAAAACATCCAGCAGAAAGGGGGGACGGGGAAGGTTTTCAAGATGGGTGTACAAATACTTCTATCTTGAAGTTCCAACCAAGTGCATTCTCATGAATATCCAAAATTTTTATTTTCCATTAGCACAGAAAGAAAATATCCCTTGAGCAATTCAGAAGATGACTGCACGAGATAAAATGCATGGAGCAGCCAAGATTAACTTCTTTTTTAATTTGACCAACTGTTGTCAAACTACTTTTTTTAGCAATTGCCTAGCTCCATCCAGAGTCTTGCAAACCACAAACACAACAAGAATATCCAATGCCCCAGCTGGAGAGATAATCAAATGCTTCTTACCTTTCTGACAAAGTATTTGTCACTATTTTTCCTCTCCCACTGTGACATTGCCTTGTCATGGGCATAATTTTTTGCCATTTCAAAAGCCTGTTGTTGATCTTCATACAGAGATTATAGATCTCTGCAATACTTCTTCATTATTTGTAATTTACATCTTTCCCTACAATCTAAATACTTTAATCGTTCCCTCTCTCAATTCTTGTCCTGCTGTTACTTTATACTGTCCTTTCAGGTCTTGCTGGTGAAATCAGTATGGTTGGACTCTGATTTTTAATTACTCTAAAAGCTACGTGACATGGATTGGTCTCCACTAAATGTAAAGTTCAAACATTTGTGCACACACCTGATCAGAACTCTGTTGCCCTGTTACATCTGAGATGAATTATTTAGTGGCTGTGGCCGGGACACAGGATGGTCTCGGTCTTTGCACCCCTCTGTCATGGATGTCACCGCAGTGGTGGTGTTGCATGGGTCCAGCTCTGTGCCAGGGTGAGGAGGAGGCGCTGCAGGGAGCAGGCACACGTGGAGGAGCACAGCCTTTACCAGCTCCTTGAGAACTCCTGCCACAGGGTTGGCCTGAGCTGATTTGCAGCTCCAAAATCTGCATTTGAAAGTGTGACTTTTTAAATAGATAATTTTCAACACAGAGTAGCTTTGGAATACTTTTGAATTGGTTTTGCATCTTTTTAATCTTATATTGTTAATCCTTAAATAATAAATAGAATTTCTCTGGTCAGATGCTTTTCTCTGCAGATGTATGGTGTTTCTGAGCCTTCCTTCTGCCCAGAGAGGGCTTCAGGGTTAATTTATATCCATTTGGCTAACTGGTGCGATTTTTGTGCTTGTAATCTTTTATGTCAGCCTTAGACTGATTATGCAAATTTAGTTCATGCCTGTAAATTCATCAACACAAATTAAACCAATGCATGAATACACCCATGCAAAAGTTGCTCCAATTTAATTAAATCAGTATCAAACAACACTCTCCATGCCTTTGTGTATAGGCCAGGCCTTAATGGCTTAGGTCACGTAACAAAAAACGAAGTCACCTGCTGCAGCCTTAAGCTGGGAGAAGCTCCCTCTTTTGCTATATGCAATTTTACAGTGCCAGGCGCAGGGGGAGACTACTCTTTACGCACTACCTCACTGCAAATCCTATATAGCAATGCAAAAATTCATTTTTTAAATAAATACAAGCTGTGCTGATGATTACAGCAGTTACATAGCATTCTAATTAGGTTTCTTGGTTTAGGTGGTTTTGTTGTCTTTGCTGTAAAGAAAATCAGATTCAAACAGTGGAACTGATTTCTAAAATCATCTAAGAAAAAATTTACTCCTGGGCTAAGAGCCAGACTGAGCCATCAGATGCACGTGAATGCAGCTCCCATTTTCCAAAGCAGAAACTGCTGTGTTCATCTAAGAACAGAATTTGTCTCTTCCAGAAGCCTGGCAGAATGTTTAAGGGCAACAAGGAAAATGGTATTTATAAAAGACATCATTGGAAATAAGAGTGCTCACACTGCTGTGATTTCAGAAGTTGATCCTGAATACTTAGCAGCAGGTGAAGCACAGGGTGCTTAACTTCTTACCATCAAAGAAGAGTTCTAGTAGAATTTCCTAGTGAATTAGAGACAGAGAGATAAAGCAGCTTAGGGGATCACACTGTTTTCCTTACTCTAATCAACTTCTTTGTTGATGATGAGAAGTTACTTTTCCCGTGTTCCTTTTTGTTGTCACAGATCAAGTGCTGCTGCCGCAGAGTTTCATCCACATAGCATAATTGGTGCAATTCTATTTTGGTGTTTTAGTGTTTTAATATTTGATGCACCCTTCTTTCTCCTCATCTCTGTCCCTTCCTTTTTGCTGAAGATGGAGAACCACAGGACTTGAATCCTAAGGGGGTTAAAAGCAAGAAAGCACATAAAAATATTCCCCATAGGAATTAATTTTAAGAACCTCACATTCTTTCAACCCAGCTTGTTATTTTGTTAGGGTACTCCTTCCTTTTGAATGTTAACAGTACTGGAAGTTGGAAGTTACTTGCAACCTCTGCCCACTCTGTTGGTGAGGAAAGACAATTTTTACTTGAAACAAAAGAAGTTGCATACAGTATTCAATGTCCCACTTCTTCCTAATATTTGACATTGGCTGGAAAACTAAAATCCAAATTGTAGTAGTAGTAGTAGCCTTGTGAACACAAAAGTAAATCAAAATACTTTTTACGGTAAGGCTCACAGTGTTTATTGGTTACTTGTCTCTTTTTAAAAATGTGATGGTTCTTCCAAAATTAATTGCAGCTGATCATGAAACCAACAAAGGCTTAAGCCAGCAGCTGTTTCTGAAGTAGAGTACTCTCGGAGCCCTAATGTGGGCAGAATTCATATTCTAAATTATCCTTTGATATATTGCAAGATATGGCAAGATGCCCTGTATTAATTCCATTTTAATTAATGCAGTTATATTGTGTGACATCTTCTGAAATATATAATCACTACATAATAAATTGCCAGGTGATTTATGCTACCATTTTAGCACTTCTAAACTTCTATTTGGGTGCCAAAGTCCTAGGGTGGGTGTGTGAAACTCACCATTGTGAGATATTTGCTCTGTTTTCTTTCTTCCCATGTGAAAGCTTCTCTCCTCTGTCAGGAATTCAATTTCATGAAATCAGTTGCAAGATGCCTGTGCTGACAAAACAGCTACCTATTCAACAAGGTTCCTATTTTGTCTTGATGAAAAATGAAAATTATATTTCTGACCAGCAGGATTTGACCCAAATGGGTTCAAATGGGTGTCATCATTACAATAACTGGGGAAAAAAAAACAAAAGATGAGCTCATTTTCACCGACCATCTTTTTGACTGAAGTCAGTCTCTGCTTTTGTTCATTCTCTTCCTGTTTTCCCTATGTAATATCTGGTCCTGCCACCCCCTTGTCGTGTGCACACATAGGAAGATTGCTCTGTGTCTTGGGAACAAGAAATCAGTTGTGGCTAAAGACTTTGGTCTTTATGAAAGCTGGGTTCGAGGGTCCCTCAAGCACCGCGAGGGTGTGGGCTTCTTGGTCCTGTGCCCATAGCACAGCTTGTAGTTGAAGTTAAAATGACAGGTGCTACTTTTTCATTTTCCATTTTATCATTCCTTTCTCCTTTCAGTGAAGAAAATACAAACCTACGTTGTTATAATATGTACAGTATATTTAGAAGAAAAATTTTAATTTTTCACTTATTAGTCCAGGACAGTAAGTGGAAAAGTGCCTTCCTTACATCTATCTAGTGAATGCGTCATTGTCAGCTTTGATTGCAGAGATATTGGGACTCTGACCTTCAATGACATTGCTAGCAAATTTTGACTGACAGCGTGCAACACTGCAAACCCCTGCTGCACATGCCCATCCTCCTAGAAAAAATTTTTTTCTCTTTAACAATGTTCTTATGCTCCTGACTGTAGACTATCCTGGATTCTAAAATACAAGGTAAACCCAGCAATATCTAATTCCATTTATCAAATACAATCTGGAAAGACACTTGCTGTTCTTGTGTAACCAGTTACCCCTTCTATGGTATATTTTAGTGAGAGTGTAAAAGACATCCTCAATCTCCAAATTTAGAGTATGTATCAATAATACCAGAGAGTGAGTGCTGATGCCATGTGCCATAAACACTGCTCTCTTTTACTTGCTCATGCTTTACTGTGTGGAAAGAATGCTATTTTCATGAAACCATTGTATACGAGCATGTGATAGATACGTGGCTGAGGCTTTCATGGGCTCTGAGAATGAGGACCAGACTGAAGGTTGTCTGTAAGTCAGAATGTGTTGGTAGCTCTGCAAGCAATTTCAAGCAATTAAAAAAAAAACAAACAGATTTTGCCTTCCGTCCCTTCATGTCTCTAGAGGAACAGTGTTTAGTTTATTAGTATCTCAGTACAGCAGCCATGCTTAGAAAGGCATAAGTTTTCAGAAGCTACACCTCGTGCGTGGTTTCTGCAGGTTACATCCCGATCAGTTTGTCGGGCTGCACAGCAGCGGCGTGTGCTCTCGCGTCCATAAGGCTTGGTCCCTGTGGTTTCCATTTAGGGCACTTTTTGGGCAGCTTTCTCTGCTACTTGCAACAACAGGCTCCCCACTGCACCCTGCCCAGCTCCCTGCGGACCTGAATCTCTGACCCACTAATGGTAAAAACAGTCTAGTCCTTGCACTTCTCAGTCCCGGAGCAGTATAAACCCTGCCTAAATCCAAACTCTTCCTCGGTAGTAAACCAGACAGGCGACGGCCCCCTGGTTAGGGCACTCCTGTTTATGTCCTGCCTTGTGTCCTAGGGTGTCCTTGACTGCCAACAAGACACTGGCTGGGGCAAAAGTCAGTGGTGCTGGGCCCTGTGGAAGCAGGGCACATGCCCCTGCACCACCCCGGGTGGGAAAAGGAGAATTGGGGCCCCTAATAGCACCCCCCAGTGCATGGTGCATCCTACCATGCCACAGCAAGGACCCCCTGCTCCTTCCAGATGCAGCCTGCGTCTCTCCCTGCTGCCCCTCTGCCAGCCAAAGCCATTTCGCTAGATGGGCCCAATATGGCTCTTCCTTTCCAGGTCTCCCTCAGCTTCTGTCTCCTTGTCTTAAAAATATTCAAAACATTTTGACTGTGTTTTCAGTTTGATTGATACTGACCCCATATGAATAACATCTCTCACCTTCTCCCCCTGACACCCTCGGTCAGTTTTTTATTAAAACTTTCAGGCTGTGGTCCTTTAATATAATTTTTAATGCATTTTAAATTAATTCTGGAATTTTGTATGGTGTCCCAAATGCTTGGAGAGAGTGAGGAGATTTATAAATAAATTTATTTTTATTACACTGTAAAAGAAACTGTAACATTAATGCTGCAACGATAAGATAAAGTATGCGTGGAATCCCTTTTCCTACATGCCGTGTACTCCAAGAAATTCTGCTTATATGCAGTATTACAAATGAGCTAGACTAACCCAGAACAGTATTCCCAGTATCAATCAATAGACTATGAACACATTAGTATATTAGCAGTTTATGACAGTATTTAGGATCATACAGTATAATAATGGAATACACTATCTTTTGAGATACCAGGCAGTCGCATTGTCTGGCATGGTGTGAGCCATCATGTCCAGCTCCTGCTGTTGCCTAGGCAAAGTAAATAGCTTTTACAGGTACTGATTGTTTTTGCAGTAGCAGTACCCTGTGCAAAGGTCTCTGATACAGTATGTTTGAACAATCGTTGCTGTATCTTATCTACTCCAGGTAACAAAGAGATTCAAATTTAGGGGCACCTAGAAGGACCATAGTCACAACTGCTGAACAGAGTAGTCTCTGTTGTGTCAAGTCACTTGAATTTTAAAAATGAATTTTCAGAGTCAGAAAATGCCCAGTAAGTCATTCCTTTCGTCTTGACAGTACTTCCTTTGACAGCATGTGTTCTAGTCCTGCAAAGACTTAATCAGGCTCTTACTTACTGAAATTGCTTCTGTGGTGAGCAACGGAAGAAAGGAAAATGTGAAATTTGTTAATGGGTATGTTTCTGTCATGGAGAGGGGCATTATTACATGTCACCTGGGGATCCCAGTATGGCTATCTAATGAAGACTTACTGAAAATGGAGATAGATTATGTAATATTGATATGACTCCCCCACTCATAGAAAGAACGTCTTTTCCAGCTGTCCCCTTGGCATGCAAGAAGAAAAAAAAAAAACACCAGAAAACAACCAGTGTGAAAGCAAGTCATGACAGAAAGTTGCAGAGAAGGAAGCCCAGTATGTGGTTCCAGGCGTTGTGTGTTGTGTCATGTAGAGAAGCCCATAGGGAATGGGACAGGACAATATTCAGACATCCCCCTGTTCTTGTGAGCCCGAGGGGAGACAGAGAGTGAGAAAAGGCAGTCTGCATATTTGTTTGGAGTGTGGAGCAAAGTCAAATTCAAGAACACAGCACTGTTGGCAAAAGTAAAACCTAAAATAAAACTGACACCACAGATTTGGAGCATTTGCTGCCCGAGCTAGAAACCATCCAGAATGCAGGAAGCTGGTTTGCAATGGGAAATGCATTTTGTCTGAGAGAGCCCTCCAGGATGTTTCCAGCCACAAAGAGGATGGGGAACTGACATTGCTCACTGCACGAGCATTTACTTGTCATCCGCAAGGTCACAGTGCTCTCTTCATTCAAACCCTTCCTGGAAAGCTCCTTTTGCTTCACTGCCTCTGAGAAGGTAATGGCTGGGGAGAGGAAAATACCCCATCCCCACATCTCCCTCCCCACGAAAGAGGGCTGTAGTAAAATCAACTTCCACATGCATTAGCCCTAAGCCTGCACATACATGCTGTCTACAGCAAAGGGAAGCTTCCCTGTCACTTCACAGAATCACAGAATGATATGGGGTTGGAAGGGACCTCTGGAGATCCCTTCCCTGTCCCTTACTGGGCAGGCAGGCAGGCTAAAAGCACCTGGCAAGATATATCTATTGAAGAGGTAGCAAGGAAAGACCATTTGGCCCTTAAAGGATTAGGACTTCTGACTTCAGGCCTGTGACAGAGATTCACTTCAAATGGAGAATGAAAGGCAAGGAAGATTCAGCAGTCCATAGCTGCTGAGCGATGATATCCACAGGTTGGCTGAGAGAAGCTGGAGGGGCACTGTGGACGGCCAGGGAGAAGGCACTCAGAGCTCTAGAAGGTGCTTCAGGTAGTTGTGGTCAAGTCAATCCTGGACCGCCAAAGGACTGGTGGCCAAAGGATTGTTTCTTCCTGAAAGACTCTTTGGAAGATGCACCAAACCCAGTGAGCTCCAAGAAGCAGTTGGCACTGCAGTAACTTAGACCTTCTTTAGAGTTAGCTTATGTAGATTTTATACACCTAATGAATTTGAACTTGTCTAAGAAATCTAGAAATTGTCTAAGTTACCTTTGAATCTATGCACCTATTTGCAGCACTCATTCATCAGATAGTGTTTAAGGAGCCAGCTAAATGTCCTCGCTTAGTGTTTGTAGTTTCAGCCTGCCAGGCTTCCCTGAAAGCGGTAGGTAGTTTAATAATTTTAGTCAGACATATTTTGCACAAGTGCAAGAAATCCTCCTCCATTTCTGCAGAGGAGAATGATTCCACCGCATTTTCCTCTCGCACATCCTTGTTCTCTCACTGACTGCTAGCAGGGCTTCCCCAGGATCTGAAGTAGCAGGACTCACCATGACTTAGGTACAAGAGCTTTGCTGATGACATCTTCGAAAAACCATTTTCTAGGACAAGAACTTTCCCCTGTATGTATTTATATACTGGCTATCTACATAACAGGTATTACATGAATTGCTTCAAGCAAGCAAGTCATGTCAGAAAAGGGCTTAGCACGTTCAATGCATCCTACAGGCAGAGTAGAAAAAGGTAAAATATTTTGCATTATATGTATGCACTATATGGTGCAATTTAGATTTCATAATGAAATAATAATTTCATAATTATCTTTTCATGATATTTTATTTTTAAATTGTTCAAAAATAAGTTAGCAGCAATTATACCATTACTCTTGAGGTTTTAGACAAACATTCATTCGTAACAACCATTTTTTTTTAGTATGAAAAAATTGTTCAATATTAACACCAGATATATCCATGTCCTATTCTATAACAGCACTGTGAGGTAGACCATTCTATTCCACTTTTCTCTCCATTTGTTTATTAATCAGTATATATGAGTCTTGTGGACTTAGTGAATGATTGAAAAGTATAGCATCACGTGAGACTTTTTTCAAAGCTCATAAATGATCAATATATCTTTGAGAGGGAATCTGATTTCTGATACATTTATGTTAATAAGAATGGAAACATGGGCCACTGGAAATTGAGAGATAAATCAATAGAGAGGTTGGACCTTCAAGAAGTTCAGTGTACAATAAAATAGACAGCAAAATATGCTTGCTGCTTGTCTGCAGTGCCTGGAGTGACTACAGCTGACCAACAAGGTAAATCAAATCTGCTGCCAATACATTCTTCTGCTGTCCAGATAAAACAGCGGACTAAGCCGGTGAACTTTCACCCTTCACCCGAGCTCTCTAAGCCAAAGTACAGATTAAAAAAAATCAATAACCCCAATCGATGGGAAAATATTTTTAGTCTCTAACTGAACGATATGTTTTGACAAGGCCAAAGAGGCGCACAAAAGAATGGGAAAAGATAAAAGACAGAAAATTAGGATTTTGTTTTATTGGTTGAGGTAGGATCACTATTCATTCCCCCTTCCTACAAATCCCATTGACACTGGCTAAAATTATCTCACAGGAAGGAAATAAAATGAAAGGTTATGAATTCATTAAATTGTCTGATTTACTGTGTATCCTTGTAACATGTTATCTTTACTGGGGTTTGTTGCCATTATTGGACACTTAACATTGAGAAGACACTTTGGAATGTATTAACATGGAAATGGACACTATAAGAATTTTGCAACGAAAGAAAAACAACAAATATTAACAACCTGTGCCTTTTCCTCATGCTGCTTTTCAGCTCTGAATCCAGTGTACCTAACATATAAGCCACGGAATACCAGAAACCCCAAAGCAAAGCAAGAAGCCCGTGGTACACCACTTGGAGGGCATCACAGAGTTATTAGAGGCGAGTTAGGACTCGCTGACATAGGCATGAGGGTCTCAAAGACTGACAGAGGAAGGTTTGGGGAGTGGTTTTGCTCAGCAGCTACAAATGCCGCATTGTGGGGTGCATTTAGTGCCACCCCCGAGTCCGGCTGGGCAGCGAGGCAGTGCTGTGCCGCAGGGGACAAAGCAGGGAACTGGGACTTCCCTCCCCGATCCTCCTCCCTGCTCCCCTCCCGCACCCCTTGCTGCCTCACGCCAACCCTGCTGCTGGGGATGACGGGGGGACCGGGGCTTATGGGGGGACTGCCAGGGGACTGGTGTGGTTCAAAGCACGATGCGTGGGGAGAATTTCCAATTACTTGCAATTAGTAAGGTTTATGCAGCACTTGGACATTTTTTCCCAAAAGGGTGTTGGCAAACTCTTTTACTCATTAACGTGTTATCTAAGTGGTCTTTGTTGTTCTGTTTACAAAACATACAAGGGGTCATTACAGGCAAGCAGAAGGTGATGTCAAAGGGTATACTCCTCTTCAGAGAACAGCAGCGGATCTTTTATGAATGCTGACTTTTATGTTGTTTTTGCAGTTAGAGTGATTATTGTTGCCTCTTGCAGTTAGAGTGATTATTGTTGCCTCTGGCGTGGCCTGCGGTTCGCTGGCAATCCCAGGTCACTGGGAACCTCCGGGCTGAAAGAACACAATGGCAAATGGCAGGCAGGCGTGTGAGTGGAAGTAAGGGGACAACAACCAAATCCACCATGCAGAAATGGAAGCAGGGATGGGTCTGATCAGCACTGACACGGGCACACACTTTGGCGTTTGCTTTTCTGGAGTGATTTCTCATCTCAGGGTATGATGGCAATAGTGCAGTTTGTAAGGGGGGGGCACAGGAATACACAGGGATGATATTATTGCCTTCTCATTTCCTTGTGCTCTTGCATCGGTAACTACCTTCTGCTTTGAATTTAGGTTAGGACAGAACTTTTTTTGCTTCACAGTTTCACAGGAAATAGTGCAGGTCCAGGCCCTTTATTCCTAACTATTGCCTCATTTTAATCCAGAATATGATTGAAATAAAATCAAAAGCCAGCATTTTTAAATACTTCTTCCTAAATTATTTGGTCATTATTTTCACATTCAGCAGGTGTTTCATCTTAGTTCCTTCTGAAAAGTCAGTGAGAGAAAACCATCCTGAAGCTTTCATGGAGTAGTGTTTACAATACAAACTCCCATGATTCAAATGCTGTAGGTAGCTCTTATCATCCTTGAAAGCTTTCAACATATGCAGTGAAGTATGATGACTGTTAGAATTAATTAGAGAAAACAGATGTCAAGCATTTGCCAAGAGTTATTTAAAGGAAATCTATTGTGTACAGATAGTTGATGGTAGGGTTTGAAATGTTACTAACAGCTGAGAAATAGCTAAACATTTTTCTGCTTTGTAGAAAGCACAGCTAAAATACATTGAAAGGAACACTTTGGTCACCCATAAAAATAAAAGCAGAATAACATGATGGTGGCTATATTTTTATTCTTATTAATGCTTCTGTGTGACCCTTAAAGATGATGTGCTTGTCTGGGTTGTGAGCAGGAGAAGAATTTGACCCCTGGGACGGCTCCTGATACATTCATGGACAAGGTGAGACCTGGGATACGGAACCCATTTCTCCAGCAGAGGCATCAGGAAATGAATCTTTCAGAAACGACAGGAAGAATTAGGAGGGTGACTTGGCCCTGGCTCACACACCAGCTCCAACAAGAAAATATCTTGCTCCTGTTCCTATGCAGATTATACCTATGTTTCCATCATCAGCATCCACCAGCTCTCTGACAGAATGAGTCTGAATGCTCTTCTCTCTGCAGCAGCCAATGCACCCTGTGGCCTGTTCAATCCTTTCTGCTTAAATGACTTATGTCCTGGCCTTCATAATTCTGTCAAAGAAAATATACAGCCTTCATCTTTGTTATCTTTCATTGTGCCTAAAGAGGTCAGAAGTTCAGAGCAGTTCGTGTAGATAGCCTGGCTGAATGTAAATATGGCCATCAGTTTTGGTGCAAAAAGCCTGTGAGACAAAATTGACAATCTTCTTTCCACAAGTTTTGTGTGTGCAAGCCTGAAACTTTCCTTGCACTAGTGTTTTTACTGTCATACAGCGTCAATGGAAAGCACAAATACATGAGACTGCAGCCAAAGCCAGTTCACAGAAAGAGTGGATGAATGTTTGTAGGAAATTCAATGCTTCTCTCATCCATCACTATTCACATTCTCTTCCTTGCCTGCAGGTAGAGGCACAGAGACTTATTGGATGGGATTCATCTTACCTAACTTTAGACATATATAGTGTGGATATCTCTGTCTCAGCTTGTTGTCTAGACTCTTGTGAAAGTTAATAGAGAGAAACAGGCAGTTCTAAGCCCAATTCATCTGACCTATTTTAGACACCTATTTTCTTTAGGAAAAGATGAAGCTTTCCCTAAAACTGCCTATGTCTCTCTAGTGACTTAAGGGCAATTCAGGCCATTAAATCAGGTGCAGACATGTACACTGCATGTATAAAGACATGTGGTGAATTCCATCCTCTAGAACATTTGATAACATTTTTCCCACAGTCAGATGAGCTTAATAGGACCTTTTTGGCCCAATTAAGTTACCCAATATTCTCCTGGGCTTTTCCTCCTCCCAAAAAGTGAAATCAGTTATACGAAATGGTTGTATCTTTGGTTTAAATCTGTTTCCCTGACACAGGCAGAGGCAATTTTTCAGGTCAGGGTTTCCAGGCCAGCCTGCCTGGCAGCCCCAGGATGCAGGAAGCACTGCTTCTGCTCATACCCAGATGTTCCATATCACCCTTTCTCCTCGCTGCTCTCCATGCACTCACCTGCTGCCACCAGCCTTTCTGAGCCAGTCCCAGGCCACCTCTCTGCTCGCCTGTCTTCTGCTGAGGATGGTGGTGCTTCAGACCACACACTTCAGGCTTTCAATAATGGCTTTTGCTGTTCCTGCTATCACTATATGAGAGCCATTTAATTGCATCTTCCATTCAGCCTGAATAAAGGGTGAGTAGGACATCTATTTGCTTTGACCAGGCTTGTGATTGATGCAACTGTTAATACTTTCCAGCGTAACACAATCTTCCCTCACCTCCCAAGGATGCTCTGTTGGTAACATGTCCCTGCGTAACTTTTTCAAGGACAGACAGAAAGTGGTACAAAAAGCAAGAGATGGCAGTGGAAATGCCAGTGAGCCTCTGGCCTGTTGCTGAAGGGTTACCTCTTCCCAGCATCTGTCACACCCTTCACTGCTGCCCTTGGTGTCAGCAGAAAAGGTGCTGTTTCCTTGCTCAGCAATCGTTTCTAACAGACCACTGGCAACTTCTCTGTGCAGACCTGCCTGCAGTGTCCTCGGGTCATCTTGCCCCCTGGGAAAAAGCCAGGAGAGACACCTTCTGCCATTAGGCATATAATGAGCTTTCATTCTTTCAGGTAAAACTGAGGAAAGTTATCTTCTCAACAGGGCTGTACTGAGCATTCGCCCCTCACTTGCCATGACACAGTGAGGTTGTCAGGCATGGCAGGTCCCTCTGTCATACAGCAAAGTGCACTGTTGATTCTCACCCTGATCAGACACCATACCACATGCTCTCCCCCAAGGTGTGCAAGGGGAGCAGCCCCCTCTCAGGCCTAGAGATATGCCTTGCATCTTTGGAGGCAACGATTACACCCAGAGAACAAAAAGCATAGCACAACAAAAACTATACACACAACTCCTCAGTAAAACAAATCCAACTTGTATTATATTCATGGCACCGTAAGTCCCAGGAAAAATACAGCAGCACTTAAGGAGATGGGAAGGGAAGGAAGGGAGAGAGAGAGAAAAAGAGACCAGGACTGTAGCCATCAGGAGAATAACCACAGGGCTGTCAGGGGGGCTCCTGGGATCAAACCACTTTACTCCCTGTTATGCACAAATCCACCCCTAGAGCCCCCAACAGAGCGTATATAACTGTTTTCCTTTTTAGCAACCTCAGTAGAATTGGTTGCATTCAGACATTTTCAGCTAAAGACCACCACAGAGTTACAGCATTTTACACAACCTGTGGGTTGTTCTCCTAACGCGACACACAAATAAGCGCTGTTCACAAATAGCAGCCAAGCAGCCAAGCCACAACTACCTGCAAGTGTAGGGATGCTGCAACAAGGTAAACTGAACATGGCAATGACCACATAGACAGGAGATCACAGAACTGTGATATCCTACACTACCAGAGTGCTGCTGGGGCAAAACATGGCCGGTGCACTGCAGATGTTGGCTCTAATATCACCAAGATGCCTTGTACAAAACAGCAGGGCAAAAAACTGCCCAACACTTGCACACAGGCATTCAATGGCCTTACGTTCAGCATGGAAACAGTCTCATTACCTCTGTGCAATCAACAAGCACTTCTATCAATAAGAACATATCTCAAAGACCCTAAAGTGTCATTAGTCATTCAAGAATCAGCAATAGGTGGTAAGTAGGATTGGACGGTTATGTACCATTGCAGTCGGTGCCATTGACTGTGTAGGTCAGGACAGAGACAAGCTTCCTTAATACATGTGCTTATTTTCTTGTTAGTGTTTGATTTCTGACAAACGTCAATGCTGGTGATGGTATATGACTTCTGGCTTTGCTTTGGGATGCACTGCTCAGTACTTTTACCTCTGAGCTACTCTTTTGGACCCCTCCTAAGCATTACTATCTACAATGAGATGAGACTGGGAAACTGAATAATTTCTTAGTACAAAATATTTATTTTTCATAGGAAATAATATAAGAAATAGACTAAACATTTTGAAAGCTTTTTAAAAATTATTAGAAGAGCTATAGGCCTAAGTGGAGCCCTTGCAGGAAAACAGGAAATATAATAGCAGTGGGAGACCAAGGGAGATGAAGTTTTGGAACTTAGATAATAATTGTAAAAGTAGCAATCCTGGGATATAGAAAGATAATTTAGGTACTATAGAGCCTCATAGTGGCTTTCTGCTATTTCTATCATAATTTTCTGCCACGTTATTTTCTGTCAAGCCTTACAATATTTCTATAATGACTATCCCATTTGTTTCCCCAAAACTTATCTTTGAAAATTATACACAAGGTCAGAGTTGCACAACTGAACACTCCATTTATTATCAGGAACAAGAAATCTGTCTGGGCCACATCACCGATTGTAGCTGTCCACCTAATAGGATGAAATAGGTTGCAGGGAGAGTAACTGAGCGGTAAAGAGGGACACTGCAGGTGACAGAACAAGAGTGATAGGAGAAACATCAGCAAAACTAAAAGCAAGAGAAGATATATCATTGGCAACAAAACCAAATCAAGCTAATGTCTTCTCAAAGCAAGATGGGTAAAATAGGGTGACTCAGTAAATGAGCTGAAGTCATTTGACAAAACAGCTATATAACAGATCACTTTATTCCTAAAAGGATATGACTGACATCCTTTGCGACTGGAGTTTATCCCAATACACAAGTAGTTCTGAAGTGAAAATGGTAAAATTATGCCTATCTAGTAAATATTTTCATTCCTAAAATGTGCTGATACTGCAGATTGCAACTTTTATTTTTAGCACTTTGCTACAAGTTTGTGCTGCGTTTTCCAGTCTGGGGTGGAGAAGCATCGCCAAAGCAAGCTGAACCATTTACTAAAGCTTGTTGCAAAATAGGGCTCAGCTCCGAGACCCTGAGTTGTGGGACAGTCCCACTGAAGTTGACAAGAATCACAGTGTTGGAATACCTGAATTTTCTGCAGGTCATAAATTCTGCCTTTTGATGCTATATACCACACCAGTGGGGTGCATTGGCTCATATCGAGGGCTGGATCGCATGCATAGAAACTCCCTCATGAGAGCACCAATGGTGAAAATGTGATGAAGGACATGCTTCAGAGCTCATTTAAGTGATGTGAGGCATTATGAATCTCATCTCGGTAGAAGGCCTGTCTTCGGAAGCGGTGTAATCGAGAAACCATGTGCCAATTGTATTTATTCAATATGTCAACTTGTACTCCGCTCTGGAGTGCCCAGGCCAGTGCCAAGCACTGGTGGTGCCTTTGCTGCATCTCTCATGTTCCCCATGCTGAGTTAGGGTTTGCTGTTTGGCAACTCAGGGAGATGGAGCTCCACCACTGCCTTCCAGAGGGAGAGGGGAACTGGAAAGAAAGCGGCAATGGGAGATCCCACACACGAGAGGCAGGGGTCTGTGAAACACCAACGCAGGGCGCAGTGTGCTGCTTGCCAGGGACAAACTAAAGAAGTCATGCCCCAGTGTCCAAGGAAAACAGGTGGGCTCTTGGGCTGAGGGATTTTCTGGAGCTGTTGATTCGGTCTGTTGAGGGGTCTGAAACTCCGAAGCCATTACTGACAGTGCTGTGCTGGTACTTTTGGCGTGCACATGGCAGGGACACAAGCACAGCAGGAGATCTAGGCACCTTAGGGCATATCCAGAAATAAGAACTGAGCTGTTGAGAGATTTCTTCACCTTGTACTGATGAATTATGTCATTACAGACCTGATACAAGGTATGCTGAAGTCCAGGGGAGACATAATGCTGCACTCAGTGTGCTTTGGATCGAGCTTTAACATCCCGGTTACTAATTTACAGCTATCACGTTCCCTCTCCACACCAAACACTAACATCAGCCCGTGTTGCCTGCAACAGCCCACTGCCCCTGCCACCCCCCCCGAGCTCGGGGCTGCGGGGCTGCTCCCCTGCTTGCTGCAGGTGCAACCCATTTCTCTGAGCACCTGGAAAAATTCACCCCGTCTCCATGCACGGTTTGAAACAGCAGCAGATCAACCAGAAAACCAGCAAGGCTTGGAAATAGCTTTCTGCAAATTTAAGAGGTCTGAGAGATTTTTTTTGTTTAAAAAAAAAAAAAGAGGAATCAAGTGAAATAAGCCTAAGAGAGACTTACCTTGCATTTAGACCTGGATTATGGTTTGTGCTGTTTTTCCTCTCCATTCTCCTGCACACATATGGTGGCAGGGGGGAAGGGGGGTGGAAATAAGAGCTGTAAGAAGTGTAATTGATGGCAAAAGAGGTCCAAATGTGTGCACCAGATCCAGACACTCTCCAAAATGTAATCCTTGTTTGTCTATATGATGGGAATAATAGCCTTCCTCACAGGGGTACTGAGAAGATCAATAAATAGTTAATGTTGGTCTAGGGAAATGCACGATGCCTGCAGTGTAAATCAGAAGTAACCCATTGAAATGCATGTAGTTACATATGGATAGACCCAACGTAAAAATGAGCAGATGCTATTTCCTAAAAGAACAGTGCTAGTTATCCTGTAAACATTTTCTCCTGTGTGTGGGACAGAGAGTGGACTTTAGACAAGATTCTGTTCTGGTGTAAATCTTCATTGTCTCATTGACAAGACTGGAAATATATCAGTTTAAAAAAGAGCAGGCTCCAGCCCCTGATATCTGCTAATCACGCAGCCTTTAGCCACACCTTTAGCTTTCCATTTGCACACTCTCCCAATCCAGCCTTGAAAAATCTACATTTTAGAGTCCCCAGTATTTCATCAGGGCTGTATTTTCAACAAATCAGAATAGGCAACACAAATGTGGGGGTTAGATTTTAAATGTTCATATATTTTTCAATTCTCACGCCCACGAGTTCTCATACTAAGTACTGCATAGTTTATCCTGGAGAAAGTACCAGCTCCCTTACCCACAAGGCCAGCTTCTTCAAAGGAAAGCACGTACAGCTTCGGTGCAGACAGCTCTCACCATCTCTCTGAAGTACATCCATGATGCTCTATACCAGCTCATAATATTAGAGAAAAACGTAGCAATTTCTGTGGTGCAATAAATTCTAGTCAAGAGATCAAATGCTAAGAGATAGTAATTAAAGTGGTGTGGCTGTGAAGGGTGCTTGGTGGGGATGAGGTGTGAAGGCAGTGTTTCATCTGGGGCGAGCCAGCAGGGCTGAGTCCACGCATCCTCTGGCTACTCAGAGGCAGGTTAGGGCCCACAAAAGGCATTTTTGCCACAAGCAGACCAGTCGCTAAGGAGATAAAGGAGCAAAAATTCCTGTGAATCTAAGATGAGCTAAGGAGTGTTTTAAAAGGGGGATAAGGAGAATATAAACAAATTGCAGTTTCCCAGAATGAGCAGAGCCAGGGAGCGTTCAGCCCCTGCACCTGGGTCAGCCTCCGCAGTCCCCACAGTGGGGAAACATGACTAACGCCCACAGATCTTCTAAGGAAAAAGAGAGGAGCAATTTCCAATAGGCTTTTCCTTCTCCCCTTTTGTCTGAGCGGGAATTTGCCTGTATGTGTTCCCTCAGGGAATCGCAAAGGGGAGGTTTGCACACGTGAGTGCAGAGATATGGATTTGAGCTGGTGTGATCTCCTGAAAGGAGAGCAAGGCTGCATATTTGGCTTGTCAGCTCTGTGGGCTGCTGTTTGATTTTGTCTCTCCTGCTCAGGTGTGTGCACTCAGAGGGAAAGCTGGGAAGTAGGTATCAAATAACTTAAAGGTGTTTTTCACAAAAGTTGCCTGCAGTGAAACCTCTGCCAATCTTATTCATGAAAAAGTGAGATTGTATTTACAGAGGTCAGCCTCTTACCTGCTCATATCCTTTTTTCTTTGCCATGCCATCGTGTTTGCTCTCTGACCGAGTGTCACTGCTGCTCTGACAGCCTGAGGTATGAGGAGCATGAAGAGTGACAAGGTGAACCCAAATTCACCTAAAGTATGGGCCAAGGAACCCAACCCAGGCAAAGCATCAGCATTGCCCCACGCCGAGGCTGGCCCTGGAGCCAGGGTGAGGTGGCCCGGGAGACATTGCTCCCAAGCTGAGGAAGAGTGTGGCCACCAGCAGCAAAAGTTTCCCACCATCATGGCTGAGACAGGGTTTAGAGGCACCACCTCAGAGGCAAGGGAGAAAGAGCAGCCTCTCGCTCACTCGGTGCTTGCCTCTCTGCGGAGAATGATAAGCCAGATTGCATTTTTGTGATGTGGACATCTATCCGCTGGGAGCTGTCTTGCAACCACACTAATTTCATGTAAGGCTCTGAACCGCCATCAGCCAGGAACAACTTTCAATCACTGCCGACCTGGGCTGCATTTGGACTGGCAGCTAGGAGGTGGAAAGCAGTCCATGTCCCTTCCCCGATTCAAATCTTTGGAGCTACCCAATCCCCCATGGGGCTCTGAAGTTCATAAAGCACGTGTCTATTAAAACATGCAGAGGTTTGCACTCATGGACGTAAGTGCCCAGTCAGAAAGTGTGCCCTTTTCTTGATTGACTCAGAAAAGAAGTTTCTCTGACCCGGTAGAAATGCAGGAATCACAGTTATAAGCAGTGTTTACATGCTCATCAAGCACCTGTTAATCATAGGGAAAGATTTGAAGGGAAGGAGCAGAGGTTTTTGTCTAAATTGAACCAGTTGGATAGGCAGCAATCTGCCGGCTCTCCTGGAGGAAAAGGGGACGGGAAGCAGAGAGTGGGAGTGGAGGTGTGCATGCCGGGTAGGGAGAGGAAGAAAAGCCTGGCACATTCGCCAGTAGCAAATTGGGCTCCCGCATGGTCTAATTCCTGCTTCACCACAGACTGCTAACACAGCTTGGATAAAAAGGGAAAAAGGGAGAAAAAAATCTATGCAGGAGGCTGCAAGAGCACATAGAGTCTGTTCTGAGCTCCTTCCACAGGCAGACAGAAATCAATAAATCAATAGGAAATGTTCGCTGGCTGTAAAATGGGTAGAGAAGCCAGTGTCAAGCTGCTTTAAGATGGATGGACAGTAGGTTTGCAGTTTGCAGAAAGGCTAGAGGTGACTATCACCTTGAGATGGGATCAGCGGCCAGCAGCCCAGCAAGGCTTTGAACCTCGAGTTTATGATTAAGGGCTGGGGCATGGATTGAAATACTCCTGTGTCCCTCGCACAGTCCTCCCCGGACTTCGCTGGCTCTCCTCCTCGGCGGCACTGGTGGGCTGGCAGCCGGGCCCCGCAGCTGCTGGCACTGGCCCTGCTGTGCCACTTCATTGAAGTTGAGGCTACAGAAGACTGAATAAAAATTGACTAGATGCCTGGTGGTAGTGAGGATTGATTGAGGACGGGCAGGGGTTTTCTACCCCACAGTTGGATTTTTTCCTTTCTATGAAGGATTTGACATAATGTAGGCAATGATTCCTATTCAGAGTATCGTACCTTCATCTCCCCTTAATGAGACAAGCACAAGGACATGAAGCAGTGCCAAAGATATTTAGGGAAAGCTGGCATGAGTGACATCCTTCTTTTCTTTTAAAGGCAAAGTATTCGCAAGGGGTGGGACAGCTATACTTGAAGAAGGCTCGCTGTGTGTCTCCACGAGCCCATTCAGGTCCGGAGGGTGGCTGCTCTTCAATCGGTATTTTTCAAATGCAGAGATGATCTTCACTGTGGTGTGGCTCCTGCAGAGACAGACAAGCAATCTAGCTTCAGGCTTCCCCACTTCCACAGCCTCCCCTCCAGGACTTGCATTTCTTTCAGTCTCAATGAACTGCTGCTTATCCTGTTCTTTGAGGATAGACGGGCCCTCTTAACCTCTTGTAACCGAGACTCTCTCATAGCCCTCAGAAGCAGCAGATTTGGGGCCAGCTTCTTGCTTTAGCCAAATAAGACTCTTTGTGATGCTGTCAACTCCAAAATGGGGTTTGCTTTGTACAGTGGAAACTAACTGTGAAGGTATTTTGTCTACTGGCCTACAGAGTGAAAAACAAGAAATTCTTAAAAACCAGTATGATAACTTTGGACTTAACTTTATCTGTCATCTTAGGCTGTATGGACTGGTAAAATCTCCATCGCAGAGCCTCGCTTTTGAGGACAGACTAGGAGTATCCCAACACTGGACAAAAGACTGTGAAGAGCCAGGTGCTCTGGCACTACCCCCTGCTACAGGTTATGTGTACAGGCAGATGAGCTGGCTCCGCAAATGTTCTGATTTATTCCAGGAGTGTTTATGGGAAGCTGCCACACCCAGAGGAACAGCTTGGCATTTGGTATCCAAAAAGGCAGACCTAAATGCACTAGCTATGGTTATTAGAGAACGATCAAAATAAAAACCCCTTATCTTCTTAATATAGCAAAATAATAATAAAAAGGAGCTAAAATAAAAACCAATAAAGTAAATTATCTAATATATAGTACTTACAGTGGTCAAATGGAAGAAGGTTTGCTCTCCTTTAATTTCCTGTTAGTTTTCAGATTTAGGCTGTGTGATTCACTGCAAAATACCCATTTGCTGTAAGAAATTAAAGAAATTAGAAAATATCTTGTCAAGGGAAAAAATTCTGCTTAATGTCTGTTGGATGGCCCACTGCTGCTCTCAAAGTTGATGATGACAAAGGTGTGAACAGTGTTGGACATGGAAAAAGGCCTTGTTAATACTTAGCTGTTGCACAAAGAGCCGGTGTCGTGGTTTGGGCTGGGCTGTCCACTAAAACAAGCGGCAGATGTTCCCTTTAACCTCTCTCTCCCGATGAACCTCTGGATAAATTATTTGCAATATTTGGACCATAATCAAGCCCCACTGAAGTTAATGGGAACTTTAACTTTGAATGGACTTTGGCTCTGTCTCTTCAGGATAAAATCCCAGGGTTGTCCTTTCTTACTACTCATGTATTAGTGCCTAGAACAACAGACACAATTTATTACAAACATACTTGATGTTTATGGGCTAGGTACATCAGTCATGAGAAAAGCCAGAATTTCCTACCCTCCCTTTGCTGCTGCCAGTGTACGGTGCAATCCACACAGATGCTTCAATACCAATCCCATTCGTCTGGAGCAACACCAGAGGCATCAGCAATTAGTGACACTAAACTCAGTTCAGTTCAAACACTGAACTTCAGAGTTCTTCATTTTACATGAGCTCATTCTGTACTCATCCCATGAACACTCGGATGTTACACTTGAGAAGCAGAGGAGGTTTTGTTCAAAAAAACTGTATTTGGTGAAGTGGACCATGACACAGATTACATGCGCATTGCTAGGACCTGATATCAGTTTGTGGGTTTTTTACAGATATGCCCATTTCTACCAAAACTTTCTGGAAAAAAGTCAGCTGCAGCCAGTTATGAGAACCAATAGACAGAAAGAGAAATTTAGACCTCTGCTGTTAAACTTACTAGCAAAGTTATAAACCATGGGATAAAGGATCTTCTAGGGGAAGTGGCGAATACCTAAAGTTCAGGTGCAACCGTTAGGAGACACACACACACCTGCACAGGCAACATAAGATAAGCAGAGGCTTAATGAGGGTTTTTCAGCCCGAGCACATTGCCTAGGTTTAGTTCAGATCAGCTGCTAGCAGTCGTTTCTAAGGTAAGGAGAATTTTTTCTCTCTCTCTTCCAAGCACTGCATAATTGTTTTGTAGATTTTTTTAGTTCATCTGTGGTAGAGTGGAGGACTTCTAATGAAAAATTCATTAAATTAGTTACTTTTGTTCTGTTTTCAAATCACTTGGAAATAGGTGTTGACTTTGATTGATTTGTTTGTGGCTTGAAGTGGTGCTATGCTCTCTGTGCAAACACGGTTTATCCTGTAGTGGGCTTTACGATGTATCTTCCCTGCATTTGCTGTCCTTGTTATTAATTATGCTTGGGGAATTCACAGTGCAAACTGTAGGGCATACTTTCTAGATGACTCACAAGAATTTCAGTTTCACAGGTGCTTTTTAAAGCAAAATATTTAATTTATAGGAAACTAAAAGAACAAATTTCAACATAAAAATTATTCAAATAACTAGTTGTAAAGCCTTGCTTTTTCTGTGCTCTATTCACCCAGACATGAGAGTTCCTCAGGTTCAGCAGAAATATTTGCAGATTTGGATACTGATCATGAAAAGAGCCTGTTAAGTAGAGCACCACTGGGAGTAAATAGTTCCACGTCAGTGTTAGAGTCCACCTGCAAAAATCTCATTAGAAGGTCAGAGCTTTAATTTTTCTATTCATTAAAAAATAGCTGCAGATCCCACAATGCTGTGTGGCACCTTTTGTCTCAATTTTATTAGAGCCTCCTTATCTTAATTTTTTTTTTAGAAACTCATTGCTATCTTCAAGTTAAGAAATCAGAGACAGTGGAATTTTTTTTCACTAACGCCTCTTTCATAACTCTCATCAGGAAATTGGTTTTTTTCCCCGGCATTAAGAAATATTGAAGCAAAGTGAAAACTGTGAGGGTTATTTTAAATTATTGTTTACATTTTGGAGGTTCTTTTTTTAAAACACCATCAATAGTTTTGGTAAAATTCAATTTCTGTCAAACACTTCCATTGTGTTTTAAAAAAGAATACTATCTTTGATACCAGAAATGACTGATAAAACATTTCAGTTGCTAGTTTTATTTTAATATATAAATAATTATAAGGAAAGGAAGTAGTTTTCTTGCAAAAGTAATGAAAGAGGTTTTGTGTCACTTGGTACAAAGAGGAAACAATAGAGCAGGAGCAAATATTTCATATATTGAGTAACAATGAGTCAGCATACAGTTATCTGGTGTATAACAAGAAGGCGTTTGTAATTCACTCATCCCGCTTATTCTTTCCTTCCTCACCTGCTGCAGTTCCACACCAACCTCAGACAAACAGCAAATCACTCTATTTCTCTTAATCGGCTGCTCTCCTTTTATTGTTCTTTTTCACGTTTTTGTTTTTCTTGTTATTTTATTGGTGCATGATACCTAGAAGTCCAGCAAAGGATTTGTTGTGCTAGGATGCCGCATGATATTTCTCCCTGCTTGACAAGAGAAAACCAAGGCATATCTCCAGTTGGGCAGCAGCGGGGGGCATCCCTGATGCCCACCTCACCAGCGCTTTCAAAATCAAGCCCAGAGTCATTCATGCTGAGACAACAGTTTCCTTTTGAGATTACTCAGCTTCATAATGAGTGTTGATAATTTCCCTCTCCAGCTTCTCCTACAGGGTTTGGTATAGGGTTGAGCCCCTATAAATAGCAGGTCCGAAGTATTACGCTAGAGGCCAGGGCTGGCTCTGAGTTTTACCTGGGCAGAGCCTGGTTCCCACAGCCCCATGGCAGAGTGGGATCCCGGGCAGGCGAGCAGTGCCCGTCAGAGCCAGCCCCAGGGCTTGGTACTGCCAGACCTGTGTTGGAAAGCGATGGCAGTGCTGCTCCTGCTGTGCCTATGCCTTTGTAGGCAGAAGCGGGAAACTGGCTGAACACTGATATAATCATAAAAACCGTGATCTTATCAGAGTGTATCTTGCTGATAAGGACCTACTTTTGACTTACAAATGGTTTGTCATTGCTGGTAACACAAAAGCCAGAAATATAGCAGCCTTTCCGCACAATGGGGGTGCCATGCTTGTGGCTAATAACATTTAATGCTTAGACAAGCAGACGGCTGTGCAACGACTCCCCTCTGCCTGCCCTCCCTCAGACCCCTCCTGCCACTTCTGACGCCATTTGCCTGGGACTGGAGGTGTCTGTGAGCTCTGAAAATTGGATCACAGGGATAGCTCTTTGCCGGCCCTGGTCACGCTGACGGCAAGACTCAATCGATCAATACTCTGTGTGACACTTTCAGAATTCATTGGAAATGATGTCCTTTTTGAATGACACCCACATTTTGTCGAGGGCAGCTCCAACAGAAAAGCACCAGGTGTGTTTTTGCAAGATATGTTTTGTTAGTAGTAAACTTCACTTTATTTGTAAGGTTCTCTGTATTTGGAATTTCTCCATCCCTCCCTTCAACCTCCCTTTTGAAGAGGGCAGAGATCTAATCTTTAAAGGTAGCTTTGTAGCCTGACATTTAGAGTGTGAGCCGTTCCTAAGTCTGATGTTTATTATGACATATGGCCTCTTCATGTAAAAAACAGTAAGCTTTGGGGGAGAATTTAAAAAGTAGCCTGAGGCTCATAGCACACAGCTAAAAACTGATTCACAATTTTATCCAAAATATTATGACCTCTGGGTAAAACTATTGCTCCGCTATGGATTCCCATGAAACTACTTGGCGCTGCTGTCTCAGAGCCAGTTCCTGTGGGTGGGACTACATGGGTCATTCAAAGCAACTCTTCGGAGCCATTAATTGCTTATGTTGACAGGCAGCAAAAAAGAATGGCACTTGCAGCTGGAGGCTTCAGGGTTGAGATTTGTAGAGAAGGAGAAATGGGGGAATTGTTGGAATCTGTTTTGAAGGACTCACAGAGAAATAGGTAACATTTCCATTTAACATCAATATTGAAAAGGAATGTTTAGCCCTTATGTTGTGAGTCCAAAGTAAATAGGTCTGATTGCTAGAGGGATTCAAAAGCTGTGTACCTGGCATCCTTTGGGGACTGCACAGCTGGGACTCGGAGGATCCAGACTGGGTTTTAATTCTGCCCTTATGAAAATTAGAGCCAGATGTATCACTTGGACATAGACTCAAACCCACCCAAAATGCACAGGAGGTTCAGCCTCAATCGTTTTCTCAAACTCAGTGAGATAAAAGGGAAAAGCAATTTCCCAAAACATAATCCTGTGTAATTTGGGATTTACAACATTCACTGAGATGCACAGTGTCTACAGCGTGGTGGGTCTGTGACCTGTTTAGCAAGTGAGTAGTGGAAAAAATAACAAGGCATCGTTTGCAGACTCGAGACACATCTGCAGAGTGCAGGTGGGAAAGATCATGGCACAAAAGCAGTTAATGTGGGAAGATTCTTTCCAAACATATTTTTGTGTTTGCACTCTGTGTGCACATTAGTCAGAAGAACTCTGCACTTCACTGCTGTGCTGCGCTAATGCATGGGTTTCATCTAACTGGGGTAAAATCTTTCCTGAACTGTAACTGGTGCACCACCTCCGGTCCTGCACTGATTCTCAGCACTACACTGAATTTCACCAAACTGAAAAAGAACGTTGCAAGGTCCAAAAGTTGGTGATAGGGAGGAAGAGAGTATCAGAGGCGGACTATGGACTTATTAATCCATTTGTCTGGTTGCCGGGAAACATCAAGACTGTCATAAATTATTAGACAGAAGTTTATAGGGAAGTTTTCAGTTGCTAATCCTGCTCTTGTAATAACACCTAATAGTTTCATTTGCTTTGTTCTTAAGGAATGTAACCTGGCAAATTGAGTAACTACTATCCTGAATTATAACATGACTTGAATAGGAGAAAATACGTATAGAGATTGTGAGTGACTATTGTCTGATTTTTAAAAGTTAATTCCCGTAGTTCTATATGTGGAAGTAATGCAGCTTACTGGAAAATGTCTCATTTGAGGCCTGCATGAGGGGTAACGCGCTACGCTAAAACATCTGGGCTTTTAGTGCGAGGTATGGAGGAAAATGCTTCTAGTTCTCGTCACTGTCAAGTAAACAGAAGTTTGTCCAAGTGAGGATTTCATTTGCTCTGGACAAGCATCCTCAGGCTAGAGGCAGCATCAGATTCCCTGAGCAGAGAGAGTTATAGCTCCTCCTCCAATACAGCCACAAAAGAAGTGCTTGGTGTGCCCCATCTCTTAGTGTAACTTAGTAAACTTTACTTTTAGATCCGGCGAGCTCTGATTCAACTCTTGTTGTTAGAGACCACAATAAGTATTTGCAGAGTGGAGACTTGTGAACTGTCAGAGCTCCTTCTCAAGAAAAAAATATTCTGTTGTGACTGAAACTTGTGCATCTCCCTTCTTTGGATGCTCTGTTTCTGGTATGAGTTCCTTACTCATTTTGCCTTAGTTGATTTCTTACCAAGTTAACTTAAAGCAACCCAAACCCCTGAAGAATAAAAGCGTAAGCATATTTTCATGTCAGGAGTCTGTACTGCAAATCAGTTTCTGAACCAGTGGAACTGAGACTAAAATTCTCCTTGCAGACAAATGGGTGGTATTGCCCTGTGCAAACACTTGGGGTTGGAGTTCTGCTGGCTTCCGATTTTTGCAATGCCTTGCCTAAGACCTGGTGGGAAAATTGGTAGGGTGGAGTGATTGTACTGTGGCTTCACTATCAGAAGAGGCTGACAGAGTTTCAGGCTTATAGTCAAACTTTTCTTTATAGAGAATTTAGAGTGATCTGTGGTATTTCTCTCTAATTGCTCAAATGGTCTGAATGCTGGTCATGAAGGCACCTGATACCCAAGCCTTTTATGAGGGGATTAATGAGTGTAAGTCTACGGAGGTCCCAAACGGGCTATAAAAACATGGGAGAGAGAGAGAGAATAAGCATCTCTCAAGCATTCTGCAACCTCCAGCTCACATGTAATTGTTGGGCAAGAGGCACCATGGCATTTGTGGGAAATGAACGGGCTTTGCTACTACTCTGGCATCAATTTTTTTACTGATTCTCCTTTATTGTTTTCTCATAATGTCATTCCTCCTGAACTATTCTTACACTGCAAACAAGTACTTATTTTGTGACAGCGTGATTTGATTGCTATCTCAGATGATCAGTTTGTGAGAAAGTTAGGTCAGATTTTGTGAGTCTTTGAGCTTTTAGTCCAGGAATATTGTTAGTAGCACAAATCAAATAGGGCAAATACAATGTAGAGTAGAAGAACAGAAAGAGATTGGAGATGCTATTGTACTCGGGGCCTTTTAAAAATATCCAGGAGTCTTGGAAGAGTCTGGTTTCTCAAGACAAGCTGGAGGATATGGGCAGGTGGGTGTCATGTTGCATCTCCTCCATCCCCCAATGCCATGGCCATCATTTCTCATACTTAAGGACAGCATCAGGAATTTCATTCCCAATGTATATCCAATGAAGCAACAGGAAGAAAAAGCTGACTAAACTAGCATATTCCTAAACCGGAGATGTAGGAATGCCACATTTTATTGCTGAACTGGCTAATTTCATAAAAAATAATGCATTTGGTACAAGGTTGAGGTGAACAGGAGCCCACAGAGACCATTGTGGTCCCTGCTTTGAAGCAGACTGAGAGACATGGATTCAAAGAAATGCCATGAATCTGAAACTCCTATCGACTTCAGCTTCTATTTAAATCAAGAACAATTTTACTATTAGCTTAAACAGATTCAAGGGAAGGTTCAGCATAACAAAACAGGTTCTGCAAATATTTATCAGGACAGCTATATGCATTTTACATATTTTTAAGTATTTAGACATTTATGTGCACTAGAATCCTTAAAAGCTCCGAAGATACTCTCAGTGAAAAATACCTTAAATTTCCTGATAGTGTATCCTGTATAACTGACCAAAACGTTGTTACTGAGGTGAAGCTTTTAGCCTTAAAGTGCAAGGAATCTTTTAGTTCTGCTGAGGTTTAATGAGTTGGGATTCTAAGCTGATTCAGCTCTTAAACAGTCTGATCATTAGTGCTGTATCATCTGTCACCTTTGGGTGATAATTAGAAAAAGAAAGTCAATAACAATAGTACATAACACTACTTTACCAAGATTTAAACAAGTTGTAATATTGTTGAACATCTATTGATGAGTCCAAATGTGCCACAGGCTATTGAGCACAAAGAGTGCTTTGATGTGATGTTTTCCATTATTAATTTGATGTGGTGGAGTTTGTAGAAGTGAGAACATTTGTTTTCATTTTATTACACGTGGGAAGAGACTGAGATACTTTACATATTCATTTTCTTTTTTCTATTGTTTTTTCCACTAAAGCTTTTGAGGAACAAGCATAGAAGAAAAAAAAATAGGAAAATTATTGTTCTGACTCAGTTAATAACACTAGAGTGTTCGTTTACCATATCTCTGATTTGTTTTGATTTGTATTGATTTATTTGACCTCCAAAATATACATCCTATGTGTATGCTAGCAGCCCCTAGATGACAGGAGAAAATTTAAGCGGAACTGTTTTTTCCCCAGAATAGAACAAGATCTCAGGACCTCACCACAGTGATACAAACGCGGGTCAGGATTCATTATGGCATTACTTTAGCAATCCGGATATTGGGCCTGATGTGCATGAGATACCCCAGTAATGCAGTGGTCAGTTATTGTTTCTTACTGACCACTTCCTCATCTGACTGCTGGTTCTTCCTTTGGGTGATTAAACTCGTTTGTAAAGAGCACAATTATGGAAATCTCTAAAGAGTGAGCCTTTTGGAGTCCCTTTTATTACCTTGTTTTGTCTAATTAATCCCTTAATGAAAGTTCTTTCCCTTCCTCTAGTCTGTCCTTTTTATGCTTTCTGCAACCACAATAAGTTAACACTTCAGTCATGGATCTGCAAAACGCAGTTTTGCTTAGCTGATGTTTTGCAGTGATTTAAACAGCAAAGTTTTTATTCCAAAAATAGAACAATGTACACAAAATATCTGAGAATAAGAGAAATGCTTTTGCAGATTGACTAGTCATTTCAAAGAAACACAACTGAGACAAGCTGTTTTCATCTTATGTCTGCAAATATCCGTATGCAGTACACTTGAAAGAAGGTCTAAATCTCTCAAACCTGTGAGGCATGTTTTTCCTTAGCGGTTAAATGAAGATATTTTACTTCTCTTCCCTCCTGTTTGAAAAGAATAATATAAGTCCTGCTTGGGACCCTGTAAAGCATCAGACAGTCCTGGCTAAATCACACAGATGTTTTGTGCGATGGAATCAACTGGAGTATAGGCTTCATCGTAGGGGTGAATGGCATCAAACAGCCATACCGCTGATTTAAATTCTAAGATGTGAAATTAAACTCAAAAAAATCTGTTTTGAAATCCAGTTGTGTTTTGGACAATAACCACCCTGTACTTGATCTTTTTTTCAAGGCTCCTCAGTACAGGAGCAGCTGCAGCTGAGCAATTAAACAGTAACATACGATATCTCAGGCTAACATTAATAAAACATTAAAAACAGGAATTGTTCATATAAAATATTGAGGCCCTACATGCTGCCATTCTCAGTATGAGGTAGAAGCACTTTACGTGGATCAATTACTTCCCTATAAAATGTAAAGAGGAGCCCAAGATGCAAATGTAAACCCTAGTTCAGCCTCAGTTTTAAATTCTTCAAATATTTTGGAATGTTTAAAATAGGGGTTCCCCTTCAGTTTCATCAGTACTTTAAAACAAAACAAGGTGTCTCATAGGCACTGGAGAGAGGTGAAAGATGGAGTTAAAAGCTACTTGGTTCTTTCCAATAGCCAAATGTCCAGATTTAGTGAATGAAGATCAATGAAAAGCAGGAACTTCCATCAGTAAAATATAAACCATACAGTTTCAAGCTTTGGTTATCTACAAATCTCTGTGACATTCAGCCCATTCACATACACCTCTACACACAGAAGCAAGGCAGCACAATTGCTTACCAGCACTCGGATCTAGCGAGTCCCATTTATTATCCATCATGCTAATACATTTCCCAGACGCGGTATCCGCTGCTCAATGTGGCTGCAAAGTCCACTCCTTAGACAAGGGGCAGAGAAAGGTGATTGGGTTCTGCTCCTGATAAGTAAACTCTACATAATCCTTGGGGATGATAAAATTTGTCTAAAGTCCAGAATCTGGGTCAGGTTATTGGTTATCTCTACAGCAGTTACACCAATAATGAGTTTGGACCTCAGACTTGAAAACTTAAAATATTCTTTGACGTATCTAACCTAATTTTGACATATGGATTAAGAAGAAAATCAACTAGGTCTGTAAAAAGGCATAGCAAACCTGAAGCATCTCCATTTCCATACAAGCCAGACTTAATCATCTCAAAATAAATGAAAACATACTTTAAAATAATATTACTGTAAGATGTGTTGATGTGTCAAGGTACCCAGCATTAGAATATATAATTATTGGGAAAATTTTTTTTTTTATTCTTACAGATCTCAAATTTGTATACTCTGTCAATCAGCCATATAAATCTCATGACCCTTCTATTATTCTGATCTCTAAACAAATGATTTGGGATTATCTTTTGTGCCAGCCAAAGATTTTGCAGCTGGGAAGCTCAGCCGGGTAGCAGGCTCAGCCAGCTGCAGGGCGAGGGGCTGCCCCGGCTGGGTGGCAGAGCAGAAGCGATGCCCAGCCAGGCTGCGCACACCGCGCTGTGCTGACCTCCTTCCTTTGCTGCGTGGGCAGCGCAGAGCCAAGTTCACCAGCAACTGCTTCACAGCTCTGCGTTTCACAGCCCTTTCTGCAATGGCTGAGGCTAACCCTGAGTTTTAATTTGCTGTACCCAAGTGAAACTGGAACTAGAAGATCTTTAAGGCGCCTTCTAACTCTAACCATTCTATGCTTCTATGAAAACAGCGCTTATTGGGCTGGATATAGGCCAGAATCCTTGGAAACTTGTTGTCGGATCTGTAATGAGCTCAGCAGGTTAATTCCCTTCACACCAGTCGCCCCTGATGCCCTCACTGGGGTAGCGCTGGGACTTGGTGGCAGGTAGCAGTGCTGTGCAGGGAGGAGCAGAGAAATGCTGTCTCGGGGACCTGCTAGTAGTTTCCCCCGGCATATTGGGTTTTCTTGCACGGCTGGGCATCTCCTGTTTGATCCTCTGTCTGTCTGCTTGGTTTGTGAACCTGTACCGCTGGCTGGCAAAGCAGCAGTACCAACATAGCATTAAGAAGCTTTCCAGGTAAATGAGAGTTATCTTATTAAGCAAATGTCTCACATGTGTAATTAGTATTATTAAGATGAGTTGTTTTGTTTGTAGTTTTTGCCACCTATTTCTTTTCCCCTTTGAAAACCCACCGAAGGTGGTGCTCAGAGCCCATTTTGTCTCAGAAACTTGTCACCTGAATGTTCTCAAAGGCGCAGGTGGCTCCTCAGAGGTGCCATGCACACTGCTGGTGGGGACGAAAGGTCTGGACACTGCTCACCAAGGGTCCGTGCTGGGGACAGAGCTCTGGGAGCAAGCAGGGCTCCTCTGCGGCAGCGTGGCTCCAGCGGAGCACTCGCCTTATTCCATTGTTGATTTGGGATCTTGAATCATTAATTAGATCATTGATTAGTTAATGCTTGTACAGTGCTCTCTATTTTCAGTGTTGCATAAGAAGTAGGAGTCATTATCATTAGTAATAAACATTTGTTTATTGATGTTAGTACTCAAGCTATTCAAGTCACCTTCATGTCTTTCTGTTCCGCCCGCTCCCTTCCTTAGCCCTCCATGGGGCAGAGTTGGTCATGTGTGAATTAAATGTAGTTAGACTGAAAGATTGATGATGAAAGCTAATTGAAATTCCATCTGCATATTCCTAGTCACACTTGACCTCACCTGGGAACTGCTCAGGCCATCTTCTTCCTCTGGAGCCAGCACGAGTGCAGGTCACAAACCAACTTTAAAAACTATAATTTTTCTAGTTCCATTACAAATTATTTGGCAGCTCTGTTGAGCGACTGAAACAGCCTAAAAGTGTCTCTCAACAAGTCTTTATTTTTATTCAGAATAGATACGTGTTGGTATAGAATAAGCAGCAACCCACTATCAGAGCATTTTGCAGTTTTGCACAGATGTGTGTACTATAGGATGAACTTCTTCCCTTGTCTTGCTCCTGGTGTCCATTTTGTTAGAGATTTTTCTTTTAAAACTATGTGAATTTGCAGGTAACATTCAGAAACCGTTTCTTTTGTTGTTGTTTTTGTAGTTTTCCTTGTAGTTCATTGATTTGTTCAAACCAAAAACTCAAAGCCAATCTCTGGGCTGTCAGGCTATTTAGCTGAGGAGGAAAGTCCACCAACTTCTGTAAATAGAGATGATAGTGTGTGGCCCAGCACTCTGTTGTAACTCGGGGCCTGCCTGGAGAGGTTTTGTGCTCAGCCCCAGCTCCAAATAGCTATGGGGGCTGCCAAGGGGACCCCTTCCCTGCAGCCACCTGCAGCAACATAAGCGGTGCCGAGCAGCCATCTGCAAATCGTAGTGCAATAGTCCTCACACCTTCTCTTTTATTGCTATATATTAAAATTACTAGCGCCAGCAACACTTTGTAAAGCAAGAAATGCACTGCTATCTCTGAAGTCTTTCTTTTTTTGATCTACCTTAAAATCTGACCACTTAAAAGCAAAAAAAAAAAAAAAAAAAAAAAAAAAAAAAGCCAATATTGGTACTTTGAAATCTGAATTTTTTTTTTAGAGAAGTTGTGGTTAGAAATGCCAAAACAAAGTTTGACCAAGAGGTCATTCTGTCATCGCTGGGCAAATGGGAAAGCAGGAAAGCTGCTCTGTGGTGTGGGTGCTCATCATAGCAATCAGGGGTTTTTTTAATGGTTAAAGGTGTGTGTGATACGGCGGAAAGCAGCTGGTGGAATGTCTTGCTTTTTGTGTTCATTTTCACTAGCTGGCCTTTGTGAAAGGCTTCATCACAGAAATGGAACCTTAGCACAGGTCTGGGGCTGCAAGCATAGTGGCATCAGCATGATTCGTTTCCCACTTCTGCCACTTTAGAGCCTTTCTTCTTGCTATTAGCAAACTCACAAACCCCAACAACTGCCAAAACCCTTGAGGCAGATGAAAGGAAGTGGATCCATTTTCTGTAAACCAGCTCCGTGACATTTTATGAAGCGCCTTTTAACAGATCCAACACTAGGAATATTTTCATCTCTTCAGCTCAAGAATACCTTTTGAAGGCCAGCGGGGTCTGTAAGTGGGACAGGGATTAATGTAATCCCTTCCCCTGCCCCATCTAGAACCTCTCCTGGAGGGAGCCTTATCTGCTCCCATCCTCTGCTGTCAGCCCGACCCCCTTGCTCGCTGCACAGGTTCAGAACAGCTTCAGTTTTTCCCCAAGGATTACATTTTTCTGTTACAATCAACACACCAGAAGGTCTGCAAGAGTAACATAGAGATTTATGCTCTTGTTTTGGAAAAATAATGTGTTATGATAAATCTTCTTTACTTAAAGAGTGGCATATAATTCAACAGAAACTTTTATACTTACTTTCAAACCTTTACATTGATAACTTTTGTTTCTATGACTACCACATAGTGGTATTCTGCGTTATTCCTCTGTACTGGTGGTTCGCAGGGCAGAGAATGAAGACATTTGTGATCCCTTCAGTTATACATCAGCTGCAGCTATTAAAACTCAAGGAAGACCATCAGTTAGTTTATAAAGCCATAGACGATGCTGCTGTCTTATCCCCATCTCCAAACAGACAGGTTATAGTGGTAACCAAGTGTATAGGCTTTTTACACGTTATAAATAATGTACAACCCTGGGCTTTGGACATAACTGTTTTCCTTAGAATGTCTTTTTCCTGGACTGCCTCTTCTTCTGCCTTTGCTTCAGATAAAGGAAAAAAAGGGGACTTTCTAGAGATCTCAGTATAGTTCTTACAGTGCGTTTATTTTTCTTCATTTATAGAAGCCGAATAAAAAACCTTGATATATATATATTTTCTAATACCATATATGAAATCTTAGTCAGCATCTTCACACTTTTCTTGGCAGTGTATATGTGCTTGGAAATGTTTTTGTTTATTCTAATTATAGTATGTACGCTGCCCCTGAGAGTCACTCTGTGGGAAAGGGGCTCCGAAAAACGTATCTCTGCGAGTGCAGTTGGCATTAGGTGGGAAGCTTTGTTGGAAAAGGGAGAAACTGAGTCAGGGCAGTTGTAAGATGGGCCACTCAATTTTACTTCCACAGAAACAACTAGCATGTGAAAAAAGGAGACTGGTTCTAAACACCCAGGAGCAGGTAGAGCAGAGTAAGAAGCCTGGGCAGCCTTTCAGCCACCTTGCTGGCTGCATATTGCCTAGGACTGTCTTCTTAGGAGCTCTGTTCAGAGAAAGATTGAAGATACTCAAATATGTAGTGCAAAAAAAGGCAGACATTTATCATGGAGGGAAATTTCAGATGAAATATGCAGGTTTCAGTGTCGCACCAATGACTGGTACTCTGATTCCCGTCAGTATAGGCAAGGAAAAGGCTGGTGTGCCATCTTCTAACCTTCCTATCAAAATGAGAGTTCAGGAAGACCCTGTCTGAGATCATTGTTTCATTCACCTGTTTGCCTCCCACTCACACCCAGAAGCCACAGGGACCTGTTTAGGACCTCTGTGCCCTACACACTGCACAGACACAGCATGTAAGTATCACTGTCTTTAAAACTTCTCAGCCCAGCTTTCATATTTGAGCACAGCTAACAAGCCAATATGAAAGACAGCACCATTTTTCTATGTCCTCATCTTTTGACTGGTGATTTGGTCATTCTAAAATGGAAAAGCTGTTTCTCCTACAGACTACTCTTATGCAGCAGACTGAATGCAAATAATTTACCTTCATTATTTCTACAAAGACATAAAGGGAATCTGTAGCATCAGAAAGGCTGTACAATACATTCATTCGTCATGGGAAAAAAAACAAAACAACTTCATATTTCTGACCCTTTAGGGTGCATGCATCCAACCACTTCGGGCTGATCTTACTGTCTCCTTCAGGTATCTCAACTTACCCAAGAAACTTATCCAAAATTTCAAGAGGCTACATTGAGATGGTCCATGTTGAGAATGTCAAATGTCAAACACAACTTTGTATTTCATGCAGACCAATACAGCCATGTTTCTGCCTTTATTAGAAATTACTTGCCTTCGAGGGATAAGTTAGAATTAAAGTTCTTGATATTCCTACAGCAAGATTAAATAGATAGGTGTGGGGTTTTTTTCTTTGCATCTCATAAAGAAGTTAAAATCTGTGCAGAGCCTTTTTCAGTAACCCTTGAAATCACATCTGTGACAGTTGAGGAGTAGAGTTCAGTGAAAATTCACCCAGTGAATTAAAAGCATATGTTACAATCTTAAGAGAAAGCGGATGTGTACCTACGTCCATAGCCAAGCAGAGAAATGCTGAGGTGTGTATTTGGAGGTTGATTCTCACCTGTCAGTGGCTGGTAAATCAAAGCAGCACCACCGAGGTCAGAGGCATAAAGGTGTCAGTGACAGCTGAAACTGCACCCACATAACCTGTTAACTGATTTGGATAACGCACAGCCCAAACTCAGAAAAACTCTCTAATTTTTGTATTTGCTTTTTTTCGCTTGATGTTAACTTATCAATACACCTCAAAACCAAAACATACTCAAAGAGCTGCTTTACAGAACAAGGGCAAGGAGCTTCTTAAACTTGGGCCATTTCAGCTTTCTTGGAAGGCAATGAAAATAGCCTTTCCTGGATAGGAGTAACCCCAAATCAGCAACAACCCTTCTGTGATGTTTGATTTCTGTTGTGCAATTTCAAGGAGTGGAGGCTGCTCAGGGAGGCAGGTCCCCAGCCCCATGGGGTAGGTGCAGCCGCTGGGCAGTCTGTTGCCCCAGGGGTGGCTGGGGAACCTCTCCAGAAGAGACTAGGCACCTACAGCCTACTGCAAATGGGCCTTGCCCTGGCCTGAGGGGCCATAGCCATTTCCCAGCCATCCCTCTGCCCATCCCACCCTGCAACCTTTGGGAAGGTGTCTCACTAAGACTTCAGCTTTTCTGAGCTAAACACACCAAACCCCACCATCACCTTCCTGGTGTTTATCTGGGAGGGACAAGTGGGAAGGAATAAGAAAAATAAGGCTGACTCCTCCTCAAATCTGGAATTGCTATCTTATGACAACTGTCTTCATTTAAAACTAAATGGTTGTAATTTTTATGGATATACATCTGTGCTATATTGCTCTCCATTTATGTTCTGTGTTAATACACTCAATCTTGCCCATGTTTGCATTCTGCAAACAGCGTGCTGCCAGAAGGTGTTTTTGATTCTACTCCTGTTTATCCTATTTTGTCTTTAGTATAACAGACTGTTTTATCCACGAATATTCTCAAGTCTACATGAATACTAATGAGTGTTTGTGTTTACTGGGGTCAAATATTTCCTAGAAGCATCGCACTAAACAGATTATATCTAAACGTCCAAGAAACTTCTTTCAGGACCATTCAGATATTGTTTCACTGTTTCTTCCTTCACCAGGGAAACCCCAAGAGCTGAATGATGAACTCTCTCACCACAAAAGCAACCAGAGAGGTGAGCTGAAGTGGGCAGCAGCTCCCTCCTGCCTCCCTCTGCTCTTTTCCCAGTGGGTTGTGATGTGTGACATTGTGTTTCTATGTGGGTACATCCGCTGCACAAATACACTCACTGGTTGGTTCAGCTGGGCAAGGAGTCAAGGCTTGAGTTACCTGTTGCCCCAAATGTACCTGCCCTTGCAGATAGCCGCATGGCAGCCCCAGAGAGATGCTCTTGCTCCCTTGCGCAGCAACTGCCCTTCCTTGGCACAGCTCCATGCCCTCCACCTCTGAATAATGATCTTGTTTCTGAAGTGGAATGTATAATAGGGAAAAGGAGGTGGCCAGAACTCAAATGAAGGAGAAAAAAGAGCAGATGAATCAATTTTGGGATGTTCTTTTGATGCTCTTGCCCTCTATTTCCCCACTCTTCATCCAGGCTCTCTGCAGTTATTTCAGTGTGAGTGCTGCTAGCCACATGGTTAAGATTCAGCTTGCAAAAATGTATGCTTGCAGCAAGGAAGACTTACCCTTTAACCTTTAGCAGCCATTTCCTCTGAAAAGCACAAGTTTCATTTTCGCTTACAGTGAAAAACGTGTGGAGGGGGAAGGGGAAGAGAACCTCATCTCTTTGTAAAACAGCCGAATGGTCCTATTTTCATCTTCTGCACCAAACTTTTCACATAGCTCTTTTTGCATTATGCAGTGTGCCCTCAGGAAAGAGATCTGGCAGCAAAAGCAAATGCAAACTCTCTCGTTAGTCTTGAAAGACCAGTTCTTGAGCATTTGGGGTCAATCCCCTTCAGCAGGTTCATTTTTCTTCATTGCAGTTTCATGAATTTGGCCATAAGCAAAAAGCAGGCTTTAAGGTTGGTTTTTTGTTAAAAAAAAAAAAAAAAAAAGGTGTTCATTAAACAGAACTGAAAATTGCATGCCACGTGGAAAAGTCAGGAAGTTGGAAGCAATTCCACATCCCTGCAATATATCCAAATGTTTACAAATAATGTACCGTAGCACCAGCAGCCAATGGGGCTGTGCTTCCACCTGGGGTAAATTCAGGTAACTGATGCTGGAAATTCTAAAAACAGGTCAAAGAAGAGATATTTTCACTTGAATCTCTTTCACTCAAGTGCCTTTCTGCCTAGAAAATACGCTTTTTTTCCAGGTCTGACATGACTTGAAAGATGGGTAATGACACACCAGAACTATCAGCTTCAGCTCAAGGCAGTGATTTTTGAATTCAGCTCATCTTTCTAATGGGCAAAAATTGTTACCAAGAGAGAAAAGTTTAGTTGCCTGTTTGTTGTAAGTGCAAGAGGAGAACAAAATCCCTGTCCCTGCTGCCTCCTGAGCTCTGCTCTTCCTCCTCAGAGGTTCCCCAAGGCTATGCATTGTGCATGGTGATGGTGCCACATGATGAACTTTCACATCACCCTCATCTTTGCTGCAGCTTTTTGTGTGTAAAGGAAGAGTGGCTTCTAGTTTTGTCAGTCTGCCTTCTCCAGCAACAATCAAAATGGCTTAAATAAACTCTCTTCTTTTCTTCCCGTGGCAAGCTGAAAGCAGACAACTTGCTAAGTACCAAGGCCTGATCCTCTGGCTCAGAAGTATGTGGGCTTGCCAATCCTGCAACCCTACCCAGTCTCGATGCTGCTCAAAGGGCCACTGGGACTGCCCTGCCCCATGGCAGGGTTGTGGCGATGGAGGGTGCCCCGTGTGGAGGTCCTCATCCCTCATGCCCCAGGAGCCCTCCTCCAGCAGCATGGCACCTCCGAGCCATCATCTGCTTTCCCTGGGCTGCCACCTGCTCTGCAATGGCATTTCTGAAGTTTTTGTACGGTTTTAAGACGAGTTGTTAGGTGGCCACCTTCCTGGTGGAATTATTTTCAAATGAAAAGTCCATGATCGTATGAAAAATTTCACTTTCAAACTTTTTGTTCAAACAAGTATTTTCACATTTTCTCATTCTCACCAAACGATGATCCAAAGGGAACCCTTGGTCCCCTGACTGTAAGGACACTGCTTAGTCACCAGCCTCCTGTCACATACACATTTTAGGGACGGCAGTTCTTGTGACCTTTCTCAGTCCCTCTAAGCCCTGCCAGGCCTTTGCTCTTTGTGGGGGTGAGCAGAGATGAGAGCATCCCCTCCCAGCAACAAAGGGTGCTGAAAACAATGCTGTTGCCTGCACCTTTCACAAGGGGTCATTGTACGCCAATATGCATATAACCACAAAATATCAGAAGAAATAAGAAGATATCGCAGTAAGGAAGACCAAGAGGTTTGACTGAAAATAAAAAGGTGACTGGTGAAATAAGAATATGTGAGAAATTCCCTCAATGCATTGTGAACTGAGAGAGTATTCATTCTTGCAATCTTTTTTTTAATAGGAAAATGCAATAGGTTAATTCTCGTATCGAAGTAAACGTGAAAGAGGCAGTGGTATGGGATAAAGGTGTAAAGGAGGGAGGCGGGTGTGTGAGAGCCAGGAGTGCATAATGTATTAGCATCAGCAACGCAGCCTGATGGGTGAAGGCTTTTATACTACCTCTCTATTGATAGGTATTTCAACCAGCAGCAAAAAACTGCTCTTGACACTCATCTGTAGGGAAAAATATCCACGTAGTCTTTGCTGTAGGACCAATTAGCCTGTGAAAGCAGCTGGGGGAGGGGGGAGGCGCGGGATATAAATGCGGGATGCATCCACACTTGATTACTCTAATGAAATGTCCATTGATTCCTATAGATTAATGTGAGAAGAACGGCAGCTGCGGAGTGGCTAACACCTCTAGGTCAGCAGCTCTGTGTGTGTGTGTGGACATGTGTAATGGAGGGGGTAGCGCACAGCCTGACCAAGGTAGACAAGAGAGGGTTCGTCTGGCCGCAGAGGGAGAGGTGGCCGAGGTGCGGGGACATGACAGCCGGCAATGGAGGGAGATCTGCGGGAGGCCACAGCGAGGGGCTGCAGGGACGGCACGGTTCCTCCCTGCCTCGCTCGCCGCTGCTGCCCCTCGCTCCCGTTTGACTTTGCTGTAAGGCAGGCTGAGCTCACAGGTCATCTGTTTTTGTTAGATTAATTTGATTCAGCATGTAGGAATAGAGGGCTGAGCGGGCTAATGGCTCTCTGCAGGTGACATTGGGAATGGTCAGCACTCACATCCTCCTCCCCCATCCCTGTGGCTGAAAAAGAGAAGTGGCGGGCGAGGGGCTGCCTCTGTGCCAGGGCTGCTGGCAGCACCGCACCAACCGGGGCGCCCTGCACCGCAGCCCCCACGCCCGGCACCGCCACACTCCAGTGGTTACTTCACATCTCAAATACAAATCCCTTATCTCTTGCGCCATGTCATGTAGAAGGACTTAATTACGATAAGGGGCGAGGGATTTGCTGAGTGACTGCAGCGCTTGGCACGAGGCTTTTTTTTTTTTATCATGCACAGAATAGAGTTACTGGGGACTCCCCTATAATTGTCATAAAAGATGCACTGTAACCTCTTCTGTGTTAATTCTGGTGTTTTGTCATCAAAGGTGATGTGCAGGGGACAACCTGCCTCCCATGCAAGGGAAACCTGGAGGAGCGACACCACAGTGCAAGATCAGAGCCATAAATTACACTGAGGGAAGAGGCTGATGTGAAAATATGAAGGGGTAAAATATTTAGGCTGGAATTCTAGAAATGAAATTTCAGATAAACCAAAAATATCTCTGAGCCAGATTCTCACTGGGGTGGCATGCAACAGTTATACAGGTTGTCTGGTTCCTCCGGTCATGATAGAGGAAAATCTGGTTCTGTTAGTTATTACTGAGGAAGAGGAGTCTTGTAGCTGTATTACATTGCGAGGAGAGTGTGATGTCTTCAATTAAGACCGCAAAATAGTTAGAAACGTTGTGTCTGTTATTTCAGTTGTTCTCAACGCGCTCTTCACTGAATCATTGTAGTACTTAGGAATTCAATGTCAGCCAAAAATTTAAGAAACAGTGTTCCTTATCAATATGTACAAATGGGGTCAGGCAATTGCAGAGCCATACAGCACTGCAAAGATCAGGGTCCCTGGGACAGGTAGGATTTGATTGCTGGGTATTAAAGTTCCTGCTGTATTTTACCGACTCTGGGGGAAAGGTGGATCCTGACTCTAAATCATGGCTTTGAGCAACCTGCTGCTATTTTGGCAGCAATTATGTCAAATGCCCAAAACTGATGCAAAGAGATCATCTCTTCTCTGATAAACGTGCATTTATGCAAACACGGGCAGAAAATGTTCAGTCTGGTACCATGCAGAGGTTTCTCCAAGGCAAGCTCTGCCCCAGCCACACCACAGGCTCTCCCAGCTCCCAGTGGGTGCTGCTGCCGCTTCTTCCCGAAGGCTGTCAAGCTCTCTCAGCCGGGCCCAGCCCTGCCAGCACCAGGACTTCAGCTGAGCCTGGGCAATACCTGGCACCTCCAGCTGTAGGACTTAGTCCTGCCTTCGGGAAATCAAGTGACAAAACTTTTCATCACCATCTGCAGAGCATAATTTATCCCCAAAAGCACAAATAAATGTAAACACGTGGTGTGCAGGTTACAGTATTGCCATAAGACTGCTCTGTAATCACTTACACCGAGCAAATCCTGCTTCTCCTTGGCGGATGCACAAACCCCAGTGGGCCAGTGACCGGGGATGTGGCAGTGGCCAGAATGTCCCCAGCTGCCTGCCTGGCAAAGGGCATGGCGGGTGGGCATGAGGGACTCAGCCTCGGTCTGCAGCACTGACATTCACGGCTGCAGCCAGACCTCCCCGAAAATGCTGCCACCTGCTTTGATTGCTGTAAACCACTGGCTTTTAGTTGAAAGTTTTCATTTCTGTCTGTTCATGAGCGTGCTTATCAATGATTCCTCTTCTTGGGTCAAGATTTTTATTTCTGTTTTACTAGTACTTTAATCTTATACTTTCTCCTGCAGCAACACCTAGCTTCTCCCGGATAAATAACTGTATCGGAGCAAAGATTGTGTCCTGCCACTCTTTTCCCCCTTTTCCAGAACAGCAGGACAGCGTGCTGTCGGTGTGGATGCAGTATGTATAAGGAATTAAAATGCAGTGCCCAGTTCGGTGTGTCCGCTCCGGCGCATGGGGTGCCTGCCTGTGTGCAGGCGTCCGTAGCAGCAGCCGGGGCACCGGCAGCAGCGGCACAGGCTGTCCCTTTAAGCATGGCTGGTGTATTTTTAGAAAGCATAAATAGGCTGCATTCTCCCACTTGCTCACTATCCAAGACATAAAAAGGAAGGGCTTTCTGCTTTCTTCAAGTCTCCTTCCCCTGCTGGCACCATATAAGTCTGTCTTTTAAGCAGTACAGGTCCACAGCTCTTTTTTTTTATTGAGAAGCTGCAGAACTCTAACCGGTGGTTCAATAAATTGTATTACATCCCCTTCGTACTGAATGCCCTACAAGCTTTGGCTTTCCATGTGTAATTGCAAGCTGTTATTAGCCCAGAGCTTTGTCCGTTACTGTGCCACACTATTGCTGAGCGGTCAATTTTTTTCCCCTGCCATTTCCTTTGCTCACACCATGCTGACCACGTTGGCCAGGGGCTGCCCGAGGTTTATAGTGCAGCATTGATTTTTCTTTTCTCTCAATACTGACAGAATCATAGATCCAAGGCAAATAAAGAAATGCATTCTGTGGTGATGAAATGTCTTTCGTTCAGCCTGGATTGAATCAAAGGCCATCACAGAAATGTTCTACTCTAAAATGCTAGTGAAGCTTAAGGCATTGTTGGAAAATGAATTTTCCATTTTCTTAGCTGTAATTTGGATTCTCAAATCACTGTGCTAAAAATAATCAGATAAAATTGAATATAGACTACAAACCTATGTAAAATGTTATTTGTTAGGTTTTGCAAGCTGCTGCAGCTGATACGAAAGGAATCTGGCAATAGATCAGAAAAGTAATTGCTTAGGTGGATTTCTAGTAAGTATGTTGCGTTACTCTGAATACCAAGGTATAAGATTACTGCTCTATAATTCATACAAACCATGGTAAATAACCAAACCATTAAGATACATTTTGCATATCTACTGGAGGGAGATATTTCTAGTAAAAACATGATCATCTTATATCACCTGCATCTCAATGATGAATATTTTTGCTCTTTGTTTGGGGATGTCGAAGGCATTTTTTAGGTGGGGGAATGTTATTGTCCCTGTTACACAAGTGGAGAAAGAGAAGCAAAAACAGTCTGTGGGGACAGAGTAAAGTCACACAGTGAATCTCTGGCAGGGCCTGGCAGAGAACTTTGATCCTCAGAAGCTTATCTCCATTTTCAATGCAAAATAAAAGTAGCCATGATTTTCATGATGTACGTGGGAAGGGGTCGCTCCATATGAAACTCTCATCACTACAGGCTGTTAGAAACCAGCCCCAATCTGCGTGGCTGGCTGCACTGGCACAGGACTTCAGCTGTCCATAGAAAGGTAGCACCTTTACTAATTTTTACAGAAATGTCGTTTCTCATAACACAGAGTCAGATTAGTAACTCAGACCTGTCATCTTGGAAAACAGAAGACAGAGCCATATGTTAAAGATTTCCCCATATTCTGGGGGTTTCTTTCTTTTTTTTTTTTTCTTTTTTTCCTCTGTGTTATCATGACTCATGACTTAACGCTTGGTGTATGTGGCCATTAGAAATTTAACCGAACGTGACATCCATCGAGGACATCAATACTTTCTTCCTTGAAAACACAAGTAAATTGTGCAGAAAGACTGAGCAGAGGATCCTTGTGCCCTCTCCTTCGCAGGACATGGTGCAGTTCTGTCTGTGGCCTTGCAAAGGTGAAGTCCCAACTTCTATAGGGTTCCAGGGTAAATGTCACCTTATCCAGCAATCCAAAATGTCCTCTGACTCCACACCTCAGGGAGATCCCACACGTTTTAGTGAGAAGCTAACAAACAATCAAAAAAAAGATAGGGAAAAGGTACCCAGAGGATAGAAAGAGTGGAATATTTATAAATGAAAATAACAGATGGATTCAGCAAAGCTAAAACTACAAATTGAAAAAATAAATGTATTTGAATGTAGCCCTTGGGCAACATTGCATTAATTCCCTAGCTTTGGACTGTCCTTTTTCTCCTTTCTTAATGACTACATGTCCGACATCAATATGCACTGTTTACAGCTATTTCTTCAACATTACATTCCTGGCAATGCATAAATGGTCTTTACACTGCATAAAAAATCAGATTATTTTTCTTCACTGATGATCCAAAAAAAATTCTTTAAAAAAAATTTTAAAACTTTTGGGGTCAAATTCAGTGTCTTATTCAACCTGAAATGCTTCTGAAATTTTTTTTTTTTTAATCAAAAGAGCACTATGAAACTCAGTTAAAATAGAAAGTCTGTCAAATTTTAAAATTCTTCCTCCATCCCAAATTGTGTAGGAATTTTCCCTACAAAATTTCTCAAAAGGTTACAGTGTGACTGAATCTGCATTATTCAGTGTAAAAGACTTTGTTGTAGAAAGTGCTATGTGGCTTTCGTTGGTAATTTTTAAGAACGCTCCACAGTGGAAACAAAATCAGGGTTAGCTCCCTCCCATTTGTCTTCCCAATTTGATTCTCCCCTGAGGTTCAGAAGCACTTGAGAAAACCATTACTTTCTCTTCCTCCCTCTTTGTCCCACTCCAGCCTGGTGGTGTTCAGTAGTATGTAGAGTATAGCACAGAAAGCTCTGCAAACTGGCTCGAATCCTGGAAATCCTGGATCTAATTATCCTCTATATTGGACCTACAGTGATTTTCAAGTCTTGTACCTGCCGTGGATCTCATTATACAGGCATCGTAACCGTTCCCTTTTACCTAAACCTCTTTCAGACCAATTAACTCAGATCTTTTACTTGCTGGTGTTCCTGATGCAGATAAAGGGTAGACCTCAGCAGTAACCAGAATGAGGCTATTTACATGTGGTGAAACCTTCAAAATCGACTTGCCGGGGCTTTTGACAGCAGCAGATTTGGGTTGAGATTTAAATTCAGATGCAGGGCTTGTATTTGGACAATATCTCTGTTAGGAGTTGGACCAGATAAGAAATGGAGGTTTCCAAGTGTTGGTAAAAGGTCCACCAAGGAGGCCAAGTGACACTCAGCAAAGGTACTGTGTGTGAGTGCGGTTGTACAAGGCAGTGACAAAATTAAGATGTGTGTAAAGCTAGGAACACTGCTGCCTTTCTGTCTCTTGCTTTATGGATCTGCAGCATCGCTTATGGCTAAAATCCAGCCATTGCTCTGTATGGGCTACGGTCAGGAATCTCCACTCTAAATCCCAAGAAGGGGAAAGCGAGGAGAATCTACAAACAGGATTAGTGTCAGGGAATGCAGGCGTGATGAATACTTCCACATATTACCAAATTGTATATAATAGCCTAAGTATGTAGGAAATCATTGTTAGGGAAAAAAGCTGTTAATTGGATCATATATGAAATGTGATGTCTTCTTAATGTCTCAGCTGGTGAAGAAGCGGTTGTTGTCTGGTGCATGATCTCTGTGTTTTTATCAAATGCCCATACTAGCAGCAGCTATGATAATTAATTTTCAAGGGGGATGGGAAAGAGCTATGCTTGCAGTCCCAAATGGACATCTTTTCTCTGATCCACTAGGTTCACAGCTTTAAGTGTAACAAGCAAGAATGGTTGAACAAGCAAAGAGCAAAGAAACTAGAGTGGCATCAAAATGCAAAGCAGCTCTGTCATACTCAGCAGTTCAGTGGGGAAGCGCTGTTCTGCACTCCTTCCTCTGCTCACCAAGGAGCAGCTTCTGGTTTAAAATGAAAAAAAAAAGGCAAAAATAAGTTAAAATTTGCCTGGCAGTAAGAAAAGAATATTAGTAATAAGGATTCCAGCTCTGCTGTGAAAATAGTGGGAATCTTACAGGACCTGTCAGCTTTGGCTGGTCTGATGGCCAAGTGTGTGACTGAGTTTGCAGCTGAGTTCTGCAGGAGATACCTAGGCAGGAGCACAGGGCCAGGCAGCGTTTGACCATATAGGTCACATCCTCGGTTAAAGACGTGTAACTGCGACCTTGATTTTTGAGGTTCCTCTGACATCTGCTAAAGCAAAGGCTGGCAGGTACCGGCTGCTTGTGGAGGCTGTGGGCCCTGCTGCTCACCAGGCAAGGAGTGTGCGGTTGTGTCTTGCTCTGCTCTGTCGCAGAGTCCTCTGCACTGGCATCTGCCTTGGGTGATTTGGTGATCCTCTACAAATTTGGCCTGCAAAAACAGCGGTGGCAGCAGCGTGTTGTTACGTGTTTATAGAAAGTTGTTTGTTTTGTGAAGCACTTTCTTTGGGGAAGAATGTTGTAGGTATAAAGCCCAGCTCCCTTGTGAGGAGCTCATCTTCCTCAACCTCTTTGAATGTCATCTTTCAGCAAAAGATCAATGAGGATTCCTTGGCATATTCGTGTTGTTTAGCAGGCATCACCCTACAAATATTGAACCTGTCTGGGGTTCCTGATCCTTCTCAGTGCATAGATCCCCTGCGAAGATGCTCAGTGCCTTCAGCCATCCCTGGGTTGCAGCATCCCTCAGCACCTTGCGCAGCCCAACAGGTGCACGCTTCTAAACAGCTGCCAATGCGCATGAATTTGCATAAAACACAGAAAACTAGGGAAATGATGATGTTCGTTGGGATGTTCTGTCTAAATTGAGACTTTTAAGCACTAATAATAATTAACTACTTTCTTAGCAACGAAAAAGTCTTAAATGCCTATTTACTTAACAGTCCCCTAGGGTGTCTTTGTTCTGAATGGGCTAAAAAAATCTTAGCTGCAAAATAAGCAGGCGATTCCAATCAATAGAGCCAGAGGACTATATTGATTACCAGAACTCCATTCTTTAGTCATTAACCCTGTGAATTCTTTACAAAAGCTGTACAGGACAATTCCTAACCACTACACCGTTTGAGGAGTCATTCAGATATTTGAATGTCATTAAACTTTCATAGCTTGTTTACAGCCCCTTCAGCCTCGCCTGAAGGATTGTGCTGCGAGACTCCCCACTACACAGCCACGCTCTGCCCAGCTCAGCTGACAAACAGCATTAATCAACCTTGGAAATCTCTTCTGCAGATACGTTTCTCCTGTTAGTTATTGCTAATATTGCTACCAAGCAGGGAGACAGATCATGGAAGGAGTAAAATAATATTCTTAAATTTTCCACATTTCAGCTCCAAGCCACAATGCTCTAGCTGGTGACAAACATGCCTTTTACGCATCCTTTTATGGGAAACCACCCATATACCCTGTAGGTCCCTACCTGGATGCCTCAGGGCTCCATATGTGGATGGGAGGGGAATGACAGAAAGTGGGGCAGTGGGGAGGGAAGGAAATGGTGAGGAGGAAGAGGGGGAAGTGATGCTGGGAGAGCTCGTCAGGTCTCTCCACCTCCTTCCCCTCCCTGGGTCCTGTGGGACCTGCCCCACAACACCTTCCTCTCAGCAGCCCCGTATTTAAGAGAAGATTCTCACATTTCAGATTAAGCAAGTTCATGACACACGGTAATGGCTCTAAATGGTAAATTGAATCACACAGACAACAATTGAATAGAAGCAGCACAAATGAGCCAAACGCCAGCAATTTAAGGGGATGCTGAAGGAACTCCCAGCAATCTGCTGCAAAGACAGGCACTCTTCCTCTTCAAAGTTCAGATGACTCTAATGGTATAGAACATGTAACAGTCTGTAATGTAGTATTTCTTTGCTGCGGAAACCACCAGCTGACCAGGGTCTTTGTAAATACACAGAATGGGAATGGTTATTCCTAAATATTTCCATAATGTCTTACATCAATTTCAGCCATAGCTTGTCCCTGGATTGCTTGATCCAGCTGTTCTTTTATCGGTTATGGCTTTGACCCAATGCCACTGGGGTTCTGGCTTAGGCTGTGTTTGTGCTGGTTACACAACACTAACATGGTATTGTTCCTTGCCTCCCTCCCACTGTACAAATAAGATTTTAGCCACATAGCAGATGAACACCAAGTAATCATTTGAGCTGAAACTGAGGATGTTTTGAAATTAAGGAACAGTTTGAGAAATACACAAGAATCTGCCTCAACACTTGCAAACAGGGAATGTAATTTCAGAGTCATAACTGAGCAATATTCCTACATTTAGTCGTGAAAATTGTCCTGCATCTTTTTTACAATTACTACTTGATCCACTCCAGTTTTAAAGTTCTGCCGTTATCCTTATCTGTTTGAAAACTCCCCAAGAGAGCTATAATGAGCTGGGGCCGTTTTCATGGCTATTGATTTCATGGTTAAAATTATAGTATTTGATTGTTATTTGATCAAACTGAGATTATTGTATGTTTTGAAAACAAGAGCAGCAACAGCAGAAGTCATGTCCCCAGGAAAGTACAAAGTTAGGAGCTGCAAAACAGCCCTGCTTTTCCTCTGATCCCGCAGTGCTCTGTGAAAGCCCTTCTCAGTGCTGCTGCTTTACAGGCAGCAAACAGAAGGTGCACAGAGCTTCAGTGACCTTTCCAGTGTCACCCCGTGCATCATGGCAAAGCATGGGACAGATCTCAGGTCTCCTTCCTCCCAGCCAGTGCCCTCGCCACTGACACACATTTTCCTACGTGGGAAACATTCGTACCTGCTTGCAGTGCTGCCGGTAGTCAGTTTGTGGTGAAGACTCTTCTAGGACTGAAAGGCCTGAATGTCATTATAACTTGTGGCTACCTAAATAGGCACTGGACAACCATTTATGAAGTTTATGCTTGACTCTCACAATGCATTTAGCACATGTTGCTAAACCCAAGGCCTTTCTGCTAGCTCCGGTTCCTGCTTTTCAACAAAATAAACCAATCTCAATTAGTAATGGATTTCAGATAAATCCAGAAATGTTTTAAGCAAGTTCATAGGTGTAAAAACTCCAAATGCCTTTTTGAATAAGTTATTTCAAAGGACGGTTGGGACTAAATGAACCTAGTGCGTTGTGTGGACGGAACCACCATTTATTTGCACTTTGTTCTATTTTTTTCGGTATGAGACCAGTATTTTATGACACTGAGGGCAGACCTCACCATCCTTTCTTTTCTGATCAGAACTGCGGAATTGTTGATTCTCAGATTGTGTTGTCATTTTGAGCTGTATGAAATCCAACAAGGCTACATGTATTTCCTAGCAAAACTGTGGGCACCATCACGGTGGCAAAGGAATGAAGCAGGAGGTCCCACTGCAGCAGGCAGGAGCTCCCTGAGCTGTTGCCCAATAACTCCATGTGAAATGGGGCAAATGTAGGAGCAATTGCCACATTTTTGCCTTTTGCTATCAATGCCATGGAAATCATCACTAGTTTAACAAGTGAATTTAAACATCTTGACTCCAGTAGCTGCTGCCATCTGTATCTTCAGAGTAGGAGCATGCTGACATCCCGTTTTCTTCAAGCCGAGTTACAGGTCAAAGTGCAGTGAGACACCTTTCCCCAGCTGCCAGCGATGTGCCTCCTTTAAATAAATTAAACACCCCTGTCCCCAGAGGCGCAGGTGGGGACCGTGTTTGTGTCTGTGCGGGCAGGATGGCTGGGCTGTGCCCTTGCGGGGGGCTCCTGTAAAGCTGTTCAATGCGTGGGTGATCCCCGTGCTCAGGGCTCTCCTGAGCATCACCGTGCCAAGCCTGACCTCCTGTGACATGGTCCGCAGCCAGGACTGAGCTTCCAGGACACGTGAGACAGCCCTGAGAAATGCACACAGCTAAAACCGCTCACCAGTAGATGCACCCTGCTGCATTTAGAGCCTCCTCCAGCTACCATTAATCTGCCTTGGGGAGGAGCGCAGTATCCTGGGGGACACAGGGGGAAGCAGATGTGGGTGATGGAGCCCTCCTGCACCCGGCCAAGGAGGGAGGGGAGCACTCCCACTCTGAGAAACATCTTCCTCTACATTTAGCAGGGGAGGGTTGGCTGCTTTTCTGTCCTCTGCTGCCCTTTTACTTAAAAGTCTGACTATTCCTGGGAATCAGTTTTGAAGTGAGGCTGCAGGCAGACCTGGATTGCATGTGCAGCGCTGTGTCCGTGAGGAGCTGAGGAGGGGACCCAGCTTTAAAATGCAAAGCTGTTGTACAGGTGATGGCCTTGCAGCCTGTGGGCAGAAATGCCCACGATGTTTTAGTTAGAAGGGGAAGAGGAACGTGTGCCCAGTGCTGTATATGCAGCTCAGCAAATCACTGTGGTGCTCAGGGCTCTCTCTGATTGCCCACCCACAAAATATCTGTGCCAGCAACCCAAGAAAATGTTCTCCTCCGAAAGTGCCATGTGCTGCTGCTTTCATCTCTGAAAAAGCTGAGCCATTTAGCAACAGGTCTCTGCTCACTGTTCCCAAGAGATTCCGGTGCTGCCATCCTGTTGTCCTGGTGAGCTAGAGGCAGAGACACTTCTGCAGAAGAAACAGGTGCTTAAAGCCTTGTTCTGATTACATCTACTCCACATAAAGCACAGTAACTTACCTCACGCCAGCAGTCACCCCGGTGTAAAACGGGATCGTGGCAGATCAGAAGCTGGGTTGTAATCCTCTCATTGCCCCAAAATAAATTTTCTTCTTGGCAGCAGGGCTTAACGATAAATGTTCAATCCTGACTCGTACACGGCTTAGGAGCAGGAGACGGGCAGCCTTGCGAGGGCTGCTCAGCGTTGGGCGGCTGCGCAGTGCCGTTTGGGCAGCAGCCATCCCCCCGGGCTGCGGAGGGAGCAGGCTGAGCTACTGCACATGCCCTGGCTGCGAGGGGCTCGCAGGCAGCAGCCCCAACAGTCGTAACTGCTGCCAGTGATGACATTTCGGAAGGTTTTGCCTTTGTAGAGGTTTCATAAATGTTGTCCTCAATGCTCCCTGCTGAAGCTCCAGGTGGTGGCTGCGCTGAAGGGAGCAGGAGCCAAGTGATTCCCCTGGAAGTGATGGCTCCACGTCGGGTTTCTCTATCACTGTCACGCATCTCTCTGATAATATTTACTTACTGTTTGAAAGGAAAATGGCTTTCTAAAGCCATTATTTCTTTCACCCGTCTGGTGTCATAAAGGTCTTTGTGATGGAACGATAGAGAATTCATGCACAAAAATGGACAGAGAAGGAAAAGGTACCAAAACGTAAGGGCATCTCTCGGCAGGGCAATGTAAGATCTCTCTGTCTGTCAGTGGCAGTCATGCCCTTTGTACATGCAAAGGTAAAAAATATGAACTAAAGTAAAATAGGTAGGATGAACACTGGTATTTGAGGGAGTTGGAAACTAGATTTTGGCTTAAAGTTGGTTTTTTTTAAGGTGCCATTTTCATCCCGTCTCATCTTTTCCAGTGTTACTTTCTGTGTAATTTGAACCCCAGCTTCGACACAGTGCAGTCTGTTTATCATTAGTAAGATGTAGTGTATATTAAAGCAGCAATAACAGTAAGTCATTTAGAGTGTACGTCATGGGTTACAGAGAAAATAGGGATGCTATTTTATTATGCTGAAGCTATAAAGCTTACACTAATACAAAATATTGCTGGCAGTCACCTTGTTTTATTCTTCTTTTAACAACTTACAGTGTGTAAATATAAAAGCAAACTTTGATTTTTCCATCCGGATACACTGAAAATTCTTTCAATAAAAATGCTAGGGTGCATTTAACACTGTGACCAGAAATATTGAAATTTGACAGTTAGGAGGTTAAAGGTTTCAAATTTATACACAGAGGTGTTTTGCTCCTGTCATGGTCATAGCAGCTTGCTCAGGATAACCCCTTTTGCTTACTGAACCTTTGAAAAGCAGAGAACATTAAGCAATACGTCTTGGCAGATGCCCTGGGATTTCATACCACCAGCAGAAGCCCATATGCACACAAAAAGTGAACCTCTTAGGTGAAAACTGGTCAAACCTTTCTCTCTCTCGTCTCCTGCACCGAGTGCTGGCAAGCAGCTGTCTCGCACTTCTGCTGCCGTCCTTTCTGCTGGAATTAAGGCAGTTTCTGTAATATTTTTCAGGTATAAGGTGCTACTGCTTTTAATTTCCACTTAGATTGCATCAAACAGTGGCATCAAGAGAACATGTACAGAAGCCATTGCTGTGAGGAAATGGCATCAAATAAATAGGTCTTTTACATTCTTGCCATGAAATACCCGCAGAAAAGATAAAATAAAATGTACTTTGCACCCCAAATATAAAGACTTTAGATTTCTTCTAGTCTTTATTTTAGGAATTTCCGCTTGTGGTATATATGTGTAGTACAGTATTGGCCTCCTTACTGCCCTCTGAGAGAATAAGTGCAGCTGAGAACAGACAAGGTACCACAATGCCTCCAACTTTTTTTTTTAAATTATATTTTTCAAGCTCTAGAAAAAAAAAAAAAACACCTCACTGTGTTGATTTACTGAGAAATCATCACTGCATAGACCTGTTTGAAACATTACAGCCTTGGCAAACCAGCAAGTAAAATGATCAACTTTCCTTTTTTGATCTTCATATCATAGCATGTAAGAGAATCACTATGGGCATTTCTTTTCATATTCACCATAAAACTGTCCTCATAAATATTACTACAAATACACAATAGCTTTTTGGCTGATGTTCTCAAAACAATTACAGTGAGAACACATTTTTACGCATAGGCTTCTCTGCGACTCTAACGTACCCACCTTAGAGCAGCGTGGAGCCATGTCCCACGCGGGTGGGCACGGTGGGGCCGGCAGAGGGGATGCTGCGAGGCAGGGAGCCCTGCTTCTTAAATACTCTCTCGCTCTTGCTCCAGGGGCTTGAGGAATTTAGGGCTGGCTCTTAACTCAGGTTATAGCCCCTATTCACTTCAGACTGAGGGGCGTGCAGCCTCTGCCTTTGTTGCTTGTAGGACCTGCACCAGCGGGAGCACCAGGCATAGGGCAAAGCCCATCTGTTTGCTCAGGGCTTTGCCTGGGGCGGGCGATGGCAGGGCATGGGGCAGGGACCAAGGGGCAGCTGGTAGGAGATCCTGCTGTGGACTTAGTGCTCTTACAGGGAAACAACAGCAGGCAGGAGTGCGGGAGCTGGATTTCAGCAGTTTAGTGACTGTCTGGGAGAGTAATTTGTTCTCTAGTTCTGGAAAAGATCTCGTGGCAGTGCTGAGGCTGCACAGCACTGCCCCCCTTGCAGTGAGTGTCAAGGCCGGGTGTATCTGAGGAGATGGACTCCGAACCAAGCTTCTCAGATGTATCCTGTGCTCCAGGAGTGGAGGCAAGAAGTGCTGCATGGGAAGCATGCAGAAGGGACCATACCCATAAGTGGTATGGGGCTCCCAGTGTGCTGGAAAGTACACAGAGGTCACCACACACCCTGTGATTCCTCAGGGGGTCCAGCTCTCCTGCACCCTGACGATGATGAGGCTGGAGGTTCAACTTTCTATGTTCTTACAGGTGTAAATACCCACCCAGGCTCAGAGATCTGAGAGCTCAGGTTTCTGTACAGTTAGGAGAAATCGTGTGTCTTGCATGTGGCAGAACTGCATGTCCTGCAGGACTCTGCTTTTTTTGGCTGTTGGAGCAGCTGTCAAATTACAGCACTTGTGGTGGTGGCAATAGCAGAGCTGTTTTTATTTCGAATTACTTCCCGGCATAACGGGCCATTCATCCCGCCTCTCCCTGGCAGAGAGTCCAGAGTACTGAGTATCACTAAGGACCAGTTTAAAGCTGGTTGTCTGAGGTACATGGCAGAGGGGCACTCTAGGCAATGGAGAGAGGCTGGATTAGAAAACAACCAAATCAGAATTGTCAGTTAATGCCACTGAAAACATTAAAACCCTCCGTTAAGGGCTTCATTGGTCCCTGAGGCTCTCACTGTGCCATCCAAGTACTAGAAGGAGCCTATTGTAAGCTCCTTGCATTGGGTGAATCTCCCCTGTGCTGTCTTCAAGACATATATCATCCAGGCCTTCAGAAATTCAAATTAAGTACTGTGAGGTAAATAAATTCTCCTGTCTCTAGTCTTGCTATCATTGGTTTGTTTGTTTTCCCCCAATACTTCTTTATCAGTCTGTTTTCCTCTCCAGCACTGAGACCGGTCTGCACGAGCCAGCAGCCTTCCAGGGTCCTGGCTCACCTCCGGTACAATCATGCAAAAGAAGCAATTTTTCATTATTGATAAAATGTAATGTCATAATGTCATGGCCTTTCAGGTCATCATCTTTGTAAGTCAGCCATGACATTATCACAATTTATAATGATAACAAATGACCATAATGTTTGCATGTAATTTTCATTGGCTATTGCAGAATTCTAAACTCACTCCTTCGAAGGATGGATTTCATTAACAAGCGACTGCTATTACACGGTACTAACTGCTTCTACTGGGGGCTTTTTGCTAACGTGAAGCCTATTCTGTCTGATATACAAGATTTATGTACTTAGTAGAAATCCAAGGTTTGGTGGTTCTCTTTTGGTTAAGTACTGATGCAAATCAAAATAATATTTTTGCCTTTTTATAGAAAAAAGTGCTTTGTAATATGCCCAAATACTAATAATTTCTACATGCTTATGTAAATATGCACACCATGAAGATCGCTGTCTGGAAGGTCTGACTTGAGTGTCAGATTCACTCTTGACTGTAGTGTTGGCTTTACTTATTTAATATTTCATGATAAACTTAAAAGATTTACAGCTTCAGGAGCTGGTGAGAATCATAGGACATTTATTTTCATGTGATATTTAGAGGTTGGAGCTCCAGTCCCCAAACACTTTAAACATATTCTTAGCGTTAACATCTGGACTGAGAACATCGCTGGGGCTGGTTCCTCTTGCTCTGCAGGATCAGGACCATGGTGTAAGTGCACCAAGTTCAATAGAGCTGAATCCAGAGCACTTGTAGGGACCACTCTGTCAATCTAATCCATAAATAAATACTCCTCTACTCCTGAAGCCCTCAGAAGCTAATGCATGAAAAACAATTAAACGCCTGGGCACTCCAGGCTTCTTAAAAAAGCAGAGCCAGGCTCTGTATGTGTGTGTGCGTGTGCGTGTGCATGCACATGTGTGTGTATGAAATAAATTTAAACAAACAAAAAATATTTCTGAAATAACAGCTGTGAGTTATATAGTCCAACCAACTCCATGACAGGCCACCAGGCAAAAGGACTTTCTGAGCTGTACAATTGGTCCCCAAGGGACGTGGTGCCTAAGAGAGGACAAAGCAAGAGCCAGGAACTCTCGGCTGTGCTTTGTTTTGGCCTACGAGGCTTATCAGACCCGTGTTGTGATTCATTTTTCATCTGCAGCAAGAAGCTTGCAGGAAATTTTTACCTTCCCCCCACCCCGCCCTTTCTTGGAGCCACTACTTTTTTTCACTGGAAATTATAAAATTACTGCTCTTCACCAGATCTGCAGATTCACAGAGGAAATACCTCATCGCACTTGCTAATGTTTTTAAGGGAATCAAGGATAACTTCCGTATCTGTATTTATTGTGTGGCCACCATGGAGTCTGCAGAAGTCTGAAGGAAGTGATGCTCTGCCATGTATGTGTTCTGAGCCCATGGGGGTTTTCCTATGGAAAATATTAGACTAAGTTTCATCCTTTGTCAGTGTGACACCAAGGATACCTGGTTATTACTGCATTGTCCACTAGATCATGCAAACATGTAAACAGAAGACTCTCTTTTCTTTGGAGTGAATTGTATATAAAATATTTCATTGTATGGAGGATCACGCTTTATGTGGGATGTTGCCCAATTATATTCATGGCCATTCATTTTGTAGGGCTTGAACATCACTCATATGGGGATCTCCTTGTTACTGTCTTTGAAATCTCTGCCATGAAGACTAGTTTCATCAATTTTCCAAGCCTAGTGGTCTACTAATGACCCAATAAGGTCATCTATGGCGGTTCAGTCTCCATACTGTAATTGCTCAAATAGACCATAGATAGTTGTTTTGTATGTTGAAAAGAGTATCTTCATTCTCAGCAGCAAAGGGAGCTGAGCTTCATTGCAGTATGCAGGCACGCTTGCATCAAGATAGATTCTTCTAAGTCACTTTAGCGGAAAACTGCTTGAGCTATCAAAGTTAGTATGTGCTGCAAGCAATGGATATTAACCGGAGTCTTGGGAGATACCAAAAGCAACCTAAGTGTCTGTGTTTAATTGTCCTTCCTGAAATACCTTTTTATTACACATTCCTATTGTTCACTTAATTTCCTCAGCCTACCTCAAGTTTTACTTTCTTCCTTGAATGTGTTGACCCACAACCAACCCAGGGGCTTGGTTGTATCAGGGAACACTTTGCAAACACTTAGTGAAATTGGTTAGGTCAATTTTAGCACAGCTCCAGCTCTTCTCTTATGGTTGGTATCCCCAAAAATCAGATGCAATGAAGTATGGGAGGACTTGGGTGGATTTACCTCAGTTTCTGTTAAATTATATGTTACCCCAAAACACTCTTCCCCGAATATTAAAAATGATGGCTACATCGCACTGCTTAATTGGTATTTCAATGATATTTTATTTGATAATACACATAATGAGATGTTCATGAGACTGCATGATACCATTGCAATAGTCCATGTAACTTCTCAGGTAATTTTTACTGCACCATCGCTTCTTGCTTTTCAGCACCCCAGCCCCAGCTCAGCTCTGGCCGTTTCATCAGCTGCCCTGCTCAGATGAGTCCTCCTGCTTGTTTTGATCTGAGCAGAGGCTCAGAGCAGAATCAGTGGCTGCTCTTCCACAGAAAGAGAGAATTTACAATATTGCTGAAAGGCATGAAGAAAAGCCTCCTTTGCATTCTCTGATCAAGGCTCCTTAAGGAACTGTTTGCAAAGACACTTTCACACCTCGGTTTCATCTCGGCGTTGTTCTAGCTGGCCCGTACAGGCTTCCTCCCACCGGATGCTCGTGCCTAAGCCTGAGCTCAGTAACAAGCTGTTATCCAGCTGTGAGCACCAATCTGCTCAGCTACAGATTGTCGGGTTGTTCCCCACCACCTGAGAAATATCCACAGAGAACAGGCAGGGGCTGGTTTCGGCTTGGCATGACCCGCTTCTGCTGTGCTGCTTCTCTTCGCAGAGTGCGGTGGCGTGTGTCGGGCTTTGGGGTGGTGGAGAATTTTAGAACGCTGAGGAAACAGCAAGGCATGAGTTTGGGTGGAGGTGGGCATCACTGCCGGAGCAAAGCCAGAGCTGCTTGATCCTTCCAAAGCACATAATTCTGTTTTTCTGAAGGCTAAATGAGAAGTAACATAACGTGTAGAATTAGCACTGCATTAAAAATGGGTTTGCTGCTGGGGGAATGTCTGTTTGTACTGTCGGGCCTCAGCTCAGCGCGAGCGTGTGCTGGGCTAAAGCAAACGAAAGGGGAATTATACAATATTGAATGTGGACCCGTCTCTAAATGCATTGAAAATGTAGGTTATTGTCTTTTGGCATTTCCTAAAAAGCCTCTTGAGCTCCTGTTGGCAACCGCTGATATTGAGGGTACTTTTAGCTGTTTAAGTCTTCCTGTTCTAACAGGGGTCAAAGGGCTGTAAAGATCTTCTCAAAAGGATATAGAAGGAATCATTAAAAGGGAGGAGGAAGAAAGTGACAGAAGGTCAGCCTTTTTTTTTTTAATGGGTGCATCCCCGAGGGGGTCAGACACAGTTGTGCATTATACTCCAGCTCCAGTACCTGACTTTTAGAAACCTACAGCAAATCTTATTAGCACTTTCATAAGCATAAAATACAGGACAGAGCCCAATGTTCGAGGCAGAAGTAAAAGACAAAAACCATGAAATAAATCAATTTAGTCTTTCAGATGAATTTAAATCAACATAGTGCAAGGATATGACCAAGATGAGGACAAATACTCAAATATGTGCAAGGCATTTTATGGTCCCTGGGAAGTGTGTGCATGTATCTGTGTGTGTTTAATTCCCTTGTTGATCTTTTTTTCCTTAGAGACAAATTTACTGTATGCTCATTGCTATAGCATGTCATGTAGCTTTTTGTAAGGACTGGTGTAGGGAAAAAAATTTACCTTTTTATGTGACACAGCCAAACAGAATTGTGAAGGTTTTCAGTGATTTCAAGACAGCAAGCAATAAACCGCGTTTGCACCCACACACTTACTGCCTAACACCCCATCTGGTAACATTTCCACGTCTCCAGGAAAGAAATCAATAGCAATAATCTGTGAGGGCCTCATAGGGTGTATATTTTTTTATCGCACTGCTATTTGGAATTTTTTTCCTATCTGCTTACAGCACTAGATTGTTCTTTTTTTGTTAGCTAACATTGAAATCTTGGAACCATTATTATATTTTATAAAAAGCAGTAACTAACACTGGGGTCAGAATAATATATTCTAAACACTCATATTCAATAATATCACAGTGTTCAGAGAGCAAAGTCCTATTCAGTGAAGGCACTGAAAAATCTCATACAGTAAGAACCTGTGCATTTAAAATGATATGCTAGTATACTTCAAAGACTAGCATCCTAAAAATTCATGATTACTTAAAGATAGTTTATATTAAAAGGGAGTACACTTCCAGCTTTCATCTTGCTCCAATGCAGAGAAGAAATTGTCCTTATATTCTGAAATTTAGAACTGTGTCACTGTTGGTTTTCTGTGTAAGGAGGAAATATGATGCTTTGTTACTGGTCTTATTTATTGCAGACCTTGTCTGGAATCTAGTATTGAAGCTGTGCTTGATGAGTTGCTGCCTTGAACTTTTCCACTGATCAATGCTGGTGCTATGGCTGCATGAAAGAATAGCTTTCCTGAGGAGAAGCTATCACATGGGAAACACACTACACAGTAAGCTAAGAAATCTGCTATAATCTTGTATGCTTAGGCTTAGAAACGTGTTTCCCAAAAGAAATGGTGGTAGTGAATGACCATTTAAAAACTGAGATGTTACATGAGCAAGAGGTCAGGTCAAGAACAGGGAGATATTAAAAAGAAAGAGAGAGAAAGAAAGATTGGGGGAAAGAAAGAAAGAAAGAAGCAGAAACCCTCCTTTCACTAACATGATAAGACACAACTGGACAAAACGCACAGCTGAAGAAGAGGACATTACAGAGCCAGGAGACAGGAATCATATTTCTTCTTCTCCCTGCAGTGACAAATAAAAGGTTGTTTTGATTTTTGCTGTACCAATAATAAGCTTTACTTAGACACTGTAGCTGCTGAGTTGTTCTGCCCCAAAATATTTTTTGCTTTCTGTCCTAATAGCAACACTAGAGGAAAGAAAAGGAAGCAGTTCTGTAATCAACACGTATTTTATTTACTCACATATTGTCCTATGCATCTTGGAGTGGGTGTGGGACTGGCACTCTGAACACAAGGAGTGTCCTTTGGAAGTGGGATTTTAGCAGCGTTTTGCTTGGGCAAAACTGTGTCTGTGCCTAGCAAGCCTTTTCCTTTGTGCCAAGGCTGTCAGTTGTGTGACACTGGGTTTTTTTTAACATATATGCTGTGCTGGACTCACTGAACTCTTTTAAGTCGTCAAATCGCCTTCTCATTTGGTTATCAGCAGGGCACATAGCAGGTCTCTCCATGCAGTTGGTTGTATTCATGCCCCCCTCTAAATAAGACAGTTGTAACAAAAATGAATTTACATTTTTCGAGCACTGCTGCAATAGAGATCTCACAAAGACTAATTAGGTAGATGCACAGGGTGCCTTTGGTTGTGAGCGAAGATTTTAATGTAGTTTTATTTTTGCAGTTAATACCAAACCTAAAATCTCTGGATGAACTAACCTTATTCCTGCTATAAATGACTGCTCTTACCTCGTTTTTGCCCCTACAACGCACATCTTGTCTGTCTTCATTTGCACTCTGAAAAGTTGAGAAGCCAAATCTCAACACTGAACAAATAATAATGCTGTGAATAAGGATTCAGTAAATGGAATCCCTGGATAAATGGGGCTGAGAATCCTGGCCTGCCCATGGATATTGTGAACAAGAGTTGCTGGATTTTTTACATTAAGTAGGTTCATAAGGATGGTTTTGGGCAGTTGATCTTCGATTTCTGTTTATTTGTTTTTAAAATCTTACCCTCAATGGCTCTTTGGGTAGATGGAATGAGAAAAATAGTGCTCTTCTAATTTGCATCATAGCAATACAAATAAATCCACGGTGACTGGGGTATTCAGGTACCGTGGGAAGGAGGGCTCTGTAAATACCTCAGTCAGAGTTTTTTTACCTGTGGTCCAAGGACCATGAATGAGAGCACTATAAAAGATATCCAAGGATAGCAAACCTATTGTCAGCTGGCTTAAATTTTCAGTATAAAGGTCCCTACCTCCAGCAGAAGATTTTAGATGTATAAACATGGAAGAGATTGAAAACCACTGACATAGACAGTCAGACCATTACAGGCACTGAGAACAGTATATTCCGTCAGTATTATCTCAGTCTGAATTTTTTAATCTATTCTTCTAATACTATTGAATTCAATTTGGTAGTCTAAATTAAAACACAAGAGTAAAAACTTAGCATTTTCAATAAAGTTATATTTGAGCTCAGTCTTTGATGATAAATAAGCCATTCACTTATGTACATCTGCCAGAGCATTCATAGGAAGCATTGGGCTTAAATGAGTTGTGACCTTATGAGACAGTCTACTGTTTGGAGACTATATAGGTGACTGCTGGGTTTTGAGTCTTGACCTTTCTGTTTATATTCATCATGAATGTGCGGATACTTTTATTCTTTCCGGAAAAAGGCTGTCAATCTTCACACCAATTTTAATGCCTGTGCAATGCAGAACAGTGGTAGATCTTACCAATAACAATCACCGACTGACTAAAATTAACTAATTCAGACTGCTATGCTAAATTGAGTATGAGCGGGTTTGTTTCAGGCTCGGCATGGAAGCACAGGTGCAGTCGATAAATAGGGACACATACGGTGCCTAAATACACTCTCGCACATAGTGACCTCCCAGCAAAAAAGCTCTGACAAATCACTTGTGACTTTCCAGAGCTTGTCGAGCTGCAGTTCAGTTGATCCGTATTTCTCTAGACTGGAAGTGACAGGAAGAGGCACTGATACTTGTGAGCTTGGAAAGGACTTCAATTCCTATCCCAAAATCATGGTGCCTTCCAAAGACTGGCTGTGTAAACAGCGCCTGACCCCTTATCTGGGGCCAAAGCTTATTGGTCTCTGTCCTTCATCACATCTCCTTCCTTGCTTCTGCCACAAAAGTTCACTGTTGTTCAGAGACCATCTCAGGAGCTCTTACACCATCTGCCCCATGAGTTGAGGAGGTCCCTCTTTCCCCCTCTGCCCACCCCTGGGAGGTTCAGGTGGTCTCCTCAAAGTGCAGCCTGAGGCAGACTGGCACCCTGACATTGCTTCTGCCCCCAAAGCTGCTGACATATCCCACTGCTGGGAGGTCCCAACTCAAATCACTCAAATAGCAGTGCAGAATATAGCCTAAAATTATGATGACCCTGTTCCAGGCATGGGATGCTGAGGTACCTGTGGGGCCATGGAGCAACCACCCTCTGCCTTGCTGGCACAGGGGCACAGAAAGAATTTTCCACTGGTAATCTCCGAAAATAATGTTCTTTTAAAATTTAAACCCAGTTTAGTGCTGAATAGAAAAGGAAACTTCTATCGGGGCTTTGGTACCCTCAGCAGAAGAGCTTTGTGCACGTCAGACATCTGATTCTGTGTGGCAGAGCTGTCCCGAGCCCTCATTCCCCTGTGGCCATGGGTTTTATGCTGGAATCACCTGCTCTTCCCCAGAATCCCTCCTTTTGGCTTTTGCCACCCCTCCTGCATTCTCACACTGCTTCTCATCCTCACAAAGTGTTTTCCTCCCAAATTATATCTTCATGTATAACTTCTTTGTCAGAAAAGATTCTCTGTGGTTCTTCAGAGGAACTTCGGCTGGGGAAGCAATTATCTGAAGAAAAAAAAATAGGGAAAAAAAAAAAAAAAAGAGTTTTCCTTGGCTGTCAGCTTTCCAGGAGCCAGGTCGGTCCTAGCAACGATACACAAAGGTGTTTTTCAAGCAAATATTACAGAGCTCTTTCACTAAAGGCATATTGGCTTAAAAGGGCTCCAACTCTACTGATATCCGAGCTTCTTTTGCCCAGCATTGCTCAAATCAATGCAAGTTATATTACTCCCTTCTCCCATGCTAGTCCAAGTAAGCTTTTATTACCTTCTATACCCTGCCAAAGTCCTTGTGATCCCAGTCAGTACCCAGCCATTCACTGCTGGCAGCGCTTTTCTACCTGCCATGCCCTGTACAGAGAATTATGCACAAGCAGTTGCTTAACCAGGGTGCGAAAAATACCACTGAGGCAGCTTCAGAATGACTTAGCTTGCTTCTTTCTGCCAATATCCTCGTCCTTGTTTGCTTTACCAATGGAAAAGGGTAAATTAAATTATAGTAAAATGTCTTCCTAAATATGCTTTCTCACTCCTCCTTCATGTATACAAGCACTGCGGACATAGCGAGAGATTATGTATCCCAAAGGAATTTGGTGCAATATTTTGTAATTCTGATTGAAATGTGTTCTGTCTGGTCCCCATAGTTTAATTTAGAACAATTAAGGTTCAGAGTACATGAGCTTGCAAAGCACATTACAAACAATGGCTGCAGAATAAACTGCAAATCAATCCACACTAAATCACCCTGAAAATCCCTGCGAACACAACAAAGAGGTCTAGATTCACAGTCCTTTAACACAATCTCCTCTGTCTTTATAGCCATATGTAGTTCAGCTTCTTCCTTTATGGAAAAATATGATCAAATTATTTCAGGTTTCAGGTTTGTTTTGGTTGTTTGTTACCCGAAATAAAACAATAAAGAATTGTCCTATATGTGTTTATGCAAGCATGTCAAATCAAGCTGCCAGAGAGAAGCCGCTGCTGTGCTCCCTTCTCTGCTTTACCTTGCGATGCTTATTTCTAATGATTGCCTTGCTGCTTTTATACAGGATATAGATGAGCAGCAGGTACTAATATAATTAAACCTGATAAGAGGGTGTCCTGGATATCATGCACGTGCGTGCACAGCCTGTGTAATAGGGCTAGTACATGTCACACATCAACTTTCTATGATTTTTACATTACCTTTATTACACTGGCTGACACCCCTGTTCTCTGCTTTTATGACAGTAGCTTTTCATTAATATGGTACCTAAAACATTATTTTAAGTGGGGTGAAGTCAGGTTAAAAAGAAAAAAAAAGTAAAGTTCCTCTGATTGCTGCAAAACTAAGATTTTATTTGCTGTATGTGCAGACTCTTAAGTCGTGGAAGCAGTAGGCAATATGTGATTTTTTTTTCAGCAGATAGTCTTGCACAGCATATTCCCATATTCAGATGAACAGGCATCCGCGTGTAGATTGCATTGCAACTTATGTGGCCATCAAGAGAAAACTGTGTTTTGTTTTAGTTTTGATTACGAAAAGAGACAGCGTCTCGATCCGGCAAGGTTTGTGCGCGGTCTCCTTTTCAAACCCCGGACAATAACCTATTCCTCACAATCAAAGTTCAGTGAAGGGAAATGGCTTCCAGGAGAGCGCGGTAGCCTGGCCAGCCCCAGAGCAATCGCACTACGTGACAGAAGGCAAAGCAGGAGCTATCAGGATAATTGCCTCTGGAAACGACCACGGGGGAGGGCCTGTTCCAAAACCCCCACTGGTCAATAAGAGGCTACCACTGACGTGGGCTCACATCATCAGTTGTTATATCGGAAAGATTTTTTTCCAGGACGGTGGTTCTGATTTGAATGTTATTTGCACAGCGCAACAAATACAGATACCCAGCCGCTGGACGAGGCAGGGGCAGATTTAAGGTGGTGGTGAGGCTGGCGTATGGCTGACATGTTCATCAGTGCTTCTCTAGGGCTCACACCGGCTCTGCATAACCCCACAGGTTTCTCCATACTTACCTTAGTCATAGTAATATTCAGAGCTACTAGTACCTAAAGAAGGCAGCAAGACAAAATGATGTCGATATTTTTCCACATCCTGCAGCGTTTTGTGCAGGGCATCGTCGCCCCGGCATGGGCAGCCCTGTGTGCCATCCTCACACAAAGCCCATCGCATTGAGGTCGCCCACAGAGCAGATGAGGTTTATGGATGTTTGTGCTCCATGCAGCGCGGTCATCCTGGGCCTGTCGGGTGTCCCCCGTGACACCTCCCACTGCTGCAGCACCCTAAGTGGAATGCAGCCCTGAGCCCCAAAATGCCCTCGGCACATGTCAGTCACATCCCCATTGTGTTCAGCCCATTACAGGTTTTACATTTTCCAGTGAGGGCAATGTACAGCCTGGCTGAGGCCAATCAATATGCTCCAGGACCATTATCCTATAAAATGGCCACTTATTTAAAAAGGGAGTGGGGGGTACAGACCTTCAGAACTGATCCAGCTCTGTTAAAGTCAACGGCCAAACTTCCATTGATTTTCAGAGGCAAAGAGTTGGCATGTGCTTTAAAATATTCACAACCCAGGAATAATAGCAACAAGCAGAAAAATATAGAAGCGGCATCTTCAATCCATATACTATGGTCTGCATGATACTTCTGTCATTAAAAATGAAGTCAGCTGTTGGGAGAAAATAAGGGTGCATAAGTAATTGTGCATTGCAGAATCCCTCAAAGCACAGGCAATGATTATCAGGGCAAGGCATAAATCCTGGTAGGTGTTTTATTTGCATGTTCTCACACTGGTTTCTGAACCACTTTTTCCTTCCCCCTAGCTAGCGCTCTGCTCATCCTCACTGTTGTGCTCATTAGTCTGGTTAAGCTGCACTGCAGGATTCAGCTTGTTATTTTAAGTAAAATAATTGAATTAATCTGGGATTCCATAATTATTCCTTTTTGGGAGATAAACATATTTAATCTGAGTACAGCAGTGTTTGTTCCTTAACCTGGGAGCTCTGGATTGTAAGTGGAGCCAAAAGATGATTTTCAGAGAGGTATTAGCACAGCAATTCTGTCTGCGGTGGTGTCTGTGTCGTGCCCCTAATCCTGCACCGCTACTGTGCAGAAACAACAGGGAGTGCCGAACTTGTGAAGACCTTTAGGAATTAGGTAACTTCCTCCAGGGTATGAAGCTCTTCTGTCAAAGGTTCCCGGCATCTGTGGGGTTAGTGCTGATTTGTGAGGATTGCATTAACTGATTTTCACTGTCACGGTGCCACTGGTGAAAAGGGAGATGATAAAAGACCTTCCCAATGAAAAAGTGCTGCCATTTTCATTTCAAACAAGGCACTGGCGTGGTTATTTTAGCCTTATGTTCGCTGGGACAGTATGGATGAAAAGGAAGCATAAGGATTTTGTTTTGTAGCTATAGAGGGAACGGCTGGTAGCTCCTGGCAAGCATGTCCTTGGATGCTGGATCGCAGGGACAGCTATGGGGGGGGTCTGGGTCACATAGACGGGGTGCTGGGCATTTCCTTGAGAGCTGCTCGCACGCAGTGGTGATGGGGGCAAGCTTCAGACAGGGAAAAGAAAAATCCCTCTTCTTCTCTGGAAAAGTTTCTAACAGTTCTTTTCAGTTTGGAGCGACGGATACAGAGCTCCTCAGCTCCCCAGGAGCTGCGCACCAGGGCCAGCCCCCACCTCTGCAGCAGGGGTTCTGCTTTGAAATTTTTCCTCCTGCCTGGTTTGGGAGAAGTTCCATGGGAGGTGCGTGGCCATACAGGGCTGCAGAGGGGCAGCAGGTCCCCTGCCCACCCAGCTCCAGGGGCCAGTGCTTCTCTCTGCCCTAGCCTCCCCAGGCTGGCCACACTGTGCACACACTCTGCTCTCCGTGTATCTCTGAGCTTGTTTCAGCTTCATGCAGGAACATGTCTACTCCCTTTTCCTATTTCTCCTGTAAGTGCATCACTGCTGCAGCTTCATGGGGCTTCACTGTGGAGGAAACATTTTTATCTTAACAGCCGGAGACCCGGGAGGTTTATATATATGGGAGGACACTAACCTTTGGTCTAAATATTTCATCCTTGTTCCCAGCTCAGAGAGGGATTTTTATTTTCCTCTAAACATCTGTGAAATACTTCTTTGCCGTTTTAGAGTCCTTCACATATGGGACTTGAAAAGACACTTCATTCTCTGTCAATAGTATTTCAGATGCTTTTATACAAGAAGTAACATCAGATGACTATTTGCTTGTGTCTTTTTTAATTACATCAGTCCTTGGATGAAGTGCATGGCCAGCAGGGCCTGTCCTGCCTCATAGGTGAGTGCCTCACTCTCTCAGCGAGATGGTCATGCTCGTGGCTGCTCTTGCTGTCCCCAGGGACCCTTCCAAATTGCATTTCTCAACAGGAGGGGTGAAGAGCGATTTCTCTCCTGGCCTCCCCATGAGCTTTTCCCCTAGAAGAGTACAGTTCAGTAGCCACGACACCCCCATACACAAGCCTGTCAGGCAGAAGAGGAGAAACTCAGGACTTGCTCTGCCTTAACCACAGAGTTTCTCTGGAAAAGAGAGGTAGCACCTCTTCCCCCGGCTGTGTGAAAAGAAAGGAAAGACCAGACAGTGCAGGCGAGGCCGGGGGGTGTGATGGAAAGCACAGCAGGTGGAAGAGCATCCATCTCCTTGAACCCCGAGAGGTGCCAACCTGCTGAGGCTCCCCCTGAGTGAGAGGAGCTTCTGGCAGTGTGGAGCTGCAGCCACTCGAATTTTAATTTTGAAAATGAAGTTTAAGCACCTCAGAAATCAAAATACAGCCAGGTGGTAATTCTGAGGATGGCATTTCTGAAACTAGGAACCTGAATTTCGGCTAAACCTCTTTTTGGTTCAAACTTTTGACAGCTTCTACAAAACCTTATATAAAAATGCATTTTGTTGGATTAGACAGATTTTCCACATGATTCGAGAGCACTGTTGTGTAAGAATAAGCACATGCTTAAAACTTAAGCAAATGCACAGGTGCTCCTTTGAGCTTGGCGGCCCAAGAATATGTCCTGAGAGTTCTCCTGGCTTGACCTGTGCCAGCAGGAACAGGAGAAGGGTCGTTTCTTACTCTGTACTCTATCTACTCATTTTGCCTGTTGTTTTCCTCTCCTTTAAAGTTGCATTATAATCAATCAACTAGAAAGTTTCCAAGCCATTAGTGTATCCCAAACAGGAAAGCCAAGTCTACCCACCACCAAAAAGCAGGAGGACAGGGCACAACAGCAGCATGTTGGGGTCCCAGCAGGTGGCCTTTCCCCTTGGCCACCACCATGCTCTCGCCAAGAGTGACGGGCACTCACCCGGGCTGCGGGGTCCCTCCCATGCTGCATCCCGGGGTGGCAGGACTGGCAGCTGCCCAGGCTGCCGCCAGGTAGAATACTAATTTCATGAGGGATTTATTGGAAACAAGACTTCAGATTGAATTATGGTGTAATTATGAACTGGTTTTGTGTGTGCTACAAGACTGGGCAACTTGCCATTGGGCACAATCCGCCGCGCATCAAGCAACCGCAGGAGAACCTGCCAGTGCTGCCAGCCCTCCCTCTCCCTCAATTAAACAGTCCTTCTGACTGCCAGTTACACGAATTAAACTGTTTTAGCCTCATTTACAATATCATAAGGGAAGAGCGACAGGCTGAAACCATCAAACACCCTCAGCTTTCAGCAGCCTTATTCCTGCAATGACCATATGCTTGCGCACAGTTGTCTTTCTCAGCTGATCTGATACAGAATTAATTGACACTCAGGTTTTAGCTTTAACATACCAGCTGTTAGCTGTAAAACAACAATCAAGGCCGCTCTTTAATCAGAAAATGTACTAGCTACCTTAAGGGTCTAATTTTTTTGACAGCTATGAGTGATTGCTTATGCTTACGTGATCCAGGCATAATTTTAGACTAGTTGAAATACTGCTAAATATGCTGCTTAAAATAACACATCCCCCTCTTTCTTTTTGGCTGGATGACGTTTGGCAGTTGGCAGAGAGGCAGACGTGGAGCCGAAAGATAAAGGATGAGTTGCTGTGATAGTGGTGCAAGGCAAAGGACCGGATTTCCAGTCGGGAAACCCTGCCATGGCCCACGCTGGCCCAGGCTCCTGCCAACAAGCACCCCAAGTCTGACGTTTCTATGAATATCTGGGAAACCTCCTTGGACAGCTTCTCAGCTGGTAAAATAGAGCACAAGTGATTTAACCCAGCTGGAAGACTGGGCTTGAATTTGGCAAATACATTTAACAAAGAATGGCTGCTCTTAAGAAGCAATTGTATCACAGAATAAACTAACTGCAAGGGCATAAATTGGACGGGGAAGCCAGTTTTTGCAGTACTTGGACATCTCACATGGGCAGCCAATTTCTAAATTAGGGCACCTAAGTCTCAACACACTTAAAAATATGATATTTCTTCTCTTCTTTTGTTTTTGCTGATCTTTCATCCTGCTTAGAATTATATTTTTTCCTTGAGTTCTAATAAAATGAGTTAAATAATTAATGCCGCAATCCAATAACTGATTATAGAATTTTTTTCAAAATTGCATGTAGCACTGTTCACATACTAAATCTTTTTGATTAATGATTTTTAAAGAAGGCTTGTTACATCCATAATGTAAAAAAGTAGAGAGATGCAGGCTACTGAAGTAAAATTCTCCATTCCTTTTATGAACAGTAATTTATTTTATAAGCTTGATTTTTGATGTGTATGTAGGAAATACTAACATGGAAAAAATATTCTAAAGAAACTGCAGATAGAAGCCTCCTCTTCCATACCCCCCTGAAATCTAGTTTATGTCCATAGGTGAATTGCTGCTGTGAAGCCACTGCAATTTGACTTTGTACAAAAAGGGTCATTGAACAGAAGGTCAGGCAGCTGGCCATTTCCATTTCAAAGATGCTATCAAAAGGGCAAGAGGCAGTTCATCCAGCAGCCCTTTAGCAAACAAGATTTTCTCCTTTCTCATTTATGATATTTTTTATGCTAAAATAGTTTATAGGCTACTGAGAGAAGGGTCTTGATTCATTTTCTTCGGAAGGAAAGTGGACTAAGTGGAGCTTGGAAAGGACTTTGGTTCAAGAAATCAGAGGAGGTTTTGAGTAATGAGGAGCCATTTGGTGTCCACTTATCAAGAGCCTGGCAGTAAGGCAATAAATCATTACGGGGACTCTCCGCTTCAGCTGAAGACAATTGGAAAAGGTAGCTCTTTTATTACAAATTATGGCTTATCGCCTCCTTAATGGCAGGCCTCAGCTTTACGAATACTTGAGCTTATTAATCAAGATAAACCAAACAAATTCAGAAAAGTTTGGGAATCCTGCATGCCAACGTGCCATCACGGAGGAAGGTCCACCGCAAGGTTTGCAGCGCTGCCTGACAGCCAGAGGCACAATCCATCCCGCCTGCCAGTTGCTGACAGCTCAAATGATACTGGTTCTTCTGGGATTAGAGAATTGCCTCTCGCCAATGAGCAGCTAAAATTCACCCATTACAGAGATTTAAAAATAGGCTGTTCCTCCTCCAGTATTTAGTGCTCTTGCATAGTGGGACAGAGCCAGAGGTTCTCGCTGCTGGCATGCCCAGGCTGGTGATTCTTGTGAAAGTGCCCTTGCTCAGTAAGGGAGCTGGTAGCTTAGCTGGCCATTTTAAGAAAAAGAAATGTATCTTGCTCTCAGGAAAAAAAAAATACTTAAAACAATTTAGGTCCCATATTTTACTCTCTACATACTATTCTGCTTGTCATCTCAGGGTACTTTTGCACTGCACCCTCATGGATTTTATTTCACAAATACAAGAGGGGAGGAGGCTATTTTAGCAGCGTGCTTTGGAACTGAAATATCAGACTGCTCATGGGCAGGAGGCTTGGATCCCTGGCTGCACCATGCAGCTCTTGGGAGGAGCAAAATACACATATTGAAATTTCTGAAAAGCAAATAAAACAACCTTTCTGTACAAATCGGTGTGTGAGAATTTTAGGCTTCAGTAACTCATTATTTATCAATGGATAGAATGAGGGATGATTTATGGGGCAAATTTTGAAAGTTGGTCCCCACTGCAAACAGACTCCTGACCCATGCTTGGGCTTGTACATGCAAAACAACTGATAAGAGCCTGAAACTCTGGTGAATCTTTGGTCATCCTCCAGCCCTTGCCATGTCAGAGATAACTGAGTGAGCTCAGAGCTTCCTCACCAGCACAAATATTTTCAAAAGCATGTCAGCGTAAGTTCAAAATATGTCATTGTAAAATGTTTATACAACATTGAGCTGAAAACCTATCAATATATCTGTGCTATACCAATACATCCTGATAATAAGAATGCTTCATCACAGCAGGTCAATATTTATTGGAGTAAATCAACCCCTTGCCAATGTGGAAACGGAGGTGTCTGTTACCTGAGATTGGAAGAGTTGTATATTCAATTATAAAAACTAACAAGTGAAGCTACTATACAACATCGCTCCATTGACTTGATGGAGCTGCATCAGTTTACATCAGATAAGTCTGGTCTTAAAAGCCTTACCAGAATATCTGAGAAGGACTCGCATGGCCTTCACACAGGGTAGCTGTACAGGGCAGCGCAGCCAGATGTGCCATGGGCAAAGAGGTCCCCTGGCTCATGGCAGAGGAGGTGGCACATTAGCCCAGTGAGGAGCACCCTTCCGTGGGTGAGCCCCTGTCCTCCACTTGGCCCCCCGCAGCAGTGCCCGGAGGCACGGGAATGTCAGTGGTGCCTGTTGGCGAGCCCTCCTGTAAGGTGTGAGGCCCTATGGCCAGGGGCACCGTGTGAGGAGAAGACCCTGGTCCCTTGGGAACACCTCTCCCAGCTGCTTTGGGAGCATTGCTGCCAGGGCCTCCCACTGCTGCTGTGCTCCTACTGCTGGAGGCAGCGTCGACGCTGCCTATGAGACATCCCTCAGTGGAGGGTGGGTGAGATCAGGGATGTGGTAATGGAGGACTGGGGAAGACTGCACAGAGAGAAACGAGTAAATATTTTCTATTATCCTTCCATAGCTTTATCCCTGTTAACAATATTGATTGTGAAAAGTGAAGTATACGATTTTAAATACAGCTGTTGCAAGTCATAATTCAAATAAGGACATTTCAAACATGTCTGAAGCATGGCAGCAGCAATCAGCAGCAGGGGCCCACTTGGAAATATGGCCACTAACAGTCTTCTGAAAAGCATAAGGCAAATTGCCAACTAAGTAAGAGCTAGAGGAGCACCACGGCCCACTGTGTTTTCTAGAGCGGCTGGTGAAGAGTTTGTTTGTGGTGCCCTTTGGAGAAGGAAAAGCATTTCCCACTGGCTGGTTTCTCCCATGCCTCTGCCCCAGAAGCTCGGCTGCTGCTGCCTCCCAAGGCTGTGGGGAGGGGACGTGGTGCCGGCGGCAGCGCTGTCTCCCCTGGTGGTGCCCTGCCCTGTGCCGCTAATGACACTGCTCCGCTCCTGGGCAGCAGCAGCAGCTGATGCCGCTATTGTTTCTTTGACAATAATACAGATTTTAGACTTACTAGTCACGGAGACATTTTTCTTCCTCTCCTCCTAGCACAGCATAAGCCACTTTGACACCCCAGGGACCAGCTTAGGCACAGCTCTGCAGTGGGTTTGGTGCTGCGGCGGTGAACCTGTGACCCCTAGCACTGCTGTGGACATGCAAGTAAATTCAGAGGGACCAAAGGTAACTGTGGGGCTCTGCATTTTATGATCATCAGCTCTGCTTCAGCATCACAGCTACACCTTGTGCCTTTAGACTTAGCTCAGTTTCCACTTGCCAGGAGGGGAATGAAGAAAAATGTCAAGGTCTGCAAATGTAGCTAGACCTTAGGGTGCTGCTTCCCCCACCAGGGTGAAGAGCAGGGCTTCTCTGGGATTGTTCACAGCAATTATAAAATGAACCATGTGAAAAACCTCTGGAGTAACTCAGCAGCTCTTGTTTCGCTTTGTGAGTACTGGAAATTGTCCTCAGGTGTTTCAGAGGGGCCTCCAGGCAGCCCTGAGCTGTGATTCGTTACCGTAAGGGACTTGTGTTTGGCATTTAGGTAAATCACCGGCTCTGCCAGATTTGAAGGTTCTGTGAACATCAGACTGTCACCTTTATGGCATAATAATGTTTTCTCCTTAAAGTTCAACCGTGGTTTTTGTACTCATCAAAGTCAATGGGAGTTCTGTCGAAGGGACCATGCTTATGTAAAAATACTACTGAAGAGGCAATTATTTTGAAGTTTTGTATTTTAAAACAGTAAAACAAAAATACCTTCCTTTCTACAAAGCAATAACATGTCAGAGAACCGTAGACTTATAACCAAGGATCTATACCAAAACCTGTAAAGGGAAAAGCTAACAAGAGGTTGTAAGAAAAGGTCGATGAAGCTGTACAAAAGGGTAAATATTCTGATGGTTTCCTCTCAAATGCATTGATATTAGGTTCAGAATGAATTCTCCAGGTATGTCTGGTGCTTAGTTTTCCAAGTAAATACTGCTTATCTCTGTTTTTAATCCAATGTAAGACCACTGGCTGAAGGTCTGGGCAGTTTGTGAAATTTCACCTAAAATTTTCAGTCTTTTTCAGTGTGAATTCATTCAGGCTGCAGAGCTGGAACAATTGCTATTTCATTATATAAAACAAGAACATTAAACTTGACAGCAATTCCAGGGCATAAAATTTCAGGAGAGCCGTGGAAGTGGTAGAGCAGCTATCTTCGACCTTTGGTCCATCGTAAATGGGGAAAGAGATGTTTGTCTGAAAGGGAGAAAGTATCATGCTTCCGGAGGCTGTTGCTGCTTTATTAATGCAGCAGCCTCCTGGTCAGCTGTGCTTCTCCAGTGCTGGCTTGTGGGGCTTACACACCCAACACGGAGGTAGCTATACTGAGTGGTATAAGGGTGGAGGGGAAAATTGAGGCAGAAATGCCAAAATGGGTTGCACCAAACCTTCTTGAGGGAGTCAGGTGGGAAAGCAGTCTGATTAGGCATATTAGGTGTATAAGCTATACGGAGTAATCAACATGATATGCCAAAAGCAGTCACCAAACAGGGCTGATGGATGGTTTGTGCAGAGTGAGCATCAGTACCAAGCCAAAGGTCTGGGTAAGCACTACCCTCAAGTCCTACTTCAAAGAGATGATGTTTTTAAGAGCCTTGAGGAGCTGGGCACAGAAAGTGTTAAGGAAATACAAAGTACCAGAGCCTTCTGATTTAGCTTAGAGTTGAGTGAGGTAAGTCCAAGTTTCAGGGTATAAATGACAAAGGAAGATCTAAATCCGTAATATCCTCTGCAATCCTCTTTTTCCCATAGCTGAAGAAGCTACTGATAATGTTTTGCTTGTGCTGATCAAAATCTCATCGTACTCCATCCTCATCCTCTCCTCTTTTGCTCTCCAAGAGGCACCCATTTTCCTGTCTGACTGCCAAGCATCTAGGCAGTGTTTCCCACTGACTCTGTACTCAGGAGGGTGATGAAGCTGTATTTTCATTCACAGCTTCAGAGCATCCCCTTACTAGGAATACATTTTTCTTGGGTGCTACATGAGTGTCCCCTCGGTACGCTCACTGCGATCTCCTGTTGCTGTCAGAGCAGTGGTACTCTTGTCACTGCTCTATGAGTATGCTGTGATTTAGGGGTTTTTTAAAGCCCCATAGCTTGAGTCAGGCAGCCGAAATGGAAAAAAAATAACTCCAGCAGTTTCGCTGCCTTTGCAAGGGGAGAGCAAGGAGGAACATGGGTCACCCTATGGAAATGAGGCTGAGACAGACAAAATGAAGCTGCAACCTCAAAAAAACAGCAGAGTTTAGTAAGGGTAACATTTGCCAAGTGTTCCCAGCTCCACATAGGCAACCCAACCTGCAGCCCACGATCATGAGAGGTGCGTGCTGGCAGGGGCAGCCAGTTGCCACAGTAGTCTTTGGAAAAGTCCTCAGCCACTGCTGAGGTGCTGCTGCATTCCCTGTCCACAGGCAATCTTGGCACTAAAAGCGACAGTCCATGAACCCAAAGCCAGGGAAGGAGATCCGTGACCTCATCGCGCTCCGAGCACACGAAGGCACAGCAGCAGCACCCAGGGAAACAGCTCTTTTGGGAGTTCTGGGGGGGCTACAATGCACCCATGCAAGCTGCCTTGGGTGCTGAGAGCACCTTCCTCTGCACCTCCTGGCCCCTCTCCTGGCTGGCTGATAGCGGGACGCTGTGGTGATTACTCCTCTTCATCTGCTAAGCCTGCAAAGCAAAGATAATCCCCTTTCCGCTTACACAGTGTTTGACCTGCCCAGTGTCCCAGGGGGAATACAGCAAAGGATGCAGGGCAGAGGGGGATGGCTTTGTCACCTGAATGGGGAAAGCAAGGGAAACTAGTTAAAATGGATGTAAGGTTGATTTTTTTGCCTCCAGACCTGCTTTGGAGGAGCTGTAACCTGGTACCTTGTGTTCCTGCAAATTCTGTGAGCATTGAAACCAATTCATTTGAAACTTTCCTAATAACACGTCAAATATTTCACGTGGTGCTAATGACAGATGTAATATCACAGTTAAAATAAATAATTGGCACTTTTAAAAGCACTATGTTATTTCAACTGTGTTCTTATGGTTCAGATATATCTATGGAATAGTCATATTTTCTTCTGACACCTTTACAAGTTGGGTTCAAAATGTATCATTACGAAATATGGTCAGATGCATTAAAATTATAATTAAAAAATTGCTTTTCACCCTGACATGAAAAATTTAAAGCTGGTACCAAGGAACAAAGTACTTTAACCTATTGGATAAAAGGAAAGCAATGTATTATTTTAAAAGTGAATTATTTTTCAAGAGTTTATTTTATAATGGTATAATGACATTTGTGGACCCTAAAACAGAAATATTAGTTCTCACAGTTAATTAGCTCTTAGAGGAGATTTTGCACACCCACATTATGCATTATAATTGCCTGTTTCTGGGTTCACAGTGAGGACATTGGAGGGGAAGCAGCACCCCCCAAAACCTGTGCTGTGCCTTAGCAGCAGCACTGAGGGTGCAGGGGGCTCTCCCGCTCTGCTGCTCTGAGGCCACCGTGTCCCTCGAGCCACCGCGAGCTGCCACAGTCCCTGCTCCTTGCGCAGGATCAGATCATTCCCTCCGATTTCATGGGTTTGCAGTAACCCTCCCGGTAGCGGTACAGTCAGAACCATATAAAATGTGCAAAGTCAGGGGTTTTTTTCCATGATCACCAACTAAAAAAATAAGAAAAAGGGATTTTACTCTAAAAAGGTTGCACAAAAAGGTTAATTGTGAAGGGACTCAGTGGGGGAAATATGAGTTTGAGGAGCAGTTCTCCTGGAAAGCCAGGAGGTTATAGAAAGTGGGAGAGGATTGGGACTGAAGTGGCTCCCAAACCGTAACCAGCAAACCTGTGTGAGCCCAATGGTCTCAAAGGGGAGAGACGGTCACAACCCAGGGAATGCAGAGAGCCAGAAGAGGGTGCTACAATATCTAATTATCCAGATAAATTATTTAAATAACTTAGTTTAAATATTTTTCTGATGGAGCTCAGAAGCCCTCCATCTGTCACGCACAAAACTCAATTGCTCCCGACTGGGCACCAGGTGAAATTCGGCTACGTCAGGGGTCAGTGGGACCCCCCAGCAGTGTGACACGTGTTACTGGGCTAACGCGGTTTGGGTTGGCGACTGTGTCCAAGGAGAAGAAAATGCAGGATGAAGTTACCGCGCTGAGAGCTGTAGGCTGTGTGGAAAACACCTCCTGGGCCCCATCACTTCCCTGGTCACCATCATCTGCTTCACACGAGTTGTACCCTTTACTGTACCAATGCTTTCAGCATTTGGAGGCAAGGTTTAAGGGGAGGCAGGGGACTGCTGCTTAGTTGCTCTATTTTTGCTTGTTGTTATCTCCAGGTAATTATTCCTCATACAAGCAGTGCAGTCGCGGAAATGCTGTGGTGTACTGGCTGTAGTCCAGATAATATCAGAGATGGCTGCTTTGCATCTCACGATCCAGTTTAACTTACCTAATTTAAACCTTCACCTGACTAAGAGTGCCAAAAGATATGAGACTTCTGTTGTTCATTGCTTCAGAAAGTGCCAAATACGGGAGGATGGGACAAGCCCCTTTGCAGATGGGGAATATTCTTTCCCTGCTGCCAACCAGGAGGGTGCAAGAAAGGACAAACAGCCTCGGTCCCAGTGATGACATGATACGAACTCCAGAGTCAGGTGCATTTATAAATAGTTCCTGTAGGTGCTGGCTTCACGTTTCTCCTCCTTGGGACATTGCAGAGAAAGCTCTGGTCCACCGAGCACCTTGCACTGGGCATCTTGACTCTGCAGCCTATTAACAGGAATTCTGGAAATTGAAATAAGCACTGGATTAGCCCAATTATCACTGCCATTAGTAAGTAACTGTAAACTGCTGAGAGAGCAACTAGTGTTTTAAAAAGCGCAAAGAGAAGCTATGGTTTCCTGTCCTCAGGAGCTTTGCCACACAGACAGATAAAACAAGCCAGGCACAAGATGTACCCTAATATTGTTTGCATGCCAGAAGCCTCTGTACAGTAATTACAGAAATGTCTAGAAGTGTCATAATTATTAAGTGTCATAATGGGCATAAGCGTGTCCATTACAATCCCCTTTGTGCATGGAGCGAGCCTCAGATGCCTTGCGGCACGGTGGGCTGGAGGATGCAGGCAGATTGCGGGTGCGTCTCAGCTCCATCGATCTGACCTCCCGGGGTTCTCCCTCCCACCCAGGGGTTCCTCCCGCACCCGCTATGGGAGCTCCTCCGCGCCGGGCAAGGAGAGAATTACCTGTCCCAAATTGTGGTTTAATGATATATTCAGTTCTTGCAGACCTTGAAACGAATTATAACAAGGAAAGACATTTCCAGAGGACAAGCGTATGGTGTTTAGGACGTCAAATTAAATCTCAGGTGCTGGGTCTGAGAGTTTGAGCTGCTTCCTTCACACAAGTCGAGTGGCACTTTGCAGCAGTTTCCAGACAGAGCGGGTCACAAAGCAGCAATGGAAGTTGCTGGGAAAGATTTTTAAAGCTTTTACTTTTTTTCAAATTTTTTGCAAAGTTTTCCAGTTTAGAATTTTTAAGAGCAAATGTAAAAAAAAAAAAAATCAGCAAACTATTTTCTGTGCTTTTTGTCAGTAAGTTTTATTATTCACACATTAATACTTTATAGGAAAAAGATGTTGCCTGGTTCAGTCTGAACTGCTCTCCCCCACCCTCTGACCTGGCACAAGATTCACAGTCATTCTTCCAAAGGTGGAAATTCTCTATTTCCTTTTTTTGGAGAAAATTCTAGTGGTGCAAAGGGTTATTGGAACATGGGACACTATGCAATGTTTTTATGCCAGTATTATAGAAGCAGAAGGTTTGGAGATTTGGGGTGAAAATAGAGTGGCTTTTCTTGTAGGACGTCATGTTTCTATTCCCATTCTGCTATAGCTCACACTTGAATAAATATGGTTTGATGCACGCTACCTTATGAGGCTAGCATTTTAAACCATGTGTTAAAATAGACTTGTGAAATAGTCTTATTAAAAAAAATCTGATTTATTGTTCTTGTTCTGTTTATTCCTCCTGTGTCTAAATGCAGCTTTCGCTCCATAGTAATTTACAGGGATAGCAAAGCTAGTCAGTGGAAGAAAAAGACTCAAGATATTGAATATTCTAGGGCAATAAGTGGCAAAAAGATGCTACTGAAGCTAACAACTATGTTAGAATACCATGGAGACACAAACAGAAACTGCAGGCCCTTTTCCTTTCTGTTCCATAGGGGAGACACAAGCATGGTGGAGATCTGTGGAACCTCTCTTCAGCATCACTCAGAACATTGCAGCAACTCCTGTGCTCACACACACCCCAGCAGGGATTTGCTGTCGTCTGAGGGGACCTGCTTTCGTTAGCTTGAGTAAGTCCAAAATTAACAGGAAAATTAGGAGCTGATAACCAAAAGACATCAATCTGAAACTACAGTAACACTAACTGGTTTAGAGAAAAAAAAATAAATATTAGCAATCCCTTTCAGTTTGCCCAGGGAGAAATGTGGGGCGAGCGGTTTGTGTTTTGAAATGCCATGTTATTTTGTGGGGAGATTATATATTTGTGACTGGTGAACACCTGCCTCAGCAGAGTGACTTCCATTTGTGACCCCTGTTTGCTGCAGCAGGATCCAACCCCCAGCACTCGCTGGGGCTGTTCCTGGTCCAGGGCTGCGAAGCGAGGGCGCAGCCACCCCCATGTGTTTCCCAGGCTGAAACACCAGCCCCCGGGTTTGAGAGCCGCTGGGTGGGAGCAAGCGGATGCGAGGGCTGGCCGTGCTTCTTCAGTGCCGGCTATCGGCAGGCACCGCGCCAGGAATTGAGAGGCAAAGACATCCTGCAAGTGTCCGTTTCAGCTCAGCCTAATTGGCTGTGGCCTTTCAATCAGGCACTTCATGAAGACACTTAGGAGTGTGCCTGCTGCTCTTCTGCATGGGCAAACTGGAGATGATTTGAGCCACAGGTTAAGAAGGGATGGGCCACCCCACTGCCATAATCAGCCCTCATCAATCACCACGTTCAGCGTGGACGCAGAAAGGCTGAAGTGCAGCTAACAAGACTTTGTCAGTTAAAAGCTAGAGCTGAGGGTATCACAAGTGTTAAAACACTCTATTTACTATACGTGAAGGTAAAGCAATCTATATCCCAATCGCTGGAGTCATTTGAGGCACACGGATTGCTGACAAATGTGGATGGACAGATATGTAAAGATGATGCGTCATGAGCTCTGCTGATGAGTTTACAGCAGAAGCCTCTGAATTCACATCAAATGTGTCAAAGGGTGACAGAACTACATCACACAAACTCTGGCAGTTTAATTTGGTGTCAGCTCTTAGTGTTGACTTTCAGCACTATTGCCGCTCAGTGTTTCTGCCAGCAAGGTGACATAGCCTCACAGATTGCTAAATTTCTTTGTTGTAAGAAATAGGGTTTGCTCACTGCACAGTAGTCCTCTAATAGAGGAAATCCAGAAGGTCAGAAAACTATTTTTCCAGGCTACAGTACTCCATTTTGTGACCTAGACTTTTCATTACATTATTTTTGGTTAAGTATTTGATTTTGTCACTACACGCAGAAAAGGTCTACGTCTTGGGTTTTTTAATTATTCTCAGTTGTTTGGAAAGGTCTTATTCATGTTACAGGCTCTGCTCAGCGTTGCTGGAATTTACCAGATGCACTGAAGGACTGTGGAAGTGTGGAAGGCTTTGAGAACTGAATTTTCCATTCAAAACATTTTTCAAGGCAAAATGGCAATTGTAATACATTTTACTCATCAAATGCTTCCTTTGGAGATGGTTTGGGAGACTGGCAATAGACCCAAAATGGAGACATTACAGCTTCTCCGTCTTCTTATCCCTTCTTAGCTATTGTTGCCAAGCCTTGCAAAGTATTGAAAAAAAGAGGAATAAAGTAGAGTAAAAGGGAGAGAAGTGGGAAAACAAAAACTACGCAAGTTAAGAACAGAAAAGGTTTTAGGGGAAATACATCCAAACCCAAAACATTTCAAAATGTTGTACGTAAAACAGTTTCCTTCATCAACAGATTAGGGAGGGCAGAAAGAACAGTCGTGTCTTCTAGAAAGACTTAAAATGGTTGGTATCCAATTGCATTTATTTAAAAATGGCCAGTGTGACCGCCCAAGTGTGGACGTAGCCAGACACCCTGCCCCAGGAGCCCCTGCCAGGCTGACGGCGGGGGGCTTTGCTGTGGTGCTCCCAAAGCTGGAGAGGAGAAAATACAGCTCCCGTTGCAATGAGATTGTTTAATACAAACTCTCTATCATTCACCAGCGTAAGTTTAAGCAGCACATAAGCCACTTTGACACAGCAATATATCATTCAAAAACAAAACCTGTGCACTCTGCACTGGGCATGGGCGGATGGATAGCTCATCAGAGGGAGAGAGAGTCTTTCATCAGCTGCCTTTCACCGGGTGATGACAATAATCATTTCAACACAGAGTACACAACCTAGAGTGATGAAGGCAGCAGAACACATCTGGCCTGATCTCTTTAATACTGAATATTTTAAAAACCTGAGAACATTTGTCGGGGTGGTTCAACACAATGCCTGAGCCATAGGAGAAAAGGTTACATTTATTAAAAGAAGAGCCAAGAAAAAGGAAGACAAACTACCTGTGATAGAAAAGCACAGCTTGTGCTGCATCCAGCTCTGACCGTGCTAGTAAGTTCACACTGGGGGTGTCGGAAGGCAAAAAAAATTTTACAGCTTTTAGCATCTGATCCAAAACTGACTGAAGTTGATGCAAAGCTCCTGTGTATTTCAGTAAGCTTTGGCTTGATACACTGCAGTTACACCAACCATGTGCTGTTCTACACAGCAATATTCAGTCCTCAGGACATAGCAAAATGCTTCATAAAGGTGGTCATCATCGTTCCCACAGAGCAGTGAACTTGCTTGACTGAAGTCACCCCGAAGATTTAGGGCAAAGCCACATCTGAAAAGAGAAAAACTCTGAGCCCTTAGGTAGCGTTCAAGTGCATTTGGGTTGGTTCTGGACACAAACAAAGCTGCTGGGTCTGGAGGGGCTTTGCCAAGTGTTGTGTTATTTGCTGGCAGCTCAGAGGTCCCATACGTGTCTGATCCCAGGCAAGAACTGCACATGGATACCTCCCAGCCACAGCCTCGATGGACATTTTTGGTCTAGAGCTGAAGGACGGTTTCCTGCTTGTCCCCTCCATTCAAACAGCACACATGAGAAGGGCGTAAAGATGTCGTCCGTCTTTTGTGCTGGCCAGTAAAGGACTATGAGTACGGGAGGAAAGGCTGCATGACGGGACACAGGGGCATGAGCTCTCTGTCCCATTCAGAGCCAGTGATATGCAGGAGAAAACAGCCTGTCAAGAGCAGGAGATAGCTTCTCAGCATCTGAAGGAAACTGGATGGATGTGCACACATACAGCTCTCGGGACATATTTTTTCTTTCATATGAGGTACAAATAATGTCCCAAAGAAACCTGTTTGCATTCAAGTTAAATGGCAATGGGTATAATTCAGGTTCTTGACAACCTTCTGGCAAGTAGGAGAACCTCAGCAAGTCTAGAGATATACCCCTGAAATAGAGCAAAATGATTGATTTTCTCCAAGGATTTCTTTACAGTGTCATTTGTATACAGACCTGTTTTCTGTTCAGTATCAGGAGTTCTTCATTTTCTGTATTCAACATAGAGCTTTTACTAAAAATTCTCTATTAGAAAGTCTCCTAAAAGCACAGTTAAAAATGGATTAAAAATGAATTAGTGTATTAACATGCTGGTCAGAAAAAAAAGAGATGGAGAAGGGCATAATAAACAAGACAATATGAAGAAATAAAGCTAATTGCCAGCCTGGGAGAGCCATGCGGCACATTCCTAGTAAGCTGTCTGTCTTAAACCCTCTGGATCAAAAAGTGATTAATCCTACAGACAAATGTAGCCTTGATGGTAGAGATACGCAAAATCCCCTAAACAGAGCGACGTGGTGTTATACTTACTGTTCTGAAGGCCTCAATTAAAGGGTCTTTAACTCCAGCCTTTTCCATTATGTTCCCTGACGTACCGGGAAGCCCCCTCCTCCTGGCAGCCCACTCTGAGCCTCAAAAAAAATGCTCATGGCAGTGCCTGATGCTGCTCAGTCAAGCTTTCACCCTCCCTGCAGTCCCTTTCCCTTCCCTGGGACTGAACCAGCTGCCCCAGCCAGCACGGGGAGGAGAGGGCACCCTGGCATCACCCACCACCCCACATCTCATGCAGCTCTGCGGGCAGCCCTGGGCATCGCTGGCGGAAAAGCCGGGAGACATGCAGGAAGGAGCGATGCTGGAGGCAGCAGCAACAGCGGGGGTGTAACAGCGGGCACCAGCTGCCTCGGATATGCTGGTTGTGCCCTGTGTGGGAGCAGGGGCTTCTTCTCTTCAGCCTGCAAGAAAACCCAACGCGAGAATGACAAGGAGAAGGAAAGCGAAACTGGCAGAGTTTCTATGGCATCATTTCTACCTTGAATCGCGGAATTTTAACCCTGCGTTTTTTGCCCATGAGGGCCACGTGCCCATGGGACGGGACCAGGCAACACTTGCTGGCACGTGGGGATTTTGTCCCCAGGAAGGGACACAGCTTGACCCCAGTCAGAGGCCATGGGAAGAAACCCCCAGCGCTGCCCCAGCTCGGTCATGGGAGCAGCCCTTGGGAAGTCTGAATTCACCACGACTTCCTTCGCTGGGCTAGATCTTATTACAGTCTCACATTATCTTGTGCTCAGCTCTGATCAAACTGTCCTAAGCAAAAATGTTTTCTAGAAGACTCTTCTGATCTCTGCCTTTGCTTTTATTATCTCCAAGGCTGCCTCTATAAACATTCTCTTTTTGGTTTGTGGATTTGCATGCTCTTTGTGAATATTGGCAAGCCGGCTGCCCTGGGCAGCCCTGCAGAGCCCACGCTGGCAGGCTGTGGGGCGGCCTCTGTCCTGTCCCGTTCCCCTGCTGCTGGACCTCTGCCTGGAAACACGGCCCGAAGACAAATTATGTCTGGTTAGATGGAGCTCACTGAGAGCACTTTTTCTACAAAAAATGTTTCCGAAACTGAAACTATTCTAGATGCTTTTTAACTTTTTTTTCTTTGCATTTTTGTAAGATAATACCGAGCTCCTGAAAACTCCACTTCAGGAAGCAAAAGATCTCAGGTTAAATGTAATTGAGCAAAAAAAATTCTCAAATTATTTACACACTTAAATGAACATCTACATTTAGAAGAAAAAGAAGATATTTTCTGTATTTTCTGGAAAAGATCTTTTTTAAAAAATAAAAGCTATTTCCCTCTTTAAAAATACAGAGAGCTTTTTGACTCTCTGCTGGATTTTTTTACTCAGCACATCTCCTTTCTAGTTTATTACACATTGTGTTAAGTGAGTCCTTTTAGACTCATCAGTACATCACCGGTACAATGCACTAAAAGGCTTTCGAAAACACATCACACTAAAAGTATGGGTGCTAAAAATGCTCTCGGCACTATGTGGCAAAACAGGGGACTGAAAGTCTGTATCAAAACCAGACATCGGTTAAACAGGTTGTTGCCTTGCCAAATCCCAGCCTCCTGGCTCTGGCCCTGCCGTTCAGCGCCACGTGAACACTGCCGAGGGCCACAGAACACGGCGTGGGCACTGCCATGGGCAGAGCACACCGGGAGCAAACCGCAGCCATGCCATGGGCACGGGAAGGTCGACCCGCCTGCACCCATCTGTGGGCTCCAGGCACCCATCATCTGTGGGCTTCACCAGCAGCAGAACCAAGGCTTCTCCCCGCTATGGTCCTGCAGCGGCGGCTGCGGAAGAGGGTGTTTGCTGGTTGCTCCAGGCTCCCTTGGCTGCCTCTTGAGGTTATTCTCAATGTTAAAGAAATGTTCAAAACAGTCTTGCTAATACAGTGAGCGAAAACATGTAAGTGGGAGGAAAGTCCAAGTGAGCATCTTCATTGATTGAAAATTTACGATGTGAGCTATGTGGCCGTGCTAGGGCTGCTCAGGAGTATGAGGCTTATATGCCCCAGGTCAGGGGGCGTGAGCGAACAGCCACAAAAATGGGGAGAATCAGCCCTGTGTATTTGATGCCAACGTGGGAGGTAATCAGTGTGAAACAAATGCATTGTTCAAATGTGTCACTCTATTTGCCAACTGAAACCAGAATTCCTATGCTTATAAATAAGATCCTTGCTCTGTACAGTGTGAGAGCCTGAACTTTCCTGCAGCGCTGTGCTATTTCACATCCCAAACACTGCTCATCTACTGAACCAACTGGAAAAGACGGTGGTTCCCAGGGGAGGAGGGCAGGGAGTGAATACCTTCCTGACCCCTACAGTTGCTCATTTTATGCCGTGAAACATGAAATTTGATTACTCTTATCATTAGCTTAGCTCACATAGCTACAAATGTTATTAGTAGCCATAAAATTATCGAGGCCCTTTTAAAATCCATTTTTAAAGAGTGTGTGACATGTATTAGCAGATCTGAAATCCTGATTTCAAATACCCTCACTCGAACATCAGAAACAAAATGTCGAGCTAAGCAACAGGGACAGGGCTTGAGAAGCGCTAATGAAGAGTGGTGCCATTGCCTAAGAGAAACATTACACATTATTAACACATTAGCCCACTAAGGCACTGTGCCAGCTGTAATAAGCAACCAATTTGGCATGCTAACTTAGATACACAGGGCCATTCAGAAAATCTTCCTCCATTTTTTCCTCCCCGGTGGAAAAACACATGGTGCAACCTGTTCCCATTTCACTAATGCCCAGAAAATCACTGCTTATCTGTGCCTTAATTCCTGCGCACGGTTGGTCACTACACTATTAATACTTTGACACCGATCTTTCTGATGCAGGGTCCAGTTCACAAATTGGCTACATATATTATCCGTGCATGGGAGTGTGGGAGGGATAAATCATATTCATTATTCACATTCATGAAATTCCAAACACATGGGAAGTACTGATGGTGTCCTTGGGGAACTAGAAACAGCTTGTCAGAGATATCCAAGTAAAAGGGGTGCAAAATCAATTATGAAAGGAGGTGTTTCCTGCTCTAACAAGCTAATTACTGTACATCAAGTCACAAAGGGAAAACTGATGCTTTTTATTTTTTTAATGGAGGTGCTGTCAGATTAAATCAACTTGGAAGGACGACTGAGTTGAATGTATTCCCTCAGCTGATGCTCTCTTTAACACATTTACATATGCAAACATGTTAATATTCTGTCGGAATCCATGAAATAGGACTGACAGGGCAGAACCTAACAAAATGCTTATGTGACCCCACTCCTGCAGCTTATTTACATCATTTACATACACTGATAACTCCAGCTCTGAAGGAGAGTGATTGCTTGGGAGTTGATACTGTGAAAGCAGGAGCATCTCAACAGGGAAATGACACATCCCTGCTGCTGGGAGGATCCATTTGAGGAGGCAAACCAAACGTATAAATTGCTAATGAACTACGCCTTCCTGTCCAGCATAGCTAGCGAAACTGCAGATGGTTGATTCCCCTTGGGATAAGAAATAGGTGAAGCTGGGGTATTTGTTAGATGGCTTCCAGGTTATCTGCCAGGAGCAAGCAGCCGTGTCGTGCTGCCTTTTCCGCAGCAGGAATCAGAGCGAGGGATATTCACTGCCCGCCTCCCCCAGCCGCTTTGCCAGCCCGCACCCAGTGGGGCTCCCTGCCTTTCCTCAGGGCTCCTGCCCCACTGCTTGCCTAAGACGAATGTGATGCTTCTCTGCTTCCTGAGATCCATTTCTCCAGACTTCTCTGCCTTTCCTTACAGACCCACATGCTTCCAAAAGCTAGCAGTCAGCAAAAGCTGCCTGTGCACACAAGCCTTTGCATCGGGCAGTGACGCTCACCTGTGTTAGGGGTCGAGGCACTAACATTTCCATTCGCTGCTCCCCAAAAGATTAATTGTTTTCATGCAACTGTCTGCACTGGAGACCAGAGGTTACACCCTGCCCACACGACACCGTGTATGAACAAATACCCAGAGAGCAGTGTACAGATGAAGGCTTGCACCTCTCAGGCACCCAGCTGCTTTCCCGGCATGATGCTTTCCACAGCATCAGGGCCAGGTGGCAGGGAGGGTCTGCGTTGCCTGTCATGCCCAAGAGCCTTGCCCCATGCTCCTTGCCTCTGCCAGCAAGCACTGGCCTCAGCGCGGTGCTGGGGGCTGTGGGGGCTGCTGGATCAAGAAAAGGTCATGTCACCCCACGTGCCTACAGGACAGAGAATCAAATCCAGTCTTAGGTCTCACTAATTTGTCGGAGCAGGCTCAGCAGAAAGCATCCCGAGTGTTTTGGCCAGGGTCTCCAAAGCTGGTGGCCAAATGCCCTGCAGACAAACATCTTTCAAGGGAAGCACCACGAGCTGTGCTCTGTGCCTGCTGCAGCTCTGCTGACCGGCTTTTGCAGGCTCCTGCGTGATGGCTGCACCCAGCTGTGTCAATCTGTTTCCACCCCTGAGCTGACTATAGCTGAAAGACAGATGACCTGTTATATATTTTCTTACCTTTAACTATTCCCACATGATGGGAGTGTTTCTGGGATATAGATAATAGGTCCACTCTTGAAGTCTTTATCAGGGCCAGGTTGTCGCTGGTCCCTGCACCACCAGGTGTACAGGGGAAGATTAGAAGGAGCAGATTTCCATTTGTTCAGAGCAAAGGCAGGAGAAATTTCTATACTTAGAGGTAGTAACAAGCTGCTTTCTATTGCATTCAATGGGCAAAGCCTTGCTCTAAAAGAGCTGGAGCATCTCCCAATGCACACCACTCGCCTGCAGAGCAAGCCAGGAGAGAAGGCTGCATTTTCCAGAAGGTGTTTCAGCTTGGACACTATCACATTGCTCCTTTGAAAGAGGAATGTGATCAAGCTCCTTATTCAAGCAAAATTTCCCAGCATAGCTCCACCTAAGTGCAAAGAGAGTAAGGATTCAAAACCTGGTCCAAGATGAGCCAAACATCTGTTTATTTGCCTGTCGTCTTCTCCCCTACTGAGTAAGCATGGGCAATGCTAGGGAAACCATGTCGTTCATAAAGTGGATTGATGTCCTTGGAGCTGTTCAGCTCCTTCTTGAGGAAAATGCACAACCTGTGTCTTACACTCAGATGGATTCACTCACTTGTGGAATTTATCCCTTGATACCATTGTCTGACACGGGCTTTCCTTCACACACACATCTGCAGACAGCAATTTCCTATTACAGATGCTGCCCATCACCTCCATGTTCCTTTCTTCCACTCACAAGGAATTCAGATGTAGGCACTTCAGAGCAAACTGGGACGGCCAAGGGAGTCTGGCCCCGGCTTGCCTGTCATTTAGCACAGACTCAGAGGAAGGGCCTCGTGGAGAGGACGGAGTCCGGGCAGTGATCCCAGCCAGCACGCTGTGACCCAGGCCAAAGGCACACCGCACCACAGAGCCCTTTTCTCCATTTCCCTGGTGCTCCCTGGGAGCACTCTGCACAGACAGAAAGCGGGGCCATGTTAATGATATGGGGCAGTCCCCATAAGGAGCTGGGGTTGCTGAAACCTCCAAAAATTCAACCCAGAGCAGCATGCATGCTTCCAGGCAAATGGGACCTGATGTTGTCGGATGCACTGTGCAAGGGCAAGTGGGAAAAAGGAAAATGAAGGGAGGGTGAGCTGCTGGGTGTTTCAAACCCTGCCTTGCCGGGCAACGTCCGCTTGCTCCTCCACAGCTGGAGCAGATGAGTTGGGCCTCTGGGAGCTCTCTGAAGAGCCTGCGTTGGCCCCACATGCTAAGATGCACTCTCCAGTGAAGTCTGTCTCCTCAATAAAGGAGAAAATGGAGAAGATGGAGACATCTGCTGGGAAGCTGTCAGGTTTATTAGATACATGCGGGTTTGGGGACGGAGCAGCAAGAGGATCTCAAGGAATCTGAGCTCAAAGAAATAAAGGCAACTTCAAAAGGCACAAGCAGACCAGCAGAATCGCTTAACAACAATAATTTTTTGCTGGCAATACAATTGAAAACACCTGAGAATCAAATCGGGATTCAGCCTATCCCCCTGCCTGGAATTGCAGCTGCTATTGATTCTGGGCACTAGATCTTAGGAAAGCTCCTCTGTAAACTCCTGACACTGGCCATTACAAGCGGTCCCAGATGTGGAAGGATTTATGGGATCCCCACACTTTAAAATATGTGCAGATTAAAGACCGTGCTAATTCTAAAGCTAGAGGGAGATAGTGCTCAAGTCCCCTCTGCTCTCCTTGGTGCCAGGGTGTCACAGCAGTACCTGGCTGGCAGGGGCAGAGCGAGCTCAGCCTGGTGATGGTGGAGCCATGGCAGCTTATGGAGTGCCCCAAGGTGTCCACAAAAGGAGACTGGGGAAAACACGTCTATAAATGCTCTATTGCAATCCATGTGAAATGGCTTAGCGTCTCCATCAGGAGATCTGGTGCAAATCACACATCATATGCAGTTAATAGTCCTTACCTAGGAGAGCTCTTTTTCATTACTTGAACTACCTCATCATGGCACAGGGGAAGGATGAATACCCCTTTGTCACCCGCTGGAGGAGCCGGGTTGCTGGGACGGTGCTGTAACCTGACAGAGCTCCTACATGCCCCGCATCGGCATTGCAACTTTTTCTTTCAATTTCATTCCACACCTCCCATCCAGGGGTCCTGTGGCAGAAATGGGGAGACTGAGGGTTGGAAACAGCTAGTAATTGTGGAGAGGGGGGGAAATGTGGTATTTGGAGCCTTTGGAAAGTGAAAAAGCAACCTGGTCCACCTGTCTCACAGTCCAGTGCCCCTAATACCAGGGAAACAATTTGCATTGACTCAAGTTGGGATGAGCTCAGCCCCTTCGTGCTGACAGAATAAATAAGGCTGTTCACAGTGGTAAATACCAGGTCAGCTATGTCCAGAGAAGACAGGTTTTCTTCTGCGGGAAAAGACAGGGGTGTATCTCCTCTCTGTGTATACCTGTGAGTATCACTGAAGACAGCAGCATCGTTAAAGGCGGGTCGATGCCATATAATTTCCTTGTTATTTGTCTTTAACAAAACAGTAGCCTTTAAAATAAAGAAGTTAAAATCTACCTGCTTGGAAAGCTGGTTGTGCAGCCATTTGGTGGGGTTTGATTTTGGCCAGAGAATACAGCTAAGGTAGCTGCCAGCTTGTGTTCACACAAATCTCCCAATCATCTGTGAGGTCTCAAAACTAGTGATCGATATGTTGTCTGTCGTGGTAAACAGGCATTTTTAAAAGATTCCTGCTTCGTAGTCCACAGAAAAATTTGATTTCAATGCCTATTAAATAATGATAGATTTTATGACAGCAAATGTAAGATCTATCATGTGACCAGGATTAACTTTTGCTGATAATCCAATATCTGACCCTATAGCAAAGTAACTAGTGCTTCACGTCTCTGGTGCAGCATCCAGCCCCCTTTTGCAGCTTGAGTTCAGGGCAGTCTCCTCAGATCCTCCCTTCCCGCTGGACCTCACCAGGATGCTGCCAGCTTGTCCCAGGCAAGAGAGAGTGAGCGAGCACAAAAATACACCAACATCCCCATGTTTCTGAATAACTGAGGGCTGAGGATGGGAGGGAAGCCACCCAGATTTGCAGGGTCATTCCAGGATATCATTTCCTATTCTTGTGTGTATTTTAATGTAGCGATTGATGTTGAGTCCCTGTGCGTGCTCAGGTGATGACAACCCACGGTTATTTCCATCCTTTCTTGACACATCTAGCACAATATGAGCCTTCCTCTTACCGTGCACACTCTGCACTTGGACAGGGGGTTGTGGCATGGGGCTGTGAGCGCTGGCTCTGCGGTGGCACGTGGTGCCCACCCAAGCTGGCTGCCAAAACAGCTGGGTGCTCTTCCTTAGAGGAGAACTTCACTTTTTGCTAGCAGGTGAGAGACAGAGTCAGGACAAATCACAGATACTATAAACTTCTCATTAACAAATTAACGGAGCTCCGAAGCAGAAAGTCAGTTTCCCAAGGCCTGCTGCTTCAAGTGATTGGCACAGCTGCCACACAAATGCGTTAAAACTGCCAGACCAAGACCCAGCTGAGCTGTTTGAAGCCCCACGGGCCCCTGAACCACTCTGAGTGACATTTTCTTTTGCTTCTACAGCCTCTAAGGTGAATACCTTGTAAAACTGTTACAGCCAAGGGTATCAAACAGCTGCTCAAGCCCGTCAGGAAAGGCAAAGCTCTGCAGTCATTAACAAATACTTGTGATGTGCTACCACATTGAAAGAGAAAACTACTCCCCTTCAGCGACAAATGGTAAGTATATCAAACAAGAAAAATCTATCAAATGTATCAAATGCTGATGTCATGAAGGCTATATAATCTGTCCTCAAAAGGAGGCCATGAGGTTCTCTTGCTAGGTATTGTTCCACTGGAACGATAAATGTGGGCTTGCATGAGGCAGAGGAGCCAGTTCCCACTGAAAGAGAGTGGAAACTCCTTCTTCATTGTCTTGATCCCAAGCCAGGAATCTCTTCCTCTCTGAATATATGTGAAATGTGCTCCAGGCAGAGCAGCCCTGGCATTGGGTGATATGGCCGGAGACCAGCTCGGGCTGGGTGTTAGCATCCTCCTAGCCAGAGTGCTGTGTCTCTGCCTCAGCTTAGCTTCCTAGCACACCTGAATTGAGGAGGCCAGCAGGGAGGCTCTCAGAAATGAGGCAACCATGACAAGACACAAACCACCCCCCCTTTTGGACGCACCTGCTCCCCTGAGGGAGAAAGGCGCAGGGAATGGGATGCTCAGATTGCCCCAGCCACTTCTGGGGCAAACGTTTACTTTAGATTAAGTGGCATGTAAAGGAGAGAGGAGCCCTCTCTGGCTGGCTGCTAGGGTGGATAGTTAAATATTTATAATGTCCAAATTAGCATAGTGAAAGCTCAATTCATCAATTTGTTCTGGTCTGTTTGTAAGAAGGGGAGGGGTGTCAGGCACCCTGCAGGAGATGCAGCTGCGGGTGGGCAGGGTGTGCATGCTGCCTCCATCACAGGTCCACGGCATGGCTCCCCGATGGCACTGAGACTTGTTGCCCTGGCTTATCTCTTCAACGGGGTCGAGGAAGAAGCTGGCTGTGGGGCAGGGCTGCAGGGATCCCTCCTCCACCCCAAACCTACCTGTCTGGGGGGGGCAGCCCCAGGTCACTGGGGAAGACGCAGGGAGCAGCCTCGCCAGGCAGCACCAGCCTGGGGCTGCCCCCGCAGGGGCTGGGGAGGGTGCAGGCTGCCCTGGAAGGGTTAAGGCCTTTCAGACCAAAATCCCCCAACAGAAGGCAGGGTCAGCCTCCGAGCTGAAATCTAAGTGCTAATGACTGATGCCCTTCACCCCTCCGCTGCCTCCAAAGGCGAGTGCCCTGGATGAGCCGGGGCCGGAGAGCATTTAACATTTGAACTTCTTCTCGTCTGTGAGGCAGCAGGCCGTTGTGCGCGGGGTCGCTGACCCCCAGCCCCACTCCCCCCAGCCCCTCAGCTGCCTCCCAGCCCTAATTGAATGACAGATGGTCAGCGGCAGGGAGAGGGCAGGAGCGCCGGGGGCGTGGGGCCCTGCTCCTGCCCACGCACCCCCCAAGGCTGCCGGCATCACAGCCCTGCAGCCGCATGCCCAGGGGAGACGGGGCAGCGGGCAGGGATGGGCATGGGGTGCTGCACTGGGGGCACCTCAAACCCAACACCTCACCAGGCCTTCTCATCCCTCTGCCACACAACAAAACATCACTAAGTTCACAGGAACCTGCCCAGCACAGAGCAGCCGAGGCATCCCACTGCTCCGGGTAGCGCCAGAGCCGGGGAAGGCAAGGAGCTGGGCTGAGCTGCTGGGCATCCCCGGGGGCATGAGGCAGCCATGGGGAGCCTGGGCAGGGGAGGCAACGCTTTGGGCAGCCCCTTCTCCTGCCTGTGCCCCCAGGGGCTGCTCTCTCCACCCCCATGGCCCAAGCTGGGGGTGCTGGATGCGTCCTGCCCCGGGTGGAGGATGCCACAGGTGACAAGAGGGGCCTTACTGCTACTGCAAAGGGGACTGTGGAAATGGCTCCCGGTGGGTGCCAGAGCCTGCCCCTGCCTCCTGCCCACAGCCCTGCTGGCCTCCTTCCAGACAAAGCTGAGGATGCCAGGGTGGGCTCTTTGTGGACAGGGGCCATGCCGCCCGGCCACCGAGTGCAGCCCTGCTGCAGCCCGCTGTCCCTTTAACAGAGAGCCGTGATTCCCACAATTACTGGGATTACAAGGAAAGGGTTATCGATTTGCAGCCTGCTCTGTGTGATCAGCGCCCGGGCGGCCCCCCCGGCCCACCTCTCCTACTGTAAGCACGAAACCATTTATAAATGTTTTATTTCACTGATCGCCTCACCCTTGCTGCATAATAATAACCCCAGTAGCGTGGCGATATATTCCCTCCGCTCCCCCTTTCCCCGCGCCCGCAGCCTGCAAAAGGCACCAACGTGATATGCAGCAGCCCCTGATTTGTGTGTATGTTTTAATTACCGCCAGAGAAACCTGTACACAAGCATAAAAAAGGGTGAGGGAAGGGGAGAGCAGGCCCAGACGGCGGAGGCAATGGCAGCCTAATGCACCGCTGGCTGACAGCGACTTCCGCTCAGGCACCTTCTCCAGATCGAACCCTTCGATTGTAACTGAAACAATTTGCATACTGATTCCTCTCATAGCCTCCCGATCCATAACCAGCCAGGCAGCTATTCAAATGCAAGTAGCATCCCTAAATGCAAGGCTAGACTGACCAAAATGCGCTGTCCAACAAGCAGAAGGAGAAGAAAAAAACCCTTCATTATTATTTCTATTTTTGTTCCTTTTAACCTTTAAAAGATTTAGCTGGAAGCTGTTTGTTTATGACTGGGGATGTAAGGGAGAGAATTGATCCTGGACTGGACTTAAAGATGGAGCAAAATGGGGCGCTGGAGAGATTTTTGGTTGTGGTTTTTTTTTTTTTTTCATCTTCCTATTTTTATTTTTACCTAAGCCACAAACTGAGGCTCTTTGAGGGGAAAGAGGGTCTGTCCTCTCTCCTACCTCCTTCCTCCACCAAAACCATCTCAGCAGACCCAGGGAATACACAAATTGCTGCCTGTGCCTCTGCCTCTGATGCATGTTGGGCTGATGAAGAACGTGTAATTCTGGCTGTAAATTCTTGCGTTTAAGTTGGTCCAATAAAAGATCTCTCCTACACCTTGTGAGGGTTTGGTGCTTTATTTTTTTAACGGGACTGGTGTGGCAGCTACGGTGGTTGCATTTTTTTTTCTTCTTTTTCTTCTCTCGTTCTCATTTGAAATTATGCAGATAGATTTTTTTTTTTTTATTTTTTATTTTTCTCCTCCTAGGGGGTCAAACCTAGGAGGCGAGCCCGCATCGGATGCCTGTCCCGGCGGCGTGCGGCGGACGGCGGGGTAAGCGTGCCCAGCGGGGCACGGAGCGGGCGGAGGGCCGGCCGGGCGGGGCGGGGCGCGCAGCGGCCGCGGGCGCGCAGGGGGCGCGCAGCGGCGGCGTGAGGAGCGGGGGCCGTCCGGGGACGTGCGGCGCCCGCAGCCTCCCACCCACCGCGCCCGCGGAGCGCGGTGCGCGCAGGAGAGGAGGGACCCTCGTCCGGCGCTTCCGCGCCCGCGGAGCCGGCTCGCGTGTCGCCCAGCCCCGTGTCGCTCTCCGCGCCCGCTCCGCCGCCGCGCAGCCAGGCGCAGGCTGCGGCGCGTCCAAAGGCGAGAGCGGTCCCTCAGCTCTGCCGGCCTCCATGTTTGGGGCTGTTCCTTGCTAAATTCGGCGTGAACGTCCCCGAAATCGATCCCGATAATTTTCTGCTAATAAGGGCCTGGCTTTTCTTTCGGTTCGGACCCAGAGCGGTGCCGGGGCTCTGGCGGGCCGGGGAGGGGAGATCGCGGGCGGGTTTCTCCGCAGGTTCGTGCGCTGGAGGGACCGGTGACAGGGATGCCCGCGTGTCGCTGCGCGCAGGAATAACTGATGGGGATACGGAGATATTTTATTATTTAGCGACAGCTAAGGGGACGCTTTTAGGATAGCGTGGAGCCGGCTGGCTCTTCGTCTCTCTAAAATTCCCATTTGCCTGAGGCTACGACCTGTTATTTGACCTTTAGACACCCCCGAAGAGAGCAGAGTTTTCCTTTCAAAACAGCAATAAACCGGAGTGACGGGGTGGCTCCGCCGAGCGGGGCCGGCCCCGGGCCCCGGCCCGGCCGGGACGCGCTCAGCCCTCCCGTGGGTGCGGGGACCGAGGTGACACGCGTTCATTTTAGGTCTCGTTTGAAGACATTTGATGGTTGTAGATCTTTCTCTGGTTTGTTGCATCACCACAGCTCACCCCTTAAAACAGTAATTCAAGATGTAAGTAAAAGTGTTTTCATTTTTATTGATCCTGCTAACATCTTTCATTACCCAACACGTAACCACAACAAATGATTGCTCATTTGATACGGAGAATTTTATCGACGCTCTCCCCGGTCGGGGCGCGAATCCGACATCCCGGCGGCGTTAGGAGCGGAGAGGCGCGGGAGGAACGGCCAAAAAGCGGGGGGTCATTGCAGGGAGGGGGGGGGGGCAGCGCACCCCCCGCCTGCCCTGGGTCCGACGGGGCGCACCGGGCCGGGCCCGGGCTGCCCGCGGGCCGGGGCGGGAGGGGGCTGCCCGCCGATTTCGTTCCCTCCCAGCGAAACCCAACAAGTAGCGGGAGGCGAAAGGGCCGCGCCGCCGGCCCCGGCACCGCCTCGGCCGCCCGCCCGCTGCCGGAGCGCTGGGAAGCCTGGTGTCCTCTCCCTCTCTTTTTCCGTTTTTTTCCCCCCTTTTTTTTCAATACGCTACGTATTTTTTTTTTTTTTAAGGGGCATTTTGCTTAAAAAAAAAAAAAAAAAAAAAAAAGAAAAACCCACAACAACAATAACAAATCGAGAAAGCTTTGGGGTTAATACGGGATTCCAAACGATTTGAAACAGCGGATCCTGTTTTATTTACAAGATCCCTTTCAGCTAACGGCACGGAAGGTTTTTCAGCCACCAAACAAATGCTACTATTTTAACTCTATTTGAGAATATTGGTTTTGTCCTTAGTACTAGAATGGAAGGCAAGTTTATGAGGGAGAGGCTCGAAGAATTGGTTTCCATGCGAGAGCCCTACAGTGAAATTAAACTAGGTGGATTCTTTATTAAATGATTTTCCGTCTTCTGTGTTTTTATGAAAATAAAAGGCAGCACTTTGTCATTTTTAACAATGTAAGTAGCCAATAAATCTAATTTTCACATTGATTTCTGTAGGAATTAAGTGATATCTACACTATCTGCTGTGAATTGTTTTTGGAAACAAGTGCGACTTTCTCCTGGCGGAAGCCGTTTTTAAAAATAATAATTACAAAAAATATTTTCAAAAAAATACTGCTTAAAGAGAGCAGCTTTTTCAAGGACGAAATAATTTTATCTATGAGCTTGACCGTGCATATCTGAGACGGCACCTAGACAAAGATTTTTATAAAATGCGTTGACAGGCGTAGGAGAGCATTGCACGGAAAAATATCTAATACGAATTAATTACAATGCGGAACGGCTTATGGAGCCCTCGGTCTGGCGTTCTGGAAAGAGGAGGAAAAAAAGGAGAGGGGAGGAAAAAAAATATGGTGAGCCACTATATTGGCTCATACATGTAACTAATAAAGACCTCGGCTCAGAAACTCAGGGCGCTGCGAGCAGCCCTGCCTGATTAAAATGTGTCCCTGCCCTAATTGATAACTCAGGGCCACGTGCTGCCTGCGCAGGCAGGTGCCCTTCCCGGGGCGCGGGCAGAGCATCCCCCTCCTGAGCGAGCGGCGGGGGTCGCGAATAGCCCCTTTCCCTAAATAATAACCCAGATAATTAGCGTTCGCTAACGCGCGATTGATCTCTATTGTGTTCGTACGTGTATTTGAATAAGCGCCCGGGGACGGGCACACGAACCGGGTGTGTTTCGAGGGTACCGAGGCGTGTCCGTGGGGCGAGGGGCCACGGCCCGGGCCCCGACGGCAGGTACCTCCCCCCACGAACGCGTGCGGGAAGGCTCGTCCCGGCCCCGCGTGTCCGTGGCGCGTCGTGGGCGGCGGCCGCAGGCCCGGAGGAGCTGCGCTCTCTCCGGTCACCCCTCGCTCGGCGGGGCCGCCCGGGTGGCGGGGGAGGGTTCCGCCGGCCGGGCTGGGTAGCGGCGGGGTCCCCGGGGAGCGGGTCCGCACGGTGTTTTCCTGCGGGTTTCCCCGGGCGTCCCGGCGGGATCCGGAGCCCGGGGGTGCCGACCGCCGCGGCCGGTCCCAGCCTGACTCCGAGGAGGCGGCGGCGTCGAGTTCAAACGCATCAAACCGACAGGAGTCATTTATCCGGTTTCATAAATAATGTCCTTATTATCTCCAGCCCCTTTAATTCATGCTCCTGCCCGCTTGATTGCGGGGGTTCAGCAGATAAAAAGTTTATAAGTTGGTCGGGTTCTTGTTTTCCTTTTTCCATCATTAACATCATTAATATAAGCTATCAATAACCCTGTCGTTTGGAGCATAGCTTCACAGTATTGATCTGCGCAGCTATTCATCTCTGCCATAGAAGACACGGAATAATTTTCGCATTACAGTAGCTTGGATTTGCTTTTAATTCATATTTAAAGCTGCAACTGGCTCTGTGGAGCTCTCTGCGAAAGACTAGAGGCGCCTAATTAATAATAAGTTAGAAACGAAGGAAGGCACCAGCGGATAAATAATTAATACAGACATCTCTGTCTCTTTGAATATTGCTACTTTAAAAATTTAGACTTACCAGGGCCATACTGTAAGTCTGCAAGTTATATTGAGGAGATGATTTAAGAAAGCTATTTTTTTTTCCTGAAATACAATGCTAAATTATTTACGGTGTTTTGCAATCTTCCCTAAGTTCCTTCATTAACAAGCGCTGCGGTTTGCTCCGGAGGGTGCGGGAGAGCGCGGCTGCAAGAAGGGATCGCGGCGGCTCGGCCGGGGCAGCGCCCCGCGGATCTCTTGGTGCCCCGCTCCACGTCCCCCAGCCCCGGGGAGCAAGCCGGAGGGCAACAGGGGGGAGCCCCTCGTCCCGGGGCGAGCAGCGAGGGGCTGCCCGGCAAACTGGGAGAGAGCCCAGCCACCGCGCTGCCGCAACCCGGCCCCCCTCGGGCAGAAGCCCGGGGGCGAGGGCTGCGGGGTGAGCCGGGACCCCTCCCCGGGCGGGCACCCGCAGCGAGCCCCCGCGGCTCCCCCTGAAAGCCGGGCCCCCGTCGCCTGCCCCGGCCCGTGCAGACCTCTTTTCTCCGCCTGCCCCCGACAGATGTATATGTTTTTGTCACCGAGCAAGTTTCCAAGAAGCTCGACAGGGGAAAGTCTGGAGAAGTTAATCCCCCCCGGCAGCTGTTGGCTTTGGGAGCCTTCGAGCGTCACCTTTGACACGCTCCCCCGTGCGAGGGGACCCGGGTGCCGCAAGCTGTTACCGCGCAGGAGAAGCGGGAGAGCCGCGCAGGGACGGGAGGGCGCGGGCGGCGGCAGAGCGCACACACGCAATTAAAAAAAAATATGTAAAAAAAAAAAACAAAACACAAAAAAAACCCCAAAAAAACCCCCAAACAAACAAAAAGGAAAAACAATAAAAAGAAATTTTAAAGCCCCCTGCCCGGTCCGCTCCCGCGTATGGGGACCGCTGCTCCGGGCCGGGCTGCCCCGTCCGGGCGGGCCCCGGTGCCCGCGCGGTGTTTGCTGGCGTCAGGCGGGAGATTACGGCCGTTTCATGGTGTCATTATCTCGGATTTAAAAAGCACACACACGCAACGCAATTCAAACAAGCGAAGTTGCGTTTTAAGTCCGCTCCGAGTATCTGCTGATCAAATAAAGACTTAAGGGCGGTAACGATTATTCTGTTAAATATATGGTACTTGACTGCACAAGCAGTAATTGATTAGCGCACCGAAATGAGCTCTCTCCGGCGCTCCCCCCTCCGCCGGCGGGGCGGGAGGCTTCGCGGGGGGAACCGCGCCGAGGGGAGCCCGCGTTCGGGCCCCCCCGACGGCCGGGAGCCGGGGCAGTGTGCCGGCCTCGCCTTGCCAGCCCCGACCCTCCTGCGAGCCCACCGGGGGGTCCCGGGGTACCTCGCGGCCGAGTCGGGCCCGGGCGCCGTCGGGGAACGGAGGCACTGGCGGTCTCCTGCGCGGTCCTCCGCACCGGTGGCTTTTGCGCACCAGGGCCGCTTCGTCGTGGGGATCCCTCCAAAGAGGAAGGGGGAAAAAATATATTTAAAAAGAAAGGTGCTTGTAGGACGGGGAGGAGGTGGGTGCGAATCCACGGCCGCGCTTTTCTCAGATTAGAAATGGAACCTCGAGAGAGGGCGGCGTGTCCCGCGGCTCCCCGATTTGTTTGGGGTTGGTTTTATGGTTCTTTCTTGGAAGAAAAATTTGGTGCCGTAATTTTCTGCAAACTCGAGGGAGTAACTTATGTTCGCTATGATGTTTGCTTTGGTAACTAATCGCTAAACGCATGGAGATGAAATATTTTTAATTAAACTGTAAATTGCGGACAGATATTGATAATGAAGAAGCTGACAACGTTTCGATTAGATCCGTGACATCACCTCACGTTGGCCTGGGAAACAATCACAGCCGTTCACTTTGGCCTCGAGATGCTCTCGATAATTTTGTTTTATTTTATCCAAAACATTTCCTGAGATCGTTAATTAGGTTTCGGGTCTATTTGTTCTTCTTTCGCAGATACACCTTTCCTTATCTATGCCTCACTATAAGAAAGGGAGACACTGTTAACGTTAACATTACAAAAATTCAGAGGGATGTGGAAGCGTTTAGGGAGAGGGGAGCGATTGGAGCGGTAGGAACTGTGCGAGGTCTGCATGTAATTTTTGGCGCAAAATAAAATTCGGAGGAACTTCGTGCACCCAGGGAAAATGAGCGGAGGTGAGTACCGGATGCCTTCGGAGGCGTGATCCAACGGCGCCGAAATCTTACAAATATGTGTGTGTGTGCGTGTGTGTGTTTTAATTGCAGGAGATAAATAAACCCGCCGTGGAAATTCTGAATTTATAGGGGAAAAAAAAAAGCTCATGATATTCGCTTCCAGGGCCATACATCCAACATGCTTAGCAGATGGTCGTGATTTTAAAAGTTTCCTGCGAGCCTGCCCGGCGGCTGGGGCTGGTTTTAGCCCACGGACCGCACACACACGCACATACACGCACGGACAGTGCACACGCATCCACACACACACGGCCACGGCCGGTCCCGGACAGTAGACCCCAGGCCGGGCTCCCAGGACGCGGTCCCCCCATGAGCACCCTACGGGGGACCGCGGCATACGGGAGTGCGTGGGCGAGAGGCAGCGGGTGCCGCCCGCTCACCTCCGGGGCTGGCCGCGGGCGGCTGCGGGGCGGCGGGCACGGTCCCCACGCCCGCATCCGACGGGGGGAGAACACCTCGTCCCCTCAGGCGTCTGGGCGGGGGCGGGCAGGGCAGAAGCGGGGCCAGGCCCGACTCCGGCGGCGGGGCTCTTCGCCGCGGCCCCTCCGCGCTCCCCCTTCGCGGGAGCGGGCGGCGCCTGGGGCTGAGAGCGCAGGGCGAGGAGCGGGTACAGCGAGCAGCGAGGGAAACCTCCGCAGGCCTCGGCCGTAGAGTTGGGGGAATAGCTCCGAGACAAATGACCCCAGGGTTCAATTCCAGCTTGCTCCCGGGACGACGCTCGCCCTGGGACCGGCCCCGATCTCTATTCCCTCGACGGGATGGTGGCCCGATGGCAGCGGAACCCCCGGCGGTCACCAGGGAAGGGCCCTCGGAATTTTTGACAGGGAGAAGGTGACAGCCCCCCGTTACAGCCCTCTGTACGGATCACGCCGAGCCGGTGTGCCCTGGCTTTCCACCCCGCCGGTGGGGTCTTGGCCGGGGCAGGTACCCCAGCCCCGTCCCCCTTCTCCGTGGAAAAGAGGGGGCTCTGCCGGGGTGAGTCCCACCGCGGCGGGGACCCGCTTGCTGGCCTCGCCGGAGCCAGGCGGCTCGGCGGGGTGCCCGGGAGCTCTCGCGGGCCCCGACAGCGGAGCGGGGGGCCGGGGCGGCCTTTGTCCCGGTGCTCCCGGCTTGCAGCCCCGCCGCTCTCCCGCGGCGCGCCTCGGTCCGCCCCGTCCCTCCCGCCGCTCGGCGCCGCGCACACGCTGCACTCTGTCCGGCGTGGTTCGTTATTGTTAATGGGCGAACAATAGGCACATCTGCCCTTTCTTCCAGCATAAAGGCACCTTAGCTAACGAGGGGGGCTGACGGGTGGGCTCGCTTTTTCTTTCTCCTCCTCCTCCTTTTCTTTCTTTTGGGGGGAAAAAAGAATAAAAGAAAAGAAAACCAGCGGCATGTCCGGCTGCTGGGCGCCTCGGGGCATATGCTCTCTTTGCACCGCTGGGCACGGCCCCCAGGCCGCTCGGGGTCCACGGTGGGGGCAGGAAGGGGGGGGGGGGGGGACGGCGTTGCATGGCCCGCTTGGACCCGGCGGGATCGCAGCGACAGGGAGGGTGGACACAGAAGAGCCTGGGGAGCGGGCGAGGGCTGAGGCAGATGGGGGACCTGGCTGTGCCCGGGCGGCAGCGCCGTGGGACGGGAAGCTTCCCGGTAGGGCATCGCGGAGGAGCGACTCCCGGCCCGGAGGCTGCGGGACAGGGTGGGGGGCACACGGCCCGCGGGCGCCCCGGGGCAGGGCGGTGTTACACACACCCAAACCCCCCCGGAAGCTCCCGGTGAAGTGAGTGCGAGGAGGCTCCGCGCTCACGGAAAACGCGGAGTCACCGAAGGGGCGGGGCGGAGCGGGCGGCCCTGATACCCGGGAGCCGCCCGGCGGAGGCGGGGTGCGGGGGGCGGCCCTTTGTGCCCGGCGGGGAGGGAGGCGCTAGGACCCAGGGGGTGACGCTACGGCGCGAGGCGAGGCGGGGGCACTAGGGCCCGGGGCGGCGGCGCGGGGCAGCGCGGCACAACCAGCTCTGGGCGCCGCCGCGCGGGGCTGGCCTCCTTAATAGGGGCGGTGACGTCACGGGGGGCGTGGCGGCGGCGGGCGGGGGCGGCAGGCGCATGCGCGGCGGCGGCGGCGGCGGCGGCGCTGCAGCGGCGGAGCGGTGGCCGGCGGCGCAGCGCAGAGAGAGCCATGGCCAGCGATGGCGAGGGACGCGGGCAGACACCCGCCGCGGCCGCGGAGCCTGGCCTGAGGGAGCGGGGGCCCTAGAACCGACCCGACGGCGTCGTCCCGCAACAGGAAAAAAAAAAAAAAACAAACAAACCAAAAAACCAACAAAAAAATCCCCCAAATTAATAAATAACCAAAAAAAAAAAAAAAAGAAAGAAAGAAAGGGAAAAGCCACCAGCCCGGCAGCACCGCCACCAGCCCGCAGCGCCCGCCCGCGGGAGGAACCGGCCCGCGGCCGCCGCGAAGAGCTCCGGGACGCCCCGCCGCCCACCAGATAGATGTGCGGTCCAGCCGCCCGCACGGCCGAGGATGAACGCGCAGCTGGCGATGGAGAACATCGGCGATCTGCACGGGGTGAGCCATGAGCCGGTGCCCGCCGCCGCCGACCTGATGAGCGGCAGCCCCCACCACCGGAGCGCGGTGGCCCACCGCGGCAGCCACCTGCCCGCCCACCCGCGCTCCATGGGCATGGCGTCCATCCTCGACGGCGGCGACTACCACCACCACCACCGGCCGCCCGACCATGCGCTGACGGGCCCCCTGCACCCCACCATGACCATGGCCTGCGAGACACCCCCCGGCATGAGCATGAGCAGTACCTACACCACGTTAACCCCTCTGCAGCCTCTACCTCCCATCTCGACGGTCTCGGACAAGTTCCCTCACCACCACCACCACCATCACCACCACCACCACCCCCACCAGCGGATACCGGGCAACGTGAGCGGCAGCTTCACGCTCATGCGGGACGAGAGGGGTCTGGCGTCTATGAACAATCTCTACACCCCCTACCATAAGGATGTTACCGGCATGGGGCAAAGCCTCTCTCCGTTGTCCGGATCGGGCCTGGGGAGCATCCACAACTCCCAGCAAGGGCTGCCCCACTACGCTCACCCCAGTGCCACCATGCCCGCCGAGAAAATGCTCACCCCAAACGGATTTGAAGCCCACCACCCTGCCATGTTAGCCAGGCATGGCGACCAACACCTCACCCCCACCTCCGCTGGCATGGTGCCTATCAACGGGATCCCACACCACCCCCATGCCCACCTGAATGCCCAGAGCCACGGGCAGATCCTGGGCTCTGCCAGGGAGCAAAACCCTTCCGTAACTGGTTCGCAGGTCAACAGTGGAAGTAATTCAGGGCAAATGGAAGAAATCAATACCAAAGAAGTAGCTCAGAGGATCACCACCGAGCTCAAGCGGTACAGCATCCCCCAGGCTATCTTCGCCCAGAGGGTGCTGTGCCGCTCTCAAGGGACCCTCTCAGACCTGCTGAGGAACCCCAAGCCCTGGAGCAAGCTCAAATCCGGCCGGGAGACCTTCCGCAGGATGTGGAAGTGGCTCCAGGAGCCGGAATTTCAGCGGATGTCTGCTCTGCGGCTGGCAGGTGAGCCCGCCGCGGGGCGGTCGGGGCACGGCGGTGGGGCTGGGACACCCCCCCCCCCCGCAGGCCTGGGCAGGCCGCCCCGGTCCCTGCCTGCCCGTGAAGAGCAGCCCCGGTTTCCCCCCCACCCCGCAACCCTCCGACGTTCCGTTTCTCTCCTCTCCGGGTTCCGTGCACCGGCACCGTCCGCGCTCAGGGCTGCCAGACAAAGCCGAGCCGAGGGGCTCGGGCTGCGCACTGCGGCGACCCAGTTTTCCCCGTTATCCCAGGCGGGGGGCACCGGGCCGTACCGGGCAGTACCGGTCCCGGCCGTGCGGTGCGGGGATCCCCCCGTACCGCACGGCCGGGACCGGTACTGCCCGGTACGGCCCACGAACGGGTTGCTGGGGAAGCCTCCGTAACGCGCCGAGAGGAGTCGGTGCATTTGCTTTGTGCTGGTGGCGGCGGCCCCGGGGACGGTCGCAGCGGCCGGCGGGGTTCGGGGCCGGTGTTAGCTCCGCGTCCCGCTCGGGTTGGGTTAGGTGTGCTGGGATAGGGCTTTTTTTTTTTTTTTTTTTCCGCACAAAAAACCCCGGTATGCGAGTGGTAGCTGAGAAATGCTGTTGGCTAAAATGGTTAGATTTTTATTATTTTTTTTTTTTAAACTGGTCGTAATTATTTTTTTTTTAAAACGGTTGTCATTTTCATTAGGCCGTGGAGTTTGAATTTCTCGTGGATGCCTCTGCATGAGGGACACAGTCCTTGTCGCGGCTCCCGTATTGTCTGCTTGGAAATTGCCGTCCCGTTCGGTCCCCGTTCTCCGCCGCCGCCTCCCCGAACCCGAGAGCCTGTGCTCCCAGCGCAGAGCACGGGTTTAATATGCCGCGAGTGAGGGTTTGTTAATTAAGTGATAGGTCTCCATTAATTTGTCCCTGGAGAACGCGAGACAGTCAATCCGAGTTGGAGCCGGGGTCACTGATCCGTTTCACAGGCAAAAATAAGGGAAGGGCCAAATCTTTTCGCCTTTCCAAGGCAGAAACGGTCCTGCGCTTTCCTCTACCACGACGGTGGGAATTGGGAACGGCTTCACGACCGTGCGGGGACCCGGCTGGGCCACCGCCGTGCTCTTTGCCCGGTTTCAGCCGATCTCCTCGTTTCGGAAGCCTAAAGCGGTGGTAGGGAGGGCCCGCGGCAGGATCTTCCTCCCTGCTGTAGCCGGCCCTGCGGTGCACGCCGGTGGGAGGACGTTGTGCTCTTTGGCTTCCATTCCTGCGGAGTCAGTTTCAAAGGTCTGAGCTCTCAGAAAATGCCCTTTCCGCCTTCCCTTCCTCAACAACCACCCCACCAGGAGAAAACCCGCGTCTTGGTGGTGCTACCCAGGAGAGGAGGATGGAGTTTGTGTTTCCAATATCCCCGTAACGATCGCTAAGGCGAACTTGCTTCGATTTGGAGTGTATTTTTACGACAATTCGGTCGACCTGAATCTCCACTCATTTGCATAGATCGATACTGGAAACAACCCCTCGCTTCGGAGTCTGCTGGCATCCCCTCCCTGGCGCTGCCGGCCGGGAAGCTCCGCCAGCCCGGGTTCCAGGGCTAGGCGGCAGGGAGGCGGCAGCTCCGCCGGGGGACGGCCGCGCTCTGCCCAGCTGCCGGGTCCGCAGAGACCCATTGTTCGCTTCTTGGCCCCAAACCGCCCCTTCCTCCAGCCACCTCGCATAAACGGATCCCGGTAATCCCGTTAGAGAGACAAAGCCTCATTATTCCGCCTTCCCTTTCTGATGAATCCCGAAAGCCATCACCTTACAGAAACGGGGCCAAACTGGGCTCGCAGTCCCGGGCTAGGGGAGTATCGGGGGGGGGGGGGGGGGGCGCTGCCCGAGCGTGTCCCTGCGTCTCCCGCAGCCGGGCCGGTGCGGGCAGCGCCGGGGTCCGGCAGGTCTTCGCCCGCCGCTGCCCGTCCCGCCCGGGCGCCCGCAGCACGTGTTCATTTGCATAATGCTGCGTCCCAGCCAATGGGGGCCCCCCCCTGCCCTGCCCCGCCCCGCCGCGCGCAGGCAGCGCGCCCCGCCGCGCGCGCTGCCCGTCCCGCGCGGCGCGGCCCGCAATCTGCTGTGAAGGCAGCACGCATCGATTGCATTTTGCGCAGGTTTTAAACGTGCGGTGATCTTACTAAGCGGCAGAAATCCGCCCCGGTTGGTATTGATGTACGAACATCCATTCAAAATATCGTAAATTACTCCAGCCGACGCAAATTAAATTTCGCGTCCCAATTATGACTCACTCCCAGGCGTTTAGAGAATTATCAGTGAGATAAATACCCACAGCGGAGCCCTCGCCACCTCCTTCGTTTCTTCCCGTCCTGATTTCCTGCAGGGAAAGCGGCCGGGAGGCGGCGGGGGAGGGTGGGTGGAGGGTGGGGGAACGGAGCCGGCTTATTTTAGGCCTCACGCTTTTGCCCGGCACTTTATCTCGAGTATTTGCCCCTTCCAGCCGTCCCTGGGGGATTCCTACCTCCCAGATTACAGAAGCTCCGGCAAATAGAGGAAAAATTGGTAGTTACATGGAAGCAGGATTGAGGTCTTGACACTTCCTGGGCTGTCTCTTGAAATGTAAGCAGAACTGCTAATTGCAAGGCTGACCTCTTCCAGCCTCCATTTTATTCATCCCATCTTCCTTCTCCTCTCTGTTCTCTTTCCCTTTGTCTGTCCCCCTTTCTCTCCCCCTCTGTCATTGAATATTTATCTATTTGGCCGTTTCTCCGTTAGTTAATCTTCCCTCCCTCCTCCCGCCTTTGTTGACATCTGGACGGGCAGCGAAGGGATACCGAAAAAATAAATACTATTCAAAGAAAACGTACAGCCCTTCTGCAGCCTGCTGGGATTTAAGGGTGAATTTTTTTCAGGTCATTTGCGTACAGGGGAGGGAGGTGTAATAGGAGGGGATAAAGAAGGCAAAAACCTACTCGTCTTGTTCAGGAAAAAAAAATAATCTGCTTCGAGCCGTTTGTTATTAGAAGCGCCTCCGCCTGACGGTCAGTTGCCGGCCCCACCGGGGCGGGAGGGAAGCGCCCGAGAGAGAAACGGGGCAAAGAAACCTTCTGGGAAAGGGCGAAGGGTGTTACAAGGGACGCCAGGGGCTGCCCTGGACCTCCTGCAGGAGGGCGCAGCCTCTAAGCGACATCGTCCCAGAGGGGCCCCACCGCGGCGGCTCCACGGTCAGAATTCCCGGCCGGGATTCCCGAGCCCATCCAGGGCGGCGGGAGCCGGGCGAGGGGAGCGGGGGCCCTGGGGGAACCGCGGGTCTCGGGCGGGGAAGGCGGCACGTCCCTCCAGAGCTGCTGGGTATTCGCCTGCCGCCTGACCGTTATTTTTCATAGTTGCATCTCTTTTTCTTCCCTCCTCTTCTTTCTCCCTCCCGATGTGAATCCCGGCTAAGCTGAAGCCTTGGGAAGCCGGCGAGAGATTCTCGCCAAATTAACTGTAAAGAAATCGATACGGTAATCAAAGCGTTTTCCACATTAAATATGAATTCTAATGAACGCCGGTTGCCCCTCTCGCCCCGCCGCCCGCCCCAGCGTGCGCCGGGGAAGGTCGGGGCCGCCCCGGCCCCGGTTGCCTCATTAAGGCCCGTTTAATATTTACCCGGCGGGGACTTTCCATAAACGCATTTGCATCGGGGGGCGGAGGGCATCGACCGGGGGCTTCACCGCCGACACCCCGAGGGAAAGGCACTGCCCCTCCGCGCCCCGCGGGCCGCCCCGACGCCGCGAGGACGGGCGCGGGCCCGGCTCCGCGCACCCCGGGCGGTGAAGCGGCCGCTCCGCGGCTGCCGGCACGGTGCTGGGGCCGAGGCGAGGTATCCCCAGCCCGGTAGGACCGTAGGGCGGGAGAGCAGCCCGCAGCCCCCAGCCCTCCCCCGGGGCGATCGTGCCCGGCCGTAGCGCCCGGTGCGCGGCCGGGCGGGCGCTGGGAACCGGGCTTGTTTGCCGGCCGTGTCCTTGCGGCGGGATTGATTTACAGCCGCTCGCAGCTAGCCGCGTTTGCCCTTCGTTAATGTTTGCCCAGCGGGAGGAGGAGGAGCGGGGCCGGGCGACGGCGAGCCGCATTCCTCCACACCGGGCCGGGTCCGGCCCCGCCGAGCCTCCGCCCCCGTAGCACGACTCGGCCCGTGCTTGTTTGTTCGTTTGTTTGTTTGTTTTAATTACCCGCCGCGTGGCTGTGCCTCGCGCTCACCCTCTTTGCCGTTTGGATGAAATAGCCTCAAAACGCGGCCACTCCCGCCCGCGGGCACCGCCGGGGCTACCCCGGGGGGCCGCAAGGCCGGGCTGCGGGCGCGGTGCCGACCCGGCCCGCCGCCTCTGCCCGCCCCGACCGGCCAGGCCCACCGAGCCGCCCGCAGCCCTCGGTTCCCGAGGGCTCTGCGCCATCTACTGACCGCCGGCGGGCGGGAGCTGGCCCCTCCGGCCCGTGCACGCAGGGCGCACCGGGCAGCGGTGGCGGCGGGCTCCCACGGGCCGGGGTGCATCCTTACGGGGTGCCCTGCGCCGGTGCCCGGGCTGTCTCCGTTCTCCGGTACCCAGGGAACCGAGGGGCGAGGGCGAGCGGCGCGGCCCGGAACGGCTTCAGCACCGCGGACAGCGACCGCCGGTACGGTCCGGCCCCGCTCCCGCCACCGCCCCGCTCCCGACGCGGCCCTGCTCACGGCCCGGCCCCGGCGGTCCCGCTCCCGGGAGAGCCGAGGCGAAGCCAGCCCTCCCTTTTCGGGCCTGAGGCCGCCCGGAGCCCGGCCGCAGGAGTTTGCCCCACCGGCCGCAGGCTCCGGTGGGGAGCAGCGCCGCATCGGTTATGGGTAATGGCGGCCGGCAATTTGGGCTGCGGCGCTGCGGGGCGGGCCGGGCTCCGTCCCCCTCCCGCGGCCGTGTGCTCGGTGTGCTGCGGGTCTGCGGCGGCGGGAGCGGCTCGGCTTGGGGACCCGGTTTGGGGGTGGGCGGCAGGAGCGCGTGGGTGCCTGTACCGGCACCAAACGCGAGGTCATGCTTTGCCTCGGGCGGGCCCTCCCTGTCCCCGTAACCTCCACACAAGGGACGAGTTCGTTTCGAGGGAGACCTAGGGCGGCTCTGAAGCTTCTGGTGAAGTGCTGGTGACTTTACCCTGAAGACTCCGGGCATCGAGGGGAGTTTTTCCTGAGGACCGAGCGGGGACCCAGCGTGGCACCGTGTCGGGTACTTCCATGATCACATCGGTAAACGCAGATCCGCATTTCAAAGATAACTCTGTCCGGATAAATCACACACCGACAGAGAAGCCACCGGTGCTTCCTGACTTTCCTCGGAAACGCAGGTTGCTTAAGCCGTTTTGCTTAAGAGGAAGTCGCTTTTATGATGCTGAAAGAGTAATTTATAGGAACAATTTATTAGCTCAACGGTAGTTTTGATTTGTTCCCATTTTACGGCGGTAGGAAGTCTCAGTGGTAACATTTTCTGTACAGCCCAAATGGCAATTAAAACGCGATGGATTGCTGTTCCGCAGGTGCCGAGCAGCGCGGCGCGCTGCCGCGGAGGGCGTAACGGCGGCGGTGGCGTGTGCGAGCACTTGCCGGTGGAGCAGTAGAAATTCTGCTGCTTCAAATAGTCCCAAGTATTAAATCGGGTGACACGGCGGGGGGGGAAGGGGTCCTCCGTAGCGACTGGGGTGCAGAAGCTGCTGCAGTGAGCCCGCCCTAGGGTTACAGGTATTGTTAAGGTACAGCGATGCCGCCTACGTTGCTACGCGCGTCCTGGACCTGTCGTTAAGAAGTTACGCACCGGCGGTGCAATTAGTGCGGGCGGATTTCCCGCAGGCCCGCAGCCCCCCCTCGCCCCGCAGCGGCAGGCTGCCGCGCTGCTGCCGTCGTGCCCCCCAAAACGGAGGAGCTTCTTTACGTCATCACTGCCCTATTTCTCCTTCATTTGAGACGTACCTCGCTACTTTGAAGATATTGTCGGAATTGACCGAGGGCTTAAAAATTGGAGCCAGGGAAGCGGGAACGGGCAGGAGCGGTGCGGGGCGGCGCGGTGCGGGGCGGCCGCCGCTCCCCGGGGGCGGGGCAGGGCGGGGCGGGGCGAAGCGGCACGGAGCGGGCTGAGGAGCGGCGCGGAGACGAGCGGAGAGGTGCGGAGCGGCCGGTTGCTCCTCGGCTGGGCGGCGCAGAGCAACGCGGGTGCGGAACGGAGTGGTGCAGAGCGGCGCGGAGCAGCGCGGGTGCGGAGCGATACGGTACGGCACGGCACGGCACAGAGCAGTGCGGGCTCGCAGTGGTGCGTTACAGAGCGTCGCGGAGCAGCGCAGGTGCGGAGCAGCGCGGAGCGGTGCGCGCTCCCCCCCCCCCCCCCCCGCCACGGGCAGAGGCGAGGAGCGCGCGCCACCCAGGGGTCGGGGGCTGCCTGCGCCGCTGCGGTGGGGGGCACCGGGAAGGGCGAACACGGTTAAAATATTGATGTAGTCGCAAAAATCGTTCATTAAGGCAATTTAATCTTTGCTATTAAATGTCGTTTCAATTCATTTGGGGTAATTAAGATGCAGTTAAAGTGATTAAATTCTAATTACTTATGCTAGACAAAGAAATATTTGTCACAGTAATATGGTTAACTAAAGACCCGGCTAAAGAAATTTAACATTTACTTTTAATGATATCACGGGAAAATCAGGTGCTTTCCCCTGATTGATCCACTTTGCATCATATTCTGTAGTGGTGATGTCAGCTCGCTCAAGTGGTTACGGGTCCATCAAGGCTGTAAGTTTCCATAAAGCCCAGAATCCCAAACTGTTGAGTCAGCTCTCCTTAGTCAGATTCACTTTATTATTCCAGGGGCAGCAAATTAAGGTCACTCATTTTAATGCAGTGCACAGGGGCGAGATGTTTACCGTTCAGTCTCAGCTGGGATCTATGTGTTGGCAGGCTGATGTCGTTCAGTGCGCTTCCCATAAACGAACATATTTGTATTTCTTCTCATGTTATGAAACAACAAAAGAGGAGCGTTGCCTGGGCTTGATGACAGAGAAATAAGACACGGATCAAACAACCTCTGAGTAGATGGATGCACCTGCACTCTGAATAAGCGTGAATACCAATCACTCGAGAGAAAAGTACAAAATGCTGAATGATGCCAGGAGTAATAAGAAATAATTTAGTGTGGGTTCAGAAATTTCAGCGTAGCCCGTACTCTCTTCACTTGAAAGGGGAAACTTTTGGGGAGCAACCAATGGACTGTGTCACCCATGTAGGCTTTCACCACTGACACGTCAATGGCCTTATCCTATGGTGGGGTGAAGCTTTTTGGGAATGCTGTTTGCAGCATCAATGCTGTCTGCTGCCTGCTACAGCGGGAGCGTATGGCCATGAGCTGCCCTGACATGCAGAGGCTCTGTCTCATGCAGCACCTTTCCAAAGGGATCCCGTCTCCCAGGCACCTTTGATGGCTCCAGGACAGTGACAAGCAGGATGAGGCAGCACAGGGGACCACCACACAGCGACGTATCAGAACGAATGGCACGCAGCAGCTGTGGTCATTCATCCAGGTCAAACAGATTTACTTGCTTTTAGTTCACGTGGTGGAGTCTGTCCTCAGGTAGCATGTGTCTTATAGGCCCCTTATCTTGTTCTCATATTCTGCCAAATATGAAGTTTTTGATAATTAGGAAAGATCTGTTATCCGTGTGTCTCTTTGCACACTCCAGAGGTGTTATTCATATGATAACAATGGAGCTTATCACACTTTATTATGTATTATCATCACCATGAATTTTACCATAAACTTTTGGCTACTTGCTTCCACTGAGCTGTTGGAGCCAGCGTGATTAGAACTATCTCTGATGAACAAAGTCCTTAAGCAGTTTCAAACTCCTATGGAAATCCTGCTGGTATTTCCACCCAAAGGTAGAGCCTCCTTCAGAGGAATAGCCTCCAAGGATATTCTCTAGCTTGTATCAGTAAAGAGTTTTCACTCTCTAAAAATATTGTTGGATATTTTGTGATGCTTCAAAACCAGAAGCAGATGCTTTAGAAAGAGATTCCCAGGGTCTTAGTGGACGCAGTTCAGAGTGTAGCTGAGGCAGGTTCCAGCCTTTATAGACCTGACACAATAGAGATTAGAAGATACATGTAAGAAGAGAATTCTAAAAGGGTTTTTTTGTGTCTCTAAGACATGTCTGTACCCGTGAGGCTGGGATAGCTAAAAGACTAGATTTTGCAAGAGGAGGGAAAAAGATGATCATCACAAAACTTTTGAGAACTATCTCAAGTCAGTCTAAAATATGTCTCCTTGTCTCTCCTGTGGCACATACAGAAATGCAGGGCTTTTGTCGGCACTTCTTTGAGCTGGGCTGCATCATTTCAGCATCATCCCACCCTCATGGGAAGGGTGGCTGCTCTGAACTCACAGCAGTGAAGCTGTTGGCTTGTAAACTCCCCATTGCTTTCTGGCAACTTGCACCAGAGTCTTTGAGAGAAGCATAAAGCAGTTGTTTTTTTCTCCTACCTGTCTGAAGCAAATAAATATAATGCTCATCAATAGTAAGTGTGAGACAGTCCTCAAAACTAAACCACTCCAGTGAGGGTGGTGGTGAAGACCCCAGAGCTCTGTGCTGAGTTTACCTTCTGATGTGAAGCAACCAGAAAGTGCCTCCTCCTCAGGCAAGACTGAGCTGAGTCCACAGTCGTGAGAGACCCCCAATCCTCTTTGTTCCCCAAAGTGAGCATTTCAGCTACAAAACGTGTTCTTACAGACTCCTTCTGTCTGTAGTGTCCAGCTCAGTCTTCCAGGCACGGCACTAATTGGTGTCAAATAATGTGTCAAACGTGATGGAAATTAGCGTCATGTGAACCTGTTCATGGGGAGCTGAACCAAGACCGCTGCCTCATCTCGTACAGGGCACTCGATGGCCATCAAGTAATAATGGCTTGTGGTCAGCAGTGACCTGGGCCAGAGCTGGAAATGTGACCTGTTACCTCAGGGTGAAAGGCCCCCTATCCCATCACTGATGGCCAGCATGTGGTCTCCTCTCTATGTCAACCAGGCTCTGAATTCAGCATAGCTCGAGACATTATTGTGTTTATGTCTCTTCATTGCTGGTCTGGACTCGGTCTGGGTACAAACAGAGGGAAAAAGGGCTCCCTGTAAGCGGAAACCCACTGTGTGCCTTGGCTTCCTCCTGCATGGGGTGAGAAGACTCATGTCAAGGCACAGGTAGGGCTGTGCACTTCCCTTCCAAGAGGAGCTGTAATGGTCCCTCCTCCCTTTCCAGACACTTTGTACGGTCAAAACTCCAGTCATGGCCATTGCGTGTGCTTGTCCCGGAGCTGTGGGACCTGCTGCTGGCAGTTGATGAGTGGTGTGACCCTTCGGAGCGCATGGCCACTGCCTCAGCCTATCAGTGTGTGTGTAAGGGTACAGCGCTCTGGGTACCAGGTCTGAAACCCCCTAAATCCACCTTCTTCTTTCTCAGCATCTACCACTTCTCCATCCTGTGTCTCAGGGCGCACCTTCAGTGATGGCAACATGGTGGGCCACCAGCTGAGCTATGCCTCTTGCAGTGAGAGTGGCCCTCTGCCTTCACAACTAGCCACCAGGATTGGGGCAGGGTTTGCCCAAGAAGGATATTCCATGGTCGTTCCCCATGCGCCAGTGCCGATTTTCCAGAAAAGCAGCCAGCAGAACTTGCGGTGGTATTTTATTATGTGCCTGAAACAAACCATCAGAAAGCAGGTTTATTGAGAGTGTTACCAGTTCCGTTCTTTGCTTCTGATTTTTAGAAAGGGAAATTTGTGTTTGCCAGATACAGCTAGGCATACGTGTATGCACCAAGTGCTCCTGAAAATTGATTTATGGTAATCAGGGTTTTTTTCCTTAGGTTTTAAAAAGAAATCCACCCTCTAGGGATGAAAGACTAGATCAAGCGTCAGGGTTAACACCTGAGCTTACTGTAATCTTGACTTTTAGACTGACAGAACAGTGTAGTTCACATCACAGGTGGGCAAAATATCCTCTTCACTATCTCAACTTAAAGATGCAATTAGTGTGTTTTTATAGGGGACACGATCCTGCTCGCACCTCCAGCAGAGCAGGACAGATCCTGCCACACTGCACACAGCCAGGCACCGCAGGAGAGCGGCGATAGATGGTGGAGCTGCAGCGGTGAGACCCCAGATCTCTGCCCCGCACAGGCAACTGGGCTTCGATGAGACCTATAGACCTTACAAGGTTTGGCAAGTTAACTGGGCCAAATCCCTCGGGCAGCTTAGAAGGAACAAAGAGAGACAAAAATAGATTGATGGACTGTATCAGGAGAATTGCAAGTGTCAAAAATATCTGTTGCTCAGGGCAGAGGAAGATGGAAGTGACTGGAAGAGGCCAGAGTTCAGCAGTGGATTTATAAGGCTCCTTGTGGCACTGATAATATTACATTGTCATATCTGTACGTGTGTTGCCAGTCAGAGTGACTCTTTCTTTACCTTCTGCTTTGCTTTTTTCTTAACTAGACTTTCTTCAGGCTTTTTCACAAGGCATCACAAGGAGCATGGCTCAGCTGGGGCAGCCCAGAGACAAAGAGCACAGCTGCCTGTGGTGGGCAGCGTGCGAAGGCGGTGTGCATGCAGGCGTGGGTGCCATGGGAGAGGTGCACCTCTCGTGCCTTGGGAGTGTGAAGCACCCCACAAAGTGCCCAAATTCAGTTTTGGTGCTGTGGGAGAGGGTCGGCTCACAGCACTCACGGGCAGGGGCATGTGAAGGATAGCAGCGCAAATTACTTTTATTATCTTCTGCCACATAAAATAAAATCCAGATGAAGGTGTGTGATAAACGGGTTTGAAGACAGGCTCTGGGGAGGTTTCCAGACAAGGGTTTCAGTTGGTTTCTCTGGAGCCTCTGACTTCCACGGATACCCTTGCTGGCATTAGAGGAGGACCTGGCCCAAGCAGGAGCAGCTGCTTTGAGTGTTCCCTGGGCTGAGCGCAGGCTGCTGTCACCAGGCCGGATGGCCCCAGTTTGTCAGCATGAGCTGGCCGGGCTCTGTGCCTGCTCTGGATAGACTCTCACGTTGGAGCAGATTTTATCCCATGGTGTACATTTGTTCTCTGGCAAGCTGGAAGCTACAATTTATTATTAAAATTGATGGGCTCCAGTGCAGGGAAAACGATCGTAAGGAAACCCTATTACGGGTTTTCATTATCAACATTATTTATTTTTAAGTGCTATTAATATTCCTGAGTCTGGACGAGGCAGACGATGAGAGGTGGTATCCACCCTTGCTGCTCACAACCCAAGGCCTGGCAGTGCTATCTGCAAGGGCTCTTTGAACAATAGGAAAGTTTTTGCCCTTAATCTACCTCCGGTGAATGCTACCGGGAGTAGAGCTGAAAAGGAAACAGCTTCTGCGTTGCCTGAAAATGGTCCAGATTTTGAAGGTGTTCCCAGTCTCCCCCAGGTGGAAAAGGCTCTGCAAGCAATGCTGGGCAGAGACAGGGCCAGGGTGCTGCTTGGCAGGCACCGGGGCTCCAGCAGGGTCCAGAGTCCACACTGGGCTGGGCTGGCCTGCCCTGCTAGGGGCAGTGCCTGCCCTGGTATCGCCTCCTGGGGCTGTGCCACGGCCAACGTGGACTGAACCTGTTGTGTGTGCGTCTTCGTGTCTCAGATAAGGTCCCAAATTGCAAATGAACCAACTCAATTGAACTGAACTGAACTCACTCCTGAACCAATACATCGTTAGCCTTCATTTCAAAGTAGAAGAGCTCCAACTTGGATGTGAGGAGAGCTGTCTTTTTTCATGGGCTAAAGTAGAGTGTTTCTTCATCTGTTCCCATGGGGTATGGACCAAACCTTCCTTAGGAAACCAACAATCCTTCATGATAGTTTGTTAAAAAATAAAGTCCACATTGGTCTGCAGAAGGAAGGGATGGCTCCCAGCTTCTCCAAGGAGCACATGGGAACCTCAGTGCTTGTTTGACTGAAATGAAGTTTTATTTGCAAAATACTAAAATTGGCTTATTTGTATCACAGACTGGATAGGATTTATTTTTTTCTCTCAAGCAACAATCACTTTTTTTCTCACCTTTGTGGTGTTACTAGCAGTAATTATGTAGTCTCTGATACATCTCAAGTTGAGGAACGAGGTATGTTGTAACTCTTGGGGACATTTTCTAAGGAAATAATTGTTCAGGAATATTACATTTCAGGACATGAGCACAAGCTCAGGAAGACAATGTGTTAAGCAAGTTAGTTTCACAATAGATGGTTGGGTTTTTTATTATTCTCTATGATTTCAGTGAACTCATGTACTGGTTTGTGATTGAAAGCCCAGAGGTTTATGCTGCTAATTGAACTAGCTTTGTACCTGCTGCTGTGGCTGTGATTTGTGACAATGTGATGATTCCCACCAAAGCATCGTACAGTGCTGACTCGGATCACGCTAGCTGTGTAGTTAGGATTTCATGAAAAATGATGATCTGGACAGAGTATCCAGGTGAAAGCTGGAATTTGTGTAGTCTTAGAAAAAAGCAGGTGTAAAGCAGCATAAGCAGAAACGAAGCATTAGGCACGGCAAACACTACACAAGTTTGGTTTGTCTCCTTTTCTGCATGAGCCCGTTGGTGGGGGCAGAGCTGGAGGCGGAGGTTGTTACAGAGCTGAGCTTCTGTGGCTGCTTTCACGGGAACTTCTGATCATCAAATGGTTAGAGGTGTATAAAGGATTGAGATGCTGTTCCTGTCTTCTTTGCTTCTCATTCCTAATATTTGTCAGTAAAGAGACTATTCTTGCAAAACTATTTTTAACCCTTGAGTTATTAATATTAACTTCCAATGGGGGTGCAGAATTATTTCAATGGGCACCGATCCCCACAGTGAATTCAGCACCTTGACTTCAGCGGGGGCTTGCTGGCATGAGGAAACCTGGTTTTTCAGCCCAGAAGCTCCACAGTGTTTTAGAGGTCAGGATGTAACTTCAAAGCACTCTTCAAAGGTTTTCAGATAAAAATAACTGTAGAAGATACAAGTTTGGCATCCCAGTCCATTTGATCAATGTGTCATTGCTTATGAAAGAATGTGTAGCTGGAATATATGTTGTTAGGGAGCTCTTCAAAAGCTTCTCTTTGGAGGGGGCTGAGATGCCGGTGTCTTGGTCCCTGCCTGCCTGGGCCAGCAGAACATGCCTTTGCATCTCCTGAATCTTGCCATCTGATCTGCCCAGTTGCTGTTTCTCTGAGTGCTATGGTGGATGACTATTTTCATACCTCCCTCAAGCAATTAAACCCCGCACCAAGGCTGGCTCTCAGTAGCAAGAAAAGATGTAGGAGGGACCTTTGTAAAGTAATTTGCTGTTTTCTTTCCAATAACTGTGGAATAGGTGGAGACACTGCACAAAATTCTTCATATAATCAGCACTGATCTCCACAGAAATCAGGACTAGATGGGCACAGAGACAGAACATCCATATTGCCTTCAGAAATACATCTCTAAATCAGCACCAAAGGACATTGTTAGAGAAAAAAGGGGAAACGGACAACTTCAGACTCTTGAAAGTGAGACTGAGCAATCTGTCCTCCCAAGGAAACCTTTTATCCTAGGAAAATGCTGATGAGATGAGCTGGCAGGCAGTCAAAGGCTGGCAGGGGGATCCAGGAGTTGCTCTCCCAGCCCTGTCAGATCCTACCTGGCAGGTGATCTGCAAGGCAGATTTCAAATTGCAAGCGCCCTTTAACAAATGTAGAGCAAAATAACATTCAGAAAGGGAAAGAAGGGATGATAGATGAAATAAAGTGAAATTCTATAAGGAAGATTTACTATACCATTGTTCTTCATGTCAAAACATGGTTTATTTTGCTCAGAATACATAATCATCTGGCTTGTAAGACTGTAGTAGCATCCTAGTTTCTCCCAGTTCCTTATTTCTCAGCCAATGAAAAGCTACAGAAATGGATTGACAAGAAATAATGAAGATAAAAAAGGTGGGCAAGGTTGACTTTAGAGCTCAGTGAATTTCCACTCTACCTTGTAGGGATATTACATACTTAAATTCCCAACACTAATGGGTGTTATCACAATGTGAGGTCTCAATAATAGCATTTGCTGAGTTTTAACAGACAACAACAAAGGTATTTTCTAACTTCTATTCCTTATTTTTTTTTTATAATTTATAATAAGTTAAAAAACTAGATGTCACACATCCTCTCCAGATTTGGAGGCTGACATGAACGGTCCTTTTTCCCCTCGTTTGTCCTATATCGCGTGACATGTGCTCCTGTGCCAACTCTAACTGTCCTCCCCTTTCTTCCAGCGTGCAAGAGGAAAGAACAAGAGCACGGGAAGGATAGAGGGAATACACCCAAAAAGCCTCGGTTGGTCTTCACGGATGTCCAGCGTCGAACTCTACATGCAATATTCAAGGAAAATAAGCGTCCGTCCAAAGAATTACAAATCACCATTTCCCAGCAGCTCGGGTTGGAGCTGAGCACCGTCAGCAACTTTTTCATGAATGCACGGAGGAGGAGTCTGGATAAGTGGCAAGACGAGGGCAGCTCCAATTCAGGCAACTCATCTTCTTCATCAAGCACTTGTACCAAAGCATGAAGGAATAACCACAAACTAAACCTCGGTGGAAAAGCTTTAAAAATAAATAAATAAATAAATAAAGACAGACCAGGACCTCAAGATAGCAGGTTTATACTTAGAACTATTTGAAAAAAATGTTATTTATAAGTCCAAAGAAACCAAAGACTTATTTCACCTGCATTATGACTTTGTTCTAAGACACACACTTTAGTAGGACGACGACTTGCAAAAAATAGAGGGAAAGAAGAAAACGAAATGGATGGGATGAAACAGAACGCAAAGAGAAGAGAAGCAGACCACTGGTCTTACACCTTCGCCCATGATCATCTTCACCGTACTTGGCTGTTTAGTGGTTTGGAGCATAGTGATTTCTTGTCATTGAACGAACATCTCTTCAGATATGGCTCTTCATTTCCACAGCGATTGCCACGAAGGTGTATAGTGTATCCGTACTGCGTACACGCCGGTGGTTAGGGACTTAGTCAGGGCTGGTCTTCAGAGAGGGTTGTGCCATGGCATGACCAACAAAGCGTGGAGTCGTCTGAATGCATTTGAACGGTAGTGTGATTTTTGCTGTTTCATGGTTTGAACTTAACCAGTGCAACGCCTGGAAACAAGTTCAAACTAGGCAAAGAAATTTTGAATGGTACCTAAACCAGTGCATTCTCTTTGTTTGTTAAGGAATGTTCAGATTTAAAAAAAGGAAAACTATTCCATCCATAAAAAAAAAATCGACTAGCTACCAAAGAACACATTTAATAATTATATTGCAGGTATTTTATTGCAATGATTTTAATATTCCAAAGCTATTTTTACACAAAATACTATGTAGAGTTATAGGTATAAACTAATCTAACTGTATAACACATAAAACTTGTAATCAAGACTGTTATTTGCAATTAGTAAAACCACATTATTGTTTCTTTCCATGATTGGCAAGAAAGAATGTCATCCGAGGAGATCGCAGCCCCTGTCGGAGCACAGGTACTGATTATGGGATGCTGCTTCCATTGAAGTCAGTCAGCCTTTTTGCCACTGACTTCAACGGGAGCAAAAAAAAAAAAAGGGGCTGTTAGAGCCATGTGTAAGATAGTGTGGTAGCTATTGTGCGGGCGTCCCCTCGTTACACTCTCCCAGGCTGATGTTGCTGGAAGCCTGTTGAACAGCGAGCGCTCTTTGCAAACCGCGCACTGTATATAAACACAGCTCAGCTCTGCCATCTAGCCTGCAAACAGGAGACCTGAGGCATTTTGTATGCAAAAATGAAAAGAACTGCGAAACGTAAAACCACAGGGCTCAGCACCTGATCAATACTCATTGACATTAGTGAGCTTTTTTTTACCTATTGACTTTACTAGGCAAAGGCATAGCAATAGCTTTGAAGGCTGGCGGTCTTTTCCTATTGAAAACAGTGGTACAACATCAGTTAACGTTGGTGGGAAGAGCTCCAGCAGGAGCGCCGGTAGTGCTTTTGGCAGACCAAATCGTGGGGCCTCTGAAGTCAATAGCAAAATTCCCCTGACACCGATACAGCCTGATGTTTTGTGGCGTCGTACCTGTGTGTTGCAGGCTGAGCTTTTGTCCTGTGCATTCTTTCTTGCTCATCTATTAATCAGGATAATGCATGAAATACTTTGTAAAACTTTTCAGTTTGTAGCTGAAAAGCTTTAAATGCTCTGTTGCTAACAGACCCATAGAAGAGAAATAATCCCATTCCTACTCTGATAAAGTTAAAAAGAAAAGCGTGCAACATCTGCATATTAAATTTTAGTGTAAGGGGAGAATAGACTTTAACAACCATACATGTGCCTGTTAGATTTCTAACTGGTGTTTCAAATTACTGTAGCAATTCTGCTAGGTATATTAAATTCCAAAGTAATCAGATATGCAGGTATAAGCCCAATGCAAGAATTAGAAATAGGTAATCTTACTTACACCCTTTTTTTAAATAAAAAAAAAAAAATAGAGAAAGGAAAATTCAAGGTAAACTAGAATCCAGCCACCATCAAAAATAGCAGATACTGGTTTTTGGGATGAAGCCCGCTCAAAATCCTAGTGCCACCCAAGTTAAGCAACTTTGTAGCACCAGTTATTTCCCAAGAGGACAGGGTCTAGTCAAGGTTCAGGGTATACAGTTAATTTCCAGTAAGTATTTAGAATACAGCTGAACTATCTCTTTATTAAAATAAAATGAAATAAACCCAAGATTTTTGGCACTGAATATTTCTCCACATTTCCATATATTAAACCCACTTTAAGACTGACAAAGCAATTGTCTATGAAAACGTAATCTAATCTGTGAGTTTTTTAAGTCTCTAGCTTACCTTAAATTTTAGCAAGCTTTCTTTTAAAATGTTCCATCCCCACAGAGACATTATTGACATGGAAACATTAATAAGCTCACGTATAAAGTATCTTCTGAATGCAGTCTCATTAGTGTAAGGTTAATAAAGGACAGTGATAACTACTGTTTTAATTTTTTTCCAGCAAAACACTGCTTTGTAACGTACCTATAGTTTAGAAAAGAAAGCCTTATTTATTTAAAACTTGAGAATTTAAAAATGCAGGGAAATTCAAAGTACATTGCCGCATTTTTTAGTATTTCCATTGTATTGTCTTTAGAGACTACTTGCTGAAACCAAAGAGAACTTTCATACCAGCATTAAATTTGCACCCAATATGCAATTTCAGGATCTCTGATACACACACACGCAAGCCCCCGAATAGGTCTGTGTATATATACATGCACACACATTTTAACAGGGTGTATGTATGTATACATGCGCACACATTATGTCACACACACTAAAACTGATGCACAAGTTATAGATTTTAAGTCTTTTGGGTTTTTTTACATGTCTGTTTAAGTATTATATAAACCTTTTGATTTTTTTTTATAAGCCATTAGGAACAAAACCACTCTTCCCATAAGCAATATGCGCCTCATACTCTGAATAGGCAAAGAACACACTTTTCTTTGATTCTTTTCAAACCATGAAGCAAATAACGATGGAACTGCTCATTCTACCTGTAAAGCTGTTTTACCTCTGAGCAGACTGCCCAGCCGCACCGACTGAAGCACGGACAGGTTACCTGGTGCTCCCTGGCATGGATCATCGCCATCCCTTAGCAGGGCATCCTTAAAGGGGAGCTTCTTTCTAATGCTGCGCTTAACATCCCACAGGAAAGCCTGTCTCTCGTATTCGTGTTAGTCTTTTGGTTCACTTCATTCCTGACAAAATGGAAATTAGCTTCAAATTCAACAAAAGGACCTAAAAAATCTGCCAGGAAGGGTTAGGAGAGGGAGCAGAACCTGAAACAATTTGGGAGCATCAGGAGATGGGGCTCCATACTGAGGTGACTCGTGGGCGAGAGGGCTTTAGGAACACGCATTCGGCTCATAGGCTGCATCCAACCCTGACCGCAGTGACCCACGAGGGGAGGCTGGCCAAGAGGTGAACTGTCTGCATCCATCCCCATTGTAAATGGCATTATTCACTTTCCAGGAAAAAAAAAAAAAAGAAATTAAAAAAAATAATTCAGACCACCCCATACCACTCTGTTTGCCCCCATGTTGCTTTCCAGGGGCCTCAGCCTCCCCTCCTTACTCAGGTAAAGCAAACCCAACCAGAGCGAGCAAGCCAGCAACAGGGCTTTTGCCTGAGAATTTGCTCCTGCTCCGACCCATGCCAGAAGCAAATTCCCAAGCAGCCCAAGTGGCCGGGGGTGCCCCAGGGCTGCTTGCGGGCACCCCTCTTCTCCTAGATGGATTTCAGGACACGGCTGCAGGCGCTGCCCGGGGGGCTCAGGAACACCACTGAGCTTATACCAAAGAGTCTTAGGACACCTCTCCTCACCTGAGTTGTAAACAAGACATTTTTACCCCTAAAAAATGGTCCTTCTTTCTACTACTCTTCCTCCTATCCTCCTCCTCTTCCTCCTCCTTTGTACATAAGGATGAAAACTATGCATTTAGCAAACAAAGAGAAAGCACTTACCCTTTTCTATCTCGCTGCGTTTGGGTGCATTCAAAGGCCCAGGGGCTAATTTTGAGACTTTGCTTAGCCTCCTGGTTTATTATTGTGGTGTGGTTAGCTTTACAATACATTTGGTAACTATTTGCTAAAGACAAAGAAGCAAAAGGTAAGGAATAGCTACTTCCACGTGTTAAAAAAAAAAAAAAAAAGAAAAAAAAAAGAAAAAAAAGTGTGTAAAGATCTACTATTTATAGTGTGAACCAAAGACGCTACCTCACTCGATTTCCATTGGTGATTTTAATCACATTGATGATACCAAAGAATACCAAAGATTTTTCATGCACGGCCTCAGTCTGGAAAGGGAACTCATCCTCCTTCTTACCCCCGTACCCCCGACTCCCCTTCCTCACCTCCACTCAGTGTGTAACTTTGTCTTCATTCTTAATGGTAATGCTAATAACCTGACGAATACTTCTCTTGCTACAACTGCTACTACTGACGATGATAAGGATAATAATAATAATAATAATAATAATAAAGCTCTAGGCAAACATGTTGCAAACTTTGTAAACTCATAGGACGAGTGCCTTGCTTGAACCAAAGTGTTAAACCGCTGTTGACCTCTTTATCTCTCACCTTATACTCTTTGAATACCTCAGCCTGTTAGAAAGGCCACTAATGAAAAAAGGAATAATTCTTCACCGTGGTGCTTTTTGCCGTGCAACCATGCAATGAAACTTTCTTTGATACCAAAGGAAAATGTTTTTTTCCACTTTCTTGCTGACAAACCAAAGGTTCCCTCGTCTTTCCCCCAAAGCAGCTTGAGTCCCTCAGCCCAGACAGGCCGTGCATTGCTTTTACCAATTCCTCCAAATACCTCATAGTAATAAATCTTTAGGGTTATGTTGTATAGAGAGTCTATGTGATAACGCAGAACTTACTAGTTTGATAATTGTTAAGGTTACTTAAAAAAAGCTTTATAATTCTTATTTATTTTGTAGGGGCTGTTTTGTTTGTGTATTCCTTTTATATTGTTTGGTTGGGTTTCTTCTTTTTTCCTTTTTTTTCTCTGTTATACTCAAGGAAGATCTTATTCCTGGGAATGTTTCAAAGTGGGCAAAGATCGCCGTTTGCAATGAATGCAAGAAAGGGAAACGTGGCTTTGATTTCTTTTGTTTCAACTAGGATGCTTTGTGTTTGCTAGTCGACGTTCTTTTCACAGGGTAAAAAAAAAAAATATTCTCTGCTGTGATAAATGGTTCCTATTTTTTCTCTATAATGTGCTGTGATTTTTAATTTAATTACATTTTGTATACGCTTATTTAATCACTGCTTTAATTTATGACTATGTAGTTTAAAAAAAATAATTGTATATAGTAGATTCAAAAATGGCCAAAGCTTTATGTTACAATCTCTTCATCCTTGATGCCGAGATGAACTGAAGGAGAGTGCTTCTCTTGACTGCAGGGTGTATCTTCAGCCTTGTCTTGGCATGCACTTCCACCCGTGTTACAAACACTGCCAGGTTATCCCCCCGGGCCTCCCTTCCCCCCAACTTGTACATGCCAAAATGAGTGTTTCAAGGTAGTACTTTTGTCACTTAGAAAGCAGAAAGGCATTATTAGTGTGTTTTTCCTTTAATTTATTTGTCTTTTTCTAGAAAGGTTGCTTTGCGGGTAAGACCCGCACATCCAAAGAATTTAAAAGTTGTTTAATGTTTAAAAGCACTGGCATTTGTGAGAGACTTTGCTGAGTTTTTTGTTTTCCTTCGCCATTCGCACGGGTAGCGCAAGTAGCGGGCGTAAGCCTTGGGAGAAAAGCGATCTTGAATCTGGAACCCTTGCTCACGGAAAGACCTTTGCCAGCCTCCCGAGTACCCGTGGGGCTCGCAGGGGACGGCCGAGGGGTGGCCAGCAATGGGATGGAGCGGGCCAGCCCGACTCGGAGAGCACTCGAGGGCTTGAGCCACCTGAGGGCCACTGCCGTGTCACCTGCTCTCTAGCCAGGGCCCGCGGGTGGGGACGGGTTGGAGTCCATGGGGCGCAGCCGGGTCCCCGCAGGAGCTGCGGCCGCATCCAGGCTCAGGGACCACGGCAGAATGGCGGTGGCCCGGCTGCAGGCGAGTTGGGGGGACCAGTGCAGCATCCCTCCCAGGGAACTGGGTGCTGTGCCTGCCCCCACCCCCTCTGCAGCTCCAGGGAGGAAAAAGCAGTTTTGAGTTGAAAAGCAGAAAAAAAAAAAAAAAAAGAGTAATGACAATGATAATTCTGCAAAGCTGATGATGGCATCATGGCACAGAAAATAGGATGCCACTCACCTGTATTTTATTTTGCATAAAGAATAGATTCTGTTTCAGCTAAATGTTGTGTACTGACATGGTTTGTGATGGCTGTAAATATTTCCTTTCCCTGCAGAGTAGCTGAGCTCCAGGTGTACCTTGTTTTCCTTTGGGGGGATAGCGGAGGGGTTGAGCGAAGGAAAGACAAGGGCAGGGTTTGAGCTTTTTGGTCCGAAGTTACACTTTCTAGGTACATTTTTATACTTCAAGTATTGAAACGGGGCAATAAAGACGCTCTGAAATGCAGGATCATTAAATGGTCTGTTGGTAAGCATTGGCTAAATGTCTGCTTTTAATGCATAAACTAACGCCGTGCAATGAGCTACACTTCACGTGGAGGGGGGAGACAAAGTATTAGTCCGCGAATCCCGCAGGAGCCATCACACACTGGACAGCACTGTACTTAGGAAGACACGGTTTCTTTTCCTGTTCCTAGTTTGATTTTCCTCGGTCTGTTCTGCATTTGTTGCATCCTCACTGTGGAACCGCGTTAGTTTTGCAGTCTGAACCAAACAACAGTGTTAAATGAAAATAAACGTTAAAGCATTGTCTTTTACTTGCTTTGGTAGTTGTCTTCATCACCCCCTGCCTGCAGTCCAGTCCCAGCTGAGCCGGAGCCTGGGTCCCCCTGTCCCCCCAGCCCTCCCTAGGTCCCCCCAGCTCCGTGTCCCGTGCCGCCCCCCAACCTTCCCCTCGGCTCCAGCCGCCGCCACGCAGAGAGGGCGCAGAGACAATCACAGGTCCCCGATCCGTAGAGGTAGGCAATCTGCCAAGAGCGAGAGGGAGTTCTTCCAGAGCAATGAAACAAAACCAAAAAAAGAAAAAGAAAAAAAAAAAAAAAGAAAAAAAAAAAAAAGGAAAACAAAGCGAAGATTTTGATAAAAGACAACTTTGCTGTCATTTTTAGTTTGCCCGTTAGGAAGCAGTAGTAGTTTATGCGTTGCATCTGCATTTCAGACTAAGTGATTATTGTACCTAATTACAGTTGATTGCTAATATTTCCTCAATCTCTCTTAGTCAAGCGCTTCTTCTTCTGTATTTTTGTGTGTAGCGACGACAAGTGTAATGCGTTAGGCATTATTCTGGTTTGGTTATGAGTATCTCCTGTACTGCGTTAAGATTTCCTTAAGTTACTTTTTTTAAGCTTTGCTACTGTTCTCACTTTATGCCGTGCAATATCATCTGCTGTGTTTGCTAAGCAAAAAAAAAAAAAAAAGAAAAAGAAAAAAAAAAGAAAAAAGCAAGTGATGATGTCATCATGCTTTTCAGTGTTACAATGTTTCAGCGTTTATGTAGTCACAAAAATGTAGTAAATAAAAGGTTGGATTTTCCAGCACTTTAAATTTAGACATTTCTTGCCTTCTTTTGTTTCTCAGGGTGCAGCCACAAGGCACCAGGCTGAGCCGAGGGGAGCGGGGGAGCCCCGCGGGCAGTGTCACGGGAGGGAGAGACATCCACGGGGAGGGGAGGACATGAAATGGCACCTCGGGCCTGTGTCTTCTTCCCTCCAGCCGTGTGGAGGTCTGCAGCCCCCGTCGCCCCCAGCAAACACCCCCACGGCCCCTGGGGTCCCCAGCCCTGTCCCAGCTCCAGCCATGGTGCCCAGGGGGGTGGGCTCCAGGGGACGCGAGGGCTGAGAGTCCGCAAGGCGAGCGCAGTCCATACCAGATGAATTTCTCTAATTGAGGGAAAAAACATTAAGAAAATAAGTGAAGCAAATAATCCTGGTTTCCTTTATATCGTCTAAGGGTATGGATGTCACCAAACTAATTCACAGAGGTGTTTCCTTTTGTGTGATGGAGTCCACCTCAGGCCCGCAGGATCAATATTTAATTGTTTAAAGGGATATTGTATTCCTTTCCTGTCACTGTTGTTAATGCCTCCGCGCTCTGTAATCCCATGGGGTCTTTTCCCGGGGATCTGATCAGAGAGATTACCCATCACTCGGGAGTGGTGGGAGGAGAGTCCCCAGCAGTAAAAGATTCAGCAATGCATTGAGCCATTTTCTCTCTATCTCCTAATGAAGTGATGAAGCGTGTGCCACAAAATTTAACAGGGTTTTGTGGCAAATCGGGTTGCACTGCTGAGAGGAGGATTAAACCTTCATCTTTGTCCCATAAATCACGGCATCAGCTACATTTATTCTGATGGATGGTCTGGACTCTACTGACAATATTTTATCTCTGGAAGTGCCTGCAGCCTGTGCCCTGATGTGCAATTTCTTTTCAGTGCTTAGCCGAGAGAGGCACCGAGCGCATCTGTTGGGAGGGTTCCCCTGGGGCTTCGTAGCCCAAGACCATGCCAGAACCCAAAGCATCACCAGCCACCCATCTCCAGGGCAAGCACAAAGGCCACGGGGAGATGGGAAGCCTGTGGGACTTGGTCTCACAGCATCGTACTGGCCAGGCCTGGGATAACTTTGCGCTGACTCAGGTTGGGAGTTCCATGGAATGGTGCTGGCCGTGGCCATGGTGCAAAGCGAGGGTTCCAACACCCCTGGCCGTGTGTAGCACCCTCACCTGGAGAGAAAAACACCTTCAGGGAGATGGCAAAATGCTTTTTCTGGAAAAGGTAATCTGGTGATGCCTTGGGGTTGAAGCCTATCAGGCAGCTGTGGGCACCATCTCTGAGGTTCTCATGCCACAAGCTAAGGGAGGACGAGGGGTAGCATGCGAGCAAAGCCTGGTGCAGTTGCAGCAGGTCCCGTTGCTGTGACCTCTCTCTGCACCTCCCATCCCATCTTTCCATCTCATGTAGGTGATTTTGGTCAGCAATTTCCTGGCCCCAGGCACTGGAAGGTGGCCCCTGGGATGCCCCCATCCCATGCAGCAGCTTTCTGCCCCGTGTCCTTGGGCACTGCCCAGCCAGCCACAGGCAGGGATGGCTGGGGTCCCCAGGAGCCTGCAGAGCTTCCTTACTTCCATATGTTAGAGCTTTAGATTTATATTGGAGTTATATTTAACTCTTCTGTGCACACCCTTTATCTCAGAGTACTGGGGGAGCCAGCTGGGATTCCTGCAGGTGCCCAACACCCAAACACCAATATGAGCTTCATAAACTTTGTTTTCCGAGCACTAGTAGAAACTGAGAACCAGGGACAGCAAAGAGAGTGGTGGAAAACAGTTCCCCAGCACAGGGAGAGAAGTTGCTCTTGCCTCTGTTCCACCTAGACCCTCCCAGGGACAAAGACAGTGGCAGCAGCAGTGCCTGCCCTGCCACCAATGCTGGCCTCATGCAATGTAACAGCGGGTGAAGGCAGCACGGGCTGCGCAGGCAGCATGGGTGATGCTGCAGCTGCAGCTCATTTACATGTGATTAACCCAGGCACATAAAGGCTGCCCGCGCTGAGTGCCCCCTACTTTGGCTGGAGAAGCTGTGCCTGGTAAGGGGGTCTGGTGTGTTTGGGGGAAAAATATGGGCTTTGTGCTCAGATTTAAGCCCTTTAGGGCTTTGTGTTTGCACGCGTGGGGTGATGGTGATTTGGGTGCCCTGTGTGGGATGGGGCGGTGATGCTGTCTATTATAAATTATAATTGATTATTATAAATTAACAATAAGTGCTAAAAGCCTAAAGTGGGGGCATGGGGAGGGCTAATGAGGCTGGGGACAGGGATGGAGGGATGTGCTGTCTGCGTGGCTGGGACCCATAGCAGGGCCCACCTCGATGGCAGGGGCAGGGAGGTCCATGGCAGACTGGGAAGGGTGGCTGTGCTGGGGCTGCCTGGAGACTGGGACAAGCCTGGAGCAATTTGCTCCCTATTAGGGCACTATGAGTGCTGTGGGGGCAGCTGAGGCTGTGAAGTGGGCTGTTATTCTCCCTGGCAGACAGTCGCTGCTCGGATGGGGATGGCAGTATTACACCCATGCATGTGGGAGCCAGGGTGCTGTAAGTTATTGCACAGGAAAAAAACAATTTGTAAAAAACCAGCCTATTCATCAAGCAAAATAATTTCCTGACCAAGGTCAGTGCCCAGAATTTGATGCTCAGTTATACTTTTGGTACTAATTCTCACTTAAAGTTAAAGATGATCAAGAGAGAAAATTAATCCTTGTTATCAGCTTCCTTAGGAAGAGCTACTGCAATGCAAAATATAAACGTTTTGGGCAAGTGAAAGCCACAGTGGCTGCTAATACATAAACCACACACAGCTCAGGATATCAACTGAAAACAGCTGCCAGTGGGAAAAGTAGTGAGGAGAGCTGTTGCTGCATGCTCTGCCCTGGGCACATACTGCTGTCCCCACTGGTCAGGCAGATGGACCTTTGGTCTGACTGAGGGTGGCCATTCTTTTGTTTTGGTTTCCTTATGAACAAAATACAACCCAAAACTGAGCAACTGTGCCCCCAGAGCAGCCCTGCTTAGCCAAGCTGTGCCTGAATGGGTAGGCAGGGCTGCTTGAAAGAGCTGCTGTGATGTGTATGAAAGGATTAATGAGCCTTTTCCCTGGTAAGGGTGAAAAAACTTTTGGATGTTTGAAAGTGGAAGCCAGATATAAGCTGGTAGCCAGTGGCCAGGCTACATAGCTTCATGTGATGATGGCCAAAGCTTTTATGTCTTTGATGTCACCTGCAGGCTTGGGCTCCTGACATGCTCGTTGCTGTCCCAGAGAACTGGAGCTTAAAGCTTTCTCCTGCTGGACAAGCACAGTGTTTTGAACTGCTTAGCATGTGCCAGGAACACAGCCTGGTGGTTCAGTGCAGTGTGACTCTGCCTTGCTGTGCTCAGCATGAAGGGGCTGGGTGAGAGGCAGCAAACCATCTTTTTATGAGCTCCCACAGTCCTGCATCCAACTCTGGGGCTCCCAACATAGGAAGGACATGGACTTCTTGTAGTGACTCCAGAGGAGGCCCACAAAGATGATCAGAGGGCTGGAGCACCTCTGCAGTGAGGACACGCTGAGAGAGTTGGGGCTGTTCGGCCTGGAGAAGAGAAGGCTCTGGGGAGAACTCATAGCCCCTTCCAGTACCTAAAAGGGGCTACAGGAAAGATGGGGAGGGACTTTTTGTCAGGGAATGTAGCGATAGGACAAGGGGTAATCATTTTAAACTGGAAGAGGGTAGGTTAAGATTAGATATTAGGAAGAAATTCTTTACTGTGAGGGTGGTGAGGCACTGGCACAGGTTGCCCAGAGAAGCTGTGGATGCCCCATCCCTGGAGGTGTTCAAGGCCAGGTCGGACACCGTTTTGAGCAACCTGGTCTAGTGGGAGGTGTCTCTGCCCATGGCAGGAAGGTTGGAACTAGATGATCTTTAACATCCCTTCCAGTCCAAACCATTCTATGATTCTTTTGGCAGAGGATGCTTCCAAAACTTGCCAGTGGTGTTGGTCTGTAAGAGAGCAGGGACTATGAGATGAGGGGAAGGCTCATGGCTGTGGCAGGAGGTTGTGCGAGACCCCTTCCCTGCAGCGGTGAGACCTCTGCAAGGGGCTGTTGGCAGGGAGCAGTGGCCTCTCCCCCAGCAGCATGTGCCCCCTGGGGTGACTTGGCTACAGAAGCAACTGTGTTCATGGCAAATACCCCTGGTGATGTGGGGACGAGGCTAGTGAATTACTCAAATTACTGAATCTCCCCAGTGGTGCACAGAGATTCAATCTTGGCATGGCATTAAATCAAGTCGGTGACATAGATCAAAGGATACCGCTTTAATCACCTCGTTAGGCCACAGACATCATTAGTTACTCATTATGATGTGTTGATACCAGCTTTCTCTGTAACACAGTTATGTACACTCGCTATCAGACATTTTTCTCATCAAACGGGATGTCAATACCTTAACATCTTAATGAGTTACAGTCAATATCCATTGCAATAAAGCTCGTGTTTTCTCATGATTTCATCTACCCTTAGGGTTTTGATTAAAATGGCTGCTTTTTCCAGGTAATTGATGGAGGAATTATGGAAATTCCACGTAGGAATGAGTACATGCTGCTACGCAGGCTCCAAAAGCCTTAGGTTGTCTCCAGGTGCTTTAGAGACGACAAGGGAGTTTGCTATTTTAATATAGATTTTGGATACTCTTGCTTAATTCTTCTTTCCCAATCACTTGTCAAACAGTTTTAGTATCAAATAAAGTAATTAAAATATCCAAGAGTGTATTGGAAAAATGTTACAAGCAAATCATTGGTTTGCAACGGTCTGAGAATAAGTGCTGCTGCCAGGTGAACACTGGTTCAGACGAGCATTCACAATAGTGAGGTTTTCTGATTTACTGCTTTGGAAAAACATGAAATCATCTGCAGGAACATGAAAGCAGCCAGAAGAAGCTGTAGTGTTATTTCAGGCTCAGGTTTAGCAAGTGTAACTCCACAGAAGTCCACAGTTTTCCAAGCTAGGGGTAAGGCAGCATCTATTAGGCAAAGCAGGTTTTTTTGCCAAGTGAACTGTGAAGGAGCTTGGCAGTGTACTGGGAAGGAGAAGTCTTGAAGGTTCCCCAGATCACTGCCCACCTTTTATTTTTCCTCTGAGAAAAATGTTCGTGCATCACCAACAGAAAGAAATTAAATAAAGGAAGATGAAGCAGTCGCAGCAACCAGCAGAACTGCCCTGTTCCCCCACAGCTTCCTCTACTCAGATGGACAAGACCAGACATCAAATAGGGCTGTGCCCAAAAGTGACTTTCACTTCACGCAGCCACCAAGGTTAGTTCTCCCTGCCTGGACCATGCTTCATCTGGGTCCTGTGTTAGTCCCTGTTCTGACTAGCTCCTGGTGAAGCAGTAAGGGTGGGCTTTTGGCTCCTGTACTTACTTTCCCAGGCTGGCTGTGACTGCACTCGTTGTCTGCTCTTTCTGGACTGTTTTCACAGTCTTTGTCTTGTTAAGTTTGGGAGAAACTTGTCTGCCTTTTCTCTGAGTGCTGGTGTGACAGTGTTACAGAGGGAGCACTTGCTATATGCTCAATGTGCATCTACTCCTGCTCACCACTGCTGTGTACTAATGCAAACCCTTTTTCCAAGTACTGTCAAGCAAGCTCTGACCTCTTGTATGTCACTAGTTGCAGTTTCTTAACCTTTTCTGCCTGGATGGACTTAATCGCTGATTACACATGGGCAGTTACATGTAGGAAGACCTTGATTATGGCATACTTATAGATAAGCATCCTACTGTGTGCAAGATCTTCCATTACCACAACTACACTGCTCCTGGCTCTGGGTTTTTAACCCTGACTGGTAGCAGCTGAAACTTTGCTACTGTGTTCTCTGGGTAAATCCATGGATCTTACCCCGAGCACCTTCTATTCTCTCCAACTCTGACGTATCCAGGGCCATTTTTGCTGTGTGGTCTCTTCAGACTCCTCTATTTTCTTGGTGGCCAGGATGCCCTCGATGCCACCCTGTCTCCTTTCAACCTTGTCCACTTGCCCTGTGGCCCCATAGGAGGATGTGGACTTAGCCTCCGGGAGCAGTCCTGCCTCTAACAGGCAGGAGCGAGGTGTCTCTGATGGTTATCAAGGACCTTTGGCTTGTCACAGGTTGCCAGCTCGGTTCTCCTCTCCTTCAGCCTTCTGGAGACATTATTCTTGTGGGTTTGGGATGGGGCATTCTGTGCTGGATTCACAGAGTATACCCACCTCAACAGCTCAGTGTATTCTTAAGCGTGCCACACAAGATGAACAGCAATGCTATCCCAGTGTACTGCACACTTGGAAACATCCCAGGGCATCAAGGGAAAGGAGGGGAAAAAACCCCAGAACCTCAAGCTTTGCGACTGGGGGGTGGCATTGCTGGACTGCCCCAGCAGGCATCACGCTTCCTAGCCTTATTGCAGAGCATACAGATCAAAGTCAGCTGAGGGAAGGCTCTCCAAGTTATGTAAGGTGAAGGGCTCAAACCAGGTGAGTGAGGATGAGCCTCAACAAGTGGCAAAACCTTCCACTGGTATTACCAAACCCCGAGTTCTCATCTTCTCTTCTCAGTCCTCTACTGTTCCTGTGGGCAGGGGCAGAGCTCTGGACCCCTCTCCTGCCTTGCTGCAACCCTTCCACTTCAGCTCACTGGGACAAATCCTGGCTCCATGTAGGTCTTCATTTGCCTGCACTTTGACCTCCGACTCCTTATAAAATGTGTAAGTGTCTTACTAAAATACAAGTAGCTTCAGTAATTCCCTTTTAAGCAAATCTCCATGATATTTGATTCTTCTCCTAATGACAGACCTAGGGCTGCGGTTTGGGACTCTAAAGCCATGTTCAGATTGCCTTTTATTTTAAAAACCTCTTTTATACAGGAAAAGACAGCAGAGGTTTCCTGGATCTAATTTAAATCCTGGATTAGACATTTCTTTACTCTTTATGGTAGTGAAAAACTGTGTGGTGGTTGGATTCACAGGAATAAGAGAAAACTTGTCATATTCTTAGCAGTCACTGAAAATAGAAAATGAGCTGTTGTGGTTTGTGTTGGAAAATACCATCTGAGCTCAGCAGCCTGGAAAGGGCGAACCCCTGGCAGAGCCTGGCTGTGCCGGGAGAGGGCAGGCACCCTGGGGCACACATGGCTGTCCTGATGGCCAGGGCTGCAGGTGCTTGGGGAACCCTTCCCAGACCTACCTGTGCTGCTCTGCCCAGCACGCACCTGAGCTGCAGGGCCCAGGGGCTCCTGTTAAGGAGGGGATATAAAAAGTAAAATTTTGTACCTGGACTTTTGCAGAAAAGCGTGGGCCCCCCACCCCCAAAAAATGTGTGCCAGGGTTAATGTTATGCTGAAAAGTATATGGAGTCACCACCCCAAACTCATGGTTCATTCCTGGGGTATCACAACTTGGGGAGCTCCTCAGGACTGTTCCCCCCTCCCCCCAGGGGGGCCAGGCTCAGGCTGTCTGATGTACAAATGGGTTTTGTTGATCTGTCCCCTTGTCCTTGGAGGATTACACTGCAGTAAGGCAGTGGGGAGTTACCAACAGGACTGATTTCTCCAGTTACCCAACTTGTCTAGATCACTGGAGCCCCAAAGTGGGTAAACAAGATAAGAAATCTGCTTAGGAAATATTCTGGATAAAAGCCCGAAGAAAAAAATGTGGCTGAAAGTGTTCCTTTATATAAGAGGGAAAAGCCATTGTCCTTCCTTTTTGTGCAGACCTTACCCTGTGTGCTCCTCAAAGGCACGGGGAGACTGCATATTTATTTTGAATAGGAACGTGCAGATTAGAAGGTGCAGGCAATGATGGAGGTATAAACAGCAAAGGCAGCAGGAGGAAAGCACAAATATTCAGAGTACTGAGGAGAAGTGAGACTCTTTGGGGCCTGATTTGTGCTGCAGTTGGGTATAACGTCTGCAGAAGGAGCCTGGGTCTCTGTGCCCAAGGAGGAGTTTCCATGGGCTTTGCTGGATGTGGATCAGGCTCTCCGTGAGGATGGGCCCCTGCCAGCCCCTTGCAGGCCAGGCTGGGGATGACTAAGCTTAAAGCCATTTCTTAGTAAAGGAAATAAGCACACTGGGGTGTACGGGGGGCGGGTGGGAGGCAGCTGTGTGGCTGCAAACAGCAGTCTCCAAGCAGGAAGGGATTGAAGATGTGAAGGGTGATGACAGCCCAGGAGGCTGAAGCTGGCCCCCTGTCCCAGGAGCAGATCAATCTACCAGCCCCACTTCCCAGCCATCCACTCTCTCCTCCCGGGAAGGCAAAGGGCTTTGTGGAGGAGATGGCTCTGCTGGGCCAGGAGTGCAGCAAGGGCAGCATCCCTCTGTGAACGGCTGGAATAGGCAGTGAGTCACGAGCAGAAAGTGCCAGGGATGGGCTGTAACCACAGTTCCAGCTCTGCCAGCAAGCTCGGAAAAGTACTTGGATGTGGATCAGACATTTTAGCAGGCTTCTCTTTGTACAGCTGGTATGATCCAAACTCCTCCAATTCAGATATGGAACCTTTTGCAATGACTACATCTCTAATGATGAGCATATACTTTATTTATAGGGTTTTTAAAGACCATAAAGTACAAGCCTGGCTGAAGAGCGACTCTATGAGGTGCCGGGCTGACCTCAGCTCCTGGTCTGTTCCCAGACCTGTCCTGCTCCATGGAAGTCCTTTTTGGATGCTCACAGGAACAGCCTGCATTCAGATTGATGTGAGTGCCTGCTCCCAATTTTATCAGAAGTCTCACAAGAACTAGCCTTTCCCTAAAGCCTCACTGGCTAGAAGCACACAAGTGAGAACTGTAACTTTCACTTCGGAGGATGCTTTGAGCTGTTGTGTTTATGTGTTTATGTGCTGTGAAAATCAGAAAAAATGTCATGTTGGTAATTCCTAAAAACTTCAGAACCAGAAGGTGCATAAGATGTGCCAAATTCTACCAGCTGCATTTCTTTTTCATTGAAAATCTGTGCCTTGAGTTTTGAGGTTTACTTCATGATGTTAACATTTGGGATTAGTAATAGTTTTCTCAAGCTGGTGGAGGTTTGCTCGCACCTCTGGGGCGGGGGGGAATTAGTAGCCAGTGCAAGGCTGGCTGCCGGCATACAGGCTTTCAACTAACTTCAGTGGGCTTTATATCAGCTGGGTCTTGGCAGCTTTTTCAGCTCCTCTCACTTCTAAAGGAGGCCTACCTGGAGCAATTAACTCACAAGAAGTGTCATTCACAACTGACTGAAATTATGTATTCCTTATCTCTTTATTTAGAGTATATATAATGTTGGTAATGATGTACTATCTATATATTAATTTAAAAAGGTTGTTTTGATGTCAGGCTTGCTTCTGTAGGGTCATCAGTATGAAGATATGCATTAAAAACAGATTTTAAATCCCTGAAGAGTTATACAGCCCTGCTTTTTTTTAAAGCACTTGACCTCAGAAGTGCTTCAGATTGCTCCTTTCTTATGTTTCACCTTTTTTTTTTTTTTTTTTTTTTACATTGCGCCTCACTTGGCAAACACTAAATTGCAGGAAGTCATGTGCAATAAGGGACAGAAACAAGTTCACTTTATTTGGCTGTTAGTACCGTCATTGGCCTGATGAGGAAGAGAATGACAGCATCGGAACTGCTGGAGGGGACTCGCAGCTTTCATCTAGGGATAGGCTCCCTCAGGTCAGAAATATGTGGTCGTGTATTCCTCTGCTGGGATCATTTTAGGGTTCAGTCCCTTTTTCTTGAGCTCAGTATTCCTTTAGTAGCCAGCCAAATAAATCCCCAGCTTGGGGAGAGGTTTCTAGCCATTTCTAGGACAAGAGCAATGTCATGAGGGAAGCTGATGCTGACTACCTCCAGAAGGCCTGTCTGAAAAGCTGCCCCTTCTGGGGTCTCCAGAAAGAGTTCCCCAGCCCTTGGGGCAGGCTGGGTGCTGTTGGGGTGCTGGGTGCCTGGTGCAGGCTGCACACACAGCCCAGGGGTGCAGGAAGGGGGTGGCCGGTCCTCACTGCCTGCACTGACACAGCTGGGCTCTCCAGGGGTCTGCAGCCTGCCATGCTCTGAGAGGCTGCCTGGGCACGTGTGTGGTCAGAACTGCAATGACATGGTTACTTCAAGGGTACATCTGGAGGAGGCTCTGACACCCGGTCTCTAATGAGAACCTCCTGGACACTGACTGGTGAACCGAACCGCAGGAGTGGTGACACCAGTGGTCACTGCATCCCTCAATACTTGAGGGAGGCCTTAGGACTCCCACTTATGTTCAAACTGGTCTAAACAGACCAGCAGCTACCTCCTTCTCATGCAAGTGTAGCTGCTCCTGAGCCTCTGCGGTTCATAGCCTGGTGTAACAAAAAATCAGAGCTGATTCCAGTCTCCGTTAGTCCACAGCAGCATCTCCATGGTCTCACCTGGCTGCCCGCAAATAGAGCATACGTGTTACTTGGATGCAGGTTTACTGCCAGTTTTGTAAGGATTTCAGCCCAGAAGCACTGTGTGGTGAGGTATGGAGAGGGTATGTTGCTCCCTGGAGAGCTGCCAGGAGCCCTCCAGCTGAGTACCAGCCCTAACTGAAACCTAAGATGGTGTTTGAACCTTCAACAGCCAAGCTGGTGAGGGGAAGGCACATCTGTGTGATCAGAAGTAATCCAGGCAGGCAGACCTGGGAAAAACAGGATGGAGAAAAGACACCAAAGAGCAGGTTTGAGCCAGGGTGGCTGCCCCCGAGCTGCGGTAGGAAGTCAGGGCAGGTCTGTGATTAGATCTAAACAGAGCTGAGCTGTGTTCAGAGCCCTGCCACACGGGGGTTTCACAAGAGGCAGGAACCTGAATCATCACAAATGTTCACAGACTAGAAATACCACTGTACGCTGAAGTGTTGAAGAATTGCCTATTGGTGCACTTAATCAGAGCAGCACAGCCGGGCACTTTGGACACCAAACAGAAGCTGCGTTTCTGCATGGCAGTGTGCTGACAGGCAGCAGTCACTGAGGGAGGTGCCCCCAACCAGCCCCACAGACCAGGTTTCCTGCTGGGGATGGATGTCACCTCCCAGGACTCGTCCAGGCTCGGGTGACGATGCACCATGTAGGTGAGACTTGAAAGCTGTGATCTTATTTTTAGGGAAAAAAGGTCTTGTTGTTAAAGAGTGAGTGATGGGAAACCTCTGGTGTTTCCCCAGCTGCAGAGTAAATTGGCAGTGTGGCTGTAGCATCTTTCTTAGGCAGTATTCCAGCAAAACACTTGAGTATCTGCTTAATTAAATCATGTGAGAACTTTAAAGGGCTTGAAAGCACGCAGCTAAATGCTTTGCTGGGGACTTAATGCCTCAGTTTCCCTTCTCCAACATAGAGCAAGAAATATTTACTTTCCATACAGAGTGCTGACAAGCTTAATTCAATCTTACTTGTAAAGTGCCTTGTGGGCCGTAGGGAAAAGGTACTGTAAAAATCAGAATATTATTCTACACTCCCTGGCAAGACAGCACTTGACTTTATATGTTATCCTACTGGTGATACATCTCCCTCTGGCTGACAGCAGGAGCAATTTATGTGTATAAACCAAAAGAGGCTGTTTAGTAGGCTTGTGCTCCATGTAATCTGCAAACACCTGATGACAAATCCAAATCTGAAAAGATGGAAAAATCAGTGGTTTTAAGGGGTTTTAGTGCAAAACCATGCAAGTGTGTGACTTTGGAGCAGCAACAGGAAAAGAGCTGTTTCTCCTGTAATGCATTTTTTTATTCCTCATTCTTTTTTATAGCCTTTGCTATTAATTTCTCATTTTTTTCTGGTCTTTTCTAAGTTGGCAAGCTGTACTCTAACACTGTTCTCTTATTCCAAATTTTCTTGATTGGATTGAAAAGAATCTGGAACCAACCTCAGAGGCAGACGGAGTTAAGCGAAGTCCTGGGAAGCACTGCCAAGGAGAGGCCTGTGAGTGAAGCCAGCATGGGAGAGGTTAGGGTAGGGTTTATTTTTGGAAAATCCAGGTTGTAATTTAGAACAACCCTCTGATTGTGATTCTGCATTTATACATGTTGCAAATACTGTTCAGGGCAGAATATCTCAAGCAACACACAGTTTCCTTAAGATTCACTGGCATCAGTACAGCTGACATGGGTATTTTAGACATTTTTAACACTTTGTCTTTTCACACATTGAAATACGAGTATAGTGTATGCCTGCTCCTTTGCCAAAAGCGAGTGAAAAAGTGCTGCTTCAAACTATCTCCCCAGATAAAGAACAAATGACTGAAAACATGAAGCTTGTCACTGGTAGTTATTGTGAATCCTCATTTCCTGTCTATATTTCCTGCCACTATGTTCTGACTGAACTTAATGTTTTTTCTTATTTTTCTCTTCTTTCAATGACAAATGATACTTAAACTGCCACATGGTAAACAAGAAGAATCATAGCTACTCCTTTGGCATTTTTAAGGTTTAGTGTGCATTTCATTTGCAATATTATTAGGATTAAAATGAGTTTTAACGAATTTCTTGAATTCCTGACAAAGTAATAATAGCAAATAACAAGTGACTTTTAAAATTTTTTTTTTTGAAGTATGAACATTTCAACTCCCTTCTCTGTCGGTGTATGTGTTTCTGCCCTGCCTTTCCAGGATACCACTTCTTTATGGAAATAATATTTCCTCTTCTATGCCTGCTGTAAGTGGCACACAATGGAGCCTCATTACTCAACAGAGGCTTTACGTGCCATGAAAAATAAATAATTAAGCTACAACTATTTCGGTAGGTAAATACTGCCTTTCTCACCGCCTGCACAGAGCAGCCAGTGTTCCGTGTCTGGCAGCCATCTCCTCTGGAGGTTCAGCCTCCTTGAAGACCTCTGGCATGAAACCATAATGTGCTGACAACACTGTTTGTCACCACCCAGGACTGTCCTAGGGCAAAGGGGAAGAGGTCAGTTGGGATACAAGTCCCCACCGCACGCTCTGGCTGCTGGCTTGCAGTTGAGGGTGGAGGACATTTATAATCAAACTATGGACCCTTCCAGAGGTATAGATTCTATATGTGCTGGGCAGGCATTCATTTCCTGCTCTCCAACATGTCTTTAGTTGAACTAAGTTTGGTTTTATGATAGGTGACATGGTACGTGGCCTGGGGGTTTCTCACAAATACTCTAGAAGGTTGAGACGCTGTTTAGCTTCCATTGAAAGAGAGAAGAAACGCAGACCTGCGCACCTGGGATTCTCCGGCTCCATGGTTTTGAGGTCAGTGCTGCCCTGGCAATTCCTTGCAACTATGGGTAAGAACAGAATGGTGGGGTGGGGGGCAGTGAGGACCACCACTGTTTGATCAGAGCTGATCAGTCTCACCTTTCTGCCTAGATTCAGCAGTTTATTTTCATCTGTAACCTAGTGTGTTTTCCCCTTGTTTTCTTCACCTCTGGTTTGCTCATTTTCCTCCTTGTAACTATACTACTGAAAATATACATTCCCTCACCCCAGAGAAGTGCAAGGGAATATCTGGGTTTTCTCTTCAACATAAACTGTGGCTTCTCTGCATGCTGTGGCACCTCAAGTGTTTTATTTTGTAACCATATTTTAGGTTACTGCTTTGCTAGGTAGTATGTGTGTAAGGAGCTGATCAGCATCCATGGTACTTCTGTATTTGAGCAATGATGTAAAAAAAAAAAATCAGCATCAATTTGGTTGTCATTTCTAAATCACTCCACTTGGAACTTCTGATGAAAGTTGTTTGAGAGGCAGAGTATGTCAATTAGATCGTGTGTCTCTGCCTTGTGTAATCAGCGCAGGCTTAATCCCTGCTAATGCCATACAAGTGTTGTTGAGCTGCTGTTACAGAGCTGCCTGGAACTGCTGCCAGGTAAAGCTTTTGGGCACCTATAGCACAGCTGGAGGAGACTGTTATCAGAAGGGGAAGTCCCGCAGTGCAAGCAAAAACCAGCACTCATGGTCAGCCCTTGAAATCTGCTGAAGGAAACAGGAATAGAATCATAGAATCATCTAGGTGGGAAGGGACCTTTATGATGAAGTCCAACTACCAACCCGAACACTGCCAAAAACACCACTAAATCACGTCCCTCAGGATTATGTTTACCTGTCTTTCAAATACCTCCAGGGATGGTGAATCCACCGCTCCCCAGGGCAGTCTGTTCCAATGTTTGATAACCCTTTCAGTGAAGAAATTCTTCCTAATATCCATCCTAAACCTCCCCTGGCACAACTTGAGGCTGTTTCTTCTTATCCTATTGCCTATTACTTGGGAGAAGAGACCGACCCCCACCTCACTATAACCTCCTTTCAGGTAGTTGTAGAGAGCGATAATGTCTCCCCTCAGCTTCCTTTTCTCCAGGCTGAATAACCCCGGCTCCCTCAGCTGCTCCTCATAAGACTTGTTCTGCAGACCCCTCACCAGCCTCGTTGCCCTTCTCTGGATGTGCTCCAACACCTCAATGTATTTCTTGTAGTGAGGCCCAAAACTGAACACAGTACTAGGGGTGCAGCCTCACCAGTGGAGTACAGCAGGATGATCGCTGCCCTAGTCCTGCTGGCCACACTATTCCCAATACAGGCCAGGATGCTGTTGGCCTTCTTGGCCACCTGGGCCCACTGCTGGCTCATATTCAGCTGTCAACCAATACCCCTAGGTCTTTTTCTGCTGGGCAGCTTTCCAGCCAGTCTTCCCAAGCCTGTAGTGCTGCATGGGGTAGGAATGGAGAATAGGAGCAGCCAGGTATCAGTTGGTGGGTGTGTGGTGGTGGCTGAGAGGATCATGGGGGCTCTGGCAGCATCCCCAGTGCCTGAGCTGCCGCAGTGGCTGTGCAAGCCTGGCTCTCCTCTGCTGTGCAGACTGGGTGGGTTCTGGCTACAGATGGTTGCTGCAGGGGCAAGTGTCCACTGCAATGAGGACCCAGCTTTCAGATTTTTAAACATAAGGGAGGTGAATCCAGAAGGCTGGTAACAAAGCAGCAGCAAAGATTCAGCACTACAGTGACCAGAACCATGGAGGGAATGGGAGAAAAGCAACTTCACAGTTTGTGTCTTCACAAGGCGATGCTGTGCTGGGGCATCCAGCAGGTGTCTGCCACGAGTTAGAGCAGCCCTGAAGATGCTGCAGTCAACGGTGGCCTCCTGAGACAGGCCAGAGCTAAGGAGCTCTGTGGACATATCCTCCTCCCAGCTCCCCGACTTAGTCCCTGTCACAAGCAATGTTATTTATTTAAAGAAAGAGGGGAAAAAAAGATTGCAAGTCTTGGTGTGATGCCTCTTTCATTTGCCAAGCAAAAATCTGAAAGCATTAAATGTGCAGAAGAATTGACTTGGTGAAGCAAAGCTGAGGAATGGCCTTAAATGGGCCATGTGTTTGTTGCTGGAGCTTTATTGCCAATAGCTGGTGACACTTTGCTACTGGCTTTGGACAGTGGAAAAAGTTGTCTCAATGACAGCAAACAAACAGGGACAAAAACCTCCCCTTCCTTAAAATCAGAGCAAGGAAATGGACTCTTAGCATGATGGGTTGTGATCAGGGCCTTGTTTTTGAAACGTGATCCATGTGTGCAAATCCCACACAGATCGGATGCCAAAACTGCAGCACTTCTTTGACATTTCTGTTGAGAAGGCGAACAAATGTGTTCTGTACTCATCTTTTCTTTTTTTTTTTTTTTGAGCAAAAACAATTAACTTTTAAACAAGGGTTTTGATTGCTATCTCTCTGACGTCAACTTTACATTGATGTAATTCTATAGACTGGCGAGATCATTGCTGATTTGCACTGGTGCAAGCAGGAGAACAATCAGGCTCTGTTTTCCAGGCAGTGAAGCTGCTTATGTTTTGTGCAAAGAAAGAAACTCAGTTAAACAACTTAAAGGTAAAATAAATTAACCAAGAAACTCAGAAGGAGCCAAAAGCAATATAAGCACAGATACAGCTACAATGTTCTGACTGTATTGCTAGTTTAAAAACAAAACAAAACAAAAACCTAGGCTAATTAAGTAAAGATTGACTTTGCTATAAATATGTACAGAGCTCTTTTTCATTTTCAAGTTTAATTGACATCCAAAGGTGAGCAATTTAATAGCATGCTATGTTTTTTTTTATTTTTTTAGTATACATACTGTTCTTTATTCCTTTTGTTTGAGATCCTTGAACAAATGTCAACTTCCCTTCCCCTTCAAATAATCTTATATAGCATGAGAATAAATCAACTGTAAGGATTAAAAATATAGTTGATCTGGTGTGAAAGTAGCAAAGAAAGCACTACCGAATATAGCTTGAGTTGAAATCCTAGCTCTCTCTGTGTGAAGGGGAGTTGACCTTTGTATGTGGGCCAAGGATTTCACCATTGATGACATTTGCCAGGCATGGGTATTTTCTTTTTTTTACACAGCGAAGTACAATCAGGCCTTTCTGTTTTCAGCTTTTAATGCTTATTTTTTGCTATAGTTGCTATTATGCTCTCATTTTCAGAGGATGTCAGACTCCTGAAAAGAGAAATTGTTTTGGTTTAGGTACAGTAAAGCTTACAAACACCACGCTTGGGCTGAGAGATGTAGGCTTGGTCTTTATCAAGAAAAGTTTGGTATATGAAGAGAGTGGAGCTGGGCCCACAACTGATATAACAAACCCTGCCAGCGAGCGAGGTGAGCTTTAGCGTTCTTTACTATGGGCTATACAATTACAGGACAGCAGCTAATCAGTGGAATTTTAGGGAATATGTTTTTTATCTAAAAAAAAAGAAAAAAATTTGGGAACCAGCGAAACCTGGATCTGGGTAATTTTCCCATTTCTTTATTGAAAAATCACTCCTGATGACTATTTGCAACCTTTCCTGTTCAGTGCTCTTTCCATTCAGTCTTTATTGTTAATATGTAGTGTAAGCCACTAAATAGCCATGAATATATTAGAAGGGGTCTGGCTAATAACTATGCAACTAAAATTTTTAGAATGAGGCCATGCAGTTTTGCAATAGCTCTGGCATTTACCTAATAAGCCCCAATTCACTGACTACTTTAGTAAATGATATGCAACTTCTCTTGTAAACCATGCGTGTGGTTACATTAACTATTGCCCTGTATTTAACAACGTGCTACTTTCCTGCCCTACTCTCTGGTAAGTCTAGTAGGAGTTGTGGTATTAATTTAGCCTGGGTGGAACTATAGGCTGCGCTTGTTGTTCCAGCAAGGTAATTGCTTCTCTACATAAACAAATTATCCTTTTCATTTATGGTGCCTGTGGAAAGTTGTCTGTAATTTCAATACGCTCAGCAGCATAGCTGTAGTAATTCTTTAATATGTTGCAAACGTGCTCACTGTGTCAGTTTTCTCTGAGGCGCAAGAGCGATGCTTGCAGGGCAAGATGTACAGAGAGCTGGCCCTTTGGAGGGACGCTGGCTCTGCTTCACCTGTGAGTGCTGGACCTTTCGATGAAATGGGCACTAACGTAACAGAGGATGAGCACTGCCTGAAACCGGCAAGTCCAGAGGCTGAATGGGATGGCAAGGTTGCAGACAGCCATGTAGGAAAAAATTGGCAAAAGGTGGTTGTGGTACAAAGTCCATATGAGGGTCTTCTCCTCAGCTGGGAAAAGCTGCTGGGATGTGTTGCTGACTCATCGGTACAGTGCTAAACCGTGACCTGGCTGCTGTGGTAGGAGAGGGAAAGACAACAGGGCTGGCGGTGGCATCAGAAGTTGAACTTCATGAACTCCGACCAGATGGAGTTACACCAGCAATTAATTTGATGCAATTACTTGTGCAGAACTGTGCGGGAAATTATTGCAAGATGGATTGAGCCATTAGCAATAGGAAAACATCATTGCAAAACTTCAAACACCTCCTTCCAAGTGTTATGCACTCGCTTAGCACTGAAATGAATAGAAATAATGTAAACGGGGGGGCTTGGATTCCTGCCAGGTCACTGCAATCAGTAACTGGGGTATAGCTCCTGGATATACCTGCACGGAAGTAAACTGAGAGTGGTGAGAGATGACCTAGACTGGAAACTGTTCTTGTGCTTCTGTTTTCCCAAAAACGTCTACTGTTGGTGACATCTTGCTGTTTCTCTTGGCAAACATGTATCTCTAGCTTCTGTTCAGGGAATGTCAGGGCTTGCTGTTGCTACAAAAACTTCATTTTTAATATGGAAACCTATATATTTTCTGATTAATGTTTCCATCAAGCTTAGTTCTGGGTAAACATTGTGTAATGTTAGCATTCATCAGTGAACTTGCACAATCCCCTTGAAAAAATATTGGGGAAAAAAAAATCAAACCCCAACTGTTTCCAGTCTAGGATGAATATTACAGCTGCAGAAAAGATCTTCTATGTAAAAGGGAATAATTTCCCTCTCTTTCAGAAATTAATGATCTATTCACAAGTACATCGTTTGCTTTTCAGTGCATTCAAGCCTGATTAGTCAAGTGCAGATGCAACGGAACCTAACTGTTGCGATCTTACTGAGTAGGTATCTGCTTAGTTTGGCATTTATCTGGAACAGGTGGTTAGTCTTTTTGTAAAGCAGAACCTTCATGTGTCTTTATCTTCATACTTCTATATTGCCATTACCACCAGTCACCACTCCGGATGAGACAGCGCTATTCTTTTTCAGAGCTGGTATCTGATTGCACATCACAGACCAGTTACTAAAGCAGCACACCGCATTTATAAAATATCATCTTAGGAGTTGCTCCAAACAGAAATTATAGAAGTTACTGTTTCCAAAGTGAATCATGGAAATGCAGGAAGGGCTTGATTTCTGTTGGCAAGAAGGCCTGACTGCTAGACCTCAGTGTCCGGAAAAGCGGCAGGGGAAAAGATTCCACCCTGAGAAGTGCTAAGCTCCCGCGGCTGCTGCCAGAAGAGCGAAGGTGGCACAGGGCATCCCATGTGATCGGGGGAACTTGAGGAGCAGCACAGGACAGGGACTGGTTGCTTCCAACTAAAGGAATCTCCTGTATGTAAACAAGGTTTAGTAGCAAAGTGTCGAGGCCAGGAAATTATTTCTGGTGAGGAGGATAAGCTTTCCTTTGGAGAGGAGTGCAATTACTGCTTTGTTGTTCTCATAGTTCCCTCAACTTAGCTTTGGCTGTGTCTCTGGTGAGAAAGTACTGCTTGGAAAACAAAGGAATTTGAGAGCACACAGGGAAAAAAAGCAACCCAGATGTTATTTTACTAATTTCAAAAAGTGAATTTAGGAGGTAAGAACATGATTACAGCTATATACTTTTACTTTGAAAGGGCCAATTAGTAGTGAAATTAAGCAATGGAGGTTTTTGGCAGGAACTGTATGAAAAGATAAATCCCTGTAAGTTAGCAAACACCAGGGTCTAACAGTAGCGCACTTGTTGATTCATACTTGTTACATTTGTTTACTCTCTTCAAAATATTCAGCACCAGGGCTATGATTTGTGTATTTCTAAGAAAGAGAACTAAAACATTGCTGTTCCTACTCTGTCAGAGATCCTGATTTTCCAGTCATGGGACGGGTTTCCTGTAGAAGTAATTCTATAGACTTAATTGATGCATTTATACCAGGGAGAGCTGATGTAATAAGATGAGACTCAAGCCCAAAGGCCAAAAATTTCAAAAATAAGTACCTAAAATAAGGTGTCAAATTCCATAATTTGTGTAGAGGTGGGCTGATTTTTGAAACTGCTGTGAATTGAAAAATTCTGCTGAAGTCCATGGGAGCTGGTGATGATTTTTTCTTTGAAAATCAGGCTGGTTTATTTAAATGCTCAAATATTGTTACGGGCTAATATTGGACATCCTGGGCTGGTAGTTTCCATTTCCTATTCCTATGTATAACTGTATCAGCACGTACTCAGTACACTGAGTTCTCATCATGCAGTACTCTGTAGAACATGAGTATAGCCCATCTTGCCAGATCTTCTGGTATGACAGTCTGCGTTTGGGGACTCAAAACAAAAAGATGAACTTACTTTCCTCTCTTTGATCCTAAGGCAAGCCCCAAACCTAACTGCATTTTTTTAATCGGCTTAGGTTGATGCTGCTAAAATACTTAAATCTAGCTGTGAAAAAAAGATGAATGGGGCTAAAACACACACTCAGGTGTATTGGAGGCTGAAGCCAATGACAGTAACACAAAGGTAGGTATACGTACAGGAAACAATTTTCTCAAGTTATCCTTGCTTATTGTGGTTATTAGGTATCTTGGTAAAGAATTATGATGAATTCTCTTCCATTCAACTGGACCCACTTATCTGTATATATTGATGAATTAAAAACCAAAACCAAAATGGTTATAACCCCTAAAACTAAACTTTTAGAAGGTATTGACATTTTAATTATATTGGTTTATAATACTCACAGTTTTAGTAACAGCTGCCTCTTCTGCTCTTGTGGACTAATAAATTCCTACAAGCACATAACTCGTTTCTACTTTAATGCTCTTCCCAAAGTGGTTGCTACTGGTGACAATTAAATTACAGTTGATTCTTCATAGGGTTTTTTTTTTTAGCACATTTCAAATTTATTTCATTGCATACTGTATCTTCTAGTCTATTTCTGGTTGTCTTCATCCTTTGGCTATAATCTTCTCCCACGTGTGGTGGCTTTATACCACAGAGGTGGCAGCCACGTCAGAAGCAGTTGTGCCACAACACTTAACAGGCAGTAATTGTCTCCAGGAATCACAGGAATCTTGATCTGCTGCATCAGACATCACTTCTGTGACAGCTAAGGCTGAAAAGACACTTGGGGATATAACCTAAAATACATTCTGTTCCAGGTTGCAGGGACTGTGCCAAAAGCGTTAAAGTGCTAAAGTTCTGAAAGAAAACACAGCCATATATTTATCTTGATTTATTTTTTAAAAAACCCACTTCATTTCTATATGAACGAGGCTTATGTGACAACACTGTGTTATGCTGCCCCAAGTAAGGATTTTTTTTTAAAAATCCAATGGCCAGTTTCAGCCAAGTTTCACATGTGGGTAGTGTTCATATGAGAAGAAAGGTCTGATGCATTCCAGGAAAAGGAGGTAGAGCAGCCCTGCTAAAATTTCCACTGTGAAAGAGTCTGCCACCAAAACTCAACCCTTTTCAAGCCCACAAACTATATGCAAGAGCCACTTTGACTGCAGGGATGCTGCAGCTTGAGCTTGTGAAAGCCTGTGAGTATCACCTGTCTAGACACCAACATTAACCAACTGTGAAACACAAACTGATAAGAAACCTGGTTTTGTCCCTGCTTGGGCTCCCAGAAGCACGTGTTGGTTGAGACTTGGCAGTATGAGGGCGGTTAAAGTTCTGTTAGTGTTTCTAAGCTAATCCTGCTTTTGTGTGATGCGTAATGCAGCCATACGCCTTTCAGATGTTTTAACTTGATGGTCAGCTTCTGAGGTCAGAAATGTATTTCAGTACTGTCATTGTTTTCAAAAAAATTTCCAAGTATGTGTAAGCAAATTCCCATGGTTGAAGCCCCTTATGCCTTATTTTCTCTGTGTATTCATGCAGCGCTCATTCAGTTGGTGACTGGGAGGAAAGTTACAAGTTCAAGGCCATTTTTAGCCAAACTAAGTACACAATATTTTTTTTAATGTTTATTTTTATTTTGCTTTTAATGTTATACATACCATATAATTAGATGTCTTTAACCATTCTCAATGTTCTGTTCCGCTTTTTTTCAGATCTGTTATACGTCTATGTGGTCAAAAGGGAAACTGTCCTTCTTTGTCTGAAGTGAAGCAGGATCTAAAACGTGTATCTCAGACATCTATCTTTTGCTCTCCAAGCCCAGAAATGGTCTGACTTAAGAAAGGAAGCTGACCCTGAAATCTCCTACACAGCCGTGTAGAATAGGACTCTGCAGTCCAGACTTGGGTTACTCTTGTCATAGCCCTTAAACTTTTTATTTATGATAAGTGGTTTTCAGCCTGGCACCTACATTTCCCATTGGCTTGAAAACCTCGTAAGAACTGTGAAGTAATGGGAAACTGTGCACTTACTATGTGGCTCATTAATTAAGAAAGCACTATGGAAAAGGTGCTTTGAGAGAGAATTTTCTTGGAAGTTGGGCCTATTTGTGTCTGGTGAGCTGTTTAAAAAATAGTGCTGAAGTGAGATCAAGACTTTAAAAACTATTAAAAAAATTCTACGTGAAGCATAACAGTTAAATAGCTACAGTTGTAGTTCAACAGTAGAATGGCAGATTTGATTTTGACTGTAAAACCAATATTAGAACAAGCCACAAACTAATTTGTAACGTCTTACAGCAACAATTAGTGGCCTAAAGGATATGACTTTTCATTAGGATGACTATCACCGGTAGGAGGATCTGACGGGTGGCTGAATCATAGTCAATGGAGTCATGCTGAACTTCACATATACATATATCTACACTGTTTATTGCTCAGTCAAATTCCTCCTTTTATAATTCTGGATTGTCACATTTGCAATTATATTGCATCCGGCAGAGAGCTCTGAGATCTGTAATTACCAAACACGTCCACAGCAGTCACACAGCAACAGAAGTGACACTCATGTACTTATGAGTGTAATATCAAAGCACTGCATGTGATGCCTTCCTACTTGCCTACGTATTTCAGGGTATGACTGAAGTGAGAGGTGTTTACTGGACAGTTTATTCAGTGAAGCACCCTCCCAGTGTAATGATGTACAACCGATAAATCAGAGAGGGAAATAGGTGCAGTTCACATGAGCCAAACAGCATAGAATTGAGTTGTTCTGAAGTTTTATGTTCTTTGCAATATCTTCAGTGGCAGCTCAGCCAGATGTGAGAAGAGGATGGCTACACAGATCCTAGGTGTATAATCCATCCACAGGAATCCTGGTGCACCAGAAAGGCTGTGGAGTTGACTGACCCATGTGCACTGTTCCCCTATAGAAATGCCAGAAGATGTGCATATTTATAAGTTATCTTGTTGTAGGGAGTAAGTGCCCCCATAGGGCTCTGTCTATAAGGTGGAAGCATTTGTAAACAATCACAGTGGCAGGGAATTGCCAGTGTAAGGACTGGAGGTGTGGCTGTGTCTGTGTATAACCCAACTACAGGACCACATTAAAGCAAGAGAGGGCTCTATCATCCCAGCTGTCTTTTCTGACGGACTCCAGCCCAGAGCAACAGGGCTGTCTGTGGGGCTTGCCCCAGCCCTGGTACTAGCCATCCCCTGTACTCTTTCCATTCTCTTTACTGTCACAAGGCCCTCACACCACAGCACTTTAAGCCTGCTTAGGCCTGGGCCCCTGCTGAAAGAGGGAACCCTAGTGCTGCTCCAAATCTGGGTTCTTCACCCCGTGTGCAAGGAACCAATCCACACATAGTGTGGAGATATTTATTTCATGCCTGAGCAGAGATGGGTGCTAGGTGCAAACTCCACAAAGCCAGCACACCTTGGCTTAGACATTGTAAACTTTTATATTTTACAAAAATCCTTTAATTAGCATATTATACTTATCATTGGTGGCTCATGATGTCACAATAAGCTCCTACTGGCTACTTGTAGTCTCACTTTGAATTAAAGATATAGTACATTTGTAGATTACTATGTGTTCTCAGTGAGAAGGGGTCTCATCTAGGAGGGGTATTGTTTAAGATTGGGAGGTGTGGTTTTCACATTTTAATGAGCTAAGTTCACCCAAAGGATACATACTTTTATTTTCAACACTTTGTAACAACCGGCAACCTTGCAGTTTTAAGGGAATGCCCCAGTTTTGCCGAGTTAGGCTCCTTGTGTCTTTTTTTTTGCTATCTACGAGCCGATACAACACATTTGTTTTCCTTGATTGCCCAAGGTCTTTTCTGCCTTAGCAACATCTTATTTGTTTTGCCTTCGTTATTATCACCATAGCAGCTTGTTCCCCCCTTTTCTGCGGGGGTATTAGCAGTGTGCCTGCACCCCGATGGAGTGGGCTCAGGGCATGGAAAGGGCCACAGCCACTGGAAGGTTGGTGACCCCCAACGGGCTTTTCCAGGCAGGCCTTGAAATGGGGGGTGGCGCAGGCCCATCCCTTTCGGGCAAACTTGAATGTCTGCTGGATTAAGGCGGTTGTGTAAGTGCAGCCCAGCTGACTCCATTGTTTCTCCGGACAAAATCGTTATCGGTGTGAAGTGATCGTCAAGCCCTGCGCTGCCAGGCAGGGCAGCCAGTAGGCATGTGAGGGGCAGTGGCCTCCCCCGGGGCCAAGGACACAAAGGCAGCCTCCTCCCCTCCTTGGCAGCTCCTCCGGCCGGGCGGTACGAACCGGTGGGGGCACAACCTCCCGCTGACCGGGCAGTTCACACTTATGAATCCCCGCTCAGCAGGCGCCTATATATATAGCTGTATAAATCCCGGCAGCGATGGGCAGGCGTTCCTGTGGAGATACGGGGCGCCAGCGCGGAGGTACCTGTGTAGCTGTGCAGGGCGAGGAGGCAGAGGCCCTTCGAGGGAAGGGGCGGAGGGGTCGCCAGGGCCGGGTGAGTGAGGGGCCGCTCTCCTCCACGGGGAGAGGGGGAGAAGGGGGGAACCTACCTGTAAGGGTGATGGATGCCATTTGGGTGAACAGATAAACGGCGGCTAGCCCGCCTCCGGGGCGGCGGTGCGACGGCGGCCGCACTCCCCTCCGCCGGGCCGAGCCCGCCGCTGCCGGTAGGCCCCAAGCAGGCCGGCGCTCCGTTGCCATGACAACCGAGTTGCTCGGCGGCGGGAGAGGCAGGAAGTGAGGGCAGGGGATTGGTCACCACGGGGCACGTGATGCGGTCGGGGGGCGGGGCCGGGGCGGTCGGGTCGGTTCGGGTCGGGCCGGGCCTGGGGGGCGGGATGGGCGCGGAGCGGAGCGGAGCCCCGCGCTGGCGGCGGGCGGCGGTTGCGTTCCCCCCTGCCGGTGGCCCAGCGTGGCGGCTCCCTCGCGGCCGAGCTGCTCTGCCCGCCGCCGCCGGGCTGTGATGTGTGTGCCCCGCTCAGAGGGAGGCGGGGAGTGCCCGGCGGAGAGGAGGGGAGTTAGTCAGCGGCGTGGAGGAGGAGGAGGAGGAGGAGGAGGAGGAGGAGGAGGAGGAGGAAGGGCAGGAGGCAGAGCCATGGAGAGCAGCGCTCCGCGGCGGCGGCAGGCGCGGGCTGCCTGAGCGGGGCGAAGCGCGGCGGGGCCAGGGATGAAGGTGGCGGGCAGCCCCCCGCCGCCAGCCACCGGCCGGTGACGGAGCTGGGGGCCCGGCGGGCCGGGGGGGGGCGGGCGGCCGGCTGCCCTCCTCGGGGCAGGCGGGAGGGAGGGAGGGAGGGGTCTCCGGGGCTGCCATCGCCCGGGGCCGCGGTGAGTCAGAGCCGAGGTCTGTTGTTGTGGGATTCTTTCCCCGGCAGGTTATAAATAGCCCCGCTCGGCGCCGTGTCACGGAAGGACAGGCCGGCCGGGCGCGGGGAGAGGCCGCCGGCCCTCAGCCCCCCCTCCTCGGCCCTCAGCCCGCCCGCCCGCGGGCCCACTGCGAGCCGCGGGGTCGGGCCAGCCCCCGGCGGCGCGGCCTCCCTCCGGCTTGATTGTTTTTACACGCACGAGAGGAAAAAAAAATAAAATAAATAATATCGCTAGCTGGAGGCAGGGACAGCCGGTCTTGGCCGGGGGAGCAGTAGAGCACTTCGGCTCGGGCCAGACCCCTCCGAGGAGACGGAGAAAATGAAGCCGGAACGAGGTAAACGGTTTATCGAGATGTTTATCTTTCGTTTTGTTTTGTTTCTAGAAGTAGCCTGGTGTTTTGTTTCGGTGTTATCGCTCTGTTTCCTCATCCCCTTCCCTGTCGTTTTGGGGGATGGGAGAGAACCCGGCTATTGGGGTTCACCTCGGGAAATGGTGATGGTTCTGCGAAGGCACCCTCCGAGGGGATCATCAGCCCTGTGTCCTTCGGCTTTCCATTGTCTTGGCTGGCTGGAAGGGAGGGAGGAGAACACCCTGGCAAACTCCTTCTGCTCTGGGAATGCTGCAGTTTGTGTGTGGGATACAGCCGGCTGGTTAGCACACAGCTGCAGTGCTGAGGGAGAGTCGGTCAAAGGCAAATCGGGCATCGGCAGACAATGCCGGCACACGCACAAAAATGCCAGAATGTAGCTGAAAAACACCTTGAAAATAGCCATAACTTCCATCTGTGTTGTTTTATAACCTGACAGTGGTTTTTTGTTCCAGTTACAAAGGAGATGTGGTATAACACGTGTGCCGAAATATTGATTTTTCACGATCATTTGGTTGCTGTCTTATCTGGATTACTGACGTCTGGTTTTACAGAAAAATAAAGTCGGCTGTCTATGTATATGTTTATAAAAACACTTCAGCTCTTTTGCAGTATAGCAACAGCTGCTGACGCCCCTAGAGTTGAAAATATGTCATGACTTCTATTTTGATCCACATGAGCAGTGATTATCGATTCCTGTTAGTGAAAGCAAGATTATTATTTTTTTAAACAAATCTTGTGTCATCGTAGAATTCTGAGTGTTAATTAAAAAAACCCTCCTTGCTTAGATACTTAGATTTCTTAAAGTTTTGATGATTCCATTGTTTACCTGGTTGCTTTCAGTTTTAAAAACATTCTTTTTGTGTCATAATCACTTTGGTGTTTTGAGAAACACTTTAACAGAGCTTAGATATCTGTGTATTAAATACTAACACTTACATGACATGCACATCTTAATTAGGTTTGCTAATGACATGTTTGCTAATAGTGACACCGCATAAATGACCACTCTTAGGTGGATTTCTTGTATGTATATGCAGTAAGGGTTATATGGTATGACGATAGTACAGAACTGATCACAAACATATGCATAAATTTATGGGGTTTAAGTACTAGGGATTTGAAACAGGCTTTTCTCTTTGCTTTCCTCCTTGTTTTTTAATTGCTTAAACCTTCACCTGATCGATTGCAGCAAGGCAGGCTGTTTTTAGAATCTCCGTAGATTTTTAATACCAGACCCTGAAGTTTGAAAACCATTTACTGTCAAGGTGAAATAAAATTTCAAAATAGGCAGGTAAAACCCAAGTCAATATTTGCAGCTTTAAAATGTTCTGCTGTAGCAGTTGAAAACTTCTATATGACCTTTGTCTGTTCTTTTCTCTAATTCTTGGGCAGAAAAAGTTAGAGCAATGGAAACATTTTCAGTTGCTGTATGATAAGTGATCAGATGCCTTTTTTTTTAACCAATCTGGTGTAGAGGGAACCAAATTTTATAAAGAAAGCAAGTTTTTAGTTTGTTGGGTTGTGGTTGTGTGGTTGGCTGTTTTTTGTTTGTGTGTGTTTTTTTGGTTTTTTTCCCCCCCTAAGCTGACAGTTAATAAATTGAGATTCCTATCTGTTGTAAATTGCCTATCACACACCGGGTGAAACCCCTCAGAAGTAGTGTCTTGAAATTCTTTTGAAATAATTAACGAAAATCTTGAAATAAATCATGGATCTTGCCAAGCATTGGAGAGCATCTCCAGCCATTTTGGTAAATACCTCTAGCTTAGCTGTGTGCTGATGTTGTAGAGCAATACCATGTACAAAGGGAGTTGTGAAAGTGCTGCCTAAATGCCACATGCGGCCCACAGAGACTCTTAGGAGGCACAAATCATGCAAATGTTTACACGTGCTGCTTTCTGTGTGGCAGCTGCACCGCAGGACACAAGCAGTCAAGTGTGCAGTCACCTGCTTCCAATCGTCGCAAATAAATAGCAAAGGACAGGGGAGAAGCAGAAAACTCAGCTTGCCACAGCCTTCACTTTGCTACAGACCCTCTAAATCCCGAGAAGACTGCAAATCCACACACCAAGTGAAACACAAGCAGACTTTAAAAGACTTGAAATGTTTTGGTGGGTGGGTTTGTTTTTTTTTTTTTTTTCATTCTTACAACTAATTATATCAGGATCAATTTTGAGCAGAGATATGTAGTTCTTGTAGTTAGAATTAAGCTTAATAAGATTGTAATGCCCAGGCATGTTGGGAGAAGGTATGGTTTAGCCTTTGCCATACTACCAATAAGGTTCTTGTTATCGCCAGCAAAAATGGGTGGTGCAGGAGAAGAAAGGGGAGATCTAAATATGTAACCACTTTTTAAAGTGGGAAATGTTGTATAGTGTTTTAATTTAAAACAGGTGAGAGGGATGAGCAGAAATGAAGAAAAAAGGGAGATTGGGCCCTCAGGTACTTACCTCCCTTTATAATAAGGAGAGTTTGAAAATTACAGACATAAGCATGCAATATATGAGAACAGTGTGGACGAGATGGAATGTGGAGTGTTGCATAGCAAACCTGTGGAGCAGTTTTGCAAGTGAGGAAGAGAGGTTTGAAAGTGCAGGTGAAAATGTGGACTTATTCCTTTGCCATGCAGAGGCACAGGGCATTTGTAGGACACGTCTCCTGAGCATCGCTCAGGACTCACCCATCAGGTGGGGTGTCAGTGTGGAAAGGCAGTGGTTGCTCTAAGCACATCCACATAACTACCTCTATACCAGGTCCAGAGAATGCAGTTAACTAAAATACTGATGGCTGTGGCTTGGCTTTACCTTTTCTTATGCTGCTGTTCTTAAAGTGAAGTGTTGAAGAATTTTAAAATACAGTTGTCACGTTGCTTCAGCTGAGGCTTCACCAGTGCCAGTGAGAAAAATGATTTATCTGCCTTTCTTACATATGATTTTTTTGGAATGAAGTTTGAGTTTTGGTTTTTTGTCTTTCTGCAATAACAACATATCAGCTTTGATCCATGATATCATCACAATTTAGTTTCTGCAGTACAGCTGCCTAGTCAGCTGCTTCTGTTGCATGTTTGGACCGCTGTTTCCTTTCTCAAGTACAGAGATTTGCTCTTGCTTCTATTGAACTTAGTTCTAATGACTTCTGATCACTTTGCCAGTTTATTGAGTTTGGAAGACAGAACTAGACTTCGTAGCAGAGTGCTTGCGAACTCTTCCAGTTCAGCTTTGTTCCTAAACTGTATAAACACACTGTTTCACCATCAGAGTTAATGAAAACATTGCATAATGTCAGGGTGATAGCTTACTGCCAAGCTCAGAAGGCTTGTTATGTACTCTTGGAGTACACTTGGTACACAACTGGAAAAAAAATCTTGTGGTTTAGATGAATCTACAGTATAGTCATATTTTACTGTGGGAATGTTACAAGACATCAAAAGTCTTACTATAGTCTAATTAGCTCAGAGTTACTGCTCCTTCCTCTTCCCTCCTCCTCATTGCATGAATGATCAGTTAAAGGAGGAAGACAGGCTTGTTTGTCTCTAAATGCATGCTGGCTGTTTTTTATCACCTTATTCTATTCTTTTCTTACTTTTTTATTATCTTGCTTTGTTTATTCCTCTGCTGTGTGTTCCCTGTGTAGAGACTGTTCTGTTTTCACTCACAAATTAAGCAAAAAGCAGTTGTCTCTTACTTTCTGAAGCATAAATTCCCTCCTTGAGATTATCCTAATTTAAATAAATGGCTTTCTGTCTACAGGAGAGGAACAATCAGTCTGAAGATTGCTTTTTCTCTTCTCCTTCCTTCTTTTCAAGTCAAACTGGAATATGTTGCTCTGGGTCTCTTTGTAGTAACTGGGTTAAGAGACTTTCTTCCACTTTATTTGGCAGTTTGGTATGGAAAGAGCTAACTCTTTTGGGTCAACAAAAGTCTGTTTACTACCTGCTGTTGGAAACATAGCCAAAGGATTTCTGGATGTATCTGTGAGGAAAGCTGGAGGAGACATTAATGAAGATGAAGAGTTGATTGGATGCTTTTCTTCAAATTCTTAGGGGGAAGGATGAAGAGGCGTATTATTGGGGGAAAGTGAGCTGAACCAGTGTGTGTAGGAGTTGTGGAGTTAATTGTTAAGTTAGGAGATCTGGATGAGGTCTTTTTTTTTAAAATAAGACTTAGTTTTATGCCCTATATTAACTCTGTGAAAGATTTTTGTGGAAAACTTTTTAGCAAAGATGATGTGCTACAGAGTATTCAGATCAGGAAGTGAAAATATCCTTTGAAAAGGTGTAAGTGGTATTTTAGTGTCCTATGTTGCGCCATGATACAGACACTTTAATGTTATATTATCTTCACAGTGAAATGTCACGAAGCACTTAAACTTTTCCGTGTTGGAATGATGTAGCCAGTAAACAAAGTAATAAACTGGAAATGAGGTCCTTCCTGCTTAGTGGAGCTGTCACTCCAAAAGCGTTTGGGCAATGCTTGGGGCTTAGTTGCCACAGGTAAGTGCAGGTTGGGTGATAATGAGCTGGATGGAGGTGACGCTGCTCCCTGGCCTGCGAGGAAGCCGTGCTGGCAAACACGCTCCGCCACGCAGGGGCACGTGCCAGAAGGTGCATGGGGCGAGCGAGGCTAGCTCTGATGGTCAGGAAAGGCGGTGTGTGTGGGGTGTCCTGCCTTTCCTATGTGGATTACTGTCAAATAAAACCAGCTTACCCTTTAAAAGAAAGAAAAACTAAAACTGGTCAGGATAAAAAACCAACCAAACTGTCAGGTGGTCAGGATATTACACTCAGATTCCATTTATAAGGCATGAAGCCATCTAGTCCTAATCTTTGGGGAGAGCAGATTTGTCCTGGTAACACATAATATATAGATACAGTGGATGAGGATGAGTGAACAGGAATATAAGCCTTTTTTTTTTTTTTTTTTCTTTCATTGAGGGTAGACTCTAGATTCTTTCAATACAGGTCTGTCCTTGCACCCAAGAAATGGGAATATATGCTCTTTTATTAAATTTCTACTACAAAAATTTAACTTAGAAGAATTCTTAGCTTTTTAGGTGCATAGCATTTTTCCCCTCGCAAAGTATATCTAAGGATATTCATTTGTAGAATTGGAAAATCTTAAATTTTGGTTTGAAATACCTGCTTACATTAAAGTTTTCTTACCTGTTCTGCACCTCATACCTAATGTTGACAGCGAGACAAGCCCTCCTGTTGTAGAAGTAGTTTTTGGGTCAGAAGAGTGCTTTTAACCATGTTCAACAGTGAGAATTCTTCACTGTGTGGCTCTTTCTCAGGGAGAACAAACTGGTAACAACTTTGCCATTTTGTTTTTGTTTGGTTGGAGTTGTCCATACTAGCCACCTTCAGAAGGGCTCTTGTTCCTAAACCGGATGCTGCTGGAGTGGCATTAGGTGGATATTTTGGGGCTTGTGGATATGCCAAGTCCATAGGCTTCAGCTATATAACTGACCCTTCTGACCGTATTCTTTACTTGCTGAAGTGAGAAACTTTGGCGTGCCAGATCACATCCCTGGACTGAAGTATATTAGATTGGACTTTGTTGTTAAGGGCGGTGTTGAAACTATTATTGGATCTGAGGCCTGCCAGTTTCTAAATGTTTTTAAAAATAAGCTAACATTTATAAATCCAAATTCTCATGAGAGATGCGAGTTTGTTGCCAAATGAAATTCTGCTTATTAAAATTAGAAATCTTCTGTGAAAACAGAGTAACTGATGGGAACAAACCAGCTATATGACATTTGCTAAAAGAACTTGCTCTGTCTACTTCACTGTTTACAAAATGTTTCTTTCTTATTTTGACAAATGTCTGCTAATAGCAACTGTTAAATGATGGTGAAATAGCCATAGCCTTTTATCCTATCAGCAACAAGTTAAGGATAACACTCTGGCAGTGACTAGCTGTTCCTTTAGTCAATCAGGTCTTGCAGTTTAACTGTAATTATAGCTGTAATAACTCCTTTCTCCATTCTGATGTAATACTATGGGGGTTTTTTTAGGTTTTTGAAGGTGTCTCACATCGTTGTCTTTCAAGGTGGTAGTATATTGTTCAGTCTTTGCAGGTCATTTGTATTTAATGTTTAGACAGAAGCCACTTTTTAAGATTAAATTGTTTTAGAAGTGCATGTACAATTGCACAGTTACCTTTGTACTATGGAGTACAAAAACTTCATGTATAAGTAGGCAATTAAGGATGTCTATAAAACTGGGTGAATGCAAATATAGAAGAGTGCCTCTTGGACTTGGGTAGGTAGTTGGACTTTGGAAAACTTCCCATTCATTACATGTTCCTTTTTCTGCTTGTCCGGTGCAGGGTGGGATGAATATAGCCATAAGCACACAGACGAGGTCATGTGTAGTTATTCTTGATCTGCATGCATAACTGCACCAAGATTGGAAGAGATATTTTTTCATGAAGGCTACTTGTAAACAGTACAACTGAGTTGTTAGAGCCATGAAAATTCTCCAGCTGCTCTTAACAATTCAGTGTTATTCTGACCAAATGAAATGTTTATACTTAACTTGCTTGTATTAATATATTTTCTCCCTTGTTAAATGGGCCTGACTAGTTCTTTTCACTAGTGATCGTTGCGTTACCTTTAATGTTAGCTTTGGGACCAAAACTATTTAAAGTTGCTATCTGGGATGGTGTTACTACGTTATATTGACTCAAAATACACAGATGTAATGGGATAGTATGAGAACACTCTCAGGGATAATTTGGAGAAGAGCTGTGTATGAATCAGTGGAGGCAGATGAACACATGGGGAAGGGAGCACTTCACATATATGAAATTCTAATGACACTTCCATGGGTGTTCTGAAGGGAAGAACCCTCATTAAGAATAAAGGTGAATAAAACAGTCTTACTGAGAATTCTGCTGAACAACTTTGTTTCTTTAAAAGCAGTAAGAGGCATTTTTAGCCCCTCCATACACATTTCTTTTGATTTTAATGGTTTTCATTTTGTGGGAAGGTATCCAGTCTCTCTCTGTCCAGTATGTAGTACCCAGTATCCATGGGGCACTTACACTTTTCTCTTAGGAGTGATCAATCCATTTCCCAAACCTATTGTGAAGTATGATAATTTTTTTTTGTTGTTCCTAGGGAAAAAACATTCTCTTTTTTCATTATACCTCAGAAGAAAATCCAACTTGTATCTGAAATGAGGAATTTCTGGTTGCACTTGTGCCATGTCATCTGTTTTACATTGTGTATCTTACCAAGTTAGTGATTTTTTTCCATTAAGATCCCTGAAAACCAGGTTGGTAAGTCAGTCCATTTTAGTCTGTGAACTTCTTTGGTGAGACTACAAGCAGGTGAGTGCTTGTACTAGTTTAACCTCTTAATGGTGCTGTTCGTGCAGGGATTCTTATTGCCCACTGATGAGCCTTCAGGATTTCTAGAGCTTCTCTGTGCTGAAATAAATTAAGCTTCTTTCTCAGAGTGCTGAGCAAGTATCATCTTGTTGTTGGGTATAGTGGGGGAGGGAAGGGCAGAGAGAACTTCAGCAAAGAGTTGAGGATGGCGAGTATTAGCCCATGTCCTCAGTACAGTCAGTACCACGGTGGGAGGTGGTGGGGTGGTGGTGATTTCTTCTGAGGGTCAGGGGAAAGAGAGGTGCAGGAAGAGCTGCTGTGGTCAGCACACTTTTTTTTTGCCGAGTGGTGGGACGCCCTTCTCCCCTGCCAGGTATTGTTCTTCTTGGTCCCCTGCCAGGGCACTGGCCCGACAATGTAAGTGAAACCAGCTATGGCTCACTTGCGCTTTTAGGCATGTCAGCAAGTTTGGTCGGCAGATTTGGAGGGGCAGAGTGGTTAAGAGTAATATCTGAGGAAATGTGTGTGATGACTAGTCGCTGAAGGCACAGTTTTTGTCTTAGTGGAGTTTTTGATATGTTGTGTTCATGCTTTGTGCAGTTTTCTGTAGAGTCACAAGTATCAGTGCATCTTCTTTGCATGATAGCTCTGAATAGTTGCAACACAGCCCCAATAAGACATCCTATCTACTCTTTTTTGTTACAGCTTTTTTTAGTCAGGCTTTTAATTCTGATGAAGTAATTGGACTTAGGGGTAGGGGGAAAGAGAACAGATGCATCAGGAAGAGAAGAGCATTAGTAAATATTCCACTGACGTGGAGTAAAGGAGGAGGAGTTTCCTACCAGTAGGAAATTAACAGGGACAAAAATCAAGATCAGTATGGGCTGGGAATACATGGTTAGGGGAAAGGGATTAATATCAGCGCTCATGTTGCTCAAAGGTAAATCCTTTTTTCTCTGCTGTGTAATTCTTTAAAATTGACTCTTTAAACTTCCTATGCAAGGTTTTCCACTTCAGATGCCCTTTAATGGAAAGTATGGCTTTGTTTCTCTTTATTTTGAAGGGGAAACAGCTTCTTCCTTTTGAAGCACGTGCTATTCAAATGGCCAAAGAAATTTTGTTTACCAGGGAGAAGCCATGAGAAACAACGTATCTGCAGGACTAGAACTGGAGGAGAGGGCTGGGTAATGATTGCTGCCTTAACGATGCTGGTGGCAGTACTCCTGATGTAGGATGTTCAGACAGCATAACTGCTTACACCACGTTAGTGCAAGGGAGGGTATGGAAGACCCCTTTTAGAAGTGTGCAAGCTGTTAAAAAGTGAATGAGTAGAACCAAGTAGCCAGCATATGGATCTGAAACAGGAGGAAGGTGAAGATCAGATCAGTGGAAAACTGCTAGAATACACATCTGCTTCATCTTACATTGACTGATTAAGTTCACTAAAATTGGCATAACTGGCTATTGTACTGCCTTTGAAGGTTTCCTACTGATAGTCTCGCTGATTTAACAAGTTTCTGTGAGAAAGTATTTTGGATCTGTTAGAAAAGGTTAAGTGATGCTGCTTGATATGCATTGTGTTCTTTCATCCCATCTTCGTTTTGAGAATATATAATGGCCTTCATAAATGTTTTAGGACACTTTATGACCTGGTTGTATTCATTCTCAGTTAAGCTTCTAGTATGAAATGTTAAGCAGCTTTATGATCTGCACTGATTTTGGCTTAAAATTGTAGTGGAACTGTTGGCACCTGATGCTTTCAACTTTTCTAGGTGTGCTCTAGACTATGCGTAGTCTTTCTTACTCATGAAATTTGACTTTAAACATCAGAAAAAAGAAAGCTATACATAAATTATCAAGACTGGATGGTATATCAGATCTTTAACATGCATTGCAAGTATCAGGAACTGAGCTCAGCTTTGTTCTGAGGAGGAGGAAGGGGAATAGGGTTGTCTACAGGAGTGCTTAGTGGTTTTATATTCTGCAAATTAATAACTTAATCCAAAATGATTGTTTCAAGCAAGGGATGCATTGGTAGAAATGTGCTCTTGTTTTTAGCTAGTCTGTACAACTAGGTGGTGTGAACAGAAGGTGCCATGAAGTCACTTATGCTTCTCTCCTTAGGGGTCGCGTGTACATCTCACTTTTCCTGCGCAAGGCGGGGCTAGGATCTGAAAAAGAGTGTTTTTCTGAAGTAGCTCGTTACTAGACATCCTGTGCTTTGGCATGGCTCTCTGAAGGCTGAAGTTGAGTGTTTTTTGTAATGTAGGGATGATGCCAATTATGTCTGCTGGCAAGTGCCGCTGAATTGATGTGTAGTTGACTTGATACTGAGATGAACCTCGCTTGGCTGGGATTTCCTGCTTTGTGAAATGTGTAGGACTGCTTATTCCTAAAGATTGTGGTGGATAAAATCCGTTCCTGTCAAGACTTCATGTTTTTTTATTAAAATAAAGTGCTATCCTGTTTGTGGTAGAAGGTGTGTTAAAATCCAGTCTGTTTATCTTGCTTATTATTAGTCATTTTGCACAGTATTAAAACTGCAAGGGTATTAGTATTTTAAGTGCAGCTACTTTATGATGCTGGAATATGCTGTTTCGGATAAAGTATTATGTATATCTATGTGCTACTGTATTCTCTTCTGTTCAGTCACACTAGCAATGTCCTGTTACCGTAAGTATCTTGTGCCTCTGCTGGAGTTTGTGGAAGAATACAAGATCAAACTGATAAATGAGTAGCATGTTTCAAGGTGGGGTTTGTTTGATGTAATTTCTAATATTGTAATTTCTAAATCTAGCATTTTATTAGGCCAGAAGCATCCATTTCTAGGGTGTTCTTCCACAAATACGCACAGAACTCAGCTGTGTATATCTCGGGCTGGCTTAGGACAGTAAGCTTAAAAACTGGAGTGTCCTACTGCTGTCCTACTTTTACTGTATTTGAAGAATATCAGGTGTGAAAAGGCTTTGTGGTTGCACTCCAGTAGCCCAGTGTGGGGAGAGTGTTCAGGAGCATTGTGGTGGGTAGGTATGCCTGTCATCTAGAGGCAGCTGCTCCTCACTAAAACATTGTTAGTTGGCCTGTAAAAACAGCTGGGTGGCTCCTGAATGCTGTCTCTGCTGGCCCGCATGGGAATTGGCTTGGGGTTGTTGCTTCTGCCTCTTGTTAGCAAAGCTTTTAAACATACTGTGTTTACCAATGTGATAAATATTCCTCTTGCCCCTACCATTCTTCCCATAGATATTGAATAACTGCTTCATAGAAAATCATGGGAGTACTTTTTTCAAAGGCTAGGTGGTTGCTCAATTAAGAAAACTTGAAACTGCTTTTTCAGACAACTGTGTAAACTTCGGTGTTTTTGTAGAAGTAAATGTTCCATGAAAGAAAAATACTTGGAAAGCAAACTGAGATAAAATATACAGGAAGCCTGAATGTCAGTGACTAATGAAATGGTATGTTTTGTGTATAATTTTCTGTAAGGCACTATCTGTATCTGCAATCTTTAAATGGGCTAACTTTTAAAAGGTCCTTCCTCGGACAAAATGTCAACCTAAAAATCTGGTGTAAGCTATGTTTTCTCACAACCACAGCTAAATGATACTGCTATATAAAATGTGAGTGGGGAAACGTAATTGTTCTGTGAAGTAAGTAGCATGTTTCCCGTGCTCTTGAATGGATTAATGGGTGCTACTGGATTTTGAATGTGGTTGTGTAGTCTAGTTTGATCTGGACTTCTCATAGTTTCATGGCATCTAATTACAGAACAAGAGTTTTATTCTTGTTTTGTGACGTGGCTAGGCTGAGAGTAAGATTTTTGTGTGTGTGTGCGCTGATTATGTTAATATGATGAATGTTGTCTGACTTGGGTTCTTGTAAATAGAATCATAGAATGCCAGGTTGGAAGGGACCTCAAGGATCATCTGGTCCAACCTTTCTTGGCAAAAGCATGGTCTAGATGTGCTTTTCTAGATGGCCCAGCACCCTGCCCAGCTGTACCTGAAAAGTGCCCAGAGATGGTAAATCCACCACTTCCCTGGGGAGATTATTCCAATGGCTGAGTGTTCGAAGTGTGAAAAAATTTCCTCTTGTGTCCAATGGAATCTCCCCAGGGTTAACTTGTACCCATTACCCCCGTCTTTTCGGTGTGATTCCTTGTAAAAAGGGAGTCTCCGTGTTCTTTGTAGCCACCCTTTAACTACCGGAATGTGGTGATAAGGTGTCTCCTAAGGCTTATTTTTTTCGAAGCTGAGCAAACCCGAATAGGTACGCGCTGGATGAAACCGTTCATTGGGGACAGCGTGTTGTTTGGACTGCATCTGGAATAATACCCGCAGTTTTGAGACTACTCCCTTAAAACAACTTCATAAATTAGTCCCCAAAAGCGCCCACTGAAAAATTGAGGAGGGGGTGATGATGGATGCTGCGGTGGGGGTCTCTCCGGGTGGGTTGGAGAGCCGCGGTGCTGCGAGGAGAGCCGGGGAGGGCTGCTCCGGCCCGGGGCGGGGGGGCTGTCGGAGTCGGAGGGAGGAGGCGGCGGAGCCTTTTTCCGCCCCATGTCGCTCACCTCGCCTGCCCCGCAGCCGGGGCTGGTTCCTCACGCCCGGTGCTGCGGGCGGACACCGGGGGGGCCGGGCCGGGCCGCCGAGGAGGCCGGCGCTCGCCCCGGCGGGGCCAATCGCCGCCCGGGCCCTGTTGCTATGCGCGCCCCTACTCTGCCTCCTTTGTGGGAGATGCCGTGGGCACCCACCCGCGGCGGCGGCGGCGCGGCGGCGGCGGGCCGCGCCGGCAAGGTGCGTACCGTCAGGGAACCGGGGGTCCTCTCCTCCCTCCCCGCCTTCCCCCCCCTCCCCCGGGGCTGCGCGGGGCCCCCAGCCGTGGGGTGTCCGTGGGTGATGGGGCTGAGGGTGTCGTGGAAAAGGGGGGGGCTCCGGGAGGTGTGTGTGTGTGGGGGGGTGTTGTTGGAGGCCGGTAGCACCGGGCCGGCCGGTATTCCCGGGCTTGGAACAAGTTCAAGCTGTGTAACCCTGAGAGTGATCTGCCGGGTTTTGGTGGTGTTTGTCTGAAATCCGGCTGTGCTAAAGTTTGCCTCTCCGGCAGAGCTGCAGAAATGTGCTGTGCTTCGGCTGTAAATAGTTCCTTAAAAAAAAAAAAAACCACACAACAAAAACCAAACAACCAACCAGCAAAAACAAAACAGTTTCACCATATGCTCTTCCTTTCATATACTGAGTCTATGAAAGGTTGGGTTTTTGTGAGGTTTTTTTCTTTCAAGCTCCCTTTCAAGGAAAGTAATGGACAGCCTAAAAATTAACTCTGTTAATTCATTACATTGTTAGGGCAAGAGTATTAAATGGCCTGGAACAGGAGGGGGATATTTTTGAGCCTTAAAAGTGAGACATCTAGTTAAAGGACAGAGCAGCCAACAGTTGTAGTTAGTGTAGCCATATGTAACTGCTTGACTCTTCATTATTATGGAGGAAAAAAAATATATATCCCCCTCCCCCCCCAAAATAAAACACACCGAAGCTTAACTGAGTTTCTTCTGTGCCTTGTTATGTAGGTCAAGTTTCTCTCTCTCCTTTTTTTTTTTTTTTTTTTTCTCACCAGCAGGAGGAAACTATTACAGTATTTTGATTTCTGCTAGAAACAATGCATGAAAGCATTATCAGCCCTTTGCCACTACTTGTTTGTCTTGGGGCAAATGAAGCTGATGCAAATATGTCAGCTTTGGGGGCAACTAAAAATATGTATTTTTAATTAGCAGCTTACTGGTTGCTCAACTACACGCTATGTTTAAAGCTAATTAATAGCATACTGAACTCAGTGCTGAATTGAGGATTATCCATTCCTTTTTATGCAAACCTGTTCTCTAAAAATGCAAATGTTGTTCCGACCAAGTGCTTGCATATATTTTCATCCTGGGTCTAGACCTTGTTGGTATTCCTCTGAAAGGTACTGGAGCTCTAGCTCAAGTGAGCCTGCTGGTGTTAGATATTCACCTCCTGATACAGGAGGAGGAACAATTCCACTAGTGTACTCTCATGGTTTGTGTGGGAATATTGGTTTTGAATCAGTGAAGCATTGCTTTATAAAGTAGTAAGGAATTTTTGAGAGGACAAAGTGAAATTTCATAATTGCATATATTAAATTTTAAATGTCTGCCATTTTGCTCTGTAGACAATTAGCATATATTAGGAGAGAGGGAGGCAAACTAGATTCTTGGCTGAAATTGTTAAGCCTTTAAATTTTGACCCTATGTAACATTTTATTCTTTTGAGTACCAGAAGACTATTAAAGCTCAATAACATGACTTACAATGTGGAAACTTGTAAATAGCTGAATTGTGCTGTGTGACAGTTCAATTCTAAAACTATCAAAAATGTTCTATTGTTTTATGCATTCAAAATTCCATAGTAGGCTCTGGTGCCCGTTTTAAAATAAGCAGTCTTTTACACAGCTTGAGAGTTGTAACGTCCTCATTTATCCTCCCAAATAAAGTTTAAAAACAATTTTATGGGCCTGGCCATTCTCCCAGAGATCTTTTAAATGAGAAGCATATATTGTCTCTTTTGTAACTTTTTTACTTTTGCAGGTTACTGTTTAACTGCTTAAGGGCAGGCCTTGTAGGTGAAGGTTAATAGCGTTGGAAAGAGGAGCTTCATGCTGCTCCACCATCATCAATTTCAGCTCAGTTCTTTCAGAGCTCCTTGCGTTTCTGATGAAGAAGTACAGTCTCTGCCTTTGGTCTGCTAGCCTTACTCCCTTCCCTCCACCCCACCCTCTAAATAATCTGGACTGCAAATACTGAAACAAACCTACTGAAGCTGGAGGTAGCCTCACTAGCTAGGAGGAGGATTTTGGGTGGTCAGACATGTTCTGACAAAGTTCCACAAGATAAATTACCCACCGCTTAGATGACAATGAACGGGTTGTAACATCAGAGTTTTGAGAGATGAAGTAAGAAAGCACAAAGAGAAGATGAATACAGAAAGGAACTGCAGTAGAAGAGATCAGATGTCATGAAAATAGTTTGTACTGGGCTTTCTGTGTTGTTCTTTTTTGCTTTATTTCAGATAAAATAATGTGATTCTTAATCTACATTCCTTACCTGAGGACACTTCCTAACGAGTCCCGTGCTTTTTTCCTGTGTGCTGTTTTTAAGTACCCTCATAGCTAGTTCTGTTCTAGCAGCAGTACTGCAGAAGTTTCCAGCTTGTGAGTGTGATTTCTAACTGACACGATGTTATAATAAAGTTGTAAGAGTATCAGCTCCTACTTAACCTCCGTACTATAATGTTTAATGTGTTGTCCATTAAAATAAAATTCTTGAATTCTCGAGTGTTTCTATCTCTTCTCCTTGTGAATATTCTTTAAAAGCTTTATTATTAACAATGCATTTGCGCTATTTGGTTTGTTTCTCATTTTCTTGTTTTTCAGTTATTCTGGGGAAATAAAAAAGGCAGCTGAGTGGCATTAGTAGGTGCCTCACATCTGGGTAGAAAATGTGCTTAACAGTTCTTCCCCAGTGTGACTGTATTTATCTTGGGCTTAGGTATGCCATCAGTGTTCGCATAGTTTCTTGGAGTTGACCCAAGTCTCTGGAGTTGACATGGTTTGATAGTCAGAAAGCTGCCCTGGATGTAATTCACCATGTGAAGTTGAATATCTGTAATGGAGACTTGTCTTGAACATAATGAGAGAAAAGCCTTTTCAGACACTTCTAGACTTTAGTTACATCATTCTCACTGGAACCAGCAGTAATAAAATTGTTTGCGTTCTTGGTTTAATACACTATTGTGTGGGTCTCTAAACGATTGCATTTTATCAGCTCTATCCTATGCAGGTGTGGTTGTATCTACCAAATCTCTCATCTTCGTAGAATCTGAGAAGGCATCTTACTCAGTGCAGTCTCTGCCCCAGGTCTTGCCGCACTGAGATTGCTAGTGCATATGACAGGCTGCTGGTCTGCCTGACATCTGAATGAAGACTAGCCTGGAAAATACAGTCTTGTTATTTGCATGTGTGAATTAGTCTTCTGATGCTCTGCAGCTCTCTTTCCATGTTCTCACACAAACACTTTTCAAATTTTTCTTCCACTTTCTAAGTTTGGAGGATCTGAGCTTTACTGGCTGTGCCTGTGAACAGAACACTCTTAGCGTATGTGATGCAGTGTTTCCTTGTTAAATGACTGAAACAAGGACTTCCTGCTGAAGGCCTCTTACTTGCTCCTAGTAGTACTGATTTTTTTTTTTTTTTTGTGTGTGTGAAGTAGTTTTAGGAGCAGTAAAAGAAACAGTCATGTTGTTCCCTTTTTGACACTGTATAGCCTCCCACTTTCTTCTGAGAAGCATGATGGGTGAGGAACAAGAAGAGTGGCCTGCTTTCCTAGGACTAGATTCAGAAAGAGTCAGTATTTTGCTTTAGGTCATAGACCTGAATTAAGATATTGAAGTCAAGATAAGGTAAAAGATTCTAACTCTAAAATTCTAAGCTTGGAAATATGAAAACTAAGTTTTTATTTTCTTAATTTATACAGCTAGTAGATGAATATATTTCAGATTCTCTTAGAGGATAAAAGGCAGTGGTCCTTTGCTAGTAATGTGGAGTCTATGCTGTTTGTACTCTGAAATGAAGTTACAAAACTGTTTTCTTTTGCAATATTGAGAAGATGGGATATAGAACATCGACGGATGCTGTGGAACTTGGGAATATAACATATAGTGGAGTGTGCTTAAATGGGAGAGATGTAGCCTGCTTTGTAGTTCAGCCACATCATCTACTGTCTGATGAAATTCTTTTCAAATTGATGTCTCTAACAATAAAGCTGCTTCCAGATGATGGTGTCAGTGTAAGTCATAGAATCACAGAATAGTTTGGGTTGGAAGTGACCTTTAAAGGACATCTAGTCCAACCTCCCTGCAATGAGCAGGGACACCTTCAACTAGATCAGGTTTCTCAGAGACCTGTCCAACCTGACCTTGAGTGTTTCCAGGGATGGGGCATCTACCACCTCTCTAGGAAACCTGGGCCAGGGTTTCACCACCCTCAGTATAAAAACCTCTCTGAATTTGAGCCTCTGGCCCAAGCCACGACAAAAGCCATTACCCTTTGTCCTGTTGCAACAGGACCTGCTAAAAAGTTTGTCCCCATCTCTCCTGTAGGCCCCTTTTAGGTACTGGAAGGGGCTATAAGGTCTCTCTGAAGCCTTCTCTTCTCCAGCCAAACAACTCCAACTCTCTTAGCCTGTCCTCACAGGAGAGGTGCTCCAACCCTCTGGTCATTTCTGTGGCCCTCTTCTGGACCTGCTCCAAGAGGTCATGCTCTTCTTATGTTGGGAGCTCCAAAGCTGGACACAGCACTACAGGAGGGGTCTCACCATTGTGGAGCAGAGGGGCAGAATATTCTCCCTCAACCTACTGGCCCCGCTGTGCTTGATGCAGCCCAGGATATGGTTGTGCGACAAGTGCACATTGCTGGCTCACGTCCAGCTTTTCATCCACCAGTACCCCCAAGTCCTTCTCAGCAGGGCTGTTCTCAATCCCTTCATCCCCTCCAACCTGTATTGACACTGGGGGTTTCCCCAACCCAGGTGCAGGACCCTGAATTTGGCCTTGTTGAACCTCATGAGGTTCACATGGGCCCATTTCTCAAGCCTGTCCAGGTCCCTCTGGATGGCACCCTGTCCCTCAGGCGTGTCAGCACAGCTTGGTGATAAGTGTATGCCTTTTTGTTGGTGAGAAAGGAGAATATTGCCCAAGTAATGGTGGTCGTCTTACCTGAAAAATAACTGAGCCCTCAGATGAATTTCCACGTTAATTATTAGCTTTACAAAAGGGGCGAAGTTGGGGAGTTAGATTCTACAAACTTAAATAGCAAGTACCCGCGCTAACAAGCAAGACTGTTGTTAAATAGTTAATAACAGATGGCTGAACTTCTGATGCCAATGATCAGACAGAACAAGAGAAGTTCTCTGCATCCTGACCCAGAGACTCCTCACTGCTGCCATGGTAACTAACACTTTTTTTTTCTCTCCAGTTTTAGCAAAGTTTATGGAACTGAAGATAACTTGTTGGTTTTACAACTTTAAAATAATTTTTAAAAGGCAAAGCAGGCCAGCTGGAGGAGGAGAAAACATAAACTAAGAGAATGTGGATATGAATTCCTAGAGGCCTTGAGTATTTTAGTTCCTATAAGATCTTTCTAAAAGATGTCTGAAGTACAGTATACTTTAAAATGCCTGGCAGTTAAAGCATTAGTTTAAATAAGAACATTTATAATCTGAGCAGATCTGTCTGAATCCTTTTCATTTAACTTAATGTGAAAATTATCTACTGCAACTAGAATAGCATTGCAAGGGAGAAGGGAGTAGGAAGCTCTATGTGTTTGACCTGACTATGGTACTGAGGAGCAAGAAGGAACCTGTAGCTCGTGGGGTGGATGTGGCCTTTCATCTGCCTTGCACTTGCAGCCAGGTGTTTGTCCTCCTCAGTGGGAGTAGGACAATGGAGGTCTGTAGCAGGGGCTATGGAGGGGGCTGAAGCTGTTTGCCACTGGACAGAGTAGGACCTTCTCTGCCCCTTTGGTGCAATTGTTAAAGACTGGGAGAGCATTCTGGAGAAATACCGTTACAGCCTTACTTTGTCCATGCTCTTTTTGCAAAGGTGCTTGCCTTTGGCTGCTGTGAGAAGGAAGCTAGAAGGACCCTGAGTGCTGTCCTTTTTATCTGCTATAGCAAAGTTACTCTACAGTTCCTCTACCTACTATAGTTAAATTCAAAACAGAAGGTTCAATATCTCTTTTTAGGATATAGACTAAACTTCACGGCACTGAAACTACTGGAGGGAAGGTCTTCTGAGGCAGATTTTGATCTGGTCCCCAGGGAAAGCTGTGAGAAAGACCTGTGTATATTACTGAACACAGGTCACTTCTCATACAGCATAAACAACCCGTTGTAAGTCTGTTTTGTCAATTCAGCTCTTGCTGTTTTTGTGAGGTACGTCTATGCCTATGTGTCTTACACTACAGCAGTGGCTTCTTTACAGAATGAAGTCCTTCACCTAGATGTGTACCAAGCCACTATATTCTCAAACTGTATTTCCAGAGTGTATCATATTACTGGGTTTGATTGTCTAGATGGATCAAGGAATACTTCAGCCTCCAGGTGTGTAACTCAGTCATAATGTTACTTTTAAGGAGAAGGGAAGAAAATTCATGGAGTTCTTACCTGGAGATTATTATTTGTTATCTGTGATATGAATAAGAGGCACATTCAGGTATCATGTTTTGCGTGGAAGGAAAGACCATCCTCACCTCAGCCCTCATGCAAGTCTCAAACACAAAATCAACTTCCAACAGAAGGCTGTAAGGAAACAAAGGGATAATACTGATGAGACAGATAAACTGTGCTCCCAGTGTACAGGCTAACAAGCCTTTATCACCCTAACAGAGGAGCTGGAAAGCAGAGTCATTTTGCATCATGTGTGTTCTTCCCGGCTATAGGACAACACAGGGGGAAGGAAGTGTAAGTGATTAAAGTAACCAGAGGCTAATTGGAAGTTTACTGCAACAGTGAGTGGGAGACAACAGGAGTGGTGGTAAGCCATGGAAGATCTTGAAAGTTTAAAAAAAATAAAATTAAAAAGTCATTTGCTTGTTATAAAAGATGATATTTTGAGAGGCAACAGGAAAATACGGTTTCCTGTTAGAGACCAACCAGACATACCTTCCTCAGAGGCTGGATGCTGGTGAAGCATAATCTTTTCTGTGTCTTTTTCACACTCCTTTTTGGTGGTGAATTCCATGAGAAATCCTGCGGGCACTGCTGGCATTTCCCCGAGCAGGCAGATAAGGCACTGCCATCTGCTAGCTGAAGCCCGGGTGGCATTCACGTGGGCTGTGCCCAGAGGTCCCCACTGGCAGGGCACGTTTCCAGCTTCATCACAGCTTGGACTGTGAAGAATGTCTCTCTGAGGAAAATCTTAGGATTTCAGACCGTGTTTTTCCATAGTCAGGAGTAAAACCAGATCATGCTGAAGGCGTTTCTCTAAATGCTCCTTCCTAGGGATCCAACCCAACAATAAGGGTGTAGTGAACCCAATTTGCATGTTTTTCTGGGGATATAGAGGGCAGGTTGCTTGTTGTCTGGATTCCCATGCCAGATTCTGGTCCTTTCAAGATCAGCCTCTAATTCAGATGGTAAGAATAAAATGTTCTGTGCTAAAAATCTCTTAGATATGTTTTTTATTAGTTCTTGAAGATAAGTGATTGCAAAAACCAGCTGTTTACAGTAATGGCCATTGTAGTCATATGTAAACTTAAAATCTTTTTTACTATACTCTTCTACACTTATTTCTTTGTCATCTCTTAAAAAAAAGATCCCCTTCCTCCAACAAAATTATGTGGTGTTGTTACTTGATAGTAGTGGAATTTGTTTTCTTTATTGATTTCTAGCAGAAAATCTGTATATAATCTTCGTAACTGAAAGGATTGACAAAATGAGTATGTCTGTCAGGCACTTGGATTCTGTAATGTTTGTGGGGCTTTTTTGTGTGTCTGATGCTCAACTTGAGCGTTCACAATAATTTATTAAATCTATTAAACCTGACAAGTGGGCGAATCCTTAATGTTGCCTGAACTATGCTAGTAGCTGATGTGTAGCAGATAGTGACTTTTTGGCATTTTGGAGTTGAAGGCAGCTTGGAGCAATTTTCCCTAAAAGAAAGTCATTTTGACATCTTCCGATTTAAGTTTCATTGAATGTTTACTTTGGCCATTAATACCTTTTCTGCTGCTCCCAAATTCAACCTTTTTTTTTCTTCCCTGCTGTGTATTTTTGATTAAATATATATTTGCAAAGTATCAAGGTGGAACTAAAGTTGGGTTTTATTTATCTGTCTTTGCTTATGTCAGTTGCTTTTGCACAGAATAGAAAACAGGCTGTGGAGGTCCTTGGGTAAAAACTGTTGTTCTTCATACGCTGCTCGTGTACACTATTTTTAGTGTAGTGTTTTGTTTTGCCTAATAATTTATTGCTCTGTCTCTTGACTCCAGGTCACCTGATTTTAGAGCATGTGAACATAGAGGTTGGATCCTTTACTATTCTATAAACTGCTAGTTTATCTTGAGGTGCAGGATGCTGCTGCTGCTGGTGAGATTGGGTTGGAAGTGGTCGTGGAGGGGTGAGCCCTGTCCCTTCGGTTCTCTGGAAAGTATGTTCTAAGAATACGCAGTACAGGGTGTTACAAAACACACGTGCAGCCAATAAACGGGGAGCGGAGGCCAGGGATGGTAGGTGACTCGAGGTCAGCGCTGCGCAGGGAGACTTTTGCCTGCTGGCCCTCGCCATGCCTGTCTTCGCTCCGTGCCAGCAACAGCGCAGTCATCTGTGAACTCACTTTTTCCCTTGAGAAGGGAGAATTGTTTTGAACAGATACGTTATGAATACACCACTAATATTCTTGCTCTAGTAGTGTTAATTTTGGGACTTGAGATGAGTGTCTTGTGTATAGGATTGTCATAAAATTATGTTCCACGAGGTGCCCGGTAGCTGGATGTTCCTCGTAAACTTCAAAGCTGCAATGCAAACATGGCCGGATGGCTGAATGAAGGGAAAGCAGACACTTAAAGTTTGTAAGCAAACAAGTATGTTATTTGAAATTTCAGTGTTCACGTGGGGTCAGTTTTAAAAAGTTACTTTCAAAGATGTGTGTATGTGTGGAGGGAAAACCTAACAAGGTCTGAATGCTCCAGAGTTTCATTAATCTGATTTTTTTTTTAAAGTAAATCTGAACTTTAACAAGATAAATGTCACTTAGCTAGATCCTGGTGATTCCTCAAATTGTGTGAAAACAAGGAGGAACAAAACCTGCATCCATCAAGCTATTCAGTACTTGCACAGATGAAGCAGGTCTAGGCAGTAAAACAACTATTCTGATGGTTTGGATTGAACTAAAAGTTCATTACTGCCCAGGCAGTTGCAGATTTTTAATTCCTGGCCCATGAGGTCTTTTCAGCCTCGTGGAAAACTGCACAGACTGTTGTCTTCTCTAGAATTTAAAAACAAAGCAAATTAACTTTCACCTACCTGGATCTCGGGTTAACTGAAACAGGGATATCAGCTGACCTGGGTGACAGTGCTGGCATTCTCAGGGCTTGCTTTTTTTTTTTTTTAATTCATAACTGTATAGTTTTTTAAAAGGTTCCTCTAAGACAACAGAATATTTGAAATTGAGTGTTGTGTGCCCTTGCGGGAGAGGGGTTGCTTTCTGGATGGGTGCAGGGCTTATCACTGTGCAGGTGAGTCGCTGATAGCGCCTCTTCTGCACTCCTAACAAATTTGTAATGCGAGTAATGAAACCAAAACTTTTGGAAAATGTTGACACATCTAGATGATGCTCAAAATTCTTGTCCCTGAAGAAATGACATACTAATTATGCACATGGGAGGCCTCAGTTTTGTTTTTTTTTTTTTTTTTTTTAATAGTCTTTTAATAGAATAGACTACTTTCACCAGAAAGTGGACTAGGTCATTGATTTTTTTTTTTTTTTTCCCCCCAAAACCATCTAGGCTTCTTCCCACCCCCATCCCACAGTTAACTGTTACCACAGTAAAACTGAAAAATTGCAGTATCTATTAAAAATAGATACTGATAGGTAGCTTTGAGGAGATTTTCGACATAGAAGAGGCTCCTTAGTAGTCTTTATATACAGTCGTTTTGTATCTTTCTGTACATTGAAAAAAGATACTTTTCAAGAGATTAAAAGCAGGGAATTGCCAGGCATGTCTGATTTGTGCAAGTTTAAATTCGCTTACTGAAGTCACGATCTGCTGAGACTGCCGATCATGGCTATCAGAAACCCATTGCTTGGGCTTGTTGGCACCTGACGGTGGCATGAAGGTGAGAGCGTTTAGCTGCTGGTTGTTGAAAGTTTTCAGGCTGTGTGGAAGGCTGAGTGCTTTAGTACTTACAAAACCTCACTTGCTTTGACAGCAATCCTCTGTTGAAGGCTGAATGCTCAGTGAAGGGTTTTCATAAGGTGCAATCCCATAAGTCAACTTGGAACGTTTCTCAGGGGGTTTCCCTGACTCCAGTGGCTGTGGCATCCCTGCTGATTCCACCCAAAAATGAGTCAGTGCTTTCACATTGCACTTTTCAAATTCGCTCCGGTTTATTTTCAAGAGTTCTGACTATGGTCTGAAACAAATGGTACATGATGTAACCATTCTTTTCCTTGCAATGCTCTTAGGGAAGAAGAATACCAGTTTGTTCCTGGTGATTTTAAACCAAAGTGGAACCTGTGCTCACACAGAGCGTAGTTGGCCTTCCCCAGCAGGAGTTTTCTGTGCTCCCATTACAGTTTTGTTCAGGCCCTTAATGACTCTTCCAAATCATTCACTCAAAATCTCTTTGAGAGCTGAAGGCTACTTTACATTCCTCCTCAGAAAAGAAATGTTATTTTATCAGTATTAACAGGAATATAAGCACAAGAACACTTGCAAGTATATTGTCAGAGATTCTAAGCACAATAAATATTTAAGGTGATGAGATAAAGCATGAAATACCCTGAAGAGATTAATTTTTAGTGTTAGTGGGAAACTTTAAAAACCAGCGGTTTTTGGCAAGTGTAACCCCTACATCACTATGAATGCTGTTCCTCAAGATACTTGCATATGTTGTGAAGATGATAAGCTACAGAGGAATAAACTGACTATCACTTTAGCAAAAATCTAGTCAGCACAAGATGCAAATGTGTTGTGTTTTAAGTAGAGGGCTGCTCTCTGGCAGCTCTCATAAGCATTGAAATACCTACTGGAGGATTTTTAAACAGTCCCGTGTTGTTTTCCAGTAACATCTGAGAGTGATTTATTGTCACAAATTACTGCTTTCCATCTTTAAACCAATCTCTTTATAAAATATTGCAGAAGTCTGCAAATAGTTGAATCTTTGTCAAGCTGGATTGTTAAACAAATTAAAGAGGAAACTTATGTCTGTTTTCCTGAATTGTATTGTATTTAAGGCCTCAAATAAAACTTCTGGCATGTATTTTTATTTACGTATTATAAAAATGCTATCACAGCTGGAATTTAATGCAGAGCTGCTGTCGACCTGTTTAATGGGAGGGATATCTTGGCTTCCAAATGGAATTGAGCTTTCCATTTCTCAGTTGCTGCAACTGTTGCATGGGTGATACGCCTTCAGAAAGAGATGAGGCTTAGCCAAATACATGTGCTTTTTCATTGTTAATTCATGTTGGGCTTCCTCTGAAAAGAAAGTAACAGCTATGGAGCCACTGTAGTACCTTATTTACAGCTAATATCAAGTTGAGTGAGTCGATGAAAGCCTTCAGTCTGTATCTCTTCAGCCGTGTAGTTGCTGCTAAGCTGTTTCTTGAATTAGTGAGTAATAATAGCGAAGATGGTCATCAGCCATCATCATTCTCATCTCCAAACACAGTTTCCTTGGCTGGGGAAGCCTTGATGGAATATGTAACAGTCATCAACATAAGTAAAGGAAGCATGAAAAAAATTTGATATTTTAAAAAAATGAATATACTATATATCTAGAAATCTCGTATTGGAAAATACTGTATTTTAATATAAAAGCACTTTTTCCAGAAAACACCTTAGGAAAAAATTTTCACGTGTTCTGTAAGCTTAAGTGCGCTCTGTTTTCTGTTCTAGGGTGACACACGGCTCCTTCAGCTCCCTAAAGCAAGCATGTTGGACGCGGTTTCACATTGTGGTGGCGGTGACTGTGAAGCTAGCCTAGGTCTGATCTCCACATTGCCCTTGCTTCCTCCTGTGAACTAGGGTGGGATTTAAAACAGGAGCATTTCAGTAATTTGTTTTCAATATAATTCTGCAAAGTTTGTATCAGCGTACTTATGAGGTTGGTAAATCACAGTATTGATAGTGAGAGCGAAGGCTAGATACAAGCCCTTTATTCCCTTCCAGTTACAGCTGAGTGTCTATTCTATACTTAGCGCCACATACTAATTCTAAAAGAGATGTTTTCTCCTAATTGTTTTCTTTCATGAACTAACAGAAATACCTAAAAAAAAAAAAAAAATAGGTTTGAGTTGCAGAATTAGAAATTCTATTACTTTATTATTTTTTTAAGTTTTTTTGTTCAGGTGGGTTTATCAAGTCATGCAGTTTGTTCTAAAGTAATCTAACTTAGGCAGAGCACCAGCTAATCAAGGGAAAAATGTAAAAAGCTAGAGAAGAATGAATGGAACACTCAAAAATTACTTAGTCTGCTTAGACTGTGTTTGTTTCATTGTAATACAACTTCAGAGTTTTTTGTGTAGTCACATTTAACAAAACCACAATCTAGGAAACCGTCCTGTAAAGGAAAACACAAATTGATGTGTGCTTAAGCAAAGGCATTAGCTGAGACAAATCCTCTTTGCTTCCAGTACCTGTCCAGTTACAGCATGTCGGTACAAGTAGCACCTTTTGTAACCCGTTCTGTAGACTAATAAGTTTAGGGATCAGCAGAAAGCGTATGTCCTGTTCCTCCAACTGGCTTATATTTAAAATGCTGAACATTGCAGCACTGAAAATCTTACAGCTTTACACTGACATTTCAGCACATATTTACTCATGTCGGGATACAGTGGAACAACTGTATTTTAGAATATACAAGTTCTCTTGTAACTTTTTGTGAACTGAGGTTTGAAATGAGCCTCAAACTTCACATTTTCAGATATTGCTTTCCTTCTACTAAACACAGACAATCATAATGATTGACCTACTTCACAATTTGTGATTTCCTTGTGGAACAAGAAACAATTCAGCTTACATCTTTTGTTCTTAAGTGTTCCTTTTCTTTGTCCAGTTAAGAGAAAGTAAAACCAGTTTCCTTGATCAAAATGCAAATATTAGATCTAGATTTTGGTTTAATGCCAAAAAATCAAAAGAAGCAGGTTAAACTGTTGTTGCTTAAGTAAAAATAGAAAGCTACAGTTGGAAGAAGAGAAGTGACTCAGTAAGCAGTATGGTGATGGCAAAATAGGATGTCAGCCAAAACGCAGGAAGCAAAATGGGAACACCCAGATCAGTTTAACAGTCTGCATTTTACACTCTCAAAGAGCGGTAGTTTCTGAGATCACTGCAGGAAATTTAAGCTTTAAATGCATTTAACTGGATTTTATTTCTGTACTCATTAAGCTGTTTGAAACTAAGTAAGTTTTAGTAAAATATGAATTGTACTTTTTTTTTTTTTCTCCCAGACTGATTTTAAGACCAGCCTCTTTTTGGTGACTTTATTTACGGTAAAGCTGCCTGGAGATTAGCTCAAGGTGCTATGAGAGGCACCCAGCAGAGGTGTGCGGTAGATGGGCAGTGATACACACACACAGCAGGGGAGTTACTGCAGTGCTGCAGTCTGGAGTGAGGCTGATGGCACTGATTGGTACTGATTGATTTTTATTGCTCTGGAGTAACTTCATCAGCTGCCATGTAGTTGTGTCTTGATTTTTAAGAATATCCCCTTACTTAGAAGATGGTGTGCTTTGTTTTGTTGTTTTAATTACAAACTGGTATAACAACAGAAAAGCAGGTGAGTATCTTCCTATTGTCCTACACAAAACTAACTAGGTCCTGCAATTGTTTATAGCTTATACTCTATTTACTTTGAATAGCAGGTGTGCATCAATCCTAATGTCAAGTTCCAATGCTGCCGTTTCCTGCCTACAGCTGAACTGCTTTGATAATCAGGTAGTGGTTCAGTTTGGTGCCCTGGGAAAAGTAAGGAGACAGCAAGAGTAAGATGAGGTATTGTGCTCCTCTCCTCATGTTTTCATAGTGGCTGTCCCCGAGCTCAAAGATCTTGAGCCCTAAGGATCTAAGACAGGAGTCAATGTGGGGGGAAAAATAGCTGTATAGGAATATTGCTAAGATAAGGTGAGAAACTATTTCATTGCATTTGCTTGAATTTAAGTAAACTTAACTAATGGCTTGTTTCTTGAAGGAAGTAGGCTATCTCATGACTTTAACTCTTGATAGCTTAAATTGTACTTAAACTCTTAATATTGCAAGGCTTTTGAAGCGTATGACTTCAGATATAATTACGGGTTTGTAACATGCAGACACAACATGACTGCTCATTCAGAGAATCATGAATTTGGGGGGTTCAAGGCCAGCTTTCTTTTGAAGTGAAGCACAACATGGAATTAGTTAACTGAAGCATCCGTAGGTGTTTCTAATTCCAGAAGAGAAGCTGTTAGTCAAATGTTTACATTGTGTTTCATTTCCTTTACAGTAGTTTCTTGAATCCCTGCCTTACTCTTAAAATATGGAACTACCTTTAACCTACTTCTTGGAATAGCGAGATATTAAAACTTATTGAGAGTTGACTGTTTTGGGGGAAGGGCCATAGAACTTTTGCTGGAATTTTTTGAATGCAGAGCGATGCCTTTGCTAGGAGAGTGATGGTTCTGAACGCTGGCAGCCCCTATTTCTCCAGTGTGCCTGACTCTCCTGCCACGGGACTCCTAGGCTGAAGCATCTCCCTAGGGACTGCCTGTACTAAAAGTACAAAAAATAAGATGCAAGCAAAATTTTTAGTCTTTCAAAAAAATGGTAGCACATGAAGGAAGGAGAGCAGAGGTGGGCAACCATGCCATGGTGCCTGCTGGACAGCTGGGGCAGGGCAGGAGCAGGGCTTGTGTCAGCTGGGAATCAGAACAGCCTATACCATGCACTCTGTATTTTGTTTAGTGTTTTGCTTACTGGGTTTCAGCTTTCTAAGAAATGCGACAGAAATCTGATTGCTTTAAATCAGTGGCCCTCAAAAACCATTATGGATGCCCAAAGGTCTGGACTGTTATAGAGCATATTTAAAGGCAATTAGTAGTTGTTCCATGGACTCTCTAAAAAAGTAGCCCTCCAAATCAGTGGAGGTCGGGACTAATGGATACTTCAAGTTGAACAAATGTGTCTTTCTTTGAAGAATGGCACTTTACCAAAAGGAACTCTCCTCCTGAGAAGGGGAGGACAAGCTTGGTAGGTATTTATGGTGTCCGGTGCAGTATGAAAGGTGCTAGGACAATAAAATAAGGATGGACTAAGAAAGATTACAGTTGTAGCACTGCCTGGTTGTGACAGGAGGAGGGCAGAGGGCAGGAGGAGCTCTGCTGGGGCCATTCACTGCCTGGCTGTCCCCAGGCAGGACAGGGCACTGGCTTGCAGATATATCTTCTGGTGGCCCCTGGAGCACAATGGGTTATGTGATACCGAATGTTTCCTGTCTAAGCCTAGAAAATAGATTAAATGCTCTTCTAATACACTATTTCGGGAAAACATTTTCTGTTATTACTACAGAAAATGCTGCAGTAGGAAAGGGAAGGGAGTTGGTCCACATGAGTATGACCTAGTTGGGAAAGGAGTCAGCTGGGCACCACGGGATTAACTGAAGTTTTGGGAGAGTCCTTGGGTTACAGTTAGGTGGATTTGGGACTCACTAGTACCACATGCCTAACTTCGATTGATGTTTTAGGATGTGAACCAATTTAACTTTTTTGGGGGAGATCTGAGTTTTACTCTATTCCAGTGCACCACTGATTGTGCACGTGTGTGTAGTGGACAGGGGAGAACAAGATTTGAAGACTGTCTTCATGAAATCTCTGGTTAAATGGTCTTTCTGTTTGTGCAGAAGATGTAGAAAATCAGTCTTTGTTGAGATTGGTATGTACGAGAGACAAAGAAAGACAATATGATGTGCCTCTGTGTTTCAGTTCTCCAGTATTGTATGTTTTGGTTTATGTGCAGTACCTTCAGTCTAAATTTGTATTTTTCTCTTTTTTCCCTTCTAGAGTAGCGTGACATCTGCTGCTGTCTCTTGGGACCACCTGGTCAACAAACTTTAGTTTCAATGTATTGATTAAAGGGCTGTAGTGCCTTGTTACTTTAATTCCTATGTGCTTGTATCAACTAACTGGATTTTTTGCTATTTTAAGGGGAATAAAACCCAGACACTGCTGGGATGTTTATTTATGCTATATACTTGCATGTTGCATTGCTAGAGATGAAGCAGAATAATAAACATATTTGTATAGTCAGATTATAGGATTGAGGTTATTCTATGCACAATATATAATGTGTGTCTTAAGCAGGGCTGATTCTTAAACAAAAGCAAACAGTTACACACACAGTAAGACTTTTTTTTTAACTGAACACTGAGTTTGCTGTTTCTATAAATGTCTTTCCAGCCTTGTCCTCAATTACATCAACTTGCATCATCTGTGTCTGTTGTATAGGAACAATTACCAGGCTTCTCAATATTTATAGGGTTTTTTCCTTTATGAAAACTCTTAGAAGTTGCTAAATTATATAGAAATCCGGTGGAGCTAAAAGAAGTCTATATGTCGCATGACCTTTGTACGAAAACATTTCTCAATATCCATTGTTATGCGTGCTTTACTTTTTTATTTTTTTTTAAAGTCCAGATCAAATATCAGCTTTGTTACATTGCTCACAGAACTTTAAAGTGTTAGCCCTGTCTTTGTAATGCTGTTATGGAAACAGTACCGTTTCCTAGTTCGGTATGTGCTGTTTATCATCCCTTAAGGAGATGCAGTTTTTATTTTGAAACAACATTGTGTTTTTATAACTGCAGCCAATACAAATATGTCTCTCTAGCTAATTGGGTCTCCTCTTCCATCCTTAAGGCAAGAAGCTGGTTGCTTCTGAAATAATAGGTCTGATGTTTGCAAATTGAACTTACTTTTAAGTTTTATCTGTTTATATAAAGTAATACCATATATGTATTCTGAATCTTGAATAATGTTACAGTAGGAAGGTGTTCGAGATAGGATCTGACTGCATAGGCACATGCAGATCTTAATCAAGCTCTTTAATTTTTTCTTTAAAACCATAGATGTTTTTACATATTTTAACTAAACAGGATTCCTCTTGCACATTTTCTTAAGGATGAATTCCCCTTCTGTTTAGCCTGTTAAGCAGACTATTCTTGTCTGTTCTTGAGGCAATTCTTGCTTAAATTATATCACTCCTGCTGAACACTTTCTAGATTTTTGGAACTTCTATGTCAGAGAATGAAAAATACTCCAGTAGTGATCCTTCCTGCTGTGGCTTTCTTAACATTACCATGGCCTTTGGACATACAAAGATGAGCATGATGCTTGTGTTAGCAGCAAGATAATACTGTGATTATTTTTTTTGTCAGCTGTAATACCCAAATCCTTTTCAGAGTCTTTCCAAATCCCTTTTCCTTATCTGTAAGTATGCCTTGCCTATTGTTCATCAGACTTTCAGCTGGAAAAAAAAAAATAAAAAATTGCAGGTGCCTAATTTTGTAGGTGACTCATATCACTACCTAAGTGTCTTGTCCTCTCTGTTATTTACCACTCCTTTAATCTTTCATGCACCCTTTATTAGTCATTTTCTGTCATCCGTCAGATGAATGACCATTTTAACTCATGCCAGATGATGCAATGTATCTTTCACGTGCCGTACGGGGTCGTCCCGCGTAATTAATCAATCCTCTGGCTTTTCTTCTGCCTGAGGGCAGGCAGTGGTCAGATGAATTGTCCTGGCAGGACCCTGTTCTTCTGAGGCCTTGGTCCCTTCCCTGTCGGGGTGCTCCCCAGGGCAGGGGGCAGGCAACTGGCACTGGCAGCTGTTTGGGAAGAGCCCCTTCCCCGCTCCTCACCCCATAGGATGGAGCCACAGGACTTGTGCTGGTTAGGGCAGTCCAACGCCTGGCAGCTTATCCCAGCTGTGTATGTGTAGATGTGGTGTGTAAGCCATGGACAGATAGGGGTGCACAGCGGGAAGAGGGTCCCAGTTATAGCCATCCCTGCCACCCAAATGACCCAGCTGGGTCAGTGCATTCCTTTAAAAAGGGTGAAAAAAAAGTCAGTAAAGATGAGGACTGCTGTGCTGTGAACTGGGCGCCCTGGCAGTGGGCTGACTTCTCTTATTTACTTTATGCAAATCCCACAAAATAGGCTGTAAGCCCTGGGGTCTGTGGAGTACAAGCCTGGGCTAGGCAAATATGTGCATGCTAAAGCTAGTTTTACACACTTTACAATTTGCATATACAGGTAATTGCATATTTAATTGGAGCTTTTGTTTCATGCATCCCCTCTTGTATGGATCTCTCAAGTCTCTCTTGCTGCGTATGCCAAATACTCTGCCTATTAGGGATGAAGACAAAAGAGACTTCTGAATTTTTTTTTTTTCCCAAGTGGAAAGGTATTTTATGCATGGTAATCAAAACGTGAATAGAAATTAACTCTGTCCCTGTGGCAGTTTTGTTTTGGTGGATGACATAGGACATTTAAGCTAAAATTTTGAAGAAGTCATGTGCTTTTGTTACCCTAAAGCATAAAAATAAAGGTAAAGAACCACTGGCAGCCTTGCCTCCATCTGCTTTTCTTTGCTGCTCTTAAAATAAGCTTTGAAGTGAATGTATTTTAGCTTTGTCGGAAAAGAGATTTTTCTGTAACCTCTTCAGTAACTAAATAATTTTGAAACTTAAGCGTTTCCAAGCAGAGAGGGGAATGACACAATGTGGTTGTACTTGAATCTGTTTGAATGATGTGTGACATCCTCGTGATGAGGGAGGAGGAGGAGAAGAAGGGTGTTCTACAAAACACCATAAAATGAGGGGACTGGTGCATCCTACCTCTGCGGGAATCAAGTGTGCCAGGGTAATTCATGAGGACCAATGCCAGCTGCTGTTTTGTCTGTGGAGACTTGTTGAGTTTTAATTCTTTGCACAAGTTTAGATTGACGGCGGTACAAAACAATGAATACTCCATATGTTCCTTGGGAACCTTTCCTATGTGTTAATGGTAACTAAAAATGGACCTCTTAAGTAAGCCTTGCGCTCAGCAGGAGGGACTCGCAATACAAATCTTAAAGAACATTGTGTCCCACTTTTTTCTAATAGAAGTAAATCTTTCTATTTTTTTCTTATTCAATTTTTAATGTATTTTATGACATATTGTGGCTTCTCTTTCTATCTGTCACATGATACTAATGATGCCAACTCATACTGCCATCAGACTTCTCCCACTCGAGCCCAGGAAACTTTTGTTCTTCTAGAGAAGCTGTGATCCAACTGTGGTTCACCACACAAACAGTTGTGTCTCAGCACTGCTGAAATCTGGTGCATTGACCAGTTACTAAATGAAACTTTCTTTAGAGTATTTCTAATTCTGTCTACTTGTAGTGACATTATGAGATGAAGAAAGATGTTTTGTGGTGATACAGTAACTTGGGCCTTATGGGGAGTGCAGCCAGTCTGATACAAAAATCCATTTCCCATAGCTCTCATTTTAAGTGTAAATTGAAAAAAACTGCGGGGACAGCCAACAGTTGAAAGCTTATTATACAGCTGTTGTCATTATTTTTTGTCTTTTTGAAATGACAGATACTTTGGATGAATACTTTGAGTATGAAGCTGAGGAGTTCCTGGTCTCCTTGGCCTTGTTGATCACTGAAGGTCGAACGCCTGAGTATTCGATCAAGGGCAGAACAGAGGGCTTTCATTGCCCACCGGCACAATCAAGTCAGCCGCCAACAACTAAGCATGAGTGCAGCGACAAGCTGGCTCAGGTATGACGGTACCCATTTCATTTTAAGTGTCATGGCATGCACCCTTGCTGCCATGATTAAAGTCAGCTGAGAACTCCATGTATAGCATGAATAACAATTGCTTTCTGTCAGTCCTGCATTTAAATAAGTATGTAATTCAGTATTGTACTAATAATAGATCTGTCCTTAAAATGAGAGATCATTAAGCCTTTTATCCTTGAACATGAAATTCTGCATGACTACCTGAATGCAGTACCTATTTGAGTCTTTATTATGCAAATGACAAGCACTATACTTGGAGTTCTTGGTCTAGGGTTGGTTTTTCTTTTTTTTGAGAAAATGTAGGCTGACTTGCCTAACTTTTTGCTTTTCCAGGTATTGTTGAAAAGTTAGTGATCCAAAAATCACAAGCACAGAAAATCTAGCTGGTCTATTGGGGAGTAAGGTTGGAGGATCCCATCTTTCAAGTAAAAGTTCCGAAGTACTGTGTCAATTTAAGTTATTATTGAGAACTGGCTGTGTGACAGGACCCAAAGGGTAATGATTAATGGAGCAGGTTCAAGCTGGAGGCCTGTAACCAGTGGTGTCCCCCAGGGGTCAATACTTGGTCCAGTCCTGTTCAACATATTCATCAGTGACCTGGACGAGGGGACCGAGTGTATCCTCAGCAAGTTTGCTGATGATACCAAACTGGGAGGGGTGGCTGACACCCCGGAGGGCCATGCTGCTATCCAGCGAGATCTGGACAGGCTGGAGAGCTGGGCAAGGAAGAACCTCATGAGGTTCAACAGGGAAAAGTGTAGGGTCCTGCACCTGGGGAAGAAGAATGTTAGGCACCAATACAGGTTAGGTGTGGACCTGCTGGAGTCAAGTTCTGAAGAGAAAGATCTGGGGGTTCTGGTAGACAGCAAAATGAAAATGAGCAAGCAGTGTGCTCTTGTGGCCAGGAAGGCCAATGGAATCCTGGGCTGCATAGGGAAGAGTGCGGCCAGTAGGTCGAGGGAGGTCATTCTCCCCCTCTACTCTGCACTGGTGAGGCCACAACTGGAATACTGTATCCAGTTCTGGGCTCCCCAATTCAAGAGGGATAGGGAACTACTGGAAAGAGTCCAGCGAAGGGCAACGAGGATGATTCAAGGATTGGAGCATCTCCCTTATGAAGAAAGGCTGAGAGAGCTGGGACTCTTTAGCCTGGAGAAGAGAAGGCTGAGGGGAGACCTTATCAATGCTTATAAGTATCTAAAGGGTGGGTTGAAAGAGGAGGGAGTCAGACTCTTCAGTGGTTGCCAGTGAGAGGACGAGGGGCAACGGGCACAAGCTGGAACATAGGAGGTTCCACTCAAATATGAGAAGAAACTTTTTTATGGTGGGGGTGACAGAGCACTGGAACAGGCTGCCCAGGGAGGTCATGGAGTCCCCTTCTTTGGAGATTTTCAAGACCCGCCTGGATGCAATCCGGAGTAACATGCTCTAACATGCTCTGGGCAATCCTGCTTCAGCAGGGGAGTTGGAAGGGACCACAAAGATCATCTAGTCCAACTCTAAAAATTCAGTGAAATTCAGTGAAATTATTCATGCAGAAGTTAGCCTGCTCCAAGACACAGAATTTATAAAGATACCGCTTGAGTGTGTCCATCCAAGAGGATGACTTGTGGAGAGAAAAGTACAAGGTAGCAAAGTACAGTGGTTGGGGAAATATATTTCTATGAGTTCTTGTAATTTTCTACAGAAGTTGTTCAAATGACAACTATAAAGGATTTGTTAATTGTTTTTCATTTAATAGCTCTGGAATTTTATCTCTGATTTGGTGAAACGGTTTACAGAATTTGACCCTTACCCTTTTCCAGTACTTTGGAACGTGTTTTTAAAGTAGATTTAAATCTGGTTAGTAATTTTATGGCTTGCATATGTTGACATTTTTTCTTTCCCTCAGTGTCGTCAAGCCAGGCGAACCAGATCTGAGGTTATGCTACTGTGGAAGAACAATATTCCAATCATGGTAGAAGTGATGCTACTTCCAGACTGTTGCTATAGTGATGAAGGGCCCACCACAGAGGGGAATGATTTAAATGATCCTGCAATCAAACAAGATGCATTGCTGTTAGAAAGGTGGATTTTGGAGCCAGTTCCTCGACAGTAAGTTGAATATTAGGATTAGCTGATAGTTGCGAGAACCTTGTAATAATAAAGTCCTGAAAGTAATCACTTAGTGGTTTTGAACTGGCCCTTTGCCATGAGGACTGATCTAAGAAAACCACTATTTACCAGTGAAATCTAAGCATCTTTTAATCTTAGTCTTCCTGTACTCATGCTTTTTGCAGTGTACCTCGTGCAGTGCAGAGTATGAAATGCTCCTAGCTGAAAATGGTCATTTTTATACGTTGTTACGTTAAATTGTGTAAAGTATTTTTAAATAATAAATTGTGTGGATAAAATAAATTAAAATAAAAAATAAAAAATAAATTAATAATTATATTTTTAAATTATTAAATTATTATTACATTTTTTATAAAAATAAATAAAATTAAAAAATAAAATAAATAAATTGTGTGGATAAAAACCAAATCAGAGTCTCTAATCTTCAAAATGTTTGAGGAGTTTCGTTGTTTTGCTTGATTCACCTGAAGATCTGAAAATGTCCTAGTTCTAGTAGTTCTCTTTGTATATTCTTACCAACATCTATGTGTTTCTCTGAATACATTTTAGGAGTGGAGATCGATTTATTGAAGAGAAGACCCTTTTATTGGCTGTTCGCTCTTTTGTTTTCTTCTCTCAGCTAAGCGCGTGGCTGAGTGTTTCACATGGTGCTGTTCCCCGAAATATTCTGTACAGGTACGTCTGGGATGGGGAAAAAAACTCATTTGCTGTTTGCAGGTTGTTGCAACTTGTCTTAAAACCATTCTTCACTCCTGTTTTCCTGTTTGCTTTCAGAAGGTGCCATGTTGTTGGCCCAATATTTGGCGGTTTCATAGGATTCATATACTTCGCAAAGTACAGCAGTTGCTGGTGTCTAGTGCTTTTTCTGAGATATTTGTGTTATGAAGTAGATAATTAAAGACTCTTCATTTAGATATTGCTGTGAATGCCCTTCTGTATTGTTTCAGGGTGAGCGCTGCAGATGTGGACTTGCAATGGACATTCTCCCAGACACCTACTGAGCATGTCTTTCCCGTTCCTAATGTTTCTCACAATGTGGCCTTGAGAGTCAGCGTCCAGTCCTTGCCCAGACAATCAAACTACCCAGTTTTGACGTGTAGTATTCACACCAACCTTGGCTTTTACGAAAAGCGAATGCAAGAGCGTAAGTTACATCAGCACAGCAATTCCAGTGCAGCACAGCAATGCGGTACCTCCAGTCCGCAGCGCTTCTGTGGGAAACAGACATGGACAATGACACCTGAAAGCCTACTTAATGGAAAAAAGATGCCTGAGTTTACTACATCTATCAGAAATTTAAAACTTTATCCATCTACTGGACTTGGATCTGACTTTGGAGCATCGCAGTCTAAAGTTCAGTGTTATAATTCTACAGCAGACAATAAGACACAGTCTCATGAAACACCTATCAGAACTTTTAAATCCTTTTCTCTAGTTGATTCTCGTGTTTCAAATAGTCGTTGCTCTCATCAACCCACAGGAGAAACCAATCCTTTGATAGGCTCTTTACTTCAAGAGCGACAAGAAGTCATTGCAAGGATTGCTCAGCACTTGATTCACTGTGATCCAGCTACTTCACCAGTTGTTGCTGGACGTCCATTCAACTTACATGAAAACAGCTCAGCTACACCAAAAGCTTTTCGGAGTGCTTATGAAGATGAAAACTTGCCAAGGAAAGGCAAGGAAACCTCCCCCGTTTCTACTGCCAACTTAGACAATGCAATACAAGAAGGTGGTGGTGAAGGCAAAACTAGAGCAATACCAGAGGTCCCACCACTTGATGCCCGTGTTCCAGCAAACCACTGTGGCCGTCAGTTGACAGGAGAGAGTAATCCCCTGATCGATTCTCTGCTTCAGGAGCGGCAGGAGGTGATAGCAAGGATTGCTCAACACTTGATCCATTGTGATCCAGCTACTTCTCATGTCACTGGACATCCATTCAAAGTGCACGAGACTAGCCCAGTTACTTCAAAAATTTTCCGAAGTACATATGAAGATGAAAATTTGCTGAAGAAAGGCAAGGAATCGTCTTCTGTTTCTTTAGCTAAATCTGATTTTTCTTTGTTAGAAGACAGCAGTAAATCAAGGACGAAGACACCTGATACTCCTATCAGTCCTTCTAGGTTTGATGGAGAATTGAAGTCTTCTGTGAAACTCCAAGCAAGAAGAAAACTGGTTTTAGCAAAACCCAGTGAAGCTGTCCGAAATGCATTTCATCAGACTTCAAATAAAACTTCTCATACATTTACTAACATTCACACATCATCATCATGTATTAAAGGAAATAAATCTGAACTGCCAGATAAATTGGAAACGATACATTCTGGTTATGCACAGAAAGACCAGATAACGAATAGAATTAAACAGTGTTCAAATTTCAGCAGCATTGATGAACAGATTTGCACAAATAAACTTAAAGAAAGAACTGTTGTTAGTGAGAACAATGGCATGGACAGTTTTCACAATTTACAGATAGATAAATGCAAAATACTTGAAGGTACAAAAAAAGCAACTGTGATGCAGGTATCTGACTCTTTGCACAAAAATGAGCTCAAGTGTTTAGATAAAGACTCAAAAAAACCAAATATTTATGAGCAAAATACTCAACTTATTAGTATTGAAAATTATTTAAATAAAGACCATGACAGTTTCAAAAACAAAAACAAACAAGACAAAACAAAAACTGCACATGATGAGAATGAAGACCCAATAAGCCTCGACATCCAAAGCACTTCTCAGAAGAAATCTACAGAAGATGGCGTAGTTAAGTGTGAGCGGTTGAAGAACCCAGATGTACAGGTAAATACATCGAGGAAAAGACCAATTCCTGTAGCTGCTCTTAGTCAGATAGCGTGTACCTTGTATCTGCTAAGGACTGATATGAACAGGGATTTAAGTCTGACTTCATAGGAAGCAGCATGTTACTGTGGTCTGAAGTAACATTTGGCCAGTAGTGCCTCCTCCACACCTTCTAAATTACAAGTTTAACACTGAGAAGAATATTGTCTTATTCTGTTAATGTGATAGCATTAGGAACGACAGTTTCCATAGGCAGTTAGGCATGCTGTCGTTTTATAAATATACCAGTGTCTGAATATGGTATGTGATCTTTACTGAGAAGTCTGTGCGATTGCAGATTGAGTCAAGGGGAATTTATACTGAGTATTTCATAATATCCTAGTGTGGTGCAGATCCACCTGGTTCAGAAGTCTTCTCCATTACAGCAAGCAAAGTATTACCATGATAGATCATTGAAATGCCCCACTGATAGCTTGGGTAAATTTGTTTTGCTGACAGAAAGCACCACTGTCTCTAAAACACACAAATACATGGCGGAAACATAATTTTCGATCCTTGGATGGAACTTCAACCAAGGCTTTTCATCCCAGAACTGGATTGCCTCTGCTATCAAGTCCTGTAAGTTATTATTGAAATTATAGCTTGTCTTTTAAATGAGAAAAGAGGTATTTTGTTCTTTTAATATCTACGTATGGTAGAAAATGTGACAAATCACCTAGTGCATGTGTGTTTACTTTCAGTGTCAGAGTGCATACTCTTGCAAATGGAAATTTGAGAGTTAACACTCAAATGAAGTTGAACAAAAATTCTGGAAAAGAAAATATTAGAGGCAGTTGTTGAGATCCTATCAAGATTAACAAAAAGTGACACTAGAAAATTCTGTGGCTATAAAAAAATGCTTCAGTGCTATTTTAGAGCACAAAAAAAAAAACATTTTGAAGATTAATGTTTTAAGTATAAGCTAACATATTTTGTCATTTAAGAGTTCTTGTGCGAGTTATTAATACTTGATTGCCTATTATTCCAAAGCTTTTGTTTCTGTGAACAGTTTGTACCGTATATTCTTCAGCAATCAGAGATGTCATTGAATGACTAAGTGATACAAAGCTGCTGTGATAAGACAGAAAGGCATTGGGGAAGTGTTGCTGTTCTTGGCAGGTTGTTGGGAGTTCTAAAGAAAAAGGTAGTCTCAATTAAAACTACTGAAGTTGTGATCTGTAATCAACATGTGATATGTTTTATTCTTCAGTGCTTGTAGAGGCTATCATATTTTCAGGGAATTTGGATGGGAATTGTTACAGCCTGTTTATTAGTAATGTTCTGTACCATTCCAAAGAGACATCAGCCTCTTGAATGAGTCTTTATTTAAGGATTTCTTGTTAATCAGAATTTACAGTCCTGTCATTTATAATTGTAGAATTTTCTTCACTGAGTTTAGAATGTGTAGGAATTAACTTTTTTCTGGTCTGTTTTTTATAATTTTTTAATGTCTTAACAATTCTTGGCAAACTTGTGCTTGCTTGGCAAAATTGTCCTTACTAGAGGTACGGTTTTCAAGTTAGCATCTTCTTTCCCTCTTGAGGTTCCTCAAAGAAAAACACAGTCTGGGTGCTTTGATCTGGATTCGTCACTGCTGCAGTTGAAATGTCTGTCTGCAAGAAGGTGTGTTTTATTTACCAGAAACGTTAAGAATTTTGGGGGAGACAATGCCTGTATGTATACATACCTGTGTGCAACAATGAAGCATGTTAGCAAAGACAAAAAATGGGTGCCTTTCAAAAGAATGCTTATTTTGAAATAAGGCTTGGCAGCCGAGGTGCCCTGGGGGCCTCAGGTTAGCATGGCTCTGGGACATGGCTGTGGAGCTGCTGCCAGGACTATCTCCATCCAATGCAGGGGTAGGCATGCTGTAATTCAAACAGAAAAGATAGTAATTGTTGATTCTTCTTCAAATCAGTGTTATTTTTGTGTTATGTTTTGTTCTTAGTGTTAAATGGGTTAAGCATTTTGCCTTAACTTGTTCAGAACTTAACTTTTAAAACTTTTTAACACTTAACTTTTAAAAGGGACTGACCATGACATTTTATACAATATTACATGTAACATAAACAGCTTTTAGTATGGTAGTTTGATAATTGGAAACTTCAGGATATGAGACAAAAATATCTGCATTCAAGAGAAAATAATGTGATACTTTGGTTCCTGCTAATGGAGTTAAGGAGCAACCTACATTTTTATTGGCTCTATCCCTTGAAATGTAAAACTTGTGAAAGTATTTTTTCAGTTAACTGGAAAATGTTTTGCTGAAGTATTAGCAAGCAATGTTCAACTGTTACTTCTTTAGGACAACATTTTGTAACACAGCAAGTAAATGATTCTTTCTAGAGCTGTTTATACCCAGAAGAAAAAAGCAAATGTGTTTATCCTTCATATTTATTCTGTCTTTTTTTTTTTAATAGCCCACAACAATGTATAAACAGAGACAGTGATCCAGAGAACCATGGGAAACCATTTCTAAGTTCTAGTGCTCCACCAGTAACAAGTCTCAGCCTTCTGGGAAACTTTGAGGTATTGCATATTCTCTAGAATTCTTGTGGTATTTTTGGTATTTTTCTGGACTGCTTTTAAAAACGCATTACTGTGAATAATTCCAGCCTGATTACAATGTAAAAGTTCATAATTAAATTGAATAAAATTTTTTTTAATTTCCAGCTGTAAAGGCATGTATTTTATGCCCCGAACATCTTCTGTCTCAGAGATTCAGATACAATGAGTTGCTTATAACTTTTATTTCTCACTGTGGTAAAGTTAGGAGGTGTTCTGTTGCTTAAATGAGATTTAACAACCCATAATTGTTCATGTTTACAATACATATACCTAGAAAAAAGGATTTACATTTTCACTCTACTTAATATGTCACCAAAGCTGTGTTAAATCAATGTCGTAAACAGAACGTATTTGAAGTGTAGCCTCCAGCTTTTCACTTCATGTAGCATATCAAATAGCAACAATTAATAGCTAGTGCATTAACGGGTTGTATCATACTCTGTATTTGTGAAATATGGAGTGAATATGTTGAGGAAAGTTACAGATCTTAGATTATTATTTTTTTTCAGATTGTATGAGGAAAATCATGCATAGATCCTGCTGCAATAAAATTCTCTGTGGTCTTTTGCACCAGTTTTACTAGGATGAAGGCTGGATTTGGACGATGTTTTCTTTTAAACCACTATCATCTTGCTGAATGTTCCACTCTTCATCATAATTTTTGCCTCAGTGTTAATTTTTGGCAGGTCACCTTATGGAAGACCCAAGTTCTTATATAAACTCTGCTGCTTAGTTTTGCTGTATTTTATTTGAGGTGTTCTCAACCTAAGCTGTATGTGTTTTGTTTTTCAGGAATCTGTCCTGAATTTTCGCCTGGACCCACTCGGCATTGTGGAGGGTTTCACAGCGGAAGTGGGAGCAAGTGGAGTCTTTTGTCCCATGCACATGACTCTGCCAGTTGAAGTGTCATTCTACAGCGTTTCAGATGATAACGCGCCCTCTCCCTACATGGTAAGTGTGTGGTTGGATTTATTTTAAATAAATTCCAATAGGTGGAGGTGAAGAACAAGAGCTTGGTGAGTAGAGGGTTCAGAAAGTGGGAATTTGCAGGGACCTAGGTTATTTTCAACTGCTTATGATGGAGTTGTGTCCCTTCTTCCTTTCCCTAAATAGTGCTTTTCCTCCCATTGCTCTGCCCCACCATCCAACTGCTCTCCTCTTGGGATATTGAATGTGCTTGTCTCCCTCCACACTGGAGTGATCAACCCCCACCATCTCTTTTTATCTATCTAACTTAAAATAGGCAGTGAGGCAATAGCTGGACTTAATGGGATACATTTTGTTGTCCCAACAAGCAGCTGCCCTGGGCAACTAACCGCTCTGCCAGCAAGTGGCTTAGGTGCAGGCGAAGGTACAATTGCTGATGGAGACCTTAGAAGTTATTCAGCCCTTTCTTTTAAAGCAAGTACTGTCTGATGTGGAGTGACACGCGGCACTCACAAGCTGCATGGTTTGCTGGTGTTCGCACCAACATGGTATTTGCGTTCTTGGTATCTCTGTGCTAATTCTGCTCCACGTTTCTACAATGACAGCACAGTTTGGGATGTATAAAAGTGTTCCCTTGTAAAAAGCAAAAGCTGTCTTGTATGCTAGCATTGAATCAGGTGCCTACATTTGTTCTGAATGCCTCTTGAGGAACCTCGATGTTACCTGGGTGACAGATCTAATTTTTAGAGGTTTTCATATGTGTATTTCTGTCTAAAATATGGTAAATAGTCTGTTTAAACATATAAGTAAAGCATTGAACATCTGATTATCCTGATATTTAGATTTCAAATTCATAGCACTTACCATGTTTCTGATCATCTGTTTTTTAAAAGTATTCATAAAATGAAATGGCTTTGCAAGTTAAGTTTGACTAATAGAGTTTAAACTTGTACATATCTTCTCTTAACCATTCCAAAGAAGTATCTATTTTTTTGCTTTCAGCTTTCTGGATTATTTCACATGATCTTCCAGGAGGTGAAGGGATTCTGATGTTCCTCAAATGGTTAAAGTAGCATTGCTTATTTTCCTAACTGGGTTTCATTGTTTCAGGCTTTTCCACATGCTCTAAACGTGCTATTAGGGCTGAGTCTCCCAGGATTAATAGGACATTTGTAGAGTGCCTCCATCATCAGAAACGTTGTTTTCTGTTTGTATAGCTAGTTTCCCTGCTCTGGGGTCTTTTTTTTTTTTTTCTGTTGTTTGTTTGGGTGTTTTGGTTTTTTGTTTTGTTAAGCCCAGTGCAGTGGGGTCCAATAGTTGCGCATTGCAGGTTAATCAAGCGGGTGCTCTCGGGCAGCACCCTAAGGGTGGCCTCAGCAGTGTTACAGCTCTGTGGGGGACACTCGGGGGCTCTGTAGATCCCAGTTGGTACAAAAGCAGATGTCATCGTTGCTACAGTTTGGATTAGAATGCAAGATCAATGCACCTGCTGCCTTTGAAAAGGAGAAATCAGTTCTGTGAGATTTGGAGTATTATTGGTGTGATTGTAGGTGATATAAAAATGGAAAGGAAGAGACAAATCTTCCACTTTGATTTACAAGCCATTTTGAAAAGAAAGCTCTATTTCGCCATAGCTCCCTGACAGCTGGTTTGAAGTTTTGGAAACTTGGATCGTTTCAAGAGGAGAATGTACCCCTTATTGCACAGCTTTTAATGATCTGCCAAAGTATCTGTCAGACCCCTACTGTTGAGTTCTAACTGCATATTAAATGCATTGCCTTCCCTATTTTTAGTTTTTATACATTACTGATTGATTTGTCAAATAAATACATGAATAGAACATTTTGATTTGTCTATATCTTTTCCTGTAAACTAAATGTGTGTCTGTGTTTTTTTCTAGGGTGTTATTACTTTAGAGTCCCTTGGTAAAAGGGGTTATCGGGTACCGCCTTCAGGAACAATACAAGTGGTAAGTACTCAGTAGATAAGGGTATCTTGAAACCAGTAATGTCAAGAAAGTCATGCAGAGGAGATGAGGTTATTGGAGATGAGCATGAAGCTAGCAGTGGAAATGTGCATCTCTGTAGGTACTGTAGTTATTCAAAGTAGAAATATATGTGTAATTTGTGGGACAAAAACCAATCCCAACCTTTGACCCCGTCTGTGTTGTGAAGAGACTTAAAATCAGTTACTGAAGATTCAGAATAGACACTGGCTTTGAAGAAGTAATGGAGAAGTAATTAGGCCACAGTCCGAATTCTGAAATCCTTCTAAAGCGATTAAGAGAGTGTTTCATTCAGATCAGGTTGTGTTTAGTATTGTATTTAAAAATGGGAATTGCTAGTAGCTGAAGTGTTGAAAATCAGAAAGACTGCACAATGTTTTTACATAAACGTTTCTGTATGGCACCAAAACAAAGTGCATCCAGGATGGTGACTATTTTGGCAGGTGGAGTTTGTTTTGGTTTTTGTTTTGTTGGGGTTTTTTTTGTTTTTTTTTTTTTTTTTAATTTGTCATCTCTAAAGAGTATTGTATTGAACTATTTGTCTTTTCAGACCTTATTTAACCCTAACAAAACTGTGGTGAAGATGTTTGTGGTGATCTATGACTTGAGAGAAATGCCAGCTAATCATCAAACATTCCTACGGCAAAGAACTTTTTCTGTTCCTGTGAGACGAGAAATCAAGAGAACTGTCAATAAAGAAAATAGTCAACAGACCGAAGAAAGGCTACTACGCTACCTCATACATCTGAGGTAAGCTCCTTGGAGTTAAAAAAAGCCCACCACAACAACAAACTCCCCCCCAAAGCAAACAAACAAAACCACAAAAAACCCACTACCTGCCAAAATTTATCTCATTATTTCTTTTTTTAAGACAGTAGAGGAAGAAAAGCTAACAAATAATTTGGATTCTGCTGGGGAGGAACAAAGTTAAAATAGAAAGCTCTTTCTTGAAGTACATTGTATAGCCTTGTAAAGCTTAATTCTTTTCTTAGCAAGAGAGGTTTAGTTCTGGCTGTATCAGTGTACTTTTTTTTGAGGTTGCAGAAAATAGTGTGGATGTTACATGGGCAAAAGCCAAAACTAAGAATCGATGTAGAGATGTTGTCCAGTGTCCTACACACATGCCCCTTCACAAGAATAGCTTGTAACGTGAAAAGCATTCTGAGTTACTCCTAAAAATACAGTGTTTAATGGTAAAAATGTAAATACCTGTTTCGTGATGCAATACCGCTGATAATGCCTTTCACTTTATAAAATATTCACACAATCTTCCTTAAATGATTTACAAAGCACTGCCTGAAACCAGATACTGTGCTGCTGCTCTGGGGATGTTCTGGAGACTGCAGTTTGAAACAAAGGAGGAATGATGGATCCTCTGTCCTTCTGCAGTTCGCAGACTTTTGCCTGCATTGTTGTAGTAAACAAACCAAATCCGTGCAGACCCGGTGCTTTCATTGCAGAATGTGGAAACCAAATGGCAGCTGGCATTCTGAAGCGAGCAAGCAGAACAAAATCAAATCTCTTGTACTTTTCTCTCTAACCTGTTGGAGAATTACTTCTGGTGCATATTATTTTCCCTATTTAGTGGCATTGATTTCTACCTGGCAGGCTTTTGAAACACAAATTTGTCTAGGGCAGTTATTCCAGGCCAAGCTTTCCCGTTAAATGAAAGTTGACAGTAATAAAAGTATGTGTTGGTTTACTGGAGTGTGAAAATAGCATCACGATGAGGCTGTTGAACTGTGTTTTCGTTCTGAATTTTAGCCTGGATTGAAAGTCTTCCTTTCAGGCAACATTAACTTGCCATGTCTAATTTAACCACCTTCTAAAAATTTTCTTGTGGCGTAAATTCTGAAAAAGAATTTGTAGCCCAGTTAAAAGGCTCTATTCACTTGCAGTGTTGATCTAACTGATGCAGAGGAACTGGGGACAGGCATCAGCTGCAGAGGTGGGCAAAAATCTGTGGCCAGCCGGGTCTGGCACAGAGGCATGAAAAGCAGTTGACTTGTGTCCCCTGTCAGTTTCTGCTTTAATATATTTGTAAATATTTTGTAGATAGACTCAATAATTACTTTTATTTGAAGGCAAACCTGCTTTCTTCTCTGTCTTTTATAGCTAGAAGTCTTCTTTCATGAGCTTCCTATTTCTGATACCTGCAGAGAGACAGAAATGTAGCAGTTCTGATGTTCCTAGTTCTGAAAAAGCTGTACAATTTAGCTCAGCTTCCAGACCTCGGGTGGGGATCAACTTAAGGATTTATAATGTGTAATTGGAAATGCATCCATTTATGGCTGGAAAAACAAGCTGTCTGATAATTATGATGCTTAGCTGCTTACTTTGGAAAGTGAGTATCTGCAGAGTATGCCAGTTTTTTGCTTCAGAGATGAACCCAAACAGTGTGTCCTTTCTCATAACGGAAGAACTGCAAAACGCCTTGAAATATTACAGCAGTTTATGTTGATCTGTCTTGTGGTTTATTAAACAGAGTACTGCTGATTTTACAGAAGACTCAGTTGTCAATCTGGTAGCCTTCTTTACTAAGATGGATTTTAATTGGGAGAGCTTAAAAAGTTGTAGTAGTATATTAATTCATATGTAAGTTGGTTTTAAAACTTCATTTTTAAAAGCAGCAATGTTTCCTCAAACACGTTTTACTGAAAACTTATATGCAAACCTAAAAAATTTAAACTATTAAGATTTTTTTCTGTTATTACTCAAGTTGACCTAGAACAGCCTTTCAGTTTCAGTTGCAGTAGTTGTTGAAAACAAGCATCTTAAGCTTACATGTTGAAATTTTGCTCAGAAAAACAAATGAAGTCACCACCAGTAAGCTGCATTGTGGTCGCATCTGCTTGCGAGGCCTTAATCACAGTTGTCAGCACTCACATTATGAAAGCTTCTTTTCAAGTGGTAATTCGGCAAAAATGCTTGCATAGGTCTGGAACTTAATGTTGGCGGCCAGATTTTCTACAGTGTTCTTTTAAAGTGTCAGATTTATTGTGTATGCAGCTTCTGCATGTAGTTTTGTATGTTGGAGATACTGTTCAATATGCCATTCAACTGTATTTGTACCCACAGCTACGGATATAAAACGTAGCTTGCACGGATGGCAGAGCTTTATTCACTGGAAGAAATTCAAGAATTGCACTTGCAGTTTAAGTGGTTTCATGAAGATGCTTTGGGGATAAATTTTTTGTTGCATATGAAGCAGTGATTTTTGCGTTGTAATTAAATCTACACGAGCATAAGAGCTGTGAGTCCAGCTCCGCTCACACCTTGTTTCTGCCCAGTGTTGGGAGGGTGAGGACCATCAGTCATTTCTAGGTCACATTCTAGCACCCCTATAAAATGCAATTAAACGGTTAACCTGCCCACAGCTCAGCATTTTTCAAGTTTTTAAAGCTTGGTCAACAGCTTTAGTACTGACATACTGCCTCTTTTAATTGCATGGAGCATAATTGCTGTTACTGACCAGCTAAACACAGGTTGTTACTGAAGGCTAGGTAGAGGGTAAGCTTGAAACTGGTTGTTAAAAGTAGTGATTCCTCAAGGTGTTGAGAAACTTCTTTAAAAAAAATAATTTTCCTAATGTGGCATATGATACATTTATTGGTGGGAGCTGAAGACACCTGTGATTACTGATTTACTAGTTGCTTTTTGATCTTTCTGATCTCTCAGCATTTTTCCTGATCTGGAAATTTGTATCCTTGTCCTAATGATTTTGCAACACAATCTATAAAATCTGTAAGTATAGTCTTTTCCATTTGCAAAACATGTCTTGCTACATATGGTTTTGTGATCATCCTGCTATATCCTGTTTCTGTGGCTTACTCTATTCTTTGTGAATTTTGATGGCCTATAAAATATATATAGGGGGTTTATGCTTGTATTTGTCATTTCTTCAGTAACGTTTATCACTTTCTTTCCTCTGTCGGACTTTCTAGCTCATCTGATATTCGTGTGTTTAAGCCTTTCCTGTATTTGTCTATTGATATTGTTCCTAGGAAATCATCTGTCAGAGGCCTCTGTTGCGTTTTTCTTTACTTCTCTTTACTTCTTCCTTTACACAAAACTGCCGGAGTCACCACAGCTCTGGAGCCAGTCCCGTGCTGGCCACTCCGTCACCACCCCACAAGCATGGATGTAATGATTGTCTCTTGATTATTCCAATGTATTTGCATGTATGAAAAGCAACGTTTCTAAATCCCAATCACTATGATAAACATTTTTGAAAGAAAAAAATTAGGTGGTGGAAGCAGAGATGAGAAGAATCCCCTAAACTCTGTTGCTGTCCCCCACTCATCTTCCTTGAATTTTTGTGAAGTGTCTTGCTCAGAAAAGCCATGTTACAGGGAATCGTTATTTACTGGGCGGAAGGAGTCTTGCAGAATTCTCACTAATAGAAAATAGTAAGCTTGAGAAATTTAAAAATAGACCTTGGTAATTATTTTGTGATAGTTCCATAGTTCCATGTGTAAAATGGGAATTGAGTTCTACTTTATGATGTTACTTTGAAAACTAGTTCTCTTCTGTATGAATTAACTTCAATCATACTTTTGCTGCAAAAGATCTTTCAATAGAATTTTTCATTTTAAAATGTCTTAAGAGCTACATGCTGAATTAACTGTTTGTGTTGTTCGGTTTGTCCCTTGCCTCTTTCACTCTTCCTTCTTGTGCTCGCCTCCAGAGTCTTCTCTTAAGAAAGAATCTTCTCCCCTTTGCCTACTAGGTAAAGGGCTTTCACACAGACAGCACCCAGCAAATAAATGATGATTGATGGGAGCCAGTAGGAGCATTCTGCTGGACCCCACCACTTTTAATGCCCTTGACAGCTGTATCTGGCAGAGCAGAATTTTCCTTTGTCTGGCTGTGGGTATGACTACAGGCTGTTCTGCATTGCTCGCCTGAACAAAACGGTGGCACAGAGTTCCTTTCTACAACCTGCTTACTCCAGAGGATGAACCTTCACAGATCTTCTGTAGTTGTTTGTCTGTCTCCTGCCTCTTGGAATTTCAGTCTGTTTATGGCTAGGTTTATTCTAGAGATACTAATTTTCCTTCAGTGGGGTCAATGAGTAAATGCTTATTGAAAATCAGTGCAAATCATAATACATGTGATAATAAGTGTGCACTGCACTGTCAGCATTTGTAATGGTGTCATTTTGTCATTACAATAGCAGTAGCTTTTCTGTTTCTATTTCTTTTACAGTAGCAATAGCTTTTCTCCCTTACAGATAGCAACGTTAAGTTCAGTTGCCACTGAAATGCTCCTTAGGCTCTCCTGCCTTTCCTGGTCGAGGGAAGGAAATTAAGGAGTTGTGCCAGACGAAGGCTATAGAGTACAGTTCTCTGAAATGCAGATCTCGTCTCTCTATCTATAGTTGTTAAATCTCAGGGAAAGTAGAACTGGCACATTCCTGGCAGGTTTGGAGGACCTGAATTAGGCTGTTTAGCCACAGCATAAAAGATAAATGGGCCCAGGAATTGGCCGCTGTTTACTTTGGTGATTGGGCCAGTGAACTATAGTCTGTTTGAAACAGCTCCGTATTTCTGTGCGAAAGACTTCTTTCTGTCTGCCCACGGAGACGCATGTATCTACTGCTTCTTGAGTTGGACTTAAATTTGGCATGTGGTATAAAGCAGTAGTAAACTTCTTGCTGGTACTCATAAAGAGAGTAATGAAATCTGTCAGCATGATAGCTAGCACTGAAATATATCTTTGATATGGATATATGCCTTTGTTGGTATTTGAACCTTACCTTTTGTATGTGCCTACCCTTTGGGCATTTTCAGGAGTACTCACCGGAGAGCACTTTTTGCCTTTCTAGATTGCTGAGAACTTTAATCTTTGATGTACATGACTGCAGCGTGAACTTCAACCATTCCATGCCATTTTCAAAGCTGTGCACTACATTGGTGATTAGGAACAGAGCCTTTAAATGCCAAAGGAAACAAAGTAGATTGAAAATGTTAGGTTATTCTTTTCTTCTTCCATTTTAACTGACTAATTTTCTATGTTCAAATGTTTTTTGGCCTTAATCTCTTGAAGGAATGCATCTCATTCAATAATATTTAAAGATGACTCTTGTTTTAGATAATACAGATATTTGTATCTTTTCAGGTTCCAGAGTTCTAAATCTGGAAAGATCTACCTCCACAGAGATGTAAGGCTCCTATTCTCTCGGAAATCCATGGAAGTTGATAGCGGCGCTGCATATGAACTCAAATCTTACACTGAATCTCCAACAAATCCTCAGTTTTCACCAAGATGCTAGCAAACAATGGCAAACTAAAGTATTCGTTTTACTGTTGATTACTCCTTGCAAGTGAAGATCGGTAGAGGTGACAGTATAAAGTTAAGTCTGTAAAGGAATGAAAATAGCGCTCAAGAGAGAGAAGGTTCTTATGTGATCCTGGACCAGTTTTTAAAAGGTTTCTGGAATGAGCTTTGTGTATTCCAAGTAGACTGGAAACATACTTAAATCTAATCTTTTGTACTGTTTAAAACCACTTCATTGGATGTGTTGCAATAGCAAATTCCCAAGTTAGTTTAGTGTTTACACTTTTTATTTTATTTTTCAGTTATTTAATATTTAATGTTTCATTTAATACTCAAGTGATGTTTGTCTTTAGTGTTCTAATGTAGCATAAATCCTATGTAAAATCATACTATGTATTTTTGGCATTAATATTGAAATCTGAAATATATACAGATGTCTTTAATCTGTGTGATGTTTTAAGTGATATTCATTTAAGTTATTGAAAATGGGGAAAACAGATGAATTTCCATAACATTTCATACTATGCAAGCATTTAGCTTTCTTCTTCTTTTCTCTTTAATGGTACCCTTTTCCTTTTTTTTCTCACATACAGATTCAATAATACCATAGTGCAGATTTATTTACTTTTCGTGCATTCAGATCATTGGTTTGCTTCATATTTTGCTCCCTCAATTCTTTCTTTCCTTAAGGGCCACTTTAATTTTGCTTTCTGCTCTTAGTTTTTCTCACATGTAATTCCCGCCCTCCCCCATTTGATTTCTCAGATTGTGTTAAAGGATGTACTGTGCAAACAAATTAGTATTTATATCTTAAATATATGCAAAAGCTATGAAACTTGTACTTTTTGTTTTATTTTTAGATGAGGAGGATCTTCATGTAATCCTAAATATTTTTAATAGGTCAATTCCATTTAAGCCACTAGGTGGCCACAGGAAGTTTTACTGGAAATGCTACATTGGGCATATAAATATTTTCCAATATGTATGTGTATTCCTAAACCAAAACACAGTCAGATAAACAGTTTATGCTAAGTGTTAAACTGTGTAACTGAAAGAAATAAAGTTAGAAGCATTTGATTATATTTGAGGTATATATTTAATAATGAAAATGAACTTTACAATGTTTGGTGAAGATCTCGGAGTTTCTCAACTGTCTTACCTGGGTTTATGTTTTTCTTTACATCACTGTAGGTTTTCAGAGTGTCAGTAATATGAAAAGTGACCTTCATATTTGGGAGTATAACATGCTTATCTGATGAAGACTCTGGAGAAGGAATGAACGTACATTTTGTGTATTCAGCACTGCCCTTAGATGAGAGGAGAAGTCAGTGTATCGTGAAATCTCCAGGAAGTCTGCCAGGGAAAGTAAGGGAGACCAGACTTTCCAGATGATACTTATCAACTATCTTGTACATTCAAATGACTGTTGCTCCAGAAGGGCAAAGCTCAGATATTACTGAGTCCATTCCCCACTTCAGCAGTATTTTCCCCTCTCTTACACCAGGTTTTCAAAGATTAGTTAGCATTTATTATATAGAGACATAGGAAAACCTGTACAGGATGAGGTTTGCAGTTTCTAGTCATTTGTGTGCCCTGTAAAAATGAGAAAAGCTTTTCTGTGGTAGCAGAAGAGTCAAATACAATTGCAGTTGTGCTGTGTACAGAACTAGGGTCTAGACGAGCATAATGAGAATGTGTCCTAGTTTCTTTGTAGCTACTATTGAGTCATAAGCAAACAGCATATATCCTCAGAGTTCTTATTTGTCTCATGGTGCACATCTGCTTGCATACTTGATGAAAAAAGGGATGGGAAAAGGACACACTTTTAATGAAAAGACAATTCATGTGTAGTAGATCACCCTTTTATTTTGGACTGACAGTATGCAATGTTTGTATGGCTGTATCTTGATAACTTTAAATGACTTCTGCAAGCCATCCTTCTTCCAAAGATGTGTGGATTTTGAATATGTGGTCACTACAAGTCATGTCTATGTGGACATGTATATTACAAGGAAAAAAATTTGTATTGACTTAAATAGACAAACTACACTTCCTCCCTGTGTGGATTCAGAATGGAAGTGACCTTAGATTATCCATGCACAACTTTGATTTAACTAAGTCAGTCTCCATTTACAGCTTGATCTGAGTTAACAGTTTCCATTAGGGACACACCTGGAGAAATGCTGAACGTTCATAAAATATGAACTAAATTCCACATAACCTTCTATGCATAGGTTAAGAAATGAGACTAGACTAATTTTTGAGAGGTCATTTGCTGCTTCTCTTTATTCCTCAGTAGGCTTGAACTATATAGAATTATTTTTGACAAATGTTTCTGTCGGTTTATGAGGGCCTCTGGTGATGGAGGCTCCAAGTGATCTCTTCCAGTTTTAAACTATACTTACCACGAGAAAGCTATTTAAAATGTTCAACTACATCTTACTGCAGTTGAAGTCAAATACTACTTGGCCTTTTCACTATAAGCAAAGAAAACAATTTTTGTATCTCCGTTCTCAGTCTTGTTTTCTATATCTAAGACAACCCCAGACTGTTCAGTCAGCATTGCCTTGTAGATTTTATTTTCCGTACCTCTCAAAATTCTGGCTCTTTGCTTTCTTCTTTTGGTCTGAATCTGTCTTGAAGTGCCTCAAGCTGGACACAGCATCCAAAGCAAGGCCTCTCTGTGCCAATTAGACAGGAAGGACTGGTTGATAAGTCTTATAATGGGATGTATGAAGAGGACTTTAATCCATAAGACTTGACTTTTCAATACCAGGAGGTGTCAACTTGCATTCGTCTTGTTCTCCAGTATGACAGAGGTGTCCTACCTGCTTGTTCCCAGTATGATAGTTTTCCTCCAGGTGTCATTATTGCACTTCATTCTCCCACTACCCAAGATTTTGTATCGGATCTTCTGTTTGAATCTGAATTGCAATTATTTTCTAGTGTTCTTGTAACTTCTCTCACCCAATGTATATTAATTACATTAATTGCATTCTGCTAATAAAGTTTATATGTTATCTGGGTCACAGTGAAACTGATGAGCAGTATTGGCCCTGGGAAGCCCTCTGGGAAACGCTGCTAAACACAGCATTGGTGTTTGAAAAATTGATGGCCACTGCCAACAAAACTTGCATCCACCACATTAAAGTTTCATCTAGTAAAGTTTTCTTAATTTGCACAGGGAAGTGTCAGAGGCCTTATTAATGCCAGAAGGTGTCTGGAACTTCAGCTGCCTTCACCCACTTCATGTGGCGCGTTCCTTTTTTGTTAAAGGAAATATGATTCCGTGAAACCCTTGTTCTTAATTGTGAATTTATGTCTAGCTACTCAGTTGATTTTGAGTGCTTATTTTAGATAATTTCTTAAGTAATTACTGATTAGACAGCTTAATTATATAGCTTGTATTCTGTCCTCCCCTTACTCCTATATAATCAGCCTCCTGGAAACCTGTTTATTTCCTACAGGTTCCTATATAGATGAACACTAATTAATCAGAGGTTGCTTCAGTCAATTCTGTAAACCCTCAAGGATATTTTTTTATCCAAGTTGAAAATATTTACCAGATAAGGAAAAAAAGAATTGATGGCAAGTATTTTATAAACCAATCTTTCTTTATTCCCGTTTGAGATTATACTCCATTACAAGTTCGTTATGCTGGCTATTTTCATCATGCCAGATTGAACAAAAGAAACATTAAATCCTTTGGTCTTTACATAGTCATTCAGTAATTTTCAGTAATGATGCGTCCCTTGTCTTCATTATCTGCTTTTGATGCACATCTTTAAAAAAATGACCTAGTTTCTATATGCTGCTTCCTTGCATTTGAGGCCATTGAAGAACTTGTGCTTTTCCTGACGTTCTTAATTTACTTCCCATCCTTCCTCTGCACTGTATAGTTTACACTTGTTCCCTTAAAGAAATAGTTTCATTAAGGAACTGCTGAATCCTCAAAACTGTTTTCCTCACATTTATTTCCTAAGAGATTTGAAAGAAATTCCTGAAGTTTGCATTCTTGTCTGCTGTCACTGCTCTGTTCTGCTACTTTTCAAAACCCGTGAACTTCATCCTCTTGATGATCATTCTATGTGTTACTCTTTTTCCACCTTCAGACCATTTCTCCGTGATTTTGCTAGGAGTAAATGTGGCAACCCACCGTTATAATTGCTTTTTCTGTCATTAGGAAAAAAATACTCCCTGGTGCCTTCTATTATTTTCCTGTGCAATCTGCCCTGCTGTATCCCTTTCTGAACAAGGGGTATGCACATTCCTTGGGTTCCTGCTACTACACAATCCTGGTCACTGGACAAATCTCTTGGCTGCTTAACAAATAAACCACTTCCAACTATTGGTTTGGGGGGCTTTTAGTAAAAAGTGGCAAAATCATTGACTTCACAGCTTCTGTTTTGACTGAGAGACTTTTCTGACCTGTCTCAGTCCATCTTCTGGACCTTCACGGCACAAAGCCCATCCTTGCCCATCCTTCCTGAGCTGTGCTGGAGCTGTTGTACCACACAGGCGTGCAGGGGCTGCAGTGTGGCAAGTGTGTGCTGGTCCTCAGCCAGAAGGCATGCTGGACACCAGCAAGTTATGGTTTGAAGAACCCACAACAATTTATTGTCATTTAGATTATTATTTTATCACCCAATGACCCTTCCCCACCTGGGAAGGGGACTCGGGGAAAAAAACAAGAAAACACAAAGGTTGAAATAGAAACAGATTTAATAGAATACGACTAAAAAATTAACATTAATAATACTAAAGAAGCAATATTGATCCTGATCCCAATATAAAATACATGAGGATTATACGCCGCCCGTTCTATCAGCAGGAAGCTCAAATGTCGGACACGGTGAGCGCTGGGGTTTCGGGAAGAAGGGAAGGGCTCAGGTGTCTGGCACCAGGGCAAGGAGTTCTCGGGATGACAGCCATCGAGGAGCAGAAGGAACTCCTCAGCAAAGTTTCTACTTTATAGTGAATGTGACGTTCACGGTATGAAATAATCCTGTCGGCCCAGCCTGGGTCAAGTGCCCTGGTCCCGCTCCTCGTCGTCCCTGCGCCTGGCAAGGCTCAAAGACACTGGGGCCTTGAAACCCGCATCCCGTAGCTGGCTATAAAGTAAATATTTGCACAAATTCAGACACTAGAATCTTCTAGAAATGCTATTTTCCCAAGCATTAGAAGAGACCTTACTGGAAAATAAATTAATGCTGTGTCATTCAGACCAGGACACAGCAATACGGCCCTGGGGGGGGGGGGGCTGGAGGGCAAATCACAGGAAAGTAATGCAAGATGCTAGGGAAATACATTTTGTATAGGAAAAGTGGGTGTGTACATTCACTTAAGCAAGCATTAAGTAAAATCTATACCTTATTGTTCCCATAATCCCCATACTTAAGGACTCCTAAAGTTTTATTAACAGTGGGCTATTTAAACCCCTCCTTTATGTTATTAGAGAGTCCAGGGGAGGTTATTGTTCTGCCAGACAGTGAAATTAGATGAGGAGGGAAAAAATACCTCCCAGGGCCTGCTACTGCCCTGTCACCAGGCTTCGGGGGGCGCCGAGACCTGCGATCCCGCCAGCAGGCGCCTGGGATTCAAAAAGGATCCTCAAGCAAAGCCTCTGAGGACTCGGCCTCTCGTGTTTTCATCTGTGAAAGTGCCAAAAAGAACTAATTTGAGCCGAGCAGCAAAGTATTTTTCACCCTTTACCGGAGGTCCCGCCGGACTACACCTCCCGGCGTGCTCGGCAGCGGACGTGGCGTAAGGGGCGGAGCCGGAAGCGGGTGCTGCGCGGCGGCGGGAGCGCGGCCGCGCCGCTGGGGAGGCAGAACGCGGAGGAAGCCTGGTCCCGCCGGCGCCCCGTCCTGCCAGCGGCCGCCATCTTGTGCGGGAGGCGGTGGCAGCGCTGCGCTGCGCGGAGGAGCGGCGGTCGCACCTCCCTCTCCCGCCCTCTCCCCGCCGTCCTGCTGCCGCGGCGCCATGTCTGCCGAGAGTCCCGAGCCCGCCTCGGCCGAGGAGCAGAAGGTGGGTGGCCGGCAGCTCCGCCGAGGCCCGCCGGGCTTCTCCAGCCGCCATCCGCCCTCTGAGGCGGAGCGGGTGCCCCGCGGCCGAGCTTCTCCCCTCCCTCAGCCCGGGCCGCCGCGGCCCTTCAGGCGGCATCTCCCGGGCCCGGCCGTCCTCCTCGCCGCTCCCCCTCAGAGCAGCGGCCCTCGGCGGGGCCGAGGCGGCGCCGCGCTACAGGCCGGGGCGGGGGGGCGCGGGCTCTGCCGGCCGCGGCTGGTGGAGGCTGGAGGCGGAGGAGCGGCCCCACCATGTTGGTTTCTGCACTCGGGGAATTTCTCTGCTCTGGTAAATCGCTGGCGTTGCTCTGGCCTGGACGGGCTAATGGCGCGGCCTCGCTCCCGAGGCCGGCCCCGACCGGGTGCTCGGCCTGCCAGGGTCGCCGGGGGGAAAGAATTGCAGCTCCCAGGCGCAGCGGCTGGAAACCGGTGATAATCCGGTGGCTAAACTTTTGTTTCACTTTTAGCAAACTTTCAGCTTTTAATGTAAGCTATTTAGGAGGAGAAATAACTAAAGTATAAGGGCTATGGCGTGTTCTTGCTAAGGCTTTTAGAAAGAATAACTGGCTGGGTTATCCTGTGAATGCAGTATTATGTCATCTCGGTAACTAAAAATTATATAGCCTCTTAAGTGGGATTTGGCTTCCTAGAGGGCTGTGTGCTGTTAGCAGTTTCCCTCTGCTGGTTGTGACTTTAAGAAGCCATTTGGTTTTTAGTCTTGTCATTGCTACATGGACCCAGTTGCAATCTCCATAGCTATTTCTGACAGGGAGCAGTTATGAAATGCAAGTGCTGCTTTGAAGTACGCTGAAAAAAAAAAAAGCTTAATCTACCTCAGCTGTCAAGTTTTTGTTTAATAATTTACAATTTGTAATATGAGTTAGTCATATAAGTAGGCAAGCTTTGGGGGTCAATATGGAATGATACCTTCTCAATAGGTGCAATAATCAGAACTACCTTCTATGGCAGGTCTGTAATCTACTCTTAAATGTGTCTGTTCTACAGCTCGACTTTACGTTCATGTTAGGTAGACTACTGAAGGCCTACCGTTCCTTTTCAAAGCCTGTAAAAATAAATCCCTGGCCAATCCCTGGCCTATGTAGCACTCCTAGAATAGCTCTGTAATAAGAGCATAGTAAAACACGTGGCAGCAAGTTTATTGTGATGCCTTCTAGTGTGTTCTGATTAAGTCAGGTGACTGGGGCTGATTTTGCTGAGTTTTCAGACTGAAGTCTTGAAATGCAGTGCTTATGCACTGTTTCGAAAAATTACCCTTTATTGGAGAGACAGGAGTCCCTTACTGATGGTTAATTTAGTTTTAATCTGATAAGGTGTTCAAGACAAATTAATAACATTAATAAAATAAAACTTTTTTTTTTTTTTCTGTGAGTATATATCCTATTAGAATACTGTGATAGCTGTGTTATGGCATTGTAATTTTAACCTTTACTAAAACTGTTTGTCTGGCTAGGCAGAATTGCACATTGACTCAGTTAATGCTTAGCTCTGAAATACTTATGTAAAAAAATCCATTTTGCAGTACTTATCGTATTTATGTTTAAAAAAGATGAAGCCCCCAAATGAACTTTGAGGCAGCGTCTTCCCTATCAGACCTCTTTTCTAAACTTTTCTATGTGTTTTAGGCGAGAAAGGCATTAAACGAGTGATACAAATTGAAAACTTGCCAAAGACCAGCGTTTCCTGTTCTCCATGTGAAAACTCAGGATAGTGGCAGGGGGAAGTCCAGCAACAAAGAAACTTCAGACGTTTGAGAACATACGCTTAGTTGACTGACTCTCTTTTTGCCTTAAAAGCCTATATTTTTCAGGAAGCTGAAGAGGTGGTGCGTTTTGTTTCTGGACTGGCTTTTTTCACATCAGTTCACTGTAGAGTTGTGCTGTTGTCATGTTTTTCCTATTTTCTGCTTTACATTTGTCCAGTGTCTTTTGCTGAAGAGGATGAGCTCTTCGTACCAGAGTTCGAAAAGGCTGATGGCTCCTTTTTTAGCCATGCAGTTCAGTTGTCCAACAGATACGGTACTTTACACTGCTCTGTAAAGATTAAAAGCAAAAGCTATCTTTAAGTGAGTTAGGTAACTACTGCCTTCCTGGTAGATGCTTTCAATTAAGTAAGCAGACTTCATTAGCTGTGTCAAGTTCCTGTAGAGAACTAAAATTATAACTTTTGTGTGGTTGTCACTAGGAAGAAGAGCGTGGTATATCATGATTTCCGCCCCCCCCAATCATTTGTTAGTCACTTGGTTGTTGCTTCTGTAACGCAAGGGAGAATGTTATAAATGTATGAATTGCCTTGTCGACTTGGGTTAAAGCCTTTGTGGCTCAGCAGCACACCTCCAGGAGCACTCAGTACCATCTAGTCCACAGAAGAATAGAAGGTCAGTACATGCATGCAGTGATCTTCCCCAGAAAAGTATCCCAGGTCTTAGCAGCCTGTGGTTTAAAAGCCTTCTGAGCTGTGAATGAACACATTGAGTTGCTTTCTGAATCCATCTAAATTGTTGGCACCCCCTGTGTCCTTTGGCAAGGAGTTCTGCAACTTAACTATATTTTATGTGAAGAATTTATATATTTTTTTGAACTTGCTGACAGCTGATTTCGTTTGACACCCCAAATCTTTGTATTGAAATTTTTTAATTTGTCTTACGTAGTTTTTTGAGTCTTAGTTGTTCTTGGTCATCAAGAGTAAGTGACCATAGTCTGTATCCTTTTCAGCTGCATTGATGCATAACACAGTACTTTGTGTTTGGATTGCCTGCTGTGTGATGATTTGTCAGCCCTGTGAGTTTGCATAAGTGTCTCCTTTGATGTACCATGAATACATATTTATGTAAGCTATTTATTGTTGGCCCTCTGTTCTTAAAAATTATCTCCTTTGGTTAGTATTGGCAAAACATGCCCCCTCAAACGCTTTGTCTGTTGGCTCAACAGTGAGTACCCAGTGATTCAGCATTAGATGTTGAAAGCGTTTAGCTGAAAGGATTGCTTTTGAGAAAATCCAGTCAGTGTCAGAATGATAATAAAGCACAATAGGAAGAACAGCGGCTGAAGAATGATCTTTATAACACATGAAAACTGTGGTCTTGGCTAGCATATTACATAGTGAGAATAGTATAATTCTATGTTCAGTAGCGTCAGGGAAACTTTGTCCTTTAAATTTATTTGTATTCTGTATTCTATTGCCTAGCTATGTTTTCATCTAATAAAAAGCGTTGGTTCCTGTCCTCACAGAAGTTTCTCTTAAACTATTATGAGAATTTCTATCTTCCCGTGGTAGAACTGTTAATCCAGATTCCCACTGTTTTGTGCAAAGCTGTCTTTGAGATATCTTGGACTAATGGAGCAACTAGGCAATGTTATCTTCTAAATCTGTTGTTACCACCTTTGCTTCTGAGGTTTCTTACCAGAAAGATGTTGAATTTTATAGAACTTTGAGCTTTTATAAGACATACAGGAAAGCACTGGGGTGCTAGTGTAGTGGCTCTAGTTCTTTGGCAGTTCTGGCTTAAGTAGCTCCCAGCTGCTTGTGTTCCTCTGTCCTCCTTGCTGCTTTGCTAACATACCTGTTTGTGCAGCTGCTTGGAGATCCAGACTGTGGAAATGGATCCAAATGAAACACAGCCCAACAAGCAGGGGAAAAGAAAAAAAGATAGATGGTTATTTTTCTGTTGAATTAATTTCTGTAACCCATTCATGTGGAGTGCACGCAGTCATGCTGACCCATGCAATGCAAAGGATGATGACACAGATGGAAAAGAGTGTGAAGGGGCTGCCTAAGCAGCTATAAGTGGATATGAAACCTTAGTCACAGATGAATGAATGTGAGGCCCTCTTGATTCCAACGGCAATTCTTCTTTCCTGCCTAAAAGTCTTTCTGTGACTTCAGAGGATAATAACAGTTCAAGAACTACAGCAGTCACTGCAAATCAATATCTATTTTCCCTGAACTAGCAATGGTTTGCATGCCAAAAAAACCCAATAAATGCCTGTGGCCAAGTACTGGAAAGTAGGAAAACAAGGATTTTGAATAGAAGATATTTTGGAAGTGATTTAATAGAAGAAATTGTACTTCATACATCAAATTGCTGCATGGACCGGAACAGATGAGTGTAAAGTAGAGGTCACTGTTGAAAGACTGGATGTACAAATTGCAGTGTTTGCCAAATGAGTGTCTTCAAATGATTACTTTGAGCACCCATATTTTATAGTATAGTCATAAAATATGCATTTTATTTTCCACAAAGGCACTATGCAACTGTGTTCATCCTCATATTTTTAGGATAATTATAGACATATATAGAGAAATACAGTATTGTTGCTATTAATATGATAGCAGGCATGTTTTTGAGACTAAGCTACTTTAACAGTGTTTCACAGTGGATATCAACACATTACAGTTAGAGCAGTCATAGATTGTGGCAATGCATAATCAAACAGGGGCAGCTGAAAATAAGTCCTTTTGCACCTGCCCAGCTTTCAGCATTTGTTTGTTTTTAGTGAAACCCTTGTTCTGACCAAAAAATGGTTTTTGTTGGGGGCTTTTTTTTTTCCAAATTGAACAATTTAATTTTAGTATAGACTGCTTTTATGTGAAAGAGAAATGCATTGATTAGATTCAAATGCGTCTCCAGGAAAGGTATCTAAGATGGGAGGATGAACTCCTACAGTTGCTGTCAGCATTAGAGAGAGAGAATATATGAAAATGTCTATTCATAGAATTGGCTTGTTCACTTGGTAGCAGCAATCGGCATGTTGGTGAATTACCTGCAAAGGTATTCTGTGTAAATAGTCCATTATTGTAGATTTCATTTGCAGTATTGCTAATTGTCTTTCAGGAAATGGAGGATAAGGTGATCAGCCCAGAAAAAGTTGAAGAAGCAAAATTGAAAGCAAGATATCCTCATCTGGGCCAGAAGCCAGGAGGCTCAGACTTCTTGAGGAAGAGGCTTCAAAAAGGAGTGAGTTCTTTATTGTCCACAGGGTGTGGACAAGAAATTACAAAATTCCTGTATCTGTGACATTTTTTTTTTCACTCCACAGGCCTTTGCATGAGTAAGAGTGCTAAGAAATTTAAGCTTTGTCTGTAAAAGCACAAGGAAGAGAAATTTATTTCCACAAAACAAATGCCAAATTGGCAGGATAGCTGTTCACAGCATCAATGGCTCAACTGCACTTTTAAGAAAAAATTAAACTTAGAAGCCGGTTCAGTGCTGCTACAATAGACTTCATAAAAAACATAGTAAACAGTAAGGGTCAGAACCTCATCTGTGTTTTGTATTGATATTATTTTGCCTGTTCTTATGTCCCCAAAACATATGTCCACTCTTATTATCCATGTTTTTAGAAGATGTAACACAGCAGACACTAACTTCACCAGGTACCGTCTGACATCAGCAGCTTGAGAATGGTGGTGTAATTCTGAATATATGCCCTAAACAAAAAATAATGATTGAATGAAAAATGAAGAAGGAAGAGGGAGTTAGTATTTCAGTATTGTTCCACATTTAACCGGTGTCTCTTACTTTCTTAGTTATTCAACTGTTTATTTTTTAAGTTTAATTATTCATAAAGTAATTATGTAATGCCTTTCAGGCATGCTAGAACTCTGTTCTTGGAATAATTCTAGCTTGCCACTACTTCTGATGGTGCTTTCATTGCTATCACACTGTTTGGGTTTTGGTTTTGTTTTTTTTGGGGAGCGAGGGTTGGGGTTTTGGTTTTTACTATTGCCTAGGCCCTTTGAGTGCATGCAATGATTCCAAGTATAAATCCTTCACAAACCAGCTGTTGGAGCTCAGTGCTGATCTAATTCTGTGCTATCTGGTAACATCTCCTAGGAATTGTTACTGTTGGCAGCTTTTTTGGATAAGCTTTCTCTCATAAGTTGGAGCATGTGCAGCACAGTTAATGGCTGCTGGGCACGGGCAGGTGGTAGATTAGGTGACTCCTTTTGTGAGTTACATGTCTGTGTGGATGCAGAAGGTAAGTATATGTTGTGATGATAATCCAGGAAAAAAGACCAGCATCCACTCCCTAAGGATTTATGCCCATAAAGGAATTATGACTGCTTGCACTCATTGCAAGTGTGAGGAATACTCACCACCAACACTAACAATCTGAACAATATCTTCGTCTTGATTATAGCACTATTTAATGCAAAAGTTGTTGCAGCCTATGTTTTCAAATATGAGCAGAGGTAGACCAGTAGGCATCTTAATTGAGTAAGTGTTTGGGGTTTTGCTACACTGATGAAAGATGTTACAAAGTTGTGGATTTCAATTTGTAATCTGCCTTCTTCAATTCTCCACAGCTGATGTGGTGGTAATAATTTCCTTCCATTTTATTTTTTATTATTTTCATTTAGTGTGCTCAGTGTCTTAAATGAGGAAGCATCTTTACTTAATACAGCTGTCTGCCTGGATTGCTGAAGTTTAAAATAGTGAGGATAGTGAGTGTGCTTTCAGATAGTGTTTGTGACATGAAGACACCTGGACAGACATAGTCATTTTGAAAGGGATGATCAAATACAGGCCATCTATGAGAAGCTAGAGTAAATCAGAGGAAAATACAGGAATAAGTTAAAGGAAGAAATGGACTGATATTCTTATACATGAAAGATGGTAGGTTTTTTCAGATATTCTAAATGTATGTAGTCAACTGTATCCCAGATTTTCTTCGATATGGCAACTAGGACATGCTCTTCCCAATTGACATTTACTCTCCAGAAGTGTTCTGCATTGGGTGCACACACCATTATGAGCATGCTTTCTCCAGAATAAGAGTAGATGAGAACCATGCTACACCGTGCTCCTTTAGAGGGATTCTATTTGGAGCTCTTACATGGACAGAAACAGATATCTGTTAGCAGCAGTTAACGCATCAAAAGACTGAGCAATTCTGTTATTACCTAGATGCTGTTTAAAACTTTGTTTTGGTTGCTTCAGTCTTGTAGGGCAAAATATGAAAGCCTTTTTCCAAATCAGATTATTTTATAACTTGAGGTTTAGTCTGCAGATGCAGTGGTAGAACATTGTGGTGTAAGTAGGGACTACACTGTCAAAATGATTGAATTGGGAAGGTTTATGAATAAAAAGTGTGTGGTCTTAGATGTACTACTGACTGCATGGGTAAAACAGATTTGGTAACTTTAAGGCTCTGGTAGGGAAAATTTAAAGCTGCCTTCAGGAGACCTTGTATAAACACACATCCCCTTAGTACTAGTGCAGAATAAAGAGTATGGTAGTAATATGCTGCCTGGAAGCACTTATACATAGCAGGTAGGGATGGCTGTTGTTCAACTGACTGAGGAATGAGAGTGTATAAAGCTAACTAGGGAGTCTTCTCTTCGGAAATGATTGTAAGCAGCAGTTGCTAGTGTAAATCTTTGTCCTGAATCTATTTTTTTTTTTTTGGCCTCATGACAATCTGTTCAAAATCATGGGTTACAAGTACCTTAATGGTAGACCTCATAGTAAGATGTAAACAAAATACAATGTTTCCTGCAAAATGTGTCAATGAGCAGTTGAAAGCTTCATGTGGACCTTGGATGAAATTCCGTGCCTCATCTTACCATGATGCAGAGTATGCAGATAAATCATAAGTCATTTGGCTTTAACATCCACAGATAACTTAATACTTTGAGAAACCTGACAACAAAAAAGTCTGTTAAAGGTAACACTAATAAAAATATGCTGAAATATTAAGGAACACTGTTATACAAATTAAAGCTTAATATCCTTCTGTATTCAGAAGAAACCTGGAGTGTGGGATAAGAATTTCCTTCACATTGTGCTTTTTAGAAGGACTGCACAGTAGATTTGACTTCACTAAGTAATTGGTTTGGGAACTTTAGGGATTATAGTTTCACTGTTTTAATGTATGCAGATAAGAGGTTTTCTTGTTAGCATGCAGTTTCATGCTACTTTGATCTTCTGGTATGATAGAGCAGGCTCTATTCTCCAGCTTTAAGTTCATGCGTTGCTTGGTTATTCTGTGTTGCAGAACTTGTTCGCTGCAACAAAATTTGCAAACTCTAAGGTTTCACTTGTGGGAGACTAGAGCTCTTGGGAAAACCAGGGCAAAAATGATGTTCACATATGGTGTGAGTTTAATGGTATGTGTAGAACCATAACTGTATACTTACCTAATGCTATGAGTTTAGCTATGTGTGCTTAATAGTCTTGGTAAGATTTTATTATTTATTTTTTTAATTGACATAGAGCTACCTTGCCAAACTGGGAAGATTTTATAACTGTTTTTAAAATTTAAAGAACCTATTTAACCATGTAATTCAGTGCATGCATCTGATAAGCAGGCTTTTAAATATATGTGTCTTTTGTCTTCTAGCAAAAATACTTTGATTCTGGTGATTACAACATGGCTAAAGCAAAGATGAAGAATAAGCAACTGCCTACTGCAGCTCCTGACAAGACAGAAGTCACTGGTGACCATATTCCTACTCCACAGGATCTTCCACAGCGGAAACCATCTCTTGTTGCTAGCAAGCTGGCTGGCTGACGAGAACAGCTGAACTGCATGATTATTCTCATTCCTGTTATTTCTCCTTAATAGTTATTTCTCACCCTCACATCCCCCTTTTTCTTTCTTACACTAAGTCATGAGACTGACAGCTTTGCAGGTAGCGATAGCATGTGCTGCTATTGTAAGGGAGTACTGTTAAGAGTAAAATGTGTAGTATTTGGACTAGTTGAGAACAATGCACTGATTAAAAAGGACAAGTTTGGTTAGAGCAATGTAATCTACTTGAAAATGTACATATTGCCCATTTCCTAGTGTAGGACTGGTTCCAGCAAGTGACATCGCAAGTTTTACAACTTCTAATGTTCCTGCTTTTGTTATTTCATCTTAATTACAGCATATTTGTATTTAATATAACCTCCAGTTGTGTTGGGTTTTTCTTCTGTGTTTGGGTTTGTTGTCTAAAATAGAGGTTTAGACCACAAGTTGCTAGATGGTAAAGCATGTATAAAAAAAAAAGACAGGGCTCTGATTGAATTTTGTTTCTGCTTTTGAACTTGAACGGCCTTAAACCTGTTTCAGCTTTAACAATAGAGTTTTTACTTGGGCAATATTTGCCCATTCTGGTGTAACTCTTGTGAATCTAGTGCTTATTGACAACTGCCTGTTGAAGCTGGTATTCTTTTCAGTTCCGTAGCTTAGGACACACTTTTGTTGAAGATGTGAATGAAGTGTGCATGTGCATAGACTGTTGAATTCACTCTTGTGCCATTTTTGTAAATACAATAGTTTTGCACAACCTTTTGCAAACGTCTATTAGTTTTACATTTTAAAAAGCAGATAATGTGCCAATCAAAGCACAAGTGATTCTGTATCTTTCAAAGTCTTGTCCTGAAACTAAGAGCCCAGAATCTTGCTACTGAAAGTAAAAACTGAATACCTGAAATTTGTGAAACGCTTATATTTACACTTGACCCAGCTTTATGCTTTTGCGGTTGTATATTTTGTTTCGCAACAATGTCCAGGATTCAAATATAAATTTGGAATTTCTATCTATATTTGGAGGCAAGTGCCCTTTCTGTTCAGCAGCTCTTTAAGCTTTTAAAGCTGAAGTGCTCTGATTACATGGGAGATGGCTAAATGTACTGTTCTAGAGAGTTTCCTGTGTGGCAAACTCCAGGTTTAGGCTTGCTAAGGTTTGATATGCAATTGTCTTTGGGCTATTTTAGACTTCTGGAAGCGGAAGGGTATAATTTTTTTTTTTCTTGGACTCCTGAAGTGGTACTAAATGTCTCTTTTTGTTATACAACAGCCCCTCATTGGCTTTGGGGAAACTAAAGAGCTGTAAGTGATATTTACATAATGACCTCTTGAGAAATAGATAACTTTTCATGTCAGAAAGTGGGAATGAACTTCAGTTCGTCTTTGTTATGCAGGTCGTAAGTACTAGATTGTCAAAATACATAGTTTATATTAGACGGGTGTGTGAGCCAGCACAGGCAGGATGCAGGAACAACCACAGAACCATGGATGAAATGCAAAGAGCAAACTTATTTTTGTTACCTCACCAACCAGGGGATCCCCAAAGCAGCAGAGGTACACAAGCGGGAACGCAGGCACTGTGGAGCTCGGTCCATGCTAGAGGATCACCAAACCTACTGTTTTCGCTTGTATATCAGGGATTCACGCAGGCGTAGTTTACCACTGTGCTTTGATCTTTCCCACAGCAGGGCAGGAATCTCCAGCATGTTTGATAGGATTCCTTTTAAGTCTATCACAAGCCTATGTTATCTAAACACAGATGTTCTACTTGACAGACACACAGGACTAAACGAAGGATTAGTATATGTGGTTTTCAACACCTCAGCTGCAAGTCACTTGAGTGTGTTTACAATCCTCCTCGCCAATCTTCTGTTATTTTCCCACAACAGGTAACTTGATGCAGTTAAATGATTGTTTGTTGAATGAAATCAGAATATTAAAAGTGCAATATGATCCATAATGTAATTGATTTTCATATAGGTAATCACAGCCTTGATGTTCTCTGGGAGTATAAGAAACTCTTTAAAAAAATCAATTTACTGAGTACTTTTTTCTTTAAAGAAACTGTTCTGAAACAGCCTATTAAAAACAAAGCGCCAATGTGGGTATTATAAGAGAAAACACTTAAAGATGCAAGTTTTTAGAAGGATGTGCTTTGTGTTGACGTATTTAGAAAGGTCTTGCAGGATAAAGAACTGCTAGTCAGAAAGATCACTGCCCCATATTTTCTTCAATGCTTGTTTCTAAAGGCAAACATAAAATTAATGTTAATTTGGTCCTCTTTTGATCAGAACATGAGCAAAGTATATCGGTGTCTATATAATGTCTTCGGTTCAGAGGAGTCATTCCAGAGAATTTAAAAATTGCTAATCTAATTTTTTTTTTTTGAGTCTGTATAGCCCTTTTCTTGTACTTAAACGGGCTCTGTCAAGCCTGTCCTTATTCCTTAGCCTCCACTGGTGTTATAAAGAATTTGTGATTTTTTTTTTTTTTTTTTTTTTTTTTGCAGAACAGGTTGAAGAAACAGACCTACTTCTTTAAGTAAGAAATTAGGCTAGGAGAATAGCAAGGAAACTGGATATATTGAAGCAAACTGCTTTTTATAGATGTTTGCCCTGATGTGAAAATCCCTCTTTATTTTTGTATGTATAAATGAAATTGAAACTTAATGATAGGACTGGGCCTGAAACGCATTTTGAACAGTTTACGGTGACTTGCTGTGTATTGTCTGGTGCCACTACTCTGTAGCTCACGTAAGGTGAGCTTTCTTGGTGTTTGGGAAGGCTTAAAAAAAATAGCCATTTAAATTTAAACATTCCACTCAGCTACAACTCAGCTTGTCCTGCTGGTTGGACAACACAAGCTCTTCCAATGTTCACTTGGTGACTTGCAATTCTTAAAGATTGCTACAAATTCAGCCATGAATATATTATCCATGTGTATATTTGAAGTACTGTAATACTAACTAGGTCATTGACTGATTATGAGCCTTCACATCTGACAGACCTCAGCAGCAGGCACAGCTATTTTGATTCTATACACTGAATAAAACCCAAGTCCAATAATCACTTAACAGGAAATCAAAAATGACTGCAAATCGATGCTTACTTTCAGCTTACTCCAGCAAGATAACTCAGCTATCCAAACTTATGTACATAATGTATTATATGAGTTTTACCATTTGATAATTACCTTTTTCAAAAAAAACCTGTCCACACTGTAGACTGACAGTCCCTTTCATATCTTGCCTTTAAAGATAGTGTTTAATTAGTTATTAGAGTAGTACTCATGTAGGCTTATAATAGCGGATAGCACCAATGTTTTATTCGAGATAGGTAAGTGGATTAATTACAACTTCACAGATATGTCCCCAAATCTGTAGCACCAAAGGCTTCCCTCTCATTGTTCTTGATGTAGTAGGACAGTGTTTGTGTAAAGGCCACGGGAGTACATTTTGTTGGACATATTTACACCCAGTCAAGATGTTAAGGTGATAAAAATGTCAATTGTTCTTTACAAACTTACACATTGTATAGTATACAGAATAAATTGATCTACTTAGTTTTTATTGCAATGTGGAGATTTGTCTCGTCTTTACTGTGGTTTCCTAAAAGAATCTGCATACTTCAGTATTCTCTATGGAAAATTTCTAAACCCTAAATCTTGCTACTCTGTATCATTAAAAAATACGACTGGGCTTTGGTTTCTAGTATGTTAGACTACAGAATTACTTTAATGTAATCACATTTATATATATTTCAGTGCTTATTTTTCTAATAAGGCAATTAAAGCTTATTGTTTGAAAACTCCATAACAGATGGTTGTTTTGGTCCCTCGCACTGAGTGAAGGGGATATCTGGGAATTAGCTTGGCATATAGAAGTTTGCGTTGCTATAGACTAGTGGCCTGAATCCGGTAACATTTTCAAGAAATCGAGATGCTGGAAAAAGTCCAGCTATTTTCATGTTCAGACTGTGTCTTAGGTGCTGATCGTTGTGCAACTGTAAGATCCAGGTGGTGTATTTACACAATTAGCTCAGCCACCAAGCGCATAGTAACACCCTCTGTATACTGCATCTCTCACAAACTGAGGAGAAAAATGCCCAGTTGCAGTAGCGTCGTTCACGTGTGCTGGGGCAGCGCAAAGGCTGCATTACCACCGGCGTTACTAAAGTAACTTACCTGAATCTCTGTGTGGGGAGTGGCATCAATCGGCCATGTAAATCCAGGCTTATGGCCCAAATGTGTTTGCAGTCAGAGCTTGGAGAAGCTTTGCGTTTAGTGGCTGCGCTCGCACAATGTGACCACGTTCCTCAGGAGGGAGCAAGGACTGCAGTAACTTGTTTATTTGGTGGCTGGGGGGCTTTCTGTGGCCTTGGGAAGAACAGACTGGGGGAGCACACAAGCAGGATGAACGTTTGGGTTTTTAACTTGGAGTTGGGCTGAATGATTTGATATTTATTCCTGCTTTAGTACAAGTGAGCCCCTTAAAAAGTCACGTTTTGGGGTTTTTCACCCCAATTTCTGGTACCTGTAGATCCAGAGTAAATTGAAATCTGAAAAGTTCTATGCATATTCAGGGCATTTATTCCCATTAAATATATATCTTGACAATGTTTCTGGAGTCCTAGCACAGAGGCAGAGAGCGTTGAGCTCAACTGATGTGCTTGAAAAGCTTTAGTTTAGGGGCAGATGACTGAATTGTCCCTGTCTTTCTCAGGCAGTACATCTGTGTTACAATGGGGAAGCTGCTTGATATGTGTTCATGATAAGTATTGCAGCTTTATAGCAGGCATAGAATTCAGTTTACTTGCTGCTTTGGAAAATACTGACAAAGCCTCCACCTATTTCAGATGGGTGTTTATTTGACTTTGGTTTGAAATGGGACGGTGAAGTACTTTTTTTTTCCGACTGTTTAATAATGGATTTCAGTTGGGTTTAGTTTTTTTATCTTCTTGCAGAACAGTGTTGTAGCTCTTATTAAAAGAGGAATACGGTTCCTCTTTTATGGATAATCTGTCAATTTACCCTGACAATATTACATAATAATCAAATAACTGTCATTAACATTTCTGGTACAGGGAGTCTCCACAGAGACTGGACTCGGCCTCTGCTGGTACTGCTGTCTGTTAGTGTGGCAGGGTTGTTTCCTTACTGGGTTTGGGGGCAAAACAACCCTAAGAGTCTTCCTTGAGAAACAGCATTTGGATTTTTTTAAAAGTGCAACATTTTCTAGGAGTTGAATTATATGGCTGAAATTACAAGGATGCTTCAATGCAAGAACGGGAGCTGTGGATTCTGCTGAACTTTGGGTCTGTTCTCAGGTGACAGGTTTTATACTGTTAAAAAAAATTGGCTAATACATTGAAAAGAAAATATGTTTATGATGTTCTAGAGGCAAGAGAAACGTTCCTAATACAGGCATAGATGGATTGAGGGAACCTTTCTGCGTGGGAATTTTATCACATAGGTTTTTTCTTGTCTTTTCTGTAAGTCCAAAAAACCTGGAAGTAAATCCTGAGTGTTGCTGGGATAATGTGTGCGTGGGACATAATTTTACCTCTTCCTACGTATTTCTTGTATTACATTTCAAAGTTCTTAACCGGTAACTGAAACCAGCCCTGTTTGTTTTCTACAGCTAAAAGTTACGGACCTAATCCTGTGAGTGTGAGAATCTAGGAAACGGTAGGAGGAGGATTTTAGCTTATGAATTCCTCAGTTGGCTTTGTCTGTCTTTCCAGACTTTCCACTTGGAGTTAAGCTGATGGTCAATGTTGAATACACAAATGCTTTTCTGAGGGAGTGGATAGGCCCATCCACTGTGCCACATAAACCTTCTCATGTTCCTTATGGGACCAGTATATAGTATTTCTGTGCCTCTAATGATTTCCTTTTTCGTTTGGCCAGCAGAGAATCCACTGCTCACTTGCAGTACAGCGTGACAGCAACAGAACAGGAAGTCCTAGTTGAGAAGGGAATTTTTCTGCCACAGTTGAACAGATCATGGATGTAAACAGAACACAGATGTAAGAAAAAAGACAGGACGTCTTTGTAGTCAATTCTGAAAAACAATTACATAAACTAACCTCAATTCACAGCAGGGTTATTTTCTATCTTTTTTTATTATTACTGGATTCAGATTCAGTATAAAATTCTGTATGTTGACTGTGTCAGCTACATCAGCCATATGTTGTCAGCTGGAATAGCCTGGGATATATCTTCTGAAATCAAATGCCATAAATGATCTTTTTGAAAAGACACTGTGCAAGGTATGAGATGAGGACATTTAAAATCTTGCCAGGAAATGTTTTGATGCAGAAGACGCATAAGACGCATGTTAAAGTAATAATTAAGTACTCAGTCTAGATACATTACAAACAGGTTGTTTCTTCGCAACTTTCAGTGCCCCCAATTCCTGTCCTTAATGACAGATTTGAAATCCTGGTTTATGCAAATTGTGTCAAATCATAGCATATTTTGGACTCAGATACCTATTTTTTGCTGGGGCTTATAATTACATTTGGCTCCTGAGCTCCAGCTGTGAATGGCTGATACAGTAATCCACAGTCCAAATGAACTCCTGAAATTAGTGTCTTTGAATTTAAAATAGATATCATCGTGAAGAAAGGGTCTTAAATATGAGATATGAAGCAGCACACAGTCGGAGGGGAGGTTTAGGTCTCTTCTGAAAACAAAATTGAAATTTCTGTGGTTCATACATCCAGATTCTTAGATTAAGCCTATTAAAGGGGGATGATCGCCCCTTAAATGAACGCCAAATCACTTTTGTGTTACACATGGAAGATGACTGGTAGCTTTAGTATAGATCTCTCTGTTTTGCCACAGTGTCAGCATGAAGAGCAGCTGTGCAAACTTCTTAGCCAAAAGCCTCACCCCCAACCTGGACACCAATTTGCAGGCACCAATTCTTGGCTTCTCGTAGGACTGAGAGCAAGTGTCCGGTTCTGCTGATGGGAGTGAGCCTCAAGGCATGGGCAGTACCAGTAATCGTGGTTGATAATGCTGGACATACTGGCAGAACGTGGGAAGGAAGCTATTTTTTAAATTCAATTCTTATTACAGTTTCAACTCAACTCTCCCAGCAAAATCAAGATCATTTTTTTTAACCTTCTTGCTGAATTTGTTAACTTTAGTTTACTACCTTTGAAGACCACATATCTGCGCCTAATACAAACTCCAGGTAAGGCTCCATATTTTCATCATGACTCTCATTTGTGCGTGGTATTTATTTTCTCCATCTCCTTTCTTTGATAGCAACAGCAAAGTACAGCTAGATTATGGCATTTATTGGGAGTGTTTATTCTGGGAGTGAAGATAGCTTGATTTTTTATTTCTGCTGTTACTCAGTTGAGTGATTTTGAGCAGGTCACCCATCCCTTTCATGGCTTGTTTTCTCTGTAGAAGAGATTTGTTTCTTTGATAGGCACAGCAAGTTTCAGGGGGAGTCCAGATACTACCCACTGAGCAGAGCTGTTACCTAAACAGTTGAATTTTGCAGAGATGATACCACTTAAAAAGTCAAAGCACTTTGGTGCAGAGCGTGTCAAAGAGAACCGTTTCAAACTGGTTTTGTACTTTGGATGCCTTGGGCTGGTGGGATGCATTCCCAGGAGGAAAAAGGAAAATAGTGAAAGATAGTACTAGCTTCAGTTCTGCTGTCAGAAAAACTCGTCATAACGTGAGTTGTAAGAAACACCCATTAATGATTCATAAAGCAAACGAGCTGCCATCTCAAGACCTAGACAGAACATGGATTATGCTTTTCGTTCCCTTTTGACATGGAAGTTAAACTTTTCAAAGATGTACCTTCATTTCTGGACTTGTGTATCGAAAGAGCTGTTTCGGGCCCAGCTCTCTTCAGTGTTTCAGTGGTGGTTTGAATGGTCAGGACGCGGCCAGGCTGGAGGAGGCTGGGTACAACCTGAAGGATGGGATCAGAACTGGGGAGAGAAAGCAAGAAATGGAAAACTTGGTGCCTGGAGAAAGGCATGCCGAAATACACGATGGGGGTTTGGGGATGGCCAGGCACGCAGAGGCCGCAGCAGGCTGTAACCCAGGTGTGAACCCCAACCAGATGAGGCTCGTCCCCCTGCGCTGACGGGGGAGACGCCGGTGGTGGCAGGGACCGTCCCCGGTACCGGGCGCTGGCGATGCCGGCTCTGGGAACCGCGCCTCGGCGGCACAGCGGCAGGGAAGCAACGCGCCTTATAAACGTCTCTGGTGACGAAATGAGTCATTTGTTCTCTCTAGGAGGAAAAAAGAGAAAAAAAAAGAAAAAAAGCAAAAAAAAAAAAAAAAAGCGGGATGGGGCGAGAGGGGCGGGATCCCTGCCCATGCCCAGAGCGGGAGGCGGAGCGGGCTGGGCCGGGGCCGGCGGCGGCCGGTGCCGGTGGGTCCCTGCCAGCCTCGCCTTTGGCTCCGGCAGCGCCCGCCGGTGGGAGGCCCCGCCGCCGTCCCCCCCGCCGCTCCCGGCATGCACAGAGCGGCGGCCGCCCCGCCGACCGCCAGGTAGCAACATGGCGCGCCGCGCCCGGGCCGCCGCCTGAGCATCCTCCCTCCTCCTCCTCCTCCTCCTCCTCCTCCTCCTCCCCTCCCTCCCTCCGCCGCCTCCGCCTCCCGCCGCCGGGCTGCCGCAGAGGGGCCGCCCGCCCGCGCCCGGCGCCATGGCAGCCTCCGAGCTCTACACCAAGGTAGGGCGGCGGCGGGGGGAGCGCGGCCCGGGCGGAGGGAGGGAAAGAGGGAGGGATGGCGCGGGCATCTCTTCCCAAGATGGACCCGCATCCCGGCGGGCGCGGGGGCAAGGTGCCCGGCCCGGTGGGTCGGGGCCCCGCCGGTCCCCGGTGAGGCTCGGAACGGGCCGGGCCCCGCAGGGGAAGCGTCCGCGCTGCCCTCCCCGCAGCGGGGACCCGCCGGGAGCGGGCTGCGGGGCCGGCCGGGGAGGGATGCGCCGCTCCGTTTTGGGGTAGAATAGCCCTTCCCCGCCGTTCCTGCTGCTCGGTCATCTTCAGCAATAGCGTCCCGTTCCCTGTAGAAAAACCACCTTCGCCAGCAATTAAACTAACCTTCTTTTGGTGACGCTGCACCTTTAGATTGTATTTATTCTTTTGGCAGTGGTTCAGAAGCCCTGCAGTCAGCAGGGATGCGGTGCATGACTCTCATGCGCTTTTTAAACGGACATTTTTCTGATCTTTTTAGCCTTGTGCGTTAGTCTCTCACCAGTTTCTACCCGGAAACAGTCACTGCCCTACGCGTCTTGATGAGGGCAGAGCCTGCAAATCGAGAGCTGTGGAAACGGTTGTTTTATCCGCTGGCAATGCATTGGTTTCATTGCTCTGCCTTGGGGTAGTGCAAAAATACGAGAAAAAATGTCAGACCCTGGGTTTTTAAGGGCAGAAGGGATGACGAGGGTCACCAGACCTGAGCACCCCGGTACAACATGGCAAACTCCAAATACTTCTGTCGAAAATCTCACAGAGTCAAGAGTGTGTTTTATCGAAAGCCATGCCATGTAGATCCTTGAGCCACTTTATGCACTACCCCAGCATTATCCCCAATCGAGCTCTTTGTGGGAGGAGAGAAAGGAAAGGAGACCGCCTTTTTGTTTTGGCATGAATAGTTGACCTCCCAGCTGGATGTGGTGGACAGCACGTGGACTATGCATCGGTACAAATCAAACGGGACGGTCCTTTCAATAGGCTTGACCACACCTGAATAGTGTATTTGTGCAGGAGAGACTGAATGTGAGGAAGCGAGGTGCGTGTCTGCACCCCCGAAAGAACACCTAATAACATGAGTTGATAATGAGGCGTCTTGGTGCCTTCCTGGGTCTCACAGAAGGGTATCTCTGTTAACTGTCCTTGCAAAAAGGGATGAAAATTAGCATTCTCGTCAAGCAAACAATGGTACTGCAGAGTTGTTTCCAGGTGCCCAGCAGACCTCCTCTATGTAAAGAGTTATTTTGGAAAGGTATTCTTGATTTGTCTCTCTCTGTAGATGTTCTTATTATGGAATTAAAATGTCTCAAAGAGTTGATCAGAAATAATTATCTGCATAATTTTATTTATTTTCCAACCCTGTCTGACCTTGAATTAATTTCCTTGAGTGGTTAAATCCTTTGGTCAGAAGCTGCCCCAAAAACATAGGAGTCCTGTTGTCTTGGGACTGCGTTACGGTGGGAAGCTCAGGGCCCCTGGTAGCTCCCGAGAAAGGCATGGCTCTGGGTCAGGTGCTGGGATGGGAACGCTGCTGGCCCTTCAAGAGAGGCTGCCCCTGCTGTCTTCCCTTTCTGCTGACTCTTTCCCCAGGTGAAGCCATCATGCTGTTTAAATCACATTCAGTATCTCATCCTTGATTAACTAACAGAAGTAACGGATTTAAGGTTATAGCATGCAGAGGTAAGAAGAGCAAACACCGAGTCAAACAAGCACAGGGTGATCCTCCAGCAGGGACTTGCTGGGTGATGATGGCCAGCGAGGTTGCTCCCATGCGTTACTCTCACACCACAGGCTGCTCTTGTCCTCTTTAGAGCATATGTAGGCACAGAAAGAGTGACTTTCACATCTTGTATACCATCAGGCAGAGTCAGGATTGTCATTCAGGACAGCTGCTTAAAGTACCAGAGCTTCCCATCTAGCATGGACGTTTAGCATGTGGCATTGACAGAGGTATTCCGCTAGCAAGCGGGGCAGGCTGTGGATTTGCAGGACATCGCTGCTGACTGCGTGTGTGTCCCAAAGGGAAGGACCTGCCAGCTCCCTTACCCTCTCCCACTGAAACCCACCTCCCAGCTTGCCCAAGTTGTTCAGGGAGCCGTGTTCATGTGAGTTCCTGGAACTAGTAAAGTGATGTTAATGGTGGGATGACCAGTGTAGCAAAGAAGCTGCCAGCGTCTCTTCGAAGGTTGTCTGAGAACGGGAGAAGCGGAGTTCTTATTTCCAGCTGCTGTCTGTGGAGGTGGGACTCTCTGCTGTGTGCTTCAGTGTGTCCAGTTTTCCTCACATGCACCGTTAAGCCTTCAAATTTGGTTTCTTTGCATGCCAGCGCAAAGATAGCACCCACTGTCCCAACCACGTGTGCCCTCTTGAAATAGCATAAAGGAACTCTTGTTTTCCCAAGCTAAATTATTTTTTTGTTAGAAACCAGCAATACACATTTTTGAAGAAGTCGTGCCACTCCTATGGAAATCCTGTTCCTTTGGTTCATCCAGGTGTGTATCTAGGCTTGGTGACTGTATAGACAACCTCATTGTTGTACATGGTTGTAGTTAACCTGGAAATTAGGATTTAGGGTGAAGGGCTTGCTGCAGCGTGCTCTCAGGCTGGTTGTGAACAACGGGCCCGAACTGTCCCTGGCTCTGTATTCCTGTGCCTGGTGAGGCTGCAGATACAGACATTAGCTTCAGTTTTGGGGTGCAGCAGTTTAAAACTGCTCCGTGGGTTCTATCCCAGGCATTCCTATTTAAAATACTATGCCTGTGAGCTGTGTTTAACTTGTCCTGTTGGACATCTATCAAGGGCAGGTTGGTTGTCCTGCTGTAAGACCGTTTCTGAAAGTTTTGGTTCTTTGACTTTGGAAACAAACTTAGGAGAATCTGGATGTGTTTCCTGAATCACTGTAGCCCCACTGAGTGGTGCTCGGTTGTAGCTGATCAGCGTTTCAGTAAATGTTGACCAACAACAGATATATACCTACTAATGATGACCCATAAAAATTGATAGGGGCAATCTAGGCCATGTGTTGGCCTTTGTTAAGTGTAGTCTACTTTCCTTGGAAATGAGGAACAAATGAAGAATGCTTTGCCTAGGCCTGGAACTCTCCAGCTTCTCCCCACTGGCCGAACCACCACCATCTGTGTGAGACTTTGTGAGTTCCAGGTGTGTAAATGCAACCCCCAGCACGTGCTGTCATTGCCTGTGCGTGAGAATTACCAAAGCAGATCAGACACTCCGCTTGTGCCGCCTCTCTTAAAGTCAGAGTGAAGAGTTGACATCATTCAGTCATTTTTATTCCCATTTCCATCCTTTTTTTTTTTTTCCCCTGGGTTTGAGTTGTTTCTCTTTCATGCTGTGCTTTCCTAGAGCACGCTGCCTTGCTCTCTCGGGATTTCTGTTTCGGGTTTGTACAGCTGTGTGCAATGTGCTTATTTATTTATTTATTTATCCATTCAGTCAGACACTAATTTATTTTTATTCTTGCTGCTACCAATATTTCGCTCCCTTTCCAGTATCTTTGGGATTAGGGGCAACAAGCTCCAGCTAGCTCGCTCCTGACTTACCTAATGCAATTTCAGATAAAGTGGGTGGAAATATTCCTTTGAACATAGAGGAGTCAGTAAACAGTTTTCGCTGGAGAGCATGATCTGGGCAAGCTGAACTCAGGAGCCGGCCTTCAGTCCTGCTGCTCTCTCCTTGAAACGGTTCAGTTTGAGGGTTTACAAGCAGTAAATTGAGCTAGGGAAGTGTCAGAGGGAACTGCACAGAACAAACCCCCACTTGTGCGGTCCCCGGCGTCGCAGGGAGCCCTGTCTCGCTCTCCCGGGGCTGTCTGCGGGCAGCTGCTGGGGCTGGGCACCGGGGTGTTGCAGGGCTTGCTCTTCCCCTGCAGCCCTGATGGGTCCTTGCAAGCGAAAATGGCAAAGGACAGGTTCTGACCAGGTTATGGCTCTTCTTGGGTACATTAATGGCACACGGGCAGGGGAACGCAGCAAAAAACCATCCCGAGCGTAAGAGAGGAAATGTAACTGTATTTCCAAATTTCTGTGCTTATTGGTGGGCTTTTCTTGGGGGTTAAAAAAGAAAGCTGCCTTAATTACATAGTCCCGTATATGACTAGTCTTACGTATAGTCTTGTTCAGACTTTTGCACGTGGCATCAGTGTTTTCCAAACATTACACAGTAGGTTGCTGCTTTGTTCTCCCAGGGCCGTGGTGCCCAGTACCGCAGGGACGGGAGTCCTTCATCTCCGGCACAAACTGGGCGTCCCGCTCTGCTCCGGCGTCGGACCCCTGCAGTTCAGAGCAGAGGCTGTGGCAGAAATCAAACCCGTGCTGCCAAGCAATTACATCTGCATTACATGCGACAGCGAGCCTTTACAGTATATTTTAGAACTGTATCTCTGCCTCTTCTAAAAATCTCACGCAGAGGAGGGGGTATTTCAGGTGATTTTCTGCCTCAGGGTCCCGCTGTGTCACTGGAATAAACGCGATGGCAGCTCTGCCGGTGACGGTTCCCAGCTGTGTGCACCAACTCTATTCCTGTTGCCTTCAAATTGAAGGTGCCAGGGATATAATTACCCAACAGCCTAACAATACTTGGTTTAACCTAGCCTTGACATTTTATTACAGTTTTGTTTTGTTTTTTTTTTAAATAAATAAATGTTTCCTGTGGTCAGATGCCCACCACAGCAGCCCAAGAAACGGAGAAACCTCTTAGCTTTCTAACGGCAGTTTTGTGACCTGTCAGCAGTCTGTCATCTTGTTAAAAGAACCTGTGAGCCCTGGGAAGCAAGACGAGCCATGGGTTGATTCAGAGCCCGGTGTGGGCCAGAGCTGCTCCCCGGGCACTGAGCGTGTCTGGCGGAGGAAGAGGAAGAGGTACCACCCTGGGCAGGGCGGTGGGGACGGAGAGATGGCAAGCTGCTCATATAACCTTCTTGCAAATAGTTCGTGGGAAGGTCTATCCTGTAGGGCTATTGAAATGCTGAAAGTGTAGCACTGTTGGGAGCTACTTTTGGGGGAGAGGAGATCATAGCTCTATATTCAAAATTTTATTTATTTATTTGCTAATCTTGAAAGTTGTGTGAATTCTTTGTTGCATGTAAAGAATAATTGTGAAGGTCTCATTTATAATAATAGGTCTTATTTGTTTAATTCTTTGCGTATCATGTTAAAACATTTACCTAATAATAATAGTGGATTATGTGGGCTTCCCCCTAAACTGTCATCAGCAATCCTTGCAGAATAATGATGGCTCTACATCGAGCTGCCATTGGTTATTTGCAGTATGTTTGTACCGCAGTGATTTTGTAGCATGTGCCAGGTGGCTTGGGTAATGGATTACTATTATTTTTTAGATAAATAAATGATCGGATAAAGTGCTGTTGAGCTATGACAGTAAATGTGCACAGTGACCACCTTTATCTTTTGGGGAGCCATGGAGCTCCAGGTTGTTTTGGAAGGGACGGGCGGCTGGTTGGGCAGATGTACCTGGCTCTTAGGGTCGCCTCCTGGGGCCTTTGGGAGTTTAATCCTCTCTGTGTTCTAATAACAATGTAATTTGTCTCTCACTTTAATGAGACTCATTGTTTAATCCCTAGGTCTAAAGAGAGCATTTTTGTTATTGAAATCTGTTCATTGAACCAGTTGAATTGGAGGAAGTCACAGAAACGGCCGGTATCACAAGGTTTCAGTGTTTCTGGCTGATCTATTTTTAATAGGATTTAAAAAAAGCAAGAAGTGATAGTAAAGTTAATAATGGATGGTGTTTCTGCTGTGAGGGAAAAGCAGTGTGCAGCTGGTCAGTCCTGGGGGTACCGGTGGGATGGCACCCTGATTTCTGGCAAGTCAGAAGAGCCTCTCAGAGGAGCAGCCACTCGGGGTGTCCTATGAGGACGTTCACTGAATTTGGATTTCATGACTTGACAGCACAAAGCGTACACAAACCAGATACTTAACTATTTGAAGTCTAGTTCATATTGCTGGAGTCTTTGATGCTTGTGTGTATGTGTGAGTATCCGTACAGACATTGCTGGTTTGAAGGGCGTCTTGGCTGGGGGAGGAGGATGGACCCAGTTTCTCTTTGCACTGTCAAGCAGGAAGAGCTCCTCTGATAAGAGCCAGTGGTTTGTTCTGTGCCTTGTGATTAAAGTCACCTCAGCTTGGTTTGCATGGATGAGGTTAGGGATGAGGGGGGTCTAAACTCCTCACCTTGTCTGGGTTTTCTTTCGTGTGCGTGAAGGTGCAGAGGTTCTCTCTGACCCAGCGTTGTGCTGGCTGTGATGGGACAGTGTTCACTGCTGTGTGTGTTGCGCTTGCCTCTGACAGTGAGTGTTTGTACAGCTGGGGCCAGGGCCAAGAAACGGTGTTTGGGCAAGGCTGTTGTTCCTCCTGCCTCGTTAGCCAGCTACTCGAAGGAGTCGAGGCAGCAGCGTGTACCTTCCGCTTGTCTTCTCCGCTGCTGAAAGAGTGAGGAAGAACTTCCTATTTTTTAATAACAGGTGGTTCTTGTTGCAGAAAAGAAGGCGTTAGGGTCAGAATAAACCCATGGTTCTTGAAAATTTTCATCGTGTCTGTGACTTGAACTTTTTCCTCAGACTATGTCTTTTTGCTTAAGTTATTTTCATAGACCATAACCCCGCTCGTGATACACCACAAGAGATGTATGGTTTTGCTTTGGGGATGATGCTTCTAAGAGTTTGGTTGGTTTAAATTGATATCAAAACTTTTAAGTAAGTAGAAGTACATTGGGCACAAAATTAATCCTGTTACCTAAAGTTCATGTGAGACAGAGAAAATTCAAACTGTGTTGAATTCAAAGGCTCTTTGTGCAGTAACTTTTTCCTTTTGTTGGCTTTACTTTTGAGCTGCATCCAGAATGGAGAGTTGTATGATTTGGTTGCTAAGGTCTCGTTTACCAACGCTAATAGCAAGGCTTTTAGTGACTTTCCTGGCAGAGACCAGCACTTTCATGCCCCTGCCAGTGCCGTGCTTGGTGCCACCCTTTGCTGAGGACAGCACCGTTTCCTCCTCCATCTCAGCGCTGCTTGGCTTTGCTTAACCCTAGGCTTGCTTAAGCCTGGTCCTGCAAAGATTTGTCTTTACTCCGTGTGAGAAATCGCATTGCTTAATTTTATGCTTTGAAATCAAGCATGTAAATCTGAAAGTTGGGCTTTTGATTCTCTATTTCCTCTTATTGCAGGGAAATAACTTTGCTGTCCTATACTTGCTTAGAGTAATTCTTTCAGGAAAACAAATGAAAACATCCCCTAGGGATGTCGTCAAGTTCTTTATGTTAAGCTCTGTGTATGCAGTGTTGCAGTAAGTTAGGGCCTGTTCACTTAAAACCCAATTTTAATATTTAATAGCAAGAGCCTGTCTACTTAAAACCCAATTTTAATATTTAATAGCAAGAGTGTATTTCCAGGAGTAGCTACCACTTTCAGGACCCCCACCATCTCATGGTCCCACTCATCTTTTAGCATCGCCCGCTTTCTCAGCTTGCTCCAGGCAGCAGCCTCACGTGAAATACCATGTGAGGTGGGTAACCTGAACTGCCCAGCGCTGGGCAAAAGGGAAATGCATGGGAATTATTGAGCTGATGATCTTGATGATTTTGGGATCTTTCTGTTCCTGGCCATCCGCGTCACAACCCGCGCCTTTTCTCTCACACTGCAGCTATTTTGCTGCCTGCTCTCAGTTAATCGCAGTAGTTAGTTTTGTTTCTATATATCTTAGTCTGTTTATATACAACTAAAATGTAAAGAAGAGATCAGTGCTGGCTAAAAGGTTTGGGGGTCTTTTTTTTCGTGTGTTTGTTTTTTTTTACTTTGTTTTTAAAAAGAGGGTAAGCACTTGGTGCGATTACAGTAGAGGAGTGCCCTTCTTGCTGAGTCCTGGCCATTAAGCAGCTGGAAGGGAAGCACGGGAAACATTAGGCACTGCTAATGAAGTTTAAAGACTTCAGTGCTACTGAATGTCTGGGGATTGCAGATATCGACCCAACTTTTAATGTGAGTATCTGCAAATTTTAATGCCAGTTCTGAAGAAGGTGAAAATGGATTACTTATAAAAGCAGAGATCTTGTGTCTTTACACCATCTGTTCTCCTTAGTGGCATGGGTTTAATGTCTCTGGCCTGTTAATCTGGGATAATAGCAAGAATTGTCAGAGATCTTTCCCTGAATAATAATGGCATGGAAGTACTCAAGGCTGGGGTAAAGCTGCTTAAAGTGTTAAGGGAGAAGAAGGTACAAACCTAACATCAAATAACAAGTATGAATGAGAAGTCACCCTGCTGATGGAGGGTCTGAGGAGCAGTATGGAGGGTAGACTGGAGGAGGAGCAGTCAGGAATGCAGAATGCAGCTGTGCCTTCAGGGCTGTCTTCCAGTCTGTGACCTCCAGGCTGATTGGTGAAAGTTGTGGTTATTTTTGGAACGTCTTGAAAGCTGTTGCATTTCCCTCATTGCTCATCAAGACTTCATTTTTGCCTTTTAACCTCACTTCAGGTGTGGCTGTAGGTAAGGCTGTCGGGGTAATTCACAAAGAATAAACGCCACCGCCTGTAATTAGCAGGAGAAGTGGCTTGTTGAGTCTATTTAGCTCTTAGGAGGCAGTGGGGATGGTTGAGAGCAGACTCTTCCAGGCTACTTACACTGTGGTCTGATGAGGGTCCTCGCTTTAAAGGTAAAGGCTAAAGCCGCATTGCTTTGAGGAGCTCTCATTCTGCCTTTATAGTACTTAACACGGGGGGGAAATACGATGTGTGACTGGTCGTGTCAAGTTTCCAAAGATTGCTGTGTGGTTAGATGCAAACTGCACGTTTCTAGCTTGACAGTCCTAAATATAGAAGAAGAGAGACTTCTCATCTGAGTGACTTTCATACCCATATGGTTTCTTTTTTGTAAATGGGTATGAAAAATCATGAAGTCTTGATGCAGTTACCGACAGTGTCTTTGAGTTCTCCAATTTGATTATCACAAGGCAAGAGAATTTAGTGATTGCTTTGTGATTTACAGGAGGACACTCTCGCTCTTTGTAGAGCCACAGAAATAAACTAAAAATACTATGAGTTGGTCTAACAAAGCGGGAATTCATTGCCCCAACACAGCTTGTCACACGTTACTCTCTGCAGACTCCATGGGTTATTCATCAGTATCTTTAAAGCAGATGACCTCAGTTGTTTTGCTGAGGAAACCAGAGAGAGAGATTCCCAAGTTGCCTTATGTGTTAGTGTACACCAACACAAAAAATACGGACATATTTTCCATGGAGTCTGAGCCTGTTTTTTCTGGAAAGGAAACACCGACTGCCTCTGAAAGTGCTGAAAATCTGTGTTACACGAGCTATGGGATGGAAGTAGATGGTTTAGACTATATGTACGTTAAAGTAAGTAGAATATATTTGGTTGTTTTCTTGGTTTTAACACAGGTGAAGGCTGTATAGCCAAGCATATAATAGTTTATTAGTGTAATAGTTTATCAGTAAAGGTTTAATGTCTGTAGAGTTTTGACTGGAGATGATCTGGAGATATATAAAGGAGACTTTTCCAAACATGCCAGACCAATTGTTTTGGACATTGTCTCTCTTACAAAAATCTTGCATGTGGAGAAGCATTTGCGGAAGTTGTTAGAATTTGATGTCAGAGTGCACTTCTTTCTTGTGAGGATCTTATGGACCGGAAATTCAAAGGCAATATAAACTTTCTGCAAACCATCAAATAGATAGAGGCTTGTAAAGAAGAGGAGTGGAATAGTTTTCTCTGAGGCTAAATACGGTACAGAGTTTCCAACTGGCGTGGAAGGTTTCAATTTCACTCCCCTCGCCAGCAGTGGTGTTTTCCATAATTTCTCAGGTTGGGGTTGGACTGGGGGGACGGGCTGGACCGGCGCCGGGGCATCTCTGCTGCACCCGCGGCTCCTGTGCTTCTCACCGGGGGATTTACCAGGGCAGGGCTGAAGATCCCCGGGGAAGAAATGCATTTGCTCTCGCCAGAGAGCTGCTGAGAGCAACACTGTGGCCGTTAACCCTAGTTCTGCTTTTGCAGCTTCCTCCAAGGCTTGTGGAGGCTCTTTGGGAGGTTTAACGCTGCTCACTGGTTTTAGGTTAGACCTTGCCAGGTCGTTTGTACAGTTTCTGGTTTCCTTGCATGGGGACTTGCTGCAAATATCCCATGAAAAAACGGTGGGATTAACTAAAGCTTCATTAGATGGGCTTCACTGATGTTAGGTTGCTGCTACAACATGGTGGAAAGGTTTCTGTGGTGTGGACTCAACCATAATGATGGAGTTATGTTCTGGGTTAGCTGAGTAAAACTAGTTTTCCCTGAATAACTCAACCTAAGTCAGTAAAAGGTCTGTTTTAATGGTGTAACTACATCTCAGCCTGGGGCTTCTGTGTTGTTCTAACAAAAAATAATCAGTTAATTTTGGATTTTTAGAACATCAAGCAGACATTTTACTTTCAGTGTGACTTTTTTGGGGGGCTAGGATTAAGTAAAAACAAAATAATGCTGTTTGGACTTAAGATCAACTTTACAGAAAGATACTCAGAGAAGAATGGCCATATCTACTGTCAGAGTTTGTGCCAAATATCTTTCATTTTTAACTTTTAAGTTAAGCTCTCACAGTTAAATCAGCAATTGCCCATACTTCGGGTGTTTTACAGGTATCAGAAAATTTAGCCTTATTTCACCTCTGTGAGCGAGGTGATCTATTATGGCTCTACTGTTTTTTTCTCAATAACTTCTTGTTTCAAAGTGCAGTAGCGCGGCACGGCGCAGTGCATCTGCCTGATCAATACAGCCCTTTATTTTCCCTTCCTGCCGAAGCGGCTGCTGGATACAGCAGATAATCCCATGGCAGGGGTGCAGATGGCTCTGCGCTGAAGCGGAGACGCCGGGACAAAAGACAACGCTTCCTCTTTCTGCGTCTATGAACCCGGGATGAACAACCAGCTGCAGCCAGCGCCACGAGCCCCTTCTGTCCCCGGGAAAAACCTGGGCTGTGCCAGAAACGAGTCAGTTACCCAGCCTGCTGGGGGCGAGGTGCCTAGAAACCTGGGGGAAAATAATTATGAATAGCATCCGTAGGATCTCAAATCCATTCAAGAGCTTGAGGAAAAGAAATCAACATTTGGTGGTGTGACATCAGCACGCAAAAATATGTAAGAAACATGAGAGTCTTGACTGAGTTTGTACCAGTGGCCTGGAAATAATACTTATTTTCAGCATTTAGTTAATTGTGCCGTGAAGTCTATATTATGACTTGCGTCATCTTAGTGTTAAAACAAAATCCTACAACCACTTGTTTCATTTCACCTCATAGTATTTGTTTTCTTGGATCTTCAATTCAGACACCCATGAAGTTAATCATAACATGTTGAATATTTTTTTGTGTATTCCTTAAATACTGTTTTTTTTAAGATTTATTTTTAAGTTGGAGTATTTTTCTAATATATCACAATATTCACTGTCAGCACACAAGCATGAAATTTCCACACAAGCGTCCTTTTCCTAATACTCTTTCTTCAATGCAAGATGTCTCATTAGCTTAATATTCAGGGGATGCCTGTAGTTGTTTCATTTGCCCTTAAATTTCTTGTGGCCACTCTTCTACAACTCTTGTAACATGTTTTTCAGGTTGGATGAATTAGGTGTTTCAAGGCAGACTTATAATTAGCTTCTTTTTGCAATCACTAGCATATGATTCAGTGCTGGCCTTCGTTTTGGTGGTACGGGTGGAAAAGCCGTACCGTGTTTGCCTCTCTCTGTGGGTATGACCCCAAACAAAGTTTGACGTGAGTCAGAATATTTTGCTGTCGCTCAGCCTGTGGTAGGTGTCCCACTTCTGCTCGCCGTTTTCGCTGATCTTATTGCGGTTACTCAGCTGGTTTTGTGCCTCTGTTGATAATACAGCCTTAATTAAGCCCTGCAAGAAGCATCATGTGGGCAAATTCATGGTGTACCCAAGTGGGGTTGCATGTGACTCCCCACCGTTGGCGGTGGCTTCCAGCGGCGGGTGCTACTGGCATCACGGCGTACAAGCCACCGTGGCTGAGGATGGGAAGAGCCTGTGAAAGGGGGTCTGTGAAATACACCAGGAGCTGACAAATGTCCTTCCTGTGCACGGGGTGGGGTGAATGGGCAACATTGGGATACCTAAAGTATTGTCTGGGTCAATAGCGACCGAGTATAAATCAGATCTGTCTCCCTCTGCACTGCGTTTTGAAGAGAAGGTCAAGTACAATCAACATAAAACGTAGAAAGCTGTGGTTTTAAAGATGAAGAGGATTAATGACTTTTAAAATACTCTAATAATTTCATGTGTTTTCACTCCTTAAAAATGTGTCTTATAAAAATCATACCAACTACAACCTGGGAACACAGCTGTTCTTTGATAGATTTGGTAGTTTAAAGTGAAACACATGAGTTTTCTGGCCTTGCTGTCAGGCCCAGTGTGTAGATTTGCAGGGTGATCATTTTCTCTGAATTTCAGTGGAAAGATCGCGAATAATTGTAATATTTAAAGAAATGAAAAAGTTTACATTTCTGTTTGCTGATAATTTTTTTCCTACAGTAGCATGTATATATATCCTATGTTTGGGATTTAGCTTTTTTTTGCCTCGCTTTGATGTAAGGTGAAGTTCTAGGTGAGCGTAAGTCAAGGGACGTTTTCCCAGTGGCCAGAGGTAGTTGTAGATGCTGCTGCAGTGATTCTTTGTGGTATGCTGGTAGTTTTTGATTGTACCTTGTACAATCAAGGTGTGTTTGTCAAACAATGTACGGGTTGGGTTTGGTGTTACGAGCCACCACGAGTTACTAAGAATGCCTTATAAAATGCTTAAAAGAGAGAAAGGAAAAAAAAAACCCAACAAACAAACAATCCCAAATTTTATATCCTTAGGATTCAAATGTAGTGGATATATATACAGTAGATGAAATACTCAAGTACAACAGATTATTTTTTTTCATTGTGCTGTGATTCAGGTAGTTTCTGTGTGTGTGGAGAAGGATGTGGTGCCTGACCTGGGGTGTTGCAGGCACTTTGACCCAAACGTGGAAACCCGGTGGTGTCAGCACGGGCAGGCCCGTAGTGGTGGTGGCTTAGGGTGCAGCTCAGAGCCCAGGTCACCCTGTGGGTGCTCCGTGTGCCACTGGCCAGGAAATTCCCACCAGTCAGAGCGTTATGTGATAACAGGGGACCATTGATCTTCCTATTAGGTAAACTATGTGACATTATTTGTCAGATAAAACGCTAATACAAATTGTCACATACACTTTTCTCCACTATAGATCATGATATAAATGTCTTTTAAAATTAATACTTTCTAAATACCAGGCCTTAAACTGTACTAGAGGTATATAAATGTCTGTTGCTGAGCAACAAGAGAGAAAGTAATGCTCCATGCCCAAAGAATGCTACTACCTTTAAGAAAATTGATAGGTTTTGTTTTTATTCTTTTACAAAGTTAATGATGCCATTTCCCTCAGGTCATAAGAAGAATTTAGATGAGTCGGTCAGAGGTTTTGTTCCAGCCTGCCTATCGTGGAAATGCTCTACTTTCCGCTCCCTCCCGGTTAGTTGGCATTTTTATGAAAGGAAAGTCAAGTCTTATCTTTCTTTTTGGACTGCAAGCAGCAGTGGCTGCCCTTGGTTATCAGAAACGCGGTGCTTCCTTGGGACTGCCTGTGTGACGGCAGAAATTTTAGTGGTTTCAGCAGTAGAAGAAATGAGACCTGCTCTGGCCTTGTCTGTGGGCGACCAGGATCTCTTTGTAGGGCATCCAGGTTGGTCGAGTTAAGACTTGTGCTGGACCTGTTACTCACCCAGCCTTGTGTCTGCTTATATTGTTAATATGAAAAGTGAACTTTTCTGTTTCAAGTGTTTCTAGGCTCAGTATTATCACCCATGCTGGTGGCACCATGAACCAAGTTTCAGGGAAAATATAAGGCTGAAAGGAAATTATTCTAATAGCACCAAATTACCTTTTCAGAGCAACCCCAAGCAAGGAAATCACACAGCTCGGGAAATCCTTTTCTCCTAAATTAGCATTTTGCGTAGATAAGTCCAGCACTTTGCAGCGTGAACTTTTACAACTTTGTGCTCTGATTTGTAGTTACGCCTCACTACCACAGACAGTTTTCTTTTCAATGCAGCCTGCTCTCTCTAGGTGGCCGTGTTCGGTTAGCAATATTGAATGCTTTTGGTCAAATTTAGCTTTGACTTTCGCCACGTGTTGCTGTTCCATCGGCTCCTTCAGCTGGCGCTGCCAGCATTGACGGTGTCTCTTTGATCCAGACATTAATAAGCTGCTTTATGCCTACCTCAAAATGAGGTCATCCTCGAAAGAGAGAGGGGCAGCATCTTGTAAGTTTTTCATGGTTAACACCTGGAAGACTGTGTTTTTTGAGGCTGTCTTTAAGTAAATAGATGATCTCTGCTGAAGTGAACATCGTACAAGTTCACTTGTATGGGTAGATTGTGCTGAGAAACTAGGGACAGCTTTTTATGAGTTGAAATTTTCTTTTTTTCCTCTTTTTAGGATGTAGATAATCTCATGAACTCTTTCAGCTCTTATCAAGGAGCTTTTAAGCTGGGAAGATAGCTCTGTCTCCTTCTGCAGTAGTTGTGATTGTGCGATGGGAGCGGAAAGCTATTTGAGTGCTGAAGCGACTGCTGAGCTGCTTGCATTGCTAATTCCATTCTGTCAGCAATGTCAATTAGTACTTCAAGAGGTTAATATCTCAGAAGAGAGGCTTTGTGAGTCATATGGTCTCATTTGATAGATAATTATTATAGTCTGCTGATTTCTTCATGTGATCTAAGATGAAGTCATGTGGTATGAGAGAATACTGCAATTTCCTATTATATTTTCTTATTATATAAAATTGTGGTAAAACAGCAAGCTTTCTGACCTGCCAGTGAAAAATGAAAACTTCTCCCTGTGTTTTTTTTCCTGTTGTGAACTTTTAGAGTCACTACATCGAGATCACTAAGCCACTGCCTTTCAGCAGCCCAGCTTGTCCTTCCTTGAACCAAGTATGGTGATTCCACACTTCCATGTGATTTTGGAGGTGGTGGAGTTTTTTTATGTCAGTCTGCTGAGCCTGGAAGAAAGTCTAGGCAAGAAACCGAGTTTTGAAATAGCCCTGTCAATGTGCATTTATTTCTTTGTTTTCCTTCTGAGTTCAAGAGTATCTCATCTGAAAAAAAAAAAATTCTGTAATTCTGATTTTTTTTTAACCGGTTTAGAGTAGGTGCTGGTCCTGTGAATTCTGGGCTGGAGTCGGCTGGCTGCTGGTGTGGCTTTGAGGTGGGCTGGGAGGACCATGGGTTGTGTGTTCCTCGTGCCTCTTCCAGCCCTACGTCTCCGAGGAGGACAGGAAGAAGTCATCAGTGGTGAGCCAGAAACGTACCCGCAGAGAAAGCACAATGTTATTACCTGGGTAGCAAAACTAAGTTTATTAGAGCCAAATCAATACTGAAAGGTGCAAGTGACGCTACCGGTAAGCTTGGGTTGTCATGAAGGGTGACAATATTTACCTAAAATTTCATTCACTGACTTTCCTTAAGTAAATCATACTGTTATCTCCCCTATCAGCAGTTTTATTCTGGTGGTTCAAAATTTACATTGAACTATTGCAAAGGGTAATATATTCATTGATCATAGTCAGGCATAATTTCGGTAAAGTTTGTTTGTTCCTTGCCATAATTTTTGTTGTCATTTCAGTGCATTTTTAGACTAAAATTTCTTTCCCCTGTGTAGAAGACTGATTTGTAAATCAACGTCTCTAGAAGTTTTATCATATTCTAGTCTTATTTTAATGTAGTCATAATTGAATTTGTATAGTAATGAATAAAGAGGGGTGAACAGTAGACACTGGAGTAAGGTATTTCCCGAGAGAGAGGCCCTTGGTCCTGCTTCTGCCCGTGGTGGTGCTTTGTTTTCTGTGATAGCATTGCGTCCCTCTAAAGGCTGGGCAGCAATGGGATTTGAACGTCAACTGCTTATATAAAAGACAATGAAAATTTGATTTTGCAAATCACTCTGCTAAATTAGCGAGATGACAATGTTGTGAAATGATTCAATGCTTATAATTAGGAACATCTCTCCCTTTCCTCCCACCTGGTCTTTTTACCAGGTGTTTTCTTTGGCAGGGATTTAAGGATAGGCAGTGATGCTGGAGATGAAAAGCTACAGCTTAGTGCTCATAGGATGACTTTAATTTCTGTAGGGTTGTGTCATGTGGAAGGTTCAGCTGTCTGTAGTAGCCCAGTTTCTATGGTGATCTGTTCTCTGCTTTCTCTTTCCCTTCTCCAGACAGCAGAAAATATACAGTTTCAGCTGAATAAATGAAAGGTGCCCATTTCATGCTGGCATAGATCATGTAGTTAGAAACTGCTACGCAGCATTTGCTGCCTGAAGTTAACAGGATTTGTGTTTTAGGAGGCTGCTGCCGTTTTTGCATCAGGAAACTTTTCTTTATGTAGCCTAGAGGGGGGCAGCCTGCTAACCTGTTTTGCTAGGCAGTGTTTAAATACTTTCCTCTTTTGTATTACATTTACTTTGCTTTCTGTTAATTCCTGTGATGAGAGGGAAGCAATATCCCATCCAAAATACTGAGAGTGGGGAACTGCAGCTATTGCTGGGTGGCTGGGGGGGGTAACCCTGGGCAAAGTGTGGTATGTGTTTGGTCATCAGCTGTGTCTGACACTGCAGCATCTTTGTGCTGAACTAAAAGCTTACCTGCTTTCTCACAGGGTTTTGATTTTTAGAATTTCTTTGTTTTGGTTGGTGGTTTTTTGTTTGTTTGTTGTTTTTTTTTTAAATAAAAGAGAGTTCTGTGAACAGGTGCATTAGGGTAAGTTTGGATATATGTGTGTTTATGAAGTTTTACAGGGAATCTTTTGTTCAAAAACCACGTGGGAAAGAAAGAAGACGTTGCTTCTGAGCATGCTACTTGACTCCAATGGAATTCTTCTGTAGTTTCTGTAGGTTTGTCCCTGCATCAACACATACACTCGTTAGCACACACCTTCATTTTAACTCAAGCGAGGTTTCTTAGCCTGTGAGATACATCAGGGCTGAAAACCGATAATCTAAGTGCCCAAACCCATGGCTTCTGCTGTGAACTGCCTCTGCTGGCCTCCGTGGCTGTTGCAGACACTGCTCTGTGCGTGGCCAGAGCACTTTGCACAAGAATTACTGGGGGGGGTCTTTCATTTCTTAAATTAATTCATCAATATTCATATCTTTTGGGGAAATGGGGAAAAGAGTATGTAAATAATAAAGTAATACTGCACTTTTGTACTGAAAACAATAGCAAATATACATGAAACTAATAAAGCTCAAAGAAAAAAAAAAAACCATGACCACATATTTACTACAAAGTTCTGCCTTTGCTCTAATCATTTCATCCTTTCCTGTCTCACAACACGAAGGCAATATGAAGTTTGGTCTTTCAAGAAATCCCTAGTAGAAACCAGAAGTTTGTCATTTTAAGGAGTGGGAAAACTGGGTTAATAAGAGGGGGGAAAAAAAAGAAAAAGCAGCCTTAGCATTCTTTGAGGCAGAAGATCTATGCAAATATCAGTTGTGTAAGATTAGGTGATGAAGCTGGATGACCACATGCTGTTTTCTCTGCCATCAAATGTCATGCTTTGACAATTCTGTTACAGTTATTTTGAAATAATTTAGTGGATTGAGAATGTTTTGCAACGTGGCTGCACCTCTAAAGTCAGGAAGCTGTTTTGTTTGCAAAGGTGAGGGGTGTGGGGTGATCTCGGTGCTCTCTAGGCGTTGCAAGAGCATCGGTTCAGAAGCTTTAATATATTAAAAATGTCGTAGCCTTTTCCTTGTGTTACTCAAGAGTGGTTTTCATACGTACATATTTGCATGTACATGCAACTGTATAAGTAACTAGGTGGTTTCCATATACTTTTAATTGTTTCTTGGATATGAGATAACCATTATATCTTCAATCATTTAAAAATATGAATATTCTTTCTGTTTTTGAAAACAAGTCATATGTTTGCTCTGGGTTACTTTCATGAATAAAGTTTGTGTGAAAATGGTCATTAATTGGAATGCTGGTTTGGGGTTTTTTTCCTATTATTTGGAGGCCTTTTCAACCAATTTTTTTCATTTTTTTTCTTTTGGTATTCTGGAGATAATCCATTTTAAACTTGCCCTATTTGCAACTACAAAAGAAAGAGCTTTTAATACTTGAGATCATATGGCTTTGCCTGCATTAACAGGAATGTGCCCAAGTGTTCTCTTCGGGGTACATAAAGTTATGTTGCAAATGCATTTAGAATCTGCTCAGAAGAGTTTCTCTAAGTAGTTTTTTTGATAATTAAATTTTTGATCTCTCTGAAAACCCTTTTTTGTATTTGTAGATTTTCAGCATTGAATGTGTACCTTGGAGTGTTATTTTGTGTGAAAAGTGCCCTTTTCTTTCTCCATAGGCCATGAAATTAAACTTGTGTAGCCTTTTATCAGTAGATAAAACAATTTATTCACCTCAGATGTACTAATTAACTTGTTTGTTGCTTAAGGCTTTGACTGTTAAACAAGTATTTTAACAAAAGAGAAAAAAAGCTTTTGGTGTCATGTATATTGATGGTTTAACTATATTGCAACAAAAAGTCACTGGTCTTTTGCTGCTGTTCTTGTATTGCAGTATGCCAGGGTTTGGATCCCTGATCCAGAGGAGGTCTGGAAGTCAGCAGAACTTCTCAAAGATTATAAACCTGGAGATAAAGTCCTTCAACTTCGACTTGAAGAGGGGAAGGTAGGTCTGCATATTGTCCATAAGCTGATTGTTCGTGCTCTTGACCTGAGATTGATGTATCTTACACAGGAAGCCATATTGTCAAAATATGTCCATATTTATGTATGTGCAATTATTCTTGTCCACTGACTTCAAGTAGTATTTTTTTGTGTAACAAATCATACTGTTTATTTACAAAAATCCATTTTGCCTAATTTTTAAAAATTATTTTATTTTTAAAAATTAGACAAAATGGATTTTTGTAAATAAACATAATATAATAGATATTATATATATTATAATATATAAATAAAAATATATATTATTATATATAATATAAAATATATATTATTATATAATAATATAATATAAAGAAATAAACATAAACGTGTTGCTTTTATCCCACTGCATATTACATTCAGTTGCATCATCTTTTTCTACTTCGGCTGTTAAAGCTATAACCCTGCTTTGATATTCCAGTGAGAACAGTGTTGCTAGGAGAACAGTGTTGCAGAGAAAGAATAGTGACTTTTAAGTTGAGCATAACCATCAGAAGATTAGTAAAGATAAAAAGGGGCAAGGATTAAAAGCATTATGAAATGATGCTGTATATGGTGTAGAGAAAAATCATGACGTGTCTACATAAAGGTTGCGTCATTCTAGTTGAAGGCTGGTTCATTTTTTTCATGCCATTTAAATGGTTATTTAATTTTAATATATAACAATGATGATCCCTGAGATCTTCCCATGGAAAATAAAGATCTACTGCAGTTGGCCAAATATTTATTTTTAACTTCTTTTCTTACCAGTGTTTTTTTTCCTTCTTACCAGTAGATCCTACTTTCATGTAGAGACCTACATAGCTGTGAAGTAAAAAGAACAAATTATATATATAGAATAGCTTCTAAATAAAACATTTTACTTGAATACATTTCAGTCTTTGACTCACTCATATTTCTTACATGGCAAACTGAGTGCAACCTTTTTAATGTGACAAGATAAATCCCCCCCCATATTCTGGGCTGTGTGGGGATGCTGCACCCTTGAGTATTGCATGTAGCAGAATGGAGGTGTTTGCCAATTAAGTCACTTTGTGTGGGGACAAGAAAATAACTGGTAAATAAAGTAATTTTAGATCTACAGACAGATGCAATTAAAACATCATCATTAGAGATTAATTTATATTTGCAAAAATTGTAAGTAGCGGGTTTTTTTCAGTTTATATGTTCTTCATGGCGTTCTGCCAATGTTTTTATGTCATATTACTGTGTATGAAGCTGGCTATAGACTGTTGGGAATCTGCTTTCTCTGTTCCACTCAAGAGGAAAATAGGATGAAAAACTAGTTAGATTTATGATATAACACCGTTTGTTTTATTTAATAAAAAGATTTAGCAGCAAGAGAAAGGGATTTGCTTAAGTGATAGTTTAAAAAAATAATGTCTCTTTATGGTTGCCTGTTGCATATAGAAAACCCTTTTGGGAAATTTTAAATGACATTTTTGGAGAAAGAACCGCCCCCTCAAATTACCAAAAAAGTTAAATCTTGCGTCGTGCTTTGTGACTTGGGCATGTTTTGCTGTGAAGAATGGTTGGAGGGACTGCATGAGAAAACCTGACCACCAGCTCTTTCACCATGCATTTCTGTTTGATTTGCAGGACCTAGAATATAGCCTAGATCCGAAGACCAAGGAACTCCCACCCCTGCGAAACCCTGACATACTTGTTGGTGAAAATGACCTCACAGCGCTCAGTTATCTCCATGAACCGGCTGTTTTACACAACCTCAAAGTCCGATTTATAGACTCTAAACTAATCTATACCTATTGTGGCAAGTACTGTCTTTTCATACCATAATCTATACATAGAATGGTAGACAGCAAAAGGAAGGTTGATTATTGATATGCATGCTTTTAACTTAAAATCATTTAATGATAGGACATGTTGGGCTGTTCTATGAAAGTCCCTGTGTTGGTGATCATTAAGCGCATTAGATAGACTTCAAAGTGTTAAGGTTCAGAGAAAATTGACTTTGCTTTGTATCCCTCTGCCTTCCCAGTGGACTCTATAAAATGTGTGTTCAGCAATTTTAGTGTGCTGAGATTTTTATGTGTTTTATGGGATTCCTGGCTGGTTGGTGTTCCCCTTAGGCTTGCTTAGATAGGCATGGGCTGGAGGAGAGCTTCACACGGGGCAGATACCTGTGCGGTTTGGTGGATTTATGCCTAACTCTGCATCAAGCTCCTCTGTCTCTGTACAGGAGATGCCAGTTTATTCTCTTTTTCGTGTTTTCCAGTCAGTGCCACTACAGGACTGAATCCGTAACAGCACATGAGCCAGCGCTTGTCCATTCACAATTATGAACAGTCTTGGTTTAAAAAATACCCCTGAACTCACAGGAGAGGTTACTCAAAGTTGTAGTTGCCTGTGATCGTTTCAGATGTCCAGAATGGTGGAAGTCACTTTAATGATCACTTTGTCGTAGGTTCAAAATTGCAGTCAAGATTTAAAGAAACATTGTGAGATAGTTTAGGCTTGAAATTTGGATTTCATGCTTCTGGACTTTTTTCTGTATGTGCCTGTGTTTCTTTTAAATCTCACTGTTTAGTCAAAATACATTACTAACTTTTAATATAACCTTTCAATATAAAAACTTTGTTAGTTTTTCAAATATTGAAATATGTACTTTGGATATTGTGTTAGTGAATAAGAAACAGTTTAAGTCATTGGTGGATTTGTTTACATTTTAAGCTGAGTAAAACAAAACATAATATGATGACGTGATTGCTAGAAACCAGATATTGACACTTTCCTTCTTGGAATTGTCTGATGAAGGCAAAGACACATTCTTCCAGTAGGTGTAGTCCAATTGTCATTTGCATATTCATTGTAGCTCAGTTGATGCCAGCAGAAAACATGCCCCATGACTTCTTTTTAAATATGCAATTTAACTTCTTCTCTAATCAGACTTTTGTAAGGCAATCCCTGTTCTGGGTATCACATGCCAGAGTATATTGAGCCTTCATGATGTCATCATGTATTAGACTCGCTGTTTATAATTTCACTGTACTTTGTGCTAATTCGCCAACTGTGGAGTAGGGAAGTCATGTGGCAAGGTGGTCCTTGTCAGATACTGGCTAATCCTGACTGCAGGTGTCTGAAGCAGGAATTCGTGTTTTACGACTGAAGGCCTTGTCCTGTCCTGGTCTGCACATGGAGGATGCCAAGGGTCAGATTTTTCCTCTCCTGGTCCCCGTTACAGTTCCACCCATGGTGATGGGTATGGAGAGCTAAGGCCACCAGCACGTTAAAGATGTGGTGATGGGTGGACTGCAGGTATTAGTGTCCTGCTGCATTTTGCTCACTCCAGGTATTCCTGACCTGTGGATGCTCAGCAGAGCACATCTGCTCCCAGTCCTGCTCTCAGACCACGGGGGGCTGAATCAGACTTTGCCTCCCTCTGCTTGCAGCCAGCCTTCCCCCCCGTAGGAGTGGGAGATGATTCATACCCACGTCTCATCCCATCATGCAGTCAGAGCATGACTAGAGGCACAGAATAATTTAGGTTGGAGGGGACCTCTGGAAGTCTTCGGTGGAGCTCCCTGCTTAAAACAGGTCTGACTAGATCGGGCTGCTCAGGGCTTGGACCAGTCAAAGCATCTGAGTATTTGGGTACCTCCAGTGATGGAGATACTGCAGCCTCTCTGGGCGACCCCTGCTGAGTTTTGGTTTCCAGCACTGGGAAACCACCTCAGTTCCCCCAGTTTAGCCATTGTCCGTGTTTCTGTCCCTAGTGCCCCACGGCAAAGCTCTTGATGGGGGAACGTTTTGTGAAAGGGCTTTTGAGCTTGTAAGAGATTTTCAGCCCGAGTTTCATTGTGTTATAGTTTCTCATAGGGCTGGAAGGCCTTTAGCTCCTCATGGAGTGGGTCTGCCAAAGGGCCTGGGATGGAGGAGCTTGGTCAGCTCTTTTGCTTCCAAACAAGTCTGAAGTGATGGGTCTGGGAACTGTGTGTAGGTTTGTTAGAAATGTGTGGATCCAGGAGCATGGGGGTTCCCTCCTGGTGGTCCAAGTGCAGGGGAAGGAGGTTTAACACTAACTGGTGACCTGAGGAATGCAGAATGCTGTGGGTTTATTTGCTTGGGAGGTAGGCATATGTGCGTTATGTTGTAAGGTAAGGAAAATATTGTTGGCATGTCAGCCTTTGAAAATCGGGTCCTTTGGCCACAGACGTTCACCTTTCAAACCGTCCCATCAGTTCCCATTCAGAGTACAAGCGGCTTCTCCTCTGCAAAGATTATTGCCTTGGAGCTCTGCCTGCAGGAGGAGTTGTATTTGCCTCTTTAATCTGATTCACACATTACCAGGTTAGTTTAAATACCCGGTGAAGGTGGTTTAAGCTAACCCAGTTGATCTAGCTCGAAGGAGATTAAAAATACTTTAATCCACCAATAGAACTACGGTAACATTATTCTCAACCAGCAGAACTAGATCTGGGAGGGATGGATGTCCATGGCACTAGAAATTATTTCAACCATGCTGTCCTTAGTGTAATATGTCATATTGATGTTAAATTCTTTAAAATTTCACTTTGAAGTAATCCAAGCTTTTAAACAGAAAAACCTCCTGATTTCTTAATTTCAAGTCAGCCTTTCACCAGCAATTCAGAGGTGATTTATAACATTGCTTTACTATTGGGGATGTGAAATGAAGGATTAATGAAGGAAGTTGAAAAGTTGCAAAGGAAAATTTGAATGTTTACATGGAAAGACTGCTATAGCTGTGATGAAACCTCAGTGAATACTGCTGGTTAGTTCATATGTATAAAGTACTGCCTGCTATGCAGGGGAGCAAACTTTAATTTAAATTAATAAATTATTTATATTAATATCCAGTTTGTCCACAAATGGGTGAATACATCCAAGAGAAAAGAATTAGCTAAGAAGAATGGCAAAAAGAGTAGCCAGAGTTTTATTTAGTGTAATTATAGGAACAGAAACACACGTAAACTTGATTTGGGAAGGCCCATGATCTTTCTTAAAACAGCAATATGATTTAGTGGAGATAAAGAGAAGTTATATATAAATTAATCTGGATTATAGTCCTGTGAGACAGGATTTAAAAGTTCCATAGAAATCATATAATTCCTAACTCACTTGTTTTGGGTATTTCCATATGGCAGTTGCTTGCACATTTTACAGATCATTACTGAAGGTAAGTGATTTAATGTGCTGGAGACGTGTCACGGGGCTGCTTGTTTGGAATTTCTGAAGGGTTTATTTTTGCCAACATAGCCAAAAGCAGGAGGGAATTGTCTGAAGCCTCACACAGCTTTCTTTTAATGTCTCTTTGATAAGACATGCAAGCCTGGGAGGCTCAGCTCGGTGGCGCGCCCTTACTTTTTACTACTTTTTCACAGTTACAGAGGGCAGATGTTAAATACCAACGCCGAAAATATTCCTTGAGTCTGCTAGTACTGAGGTCCCTTCCCCTTCCATTCCCCTTATTTTTTGGCTCATCATTACAGCGTTAGAACTTGGCATAAATTTTTATAGAGACTTTTCACTCAAGCTCCTGAGTCATTTCAGTGAAGTCTGGCCGATGGAAAAACACCGACTCTCCCTGCATGGGCGTGTCTGGCCATAAAACTTGCCATATATTCGAGGAAATAGATCAAGGTCTCTCGGATCTCTCTGTGAAAGATATTCTATTGTTGTTTAATGTTTTTTGCTATGGCTTGTGCTTGATCTGTAAATGCATGCCAGGATTTAAAAATGGGATGGTGATCCTGGCAGCAGTGCTAGACCATAGGTGCTTTCACTTCTCCCAGCTTTTCCATGGAAAATTTCTGAGATAGACGTCACACCACTGTAATCTGCACGGAGCAGAGGGCTGGGATCTGCACTGAGGAAGTGTGTGTGCGTGTGAATTCTTGAGTAAATTTAGAAGCGAGTTGGGGGCTGTGACAATGCTCCTGGCATTCTTCAGCGTTGGTTTGGAAACCAGGTTCTTCAGCGATGGTTTGTCCAAGGAGCGTGCGTAGCATGCTTGCTACAGTCACTGTGCAGCCATCTGCACCTGCATTGTCGCTTTTAGGCACCCAAATATATACATATATATATATATGTAAGAAATATATATAGAAATTCTATATATATTTTATTTATATTATTATTATTATTTATATATATTTATATTATATATAATTATATATATAAATATAAATATATATTTATATATATTTATATTATTATTATATTATATATTTTATTTATATATTCTATATATATAGAAATTCTATTTTTAAAATGGCCACGGTTAAAATTAGGGTTTCTTCACACACACACACCCCCCCACTTATCCTGTGCCAAGGTGAGGAGGAATGGCCATGTCGAGAGAGCACAGGTTGCCTGCCGCGGCTGGCTCTCATGTGGCAGCGATCAGTGTTTTCACCCCTGCACGGAGCAAACAGGCGTTCCTTACCCGTTGTAAATGCTGCAGGAGAGAAAGGTATACATAATCTTTGGCAAATCACCCCCCTGGGCAGAGCAATCCTCATTTCTCATGAAAAAGAAAACCATACCGAAAGCATTTGAGATGTCACTTTGTGGCTAGGAAGGGCGTACGGAGCAAGAGTAAGTTCTCCTGTGCGGGGAGAGTGAGAGGATGGTATGAGTTTAGAAATGCTGTAGTAATGAGTGGTGGTTGAAAAGGCAGATATGTGTTTAACTGGGATGGAAAGACTAGAAAATGGAAAGTGTAAGTAGTCATACAGACAGATGTATTAGATGAGGGTTTTATGGTGCCTTCTAGAGCTGTAATTACTTAATTTCGTGACATGGCTGTATACCACTGGGTATCAGCCCTATGAGATATGTCTACATGTATTTTTTTTGATCCCTTTGAGCAGGAGGTTGTCCTGCCTGACTGGTAGAGGTGCCCTGGAATCCAAATTGCACCATGACTCTCCTTTGTTGCTTGTTACAAAAACTGAAGATGTTATTCCTGGGCGCAGCGTAATGGCTGAGGGGTTAACACGCTTCATGTATCCAAACTGGCCGTCAACAAGGCACATAATAGTTGTAATTCAGAAATCATGGTATCACTTGTAATTCACAGTAAAACACAGGGACGTACAATGCACACTCGTTGGTTTACTGCACCGAGCAGGCTGTATTTCAAGTCCACGCACTCTGAATCTGGTTGTTTCATGCTCACTAACTTTAGAAAAGGCAGCTAGAGGAAAAAATTCAAAAGTTGTCCCTGATGTGTTTCCTAAAGCAGGATAGAAGTAAACTCTTCTGACACTTTTTGTACGCAAAACTGTGGTCAGAATAAATATTTGTTGAAGTCAGTAATATCAGATCCTTATTCTTCTCTAGCTAATATTTTTAGAAAGGCTAGAACAACAGTTGGTGTTAAAGCCACTTTTTGGTTTGTTTTCTTTTGAAACAGCTATTAATAATTCCTTTTGGTTCATTTCCTTTGTAGGTATTGTCTTAGTGGCCATAAATCCTTATGAGCAACTGCCTATCTATGGCGAAGATATCATCAATGCGTACAGTGGCCAAAATATGGGGGATATGGATCCACATATCTTTGCGGTGGCTGAAGAAGCATACAAGCAGATGGCCAGGTTTGTAGACCACTAGTCCTGAATTCATTTTTTTTCTAAAAGGAGTAAGACTAAAATTTCTGGCCAATGGCCTTCACTTTAATTTATAGCTCATGAAATATTTTGCAAGATCTGTCTTTTCTCCAGTGTTTTAGTACATTTCACAAGAGGGTAATTTGCCTAGGTTGGCAAACAGTACAGCATTACGAATGCCACGGGGAGATCATGGCCACCGACAGGTAACAGGAATAACCACAGATCTTATCGGTATTTAGGTCTAAAATTAGCCCGGTACTTTATAAGATTATGTTGTTTTACTTTGATTAGCAAAATATGGAGATACTTTTTAGTTATCAGTGTATTTTTAAAGAGAAAAGTGCCAGATTCTTAACTGTTTTTTATTTATATGTGGTACTGACGACAGAAAAAAAAAGTCCCTCGGCTTATGAGTGCTATTATAGGCTCCTGGTCACGTTGGTAAAGTCCTGGCTTCGTAATCTGCCTGTGGCTGTTGGTGAATTAAGAGGGAGCAGAGGAACGATTGCACAGAGCGCCTGGAAATGGTGTCTCTAAGGTCACTGTAACAGCTGCGCAGGAGATCCTCCTTTCTTTAAATATTGCATGAAAATGAACTTGTCACCCAAGGAGAGTGGTTGTTAGAAACTTCTGCCCCTTCACTCCGAGAGCCTGCCAATTTGAGGACCTTTTGGAATATTTTGTTTCTAGGTAAAGATCTTTTGGGGTGCTGTATGGTTAACAAGATGGTCCCCGGTATCCTCTCTGGTTAGCTGTGAGCTATTGATACAGTTTTCCTTGTTAACAATATAGTTCATGATCAAATTAATCAAGTAAAACAGTGGCAGATCTCTGGATTAATTGTGTTGGCTCTCAAGCTGTACTGTGGGAGGTGGAGGCAAGGGGAGAAAGGGTTGAAAATGGTAAAATATTCATCTTTGAAATTAGCTATCTGTTCATTTAAGAATCTCTATGAGAGCTAGAATGAATAAAATGCTCTGTACACTGTGAAGTTAGTCAGCTGCGTACGTGAAATGGTGATTCATGATACCCACGCAATAGATAATTTCAAAAGAAAACAGTACGGTACAGGGCAACGCTTCATGACTTGGATAATTTCGAAATAGCCAGTTTCAAAAATACCCTCCATCTGCACTGTTGAGTGGCAGAGGTATTTGCCTTACTTCCTTTCTGCTGAGAAAATAGACATATAATCTGGTATGGAAATATAAAGGCAAAACTGCATGTTATGACAGTCGCATCTGCATTGTGGCTCTTCAAGTCTCACTCACTGTTTTACAGATCTGGATCACTGCTGTTTTAAAAAGACTTGCTACTCAAGTCCCTCTAAAAGGTCTAGAAAATAAGAATTAGCCTGATTTTACGTCTGCGGCACAGTACAGTCACCTGCCATTATATGTCAGTGATGGATGTAATACAAATTCCCAGAATTTTTGTTCTTAATAAGTGGAAGTAAGAGGTTGGAGGGAGTTCTCTCTCCACGAGCTGCCTCTAACCACTGTCTGGAGCAGGCTTACCTCTTAACTGTGTTGAAATCTCAAATTGCGGGATCACCTGCGTTCTGTGTGCTTGTTGGCTAAAGCCTGTGCACTGGAGATCGCCATCTGCCACTGTCTGCATCCTCTGTCCTCAGAGGAAGACTCAGAGGGCTGAGATTTTGGCTAGAGTTTCTGCTGTGGTTTTTTGCTTTTTGTGTTAATTGCCTGCTCTTCAGCTCTCCCTGTGCCCTCCAGCACTTCTGCTGTCCTGAATAATAACAAATAAGATGTGGCAGAAGTTTCTTTTTGAAACAAATGATGAGAAGTTATATAAGAATGGAAATGATCTTAAGTAATCCTTTTGCATTAATGAATTAATGCCTCTGTGTGTCTACAACTTGTTATAAACAATTTGTTATTCTTTTATGAATAACTGACAGTACTTTCATAGGTGCAAAATGAAATCTGGGCACGTAATGAAAATGAAAAAAATTCCTCTACCTGACGTAACAGTTTCATTGTTTATTTAGTTTCCTAGTGTTTATTTTCTTTTCTCTCTACTTTTTTTGTTGTTTGTTTTTAAGAACTTTTTCTGTCATTTGGATGCACTGGGTTTGCTCACTGAATTTCATTTTTTTAATGCTGTTTCCAATTCCTTCATCAATTGTCCTGCCCTTTAACTTCAGTGATACTTTCTACATTCTGAACAAATCCCCTTTTAGTCATGAATTATGAAGTTAAAGAAAAAAATGTGCAGATTTACATTTCTGCATCTGGTTATTTAAAAATGAAAATCAAATGGTCTGTGACTATTTCATTAATGCTTTAATAATTGCATCAAATATTCATATGGTAGCTACTTATGGCATTAATCTGCATTTATGCATCTAATTGGTGAGATTTATTTTTCTGTTGTTTCTAATCCTTCCTAACTCCATGTTTAAATGATCACTGGAATAATTGGTCGTGATGCTCCTATCCATAAGGCTTCAGTGAGCTCTTCTAAATATTTACTTCTTAAGTCTTCTTGTTAATTCATAATTTAACGATTTAGAATTTGTTCTTGCCAGCTTCATTACTCCATCTGCTGTGGCTGAGAAACTTTTTCCATGTGCTTGGCTGTAACTAAATGATCTCTGTGGTCTTCTTCAGCCATAGAAAATGCCCCGTGACAGCAATCAGGAAAGGTAGTGATTATACACTAACCACTTGTACTGTGTCTTTGGGAAAAATACAGTGCAAAAACATTGACTGCTGTATTGTCAGGGATGGAGCTCACGTCTGGCTTCTTCATGAAGAGTGATGCTCAGCAATTGCTTGGGGTTAATGGCAGCATAAAGCAGCACATACAGATACCTTCGCACCTGGAGTGTTCCGCATAGAGTGAGCCCAGTGGCATGGTACGTGTAGTCTGGGAAGGGGTGTGCCCATTGGGGCATCCATTATTTCCTCTTTCAACAGCAGTTCTGTTGCCAGAAAGGAATATGGCTTGTCTTTACCCGTAGCTGGCAACCGAGTAAGTGATTATTGTTTGCTCAGGAGCTTCTTGTCTTTTCCAGCACAGGAAAACATGCACAGCTCTTTTAAGACTAATCTCATTTTGGATTAGTATTTCTTTTAATGTCTCCTCCCCCCCGCTTTTCCTCCCTTTTCATCTGTATTTCTGTGCCTTCTTCCTTTTCTCTCTCCATCTCCTTCAGCTCCTCTGCCCAGACTGGCAGCTTCATTTCCAACACCTTTCCTCTGCTGTGCCCAAAATAAGCAATGAACTAGTTTTACAGCTGCATTTAAATTGTGTTAGACTTAGGGTTACGTATGCCTCATAGTTACCACGCTTCACTGGTGTGGGTTGTACGATCCCCCAGCCAGCGGGTGGGAGGGTTCCGGAGCAGATCTCTCCCTCTATCCCAGCAGGAGGAGATCCACCTGCCAGGGAGCAGGATCCGTAGGAGGGAGGCCTGTCCCAGGGGCTCCCTCTGCCTTAGGGCTTTCTTGCAGAGCCCTCTGGGGGCTGCTGGGGTTCTGGAGCCACAGCTGTACACACCTGGAACAAGCTGTGCTTTTGGGAATTGCTGGGACCTGCTCTGATGGACAGGCAATATACTGTTCATGGACAGCTTGCTTTGCTTGAGCAAACGTATACAGGCTCGGGACAGTGTTTGAGACAGACAAGCGACTTAAAAGGTAGTAAATAATTATTGAAGAATTTAGTTTTGTCTCAGAAAAATATAAACTGCAACGTCGGCATGTGGGTGCTTGCATGTGTTGAGCCCTTTGAACTACAATGCATACCACTTTTGTAAGTCAACATCTCCAAATTACTAACCAAAAAGAAGTTCAGACTTCACAGTTAGTCCTCTGTGGTAACTATGAAAATGGAAGCAAGGCATCAGTTGGCAAGTATTTGAATTTATTTTTTTTTTTAATACATTACAACTTCAGTTGAAATCATAACCAGCAGCAGGTGCAGCTCATTTTCTTTATAATATTCAGTATGAGCCTCCATTTTTAACTGTATGGTTTGCAATAAGAGGAGATGTTGATGATTATCCTCTTGAAACTATTAAGAATTGCATTAATGTATGAGACTTATGATTATCAGTTTCCTAACCCTACTAGGGAAAGAAGTTCTAAATCACTCTTACACAGGATCACTTCGCCTGCCTGGTAAGGGTATATTGCAGTAATTAAGATTAATGTCATTTTTTATCAGCCGTTTGGTTGGGGTCTGTTTTGTTGGTCTGTTGGTCTGGTTTGTTCACTTCTACTTGTGGTTGATGACAGATACAGCAGAGTTCAGTGCTTTTCAGTTTAATAAATTAACTTGGAGGTTTCCTCCTGATTAATTAGTAAAGCTGTCTAGCAAATGGCAAGTTGAAAGTAACAGAATTACGTAGGGATGAGATCCCTGTGAAACTCAACAAATACCAGGGCAGAAAGCAACAGAGTTTAAACCGTCAGTCTCCAAAGTTTTGCTTTTTCTGTTTGGACAAAGTATAACGATTTATTCAATGTTGGTGTGTATCTGCTTCATTAAATTACCTTTAATAAGCAGGCTGCCTCTCTGTTTTGTCAGATTTTCGGCATGTGGCTGATGGCTCTCAGCTACAGGAAGATTTTTTTCTGTCACTGTTTGTTCAAAAGGAGCTTGGTGAGCTGTTGAGAGCACCTTGCCTGACAGTCTCCAGCTATCCTAGGCATCCCAAGATGATGTCCTCTTATAAAAATGCACATTTGATCAGCTGCTGCTTTGCTTCCGAGTGCCTGGTACAGGGATACTCTGTTCTCCCCTGGCAGAAGTCGGGAGGGGGATGATTAACAAGCCGTCACGAGTGTTTATCCAGTTATGAAACGAGAGCCTGCTGTGGGGGGCACAGCACAGACCTACAAGGGCCGCCTTTGACTTAGGGCTTTGGCATACGACTTTTAAAATTAAATACTTACCTTGAAAAGAGGTGGTACTTTCGGGGCTCTGTTGTTAAAATTAGAATGAAAAGGGAAATTGTCCTTTCTGGTGAGAACAGGTGATTTTTGGAATAGTCTGTTATACTTTGGGTCTGGCATGTTACGGTGTTACAAGAGAGCAGATGGGGTAATCAACTTGACGTAACAACAGGGACCCACTTGTCTGAGCAGTGATTATTTTAAGGCAACAAAAGGGTTAATTCCGGTCATAGCTGGAAGCTAGAGTTCATGTGAGGTGTCCTGCTGGTAGCTAAGCAATGAGCTTTCCTAAACTATTGCAGGAGTGACCTCTGACTAATCCCTAGATAAATCAGTTGCATAGTGCTGGCTCATCTTTGTGCTCCTCTGGAGTGCAATCTGTCATGATTTTGCACCATGTGCTGACCTCAGTTTTCTTCATTTGTATGTGTCGAGAGATGTTACCGTCAATTCATTATCTTTTCACCTTTTGCCATTTTTACAGTCCAGAGCTATGTTTCCTGGATACAATTAAAATGGCAAGTGGTGCAATTCGTTAATTAAAAAAAAAAAAAAAAGTACATCTGCTGTTTTTTACCAAGCTGTCGTTGAAGAGGACCAAAAGACGCTTAAGAACTTAAGGTGTTTTGGAGTGGCTGAGTTTGCAGCTGGAAAGGACTTAAGAAAATTCAGGTTATGTATAACTAATATTTCACCTCCATGAGCAGATCTCAGAGTCTTCTACAGAAGAGATCAGTATCATTATTTCCATTTTGTAAGTTGAAACAGACGTGTGGAGTGAGAGAGCAACTTTGGTGACTTCACCAAGGCAGTGCAGAGCCCCTGAATCGAAAATCCTGATCTAGTGTCTGATGACTTGGTCGCACCAGCTTGACAATAAAATATGTGAGAATAGAGTTTGTAATATATAGTGCAGCATTTAAATGGGTTTCCTGGTAAAATTCTCCCAAAGCTAATTTTTTTTCAATATACAAAAATTAACGTGCTGTATTTTGCATGCCTTCATCTCCTGCAGCATTAAGGGGTCTCTGCGCCAGGTAACATATATTGAATAGTAACGCTTGCTTTCATGGAAGGCGTCATTTTTTCCAGGCAGTTTTCAAGCATTCACCAAAGTCTGTCTCCGCTAATACTGGTATATCAATTTCTGCTTGTGTAGAAGACAAGTAAGGCAGAGATGGTGTGCTGTGGCCATGCCTGGATCAGCCCAGAGCTGAGCTTCCAGTCCCCGGTCCTGTGCTCAGAACATCCTCTTTTCTCCAGCAGCTAAAGAAGATGTCAGTGAGAAACGCTGTTAGGCTTAAAAAACCAGTTAAACTGGAATTATGTTTAGAAATGTGGTTAAAGAACATGGTTTGTTGGGCTAATGTTTCATGCCTATTAAAAACGAATGATTTTACAAAGAATTAATTCACTGCTTAGTTGGGAGCAATTGCTGTGACTCAAGGTGCAGCTGAAGATGTCCGAGTTGTTGATGCGTGGTGTCTCTGGGGAGCGGGATGTGTCGGGTCAGAGCATGTCAGATCCAGATAGTCAAAATAAACCGGTGGGTGCAGGGTGTGCCCCTGGAGCAGACCAAGAAATGGGGCTGCTGTCCTGCTCCTGGGGCGTAGCGCTAGGAACTCGCTTGTTCTTTTCTTCCCGCCCCCCGCCATCACATCGGCACAGAACGGTTCAAAGCACTTCAGTCTATAATAATAATAATAATAATAGTCCTTAGCGCTTACATAGCGCTTTGCACATTCCGGGTGTTTTACAAAAGTTACCTCATTAATCTGCACAACAGCCCTTTGAGGGTGGAAAAAATAATTATCTGTGTCAGGCCGCACCTTTTGGGATGTGCCAATACAAGTGAATTTGGAGGCTTCGGCACTGGGAACACCAGGATGCCGTGGCTCCACAGGGAAGGAGGGGCTGTGCCCGCTGCACAAAGGAGCACTGCAAGGAAGAAACTTGAAAAATGGGGAAAAAAGGATTTCACGGGGTACAGTTAAAGATAGAGCGCTGTGTGGTGTTTATTGGCGCTGCCTGGTTGCAGGGAAGACTTCTCCAGAGGAAGGTAGTGGGCCCGTGCCAATCTCCTGAAGTTCAGCAAGGCCAAGTGCGAGTTCCTGCATGTGGGTCGGGGCAGTCCTAAGCACAAATACAGATTGGGTGGAAAATGGACTGAGAGCAGCCCTGAGGAGAAAGACTTGGGGGTGTTGGTGGATGAGAAGCTCAACATGAGCCGGCAGCATGTGCTCATAGCCCAGAAAGCCCCCCACATCCTGTGCTACATCAAAAGCAGCGTGTCTAACAGGTCCAGGGAGGGGATTCCGCCCCACTCTGGTGAGATACCCCCCTGCAGTCTGTGGATCTGGAGCCCTCAACATGAGAAGGACGTGGACCTGTTGGAGCGGGTCCAAAGGAGGCCATGAAGATGATCAGAGGGCTGGAGCACCGCTGCTGTCAGGACAGGCTGAGAGAGTTGGAATTGTTCAGCCTGGAGAAGAGAAGGCTCTGGGGAGACCTTATAGCCCCTTCCAGTACCTAAAGCGGGCTACAGGAGAGATGGGGAGGGACTATTTATCAGGGAGTGTAGGATAGGATGAGGGGTAGTGGTTTTAAACTGAAAAAGGGGAGATTTAGATTAAATACTGGGAAGAAATTCTTTACTGTGAGGGTGGTGAGACACTGGCACAGGTTGCCCAGGGATATTGTGGATGCTCCATGCCTGGAGGTGTTCAAGGCCAGGCTGGATGGGGCTCTGAGCAGTCTGGTCTCGTGGGAGGCGTCCCTGCCTGTGGTGGGGGGGTTTAAACTAGATGATCTTCAATGTCCCTTCCAACCCAAACCATTCTATGATTCTGTGATTCGAAGGTGACCTCCCAGGCAGAGGGCCTCATCAGCTAATTAAAGAGAATGGAAAGATGTGCTTGCATTATGTGGGCTATAGGAAGCAGTTGGAAAGTAAATGGACAAAACGGGGGTGCTTTCCCATGTTCAGGAGGCCAGGAGCCAAATCCAGAAACGGGATAACGGAACTTATTTAGGGCTGCAAAAAACTGTGATTGAAATTGTTTGTTCAAAAGGTTGACAAAGGGCAAGATGCTGTGAGAGGTGCTGGGAAGACTGCCTGGACCTGGCTGCTGCTGTTCTCAATCAGTCTGAGAGCATTAGAGAACTGCTGAATGAATTCTTATTTATTTATTTATTGAACAGTTAAATTACATCTGTTTGAAAAGGAAATTCTCGCTTTGTAGAGTTGCCAGTTTTGAGAATGGCTCCTGGCAGATGCTGCACGCCCTGGGCTGAGTTTCAAAGGGCTTTGCGCTGAACAAGTGCTGAAGAACATGTTCAGCCTTGTTTGCTGCCACACAACACCACGCTTAGGCAAAGGTGAAGCTAAATATATTGCACTGACTCGTGTTAAAGCTTCTGGGGCTGGTGGGTTTTACAGCTGCCTTTCATTTTTAGCGTAAGTGTAAAAAGTAATTTTGGTCTTTGAGTAAAGCAAGTAACGGTACCCATGGAAGCATCGCCCTGACAAGGAGCATGATTGCCCAAAGAGGGGACCTGGGACCTGCCCTGGCAGGGGACTGCAGAGGGCAAGTCTTGGGGAGAGCACGGGCTGCTGAGCCCTGCCAAAAAAATCCTTGTATTTCTCCCAGACCACATGTCGTGCTGAAAAAAGAAGAGAGTTCTAGGAAGAAAAATATGGACGTGGTTTGGTTTCAAGTTTACAATCACAGGTGTTTTTAGGAAATGCTCCATTTCAGCATTTATTGAAGTCAGATCTCTTTAGTGAGCCTTCAGATGAGTTGTGCGAAACCTTACCGTTTCATCTTACACCACGAATTTGTTCTTCTGGTGCTTTACCTTTTCCCTGTGTTCGTCTGCTCTCTCGTCCCTCTCCTCCTCATCCCTCTCTCCTGCTTTGGAGGACTCCCAGTACCTTGAAGACAGTGCTCCCTTGAGCCTGCCAGGGCTGGGAGGTTCCTTCCTAAATTTCTTAATTAGTTAATCAAACTGCTTTCTGTGAAGCTCACAAAACATACTACAGAGAACTTTTAACTTTATGTTGATACCTGATGAAAGCCAATGGATTTCACAAGAAAGGAGTTTAAAATCTTTTCTGTGGGTAATTATTCCAAGACTGAATAAGCTGTTTGGAACAGGTGGAGTATTAGATGTATTTCTTTATTCCTGTAACATCAATACTTCTAAGTTATTTGGGCACATCAATAAAGCAGTTACAATGATTTTTAGCGCTTCCACGCTGCTTTTATTTTCAGTGCATTGTGTAAACTTTTATTTCATCTTACCAATGAGGAAGTTATTCGGTAAATTTTTCTGTGCTTATTTTTGTTATAGCTGCCTCTTGCGGGGGAAACTGGAAAATGGTCTTTATTGAACAGATTTGTTTAGTCATGCTCTCAGATGCAAAGACGTGTGAATGTTCTGACTGAAGATACTGCAGGTTATTTTGGTCAAATGCTGTCACAAATATGCAGCCGGGATGCTGAGAGGTTGATCACAAAAAATAGGTTGCTTACTTCAGTCAGAGTTATGTTTGCATTGCAGGAGCCACTTAATCGTGTCAGCTGCATGTATGTACGTGTAGCCTTGCACAGTTTGGAAATCGGCTTCATAGTGTAGGGTGTAAGACACGTCACTGAGCTTCAGCTGGGTTTGTGTTGGTCCCTGGTTAATCCCATGGCTCTCAGAGGAGCTGCAGCTAATGGAAGTTTTCAAACTTCCACAGCAAGATTTCAAACATGCCAGCATTTCAGAACGGACCTATCTGACCTTTCAGCAATTCAGTCGTTAGTTTTTCAGTTATTTTCTTGGGTTGGTTTTCCTGCTGCCTTAATTCAGCTGCAGGATGGCATATCGCTCATTCCTTGCCTGTCTTTGATGGGCACGGCACACACTGATGTTAGTGTAATTACGTGTATACACTTAGAACAGGATCTATCCCAAATGTTCCCTGAGTCACAGGTTCCTTCCCTAGGAGTTTGTGTTGGGTTCTTTGGTCATTCAAAATTCACTGTTTTGAAAATGTAAAGCAATTTCAGGCTTACAGGCCTACTTTACTACAACAGAACTGCAGTAGAGAAACAGCAGTGAGATAAAGCAGACCAGACTGTCACAGCTAGATTAAACAAAAGCTATTTTATTATGTTCTTGTTCTTGCATTGAAGCAGTAGGAGATTTCAACCTTTGAAGATCTCAGGACCAGGCCTTTAGCAGCAGTTTGTGCTGGTTTGATTTAAATAAAAAATGAAACTGTCATATGACATGGAGTTGGTGCCCTCAGCCATAACCTAAACCTGTTATTCCAAAAAAAAAGAGGAAATCAGTAGTAACTTGCAAAAAAACCCCCAAAAAACCCACAAAAAAGGCATTAGATTTAATTAAACCTCTTACCACTGGAGCAGTGAGGGGAGAAGATGTCCTGAAGTTGGTGGCCTTCAAACCACCCTGACAAGAAGCTTCCTTTAAAAGATCAGCACCTTGGCAGTGTCCTCAAGGTTAACAAGCGTAGAGGATTTAGGATCAAAGGCAAAGTAAGTACTAATGTTCTCCTCATCTAATTGCCCTGTTATTTGGTCTCTTCATTTTATATTAAGGATATCTCACTGATCTTTTCTGCCAATCTCATCTATGGCATTAAGACAACTCAGCTTTGAAGTAGTTCATCAGAGGCAAGCGTTTCAAAGTCTGTATCAGAATCTTTTAAAATCAGCTCTTAATAATACGCTTTTGCCAGGTAGAGATGCTGGTGGCTTGGGTATGGATGGATTGATACGGATATTGAGGTTGATATCAATAATTCTGTATTCCTTTTGTTTGTTTTCTCAGGCTGATGTTTTTGTGGTGTGTGTGCTTATATATATATCTATTTGACATTATTTGGTGTGGAGTCATGGTCTGAAAGACAAGATCAAGTGATACATCCGATGCATCACTCATAGGAAGCAAAGAAACACAAAAACAATGTTGTGCTTTGATGATTAAATTGAATAGCTCTGGGCCTCTTTAATTCCCTCTGAAATGCTTATTGATGTGTAGGTTTTTAACTGTTTTAGAGTTCCTGCTTCAGAGAGGAATTTCTATTGGTATAGAGGAGGGGAGGTAAACAAAAATATCTGTAGGGATTTTTCAGTCTGTACGTCTTGATTATCCTGATCTGTTTGGACAGTTTGCTGTGGAAATAACAGCTGTGATGCAGGAGCTTCAGTGGGTGTAGTGATCTTAAGGAATGAAAATTGTTTGAAAATTGACAACTCTGCCTTTAATGTTAGTAAATTTAATGTTTAATTTCTTGCACTGTTTTTTCTTTTTTGCCTCAATTTTTCCATTGGTCAGCTGAAATCATTAAAAGCTGCCTTAGATGTTGAGAGCCATCAATGATTGGGCAGTGTTGTTGCAGCACTCTGTACACATTGAAGGTGCCGGTGACAGTCCTGCCCTTGCTCCCACTGCAGCTGACAGCCATGGTCTCGTGGGAGCAGCGTTTCCTCCATTCTCAGCCCTTCTGAAAGCATCTCCCTCAGATTTCTATGAAATACAGAATTTAAAGTTAGTAGTAGTCATTTGTATTAAAAGTATTGCATTAAGATATATGCAGATCCTCAACAAAGGGTTTTTTTTCACATCTTGAAACTGATTTTTTTTTTTTTAAACCACTTTCTGTGCATCGTCATTTCATTTATGTTCTGCAAAGTCCTTTTCTGCATGTAAGGTATCTCAAGTCAGTTTGTAGCACTCTTTTTTTCCCCAGTGCTGAACCTCCTTTGAGCAGAAGCTGTCTTCAGTGTTGAATTTTGCAATGATTTTTCAAAGCATAAAGAAACCCTGCTGGAATGTAGGTTGTAATCTTAAGCTTCTAGGAGTCAGGTAAGAAGTCTACATCTATTCCGTTTTGGCACTCTGACAGTGAATTTCCTCATAAACATATTGCCTGTCGACAGAACTTTGTAGGTAAAGCGAAATTATCTTTAAAATTTACCAGCCTATGCACAAATCTGTTTCTGTCCTTTACCGGAATTACGATATGAAAAATTAATGACATTTATTGCTCATTCTATGGCCATTACTTGTCATAAGGAGTGGAGTTGTGTATGGCTTGGATATAGCATCTGAATATTACCTTTCAAAATTACACATCAGCATTATTTTTGTGATAGGTAACACTGTTTTAAATTATCAGTTATTTATTCCATAGTGTGTTACTGCTCTTTTATTTGACAAGAAATAGCTGTTACCCTCATGTGACTCTTAAAGTGTAGGCCTGAGAGAATGGATATGGAATCAAGTTCCCTGCTTCTGCAAGCAATTTCAGCTTGTGAAATGTTTCGACCAATTATCTCAAAACTGAAATTTTATTTTGGTTTTGTCATTCCTTTATTCTTCTGCACTGTTCAGAAATGGCAATATTATCTTAAAACTGAAATTTTATTTTGGTTTTGTCATTCATTTTTTCTTCTGCACTGTTCAGAAATGGCAAAAGTTCAGTGTGATCCCGAGGATGCCTGAACACAATACTTTGTGTTTCCATGAATAGTAAACTGGTCCCAATCAATCTGTTTCAGCCTGCTGGCATTAAACACCTCTTTTCAAGATATTTTGGCTTAGTATTTGGCTTGGTATCGTATCACTGCAATATAGTTCTGTATCCTAGGATGTGATCGTTATCCACCTTTGGGTGAAAGAGGACTCCTCCACCTTCTCGTCTCCCAGCTTGCTTTCCCTTATTTCCCTTTGTAAAAGCATAATTAAAATCTTCCCTCCCTTCAGAAGTAATCTTAATTTTAAAATAATCTGATTATGTGCTTTATTCAAAGAAAAAGCTCCAAGAAGATGAAGAGTTGCATGGATAATGGATTGTGGCTTTTGGGCTGCAAAGTGGTGTCACACGTAATGCTCTTGCCCTACTTTCTTGTATCGTTGGTTGAAAGTTTTAATTACAGCTTTTTTTCTGACTGATGACATGTAAAGTGCTCAAAACGTCAGGTCAAAGGTTGGGGGCAAATGATTTATCTAAAAATAACTCCAAAGGTGTTATTTATACCTGAGAAAAAACTCAGGGTGTTGTTAACTTGTGTTTTCTTGGGATTTTTTTCCTTTGTTTTGTTTTGGTTTTTTTGTTGTTTTGTTTTTAATGGAGCCTTCTTATGCAAATTTCATTTTGCATAAGCAGAAGTTATATTTCAGATGGACCATTGCTTTATACCAAACCATTAAAAATAATTCTCACCACATTTCATGCACTATCCAAGGTATTTTTATTCTATTTTTTTTTTACTGTTTTCTTTTCAGTGTGGCATTTTGTTTCTTTAATGACATAAAAGAGCCCTCTGCTGAGTGGACACAGCTGCCTGGTAGGACTACCCCACCCTCCTTCTTGAAAGACTTAAGTATCTTTCTGCCTGTGGTAGGACCACCATATGCCAAGTCTTCCCTGAAAAGGGCCAGGAACTTTGCAGAAAGCTCCTGTGGATAATGGATGGGCAAACCATTGCTAATTCACAAAGGATGTCCAATTTCTAAGTATGATTGACTTTTCAGTCACTCCACACAGCTCCAGATAGAACAAAGGCTGGGATTAGCCCTTTAGGGGATGTACAATCAACAATCAGCAGGGCTGAGGTATGCAGGCACTATTTATCTCAATAAAACTCTTTTTACGTTACGATGACCTGAATTTAATTACATCAGCTTCATCCATCAGCTGACATGCAGTCTCTCCAGGTAGATTGTCTCTCAGAGCACTGAACTTGCGACATAACCAAGAAGACATCGGTCCTTAAGTCATCTTCTCTAAAGCACGGAAAACGCAAGTTCTTTTAGGTAACGATATTTTTTTTCTTCAGTAGGGCCTCTTTGTTGGGCGTGTTGTGGCAGTGACAGCTCATCGTCCCCTGCCGCTGTTGTGTTTGGGGTGTTGTGTTACGCTGCCCTTTCTCCTTCTTCAAATGTCGACTGTGATCTTGGCCCATTTGTTGTGTTTTCCTTTCCCTCTGCCAAAAAGCAGAAAGAATAATATGCTAGAGGGTGGTCACTCCAGTGTGTTACGGCAGAACAATGGACTAATGTACTTGTGCAGACAAGAGTGGCTCTGAGCGTGGATGGAGCGCTGGGAGGGCGATGCCAGAGGACTCCGCTGCAGACCATGAGCGAGCCCTTTGTTTCTCATGATTGCCGTAGCCACTGCAAACACAACTATTCATCGCAGAAGAGATGGCAGCAACGTTTTCATTGCTCGCACACAATCAGCCATATCTTCTCTAGGCGAATTTATGGAAAGTGCGTGTGTGTGTTTACTTATGCAGCAATATAATAATGGATCCCTTATTCCTGAGCACATGAATGAGTGCTAAGGAGAAGAGTACATTTTTGTATATTATGTCGTGGGGGGAAGGAAACTCTAGGGTAATTAGCAACAGTATTCTTAAGGAGAAATTATATCAACCCCATTTTTTCATTGCTGTCTTTGAAAAGATGGAGCTCCCTCCTCTGAAGACCCTGGTGTTTCCCACTGCTCCTGAGCTCCCGGGGAGGGACTGGGGACTGCAAAACCAGCACGTGCTTTGCACACTCACAGATATGTCTTTGGGGATGTGACAGTTAGAGTGAGACACCTTTACTTCGATGTTCCTCTCTTGGCAGCAGAGTTAGTCTTCTGTTGACAGTTTACTCAGAAGTCTGTAGTACTGAGGTTGCATTACTTTGTTTTCTGAAAACCCTCTGTACTTTGGGAACTAAGCTAAAAATAAGCTTAATCATCAGAGGATACATTTCATAGGACTTGAGCTTCATGGGTCTTCATATATTAATGATATTTAATACATGAAACAGAGCTGGTGATCTGCAAATGAAAAGCTTGTCATTGCCCATCCTCTGTGTTTGGCAGCTCCTGAAATCAGACCAGAAGCTTCATATTTTAGAATGGTATGGTTTTTTTTTTTCTATTTGAAAGAGCACAGTAGGAATAAAAAAGGGAGCAATACCAGTCCTATGAAGAAATTGTTCTCTGTTTTTGGATGACTGCAGGAACTGTCTGTATGAGAGGAAAATTGTTATGGGTTGTCACATTTAAGCCGAGACATTATACATTTGGTTGGATGAACCTCATCCTTCCACTACTCCTTTTGACGATGAGCAACTATATAACTCAGGCCACTGCCTGACGTTCAGAGGCACAGGCTGTCCCTCGTGCACATCTGTCTCCTGTTGGTGGACTCAGGGAGGGGGAATAGGGAAGAAGCAAGAGTGTTTCTTCTTCCTTTCCCAGCTGGAAGTCTTCATTGCTACCACAAGCCATCCCAGACACCACAAACCTCCCTGAGGAGGGTGCAGAGAAGGCTTGATGGCCACTGTAAGGAAAGGTCTCATCAGCGGGTGTTTCCATTTTCTTGTGGCCAAGGCTGGGCCTCTGGCAGTTCAGCCTATGGGTCCTGGACTACACACAACCCCGTAATGAGCTGAGCAGTTTGGCTTTGCCACAGCTCTCGCCCTGGGACGGACAGCTTGGTGTGTGTGGATGTGTGAACTGTGCTGTAGTCATTCGCACCTATCGCATGTGTTAAAGGGAAGTTGAGAACATAAAATTAGGTTGCTTCGATCTTCTTAATGCATTCCTGTTAAATTTAAATCAGCACCCAGCCGTTTAAAGTAATTTCCTTTTACTGAAATGTGGAAAACCTGCTTGAGACGATGCCTTTGTTCAGTTAAACGAATCCCACCTTGGCTCTCCCGGAGATGTGGGATGTACCCAGAGGCTCCTTTAGCCTACGTCTTTGTGCAACATGAAGTAGATTCTGGAGTTGTGCTCTTATCTGGGAGCTTGGGGATGTTTTTGAAGATAGGAAACTGCTTGAGAGCAACAACATGGTCTGTAATTTAGCTTCATCATTTCATCAGCAGCTTTTTTTTTTTTTTACCATCTCAGAAATAGAACCCCAGATCTTCTGGAAGACCTTTAGGCTACAGAAACCACAAATAGTTTTTCTATGCATATTTCTTTGCTTCCTCTTCATGGCATTTGCTGGTGGCCTCAGCAAGCGTTTGGAGGCTGTGCAGACTGCCTGTGTGCTGCCTGAACATGTGCATGCCCAAAATTTCATTCACAGTTACTGTGCTGTAAGTGCAGCCTGGCCTGGGGCATGGCTATACTTTCTGTGTCTCAGTCCCAGCTCTATAAAGCTTTGGGGTAAAATTTTATTCCTTTTTTCTCCACTTTCCAGTGTAAGATGTAAGACAGAGTTAAGTTCACCCAGCTCATAGGAGTATTTTGAAACATCATTCTTTTCAACTTCTTTTGCTTTGGAAATATAAAATATTGTATAAAGCAAGAATGGTCCTTATTTTAAAAGATTCATGCTATATAAATGCTAATTTATATCCTTGTTATTTTGTAGTGTGTTTATTAGTCATACAGTTGGGGGTTATCGATAGAGCCCTCTTTGAGATGAGAGAAAATTGTTTTAGTAGCAAATGGAGATTTTTTTAAACGAGAAGAAATTACTTTACAACAAAGGGATTGTCTTCGCTCCAGAGCTGCTATTTGTGTCCTGAACAGCCCTGCTTGAATTTTTCACATTCAGAACAATGCTGGGAAAAGCTGATGATTAGATCAGAAGGACGAAAGGTTTCTGTTGTCGACTCTGTTGTTGATTTCTCTATCTGTAAGATGGCATTAATGATCTTTACTAATGAGCAGTGGATAATTTAGTGGAGCACTTTACCGGAGACTCTGGATAGAAGTAGGTGCAGAAGGACGTAGTGGATAGTGGTAGCAGGTACTTTCCCCGTAGCCAGGTTCTCTAGAGCAGCTCTGAGGGCCAGCTGGGCTGTGGTGGCAGCGCCCATCCCGGCAGAGCATCCTGGTGGCAGGCAGTCCCATCAGCCGCTCAGGCAGCTTGCTCACTAACAGCCTTGTTTCTGCATTTGCATTATCACTGTATTGCTACCATTTATGGTGGAAGGGTCGTTGCCAAGTTGGGGACACAAAAAAAATAAGCGTCCTTGAGAGAACAGCTGGTAATTAACATGTCTTTGTGTTTCAGAGATGAGCGAAATCAGTCAATCATTGTCAGTGGGGAGTCTGGAGCCGGGAAGACCGTCTCTGCTAAGTATGCCATGAGGTACTTTGCCACGGTCAGTGGATCTGCCAGCGAAGCCAATGTTGAGGAGAAAGTCTTGGCCTCCAACCCCATCATGGAGGTAAGAGAGCTAATGCACTGACCCCCACCCTCCAGCTGCAGTTATTCTGGGGCTAACATAAGCATTCAATAGAGCGAGCAATCCATACTTCTTTAAGGATCAAAGAACCTAGGATAAATATATTTTAACACTTTGTTTTTAATCCCTTTACTGGCATGTGGTTTAGGCATTATTTTGTGTACTATTTATGAAAGATTGAGAGAGGACAGGAGATGATGTTTCAGTATTGTTAATCTATTTCACATAACAAAGCAATTTTTATATGCATACTGCATTAAATCTATTCAGCTTTGTAACACTGGTAGTTCCCAGACTGCTGGCCAAATGCAAGTGCAGAAGACTGTTTTTGTATGTAAAATTCCAAAGAAGATTTAAACTCCTGGTCTTACCCACCGGACATGTACATCACACAATGGGGGCAGGTAGATTGTACTTTAAAGTGAAGAGAGCTGTTGAGTAAAGCAAATCTTCAATTTTAGGAAATGTGATTATGGAAGGTAGACTGAGAAAACAAAGTTGCATGCGATGCACACAGTTTCTTTCAGAGGGGAAAAACATGAGGGAAGATGTAGTTTTGCTATAATTAGCTCAGAATAATGTTTCAGTTCTGGAAATTTGTGTAACTAGCTGTAGGCAAGTCCCAAAGCCATTGGTTTGGGAGCATCGGTGCTGGCAATAGGCTGTGGGATAACATGTACAGTTCCCTCACGCTTCAGGATCTCTGTCCTCCGGGAAGCTCAGGAGACGCTGTAATTCTGATATTGTGGCCAAGCAGAAAACATTTCTTGGGCTCATCTGAATTGTTTTTTGTTTCTTTGCCTTTGCGTTGATTGAAGTTGTAGCTGAAGTTAAGGAACTATGTTAAGAAGTGATTCACCAGAGAGAAACAGTCTTGGGGGAATTCCTTGAGACAAGTAGTGCTGTCCATAGGCACACACATGCACATACCTATGGGCAACCTAAGAAAAGGCTTGGGACAACCAATGCCTTGGTAGATGTTAAGCATCTCTGCAATAGTGTGAAGTCTTAGTGGACACACGAACAGATGGAGTGCGCTCAGTGAAATGTGCAATGCGAAGTGCTGCCATTGTATTCTTTCTCAGGTATTTTTAAAACTTAACTATGTTTTGTTCCTCCTTTCCTCCTGACGTGAGGAGTTCGTGCTACTCAAGCTATAGCTGCCCCATCACAGTTGTGTGTGTTCTGTCACAAGGTAATTGTGCCTGGTTTGTGGTGCTGTGTGGTGTTTTGAAATTGTTTTGTGGGATAAAACAAGCTGTGCCACGCTGGGCAGTGGCCTTTGCTGTTGTGGGGTTCAGTTGTCCAGCTATGGAGGAAGCTGGGAGAGCTCACCCTTGCCTTGGGCTGCACCTACCCCAGCGGGAGCAGCCTGATCCCTGGGGAGCGGTGGCAGTTTTGCCATTTTGAGCTAATCCCCAAGTACTCTTTTCACTGTTCCAACATTTGCAGTAAGTGTTGTTCCATCCTCGGCCACCTTGAGATGCTGACAGGACTGGGGGTGCCCAGCCGCCCTGCTGCCTTCCCTGCCTGGCCATGTCCTCACCGCTTGGCTGCTAAGTGACAGCTACGGTGACATCCCACGGGATGGGTCTGCAGTTTGCTGTTGGTTTGCTGGGTGAAATACAAACTGCCTACAGGTTTCCCTGTGCCACTTCTTTTGTTTGGTCTCCAAGCCTAAGCCAAGCATCCTTGGACCACACCTCCCAGTCAGTGGTCATCAGCTCAACACTAATTGTCTGATTTAATTTCCAAAGCAGGGAAATTTAAATTGAGGACTAGAAAGGAACTTACCATCCATACTTATTTTTATCCACTAAAAAACAATAGTGGTGCTTTATTTTCTAGGGATAGCAATAGTTTAATGAACCTAGGTATATGTAAAATTTTGATTACTTTAAACATTGTTATGATTGAATGAAAGTTATCCTTTTAACTTCAAATACTTGAACTTTAAATAATGTTCAGAGTGTTGTGAAATCTGGTGTTAAGACAGACTGGAGGATAACAGAATTAATGTTTTGAACGCTTCAGTTGATACATCACCAGAAACATAAATTAACCCATGTAGTTTGGGAAGAAAATGAGTAATTCCTTTTACAAACAGGAAACTCCTCATTTGCTAAATTGATTATAAAATCTTAGGAGCAGAAGGTCATTTTATTTTTTAATTTCTATTTGGATAACCTAAATATCAGGATTTTATGAGCTACCATCATTAGTGTCAGAATTTCACATTATCTTTGCATACTAAACATTCTGTAATATCAAATGACCACTGTCCATTTCTAGCAACTATTTGAATAATTAGTTTTGTAGTCAATAACTGTATACAGTTTTCCTATTGCAAATGTAGAAATTGTCAAGTCTTAAAACACATCTTTGTAATTTCCTGCCTCTCATTCTTTGTTACCCTACATAGCTATGCAAATTGTACAGCTTAGTATATACTCTGGTAAGCAATCTTATAATACCAAGGGCTTTCTTAACTGTTTTCATAAGTAGTGCCTTTCAAAGTAATAATTGGTTTCTGAAAATATTGTAATATTATATTGCTACCACCAACAGCAAAATATATCACAGTAGCAATAATTTTAAAACACAAGAAATGCAGTTTGAGTACGTTCCATTTGAATGAATTCAGTATTTCTTAGAACTGCAGCGATGCAATTTGTTCTTACATCCTTTGTAGCAGCTGTTCATCTGATGCCCGTTTGACGTCTGCTCGGTCGGGCGTGCGTGTCCTGCTGCTGCTGCCACGGGATTTCGGAAGGTCTAATCCCCGCTTCCCACCCTGTGCCCCCCTCGCCCTTACCCACCCCTCCACCTTTGGGTTACGGGTTTGGAATGCCAGTGCTCAGCATTGCTATTTGCTTGCATTTCTTTTTCCCAAGTTTTGTTTCAGTGCAGAGTTCCTATGGAACTAGCTATGTGAACTAGGACATAGATGAAACCCGGTGGTCTTTAATTATGGTGCACTTCAGAGTTAGGGTCTTGATACCATACACACAGCAACGTATGATAAAAGGCAGCATGCTGTATTTGAGTTACTCCAGGTGTCGTTCCTTTTGATACAGAGATATCTTTAGGATTTTTTTTTTTTTGGGGGGGGGGAGGAAGATGAATTACTGTATGATGTCCAAAACAGGATCTAATTGAGAAGAGAAGACACTTTTCTTTGAAGTTCAGCATGTTGTGATCTGCTTGCCTTGAATCCCAATAGACCCGGGGGGTGTCTGTTGCGGGGTGAATCCTAATGCCAATGAGGCAGGGCAGAGAGAGGTGCACGAGGACTGTTTAGGAACCACAGTCATCATTCGCCCTGGGCATCCCAGGACCATGCACTATAGAGGAAACACACAATAAACAATATTTAATGTATGAAGCTGTATTGAATTAGTCTGAGAAAGGTAGGCATGTAGGGCAGCATTGAAGACTGTCTCTGAGTCAGTAACCAAGCTGTTATGAAAGGGATTCAGTTTCAGGCAAGTGACATGAGTCTGTACATGTTAATTTTTAGATTATATTTAGGCACACAGTAAATATTTTATAGTGATATGTTTGCAGAAGTAGTTTGGAAATGTGGTTGATTATAGAGTAATAATAAAGAACTGTTAGCCAGACAGAACATAGGGGCTGTTTGATGGACTATGGGTTTATCGTAGGTAGACTTACAGAGGTTGCAAGTACTATACATCTGTCTGTACACATACATATATGAATATATACAGTGTGAAATAATTGCTATAGCTTTATTAAGTCCTTAGAAACAATCTGGGTGTATGTGAGCATTCTGCTAGCCTCTTCAGTTCCTTTTAAAAGACTTCAGAGAGCAATACGGGATTTTTAGCTGGAATATTGGACTATGTGAAATAATTTCTGGCAAGATCAGCTCCAGATCTTACATCAATGAAATAACCAGGTTTTGATTTAACCTGACCAGGCAGAGGTTGTTCTTTATTAAATTCTTGATTATTTTGAAACCAGGACAAAATGGATGTTGTTAAGTGTTTATGAGCCATCTAGATGATTAAATGGATTTTATAATTTCTAAAAGCTGTTTTATATTTACAATATTCCCTTTTTTCAGTCTATTGGAAATGCCAAAACTACAAGGAATGACAACAGCAGTCGCTTTGGGAAATACATTGAAATTGGTTTTGATAAGAGGTATCGAATCATTGGTGCTAACATGAGAACTTACCTCTTGGAAAAATCAAGAGTGGTGTTTCAGGTAATACTGATGCAATCTTCTTAATGTCTGTTTGTGTGACTGTGCAAAAAAAAAAAGAAAAGAAAAGCTATTGTTTACCAATATTAGGTATCTCTCCTAAGAGATGTCTGTAATATTATATTTGTAACATAGCATGTGTGGGGAGGGAGGAGAGAAGGAAAATCAAATCAGCCCTTTATTGTATGAATTATCTGTAGTTGTAAAATGTGTATTAAAAAGGCTGTGCATTAAAACATGAAATACCTTCAGTGCACTACTAGATATGAGTTTGTACTTACCATAGTATTATAGAACAGGGGTTCAAAACCTAGCAGAAAGCACTCATGCTCAAGAAGAGCTCTCTGGTGTGGTTTGTAAAGCAGCCATTTTAGCTCACTTTCAATCTCTTGTTAAAACCCACTGCTATCACAGTAATTACAGATGAGTCTTAATTGCCATTATTTAGGCAAATGAGAATATATAATTTCATCCTTCTTGAACTTTCTTCATTTTGGTATTTCACACTTGAACCGATGAGCAACCTTTTTGTCTCTCGCATTTCCTCTCCATCTTTGCCTGCCTAATAGTCTAGAGCTCAGTAAAAATGGACTTGTCCTTGACTGGCTGCCTAAAGGCATAAAGCAAATAATTACAGTTTGCATTGTGTAGGAGCGTTACATGAGGTACTGTTGTATATTTTAAAAGTAAGAGAGACTTCTTGCATATGGTTTAGCTGTGAGTCCTTTTCTGGGTTTTTTATTGTTTTGAAGTTATGAAATTTAGAGTGCTTAAGTTCAGAATTATGGTGTTGGTCATGAATCATAACCTTCTGAGCTGTGTTTGTCCTTCATTTTAAAATTCCAGGCTTGCCTTGGCAAGAAAGATACTCCCTTCACCAGCTTACTATAAATGCTGAGGCGAATGGTATTAGTTATTTTTGGAAAATGAAAAGCTTTTAAGTATGATCGTTTCACCCACCCATAGAATCCTGATCTATATTTAATAGTAATCCGCAGTTCTGAAAAGTGAAATCATACATTTTTTTGAAGTGAAAATGTCTGCATGCTTCTTGCTGTTGAAAATGGATTAAATTAATCAAAAAGGAAATGATAGATGCTGATTTATCTTTCCTTTTTCCATGCGGCTTCTATGCTCTTTATGTAATGCTAGAGAAAGCATTAAACATAGTAGTTCTTTTCTACTCATAGATGTTTCTGGCACCTGTTATGTTGTGAAAAATAATCAAGTCCTTTCTTTTTAAAGGCAGAAGAGGAGAGAAATTACCACATCTTTTACCAACTATGTGCCTCTGCAGCATTACCCGAGTTTAAAACTCTACGATTAGGTATGAAATTCACATTCATTCTGTTGTGCAACTGTAGGTAAAAAGCAGCATCTCTGAGGTTTTTGAGCCATAGAACCAAAAGAAGAATTGCTGGCTTTTAAATTCTAAACTTTTAAACCTTCAAATACTAAAATATATTGAAAATAACAAAAATCACAGATCTCAGATTTTGGTTTTTTTAGATAAAATGAAAGTAACAGATTTGTTTATTTGGCATGCTCTAATATACTGTAGTTGTGATCACTAGGACTTACTATGTCCTGGACTCCAGAGTAGCTTTCCATTGGCGATGGTGAAATTCTCTTCTCTTGGTCCTTTAAAACCTTTTTTCCATGGATCCAGCTACTAGATAACTTTACCATTTCTGGTATAAATACCTGAAAAGCTTATCTTGCATCTGCATACTTTCACTTGGGCTGTTGCCAGCTCACCATCTCTGCTAACTTGGTGATCACAAAACTGATAAGTGACATTTTTCATTTTTCAAATTAAAATGTTGATAAAGGAAAGGTTTCTTATTTAGCAGGAACTGATACTGGGTAAAAGAAGGGCATTATGATGACCTTGGGACGGGCAATCACGTCATCATTTTTAAAATTCAATGTAAATTTCAGTGCTTCTTGTATATTTTTAAAAGTTAGCTTCATGGTGGGAAAACTGCACAACCTGTCAGTGCCAATTTCTGAAATACCGTTCTGGTTTTGAAGTGTTTCTCTGCTCTTCCGCACCATCCTGGCACATTTAGGATTCACATCTGCTGACACAGGAAAGAAAGGAACTGATGTAATTATAACTAAAGAAGCCATTTAGCAGACTCCTCTTTCAGCATTCTTGAAACCTTAGCAGATCAGAAGAAAAGGAGTCTGTTACTGCAGGTGGAAGCACAGCCACTGACACCACAGGAATTTATACAGATCCCAGGAGAGCTACCACTCTCCCAGTGAAGCCCACTGCTGTCCCCAGAGTGGTGTGAAGCTATCAGTTCTCTGACCATGACTTCTCAGCCAGAACTCATCACGGATACTCATAAGACTAAACCAGACCGTAAATTGGAAATGAGAAGAAAATAAGCAAAATAGAATAATTTAAATATGCTGGATGTAATAATAGCATAATTCCAAAGTGCTGCTGCTGTCAACTCTGCACCTGCCTCTTGAGTGGTTGGCTCAGAGTTGAAGAATAATTGCTTCCAAAGTGATTATTCCACAGGTGGAAGTCTGAACCAAGGTTAGATAGAGAATATGCTTGAGGGCCTATTGTAGGAACCCAGGTAGCTTTAGAGTACTTATTTTCACTGTTAAATCTTGAAAAAATTCTTCTCCAGACTAAGTGGGTCCTATGAGCCAGAAGGCAAAATCTCAAATCATGGGTTCTGCCAAGAGCTACTTAATCATTACACAGCTTTACAGATGTGCTGCGAATTTCTGCATCAGCATGTGTAAAAGATTTGGTTTTTTCTCTTATAGGGAATGCAAATTACTTTCACTATACGAAGCAAGGTGGAAGCCCTGTGATTGATGGTGTCAATGATGCTAAGGAAATGGTAAACACCAGGCAGGCCTGCACTTTGCTAGGTAATTTGTAAAACACAATCATATCCCAAATCTGATATACTAGCAAGTGTTTTCTACATTGTTTGTGTATATTTTCTTCATACTCTGTTGTGTTTAAAAACAGGAGAGTTTGACAACACTTGGGACTGAGATACTTCGGTTGCATTAAGAAGGTATTTAAATGGCAGTGGAATCCCATTGTTAGCGTAGGAGGAGCGCATGTTATATGAACAGAAATGGTGGATTCCCTTGTGTAGCGTATGCATTGTTGGAGGTCACTGACAAAGCACTTTGAAACAGCAAATTAAATAGTTCATTTTAATGGATTTTTTTTTTGGATCTGGTTGTAAAATATATTTAATAGAAGTGGAGCCAAGCAGTACTGACAAATGCTGTAGTCTGAAAAAAACAGTGGTCACCGGTTTTCTCTTTTTAATAAAATTTTTTGTCAACTGCAGCTCATGGTTCTTTATTTCTGTCTCCATTCAAAACGTTTTATTCATCATTTTTCAGGGATTAGTGATACCTACCAGATGGGCATTTTTCGAATCCTTGCTGGCATCCTTCACTTGGGCAATGTGGAGTTTGCATCTCGGGATTCCGACAGCTGCACTGTTCCTGTGAGTAGTAGATGAGCTGAAGACTGTGGTTTCTACTCTGACAGTTCTGCCTTCTGCTTGTTTGCAGGGACCTCTTCTGAAAAAGAGTAACAAATACAAAAATGCAAGCAATATGTTTGTTTCTGATTTCTTAACATTTTCACGGTTCTCTTTGCAGATGGATTCAACTCTTCTCAGTTTAGAGGCTTTAGACAGTACTCTCTGTATTATAACGGTGGTTGCCTTGATTTCATTTCAAAACTCTGGTTGATCTGTCCTAGAAAAGTCTACCAGACAGGCTAGCTTTGAAGTCCTGGGCAGGTGTCTTGATCTTCATATTCCTACATGAATACATTCCCTGCCCACACTAAATGCTTTGCAGGGTGTTGGGTTTTTTAATGTTAAATGCCAAAATGGCCTCAATAATTGCAAAGCAAATGCTTTGCAAAGTCCTCTGGGATGTCAAGACATAAGCGTAGGATATACAGATGTGATTTGTGTGACTCATCTAAGTTTCATGGTTTTATCAGTCCTTTTTCACCTTGGCGGAGGTCTGCAATGAGGACTGCATAAGTCTGATCTGAAAAGAAACTCCTCGTTCAGTGAGGACCAAGGTTTCTTACTGAAGTCCATATTCTGGAGATGAGAAACAAAAAAGATCTGGTCTTTCACTCTTCTCTTCCTTGGATCCACAAATGACCAGATTCTCCTTTTGCCTTTCCTTGAATGTCTGCTGCTGGACTACACAGTCTTCATCTTTCTCTCTCTTCAAATAGTAGCAACAGTTGCAGGGTTGTTTTCTCATTTTACTATCAGGCACTTTCTCAAGGATTTGCAGTAGCAGTTTCTGGAGCTGAGACAACAGGTCCTTCATGGGGCTGCAGATGATCAGTGTGCCTGGTCTGACACCACCTGTCCGTGGGATCTAATGGATAGCTGCTGGAAAAAAACACAGCAACAGGCTGCCTCTTTGGTGTGTCTTAAAAAGGTTTTCACTACAAAGAAAGTGTCGTTTAATGACCACAGGTAGAAAGCTGATAAGGCCCAGGACACGATGAGTTGAGCTGTGTTGTAATGGGTATCTCCAATGCAGGAATTCCACTGAATGAGCTACTGCAAAGCTGCACGTTCCGGTGCAGTCCTATCCTGACATGGTAAACATCTAGCAGGCGGCGGTGAAAGTGTGCTCAATGGCATCCGCTACCTGAGCTGTGTCGTTCCCTGACAATGGCGGTGGCATTGCGGAGCCCTGTCACCGAGCAGACTGGTGCCTGGGAAGCACTGGCGCCGTGGTGCAGTGACAGTGCTTCAGGGAGCTCAGCGAAGGGCTCCACGTGGTGCTGTGTGAATGAATCAGTTTGTTTAATGGCCGCTTGAGTAACCCTAACGTGACACTCTTTTGTGCAGTGTTAATTATTATTATTATTGCTTTATTTTTGTCTTCTGAGCCAGTTTAAGTGGTATGGCTAACCTGAAAGAAGGCATACTCAGTTAACTGGATTTTGGAGGTGTAACAGCACTGCAGTGGGACCTGTATGCTGTAAGGACTGGGAGAAACCCCAGAGAAGTCAGGACGTGGAAATAGAAAGATAAAGCTGATGTACCCTGAAGCTACTGGGCATGTAGTAACAGTCCCCTGTAATCTGTCCTTGTCAAGACGCTGCTTGTCAGCATGCTGTTGAACCACCGGGTGCAAAGTGAATGTGATGAGGAAGTAGTGTTAGGGGAGTTCCTTAGGAGGAAAGACCTGTCTGTCCTCCTTGATTTCTAGCCATAGGTTTGCTTGTTAGTCATGAGGTGTAGTATCTTAACTCATTGAATGGTAAACACGCTACACGGATTTTTTTAATGCCAAAATCTTATACACCCATCTCAGCACGCAAGCCTTGCTAGTTGATTTTACCCGCTTAAACAAAGGTCATTTTTTTCACTTGTGCAGTCCAATTTGAGAGTTATAGAACATCATTTGTGTGCTCAAGTCTCTTAATGTTTGTCTTCAGAATTCACTGGGAAAACACTGTGTTAAATACTGAGACCAGAGCACTAAAGACCAGACCCTTCTACACTTTTTCCTTCTTGTTCTCAGCGTGGGCTGCGATGCCCCATTGCCTGTCACTCCCTGCCGTGAGCGACAAGAGCACCACTGAGGAACTGTAGTTCGTTCTGTCCCCAGCACACAGCTGTCATCCTGTCCTCTCCATTTCTCTAGCTTTTTCACTCAAAACTGAGACAGTTATTTATAAGAATTCAAAATACCAGGTCCATCCCTGTGAAGCTTGGTGATTCATTTTTGCAAGGGTTGCAGGTTGTCTGTGTGGGGCTTTTTGGTGAACACAAGTACAGTAAAATGCCTTTGGGGAAACTGTGATTCACTAATTTACTTCAGTGATGTGGATGTGATAAGTGGGTAGGAAACTTGTTACGTTTTGAAGGAGGAAGAGCTGAAGAAGCTGCTGTTGCTGCAGGCAGGCAGTTCTTCTGATTGCATGATTGCATGTGTGCTATTGGTAACACTGTTTCAAGACCTAATGAGATTGTTTTTATTAGCCCAAGCATGAACCCCTCACCATCTTCTGCGATCTCATGGGAGTGGAGTATGAAGAGATGGCCCACTGGCTTTGCCATAGGAAGCTTGCAACTGCCACTGAAACCTACATCAAGCCAATTTCTAAACTTCATGCCATCAATGCCAGAGATGCACTTGCCAAACATATCTATGCTAATCTCTTTAACTGGATTGTAGATCATGTGAACAAAGCCCTTCACGCTACTGTAAAACAGCATTCCTTCATTGGAGTGTTGGACATTTATGGGTGAGTCTTTTTGTCAGAGATATGTCACCTCTTACAAAATTATCTTACTGCAAAGCATCTTTGTCTTTATCATGTAGCGCTGCGTGGATTACGCAAAAAAAGCCCCAAACCCTCAGCAGCTGCTTATTCTAGCTGAAGGAAGTAGGTGTTTAGTTTTGACATGCTATCTGACATCTTTGTCTTGACTTTCAGGTTTGACATTTATAGTGAGATTTCAGATTTTTGCTGTTGGTAGTTTTTTTTTATGTATTGCATTGGGGAAAGTTACAAGGGAATCTCATGGTTCCTCCAAGATAGTACTTCTAGAGAGGACAAAGATAACTAACATGCTATCCATGAACATCAATCCCTCCTCTATGTTCCTCATCCCTGCCTAAAGAGGGACCATAACTGAACTGCCTGTGTACTGCAATTTGCCATTTCCCTGTGTGCTTTGTTGCTTGATTGTGGTTGTTTGTGCAATAATGCACAAATGGAATAATGCAATTAATTTGACTGGAGGGAGGGAATTTAAAATTATGGGGTCATTTCATCTGTTTCTTTTCACTGCACTAATAATCTTGAGTATCTGCATATTTTAGATTTGAGACATTCGAAATCAACAGCTTTGAACAGTTCTGTATCAACTATGCCAACGAAAAACTGCAGCAGCAGTTCAATATGGTAAGTAGGAAATGACTGGCATTTCCTCTTCCCTTTTCCCTCGCCCAAGTCTATTCTGCTAATTGGGTCCCCAGTGGTTACGATGAATTCCTTCAGTCTATTAACCAGCTGTCCTGGCCGTGGGCTTTGGGGGATGGGGAAAGATCGACTATCTCCTAGAAATAGATTTTATGACTAACTGCTGCTCTGGGACTATTTGAAATTCCGATCACAGTAACAATTATAAGACAGAAGCAGTGCTTGGCAATTAAGACCCCGAGATTGTCTGTCAATGAGAGCACCGTGTGGGAGAAGTTGGAGTTAGCCGTGTCTCCGTAACCTCTGGCGAGAGCCTGTGCACGGGCAGCAGAGAGCAGGGCTTTGCTGCTGGAAATCTGCCACCCGCGCTTCCTCTCCCGGCGTTATTTTTTGAGCATTTTCAGCCACATCCTCGAGTTGATGACTGACGTGTGGCAAGAGGCGCCTCCTCCAGAGAGATCACGATTCTCTCTCTCTCTCTCTCTCCTCAGCCCTAGTGACGTTTGTAATTATATATCTTACCTGCATAATGATGAGGCGAGTTATTTATGCCAGGCCTGTTGCTAGGCTGTGCTGCGGTACGGGAGTAGCCGTGAGCTCTCTTCAGGAGCCTGTCTCCGTGCAGGGTCTGCTCGCAGGACCGAATCTCCCCACACCATTGTTCATCCCGGTGGCAGGGACCGGTGTCGGGAAGTCGGGGGGCGCTGGACCGGTGATGGCTGGGCTTTCCAGCCCCGGTGTGCCCTCTCTGTGCCAGTAGTGCCATGGCTGGCTTCAGCCCCGTAAGCGGGTTGTTGGAACTGCCGAGCACAAGGTATCTTGGAGTTTTCTCAGCTCTACAGCAAAATTCTAGTCACTGTAAGAATTGCGAGTGTTCGCTTTTTTAGTAGAGATCACCGTCCCCATGTTCCCTTCCTTCTCGCGCTGTTGCTGTAAGCACTTCTCTCACGAAGGACGGGGCTTTTTGTCGATGCCCTGCTGAGCTACCAAACCCAGCTCCGGTGGACACAGACCCATTGGGCTGCCATGCAGGTACATGGGGTGGATGTTCTTTTAAATTGAAGGCCCGTGTCTGTGGCAGCAGCCAGCAAGCCTTCGCCTGCCACCGGGGGTGGCCTGAGCCTGGCCGAGGGCCAGCCGCTGGGGGACAGCTCGGCCCCAGCTCCCATCTCCACAGCCCCCCGAGCCTCCCCGGCTGGCCTGCCTGCCTGGGCACCCACAGCCACTGAGAAAAACGAGGTCTGAATTGCAGAATCACAGAGTGGTAGGGGTTGGAAGGGACGTCTGGAGATCATCTAGTCCAACCCCCTGCCAAAGCAGGGTCACCCAGAGCAGGGTGGACAGGAACGTGTCCAGGCGGGTTTGAAATATCTCCAGAGAAGGACACTCCACAACCTCTCTGGGCAGCCTGTTCCAGTGCTCTGCCACCCTCAAAATAAAGAGGTTTTTCCTCATGTTGAGATGGCATTTCCCGTGCTCCAGTTTGTGCCCATTGCCCCTTGTCCTGTCACCTGGCACCACTGAAAATAGTCTGGCCCCATCCTCTTGACACCTGCCCTTCAGATATTTAAAAGCATTGATGAGATTCCCTCTCAATCTTTTCCACACTAACAGACCCAGGTCTCTCAGCCTTTCCTCATGAGAGGTGCTCCAGTCCCCTGATCATCTTTATAGCCCTCCGCTGGACTCTCCAGGAGTTCTCCAGTCTCTCTTGAACTGGGGAGCCCAGGACTGGACACAGTACTGCAGGTGTGGAAGACATCTGAAGTACATGTCTGAAGACATTTTTCACTACATAATTGCTAATTCTGTTACGGTGGAGAAATGTTTTCTTTCAGGACATAGGTTGGATAATAATGGTTGCCAGTAAAATGCTACCATTGGCTTTCCTGTCAGGAATTAACTCGGCGTGTAACGCAGCAGTTAAGCATCAGGGTGGGAATGGCTCCCCCGGGGTCTCTTAAGGAGCGCTGCTTTGGGAAGGATGGCTTTAAGCTAATGAAATAAAAAGGGATAAACCGCTTTGTCAGGGCAGCGTTCTGCTGCCTGGCAGATGCATGGCAGAGAGCTGCGAGGCGTTCGTGGGCTTGTGCATGGAGCTCGGGGGAAGCTGTGACCAGCTCAGGGGTTTGTGGTGGCCCACCAACCCTTGCTGCTTGTTAGGATATGCTCCAGGTTCAGTTCTGCCTGCCAGTGCCGTTAGTGTGCATTAAAATTTAAATGGGAGATAAAATGTCATTTAAAATAACTGGAGTCAGCAGTCTTTTTGTTTTTAAAGAGTGCTTGTGCTATTAAGACCACGGTTTGCCTGTTTAATATCGCACTATCTTTTTTCCCTGAAGTTTTAATTCATCTCCTATGCACATTTCATTAAAGCAGTGCAGGTTTTTTGTGATAATATTTTTGAATAAATATGCAACTGTATTGTTATTGATCTTTGTACCAGATAAATCTTCCACAAAACTTTGCTTCAAAGATTTCTGGTGCTAATACTCCTAGAGTTGTTTTTGCTGAAGAGTATATTTTAATGCAATGCGTCATCTTAGAAAAAAATCAGCAGCCATGTAAGAGAAAATGGGGCTCTGTTCTTTTACAAGGAAACCCAAAAGTATTTATAGTGAAATTTTACTTGAAATAGAGCAGTATTTGTAATTTAATAATCATAAACACATGGCAGATCCCACTTTATAAGTTGCTGTTCCTGCACTTGAGGCTTTTTCTGGGTTTTGTGTTGGTCTTTTTATAAGAGAAAAGAGCTTATAGTAATTGTGGGACAATATAGTAAATAGATAGGAAAATAACAGAGCTTATTTACAGGAAATATGAATGAGCGCTGTAATTTAGTCTGTTGTTTTTAGGCTAGGAAAAAAGGTTAATTTATTTTTCATACAGTCACTTGTTAAAGGGTTTGTTCAGTTGAACTAGTGTGTTGCTTGACAGCTTGGATTAATGTGCCAAGAGGAACTCAAGTGAGAGTTCCGTGTATTTATTCTGCATTTCATTTCACAGAAAACTGTTTTCTTTTTGCCCTGTAGCATGTCTTTAAGCTGGAACAAGAAGAATATATGAAGGAACAAATACCATGGACCTTGATTGATTTCTACGACAATCAGCCATGCATCAACCTCATAGAGGCCAAAATGGGAATTCTGGATCTGTTGGATGAGGAGTGCAAGGTGTGTGTTCAAGGGCTTTCGTAGAGAAAGAGGTCATCAGCCATCCTGCTTCTGGGGCCTCACAGAGAAAAGTCACCTGAGTACAGCCATCATTTTGACACTGCTGTTGAAAGAACATACAAACAGAATTGGCGATTACAAAAGGAGAAAAAATGGTTTTAGTCATGCTCTTTTTTTCCCTCCTTTCCATCATGTGTCTGTACCTGTTTCTGGGTCTCTGATCAACCTTTGTTTTGACTCTGGCAACTTTCTCTTTCCCAAGTGTAACAAGTGCAGTCTTTGGTCCTGCCAGATTCTCCAAATTGCCTCTCGCTTGGTGTCTCACCTTTTGTCTTTTATCTTAATTTAATTTATGCCAAGCCATGTACAGGGGATGACACGTGGTGTATACTTCAGTGGAAAACCAGCTTGGGGTTCTTGTGTAGCACAAAGCATCACAAGCAATCTCTAGTGGTGGTGGATGAGTTCTGACCCACTGAGATGCTGCTCGGTCAGATAGGGTACCTTTTGGATCGCTGCCTGCAGGTGTGTGACACGGGAAGTGTTATTAGCATGGTGTGTGTCACATAGCAGCTGTACCTGCTGCTGGCCGGTGCCCAGTCTGGAGCACTAGAAAGGCAGCAGCACAGCTGGTTACTGGCTTCCTTGCTTATGGCAGTGCTGGAAATCTGAGGAGTTGGAGTTTGAAAGCAAACCACAAAGTGTTGTCCCCATCGTCTTAGTTTCTTTTGTTACTGAAAAGTTCTCAGGACATTTTAAACAGCTGTGTGTTCTCTTCCGTAGATGCCAAAAGGGTCGGATGACACTTGGGCCCAAAAACTATACAATACTCATTTGAATAAATGTGCCCTCTTTGAAAAACCACGTTTGTCAAATAAGGCATTTATCATCAAGCACTTTGCTGACAAGGTAAGGACTTTTCTGCCGGTACCTCTTCCCGTGGCTGGTGTTGCTGAGGGTGTGTGTGGGAGGGGGCACTGGGGTGGGCGGCTGTTGCAGGCAGCGACCGGGCAGCCACATCCCTGGCTCTGCTCGGCTTCTTGCAAACTGTGTGTCTGCCTGTGGGGCCAGCCAGGAGGAGAAAGTGGACCTGGCAGCTGTGCAGAGCCAGGAACACAAACAAGAGCTCCTGACTCCTGCCACATGCTGTAACCACTAACCATCCTTTTTCAAAACATGACGACTTCTAGTGTCTTTTTGCAAGTCACAGTATAATTGTATCCGTTCCAGTTATGCTATAGAAATACACAACATAGAAAATCATATATCTCACTGTAGTTTTAGCTAAACAGCAACAATGGAATGATGTAGGTTTTGCTGCCATCTTAATGTGCCAAGAGGAAAGAGGGTAGCACACCTTTCTTCTCTGTGCTGGGGCAGTGAGTGCTGCTCCCATCCTCATCTCTGCTGGTCACTGAATGGCTGTCTCTGGGAAGCTGGACGAAGGGTATCTCAGTGGAGCATTCTTCAGCTCCCACGATGCATCATCACACTGCCAACTCCTCAGCTTAAAAATAAATAAATTTTAAAATAATTTAAGGTATTTGTCCTGTTAAATATTGTCAGAATATTGTCAGCTTTGTCGAAAAAAGTTTGGAGAAGCTCTGTGATTCTGTAGGTCTGTACGTGCTGACATTTATTTGCCTCCACTTGATTTCTCCCAGAATCTTGAATTTATGTGTAGAAGAGGGGTCCTGTTCTTGTTGCGTCTAGTGCTACCTTAATGAAAGCAGCAAGACTGTTTAGATTCAGGAGTTCTGTTTTATTTTGTGGATGAGAGATCAAGAAAGATTTAATTAATATTTCATATACTGCTCATTAGGCTCGACTTCAATATTTGAAAACAAGGCTTTCCTATGCCTAGTCTGAGTGGTGAGGGCCAAGGAAAGCAAAAAGTAGCTCCAAGCAGGTATTGGCAAAGCTCTAAGCTCTGATGTGCTAAGCATTTTATGTTTTCCTGTGTGCTTACGTGGATGCATACAGACATCTTGAAGGCAAAAATAAAGCTATATTAGTAACCTCTGTGCCTTGACGTTATCTTCTGTGGGAGAAGGCAGAGATTCTGCTGCCCTCTCGTGGCATTGTCTCCTGCAGTACGAACATTAGTGGTACCTGAGGGATGATCAGAGTGGGCTTTCAGCTGTGGGTACCTTGGGGACATCCTCTGCCTTCTTCCCCCCCCCAGGAATTTTTTGAAATGTTTTGCAGCTTGGGGTATGGTGTTGTGTAAGCACCAATAAATGGCTGTATTGAAAGAGGCGCTGCTGATGGCTTTCAGTCTGTCTGCTCCAGAAGAATAAAATAACTGTAAGGGTCTCCTCTTGTATTTTATACTCTGCACTTCTGCTGATACAAGGTTGAAGAGTTAGCGTGAGACACTTCATGAGAGTTAGCATACTTACGTTACTTAGTATAAAATTCTAAGATGTAGACTTTTGATAGCAGTTTCAGGGTTTTGTTCAGCCTTGAATTAGGGCAGTGAAATAAATACTAGGTTCTTTGGTCCAGGATACTCCATGGCCCTGTGATAGAGGATTTTTATGTATTGTCACAACGTTCAGACTCTTTATTGCTTCTGGTCAGAATAGTCTTTCTGAGTACAAATGAAGCATTTTCATAATAAGCTGCAGGCAGATCTACTTACTGCCTCTCAGCTAAAGAGATGAGATACTTTGTTCTTAGTTGCATCTGGATTTCACACAGTTTTGCAGCCCTGATCACTTCAGTGAAGGAGATGCTCAATACACATTTTGATTCTTCACCTTTACGGTAACCATTCAATCATGCTGTCTTACCACAGGCATCTCTCAGCAGTGAAATATATCTGGTATAATGCAATAACAGTATTCATCTCTATATGTTTTAATGTTTTACGTTTTACTGGAAAGCACTCTCTTTGAGGAAAATCTATATTTAACCAAGATGCACTTGGGAGCTGATATTTTCAACATCCACAAGAATTTTCTGTTTTAAATGTGAATGTTACAGCTGGTGAATTCTATGCAAAATATTCTTATTAAATACTTCTTTGTAAAATGATGGTTTTCAGGTGGAATATCAATGTGAAGGCTTTTTGGAAAAGAATAAAGACACGGTTTATGAAGAACAAATTAAGGTCCTAAAATCAAGTAAGGTTAGTATAAGGATTTTTTTTTTCTTCTTTTGCAGTTATGAATCCTTGAATTAAGGATCATATGAAATTTCTTACAAACCTGGGAAATATTTCTCCCTTAGTATTAGATCAACTGAAATTGAACATAGTTTGTGTTTTACTTGGCTATCTGTATGAATTTAGAAAGTCCTGTAGCCCTGTTTTACTCCATGTAACATCAGTCTATATTTAGCCACTGTTTTCACTGTTTGGGGTGGGGGTTTTTTTTAGTTGTGCTTTTTTTTTTACTTTGCACAAGAGTTTGCTGTATTTTCTTTAAAGGCATCAAGGACTTCTAATATACTATAGTAGTATAAGAAGGCTTAACAGTTAAGCCCTTAATTTTGTCATCTGAAAGCAAAAGCTTCTTGTTTATGGCCTGACAATTGAGCAGAAAATTTCTGGAGGAGAGACAAGTTCTGTTCCAGAAGCAAAATGAGAGAGGAATGAAATGTATAGACCCTAAGGACACAAAACAGAATTTATGAAGTCTTGCCTCCTCGATAACTATGAAATAAAGATAACATCTGAACTGAAAAGTACTGCATGAAGGAATAGTACAGAACAGGCCTTCAGTGGCATCGTCTGCTTGCTTTAGTGGCAAAAGTGCTAGTTGTGCTCTTCTGAAATGTAAAGGCAATTAATTTGACATCGCACTGTGATGGCTGTTGGGAATTTGCTAGCTCTAATGGCCCAGGAAGCTGGGTATCAAGGACAGGCTATTTAAAATGATACTATTCTTTCAGGAAAACCAACATTTTTCTCTTCTGTTTCTATTCTGAGCAGATATATGAAGCTAAATGATTAAAACATGTAGTATAATGAAAAACCAGAGCAGACTCACTACTGAGAGAAGTGCTGAAGAGGTTTGAGTGAAGTCAGTCGCTCTGTGTGTGGAACGCAGGTGGCATCCTTGGGGAGCTGGCAGGGACAGGGTGGCAGTGCACTGCACAGGGAGGAGGTGCAGGAGTGCTCCAAAGGATGTAGTCCATTGAGTACAGGACGATGGGGACATAGTTGCCACAAGAGCATGACGACAGCTCGGGCATGCTCAGTACATTGAGTTGATTCAGTCTAAACACTAAGAATCAATGCAGTTTTCCCCAGTAGAAAATTTTATCAAAACCGGTGTTTAAAAAAAAAAAACAAAACAAAACTTCAACTGTGAAGAAAATAGATTTTTCAAAAGAAGAGTGTTTCATTTTTATTTTTCAGCAGGCCCTCTTTATTAGTAATTGTAGTGGGATTGCATTTCTGATTATTTTTTTTTGTTGTCGGTTTTCTGGGTTTGCTGTGCACATTCAACAGAAGGTAATTCTAAATTGAATGCGTCATCTGTCATCCTGCCCATTCCCACTCTCACATACAGCTCGAATGCTTCTTTGCTCTCCAAAGTGCATGACACACACTGCTCATGGCAGGCACTAGTGTTTAGTTATTTATTTTAGCCTTCTCTATAAATCCACCCACAGGACCTCTTTGAACTAGTTCAGTTTCTATGCATGTGTCATGAAAGCAATACAGCAGTCCTCAGCTTTTATGCTTGCTACTGGCATGTTGTTGAAATCTGTTGTGGCTCTGTATTGAAAGAAATGATCTGTAAGATTGTTAGCAGCATGTCTGTTAGGTCGTCTGAAAAAATTACAGGGAAAGAATGCTTGCTTGCTTGCTTTCTACCACGTGAATTATCTGCCCTTTGATCAGTGTTTTCCCTCTCTTTGAACACTCCCTGGTTCTGCGAAACCAAAAAAATTGATAAGATACTAAAACCCAAAACCAAACAAAAACATGAATGTCCCCACAGTGTGGATCATCTCAGCAATGCTCTCCTGTTGTTGACCTCTGCTGCAGAAGGCCATACATTACTCCTTTCTTCTGCATGCGGTAACTGAGGCAGCGTCGATGGAAATGACACCTTTGAAATGCACTTGCTCATTTTTACAGGCAGATTTTCCCAGGGTTGGAAAAATGGAATGAGACTTATGTACTTATAGCTTAGGAGAGCTCATCCATCTGCAATCCAGGCACTGGGGACCCCCTTCCCAGCCCCACCCCTGGTGTGTGAGAGCATCAGGAGTTTTGGACAAAGCATATTGCATTCAAATAAATTTCTGTGTGGGATGAAAAGAGTTGGCTCTGTAGCTCAGATGCCTGTGCATACTGACTCACTCCACCTGACCCCAGGCAGCTGAATGAGGTGGTGGTGGCCCATCCTGAACTCTTTGTTGAGTCAGTGGAAGGAGACAGGCTAAATCACCCTCTGGAAATGTCATTGTTCCACCAGCTAATCTAAGGTGATTGTGCTTCTAATCTGGCAGACTCAGGTGAGATAAAGCTAAGCTGTGATACTCCTTTTTTAGTTCAGGAATTTAGGATACCTCCGAAGCATTCATAGTTGTTATATTATGCTAGAGGGCTGTGCTGGATGCTACTGAGGAACGTTTGATGCCTTCTGCTAGCCCATCTGGCACAACCACAGAGCACAAGTACCATTTTGTTGCGCAGCATGTTTCATTGGATATCATGCATGCTCACCAAGTTTTATAAGGCAAAACCATTTTTTTTATTTTTTTAGGTTGTACTTAGCCCAAGCACTTTCTAGTACTGAAAATTGAATGTTCCTATCTCTTGGGATAAAATGCACAGATGCTAGATAAAAGATTATTCATTGACAGGTAGAGAAGTTCAGATTTTCTTACTCCTATAATGCTTCTGAAGTGCTATAGTTGTCAGTAGGAAGACCTGGTGGTGTTATTTTTAGTTATAAGTTACTTCAAAGCAGCTATTCTATATGGATGTATTTTATAGCCATTAGGGAAAGGGAACCAGAAACGCTGAGTGATATTTGGAAAGATGTTTCAGGTTTTTCCCCCACTCCCACTGGCCTGAGAGTAGATCTTCAGTCAGCTAAATTTGGCTAATGGAATTTTTTAGTTGAGGGTTCCCCCTTTAAGTTGATTATTTCAATTTAGAGTTGGTAAAGCAGGAATATTCTTTATTGCCTGCTGGGTTATTCAGTGTCCTAGATATTTCTCAACCACAGCGCAGTCTGATGCACCACTGGAATATGAGAGGACCCTGTTGTTTCCTTCTTAGATCAAAGCAGCCATATATAATTTCAATTGGTATTTATGAAACTGCTGTCAGTATCTAACAGTTTCACATGGAAGCTATTGCTGGCTCTATGAAAAAAAAACTCAAATCAGAATTTTATCTTCAGAAGGAGACTCACTGATCAAACCTACAAATTTTTTAGTATTAAATCATGGCCCACTCACTATACTACTAGCTTGAATGCTTTTTTGCATTTGTCCCCATGTGGAGTTAAAAAAAAATCCCATGCTTATTAAAACTGAGCCTGGATTCTAACTATCTTAAACACAAATGGGTGCAATCACTTGCTGGATTCTCACCCTCTCTATTTTTCTGCTGTTATACTAGTTTAAGCTGCTGCCAGAGTTATTCCAGGATGAGGAGAAGGTCCTCAGTCCCACGTCAGCAACCCCTTCGGGGCGCGTGCCTTTGTCTCGAACAGCTGTAAAACCAGCCAAGGCCAGGCCAGGTCAAGCCAGCAAGGAGCATAAGAAAACTGTGGGACATCAGGTGAGTTTGAAGATTCAGCTCTATTAAATAATCTGTACCTCCCTCTGTCTCATAAGTCTCAGGGTGTTGCTGGTGCTTCTTGGGATCCCTTGTGATTTTGAGACAGGTGCAGCTGATTATGACTTACAGTTTGGAGCAAATATGCCCTAATTACTAATATATTTTGGACCACAGTTTCAGGGAGCTCAGTTCTTATTGTGGTGCCAAAACCAAAACTCACGTTTTTCGAAACAGATTTAACGTGCTGGATGCTGAGAAACTTTGAAAATCTTACACTGGGTCGTTTTGATTGTATGCCACATTATCTGACTCAAATCAAAAGTGGGGTTTCAGTCCCTAGAAAACTTTGTGCTACTTATCAATGGGCTAAACATAAAATATCCATGTGTATATGCCAGAATTAAATTAAAAGTATGCTGATTAGTGTGGCTGGAGAACTCACTTCTTTGTTACTTTCCACTCAGTAGTTTTAACAGATGTTTTCTCAAGATGGTTTGTCCCCAGTCAGTGCTTTATATATGATAGATTTTCCCTCAGACTATACAGAGGAGCCAAGGGGAACTTTTTTGAGTTTAATATTCGATTTTTATCTACTTGCCAGCCTGTACCACTTTGCTAGTGAGTAGTGGTGTTCATCTTTTGCCTGGGGCTTCCAGGAGGTCTGTGTGGATAACTCTTTTTATGTTACTGTAGTACAGCCTGGAATATAAATGAGCTGTCAGGGAGCGTAAGTTCTTTGTATCAGGGTCCCCTACCAATTCTTCAAGATGAACCAGCCACATCTCTCGGGTGCTCAGAGGTCTGATAAAATCACCAAAAATACCTGGGCTTTGTCCACTGCCTTGGGTGGTTGTCGATCCCCTAACAAAGATGTTAGCACAGTGTCTGTGCAGTGTCATGAGTTACTCCCACTATTAAGTGAGGAATCAGGGAATTCAGAAAATGTTTAATGTGGATATTCATAATTTCTCTATAACCTTCCCCAAGCAAGCTATGTCAAGCCATGGGTGGGAATAGCAATGGTTATTCATGCTACTGTACCTAATGCCAATCAGGTGTTCATGGTACCAACTGTAAAATCCAATCTTCTGCAGTTCATGCAAGAGAACCCCTGCCCACTTACCTTTTTAATTTGAACTTCATTTCTGATTTTGCAAACAGACAGTATCCTGAGGCTGATAGAGGCCTAATAGTTCTGTTGTCAGAATTAAACTAGGAGTTGAAGTGTTAGGGGTACTCTCTTACTACTGCTATCAGTCAACCATGTATATTATTTTATGAATTTTAAAGAAAGCTAATACAAAAGTGACTTTTATCATATTCTGTGTAGAAATAGAACCATGACTTAACAGAAAGAGGGAAATCCATACCAATGTGTTTAAAACATCTAAGACATGTTTTCATAGTTTTCTTTATCTACTAGGGTATTCTGTGGTTAGAAGGATATACTGCAGTGCATTAGGTATTTGTGGTCCTAATACTTCTTTAAGTAAAGCTCCTAAAATTCTCAGATATAGGACTTTCAAAGTTCTTTTCAGTAGGTCTGACACTGGATCAGTGGAGCTGAAGAGGTTGGTACTTTTTTTTTTTACTACTTCATTGATTTAAAATTTGATTTTTTTAAAATTAAATGGCTATTTAGTAATATGCCATGAGGTTTAGTCATGAAGAGATGGATCAGACAAAGATTAGGGTTATTTTCAGTCAAAAGCTGAAAATAACTTAGTCTATCGCATGTTTTTGTAATTTATCACATGCTGATTTGGGAGCTTTACTTCTGTAAAGCCTAACATTTACAAGTCGCACTGTAACATAATTCACCCAAAGATGGTATCTGAAACTCAAATCTATTGCCATAATAAAAACGAGGTGGTGTTAATTACCAAAAGCATTATTGCAAATAAACAGATATCCTTTGGTCTGCTTCCTGAGGTTATCTCAAACATGACTGAGCTTACTGAGGCTATTCCCTGATATTTTTCCCTTTTTCTTTTTCAAAAAGTTTCGAAACTCTCTTCATCTGCTGATGGAAACCCTGAATGCTACAACCCCACACTACGTGCGCTGTATTAAGCCTAACGACTTCAAGTTTCCGTTCACGTAAGCTGGTTCATGTATGGTCCGTGCAGCCTCTGCGTGGGAGGGAATTGCCCGAGGCCTCGGAGGATCGAGGTTCTGCTAAACCTTGCTCACTGAGGAGTGAACTGTGTTATGGACGCATTGTGCATGTGTACCTGTACTTACAGCAGGAGATGTTTTGGGATGAACAGAGGGCAAAATACTTCTTGATGATTTGTTTGTTTGTTTGTTTATGGTGCTATATGAGAAAAAATACCAGCATTTTTGTTGCTAGCTGTGTCAAGTGCGGCTGGCAATTTGCAATCCTTGAGTTCATCTGACATTTGCTGGAATTTGCTTTTGCAGATGCCAGCATCTTATTCCTTTATTTTTTTTCATTTATGAATTTGCTTAGAGCTTTTCTCAAAAGCCTGCTGAAAATCCAGGCACACAAAGACTGCCCTGGCTCTTGGGCAGGCCAGGAGAGCAGCTCACAGCAGCCGACGGGCTCGGGCAATTCCCTGGTCAGGCTGTCTATGTTATCACTGAGTTGCAGAAGCACTACCTGGACTTGTTAACCACCCATCACATCCTACCTCTGCTCCCCCTCCCTGCTATTCCTGTCCTGTGTGTGCACAGGGCCAGAGGTCCCATGTAATGCAAAACTAGCCCCACACCCACAGGGTCTTTTTATTCCTCTGCAGATTTGATGAAAAACGGGCAGTGCAGCAGCTGAGAGCTTGTGGCGTCCTGGAGACCATCCGAATCAGTGCAGCTGGCTTCCCTTCCAGGTGCGTTTGCCACTTTTTTAGATTGCTTTCAGCTGCAGTTCTTCTTTTTAAGAGAATTATTAATTGTTTGGACTGACACTGTCTCTGTTTTTGGGGCAGGTGGACGTACCAAGAGTTCTTCAGCCGTTACCGTGTTCTGATGAAGCAGAGAGATGTCCTTAGTGACCGAAAGCAGACATGTAAAAATGTCCTGGAAAAGCTAATTCTGGTACTATCCTTAGTGCTAACAGTGTTTGGAATCCGAAGGAATAAAGATAGTGTCCCTTCCTCCCTCATAGCCAGACTATTTCAGTACTTCTACAAAGTACCAAACCACCAATATTAGCAGTGGAACTGTAGAATTTCCCAGTGTATCAGAGGAAAGGGCGACAGGGATTTTCAGTGTGGGTGGGTTGAGAGTGAGCCTTACGTTGCTTAACAGCAAGATGTATTAACCACACCTTAAGTAAGGTATGGTTATCTGAAGGCCTTCTGATATGGAGGTGTTTCTGTATGTTTGTCTTTCACACTGCTCCTCTCAGCTCCTGTGCTGAAGTCAACCTTTTCTACTCCTTTTGTCCTCGTGACCATGTCTCCCTGCTCAGTGCTGTGGCTGCCCTCAAGCCTCAGCAGCCTCTTGCTTTGCTCCCTCTCTCCAGTTGCAGCCCCACCTTCCCACCTTCCCAGGCTATGCCATCCACACCCCTGGTGTTGCACCTGAACCGATGGGTTTCTTGGGATTTCTTAAGGACTGATGAACAGTGGCGGGCAGGCAGGCTCCAAAGAGCCAGTTCTCAGCAGAAAGTGGTTAATTGAGACTTACTCAGAAGAGTCAAAGTCTACTGAAGATACAAAAGCAAGAAAGCGTACCTTGCTGAAGTGCAATGCCAATGTTATGTTTATGGAAACAAAAAAATAAGTACTGTGCAGGCAGCTTGGGGCTTGGCTTCTTAAATTCTCTGTCATTGGGTGGACTTAACTAAAATCTTTTGGTTTATATGCATGTGTCCGTATTTATAGCGTTAGTGTGTAGTGTTAAATGTATCCTAAGCTGTAGCTCTTTGACTGCTGTTCCTTTTAACTTAACATCAAAGAATCACCAAAATTAATTATTTTCAATGTACCTTTGTATATTCGCAGTTTTTCCCTCCAATGAGTACGACAGCCTGTAGAGACAGAATATTATTCTCTTTCTGGTTTAGTTCTGAAATTTCAGCTGTGTTTGAGCTGCAGCAAGATGCTTTGTTCTGGCTTAGTCCCATTGGCAGTAAGCGATGTGTACATGTTTGAAGCCCCAGCTGTTTTGCTTGTGCTGTGTAATATGGTTGAAGATGGATCACTCAGAGGGATCATTTACAATTTAAGTAGGGAATTGTACACGTGCATTACCTGTATTGCTTTCATCCTCTGGGCCCCTTTGTCACCTCCTGTAGCCTTCCATGTCTCTTACAATCTTTGTGGCATTCTTGTCTAAGCAAAAATCATGTTACTCTCTTAGGCCATGCTTGTGGCCTTAGTGTATTAATTTGTTAGCAGGATCATACAAAGGAAATACTCTTATCCCCTACTTAATTTAAGTCTAGGCTTACTTGAAATATTACACAGATAATTTTACCTCTTTGCTAACTGTACTTTCATTTAGCCCTTCATACCTTTTTTTAATCCACTAACATTTAAGGCTGTAACTGATCCTCTTTTTACCTCTGAAAATAGGACAAGGATAAGTACCAGTTTGGTAAGACAAAAATATTTTTCCGGGCTGGTCAAGTAGCCTATCTGGAAAAAATAAGGGCAGATAAGTTGAGAGCTGCCTGTATCCGCATCCAAAAGACAATCCGAGGCTGGCTGATGCGAAAGAAGTACGTGCGTATGAGGAAGGCTGCCATCACCATTCAGAGATATGTCAGAGGGTACCAAGCACGATGGTAAGCAATGCTCGTGGGAAAACCCACACTAGCCTCAATTCAGATCCCTTTAAGTAGGACATTTAAATGTGATACATTTGTTCTCTCCTTCCTATACTGGCTGAGAGGAAACGATTTTCCAGGGAAATGAAGGAAATTGAATATAATGAGTGTGTCTGTCCTGTCTGTTTTTAACCTTCCTGGGAGGACAGTAGCACCCTGGCTGTATGATGCTTAGAACAGTATGTCATTAGTGGGAGCAGGGTACAAGTTGTACTAGGAGATATGTTGCAGGTGAGGTAAAGCAGGACTCTTGGGTGAGTCCTTATTGCCCGGTTTCCATGTGCCCTTCCAGCTGGGTCTGTCTGTCCTGCTGGAGAGCCCATTCCTCATTCAGGGTGCAGCTGTGAAGGGAGATACATCAGAGTAATTTGTTTGGATTGAATTCTGCAGGATGGCCATGGATGGGCCAGAGAAAAGGGTAGGAGTACAGGTGGTATCATTCAAAGACAAGCTGGTTTTGAAGACTGTAAGAATCAACCTTCAGAAAGAGGCTTATGTCAAGATGCTTTGTTATTGTCTTGCTGAGAGGGCCTAGAACAAGCAAACATTTTCTACAGGTTGGGGTTAGGAGAGGAGATCTGGAAGGTGGTATAGTGGAAATAGCTTTAAAGCTGGAGAAAAGGTGATGAGAAATTAAGCTAAGTTCATCTTGTCGGTTCTCTAGCACCGTTCTCAGAGGAAGTGAAAACATTTCCCCATAAAACCTTGCAAGATTTCTGTTAATTTGTCATTCTGTTGTACTGTCATATGGTAGACTAGCACGTAAATATGCTGTATCACTGACTCACTAGAAAGAAAGTGAAGTAGAAAATATAGCTCTTGAGAAAGAGGGTAAAGTTATAGGATGTAAAAAATACAGTATTCAAACACTGGAAAATAATTACAGGTATTATTTGTAATTTTTTTCTTGCTTAGCTATGCCAAGTTTCTGCGGAGAACACGTGCTGCCATCACTATTCAGAAGTTCCAGCGCATGTATGTGGTCCGCAAAAGATACCAATGCATGCGAGATGCTACTATTGCTCTTCAGGCTCTCTTAAGAGGTTACATGGCCAGGAACAAGTACCAAATGGTAAGAAATCATAAGGTTTTACTTCTTCACTCTAGCTTTATTTCCACATACTTTCAGAACAGAGCTGCTCTGTGGTGTCCCCTTTGGAATCTGAAATGTCACAGGTTGGATTGAGGGACAGCACCTGGAAATTAGAAAGATCTGATACTTCCATCAATTAACTTCTTATTTTAGAGATATTCACATTGTCATCTAATATGGATGCACCAAGACCTTCATTGCAGTCAGTGGAGAATCTAACAGGGATTTACAGCATTTCTCTTGAGAGAACTTTTTCATTTGTTGTATAGAATGTTGAGGCACACAAAATAAATATTGAAAATGGCCTTGTGTGAATGTGCCTCCATGAGTTCAGTTATACATGTGTGATGCACTACCATTCCTATTCCATCCCTAATTTCAGTGCCCCATCCAACCTGACCTTGAATGTTTCCAGGGATGGGGCATCTACCACCTCGCTGGGCAACCTGGGCCAGTGTCTCACCACCCTCACTGTAAAAATATGTCTTCCTTCTCTCTAGTCTAAATCTACCCTCTTTTAGTTTAAAGCCATTACCCCTTGTCTTATCACAACAGGCTCTGCTAAAAAGTTTGTCCCCATCTTTTCTGTAGGCCCCCTTTAAGTACTAGGAGGCTGCTATAAGGTCTCCCCAGAGCCTTCTCTTCTCCAGGCTGAACAACCCCAACTCTATCAGCCTGTCCTTGTAGCTGAGATGCTTCAGGGATCTGATAATTTTTGTGGCCCTCCTCTGGACCTGCTCCAACAGGTCCATGTCCTTCTAATGTTGGGAGCTCTAGAGCTGAATGCAGCACTGCAGGGGGGTCTCGCCAGAGTGGAGTAGAGGGGCAGAATCACCTTCCTCGACCTGCTGGCCACGCTGTACTTGATGCAGCCCAGGATATGGTTGGGTTTCTGGGCTGTGAGCGCACATTGCTGGCTCATGTCCATCTTGTCATCCACCAGTACCCCCAGGTCCTTCCCCTCAGGGCTGTTCTCAATCCCTTCATCCCCCAGCCTGTATTGACACCGGGGGTTGCCCCAACCCAGATGCAGGACCCCGCACTTGGCCTTGTTGAACCTCATGAGGTTCACATGGGCCCATTTCTCAAGCCCGTCCAGATCCCTCTGTTGTTGAGAACTTCAGCCTTCTCTTCATCCGTTGTTACCAGTTTGCCAATCTTGCCCATTAGAGGGAGTACGCTTTATTTGACCTTCCTTTTCTGGCTGACATACCCGTAGAAGCCCTTCTTACTATTCTATGTGTCCCTTGCCAAGTTCAGCTCCAGCCATGCCTTGACCTTCTTGACCCTATCCTTACACAACTGGGCAGCTATCCCTGTGTATTTCACAGTTAGCTGAAAGAGTTCTGTTTTAATCCCAAGCAGGTAAATATTGAAGGCATATAACCAAAAGCCAACTAGTGCTTATGTTCCACATGTTTCTCTTTTGTATTTGAAGAGTCTGTATATTTTTCTTATATATTAAAGTTGCCTGCACAGTCACATGTGAAAGTGTCTAAATTAGAGCATTCTAACATATACTAACCAGAAAGTTTGAAAACAAGTAATCCCTGATAAGAATTTATAAGTAGGAAGATCCCCATGCTTGACTCAGCTGTTTTTTTGTAAAGGTATCTACTTGCCTTTTTGTGGAATTCTGAGTGTTTTCATTATTACGAACCATATTTTATGTTGGGAGATCACTGTTTTTAACAGTGATCTGACAGATGCGATGGAGGGAGATGTGGGTGACAGCAATATGCGGACCATACTTAGGAAAATGGAAGATGATTCTGTATGCCTGACGTTAGTCGTGTGAGTGATACACACCTGTAGCACAGCGTTTTATAAACCTGTTACATTCCTTCTTAATGGAGATGGCAGATTTCTGGAGGGGTCCTCATGAGGGGTGGATGAACTTGCCTGTTGGGAATATCCCCTCAAGCAGTGAATTTTTCACCGCAGTAAAGCATGAAGTTCTGACAAGCGCGCTGGCGGTGTGCTGTGTATACGGTGTCCTCCTAAGGTGGAGTTTTATTAAAGCTGAGGTGCAGGGATGGGCGGAGAGAGAAGCACAGGCTCCGACTGCCACGGGAAGGTAAACACGGCTGTTCTGCAGTTCATGGTGATTGCAAATGAGTGAAACCAAAAGGTTGCCCTATGACAGCACACTTGGGCTGAGCCGTGACTCTGTAGGTAATATATGGTACACGTGTTGTTCGCTAGGATTGTGAAAGGTCCCTGTTGTTGTTGTTAGAAGAGAGGGCATGTGTTGCAGTCACGTGACTAACCCAAGGAATTTAAAATGGTTGAATCATCTATTTCACACATCCTGGGGAAAGCTTCTGCCCGAGACATTGCGATGTGCTTCTCAGCTTGACAAGGAGTTTAGTTTCTCCACAGCTTTTACATAAGCTTTCCTGGGAAATACCTGGGAAATTAAGTAACTTTCCTGATACTCTCACGCTGGAGTCGCCTGTTTCCTCACGGGATCGCATGGGGGTGAGAATTCACTGCCAGATGAGGACCATCCCTGAACGATGGAGGTATTTTATGAGACTTGTTGCTTTCAAACTTGAGGTGAAAATGTTGAAAGCTACTTGTATTCGAGCTGTTCAGGCACCTAGGGGTAACCTGAAGGACTCTTCCAGGAAACATTTAAGAAGGAGGCAGGAATACTAACTGCATGACATACAGTCAGGAGGACTTTGGCTTTTGACCTTGCTGTACTTTTGAGAGCGCTATTTCCTTACCTCGGTGTGGTATTTAACCAAGTACTGGCATTTCAAGTCTCATTTTTTCTTCAGAAATAAATGCTAAGGAAGAAAGTTCATGTACATTATAATCTTGCCACTTTGCCAGTGAACCTCTTAAATTCATTGATCTGGAAATGCAATGCTTCTAACACATTTCAGTTCATTTGCTAAAAGTATATAAGAAAATAAAATTATTGTTACCCTACTAGCTTGTCTTATCAGCTTTGTGGCAAATCAGTGTAAGAATGTGAACTGCATATGATCTTTAAACTATCAAATGCAAGAAGTAACATAACATCTTAAATAGTTTGGTTCTTTAGAATAAACTGTTTAATTTGCAGAAGCTTTATTAAGTGAACTCTAAAGTTCTCAGAGTCCTGGAAGCTTTGTGGGTTCGGGCAGGCTCTCTGAGCATTGCTGTGGTGTGCTGGAATTCAGGTTCGCCAGACCTGAGGGATCTCTGGTTGAATCAGTGGGTGAGGGATCCAAAAACAAGCAGTAGACTCTTCCTACTGGAATTTTCCAGCTAATGTACTGATGAAGGTTGCTGGCATTCTTGACTGGTTTTCGATAAAAATTATTTTTAAAAAATTACTTTTTTTTTTTTTTTTTCTTTTTACACCTCAAAGCTATGGTTGAAATTTCTGCCATGAAATAAGTTGGAATTGTTAAAATACAAAATTTCTGATTAGAATGAATGGAGATTATTCCATACTGGCAACTCTAAGATATGTCCAAAAAGTCAACACCCCCCTCCTCCCCAAACCAAGAACCAAATGGAAAACGGACTGGAACTTGTAGTTTGTTCAGCTGGACTATGGCTGCTGTTTTTAACAGCTGCTACAATTTACTCTGGGTTCTAGTGTGTTATAGCTACATTGCATATCAACTGTGGTAATTTTAAACTTTGTATTGATGACTCCTGTGCAGCAGGTGTCAATGATTCTAAGATGTTTCAAGATAAAAGATGCAGGAAAAAAAAAAAAAAGGTTTGTATTTGTAATCTTGCCAACAGGTACCATATATTTTTGTAATTAGCTTGGATCTGACATCAACACAAAGGAATGCCCGGTTCTTCAGTGTGCTGCCAGTTCTTTCTTTCCGTGTTTTTCCTTCTGGTTCTTTTTCATTTTGTTCCCTGTCATCTTCCTGATTCCTGTCTTCTTTTCCTCTTCTTTTTTCTTTAAATTAATTCCATATTCATTTGTTGTTACTCTTCACCAGAAGTTTCTCTTCTCAGGCTAAGATGTCTCTTTGTGTACATCACCTTTACACCTCTCATTATGGAGTCTGTTTAACTGAGCAGGTGTAGTTTGCAACTCTAATACCCCTTGTGGTGTTTTTTCTTAACTGTAGATGCTTCGGGAGCACAAATCTATCATTATTCAGAAACATATAAGAGGCTGGCTGGCTCGAGTGTGCTACCGTAGGACCTTGAAGGCAATTGTTTACTTGCAATGCTGTTACCGGCGCATGATGGCCAAGAGGGAGCTAAAGAAACTGAAGATAGAGGCCCGGTCTGTAGAACGCTACAAGAAGCTTCACATTGGCTTAGAGAACAAAATCATGCAGCTGCAGCGAAAAATTGATGAGCAGGTAAAAGCTCCCTGGCCTCAGGGAAAATATTTAGAAATCTTGTATTACCTTTCTCAGTAGCACTGTGGGCATTCTTGGAAACATGCACTGAATTTTCATTGTAAGGTATCAGTTTTCTTTTCTGCTGAAGAGCATTGATAAAAGAAACTGGGAGACCACAGCAGAACTGGAACAGTAAAGCATCCGTTTGTGTCTCTCAGCAGCACTGAGAGAAAACATCCGCTCCCTTACTGTCAGTATTTCATTTGAAGTGTCAATTCATTTGAATACGTCAGTTGCTCTGTTTACAAGGGGAAGGTGAAGTGATCATGTTTGATGTGTGTGGGCTCCCTGTCTGATTTTAGTTAGGGATGTTAATGTGCAGGCTTAGAGACTGGACTGTTCTGACATCTTGTTAAGCAGTTCTATAAAAACAGACTAAAACTTTTTGGAAATGGGGAAGCTGCTCTTTTGCTCCCATATCTGGTATATTCTGTAGGGAACTAGAAGGCTTCCTTAAATGAGAAATTCTCCAACAGCTGCTCTGTGTGTGTTGTGTTTTGCAAAGAACAAAGAGTACAAATCTCTGCTGGAGAAGCTGAGCAACCTGGAGATCACATACAGTACGGAGACAGAGAGGCTGCGGAGTGACGTGGAAAGGCTTCGGATGAGTGAGGAGGAGGCTAAGAACGCAACCAACCGTGTCCTCAGCCTTCAGGATGAGATTGCCAAGCTCCGGAAGGAGCTGCACCAAACTCAGACTGAGAAGAAGACCATTGAGGAATGGGCAGACAAATACAAACATGAAACTGAGCAGGCAAGTATGCAGTCTCAGTTTTGCCCAGGCTTAACTGCTTCAGTTGTGTGGCTGATATTTTACAGTATTTTTAAGCAGTGTTATACCTGTACAATCCTAAGTAGGCTTGATACCCAAGTAACTACACCTACGCTAGAAGAATATACTAAATCTATGTATTGTATGTAAATCTATGTGTTTAGTCTATTCAGATTTCAATATTGAAAGTATTTGCAAATCCAAATACCTCAGCTTCCTCAATTAGTCAGAGGTAGCACATTCATAAAAAGAAATCATTTTACCTACCTAGAGAGTGTAATCACATAGATATAAGAAATCTGTCCCACACGCAGCATTCCAAGGCACCTGCTTATATCCTACCTAATTTAAACGGTTACCCTACTGAACACTTGTGTGTGCACAGTCTAGTTCAACAGGTTTTGACTAACCCCTTATCTTTACTTTAACCATGAACATATCAAACAGGTTGTTTCCTGTCAGGATTGCTTGCTGATAGCGGTGCAAGTTTTGAATTTTCAAAAGCCATTCCATCATTAAGTGATGCTGCAGGGATACATTTCAAGATCAGATAAACATAAGGAAGAATATTAATTGTTTGAGCAAAAGAAATGCATAGTCACCATAATCAGAGACAAATGAGTAACTGGCAGACCTGGGCACGGTTGAAGTGGCCCAACTTTTGGGCAGAGGCAAGATGTTGCATTATCCCAATGCAATAGAATATGCAGCAGAACTACCTATTTTTTTCCTATTTTAGGAATATTTCTGTTTTAAGGAATAAATTACATCTTTGCGACTTTTACTGAAAAATATTGTGGTGCAATGGAGTGGTTTAAGGCGGTTTTGGCATCTGATCAGAAACGGAGTGCAGAACGTACAGGGGAATCTGCAGTGGGACATATTTAAGACATGTAATTTGGGAAATGAAGATCTCATAACTTAGTTCACTGATTTCATTCTCTGAGGCAAAGTTTAAGTATTTGAACTCTTACAACAAGGATGTGGTTGCTGTTACGGCTACTGATGAAAGATGAACTGTGTTCTGAGTCCAATATTGTATTATCTCTGTAGCTGGTTTCAGAGCTGAAAGAGCAGAACACATTACTGAAAACAGAAAAGGAGGAGCTGAACCGCCGCATCCATGACCAGGCGAAGGAAATAACAGGTTGGCTCTGTTCTCCCCACTCAGGTTTTCTACTTCATGTTGCCTTGTAAAGCAACACTCTACTGCATAGGTTGGGCTAATTTGCCTTAGTTTGCATTCCTTTTTGTTTAATGGTTTCAATTCTTTGTTTTAAGAACTCGCATGCATCGGAAGATTTACTATTTGAGTTTCCATGAAGTCCTAAGGTCTTGGGGTCTTTTTGGTGACTGTTACAGAGCACTTTACTTTCAAAACGAAGGCTCTGATATTTAATACAATTACTTTACTGCGGCTCTTCTGGCTGCTGTGACTACGTAGACAGCATCCAGAAGACATAACTCTAGGCTGTGGTGGAGGCAGCTGCCATGAGGAGGGTCAGTAAGCTTGAGGCGTAAAAGCGTCTCGTATTTTGCTTTTCACATAATGCAGCACTGGGCTACTGCCCCTTCTTCCTCCCTCCTGGAATTACTAATACAAGGTATTAGCAAAATAACTAATTTGACTGAGTGAACCCTTCTGTGGTTACCACAATAATGCTTTAGTCCTTCATATATTTGGCTTAACGTTTGCCTACAGAAGCACAAATACTGCACACCAGCTTCAGACAGCGGGCTGTTTCACTGTCTGTGTTCCTGGTGCAGGCATATGCCTGTACCTCCAGGATGGATGCACTGCATGGTAGGTAGAACTGGAGTTCTTACTTTGGATTCCTGTTCTCCATGGCAGAGACGATGGAGAAGAAGCTAGTGGAGGAAACCAAGCAGCTAGAGTTAGATCTGAATGATGAACGGTTACGGTACCAGAACCTGCTGAATGAGTTCAGCCGTTTAGAGGAGCGGTATGATGATCTCAAGGATGAAATGAACTTAATGGTGGTAAGTGGCTAAACATCTGAGAAATCAAAAGCTGTTCACAAATGTGTTTAGGCAGAATCTAGTGGTATACGTTAGTAACTGACTCTGCTGTCAGTTGTGTGGTGGTGGCCTGTACCTGAAAAGAGAATTTGTCCTTTTAAATACTGATTATTAGATTAGCTCAGCCAAAGGAAAATACATTTAAAATTTGTGGTTGATTTTTTTTTTTTAAATTTTGTTTTTATTTTCACTTTTATGAAGAAGGCTAAATTTCTTCTGTGACTTTGCTAGTGGTAATGCACGTGCCATCTGCTAAAGTTGGTTGTACTACATTCATCTAGTGTTAAATTTTTAATAGTTCTAGGAATATTTTATGTGTCAGGAAGAAAAAGTATTCCTCAAGACAATGTCTGGGAAGTTAGGGAATTGCTGCCTGTCTTTCCTGTAAACCAAGCTTTTTTTTCCCACAAAACGCTGCATTGTTGCTTGATTCTGCTTTCTGCAGCAGTACTTGATGGGGTAGGATCTGACCTGTCTCCATAGATTTGATTGTGAACTACATCTCATAGGCTTTAGGTGGCATGAGAGACCAGAATAAAAAATTTTTTTCTTATAAATTTTGATAGCTGTGAAATAACACCAAATATTACAAGCTAAATTATAGATTGTGAAGAGACAATCACAGGGAAAACCATATAGTGGTATTGATTTGTTTCATTTGCACTCCAGAACATCCCCAAGCCTGGGCACAAAAGAACGGATTCAACTCACAGTAGCAATGAATCTGAATACACTTTTAGCTCTGAGGTCACGGAAGCAGAAGACTTACCAGTGAGGATGGAGGTAATGTTAAAAAAAATCCATAATTTTTCATTGATCAATGGTTGAACTTATTCCTGTCTCTTTTTTTCATATGTGCTTGTGAACACCATGTCTTTACTTTGAGGTATCTAATGCTTCAATCCAACTTTTTCCATTTCCTTTTTGAAAACAGCTCATCCCCTAGTTAGTTGTGGCCCTATATAAAAAGACTCTGTGAAAATATGCTTTGAATTCTTCTGTATTACGGTAAACACAGACTAAATACTTGGCCATCCAGTTGATTTGTATCTGCAAAACATTTGCTTACTGGTGTTTGTAAGCACAGTCACTTTTTCAGCACAAAGTGGGAATTCACAAAACGAGTGAGACTTCCTGAGAAGTTTCTATACTGTATATTCAAGGATTAAAAGTGGCAAGGTGGCTAGCCACATTCTTAGTAGCTACATAGAGTGTGTTCCCTGTTAGGGAAAGTACTATCCCTTTGCATATGCAGTGATAGAAATCATAGATGTCCTGGTTTGAGAGAGAACAAAACCAATTTTCTTTTCAGTAATTTTACTTTTCAGTTAAGTCTCTTCTACCTGCTGCACTCTCTGAAATTAGTGGTATGTTCTCCAGACAGTGTTGGCTTCTGGCAGTGATAACATCTGATGTTTATAGTTCATGCCAAGGGATGGTATGCAGAGAGGCTCTTGCTTATACTTATTGCTATAACAACCAAGGGCAGCTCACTTTGTTATGTACCAAGTTGGAGGGTCAGAAGCGGAAGAGCGTAGAGGGGTCACACCTGTGGGGTGGATCAGACAGGACAGGTGACCCAAAACTGACCAATGGGGTATTTCATCCCATCTGCATCATGCTCAGTATAAAAGCTGAGGGGTCAAAAGAGTCCACCCTTTTTTATTTCAATGGCCGGCATCTGAGGGGGACTCTGACAGTTTTTCTACCTTTGATCCCGATCCGTGTGTTCCTGAATCCAGTTCGTATCCATCACTGAGTCCAGTCCCAGTGCTGCCAGTGACGTGATCGTCATCCTGGGAGCCTGATATTGGTTTTGTATATATTTCATTATTTTCTTATTATTATATTTTCTTTTTGTTGTTAATATTTCATTATAGCTGGTTTAGGGGTTTTCTTCCAACCCATAAGTCTCTCTCCCTTATTCTTTCTCCTTTCCCCTTCTGATCCCTTCTGGGAGGGGAGCGTGGTTAGTAGAAAACATCTGTCGTTCATTTAGCAGCCAGCCCAGCCTAAACCTTGACATTACAATATTTTAAAGTTTTCTGAAAGATGACTCTCTTGATTCAGCTAATGAATAATTTGTGGTGCAACTACAAGCCATTCTTAGTATTTTGCAAGAAAACTCCCCCTTTTGTCCCCTCCCAAAGGAGTGAGACTGCTGACACAGCAGAGAGCCCTCCTCAGGTTGGTGGTCTGACTGTCTTTGGCAGTTCACAGATGCAAAGCTTTTTCTGTGCGTTCTAGAGATCTTCCTAACTGTGACCCATCACACAGTTCGTTCCATTTGCCCTCTGTCTGGGGTAGTTTTCTCCACAGTTGCTTTTTACAGGCTGTTGTTACTGTTTTTGAAAGCCTCTGCAGAAAATTACTTTCTACTATGGGTGCAAATACCCTGACACGTTGATGCTGGCACACAGTCTATGTGGACTTTTTCATAATTTGCCTTCCCACTTATATTTTTCACCTCGCATAATTGTTTCAGAAGGATGCTCCTGCCTTTATGGATAATCAGGAAAAGGACAGGGCAACTACATGTGATTGGATTTCACATACGAGCCAAATGTCATCTTTTCTTTAACTAATAGACTTGCTAAGTTGCTGGTCTAGGTCAGTTTTAGTTTTTAGAATATAAATGAAAAATTAATCCTTACAAGAGTGTAAATAAATGCAGCACTGAAAAGATTAAATCTGTATTTGTTTAACTCCTTAAGATTTCAAACTCCGGTTTGACTCCAGACTAATAACAGAGATTAATGATACAAAACCACATTAAAAAATAGGGTCCATCTCAATACAAACCAGTAAAGCCAGAAAACTCAAAGTCTGTTTTCTTTTTTCTGAGCTGTTGGTGTGGTTTATGACTCTTCCCCTCACCAGTAAAAGGAGATGAAGTGGAAATGGCTGTGCTTGCTTGTCTGCTACAGCCATTAATATTAATTTTCTAGTTCCTTTCCTAAGCTTCAAAATTTTATGGTACACTTCATAGTAAATGCTTTGATCTTCTTGCTACATAAGTACAAAATGGCTGATGGACAATTTCTGATGCACCTTCAGATTACAAACACTGGTCTTTGCCCAGAAAATGGTGAGAGATCTAGTGGATTAGATCCGGAACAGGCTGTATAATTAGAATAATAAAAGGAAAAAGGCATAAAATATATCTTCTGGTACTTATTTATGTCACATCCCACTAAATTAACCTGTAAATCTACAGTCAGCAAAGAGATTTCTCTGTAGCTGAAGAACTTACTGTAGAAATAATTTAAAACTTAAAAAAAAAAAAGAAGCCTCTATTTACAGTTGTTTCCAGGTGAGTCTAACCACAGACTTTTTTTTCTCCTTTCCCCCTCCAAACAAGTAAGAATAAAAGGTATGCTTAATTATAGACCTCCAGTCTGCTAGGTAGTCTTTAGTGCTTCCTTTTGCTAGGCTTTAGGCTTAGATACATTTTATACTAGTAGATCCTTTTTTAAAATAGCGTTTGACAGCTGATGAACTATTTTAGATGCCAGTAGCCAGCTCTCAGAATCAAGTAACGTTCCTGTGTTCCTCTCTTCCCCCAGTTAGTTTCCCACCTGTACTCACTGTAGTGCTTCCTTGTGATGTGGAAGAGGAATGCTTCTTGACATCCTTCTGCTCTTTCTAAAGCAGGAACCAAGTGAGAAAAAGGCACCATTGGATATGTCTCTGTTCCTCAAGCTGCAGAAACGGGTTACGGAGCTGGAGCAAGAAAAGCAGTCCCTGCAGGATGAACTGGACAGAAAGGAAGAACAAGCTCTGCGTGCTAAAGCTAAGGTGGACTCCTTCTAGCTGATCAGATGCTGACGCCAGATTATCCCTTCTTGGGAAACAGTAGCTGTGTGAATGCTGACTGCCTTTTACTAAATCCTTGTCTTCCTCTCGTGCCTGCTTGATTTAATGACAAGTTTTATGCCTGGTGCTTAGTACTAGGGACCGGTCATATAGTTTTCCAAGGTCCTTGAGATCCTCTGATGGAAGTCAAGAGGAACAAAAAGTGCTTGGGACTTTGCTCAAAAAAGAGGAAAAAAAGGCTATTTTTATTAAGGAATAGCAATAGAGAAATTCTACTTAAATGATTGGGAGAATGAGTAATTGTTCATTTTAGGTAGAATAAGAAGTGTTTCAACCAGGTTGCAGAGCCAAAGTGCTGGGATTAGACATTTTTAGCAGATTTTCTTTGAAATTCTCCTCTGATTTGGTTTCTGTAAGTACTTAGAAAAATATGAAACCAATTTTGGCAATTGTTTCTTATTACTGTTCCACCAGTGAATTTCTTGAGCATCATCCTGCTCTGTTTCATTACCAGTGATGGTAGTGTGATTTGTGCGTGATTTTATTTATATTGTAATTATGTGACATACATTCGTAAGTAAATGAAAGGAGACAATGCCAATAATCAAACTAAAGCACTCAGCAGTACCAGAATGAGCGTTTTCCAGTTTTATAGGAAACTAATTTCAGCTCCCTTTCCTTTTCCTGCCTCAACTAAATTGAAGAATAGAAAGGATTGGATTTTTATTTTTCACGCTTGTCTGTATTCTTTCATAGGAGGAAGAAAGGCCTCCAATAAGAGGTGCTGAGTTGGAGTACGAGTCGCTCAAGGTAATTCTAAAAATGAAATTTCTGTTATGTTCTAGTGAGAATATTGCCACCAATTGTATGTGCTGGCATAGAAAATTATGTTAGCCCTCCATTTTCACAATTCTAGCTGGAGAAACTAGAACAAAAATTTTCCAGCAATCATTTTATTGTGAGATTGTCCTTTTTAAGGTGTAGAATGTGTGGCTGGGGCTGCAAAACAAAACAGGAGAGTTCTCTGTTGAAACACTTAGTACATCTTGCAAGTTAATTTGAGCAAAAATACAGTGATAAATGTAGCCCTCTTTTCCAAACACGTGATTTAAATTAATACATACCTTAGACCACTAAAAGTAAAACCATTTCCTACTATCACTGAATGATGCAGAATCTTCTTAGCCTGCTGACCAGTATTCATCGTGAACTTTATTTTTATTTGTTAAGGGGAGAATAACAGGAAAAAAAGATTGGTATTTTTTTTTCCCATCAAATCTGTCTGATTCATGTATACATGTTCTGATTTTGCACTTCAGACAAAAGATTAGGCCTGTTAATGAAATACTGGCAGGCACTATTCCCTGTAGTCAAGAGGCCAGGGACACAGGAGAGATTGATTGACTTGTTGCAGTTACTCATCGTTTTTACCATTTCTATCCATAGTTTTGTACCTGTGGTTTGTGGGCATGTTGGAATGCTGCTCGGTAACGGAATTGTCTCTATTTCTTGCAGCGCCAAGAACTTGAATCTGAGAATAAAAAGCTGAAGAATGAGTTGAATGAGCTGCAGAAGGCCCTCACAGAAACACGATCTCCAGAGGTAACTGCTCCTGGTGCCCCTGCATACAGAGTCCTCCTGGATCAGCTGACGTCAGTAAGTGAAGAGCTCGAAGTGCGCAAGGAAGAAGTCCTCATCCTGAGGTCTCAGCTTGTTAGCCAGAAAGAGGCTATTCAACCCAAGGTAAATAGTAGTCAGCAGATGCACTGGGTAATAAAGTTACATTGCATCACTGATGTGCTTTGTTGAATTTAACAGCGTGCTTGAAAAGGCAGAGTAAAATAGTCTAGGTTTGAAAGTTTTTCCAACTGTAATCCATTGACCCATTGTTAGTGCACAAATTACAGCAGTCCAAATTGGGAGATTCTATTAATAAACTATTTTTGGTTTGTCCATCAGCATATATGTAAAGATATCGTACTGGTCACACCAGGCTGGCAGATACCAATGATCTGTCCAGGATCTTCCCAGACTCCTTTAACAATGCAGAAATAATTCTTATTTGGAGCAGTATCATTTCTCTAGTATGTAGTTGGACTGGAAAAAGTACAATAGTTCTCAGGAATTCTTTTTAATTAATAGTTCAGTAGGAGGTACAAGGAACAATTTCTTCTAAATCTATGTGGGATCATAGATGATTGCAAATAAATAACATTTCATAAAGGTGACCTATGAAGATACATAAATTCCATATTATTGCTTGATAGGTGCTATGTGGTTTTGTTGAGAAGAGTAGATCACAACCACTTAAACGCGTATCTTCTAAAAAGCTCTAATTCTGACGAGATACTTAGGGAAGTAATAGCTTTGAAAATAAGAGTTATTCAACCTGAAAAAGTATCACGTAAACCCAGGAACTAGTAATTTCCATTGAACTGAGCTATTTAGTGTTTCATAACCACGGCAAGGAATGAATAGATACGTCATCTTTCCTTTGCTACTACAAAGTTGTGTCTATATTTTTCCTAAATAAATTGAAAGTCTGTGATGCATGAAGGTGTACATATCTTGTTTAAAATGATTAATTATAAAGAAAACAAAACTCGTTTTTCTGCAATATTTCGAACATTGTAAATAAATAGTTGAATAGTAAATCATTGAATAACTTATTCTCAGCAATGGTAGGACACAAGTGTTGTTTTTACAGCAGTCTGAATATGAGGGAAATATGAAGGTGACCTGTGGGATGGCTATCAGCCAGTTTGCAGATAGCTTCTGCTTGGTAGGTTGAACAGCTGCAGCACAGACAGATTTTATTTTTAATGATTTGTTCTTCTTCTTTCTTGCCTACCAATTTGATTGCCAGGAGGATAAGGTACACATTTTCTTCTACAGTTATAAGCCAGAACTCTTAAATGATAAAAAAACCCTCAACAATACTTGAACTGCCATTTCCCTGCCTCTCATAAGTAACTTACGTGTATTTGAATTTGTTGTTGCATGTTACTTTGCTGTTATTGGAGAACCTTTCTCATTATCCTGTGTTCCCTCCATCCCCATCTTCCCTCTCCATGCAAGGGGACAAGTTAACTTCCAAACAAGCAGATTTAATAATTTTGAACTGTTGGTTTATGATAACCTGAACATGAAAGGAAAGATTCAGAAATCAGTGTAGCTCAATCAATGTATCTTGCAGTGTGTGTTAGAAGAGCCAGAGCAGCACTGGGATTCAGGAATCAGATCTCTGTTAACTTGAAAAATCCATAAATTTCACCAAAAAAAAAGTCTGGTATGAAGAACTACCTTACTTTATAGTGTTTGTTACCCTTGTCATGCAACAAACATTCAGGACTCATGTTGTGTCTGTAGGTATTGGATAGGAATTGCTGAATGTTTGATTAGAAAATGTAGTTGAACACATAGTATTTAGGAGTATAAAAAACTGAACTGACTCTAGACAAAGGCTGTTAATTCAAATATTACAACTAGAGCATGTAGGGTATTCTTGAAGATATAAGAGTAATTAGCATTTCTTTCCATCAGCACAAAAATAATAAATATGTTCAGACTGCTAAAGCTTGATAGATTGGCAGGTGAGATACAGCAGTCTTACTGTGTAATATAGTAATAGTAGAAAAATCGCAAAGATCTCTTAAGGATGTTTGGAATAATTCTTTGAGGAGCTTGTATATTTTATTGGTTTTCATATCAGGTAACACAAATCATACTAGGCATAGAGACCTAGGCTCCAAAATTTATGTTCACGAAGTTGTTATTGTAAATACTTTGCAAAGTTTTACTCAGGGAAAGAGCATTTGATTGTTTTGAAAGTCAAAAAGAAAAGTCAGAATTCCATCTCTTATGTTCATTAGAGTCCTATGGGTCCACTGTAATTATCCACAGCAGTGACTCAGATCAGACTGGCCGAGCTGACTGTAAACATCTGTTAAGTATTTTGAGTTTTACTTAAGAAAAGGCAACAGTGCCAGAGTAAACATTCAAAACTGAAACAAAATGGTATTATGATATCTGACTTAAAAAACCTCAAGCCCCTGTAAATTATTTGCTCCTTTGTTGGAGTACTTATAATATATGCAGTGAGGAATGGACCTTATTTATGAGAATTGAAAGGCTACATGCAATGCTGTGTTTAAGAAATATTAATAGAATAAAGCTTGCAAAATTGGGCTTTTTCAGTTTCGGTATTAGCCCCTGTTCCTGGTAATTCGAAATAAAATGCAAATTCATGATTTCATGAAATTTATTTTCTTCCTTTTACATGGTGAACAAATGAAAAGAGATTAACACTTGTACCCGCTTATTAGACAGACTGATATTTGACCATGTTGCATGCATTCATTTTAAAAGATACACCAAATGGACATAGAAATTACGGAACAACCTCCTGCTGAGGTACCCACAGAAGTTTTAATGTGACTGCTCAAGGATTAGTGTTCCATGTAAGTGACAAAAACATGGATTCAAACAACAACTACATTGTTAAATTTACCCTGGAAATCATCATTCTTTTTCCAGAATACCATGACAGATTCTACAATCCTCTTGGAGGATGTACAAAAGATGAAAGACAAAGGAGAAATAGCACAGGCGTATATTGGACTGAAGGAAACAAACAGGTACCAGCTCTCTTTCTTTAATCTACAGTCAGTTGGGGTCCGCTGTGACACACTGCGTATGTCCTACTCAGTAAGTTGTGTCCATGTAAGTCTAGATACTTAGAGAACAATTGTAGCTGTGGTTGTAATTTGATTTGATTAGTAAAATCGCTGTGTGTGATATTTTAAAGAATTAGGAAACAATGGGGAAATGCAAAGTCAAGTTTCCTGGATTTACATCTTCTTAGCCTTTAATTGCTGCATTACTCAAACTGGGTGCCATTCCTCATCCTGTGTTTTTTACCTTTTGTTCAGTAGCTGTCACAATAGTCTGTCAAAATACATTTATTGCAACAGCATGAAATGCTGTAAGAGTTGTGCTAGCACCAAGAACTGAATTTCGTCATTAAGAAGAAATATGTATAAATAAGAGAAGTAATTTGCTAAGTTGTTTTAGAGCATTGCTTGTTTCTCTTGTATAGTAACTGTAATTTAGTGTGTACTGTCCTTAACATGTCATCTCATCACCATCATGTATCTCTTGTATTTTTTTTAAACACTTTTCTTGAAAGGCAATCTCCCCAGGACTATCATATGCTGAATGAGGACGGAGAACTTTGGCTGGTTTATGAAGGGTTAAAACAAGCCAACAGGTTACCAGACTTCTCAGAATGTTTTTTTTTTTTCTTAATATGCATCTTCTTTTCTAGCTCACTGTGCCCCTTGCTATGGGTTTGCTTCATCTACAGTATTTCTATGGCTCTAACAGTTAGAAAAAAATTCATCACAAATTATACAAATTAAAGAGTTTCCTCAGACTTAGTCCCCAAACCTTTCTACTTGTCAAGTTACGTCATTTAAAAAGTTAGGATGGCAGCAACAGCTAATACATAATTCTTAAGAACTGCACAAGAATGGACAGTAAAATACCAGAAGCTCCACAACTGGAAAAGATTTGTAGCTGTGCATTCTTTGTTTGCCTTTATGTTGGATATCAAAATGAATGTCCCTTACAGTTTCTCAGCCTAAAAAAGTACAATCATTTTAGTAATGATTCATAGATTCATAGATTGGTCCAGGCCGGAAGGGACCTCCAAAGGTCATCTAGTCTGACCTTCCCGCAGTCAGCAGGGACACCCCCAACTAGATGAGGTTGCCCAGGGCCTCATTGAGCCTCACCTTGAATATCTCAAGGGAAGGGGCCTCAACCACCTCCCTGGGCAACCTGTTCCAGTGTTCCACCACCCTCATAGTAAAGAACTTTTTCCTAATATCCAATCTAAATCTCCCCTTCTCCAACTTAAAACCATTGCCCCTCGTCCTGTCACTGCAGGATAAAATGATAAAACTACTGTTTAAATAGCTTCAGTGTACTCTTAACTCTCAAATAGTTGCGGGTCTTACTCTTCTCAAGCTCAGTAAATTGAACGTTCTTCTCCCACGTCTCTCCGTGCCAGATTCAAACTGTAAGACACACAATAACCAACAAACAGAAGTAATGTTGAGTTCATTGTGGTGCTGTTCAAGCCCCACCGCAATCCCTGCAGTCTCTGCACCAACTGCCTGCTGGTCGTGTAGTGGGCGAGAGTCACCCAGTTAGGAAATGCCCTTCTGGCTCCATGTGCACGTCTGGGGCCCGTATCCGTACCTGCATCCCAGACTTCCAAAATGGTTCCTAGTCCTCCACTGGCAACTAATTCAATAGATAGGAGTGCTCATCTTCAGTTTACACATTTGGTATCAGTAGCTATAGAAGGAGGTATTTTGCAATGAATGCTACTAACTCAAGTCTTTCCTTTTCCTGTGCTAACAAATTCTACACCTAACACTGTTTCGTGAGCCTGCAAACATCTAACTGGAAGCAAGTGTTCTCTCTGCAGAGCAGGATGTGAGGGTGTTTGCTCTGCGCCTCTTGCTTCTTGTCCTAGCCCTGTAGAGACAAGGAGCTTTGTATTAAATGGCAGAGCAATGCAGGTAAATGACTGTTTGCCCTTGCGTGCTTAATCAGTCTAGTTACTAATAAATGTGCCTGCCTTATGCATATTTAAACCCTGAAAGATTGTCTAATTTAACACTGGTAGTCACTAGTCATGTCATTTCCTGTGTGTGTCCATACGGAAGGGTGAGTCAGAGCACCTGGAGAGTGCCTTGCAAGCAGGAGTAGATCCCCACAGCGCTGCTCGGAAGGAGCCGGGTACATGGTATCCCCATCTCACATGAGAAGAATTTGAGACACGATGTGCCCCAGGGGAAAGAGCGAGTCAGTGGTGAGGATAAAATACTGCTCCCGGATCCCAGTCCTGAGTTTGGTTCCGTGGTTAACCTTTCCTGCGCTAATGACAACCCTCTGCAAAATGTTGCTTTTAATGTAAAAATGAAGATGATTTATGTGCATTTGCAATTAAATGGTTTCTGACTGAACAGAGTTAACTATAAAAGGAGTTTCCTTTGTTAATATTGCAGGGTCCTAGCTTAAGTGAACACAGTTCGCTTACAGTTCATCTTACACAGCTTGTTTGATTTGGTTGGAGGTAAAACCTCTTCAAAGCCCCTTTAAAAGCAGTGACAATCTGCAAAGACTTAGCAGTACATTTATTGCCACATGTTCTCAGTGGCACCATACACAGTATGTGTTCAATCACAAAGGAAATGCAAAGCAGTGTCACAATTAGTTTCTCTCCACTTTTTGATCATGCAAGCTTAATTTAATTAGAAGGCATACTGAAGGGTTTAAAGAGTACTCTGCCTTTTTCATTTTCCTTTGCAAGCCATGGCTAATTGTTCCTGAGCAGCAGCTAAAGCTTTACACTCCCTCTGAGAATTGGGGATGTAACTTTCTAAGTGTGTTCACACAACTGTTGCTCAACTTCTTTAGGCTGCTGGAGTCTCAGCTTCAGTCACAGAAGAAGAGCCACGAGAACGAGCTGGAATCGCTGCGAGGTGAGATCCAAGGTCTGAAGGAAGAAAACAATCGCCAGCAGCAGCTCCTGGCGCAGAACCTGCAGCTGCCTCCAGAGGCCCGCATCGAAGCTAGTCTCCAGCATGAGATCACCCGGCTGACTAATGAGAACTTGGTAAGGGAAACCGTGCTGCAGCAGCAGGCATGGGGACCTGCACACTTGCTGCCCCTGAAAGGTCTTAGCAGATTTCAGATGGCAACCTCCTGCAAAAAATTGCATCAGCGGGGTATTTTTCCTGTAGATAAGCTAATGGGAGAGAGAGGCTTATAACTGCTGATGAAGTAGTAACGTTTCAGGGAATTTGTTGGAAGTTTGTGGCATGGAGAAAACTCGTGGGTCCCAGCTTTCAACTGATGAGTTTAATCATTGCTAAATAGAATGATTAGTATCCACTGAACTCATAAAAAATATTAGTGCCAAGTAATGTTGTTTCCTCTATAACATTAGGTTTTTTTATTTTGTTGAAAAGCTCTGGTGTAGTTCTTCAGTTATTTAATGTCACTTTTGTTCCCATTTCCCTGCTCCCTGCCTGAAGCTACACAGGTAACCCACTGTGTTATGAGCTGCAGCTATTCGGTATGTTTGGAAGAAAGAAATAGTTCCAGAAGAAGAAACTTAGAAGTCACTCTGCCAGTAATTGGTATTCCTTGTTTACAGCACAGCGTTTTTGTATGAAGGAAAGATGGATGGAACTCCTTACCTTTTTCCGCAAAGGAGTGTGTCCATCATGTGCAGGCTCATTTGTTTCTGGGGAAATTTTCCAGAGAGGCCCGTGTTGGAATATCGTTGGGTTGTTTCTGTTTATTGGTAAAGGGACCTGTGCTGCTTCAGGAGGGAAGATCCCAGCTCTGGGTGTCATTGCTTCCTCTGAACAAGCCAAGGCATAGTCTTTCCTGCTTATGTACATTACAGAAGTTACCATTGTCAGGCTCTTGTCTTAGTACCAAAGGTTTTGGGGAAAGCATCAGATAATTCAGTGAATAGATGTTGGAAAACTGATTGAAAATATAAGTGTGGCTCAGCAGAAGCTGTTTCCCACTGGAAAAGGTAAAGGGTGAATGTTTCCGTCTCTGACAGCTCCCTCCTGCTGCTTAGTCATATGTTATGATTTTTAGCTATTTTTTCCCCCCAAGAGACCTACTCATCACATTCTGTGTTCCCAAGACAACACACAGTCATGTAATTACATCCCAGGGGAGTTCTCTTTATTTTCAAATACAATGAATGTAATTTTACTTGTTAAATATAGACTCATTCCTTAGTATTTCACTTCTGATGTTTGAATATTGCAAGTCCACTCAAAGTCAGATACATGTTTCTTTTCCACTCCTGGCCCTAGAGTGGAAACAATTTATTCTATAGGCTTTCCAGATGCAACATTAGAATCGCAATATTCACTGCAATCCCATCTTGATTGGCTAAGAAAATGTCCTGTCCAGGTTCTCACAAAGGTTATATTTCAGACTTTCACAGTATTAGTCTGCCCATTTTCAAAAGATCTGACTGTTCTGCAGCTCGTTTCATCAGCTTCTCTCTGGGAGAGGCTGGCGTGAACACCACAATTAAGGACCAGACTGCCTAAAAATTAGAGATTCTTGATCTTGTTTTAATCTGATTTAATTTATATAGTGCTTACTGAAGTGTCAGTGTCTCAAAGGAAGGGGGAAAAACAATCCTGTACCTATTTTTACAGTTTTATGAGGAGTTGTATGCAGATGATCCCAAGAAGTATCAATCCTACCGGATTTCACTTTACAAACGGATGATTGTATGTAGATCACGTGAATCCTGTTTCTCTGTTGTCTCGTTCACTATTTCTGGAGCACTAATTGAAAAGCAGGCTGCCTCCCTTTCTCTCTTTCAAAGGAAATCCCTGCAGAGAGCTTCACGATGCCAATTACTTCCCTCACTGCTTTTTTTGTTAGTCTTAGTGTCCTCTGTGTCATCTGTGTCTCTTTTTGATGCACAGTTTTGTTACTAATATAAGCCTTGCACTGTGAGCAAAGCAGTTTCTTTTTGAACACTTCTTAATACTGCCCTGAAAAAGAGGTACATGATGCAAAAGATGCTCAGTTTTCAGAACCACTCTTTGCTTTAAAACTTTGATACATTTAAAATCAGTTCAGCAAAATAGAGGCCTGATCGTACAGATACTTATCAAGGTGAATAATGGCTGCAATCCAGTCGTAGCCTGAATTTGTTCATAGATCTCTTTACAGTTCTGACATCTGGAATGAAGAAAACTATCAGAATCAAAAGACATAACTTTTAAAATATTTTTCAAAAATGCAAAATATGAAGGATAAAATTGGAAATAATATTTCCATTATCATTAAAAATAACCAATTTGAGATAGCACCATACAGAAGCTTGAAACTATATCATTTATGAGATTCCAAATCTTAATGAGATGTGAAATCTGTTCAATTTGTTTAGAGGAGCCATAGAAGGAACTTTGTTCCTCCTTACATATTTGTTGTTCAGAAATCATAACCCTTCACTGATACACTCAAAACAGTCTGTTGGACTTACATGTATATTTTTTATTAGTTTCAGAAGAAATTGTTTTATCTGGCAATAAGTATATTGTGTTATTAACAGGATTTCTGTTGTAAAAGTGAACACTGCTTTGAATGTGAAGCATGGCCTTGATTCTATTCTTTCAACAGGCCTAATTATCGTACTGCTCAAGTATATTACATTAGGTTGTAAACTCTTTACTACGTAATTAAGAGCAATTTTGTGTCTAATGCTCAGTTATTGCAAATGCTGCTCTAATATTTTTCAGTATTTTAGGAGAGGTGTAGTTGCCCAGATGATGCTTTTGGGGCAAGGAGCTCATGGTCCCTTACGTTCTTACCAGTGCCATGAAGAGTCAGGCTTACAAAAGGGCAGTTTTCTTTTAAGCTGCTTTCAAACCCTTCACCTGGAATGGCTTTCAGGTTTTTTCAGCTTGAGGTTTTTGCTTCCTTTAGAAAGACTTCCCCTGTTTTGATTACATGATTATTTTCTGAATGCACTACCATAGATCACAGAATTATTCCAGGATAGATTTCTGGGGAGTACTCCTTTGAAAGAAAAATACAAGTTTATTGCAAGAGTAGGACTTCTGGGTGCTGGGTGTTGTTCAGTTACAGAATAAAGAGGTAAGACCCCAGTTTCAGTCTAAGAAAATGTGATGACAGCGACCACAGGGAAATGGCAGAGCATCACAAGAAAGTTTGTATGTTTGTATGTTTGATTTTGGTAAATTTGAGTGCAAGTTTCTGCAGATCTCTCTCTTATGGTCTTATAAAATGGATGGGTCTGAATAACGAGTCAGTCCTGAAGGCATGAATAAATGATGCAGAAATACAGGCTCACTGTTAAATAATAAAGAAAATTATTTCCGTGAGGCATTTGGAAGAGCAGGGAAGAAGCATTAGGGAGATGTGTTTGCAGCAAAATGTCTTCTGCCGTAAGAACTGACCTAGTTCTGAGTGTCTGCAGAATATACCTGCCTAAGAGCTTTGCCTTTGTCATGCTGCACATAACTTAATAATATTTGCGATATTTGGCTTGTGTTATAGGCAGTGTACCAGCTTGCAAGCCGCAGCCAGAGGATGGCACCACTGTTTAGCTTTCCTCACTGCCTTGTATTTCTAACAGCACTGATTTTGTCTCTGTCACGTTATGCGATTTTTCTCATATCTTATTTTTTCTCTCATTTTAATTTACAGGATTTAATGGAGCAGCTTGAAAAGCAAGACAAAACTGTTCGCAAGTTAAAGAAACAGTTGAAAGTATTTGCTAAGAAGATTGGTGAACTTGAAGGTACTTTCATATTTTGAGACAAAGAGAGATTTTGGTTTATGTTTTGTGATCCCATCGTCATCATATCCATCTGTCTTAGTGCTCAGGAGGGCATGAGGTCTTCAGTAGCATTAGCCTCTGTTAATTGATTCCAAAAGCAGGAGGTACACTCAGAGCCCTGTGTGTTCCTTTATAAACCTTTAGAAGATTTGTTGTATTTTGAAGCCGTGAGTAAAGGAGATTGATGTTTCTCTGAAGGCAGAAACCATTTGAACATAAAGGAATGTTACCTGGGCTGTTTGTGTCCTCAAAGACAGTATCTGTTTTTGTGAAGACAAAAGCAATACTAAATATGAACCAGGCAGAAATAATTTACCCAGTTTTCCTTTGTGAATTTCTATATCACTGGAGCTGAGAATGCTGAGACTGTCTTTCTCTGCTTGAGGTTTCCTTTCAGAGCTGCTGGCCAAACTTGAATATGAGAATGCTGAGATATGGACTAAGCTAATTTTACTTTTATGAGCGTCAGAGTGAGTTCCCTTAGGATCTTAGGACTGGTGAGACTGAGAGCTTATTATGTCTCTGCATAAGTAAAGTAATTTTATTTGCTAAAAGCAATTAATAAAGTTATAAAGTTGAAGTATGAATTTGTTTTTAAATAATCCTCGTCCTAACCTTTCAGAAGCTTTTTATAGTCATTTGCTTTTTCCATAAACAAGCTTACTGCCTAATGAGTTGTTTTATTGAGTACTAAGATTAAAATCAGTGACTGCGTAGTCTTCAGTGTTTCAGTGTTTGAGAAGAACAGTGATACCGATTTAAACCTGGATTAACAGGAGTATATTGTCCTTTAGTTAGTGGCAGCTCTCCTTGAGCTCCAGTTTGGGTTTCTGCATTTTCTACCCCTTTTGACAGGGGCACACATTTAGCACACTTAGAGGATGCACAATAGCTTGTAATTGCACGCTGCTAGGAGGGCTGTGAGATGAGGATGCAGCTTTCAAGAGGTGAAGCCAGTTCTGCTTTTCAAAAAACAAACAAGCAGCCTCATTAGGCGGAGTGCAGGTGCTGAACGTGATACCGTGAGGCACTGTATGCAACAAGGTGGATATTTCATACATTCTTTTGAAAGGTTACTCAAACTAAGTTTGTTTTTAAAAAGTCTTTCAATATTGTTTGGTTACTACTGTAGAGAAGATCACAGGAGTATTCATACGCAATATGGAGTTGGAAAATGTTTCTGAAAACATTGTTTAGTCTGTGTTTATGACCTAATTAACTCAGAAAGCTGTAGTAGGTCTGGCTGGGATGGAGTTAACTTTCTTCATAGCAGCCTTGTGATGCTGTGTTTTGGATTTGTGGTTAAAACAATGTCGGTAACACACCGGTGTTTTGGCTGTTGCCGTCAGAGCTTGCACACTGTCAAGGTTTTCTCTTTTTTCGCCACTCTGAATTTCTTTTCATTTCCCTCTGAAGTGGGCCAGATGGAGAACATATCACCTGGACAAATCATTGATGAACCTATTCGTCCAGTTAACATTCCACGGAAAGAAAAGGACTTCCAAGGGATGTTAGAATATAAGAAGGAGGATGAACAAAAACTTGTGAAGAATCTTATTTTAGGTAAGCATCTTTCTCACTTGCAGCCTCCTCTGCTCCCACACACTCTAAAAAATGAATGATAAGAACACAGAATTTGCATTAGGAAACAGCTGATTTTGGTTTTGACAGTGTCCAGTTTATCTAAAATTCTGAAATGTCTATTGTAATCTAATCATCCTTCTTGATTAGTACAGTATATATTAATGTGTCTGTGCATTTTTTAGTGGGCAGTTATGTTTTATTCTGTTCTGATATTTTACCAAGAAAGTGGCTCATCTTACTTTTACTTTTAGTTTTTACTGGCCATATATAGATGGTACAACTATAGTACAACTAACTTGGGGAGGTTGCCATTACCACATATAACACCTTCCAATGGCTTTATACTTAACAAAACAATGTGTTTGTTTTTTCCAAGAGCTGAAACCACGTGGAGTAGCCGTCAACCTGATTCCAGGATTACCAGCATATATTTTGTTCATGTGTGTACGCCATGCAGATTACCTTAATGATGACCAAAAAGTGCGGTCGTTGTTGACTTCCACTATCAATGGCATCAAAAAAGTGTTGAAGGTCAGTTAGTAAGCTTGGTTTAGGAAAACATTAATTAAAAATTTGCTTTTGATTTTATGTTAGACGAGTGAGGAAAAGACTTCCAATGAATTGGCTCCGGATTTCTGATCAGTGAAGTCCTCCCACCAAAGCTACAAAAATGCTCTGGGCAATCCTGCTTCAGCAGGGGAGTTGGACTAGATGATCTTTATGGTCCCTTCCAACTCTAAAAATTCAGTGAAATTCAGTGAAAAAGTTGTTAACAAGCAGCAAATCATAGTGATAGCATTCGATCCACATAATACCGCAGATGGTTGGAATTAGTGGAAAAAGAACTACCTTCTTTTTATTTTGAATAGACTTCCTCCTCTGAAGCTGTGCCCGTAAAGCTTTGGATGCAGTTTGCATCCAAAGTGATAGTCTTTGTAATCTAGAATACTTAATTAAAACGTTTCATTTGCAGTTTTGGTTCACAGATTTCCTCATTTGCTTCACCTACAGATCACATTGATGATAATACGCTACTGCCTAAAGTCTTTGCAATGAGTTGGCTAGGAGAGTTTACTCCAGCGGTATCTTGAAAGCAGTACTAAGACATAAATATGCTTCGTGGAGTTTTATAGTTTTTAAATAAAGCTGATGTGCTCAAAACCCAAGCATTTAATCAAGCTACACGTTTTGGAAAAATGTTTAGTAAACAATCCTGTAGGAACTTAAGATATTTATAGAAACTTTTGGACATATTTAAGTGAGTGGAGTGCATGCTACAGAGCTCAAGAAATTTTAATTACTCAGCATATACTAGATTCTATGTTCTTTGGTGAGGAGGGCTTTTTGTTTTATTTTTTTTCCATTTTTCACGCTGCCAAAATGGTTATGATGTAAGTGACACTGCACAAACTGAATTGTTCTCTGCTCCCCCTGCTGGCTCTGCATCATTCGCACCCTCTGCGTTGGGCTCTTCACAAGAGTCATTGTGCAACAGAACGAGTGTTTGGGGAATACAGTCACATTGCCCTGTGATTTCTGCACAGAGCGGTTAGGATGGGTCTGTAAAACACAGAAAGATCATATCTGTGGAAGAAATCATATTTTGAAAGTTTTTGAAAAACATTACAGAAAGCCTTGCTTCTCTAATGTTACTGAAATAAAGTTTTGCAAAACATCAGAATCTGAGTAGCTAAGTAGATTTTAAGTGTTTAATTGTTTACCTAACATTTTATTATTTTATTCCTCCTACCAGTCTTTGTTGAAATGTGTTTGTTTTTATCTTCAGAAAAGAGGTGATGACTTTGAAACAGTGTCCTTTTGGCTATCTAACACCTGCCGATTTTTGCACTGTTTGAAGCAATACAGTGGAGAAGAGGTAAGCAGTGCTCCTACTCCGGTTTCTTTTGCTCTACAGTGAGCACTACTGTAGTAGTGTGAGCACTACTCTTCAACAAATTCCTATCATATATCAAAATCTAGTCAAAGTCTCTTAAAACAGCTATACTTTTTGCAATGATGGTGATGACATCACTGGAAGGCACGGGGAGATAAGATTTGAACCAGTTTCCCTTTATTGCAGGCTGGGGGCCCAGAGGCTAGGTGACATTGTGCTCCTGAAAGTGCCAACTCAGATTAGGTAGAAGAACCTGACTGCTACCATTATGCTGTTTAGTAATGATTCACTGAAGTTCCTATGAAAAAGGCTGTATTAAGCCCTTTAACCCCAGTATGGCTTGCCAGTCTGTGTTTGGAGACTGGCATGCCTCATTTCTTCTTCATACTTAACTGGGATTTTGGCTATAAATGGGTAGGTGAGAATGCCCATGCTGGAGTGGGAGGGAAGGGTCTTCCCTGCCAGAAAGTTCAGAGTTTGGTTCTGTGTCAGATATTTGAATTTGCAAGTCAAGGAAGCAGACATGGCACAAGTTACAATTGAAAAGCAAATCTTAGCTTTCGCGTCAATCAGAAGAACTTCCAAATAAAAGTTTTGAGGGGCTGTGACTATGATTTTGAAAGTATTATTCGTCAGTTGCATGAAAAAATATCAATACTGGTTTTGTGTAATATTTTTGAATTCCATTGAAGCATGTTTGTTATTTTATGAATTCAGGGTTTTATGAAGCATAATACACCTCGTCAAAATGAACACTGCCTCACTAATTTTGATTTAGCTGAATACAGACAAGTGCTGAGCGACTTGGCTATTCAGATCTACCAACAACTTGTCCGAGTGTTGGAAAACATTCTGCAACCCATGATTGGTAAGGCAAAGCTGAACTCCTTAAACTCCACACTGTAGTACCAAAATGAAAACTGTGATGGCAGTGATATGCTATATCTTGTATTTCTTCCTAACCAGTAGAGTTTTATTAGTAGTTCTTGTAGTATTTTGTTTAGAGATGACAAGGACTACACTGAACAGGTTTGGATTAGAGGAAAAACTAAACTGTGGCTGGTTCTTCTAGCAGTGACAGAATAAATCGGTATACTTTATTCATACTTGTCATAAGCTGTGCATTTTCAGGAAGAAACTATTAGGACAGTCTGACATTTATTGCCCTGTGTGTTGGGAAATATCCCGTAGAGAATCTGGACTTTAATTACATGATAATTCATAATTAAAATGAATATGGAGAAAAATGGCTGGTTGTCATTATGGACAGCAGTCAGCAATGATATAGCCAGCAGTGATGAAGCTTACATTCAGAGATTTTATTCATTAAAGTACTTTTCATTTGTCTTGTCAGACAGTACTTTCACACAAATTTTCATTATGCTTTCTGATCACACCATTTAGAAGAACGAAACAGCTCTCAGGTTGCTGACCCTGCTGCTCATATGACCATGGAAGGAAAAAAAGTATTTTGCTGACCTAGAGTTAGACCTTCCTTTCAAACACACAAGCTGGAATCTTTGTAAAAGCCCTGTAAGCTTAGATTTTGCAGAACATAGTGGGACACAGAGAATGGCTGGAACTCACAGTAAAGTGTGACTAGAAGAAAGCCCAGGCTCCTTTTTCTGTGTAAATTCTAAGTTTTGCTGTCTTGCACAATATGCGTGCAAATAGGAATTTTCAGTCATTACAATAATGTTGTCAATCAAATGCAGTTTCAGGAATGCTGGAGCATGAGACAATCCAAGGTGTCTCAGGGGTGAAACCAACAGGGCTGCGGAAGAGAACATCCAGCATTGCTGATGAAGGAACCTACACTTTGGACTCCATTATTCGGCAGCTGAACTCTTTCCATTCAGTGATGTGTCAGCATGGAATGGATCCAGAGCTGATCAAACAGGTTGTCAAGCAGATGTTCTACATCATTGGGGCTGTAACACTTAACAATCTTCTCCTGCGCAAGGACATGTGCTCGTGGAGCAAAGGAATGCAGATAAGGTGGGAGAGCTCATTTTATACTTTCCTTGAATGTGCTGCTGGAAATCTTAGTGAACTCTTGACTCTGAGCATCATTTTGATGGAATAGCAGATACACTTTGAATATTTATTTTTCCACACATAAACAGCTGCAGATGCTGTTAAACTGAATTTTGAGTGGTTTAGTTAAAAAGAGCTTGGTTAATTTAGGCCAAATCCTACCTGGCTTTCAAGGAAATGTGGTAGAAGCGAAACAAAAGTATTTCATCATCAAGTAGCAATCAGAACTGTAGGTGAAATGTTGGTAGTTGCTTTCACAACTCTTAGAGAAGAATAACAAGCTGCTTTCTTTGTTTGCTGGTGGCTCAGTGGATACCTGCTGTGTTCATCCACACTACAGTTTGCTGTATCCTGCGGGTAAAGCCATCTTATTCTATTCCTGCATTTGGCATCAGTTGTCCAATGCATTCTACTGGTATATGCCAGGAAATTTAGCCAAGGCATTCCAGTCCCTCAAGTAACCTTGAAAAGCCTCACTGTTCATCTGCATGGACAACATCTCATTTGCCTTTCTTATACTTGTCACGTTCCTGCAATTAACAGGAACAGAAACAAATGGGAAAAGCTAGTTAGTGGAAGTCTTTGGCCATAGTTTCTAACTGTTTTGGTACGCAATGTATGCTGCCTTAATCAGAAGGAAACGGAAATACAAGAAAAGACAAATGTGAAGGAAAAACATGTAAGGACAAAGAAGAAACACTGGGAAATTGCATGTGCTTTTGATTTGACCATAATCAAGCATTAATGTCTTGATACTCTTACCTCTTTGTACAGATACAATGTGAGTCAACTGGAAGAATGGCTACGTGATAAAAATTTGATGAATAGTGGGGCTAAAGAAACGCTGGAACCCCTCATCCAGGCTGCACAGTTGTTGCAAGTAAAAAAGAAAACGGATGAAGATGCAGAAGCCATTTGTTCGATGTGCAATGCACTGACTACGGCCCAGGTAAGCAAACTCTCGTTGTCTGTCCTACTGTCACTTCTAAGCAGGTCTCTGCTCTGATGGTGTTTGCTGTGCCTGCCTGCACTGCTGTTGTGCATGGATCTAAGATTTCTTACTTTGTTTTGAAGATTTCTTACTTCCTTTAAAGTAAACCAGATTAAATTGCAGGGGTAAAAAAAGACCAGATCTTTTCTGAGGTCTGATGTTCAAGATAAGTTTTTGACCAAATGAGAGGAAGCTCAATAGATTGTGCAGTGTGTAGTACTATACATAGTCTCTTAGTTTGTGAAAATCCTTAGAGAAAACTCTTCACTCTAAGACACCCCCGTACTGCAGGCAGCTCTGCCCAGGATACTAGGAAATGATCTTCCTGCCATCAGTGTTAGTATCCAGTTAAGCTAATGGACAATTCACACAGAGCTGCTGTCTCAGGGTCTGCAAACAAAAGTGTTAAGTTACTGCACCCATTAGCCACAGAAAGGCTGAACCAAGTGTATCCCAGTAAACAGCTGAAGACTTCTATTTATGAAAGCTTAGATTTTTGTACAGATTAGGTGCACTTATTCTTTCAACCGTGCTACATTTGCATAGACCTAGTACAGGAATAACTGGATCCAAGCATTTTTGGTGTCAGGAAAAGGAAGAAATGTCCTCATTTCTTTCACAATGGTGTCAGCACCAGCGGTTGCGTTGATACAACTGTTTTAATTTAGTAGTTCACATTGCTGGAAAATCTGTTAGTTTTGTACTGAAATAAGTTAAAATTCCTCATGCTTCAAGTCTCTTAACTTTGTTAAAAAGTTTTGCGTGGTTTTTTTTTTTTAAAGAGAATACTGTAAACAATGAGAATTTTTTATAAATTTTACATGTTTAACCCATATTATTACTTACAGTTTTTGTGTTGCTGTTCTTTCTGGTAGTGACTTTAGCCCTGTTTTTAGAGAAGCAGCTCACTCTCTCTTGAAAAATAGTGAAGTCAAGACTCTCTTGAATGGAAGCTACAGAAGGTCACAATAGGGTCAAAATTAGGGAGAGAAATACAGCATGTTTCTAGGGGGTGTAAGAACACAATCAGTTACTTGTCATCTGATTTTTCCGTAGTTTGGTATTTTCCACACACATGTAGAATTTTAGAGTTTCTACCTCCAAAGAACACACGTTCTGAAGGAGGCAGTCACATAACACAGCATTAAGCAGGTGATGGAGTTCTGTATGAATCAATAAAGCAAAAAATAACAAATACTTGTAAAGAATTTTCTTTTTAAAATAGCTAATTTAAAAAGTATATCATTAGTAACCATGGAAGCATCTGTTGATTCATCAGCAAAATGAACCTAAGAATGGTTGTTCTTCTTCACAGATTGTAAAAGTTCTGAATTTGTATACTCCAGTTAATGAGTTTGAAGAGAGAGTCTTGGTATCGTTTATACGTACAATACAGGTAAGGCTATATCTTTTCATCAAAAATCATCTATTTCTAAGAACCCCCCTGATGAGGCAAAATAGGTTGCGTCCTGAAATATGTTCAGGAGTCTGAAGTAAACTAGGCTTTTTAGCTCTCATTTTTTAGCTATTTTGAAAAGGTGACGTGAGCCTTAAAATTTTAAGGTGTCACAATTTACTGCCCCCAGGCTTACATAAAAATGATAGCTTCCCTGTTCGTATGTATGAAATTTTTGGAAGGTGAGAGGTTTTTGTGCTTATAAATATTTGTGTATGTAAACACACTTGTATGCCAACTTTTCAAGCGGTAACATTTATATATGCAAATTTGATTTTGTCAGACCTGTGTCTGCATGAGCAGTTCAAACTTCTTTGAAAACAGAGGCCTATGTTCACTCCAAAGTTGTTCATTTAGCCCTTCTAGTTTTATATATATCGATGAAAATGAAATATTTTGAAAACTCCAAAGAAAAGCAGCCAGTAGAGCAAAATAAAAGAAAGATAGATGATCTGTCTAGTTTGTTAGAAATCGAATTACATTACTAGCAGGATGAGGGAGATTGGGAAGGTAGAACTGAAATAAAACTATAATTCCACTTACTGAAAAGATGCAGTTACCAGATAATGGGCAAATTCTTCCTTTTGCAGGAAATCTGAGTATCTTCTGATTGCATTGTAAGGGGGAGATACGCAGAACCAAAAGTGAAGAAAGTAACTACAGTTTAATGGCACAATTGTTGCAAATGTGTTGGGTCAAACTAGCATAGAGTGTGTGTCTGTACACACACGTGTATCTGGAATCACAGATGAGATACTACCTCTTTGCAAGCTGATTATTATCAATGAAGTGGCTAAATGCTAATGTAATCCCTTTCTTATCTTTGCAGATGCGTCTGCGAGACAGGAAGGACTCTCCTCAGTTGCTCATGGATGCTAAACATATCTTCCCTGTTACTTTTCCATTTAATCCATCCTCTCTGGCATTAGAAACCATTCAGATACCAGCCAGCTTGGGCCTGGGCTTCATATCACGTGTCTGATCCCAAGGATGTGGTGTCCGTTGTTAGATGGAGAATCAGTTGCCTGATATCTGTACCTGTTAAAACATAGTGAGCCACTGAAAACACATTTTCTGAACAAACAGCCTATATATGCCCAGATCTGTAGTAAAAGTAGCTGGAAAACTACATAACAGCACCACAGATTGAAGGCTAATAGAAAGATGTGCATTTGTGTTCATTCATTGCATTTATGAGGACATCACTGATTCATACATTTCCAGAATATGGAAATCAGGCTTGGACAAAAATTGTGTCTTCAGCTGTCTAGAGACATTTTTAGATCTTTAGTAACATATTTAAATAGTGTAAATTAAACTCCATATGTAATCTTCTCATAGGCAGGGACCAACAGGGACAGTCACAGTCCTGACCACGGGAGACTTGAAAGTAAGGCATTTTATAGTAGAATACACAGTCACTTGGGAGCCTGTTACATTTAATTTGTAAAAACTGGAATGGAGAAACACAAACTGGCAATATATAAAACATTTTCTTAAACCACTTCCTTATTTATGTCAGTTTGACATAAATTCTAGTGATAAGTCTTATAGCTCACTATATGCTGTAACTTAGGTGTTCATTTGTTAGTACTGTGGTTTACCAAGCATACTAAATCGCTGCTGCATATTGTGTTCTTTTAAATGTATGACAGTATCATACTAAGCACTAAAAATAAGATATTTCTTTTTTTTGTTGTCAACCTTATTTACAGTCTGATGCAGTCTGTTATTTTAACTGGATTTTTGCAAGTGATATCAAATAACACCCATAGAGGAAAATGGTAACTAAGCACAAGTAGCACACTGGAAATTACGTTTAGTTATTTTTAAAAGTAGTTAGCTAAAAATACAGAATCTTGAAATAAATGATCAGAAGTCAATAATGATTTTAGTATTTATTTAGATTTTGTTGTCTGTCTAATGTTCTTCTTTGTTGATAGACCCCAGAGATGACGTTCTGTATTTTGAGTATAATCTCTTTTGTTTTGTTGCCACTTAAAGAGAGTATTCTTTCCTACTGGGATTTTGAGAGGAAGAACTTTAATAGAAAATTTCTGCATTAGCCCAAGGCTGTCATTCTTTGAAAGGCTGACTAACAAGAACATTAAGTAGGTTTTGACTATGATGCTGTCACTTGACTATGATTCATGCAGATTTAATGGTTGGAGACCCAAAGTGCATAATGAGAAACTGAGTTATTTTGGATATTGCACGTTACTGGAAAGATTTTTCTGTCTCACACATCTTGGGTTTGCTATATAGAATTCACATTTCACAATGTGCAACATAAGTGCAGAAGCCTTGCTTAAGGTTCCAATTCTGAACTTTAAAACAGGAATTTTGTGGTGTATGGCTCAAATATACATGTAAAAAAAAAGCCACACACATTGCTCAATTGCATTGTGCAATATTTTTTATGAATTATAATAACTAGCAACTTAGCATTAATATTAATTTCTTTTAAAATACAGAGAAATGATCTAGAGGTACACTATTAGACTATTTGGTACTAATCCGTTTGCCTGCAACCTCACAGAAAAAAATGTGCAGTTAAGCAAACTGAAACATTTCAGTTATGTTTTATTTAAGAGGTAGACATGCTGTTTGTAGGGTTCCTGAAATCGGTAGTAAAGACAACCTAAACTTTGTCAGTATCATTTTAAGACGATCATGTTGTCTTATTTTCAAATGTATATGCCCCATATTACGTTTGATGGATCATGCCAGTACTTCCAAGAACCTAATACTGCATTGCATAAATGTTTTGAATGATCTTTGCTAAATGATTTAGATTTTTTCCTGTGCATGGTATACCAAACACTCTTTTTTAATGTTACTTGATTTCTGAAACTACAGCTACTGTTAAGAGGCTCCAAATAAGGTATAATGTAGTTTTCAGGCTTTTAGGGGTACTGTACTTGTAAGAATGTAATGGGAAAGCCTTCACATCCAGTAATGAGGTTAGGAAAGAAAATAGGTGAGAACATGCTGACCTCCAAATTTTTTCTCCTATTGAAAAACAAACAATTGGCATTACAGTATGCTCATACTGTAGATCAGGAAACGTATCCACTACTTAAGCATTAGTGTATTAAAATGTATGCCTAAATGTATTTTTGTTTATTTTTTAAGTTTGTTTACCTGTAAAAAGCCTTATTGTATCTTGTTTCCTTAAAAAAAAAGTAGTGTTTAGTAATTTATAGGTATTATCCTTAAACTCAGTGGTTTGACTGGTATTACTTTTATATCACATTAAAAGTATATGCTGCTTGACATGTTTTAAAGGAAAATATTTTTAAGTTGGAATAGATGTGTAACTGGTAATTCATCTAACATTTTACATGGCAGTATTTTACATGCACTTTTCAGAAGTAAAATTTTAGTGTAAGTGTATAATAGATCTTTCACCTTAGGATGAATATCTCTTTAACCATGGAATATAATGCAGAATTATTTTAACAACTTTTTTTTTTTTTCCTTTGAATCAATGTTATGCTCTTTTAATGTGGACATATCTTTTATATTTTAATTTATTATCTATTGCTATGATAGATCTTATCAGATGCTGGAAAAATATTTGTCAATGACCCCTTAGAATTATATACAGTTATTCTAGAGATTTTGCACAAGAATTACCTCATTCAGTTTTGTGTATTTTTATTCCAGTGATCATTTTATTCTGATGTTTAGGACACGGTCTTCTATCCAAATTTTGAAAAATTGCTTCTCAGACTTCAATCTGGGATGGAATGTGGAAGTGCTTAAGTTCATTAAATGTGATTAATCTATTCTATCTATCACAGGAAAAAATAGGGTCAACTTCAATGTTGAAAAGTGGATTGATATCCAATAACATTTGTTCCCAACTTGGAAACACCAGCATTTGCAATTTGAAGGTCTGTGTAATTTGTGATTTAAACTGAACACATTTCAAATACCGTACAAAAACTATGAGTAAACACTTGTTTTTTTAAGATGCTGATAATTCATGTGATAAATAAAAGCCTTTAAACGTAGGTTTTCACTTGATGCCACTCCAGTACATAGATGAAAACCAAAACTTTGTCAGAATGACCTGAGCTCTGATCTGTTGTAGTGTCTGATGTTGTACTTAGTAAACGTATGCATCATAAAACCTGTAGCCTAATAGCTATCACTGGAAAACGTCCAAATAAAAATACAACTGTAAGATTTGCTTTGGGGTCTTTTCTTTCCTCATTTGGTTGGTTGCTTGTCCATAAGCTGTGTGCTGGCATAGTCCCCAGACGATGCTCCAGGTTCCCTCTGCCTCCATGGCAGACTTGGTGCCAAGGGAGTTGGTTAAAATCTGAGGATTGTACAAATATCCACCCAGATACCAACAGGGTGCCGTAAACCACTGGGCGTATTTGAAAATACTTTGTTTGATATAACCCACTTTGCTAGGATATTTTGTCACCAACTACTAACTGTTACTGAAATAAGAATTAAGATTTGTACTTGGCTAAAACGTTGTCTTCTGTGCTGTGACAATTCCTGGGCTCCGGCGGGCAGGGAGGGCTCCTGGTTCCCTGGGCACGTATCCCCCGGGCAGCGCCTGGCTCTGTGTCTGTTCACATCTGCTTCCACATAAAGGGTATTTAATTATAATACTTGTTAGTGCCCTAAGCTTACTAAATGCATTCTGAGTTGTTTATCTTGTTCTAAGTTTGTCAGAGAAACTCCTTCATGGTGTCTTATTAATGAATGAATGTTCCTTTTTCCCTGCATGGCCAGGAACGGCTCCCCTCGCGATCCCTCGGGCAGCTAGGAAATGGAAGATCAACAAGGATTTTTAAATTTCCTTTCCTTTGTTTACGTATTAACAAGTAAACTAATTATAACATCATACAATATTAATGGCAAAGTACATTTCTTTCTACAAGCATTCAGCGTACAGTGCTGTATACCAGTACACTGGATGGCAACAAATTACTGCAAGGAAAGAGAATAATGAGAAAACTGCAGAAAAGATTGGGATTTGCAGGCCTTAAAAGCAAGCAAGGTGATAAACACAGTGCTCCTGACCACCTACCCCTAACGGAGGCTCCTCAGCACCTACTTTTCCTGGCGCAGAACCAGACACTGCCCAGCGCTCGGAGCTATTTCTAACCCCGTCCCTCAGGATGTACCCAGGACGGCAGCCCTGCCAATATGGCGATTGGGGCTACTCCCCATCCCGCTATACTTACATACCTCTCAGAATTGGGAGCTGGCGTGCAAGCTGCCCGCATAAAAACCCCGGCACGACTAGGAACCCTTCGCCCGGGTGCCGCTGGTCACTGAGGCGAGCAGCGCGGGGGACCGCCTCCCTCCTCGGCGGGGAAGGGCCGCTCCCGGGCGGGTCAGTCCCTGGATCCGGCCCGGCCCCGCCCCGCTTCCACACGCCTCGGGGGCGGACCGCGGCCACCTGCTCCCTGCCGAACCGGCCGCGGCACGTCTGTCCCCGCCGGCGGCCCCATGGCGCTGGCCGAGCTCTACACCCAGGTGAGCGGGGCCCTGAGGGGGAGCGGGGCGCCATGGCAGCGGCGGCGCCTGAGGGGGAGCGGGGGCGCCTTCTCCCGCCGCCGCCGAGGGGGTGACGGCCGCCCCGAGAGGGGAAGGAGAAGGAGAGGGGTGACCAGGCCGGGCGAGTAATGCCAGGCTCGCTGGAGAGTGCCTGTGCTTTTTTGTGCTTTCTGGGGTATTAAAAGGTTGAGCCATTGGTGTTTCTGACAGAGTTGGCTGGGTTGGACCCGACGGAGGGAGCGCGTCCCCTCGGTGTGAGGGCGCCTCGCCTGTATGCCACAGCTATAAAATCCCAGGGCAGCGTGCGAAAACGCTTCTTTTTTGAGAGAAATACTTCCTTTTTGGAGACTTTTGGCCTTCAGGTGTAGGTCTCTGAGGTGCTGGCCAGTGATTAGGCAATTTTAAAGTTTTAACAGCACTTTCCTGGCCGCTTAATCGTGGAGAGTGCACTCTTTTTGTTAGGCAAATATTGAATAAGTTTGGCAGAACTGGGCACTGAAACAAAGATTCTTCCTCCTTAATGTGGCTGCTGTATTTTTTTTTTTTTGCACAATTATTTCCCCTTTTCCTGTAGTCACCAGAGTGTTGTGACATACAACTTGTTTGCTTAGCTTTAAATAACAAAATTAATATGCATATGTTACAGATTTATAAGCCTGTATCTCCTCTATCGCAAAAGCAGCTGCCATAATAAACTCCTGTTTAGCCCTGTGCTTCACTGGTATTTATTAATTCACTTTGTTGGTACCACACTGAGCAGCAGAATGAACAAATGGGGTTTTTTTTTTGATCAGGAATAATGTTGGGCAGGTGAAGGGGAGGAAGGATTGTGGGTGTAACTTGATACGAAAATGAGCAAACTCTCTTCTGTTTACTTGTAAGGCAGGGTTTGGAGAAGGCGAACTTTGGCAGGCTGGGTACATTTGCCAATGGAGGCTCCTGGAACTGCAGGGACCTTTTCTGAAGAATCAGTACTTTGATCACATGCTTTTTCCTCCCTTTCTTGTCCATGACCCAGTGCATTTCACTTTCTTACATGGGAACACGCTATGTGCTCCTGAGGTTGTTTGATGGTGATATTCTTGACTCACACAGAGTAACAGCAAATAAAGAATTCAGTTTAACAGCTGTGAATAGATAAGTATTTTTCGTAAGTCAGGAAATCAGCATAGTGTAGGAATGGCAGAAAAGTCAATTTATACTTCTTTACACATGGAAAAAACAAGGTTAAAACTGATTTCATTTAGCTGTGTCTTTCATTTTCCCGTTAAGTAGATATTTGTGAAGCTGGGTTTGTGTCCCTTTGGTCAGATAGGTGAAAACTTTGTCATCATAGTGGTTTGGTGTTGTTTAGAAAAGATCTTTGTGATTTTGGATATTGTGTGAAAAAATGCCATCATGCTGAAGGCATCTGCAAAGAGGTGTCATGAAAGTTGCTGAGGTTTTGATTAGTGTTTATCACCTGACATACACACCAGGTTGGCGTATGGTTGACCAGAAAGGTCAATCTCCATCCTTCAAGATGCCAAAAACTCAACTGGAGAGGTCGCTGAGCAACTCAAGCTAACTTGCAGGACGTCCCTGTGAAAGTCCCTCTTACCCTAAATCGTTTGGTGCTGATCCTTGGGGTTAGAGTTGAGAATGCTGCTGTTGAGGTACAGTGCAGTTTGTGGGGACCTCTGCAGGCATCCATGGTTGATGATGTATTGAGTGGGGTTCCGGGGACAGAGACCCTCATGTTCTGAGGATCTGCTGGAGCTTCCAGGGTTTCCTTCAAGAGGAGAAAAAGTCACTTGTGCCAAAACCAACAGTTGCAACACCAAAGTGAGAAGATATATGAGTCTCCAAGGTATCTGTGGGTATGCTAACACTTAATAAAATCCCTGACTAATGTTCATTTTTCATGTTGGCAGCTGTAGCAGTTCTCACGGGTTTATTTAAACACAGTTGGTTTAAACTGAGTGAATATAGGTAGAGTAGGGGAATTAAATGAGGGCTATCAAAACAGAAAGATGCTGGAAGAAGATTCTGTGACATAGTTGCTTGTGCAAGTAGGGACTGAGTGATTCTGTGCTCTCTAGTGTTACTTTATCACAAATTAGAGGAGAGGTGGCCCATAAGAAGCTCAGTACTAGCATATACTGGTGATTTTCAGGCTTTTTTTCTGACATCACTGCCCTTCCTCCTGTCCTCTCCTTACATCCAAATGTAGTCTTCTGTGTTATCTTCATTGCCAACTGAGATACAGGCAATACAGTATTAAAAATGCTGTGCACCAAGGTTTAAGGAAGATGGTGATGTCAGACATAATCTCAAACTGCAAATCCCTGAACAGAAGTGATTTCCCTGTTACTAAACCAGTGTCTGTTTGTGCATAGTTGATGCATTAGGAAGACTTTTAGGGATGCCAGTTTGTTAAACCCTGGCAGGATGAGAAGGACACTCTCTACATCATTGAAGAAATGCCTTATTTACTGAGGTTGCCAGCTGTGTTATGTCCTTTCAAGGAATGCTGTTTCCTATATCTTCTAGGGTGTTTCCTGTAGCTTCTAGGGCAGAACATTTGAAGATGTTGCTTCAACATTTTAACTTCAGCATAGGAGAACTAGATGGTTTGAACAGCGTAATTTACATTCAAACATTTATGCTTCAGAAAGCTAGAGGTAATTCTGTTGTGCAGTCCTTCAAATACCTCAAGGAAAACTACAATTTATCTGCTTCCATTGGAAAGAAGTGCTTTTAGGAAGGGCGTTTGCTTCCTGAGACAGAGCTAAAGTACCTTACTGGGACTGAGCTCAGCTAAGCCAGCTGACTGCTTGCAGAGAAAGAAACCTGCCAGTTCGCCCTAGAACAGGGGAAGATGTTGTTTGGAGGTTGCACTTCAGTCCCATGAAAAGAAAGGTAACCATGCAGAGTGTGTCTCGTGTATACACCTGTGCCTGTTGCAAAATGCTTTCTAAGTTCAGTATTCTGTTTGAATTAGGGAAGCGATTGTCTAAATTCTGGTAAACGAGGTGCTTTCTCTGGTACTTCCTCATTTGAAATCTCCTAGAAATCAGGGCTCTGCCTTAAGTGTATTTTTGCTCAGTGTTAGAGGGTTTGAAGCACTGGAACAGCCTGCCCAGGGAGGTGGTGGAGTCACCATCCCTGGAGGTATTTAAGAAACGTGTAGACATGGCTCTTCAGGGCATGCTCTAGTGCCCAGGATTGTTGGTTTGTGGTGGGGCGTTGTGTGTGAGGTTGTGGGTGTGGGGTTTAGTTGGTGGGTGCTTTTTTTTTGGTTTTTTTTTTGTTTGCTTGTTTGTTTGTTTTTGTGTTGTGGGTTTTTTTGTTTGTTTGTTTGTTTGTTTTTTAATGTGGTTGGACTCGATGATCTCAAAGGTCCCTTCCAACCACTAAGATTCTGTGATTCTGTGTGATTCTGTGAAGAGCCTGGTGACAGTCTGGCCCTTGTGCACCTTCCTGCACGCTGTGTTGTTCTGCAGACTTCGCACTAAACAGGAGCAGGACAAGCATGTCTGAGATGAATGTGTCTGCTCTCTTTTTTCTTCTTTCACAAAGAGTAACTAAAGCACAAAAATACAGCCCAGTGAAAGGGTCAGAGCTAATAATAATCACCAAAAGTCCTGGCATCTAGTTCAGCTTTCAGGTTGCACTTGAATTTTGAAAACTATGTTTTTATGCTAGTCTGGTATTATGATAACAGCTAAGCTAACTATTCTCTTGTTTTTCTGTTGTAGTACAATAGGGTTTGGATTCCTCATAATGAAGAAGTTTGGCAGTCTGCAGAGATCACAAAAAACTACAAAGCTGGAGACCGTTTTCTCCATGTGCAATTAGAAGATGGAACTGTAAGGAGAAAAGCCTCAATTATTGTGGGATTTGCTGAGATATGTTTATGTAGAAACATACGACTCGCCGTTACAGGATCTAAATGACTTGTCTGTAGTTTCTTTTATGCTAACCCTGCAGTGAGCAGAATTTTATCATAGTGAAATTTGTACAGTAAGGGCTGTTTCCTACAAATAGGAAGAGTGCAATTCTACTATCTGTATAACATTAGTATAGAACACATACCTCGAAGATCACTTCACTTTTGAAACAAGCACTGAAACTCATCTTAAGTTGAATTAAATCAGAAGTGCAAGGCAGACATAGTTATTTCTCATGGAGAAAAAAGCTGTTGCTTTTTTTTCCCTAGAGTTACTGCTTTATGTAAGATCTGTTAATTTTAGCGTCTGAGTTCTTTACAGAGTTAGTATTTTGAAAACAGTACTTCTGTATTTCTGCATTCCTGTTCTGTAAAGACAGGTATTAAATGTATGATTAAATGGATTTGTTGAAAGAAACAGAAGTGAGTTTTAAACTTTCTGTAAGGAAAACTGAAGGGTTGGAAGTAAAGATAGTTTTAGAGCTGAGTTAAGTTCTGACCAGGTGTTTACTTTTGTTCAGTTGCAGCTGGACTGCCATTTTCATTTGTAGTTGAAATATGTATGTGTTCAGAGAGCTAAATGCATTTCCCATTTTTACAGATTTCAATACAAAATAATGTAAATAAAGAGAATGTAGCTCTCTTTTTAATGGACAACAAATTGCTCCATCTTACTTTAATGATCTGCAAGTGCTCTAAGTTCAGCGGGTTGTAGGGGGTTGATGAAATACAAGATCAGACAGGGCTCCGTCAGCCCCATAACTTCATGTAAAGGTAGAAGATCAATTTGTTTTTATGCAAACATAAGGCGTTTTATGATATTTCAAGTAATGTTTGTTGACAGGAACTTAATTACCCTGTTGATCCAGCTGCCTTGCCACCCCTACGAAATCCTGACATACTTGTTGGTGAAAATGATCTCACTGCACTTAGTTATCTCCATGAACCAGCTGTTCTACACAATCTTAAAGTTCGTTTTGTGGAGTCTAAACTTATCTACACCTATAGTGGTAAGCAAAGTGAAATGCAGGGTTTAAAAAAAAATCTTAAAAAAAATAGTAATCTTGGGTTAGTTTGCAATATGATGTGAGTAATGTTTTCTTCAAGTGCATTTTAACTCATTCAAGTTAACTCATGTTTGTATAGATACAGACTTGTTGGTTGATCAGGATCTCCTACCTAGTTTAGAAAATATTGCTACTTTGTATCAGTTTAGCTGTTGCTGATAACCAGCATTTCATTGAAGTAACCTATGTTTTGGTTTTGTTTTGTACATTTGATTGTAGGAATAATTTTGGTTGCAATAAACCCCTATAAACAGTTGCCAATATACGGAGATGCTATTATCCATGCATACAGTGGGCAAAACATGGGAGACATGGATCCACATATATTTGCTGTGGCAGAAGAAGCATACAAGCAAATGGCAAGGTTCAGTATGTTACTTAATGTCCGTAAATAACACTAGAAGTCTAGTGGCAGTCAGTGTTAATATGTAATTTAATTTAACTGTGTGTGTGCCATTGACTATTAAGAATACCTTTGAATGGCTAACTTAACTAGAGCAAGAGTAATTCCTTAACCAACTGAGGAATTTTTAGAACTCGTAGCTATTTTCATTCTTGGTGAGGGACAAAACACTGTCTTAGCTGAGTGAATAGCAATGACATCAGCCTTCAGATTACAACTGAAGAGGAGTAAGAGAAGAACAGATGAAAGATGAAACTGATAAGAGAGTTGACCACAGCTGTGTTTTCATACATTTGTTTCATATTTCTAATTCTTACATTTATAAACACATTATAGACATATCTGATTTAAACTGATTATTCGGTTTCAGAAATAACAAAAATCAGTCTATTATAGTCAGTGGAGAATCGGGAGCTGGAAAGACTGTGTCTGCGAGATACACTATGAGATACTTTGCCACTGTGAGTAAGTCAAGCAGCAATGCACATGTGGAGGATAAAGTATTGGCATCCAATCCAATAACTGAGGTAAGTTTCGGAGAGTATCTGTCAAGTCTGTACTCATGAAGGAAAGAATTCTGAGAGCTGCTGGGAACTTTTGTTTGAAATCTTCAGGGACGTTTTAGCTACCTGAGTTAAATACCTAAATTAGAGGTTTAGCCTCTGAATGTTTCTGGTGGAAAGAGGTAGTCAGCTTCAGGAACACCCAGGTTCTGCCCAATTTAACAGTGGCCCTTTGGAGGCACTAGTTTGCCTCCAGAGTTTTATTTTACCACATCCTGTTAATTAGATGATGAGAAAACAATATTGAACAAGTTGTTTGTTTTTATTAATTGGAATAGAAACTGATTAACGTTCCTTTTGGTGAGAAAACATATTTTCTCTAATTCTCAGTTTATGTAGCGTTATACTGTTTGACTTGAGACTTGTCTTCAAATTTGGGCCTCAAACTTTAAATCTCACAGCTCAATGCTAGATTGATCCTTGAGCATCTTTGATTTGAGGAACTTGTAGTTGAGTCATGTTTTGACAAAGTTATTCTCATGAAAGATGCAAATAAAATTCTAAAAGTTTATAATTTTTGTAGGCTGTTGGCAATGCAAAAACCACGCGGAATGATAATAGCAGTCGATTTGGAAAATACACTGAAATCAGTTTTGATCAGCGTTACCAAATCATTGGAGCTAACATGAGAACATACCTGCTTGAGAAATCCAGAGTTGTCTTCCAGGTGGGTAAAATAAATCTTAAAACACTCGATGTCAGTATAGCTAATAATGTACTGTCCTTTACTAGTTTCATATAGAAAATGTTATGTGAAGTTCTGAATAGTATGTCTAATTAGCATTTGATTTATTTTTTAATAGGAGCTAGTCTTATTTATAATAAGAAACTAATTTATTCCATGTTCTTCCTTACGTTGAGTGGAGGATGTATCTCAGGGACAATTCTCTGGGATAAGTGCAAGAAGAATTTGAGAAACCTGTGGCTTTCAGTCACAATAGTAACACATGCCAATTGTACCTAGCAAGGAACAATGTATATAGAGCAGAGGGAGTCTCAGTAAAAAAACTAACTGAAAATTTATAAGGCCGGGGCTTGTTGCATGTGACTCATTATAGTGTCAGAGCATAATTGTGATAATCTACCAAAGAAAGCATTTAATTTTTTTAAGTATTTTAACAAAGTTTTCCTTTTTAGTAGTATTGTAACTTTTCAAGTACTATTAAGAATACTTCTATGTATCTGCTGCCTGACGGATGGTTTAGAATAGTTTTCTGAGTTACCACAGGGCATTGTTACAGTTGGCACTCCCACACAGTTCATTCCAGTATTTGTCAGTTCTTATTAGTAGATGGTTGTTCAGGCTGAAGAAATTATTAGAGTAACAGCCGCGGGGAAAGAACGCAGCAGATCGGTGATGGAAATAAGGTGTTCTTGAATTAATCACTTTCAAAGCTCTTGTTGAAGTCTAAGATGTGCCATTTTAATGTTGGGCAGTTTCTTTGCCAAACAACGTTGCAGCAGAATTTGGACTTCTGGTGTCATTATCTCTTTGCAGTAGTGTTGATTATCAAATGTTTTTCTGTTTGACTGTTGTTTTGAGTTTTGTCTTTTTTTTTTCCTGTCTGTAATGCTATTCTTTGTTTTAATTTAACAGTCAGAGAATGAGAGAAACTACCATATATTCTATCAGTTGTGTGCATCTGCTGTGCAACCTGAATTTAAGCATCTGAAATTAGGTAGGTCTCAAGAAAATAACCTATTTCTAATTTTTGCATTGCAGTATTTTGAGGATTGGATTTTCAAGTGCTAGAATGTTAAGTGCTTTGCAGCATAGATCTCACAGACTTACAATAGGACTTGCATTTTTAAGTCACTTAGCTATTAATCCTGTTTGTATTGAACTTGGTAGCACATCCCTAGTAACGTGAATAGCGCATGATCAAGTGCCTAAGTGTCTTTGAAAATCTTATTCTAGTATTTCTGTACTGACAGATGCCATAATGACAGTTTAGGGGGCTTGACTCATTCATCTCCAGAGAAGCTTTAATGCCACCTGGGACAAGCAGGCCTTAGGTATATGTTTACTCAGTCTTCATTCCTGTTTGTTTATTACGTCAACTATTAAGATTGCCAGGAATTATGAATACTAATTCATGCTAGTTTAACCAAGTTAGGCACATAGATGTCTCTCAGAAAAAGAGGACCTCCAGCTCATTGTTAAAGAGCAGTCATCTGAAAGCATCTTCAATTTTCTGGTGTTACAAGAGCCTTTAACAAGCAGCTACCCCCAATCCCAAATCTTCTAGCATTACAAGTTTTGCTTTTTATCTGTAGGAAGCGCAGAAGAATTTAACTACACAAGAATGGGTGGCAGCACAGTAATAGAAGGAGTTGATGACAGAGCAAATATGGTGGAGACTCAGAAGACGTTTGCCTTACTGGGTAAATTCTTGGGAATACCTACTCAATGGATTTAAAAAATTATTTTTTTCTGAAATGGGCAAAAGTGAATTGTTTCTGAAGTGTTCAAAATGTTAGTAGTAATTACCAAAACAATTGCCTTCGTAGCTTATACATTGCACTGTTGGTCTGTTTTTAAAGTACTTGGCAAGAGCAATTTTTGAAGTACTAGACTTAGGAATTTGTGTTTGTTGCTAGTCGTCAGAATCACTAGAGGCTGGAGTCTTCTTGGCCCTTAAGCTAACGTGTGACAGAAGTGGAATTGAAAGCTTCTTTGCCCCTATATGGCTTATGTGAAAGCCAAATCAGACTCAAGCTGGCACTTGGGGAGGTACAGGAATTTATGCCTAATCTCTCATCTGATCAGGCAGGAAGAAAGTAGGCAGAATCAAGGCTTTGCGTAGTGGTCTGTGGAAATGCTATACAATTCTTGACTACACAACAAAGCAAGTAATCCAGCATTGTGCTATTTTAATTAATTGTACTGTTTCTGAGTATTTGAAATAATTGAGAATTGTTCTTTTAGGCCTGAAGGGGGATTTTCAGATGGATGTTTTTAAAATGCTGGCAGCAATCCTACATTTAGGCAACGTGGGAATAACAGCTGTTGGAGATGAAAGGTCATCCATCAGTGTAAGGAAGCAGTTCATTCACATACCAGCATTGTCTTTTATATTCTATATTCTAGTCCTTTAGCAATAGTTTTCCTCGTATCTGGGGCTCAGAGCGGCATTAAATCTGGTACACTACACTTGAGAGATTTCTCCATCTTCATCTGTATAGAATCAGAGAGAGTGTTTATGCGAATCCTGGTTTGTGCCCAAGTTCAGAAAGTCTGAACAGAAGGCAAAATGTGGCTAGGAGAGCCCCATTGGAAAAGCCATTTGGGACTGCCTGCAGGATACAGGAAACAGAGCGTTGTCAAACCTGCTCAGAATGTGTCCCAGCAGATTATGCAAGTCTAAAACGCACGGACACCTGAACATAGACTAAAGTAGCTTTTTCTTTCAATATCTTAATCCAAAGCATGTCATCTGGACTAAGTTTTTCTCTCCTGTATCAGGAGCTCTACCTAGTATTACTTGCTTTAGCTTTTGATATTTTGCCAAATGAAGAAGTGAACAGAGCCTCTTTTCTATCTGAAAATAGAAGTCATTTTTTGATGTCAGCAGTGCCAGGACCCCACTGTCTAGACAACAGTTAAAGTATTAAAAGTAATCTAATAATATTTATTTATCTTCTTTGAAGCTGGAAGATAAACATCTCAATATATTCTGTGAACTTTTGGATTTAAACTGTGACAAAATGGCACAATGGCTCTGCCACCGAAAGATTATCACTACCTCAGAGACTGTAATAAAGCCGATGACAAGAACTCAGGCTGTTAATGCAAGGGATGCTCTGGCAAAGAAGATCTATTCTCATTTATTTGACTTTATTGTGGAAAGGATTAACCAAGCTTTGCAGTTCCCTGGCAAGCAACATACTTTTATTGGTGTTTTGGACATTTATGGGTAAGAACGTCTCTGGAAACAAATATATAAATATTGGTATTTTTTGTGAATGAGGTTTAAATTTAACTTTTGATATTATACTTCTAAATATAACTGGATTTTTTTGGCTCTGCTATGGCTGGTAACATTAACATCTAGGGAAGTTTTGAAATGCCTTAGCATCTTCATTAGTCTTATGACTATTTCATTTTCTTAGAAATATTAGGATAGCTCCAAAGTCTTACAAGGATATTTGTATTTAAGTCAAGGGATTTTTTTTTCACTGAATTTCACTGAATTTTTAGAGTTGGAAGGGACCATAAAGATATCTAGTCAACTCCCCTGCTGAAGCAGGATTGCCCAGAGCATGTCAGAGCATGTTACTCAGGACTGCATCCAGGCGGGTCTTGAAAATCTCCAAAGAAGGGAACTCCACAACCTCCCTGGGCAGCCTGTTCCAGTGCTCTGTCACCCCCACCGTAAAGAAGTTTCTTCTCATATTTGAGTGGAAAATAGTGGAAAAAATTTTTTGACTGGAAAAATTTTTCTCCAATACCGTTTCATCACCTGATTGTTTTTTTTTTTCTTATTCAATGTCTTTCAGCTTTGAAACCTTTGATGTGAACAGTTTTGAACAATTTTGCATCAATTATGCTAATGAAAAGCTGCAGCAGCAGTTTAACCTGGTATGTTCTTTTATTTGTTATAGTTCTTTATCTTATTTTGATTCAGTTTTGAAATTGTCGGTGATGGATGATGGCAAATATATTTTTATTTGAGTAATGGATATTTCTGGATAATGGCTATCCAGTAATGGATAAAAATATTTTATTTTTATATATATACATACATACACACGCACACGTGTGTATATATATAATGAATATTTTATAATATATATAATTCATATATGTAATTCATATATAATGAACATATATAATGAAAATTTATGAGTTTTTCTTACAAGACAGGCATATACTGTACTATAAAATGCATAAGTATTTTGTTTCTATCTTACATATACAATCACAAGCATGCACACGTATATATTTGCTTCCTTAATATTAATCTTACATTTTTATAATTTTCACATATCTAGCATGTCTTTAAACTTGAACAAGAAGAATATATGAAGGAAGATATCCCATGGACTTTAATAGACTTCTATGACAACCAGCCTGTCATTGACCTTATTGAAGCTAAAATGGGAATTTTAGAACTTCTGGATGAAGAGTGCTTGGTAATTTAAAAATTCTTGTATTTATGAGCTCATAAAAAAGCTTGTGGGTTAATCTGTATTTTGTTCTTGTTAAATGGGAAGTAGAGCATTTTCCTCATAAAAGGAACATTAATGTTTGTCCTCTATTTGGTACTTTTAATTGTAAGCCACTTAAGTCTACTTTTATCTTGTAAAATTAATAACCTAAAACTAAATTCTTACCTAGAATCTAACCCAGAAACTAGATTTCTTCAGTGTGAGGGTAGCTGAGTACTAGAACATGTAAAGCAGAGGCACAGTGGGATCCCCATCCTTGGATACTTTTTGGATTTGAGTTGAAACAGAAGCTTGATCTAGTGTTGACGGTAGCCTTGCTCCAAGCAGGAATTTGGCCTACTCAGTCTCCAGGGTTCTTTCCCACCAATATTTCTACAATTCAGTTATTCCATGAATCACTAACCTGGTAAAAAAAAAAAACTGTCTTCCTTTCATTTTTAACAAATTCTTGTTGAATGCATCAAGGCTACATCTTTGTTTTTTCTTCTTTAGTCTTACTGTTTTTTTCTCTGTGCTTCTCTCCTGACTGTAGCAATTCCTGAATCTATATTTATTCTTCTACGTATGTGTAGTTCCCTTAGGCTTCTGAAGCTATTGAAGTAGCTCTGTCAGTGAAGAACTGGGCAGGGAGAGGTGAGAGCTCTTAAAATGTTGTTTAAAAGGTGCTTTGATGATATTGGAAAATCATACTTCTCAGAATCCAAACCATAGAGTAATAAGGGGGAAATTAGGGAATATTCCTTAACTCATTAGTTTATCTGTTATTCTGCTCATTAGCATTCTCAGGGATCAGAGAGCAGGTAGCATCCTCTCAGGATAAATTGATTTATGAGTCATCAGAGAATTAACTCTAATTAACATAAATATGACCACTTTTCTTAGAATGATTTGCTACAGGGAGCCACTATTCTGAAAAGACAAAAACTGGTTGTTATTAATAACTCACTGAAGATGCATTATTCAGAATTTGATTTATTGATTGTAAGCAGTTTTGCTGTTTTTAATAGTCCAGCAGAGTTCTGTTAAAGAGATTGCCCTTCTTATTTTTACAGTTACCTCATGGAACAGATGAAAACTGGCTTCAAAAGCTATATAATAATTTTGTCAATAAAAATGCACTCTTTGAAAAGCCGAGAATGTCAAACACATCTTTCATCATTCAACACTTTGCTGATAAGGTAGAGTGTAAACAATCCAGTATTATTTCACCTCGTTTCTAGCAGTAGCTCATTCAGAAAAGAAATAAACTTACAAAATAGAGGGAATAGTAACCACACGTTTGGAACTTCTATAAAATCTATCTTCGGTACATAGTGCTATTTATTGGTAATACTGCCCAAAACTTGCCATTTAAACATAAGAAGTGCTTAAGATAATGAATTTGGGAGTATAAAAATAAATCATCAAGATACAAAGAGGCAGCAAAAGAGTGCAATGTATAAATAAAATAGTTGAGGTTGTAGTCTGTACACACTTTAGTCTCAGTTATTTACATTTCAAATGTAGTATTCCTTTTTTGGTGTTTTGATTTGAAATCGTAGAATAGTGAAGAGAGGAAGAAAGAAATTCCTAATGAAGGCAGAAGGAAATTGCAGTTGATGGTGGATTCTGACAGTTTTCCCTGCTTCTAAATTTGCAGTATGCATGTATGTATGCTTGCTGTAATGAAACTGGTAAAAGCAGAGTTTCAGCCATCACATTTAAGACTAATAAAGACCTGTTGGCCACCACAGCTTAGAGAGTAAAAATTACTGGTTTGTTAACTGTTCATGTATTGCTGAAAAGTTAATAATTTTACCCATTTGCACAGGTAGAATATAAATGCGAAGGATTTCTGGAAAAAAACAGAGATACAGTACATGAAGTATTGATTGAAATCTTGAAAGAGAGCAAGGTTTGTGAACAATCAGTAATGATTAATTTTCTAAATACCTGATTTTACTGTAATTTATTCAGATCTGATTTTAAAAGATTTTTTTCTAATAAAAAGATTTTCTTATAGGTCAAATCAATTATTTTAGTCTTAATTTTTATTAATATTCTACAAGTGTGTATCTTTAATGTCAAAATAACATACAAGATGGAAAAACACAGTATTCAACTTTTTCATATATGTGCATTTACTTTGCTAGTTATGTTAGTATTTTTTGTTCTCTTAGTATCTCCCTTGAACAGCATTTTGGAATCCTTAAGACTGAACAATTCACTTAATTATTTCTTTTTCTGTAGTCATTGCATGTAGCTTTGATAGGTGGCTTATCTTTAACAGCTGCCTCTGTTTATTCTTCAAAAGAGATTAAGAGAATGCCAGGGCAGGGAAAACATCAGATGTCTTATATGTGCCTGCCACTTCCCATCTGCTTGAAGGCCCTGGCCCTTTCAGGTCCACAGCTTAGTCTCAATAAGCATTAAGATCGATGGGATTTGCATTTTATGTTACAGTAATAAATGTATTTATGTATTTAAATGTTCTTACAGTTGCACAGTATTTTAACTGCGATTCTTTCACCACTCTTTTAGTTTCATCTGTGTACAAATTTTTTTCAAGACAATCCAGTGTCCGTTTCACCTTTCAGTTCAACTATAAACATCAAATCTGCAAGACCTGTTCTCAAGCCACCTAACAAACAGCTCCGGATGACTGTTGGCAATAAGGTACTACATAAAGGTGTTATTCTGTGATGCATGTACTTTCAGGGAAGTGCATTGGGCAGTCTGAGGCTGTGGCGCTGTGTTCTGTTACTGGTCACGGTGGATGGTCCAGTTTTCAGTACAGCAAGAGCCGGTCACAATGCAGTGCTTCAGGTCTGGGTATAAGTAGGTGTGTTTAATTTATATATAGGAGACTGTTAAATTTCTGGCGTTTAAGATATAAACTGTTAGAAAATCTCCCAGTGTCCAGCCAAAACCTAACAAAGAATTAAAAAATGAAGATTTTACTTTTTCCTTAGCTGTAAATGTTTCATTAGCAAAACTGTTATGTGTGATATTTTCTAGTTCCGGAGTTCTTTGTCTTTACTTATGGTGACACTCAATGCAACCACCCCTCATTATGTACGATGCATAAAGCCAAATGATGAGAAGTTGCCTTTTGAGTAAGTATGCTAGTGGTGTTGAGCTGTTACATTACCTTTAAAATTAAAAGAATATTTTTCTGTTTTGCAGTAGCTACATGTCAGCAAGCTAAATTCTTATTGTTGAACAACTTCCCATGCAGAACATGTTTTTCCTTTCAAGACACCTTTCCAAAATAAAAAAATACTGTCTTGTTACAAAAATAGAATCATTCAGTAATAGTTACTAAAAATCTTAAAAATTCTTTATTGCCCTAAAATTTTTTCAAGTCTGATATTAGTGTATTTGTCATAACATTTTTAGGGGAAAGGTTGCCCACCTTTGATTTAAGTTGGTGGATATTTTGTTTAGGTGTGTTTGCTCTTGTACAGTATGGATTGGCACCAGTTCATATTTAAGGAATAAAAGCCACTGCAGTTTTCTTTGCGAACTTCCCTTTTGTCCACAGAAATATTTAGAGGAACTTTAGAAGTCAGAAAGGTATGACCAGTGTTGAACACAGCCTTGCCTTTTTCCCCATAGTTTTTATCACTTCAATGTTATAATACAATCATATATGCCAGATAGTTTGCATCATTCCTATGTCTAGCTTGAAAACCACTAATTGTGAGCAGGAGTTAACCTTGATGCAGCTATTGGTCTGGTTTGTGGGCAGACCTGTGCAATCTGGTTTCAGTTATACAGCTTTTAGCTGGAAGGTAGTGTGATGACAAACGAAATAAAAGCTTTTGTCATATCTGAGTAGGAGGGAAGAGGCAAACTTAGATTCTGAATTCATTTTTTTAAATGTGTTAGCCCATTTTCTTGAAGCCAGACAAAATCTGTCCATGCAAAACATGTTACAAGTGGCACTGTTTTGCTATTACTGCAGTGAGACCCCATTATTCCATGTAATAGCAATGAGGGGGGAAATAGCGTGAATAATATAAAAACATTTCTGCATTAGACTAGAAGAGCTTACCATGAGTTTGTGAAAGAACAATAGAGTCATCTGTCAGCCACAGGGATCTCTTAGCTAGTACTGGATCAACACTGTAGCGTGGCGCTGTGGTCCAGAATTGGAAAGGGTCTTTCCATGTCTTGTGTTGATCATCTTGAACCCAGATATTCATAATTGCTTTGTTCATAGTCAGTGTGCTAGTTAGTACTAAAGAGATGCTAGAAAGAGTTATTTCTCAATAGACTGGTGAGGGAATTTATTTCTGTGTATGTTTTGCACTGGGAGAGGCATGATGCTTTGCCACTTGGTGATACGAGCTTTTACAGTTAATATTGAAATGAAACAGGACTTTCCTTAAGAGAAAAATAAATATAGCCTTCCTTCTGTTTTGAGGCAGAAAAAGAAAACCCAGACCTCCTTAGTACATATTAAAAAAACCAAGTAAGACACCGTATAAAAAGTAGGGAAGCCTGCATCCTATGGGCAGAAATAGAAATCCAGCTAGTAGAACAGTTATAATTATTATAGCATGCCAACCCCAGCAAAAAAAGTAAAATATAACTCTGCTTTTTTAGGTTTGATTCAAAAAGAGTGGCTCAGCAACTGCGAGCATGTGGTGTTTTGGAAACTATTCGAATTAGTGCACAGAGCTACCCATCCAGGTAGGGATAGCGGTGGGCCTCCGTATGTCAAAAAATACTTAGGTGTCTCTTAAATTAATTGCATTTGCTACCTTTTTATTTTCCAGGTGGACTTATATTGAGTTTTTCAGCCGTTACAGCATTCTTATGACACAGCAGGAACTCTCCCTAAATGATAAGAAGCAGATTTGCAAGATTGTTTTGCAGCGGCTAATCCAGGTTAGTTTGTATTCGCTGACCCATTGTGTATTATAGCATGTATTATTAATAAAAGGTCTCTTTTGCCAAAAGTAGTATCTCACTCCTCAAGGAGGAAAGATATTTATGTTATTCTGTCTTTCCTGATTTAGTGTGTTGCACACAGGCTTGCAAGTCAATAATCTTGCATTGTGACACAGTGGTGATGTGGCCGTAGACAGGTGATTTAACCTCTCTGTGCTTAATATCTTCACTTGTGAAATGGAAGATACTCTACCTATATAAACTAGCGAACAGTAAACTGTATACAATTGTCAAGTATTAGAAGTTTATGCACACAAAAGGGCTTTTGATGGTGGAATGTAGCATATTGGTGAGCTGTTCTGAAAATGTGCTATTTTGCATATTGCTCCTGTTTGTTAGACAAGTCTGTCGTGATGAGGCTGGTCCAAGTCAAGCCAGTGATTCAAGTCGGCGTGTCAGGACTGAGTTCAGACCCAGGGATGTATAAGACCAAGCACAACCGTACTTGCCACATGGATTTGGCACATGCCAAGGGTGAGAGTCTGAGCTTAAAAGCAGCTTCTCCCCTGAGATTCTGTTCACACAGCTCGCTGATTCAAGGCCAGACGTGTGCACCAAAAAGTAGTGTTGAGCCCAAGGAACCAGATCTGTAGGAGGAGGTGAAGAGTTTGCTTTCAAGGCCTTGATCATAAGTCCAGATCCTCCCTCTAATTTGAGATCACTAGGGTGCAATTTCTGCATGTAATTCTCTGGTTCTTTCCTGCTAAGTGGATCTTCTCCCCGTATACTCCTATCTACAAAGAAGGCAGAGAAGATATTCTTATTTAGCAAGATCATGTCATTTCAGAGGAGCTGGACAGGAGTGACAACTTATAAAAGGAAGAGAGTGTCTGGTCTACAATAATAAACTAAAAACTTCATATATATGTATTGTTTTCTTTTCCAGGATCATAACCAGTATCAGTTTGGGAGAACAAAAATTTTCTTCAGAGCAGGACAGGTTGCTTACTTAGAAAAACTGCGATCGGATAAACTGAGACACGCATGCATCATGATCCAAAAGAGTGTTCGAGGCTGGCTGCAGCGGAAGAAATTCCTTCGCATAAAACAAGCAGCTATTATAATCCAGCAGTATTTCCGGGGGCAGCGGACTGTACGGTACTTGTGGCTGATAAATGAACTTGCTGTTAGGGCGTGCCTGAGGGGATATGGAAGGTTAAATTCATGCCCAGCACTAATTTGGAAGTGTAATTTTTAGGAAAGAGCAATTCAGATTGTATTTCCATTTCCTCTTGATTGTAATTATGGACTTGAAAATGTTCAAGTTACTCAGCTTATGTGAAGAAAGTACTCTGGCAGAGCTCAAATGTTGTCTGCCAGATTGCCGAGAGGCCTGTCTACCTGTAAGCGCAGTCATTAGCTAATGATGCGTGGCCTGGTTGTTGGCTTGCACTTACTGCTTAGCTTCAGAGCCAGAGAAGAAGTCAGGTAGCAGAAAGGAAAAGCAATTTACAAGGGTCTACAAATTAGTGTGTACAAATTATTACAAGGAATTATGCAGCAGAGAAACTGCACCAGTCATTCACAGAGCAGACTGAGAGGAAGTTGGCTCTGTGTAGGCTTTGAAATTTTCAGAAAGAGACCATCAGAACAATTGCTTGTGGAACAGATTTCAAAGATTGTGGATAATTCCCTCTCTTTCGCTTTGATTGAATAAAAAGCTGTGTTTTAGATAGTGGATGCCTGTTTTCATTATCTTTTGTGTGTATGTGATTTGGCTGACTGAGGGAATGAACATGAGAAATCTAATGTGACCTAAGTAAACTTTATTGTCTTTTGAATTAAGGCAAGCTATAACTGCAAGAAATCTGAAGGAAACGTGGGCAGCTATAATTATTCAGAAATACTGTCGGGGTTACCTGGTCCGTAGACTCTGCCAGCTCATCCATGTGGCTGCTGTAACAATTCAAGCTTATACAAGAGGATTTCTAGCAAGAAAAAAATACCAGAAGGTACAGCCTTTCAAAAATTATATTTCAGTAACTGGACACAGCTGTTGCTCTATAAGAAAGACCGGAGACAAGGGCAATGATCCCTACCACTTTATCTTTTGCATGTCTGGGTCTCATGTCTTCTACTCTGTTTTTATATTGTTACTATAAAAATGTTGATACACGGTAGATTAGATCTTATCTCTGAGCTACCAGGAACTCTGGTTTATACTTGATGCAAATCATTTAGTGTGATTACTACAGTGGTTCAGATGTGTCTCGGGTATTTCAGTACTTTGATACTTCCATGAGAAGCATTGTCCTTCCCAGTGCATGCAGATTCACAGAGTGTTGTAATTGATGCTGATTGAGGCATAAATAATTACAGACGGATATTAATATTTTATTTTAAAGATGCTTCAAGAACACAAGGCTGTGATCCTTCAGAAATATGCCCGTGCGTGGCTTGCCAGACGCAGATTTCAGAATATTCGGCGGTTTGTATTGAATATCCAGCTTTCATACAGAGTTCAGCAGCTGCAGAAAAAGATAGAAGAGCAGGTGAGGGACACCAGTCAGTTTATTTGTGCTAATTTCTTTATGATATCTCTTTTATTCAGAGTTCTCATGTTGAATAGAGGCTTACGTGAATTACAATATCCATACTTGACAAGACAAGAGAATATGTAAGGGATAGAGTCCTTTATAATAAGCCACTAGTATTCTTCCTACATCCAGGGCAGGAAGAATTATCCAGGGTTGCCTTATATTTTTGGATTAGTTGTGCCAATGAGAAGAATCTGCAATCTGAATCTTGCAGAATCTGAAAACATTTTTTTCCTGTTTCTTGAGTAGTGTGTCCAATCTTTGGATGGAATTACTTGTATTAGGATGAAGATGTGTGAGGTACTGCTCTGGTGCTACATACTTAGTAACTTTTTGGAATTTCATATTATGTTTATTTTGCAGCTTATTTTTGAGAGCCGTAGCAGCCAAATCATCTTTAATATGGTAGCTTTAATCTAATTGATGGAAACAATCCTTGGTTGAAATAATCATGACTGATATGGGATAGTGAGCAGAAATACGTCAGGTGCTTCCTTCAAAATTCTATTTAACAGTTTCAGGTGTGCTTTTTTCTGATTTCTTTCAACCTGTCTTGCTCATTCTAGAGTAGGGAAAATCATGGTTTGCTGGAACGATTGACCAATCTTGCTTCAACTCACATGAATGACATGGATACAATTCAAAAACTTGAATTAGATCTTGAAAAGTTAACTGCTCAAAAGAGAACATATGAAGAGAAAGGGAAAAAATATAAAGAGGACAGTGAACAGGTAAATTTTAATTGACATCTGTGTGCTTTTATTTTTAAATTATCTTTTCAGTTACTGGATTTATCAAACGCGATTCGAGAGTTACTAAGTAATTTCACTTTTGGGGGAGTGGTAGGGGAGGAAGGGAATCCATATGTGCTTGTTAAAATGTAAGATCTTCTGCAAGCTATTTTTTCCTCCTTTGTAATTTGTATATTATGTTTACTTTTTCTGTGTACAGAAAATATTAAAACTTGAGAATCTGAATAAAGAATTACAAGAACAGAAAGAGACCTTAGAAATAAAGCTCCAAGAAAAAACTGAGGAAATGAAAGGTACAATAACTAAAAGGAGTTTTAAAGGAGTTATAAAAGTTATTGTGGGGCAAAGTGTAAAGTCAGGTTTTCAGCAAAGGTAAACGACTTTTGTTCTAATCAAAGGAATATAACTTCTGAATTTACAGTAAATTAAAAGTTGGTCCTAAGCTTGTCTTGCTTAGAATGTGTAGTGCAAATGCTTTTAATTTAATAATTAAATTAAATTTGTTCTTTCAGTAACAAAAGCTCTCCTCTTATGTTTCCTGTCTCATGCACGTGCATTCCTTCAAAATGTCACTTTGTCCCTGACTCCTTTAATATACTGCTTTATGAATCTAATTTCAAGACACAGGCAGCACGAGATCAAATATACGTTAGATGAATAACACTTTGGTGTTTCAGAACCTTTTTATTCTATAGCATTACTTGTAAAATTTACTGTGATAATTCTTGGCACTTGAGGGAGTAATTTCAGCCTTAAAATATGTTAAGGATTGCTTAAAATCAAATCTAATTAAAACAAAAGGTCTCGTTGTGGTCATACTGTTTTAATAAATGCACATAATTGCATGAAGGTCTTTGAAATGTTGAAATATTTTTTGACAGAGAAAATGGATGACCTCACGAAGCAGCTCTTCAATGATGTACAAAAAGAAGAAAATCAGAGAATGTATGGAATCTGAATTTCATTGCTTTGCAACAGAATTCCTTTTTTCTCTTTCCCTTCCTTTCTTTTTCCTGCTGTAAATGTATCATGCTCACATCACTTATGAATCTGTCAGTGTTCTTGGACAGTAGTGCTGGTACTGAAGTACTTCATGTACAGTTGAGGAAAAGCACATGCTTTGTGGGTCAGTCACGTGCAGGAAATTATATTGTAGACTTGAGACTGTTCTTGCTTTTACAGTTTCCTGTCTTTACATGTGTCTTTCTCAAAACTGAAAGGCAAACCTGATCATAATGCTTTCTTTGGACATATCCTCAGAGTTCAGTCAGGGCGGGGAGAGCAGCTGATGGCCATAGCAGTCAAAATTCCTGTGAAGTGAATATCAAAGGACAGAATTGAAAGATTCAGCTTGAAGGAAAGGCAGTGGTTTTAAAGGACATTTGACTAAAAATACAGGGGAAAAACCTCCCCCCCGGCTTTGGTATTTCATTTGCAGTATTAAAAATCCTATTATTTAGCAATAAAAGGTTTGCAGCATGCTTTTCTCAGATCAAGTGTTTATTTCCCAGTAAGGCTCTTGCAGTATAAGACAAGAGAACTTCGGGTACCAGATAAATGCTGTTCTCTGAAGTGTGAAGAGTGCAGTCACTGTTCCTGAGGGTTGGAAGCTGTGTGGTGTTTCAGCTCAGTCTGATTTCAGCTGCAAATAAATTCGGACTATACTAAGAGCACTTCTGTGCTAGTTTTTCTGCTTTGCCCATTAGTTTTATTACGTCGGAAGCCAGTTCATTCCAGCAGGCACTAGTAGAAAATAGAAAGCTGCTTACAAAGTTCCACTGAGAAGGACACAGGGCTTTCTGTTGCTATGTCCTTTTTCAGTGCTGACTGTGAACGTAACTGTAGTGGAAAGCTGCCCAGGTAGGCTACCTCTCAAAGAGTTAGAGAATTAGCCTTTAAGTGGAAAAAAACTCAGCCTTGAATTCAGTCTCAGTATCTGAATTCGATGTAGGGAAATCCAGGGACGTTGTCATCCCATTATCATCCATTCTGTAGATTGATTGTGGGGATGTAGGATAGCATTTTCAAGTAACTGTGGTTCATTTAAGTTTTTTTTCAATAAAATACGTCCTTCAAATTAAAACAAAACCAAAGTCTGCTCTTTCACTTATGAATGTAGCAAAATAACATTACCTTTCCATTGTTTTGTTTAGGATACTTGAGAAAAATTTCCAAAATCAGAAGCAGGACTATGAAAAGGAGATTGAATTGCTCAAGGGAGAAATTAAGATTCTGAAAGAAGAAAAAACTCAGTTACAACATCAAATTCAGCAAGAAATTGTCATTCAGGATGGCCTGAAAATGGAATTAGGACAACTTACAAAACAAGCCCAGGTAAAGTATGATGCGTTTCATTTTGGAGTCTTTGCTACATAAAGCAAGTAGAGAATGTGGGTGTTTTATTTATAGATTATCTTCATTATTTTTTTATCTTGAGTGCATTTTTAGAAGAAGTTGTAGTTAATAGTCTGTATTTGATACACCACTATAGTGCATTATTTTAATGTACAAAATATGAGTAAGTTATTGCTCTCAGAAATAAGTTCGTGTTCTGAAGAATAATTGTGCCAGAATATTTATACGTTTAAATGTGTGGGTCTTTTTTTTTCTTCCTTCTTCCAAGAAAGCGTTAGTTTCTCAGGGAATTTTTCATAAATGTCATTTATAAACTGAACCTGAAAATAATACTTTTGTGTAAAGTCACATTTTTTTCTCAGAGTCAATTCCGTGACACAAACACATTAGTGTTCTGGTGCCTGAGAACCAGATGCTTTAGACACAAAACATTTTGTCTTTTACTTACTTTACTTAAGAAGTATGAACTTCTTAACTGTAATTATCTTTATGATTTAACTGTTACTCAGCCCTTGTCCTTCATTTCTTGTCTCAGTCTATAATTTTTGTCTGATTCAGAAAATACCTGAGTTGCAAAAGGAAATTGAACTGCTGCAGACACAAAAATTGGATGTTGAAAAGCAGGCCCAGTCACAGAAGCGAGAATTGAGGGGTAAGCTACATACTAGACAATTCAGAGAACCTGCCAAGTACAATGTGAACCAGGCCAGTTTAAACTGATTTCTACCATGTTAGCTTTGACAAAAACTCAGTTCTCTTTCCCATCCCGTGGTGATTTTATTCTATTCATACCTTTACTCGCAAGGGGAAAAAAAAACCACAACAACAGGTGAGTTTTGCTAAGTGATCACTGAATACTGAGATCTGGAGTACCCCTTTGGAGAAACTCTGATTTCAGACATTCCTCCTTTGTGTTTAAAAATCAGTATTAATAACTTAAACTTCACTTAGAATTTAGCAAGTAACTTGTGGAGACCCAAAAATACGGAAACAATGTGTTACAATGCGTTACCTGGCTTTCATTCAGCCTACTTTAACCTACTTTCATTCATCCATAAATACCAAATATGCTTAAATAACTTGCTGATTTTGGTTCTCTTTGGGAAAAGGTACTCAATAAGAAGCACTAGCATTGTGCATTTTGTTCAATGCTAACAATGTCATAGAGCAAACCTGTATCTGCAGCATTTAATGTAGTAACCTAGCACTAGATGACAAATCATCTGTACAACTCTAGCAGTTGTCCAGGTTCAGAAGAGAAAGATACAACTTTGCATTGAAAGTTTGATGTGTTTTGAGAAAAAAAAAAAAGTATTGGTAATATATACCTCTCTAGTGCACCTTATATATCCAGAAGTAGAACCGAGTCTCTCATCATATTCTTGTAGCAAATCGGATATATTTACTGAGTACCAGGAAAGAACCTTGTAGATTTAGGAAGAGATTGGCTTGATTTTTATAATCAAACTTAATTTGAAATGTGCAGAGAAAACTATTCATGTAATAAACTTGTTTTTTTCCAGAAAAGATGTCAGAAGTTGCAAAACAGCTTCTTGAAAGTTATGATGTTGAAGATGTAAGAAGCAGGTAATTTTGTTCTGAGGTCTCTTTAAAAAAGCTAAAGAAATGCATTTTGTTCACCTGCATGCTAATGATACCGCCTTGTATTCTAGACTCTCTACGGAGGATTTGGAACACTTAAATGAGGATGGAGAACTGTGGTTTGCTTATGAGGGCTTGAAAAAAGCTACTAGGTTAGTTCAGTTCTTCAGTATTTTTATAACTCCAATTTGTGATCTAGAAAATAAATGGAAAGATCAGTAACTTATTTGACAGTGCAATACTGAACATCTGCTTAAGAAATGAACAAACATTACATTATGACTGGCTGAGCAGCTTAAAATCACTTTAACAAACTTTTACTAAGTCAGTGAGGTAAGTGCGTATGTGTCAGACAGGGAAATACGTTTCCTCCAAGATATCATGCATAACTTCAATGCACAGGTGGTGTAATGTATGTGTGTCAATCACAGTACTTTGTTTTCACTTTATATTAAACTTGACCCATGGCATGGAGGTTGTACTACATCTGCCATGTTCTTTCTCCCTTTTTTTAACAGAGTATTGGAAAGTCATTTCCAGTCTCAGAAAGAAATATACGAAAAGGAGATTGAAGGTTTGAACTTCAAAGTTGAACATCTTAGCCAAGATATTAATCATCTACAAAAATTATTTCGGGAGGAAAATGACATAAATGATGGTATTCGACTTGAAGTTAGCAGACTAACTTCAGAAAACCTGGTAAGATCAAGGTGTGGTAAATGAAAGTATGTTTTTGTTACTTAATAATACAATCCAAATGTGTTTGTGGCACAAAGCCTTCAAAATCTTGTGGTGGTGTCCTTGAAATCTCAAAGCTCGACTTGAACGGATAGAGCCGTCTAAGATTGCACATCCATTCAGGCTCCTTCCGTCCAAGCTGGGGTACTGTGTTAGGAGGCAGACAGATTTATTGTCCGACTGTACAGCTTCTTGGGGCAGCCTCACAGAGGCTTTTTGCATTTTCTTTTGCATAAACCTGAATGGAGGTTTGATTCTAATCCCAGAAAGGCAAAATACCTTTTTACAAACTCTGACTTGATGTGTAGTGCACACACAGGCTTTGGCTCCTGCTCTTGATAGCAAGGGAGACACTGAGAGTCTTTAGAATGCGTTTGAACCTTTGTATGTTTATGTGACAGAATATTCAGATTTTATAAAAGATGTTTTGAACTTCAAAATGTTGCCAAGATGTCAAAAACTGAGCTCATACAAATATTTTTAAGTTGGAACTTTTGAGGGGTGTAATAATTTCTACAGATATGCAGCTTTATACTGGAAGTCATGAAGAAACAAGTATTTGTTTTTTATTTACACAGAATTTTAACTAAAAATGAATCAGAAGTTTAGTCGCTACCAGAAAGTTAGGTCACCATACCTGTTTTAATACCCACATAATTTAGACTTCTCATCTGATAATTAAAAGAAAAAAGGCTATTTTTTGGTCAGGCCATATATTTTTTTCTGATGGAACACTTTCGGTAATTGAGACTTAATGAGAAGTAGTTTTGTGATACTGTAACTTTCTATGGGTCAGTATTATAACAGTATACTGGGTCTGTCTGGGATGGAGTTCACTTTCTTTGTAGAAGTCCATATGATGCTGCATTTTGGATTTGTAGGTAAAACAGCCAACCCAAGCTGACCAGAAGGGTATCCCCCTACCATATAATGTCATGCTCAGCTGAGGCAGAGGAAGAAGAAAGAGGGTGTTTGGCTTTATCTTGACCCAGATGTTTTCTCACTTCTGCTCTTCCTATTGTCTTCCCTGTTCTGCGGGGGTGTGGGGTGGAGGTAGGGGGGCAGTGAGCAGCTCTGTGGGTGCCTGGCTGCTGGCCAGCCCGGGTCAACCCTCAGCAACCAGCTTCAATTTTCATTGTACTGAGGCATTCCACTTCAGAATGTAGTTACTTCATCCGTTCCCTGTAGCGAGAAGACAGAAATTAGCATCTTTTTCTCAAAAGCCTCTTTAAAGCAATTTCTGCCTGTCAGGTCGGCAAGTTCTATGATTTGATAGTGAAAAACCAGGTGCCTGTGGGATTTGTGGTTACAGATTTGTGCAGTTCTGAGGCTCTCCCCACCAGAGGGCAGCTGAGCACATCGAGTTGCTAACAAATTGCAGGCAAGGTTTAGGAGTCTAATTATTAGTACTTTGTAAAACCTGTCTAACACAAGGAAGTGCTGTTATTCCAGAAGATAGTATATACCATATTATTTTTCTGCTGAGTTAAAAATAACTAAAGAAATATTTTCAAAACAAAGTTACTAAAATTGAAAATATAAAAAAAAGTTATTTTTAAAATATGATTTTATAACATACTGAGGTTTTTTCCAGTGTTAATTGAGCTAGGGAAACTAAAGCCACAGTGTAATTTGCTTTAAACTAGAACAGAAGAATCATAGCGCTGGGCCAGTCCAAACATTTAGTTAGCTCACTGTTTCATTTTTAAGTGGCCAGCAGCAGATGCCTCCAGAAAAGTTAAACAAGTCAGGCAAGCAGGTAGCAGCCCTCCCTCACAGTGTCTCCCCGGTCTTTGACTATTTGCGGTTGAAAGTCTTCCAGTGTCACAGGAGCTATTGCAGACATTTGAAAATAAGGAAGGTGCTGAAATACACAAATCTTTTTCTCTAATAGGTGATCCCAGATCTTAAACAGCAAGTTTCTGAACTTGAAAATCAAAAATTAGAACTTGAAAACCGTCTTCAAGAACAGACTGTAAAGTTGAAAGGTAAAGTACCAGTATGGTCCCTAGTCTTACATTTCTTTAAGATGAACATGATGAATGAATTTCCTATATGTGAACCTTTAAAAGCTGAAGCAATATTACATAATAACTTCATTGCCTTAATACTTACTTTCTTGGTGGTAAAATGTAAGAAACGTGATGAAAAAATGTGTAGTTTATATCACTACTATTAAAAAATAATATATATGAAAGTACATGTATTTATTTTAACCTTTTTTAGGTCATTCAGTTCTATGATTTGGATGTCTGCAAGTGTATTCAGTAGGGCTGTGCACAGAATACGTGCAATGGAGTATGCCTTTTGGAAACACTCATAAAAAGGAAAAATGGTTTCGGACTTAAGGCATACTCTATGAGATGGACTTCAGAGGGTGTTGAAAAATTCAGAGTGGGAGACAAGAAGGAAAAGTTCTTGCTAAATTTGCTTTTGGAAAGTTCTTCTCAATGTAGGAAAACATACTTTGCTGAGGTTTCTGAGTCTCTCTCTAACTGTAGTGTCTTCCTAATCAATTGATTTAAAATTTGCAAGTAGTTTTACTGCCAGCTGCAGGAAGTTAGTAGCCTCAAAATTCCCCGTCCCATAAAATCTTCTGTGTGGTGTGGAGTAGTCAGATACTTCTCTGATACATTATCTGGCATGTCACTCAGTTTTGTTAGATGAAACAAAATTATGAGTGTAAAGAGAGATTTACTAAATACTAGTACAGAACAGTAAGAAAATGTGATTTTGTTGTTTTTCTTTTGTTTTGGGCTTGGTTGCTAATTGTTACTGAAAAAAATGAAAGAGATGTCTAATCGGCTGCATTATGAGCTAGAAGGGGATAGAACACAAAGACGGTAAATATATATGTATTTTTCTTATTTTTTTTTAATATAAGAAATGTAATTGCCATAAGCCGAGGTAACAGTTACTTAAATTCTTTAAAGTACCACATCCAGTGTAAGAGTTGCCTTACAGCTGTGCGTGTAGCTAATAAGTAATGGACAAGTATGATACAACTATGCTTTAATGAAAGAAGAATAAGAGACAAAGCTTCCTATCTATCTATTCTTAGAATAAATGAGGCCCAGAATGAAATAGACATAAAAGAAAAAGAGAGACTGAAAGTCACAACCCAAGAAATTGAGGGGCTGAGCAATGGTTTGATGCAAGATGAAATCCAGGATGAAGTAAAAAGCAAGATAAAGCAAGAAACAACTCGACTTACTGTGGAAAACATGGTGAGGAAATGAAACTGTCGTTAAGAAACTGTACCTGAAATGCAGGATAAAAAGAAAAAAATCATGGTTTCATGGTATGGGTAGGATGTTTTCTAAATTCGTTGAGGGAGAAAAAAGGTATGAAGGTTTCACGTTTCTTCCACCAAATATAATTTAAAGCACATCATAGTGCTCTTGAATTGTGGCAATAACATGTAGCAGTAGAAGACTGCTAATGCAGTAGAAGACTTCAAAATTTTTAAATTGTGGTTGCTCTGAACTCACTGACTTTAATTATTACAGGATCTTGAAGAAAAACTAGACATGAAAGATAGAATAATAAAAAAATTGGAGGATCAGATCAAAACTCTTACCAAGACTATTGAAAAAAGTAAGATACTGTTACTTTTTTTCTTTTTTTAATACAGATTTGGATGTTCAGTTTGTGTTTGAAAAAGTAAATTAAAAAAAAAAAGGTAGGGGCTGAGGCGGGGTTAGAAATTTTAAAACCTCAGAAAAAAGTGCCAGGGAACCATCAACAGAAATTACATAAAAACCCTTTCCTTTATTTTTTTTCTAGCTAAATAATGGGCGAGTATGGCACCTAGACTATATGATAAAAGATTAATCCAGGGGCATCAGGTTCTGTCAACAAAAGTTAATGCGTTCCCTTACACAAACTGTCTCTGAGCCAACAGAGTGTTAGTTTTGCATCAGATGAGTAGCTCCTCCTGTTACCTTCAAATGGCAGATGGTTCCTGATTTGAAATTAGTTTGTACGAAGTTCCTATATAGCAAGTAATTCTTCACTATATAATCCACTTCAAAACATTGCAGAGGTGACTAATTTTTAGTTGTCTCATTAGTGCAAGTAATTCCACTGAATCCAGTGAAACTAATCACATTAATAGTATAAATGGTATTTAACTAATAATGCTTGGAACCACAAGCTAAGAGCGTTATTGTGAACAGGGCCCATACTCTGTTTATTACAGGGAAAAGTGCTTTTTTCCAGTTGTTTGTTCTAATATGACGTTAGCCTAGCCATTTACCTGCAGGTAACAGTGCGTTTGTGTTTGACAGCTGAAGCTCATGCACCAGCTTTGTCCAAAGAGTACGTTGGAATGATGGAGTACAAAAAAGAGGACGAAGACAGGATCATTCAAAATCTGATCCTCGGTATTTTAGTAGCTCTTCAAATTTTATCAGTAGTCAATGATACCCAGTGTAGAATACTACAACAAAAGCTACAAGGCGCTGTGTTTCACTTATGTTCAAAGTTGCCTTTTTTCACTCTTTTACTACCAATACGACTTGAAGGTTCTATCTTGCTCTTTTTCTACTGCTGGTCATTTCAAATATAGAAGTGCTTTGTCTGCATAAAAATCATTTGTCTGACTGTACATAATGCTGACTCTGTTATCTTTCTTATTATTTATTCACTTATAAAGCTATAAATCTCAGGAGCACTCCAGGGACTTGAATTTACTTTCTTCTGGTCATCTACTAAGTCTGTAAGTCACTGGGCTTATATCCCTGTGTGATGGATTACTCTCCTGCCTGTCCTTCCCATATCGTTCCCTTCACTGAGGGGAACTGTACTTTCATGCTTCTCTTGTAGAGGAATTTTGTCCTTCCTCTGACTTACTTCACGGTATCCATCTTACTGCCACACGAGCTTTTTGCATTAGCTTACAATTAATAGTAAAGTCGACAAATTTTCCATGTACATAAGTACCCTTATAAACTGCTACTTGGAAACGTCTTCCTTTTCTTCTCACCTACTTCAGCCTTGTGAGTGTTTATATCTTTGTCAGCAAAAGTGTATCATTAAGCAATGCCAGAATTTGGTGGGGCCTCCAGTGGGTAGTTAAATGCAGATTGCTTTTTGAAGCTGTCCTGTGTGGCGTAGCCCATGCTGGACCTTAGCATTTGCTACAATGACTCTCCTATTACTCTGGAAAACTTAATTAATAGTTTTATATGAACAATACTGTTACAGAAGTTTTCAAAAACAAGCAACCAGTAAATCAGTTATCAGGTGACTGGTCACTGAAGAAATAAACTCTATAGTGCTTGTCTTTTTCAGAATGAAACATTGAATTATTGAATTTTTATGTAATAAACCTGATGACTCCTTTATGCAGATTTAAAGCCACGTGGAGTTGTAGTTAATATGATACCTGGCCTTCCAGCTCACATCCTATTCATGTGTGTGAGGTATGCAGATTATCTGAATGATGCTGACATGCTGAAATCTTTCATGAATGTAACCATTGATGGTATCAAACAAGTTGTTAAGGTAGGAAGTATGTTTGGCTGTATTGTACTTTTTGATTTTTAATGTAAGTTTGACAAGATGCATGCACGGTACCCGGGGAATGCTCACACTTCCATTTGCTAGTATTCCTGTAATAGAACAAGAACCATTAGTGACAGTCTTTTTTGTAGTTTGTAGTTGTGTCCCTATAAAGCCCCCAGGTAAGGTTCTGCTGTGCTCAACACAGAATGCATTAACAGAAATTATCTTTATCTGAAGAGCTTGTTGACAAAATGAAGTATTTTACATTTTACAACGAGTAGCTAATTAGGTGAAGTGCACTCTACTTTCAGCGCTGGTAAAAGTCAGATGGACAGAAATGAAGGTTAGCACGTTTCATAGCAGGCAGGTATCGGAATTTTAAGAGATTTTTGCAGTGCTGTTCTACGAGTGTTATTTTTTCTGACATGTCATTTGGTACTGCAGCTTTAGTACCCAAGTGATTAAACTTATGTTGCCAACCAGTTCACAAAATCAAGTTATAAACAAGAATTGTTAGCCTGTTGTCTCATCTACATAAATGAAAATAAAACAGATACAGTTAGAATTCTATTTATATGTAGTTCAGTCTCATCCGTGTACACAGGTGTTCACACTTTTTTGCAGGAAGGCCTCTAGTACACTACAACACTATACATAGAAATACGTAAAACTGTTTGGTTCAGACTTACTTAGCCAGTCTGTCATTTAAGAAGACTTAAACAGTGTTTACCAGATAAAAGAGGGTTCTTTGCTATATGTATATTAGCCTGAAAACTCAGCATGATTTGCTGAGTTAGCATGTTATAGATGCTGTGTGCTCCTTCTGCTATATATGGGCTCTATTATTCCAATTCTGTAATGCTCTTTAGTTATTAAATTAACTTCATGAGACATTACCATTATAAGGCTGTGTTACTTATAATTTTCAGGAACATTCAGAAGACTTTGAGATGTTGTCCTTTTGGCTTTCCAATACGTATTATTTTCTTAACTGTTTGAAGCAGTACAGCGGGGAACAGGTAGGAATGATTTCATCAAATAATTCCATTACTTCACTTGTGACAGACTTTAATTGGAATTTAAAATAGTGATAATCGGTAATTATTCACTAGTTCATCACTGTTCCTTCCAGATATTTAGATATTCATCTTGCTCTGCAGTGGTGTTATATGTCTTACAAATAATAAGACAGTATAGAACTAACAGATCAAGTGAAATCAAGAAAACATAAAAGTGCTAAAGTAGGTTAAAGACATGATGTGGAAACTGCTACTTAATTTGATTTTAACGTGAGCTGGACTTCAGATGTCGAGCTACATATATCTGTATTTTATTACTAGGTTTTATAAACTTAGGTAGACTGAACTGAAATTGCATAGGCACATAAGAATATAGTCTTCAGGATTAAAGCCAAGAGGTACCATAAAGCCTTGAAATCACAGTAACTGTGTACTGTCTAAACAACAATACTCCCTCTTGTGGTCATATCGATAAAGAACACTGTAGAATTGAAAGCATTAAACCTTAATTAATAACAGTCTTTTATAATTTAGTTGCAATGTTAGGGAAAGGGCTGAATCCAGAACATAGAGTTTTAATCTCTATTTCTAATGAACATTCAGGAGTTCACACAAGTTAGGATTCAGTCTAGACTTTTGAAGTTAGAACTTTCCTGAGAAGTACAAAAATGAGATTCCTTTGTAGCAATAAAATGTAATTATTTTTTTTTCCCTACATAGCTTCAAAACGGCATCTTGTCTTTTTTTGGGGGGGTTGGGGTAGGGGTGGAGTTTTCTTTCTGTTTAAGTGATCTAGGAATTGCTCCAGAGTTCATTGAAATCTATGCATGTCTTTTCTTTGGCTTTAGCAGATTTTAGGAACAGAGTAAACATCAACATAAACTGCAAAATTAAGTACAGGAAGCCCAGAAATGGAAGCATCCATTGGAGTTAGCTGTAGCCTCGACTCATTCGGAGATGAGTCTCATTCTCATTCTGGAGATGGAATGAGTTATTCTAATACATATATTACATTATAGTAACAATTCATAACTATAATGTTGTGTGATTTCTAATAATTATATTTAAAACTTACTTGTAGGAATTTATGAAGGGTAACACTCCACGTCAGAATAAGAACTGTTTGAAGCATTTTGATCTCTCAGAATACAGACAAATTCTCAGTGATTTGGCCATTCGTATCTATCACCAGTTCATTATTGTAATGGAGAATAACATTCAGCCCATGATCGGTAAGACAGCAACAACCCAAACAGACTTAAATGTAGTTTGTGAAGTCTACGATTAAAGCTTATACATGGAGGCAAAGGATGGGGCACACTTCTTTCTCCTGTTCATTTATACATATGTGTACCTGTATCTGTGTTTCTGCACATATAAATTCCACTGAATGGTGCATCCCCACAGGGTTTGGAAAGACTTCTACTTCACAGCATTTCCTGGTGCGGGATAATGCTTTGAAACCGATCAATGTTCTACAGAAACAAAAGGCTTTTTAAAATTTGTGTACTCCAGAAACCTTTTTCAGTGTCTTATTTTTCTTGTATCGTTTACACGTAGTTTTTGTTCAATAATAGTTAACATAACTAAAAGGACCCTTAGGAGTGTTGGTCTTATCTGTTATTTTCTGTTGTCTTTCAGTACCAGGCATGCTGGAATATGAAAGCCTTCAGGGAATTTCTGGCTTGAAACCTACGGGGTTCCGTAAACGTTCTTCTAGTATAGATGACACAGATACCTACACAATGACCTCTATCCTGCAACAGCTCAGCTATTTTTATAGTACTATGTGCCAGAATGGCTTGGACTCTGAGCTTCTAAAGCAGGCAGTGAAGCAGCTTTTCTTTCTGATTGGAGCTATCACCCTCAATAGTCTCTTCCTCCGCAAGGACATGTGCTCATGTAGGAAAGGAATGCAGATAAGGTAAAGCCAGTAAAGTTTCTACAATCAGTTGCTTGAGAATGAGTTTTTAACACTTTTGTGTAATGGCCTTTATTGCTAAGTCGCTGGATATTCTGTAACCGTTCCACTGGAAGTAACTAATTGTTTTCTACTCATTTTGAAAAAATAGATCTTTGCCTTTTGGGCTCAGCTTTCTCAACATAAAGTATTAGAAATTTTTCTCTCTATGGAAACACTAATGGAGGAAGAGACAAAGAAAATTACAGTCTGGAGCTTTAAGTCAGACGTGTTTAGGATTCTTTCCATGCTAGTTCACTCATGATGTGATGAATAGTATTTTTAAGTCTTTCTTACTATGGTAAACAGGTGCAGCATCCCCTGGCTGGCAGATGGACAAAAGCTGACTTGCATTTTTTATGCCCTGTGATGAGAAAAGCACTGAGACAGACCCTGTGAGGGTTTTGATTGAGCATCATCTGTCTTCTTACGAGCATCAAGAGAACATGCTTCTTACTGTTTTACAGAATATACAGTTCATTTGTTCTCCATTAGACAGCCTACAGACTAAGGTGAAAGGAAAATCAGTAAAATCTTGACCCATCTGGGAATATTACTAGAAGAAAGCTGATAAAACCTTTAGGTCAATAGTTGTAAGCGTGGCCCTGGTTTGTAATGTGCAAAGATTGTTCTCATTTCCTGTATGAGCTCAGTTGTAAATGAATATTTTAAAGACCTATAGTGCTACAGTGCTACATATAGTGCTACAGTGTAATAGGAAATATATTAGTAATTTTCTGTAAACAGCTAAACTAATAACTTGCTTTATATTATCCAAGCTTTAAGAAATAAAAAAAATAAAAAGGATTGAAATACAGAAGGGATTAAATTTACAGATCCATAAGCTATTGTTTGATTTTTTATGATCTACATGTATGGTTTTTAACTTAAAACGTAAAAAACCACTGCATTAGAGGAGCATTCCTTCTTTAGAAGTCTTTAGTGTAACTTGCTTATTAGGGGGAATTTCGTTTGTCTGACATTTCTGTTGTCCGTTCATGGTTTAATCCAGATGTAATATCAGCTACTTGGAAGAATGGCTTAAGGACAAGAATCTTCAGAACAGCAGTGCCAAAGAAACTTTGGAGCCTCTGTCTCAAGCAGCCTGGCTCCTTCAGGTCAAAAAGATCACAGATGATGATGCCAAGGAAATATGTGAACACTGCACATCTCTTTCTACTGTGCAGGTAATGAACCATCTGTTTTCTTCCAGCAGGACCAATTGCAGAATCTTAGCTATCTAAAATAATTTGTTGCAAAGAGCTATTGGCCTTTCATTTTATAAAAACACATTATTCAGCATTCCACATCACCACTTGTTAAACTGAATTTTTTTAAACTCCTTATTCCTAATTGTTAGCATTTTAACTGCTCCAATGGTGAATACTTGCCTGCTTTGTTCTATGCCATGTTTTTTTATTTCACAGTGTATTTTCATTACTTTGTCACAGGCTTTTTTTTGTTTCCATTAATTGATTCAGCTTTTTCTTCATCTCCTTGATCCTGCTGACACGTCTGAAAATGAGTCATAACAATCATTATATATGTAACAACTCATTATGTGACCAGTCAAAATTCTCTCTTATTGTAAAATTCTTACTGAAACTTCCATTAAATATCAATAAAGATGTCATACTAATGCTTTTTTCTTTTTGTCTTCTCACTTTTTGTGAAATACTAAAATAGTATTTTGTAATTTGAACAGATAGTTAAGATCCTCAACTCATACACTCCAATAGATGATTTTGAGAAAAGAGTGACTCCATCATTTGTTCGTAAAGTCCAGGTAAGAGCTACAAATATTATTTATCATATTCAAGTTACATCGTATTATTACTAAGTTGCTCAGCTTCTAGACATTTGGAACTGATCAAAACAAGTCTCCTTAACGTCATATGAAAGCAAGATTTGCAATGGGAAGCAAACAATGTACTGGTTTTGCTTTGATTCTTAATACGATATTTTCTTACCCTTTCTGTTATAATTTCAGGCTATGCTAAACAATCGTGAGGATGCTCCACAGCTGATGCTCGATACCAAATATCACTTTCAAGTGACGTTTCCTTTCACCCCCTCTCCACATGCCTTGGAAATGATACAAGTCCCCAGCAGCTTCAAACTTGGCTTTCTCACAAGGGTTTAATGAAACCAATGCATTGGTATTTCCTCAGAGACTATATAAAGACAGGCAGACTTTCATGGTTCATTTTTCCAGCTGGTGGATTGTACGGCAGCTTGCAGTGAATTAAACTGTTAAAAACTTGTTCATGAGTCAAGATGTAAAAAATAGGAATAATTTCCGCTTGTGATTCATTCTCTCTTTTCTTGCTCTTCTCCCTTCATTAGAGTCCTGCAATGATGACTGTATATCATCAGCTGGACACAAGGATAACCATACAGATTTTAGCCCAAACCTGACAAGAAAAGCATTTATCTGACAAGTTTGCATTGGTGCCTTGTCAGCACCAGTCAGAGGGGAAGACTCCCATGTGATAAATGTTACTATTTTACAATTTTCCTCGCCTTAACTTCCTGTAATGAGAATTTTTTCCAAGGTAATTCTGTTCATTGTCTTGATATACTGGATCTGTTTTACAGTAGCTCTTGCCCATCTATACTTCTTATACCCTTTATTCCTTTCATAAAAGCAGTCTTTTGTAATAGTTCATCCAGAATACTGTAGTGGAAGGGAAGGGAAGGTCCTTCCACAATTGTTAAAAAAAAATAAAAATCAATATAAATAGCTACATTGAAACTGGGGAACTGAGATCAGTCTAAGAGGATTGCTGTTACAAACCCACGTTGTCTTTTTGTAGTCCTGCTGGCTTGGCTCACTGAGTGCTTGCATGGCAGCTCAGGCCCACCAGACAGCCCTTCCACCAGAGGCAGGACTCAGGTGCTCTTCTTGAAGACAGATTTCAGTTTTGTTGGCTGCAGTGACAAGTCTGGGTTTTCATAGCCGTTGTTACAGTAGAAAAGTCGGATATAAAATTGATGTCGTGATCCAGGCTCAATTACAAGCTTGTTTCTCTGGAAAACAGGAGTTATCTCTTCGTTTGGGTCCATCTCTAGTGCAGTGTATTTCAGAATATGCACTGAGTGTGCACACACACGCACATCTTTCTCACTTTCTTTTTTGCTGTTTTCCCTCTTCTAGTCCAAACACTGAGTAGGAGTGAATGCACCTACTGTGGGCTGGTCTTACTGATAAACCGAGCTTAACTCCTTACACTCCATCTTTATTTCATTTCAAGTGCAGGATTTTGCTTTGTTCACCCTTCTCCCTGTAGGCAGAATGCAACAAACAGTAATGTCATTTAGTACTGGACCCTGTCAGAACAGCTGGAGAAACAGCATTTCCCTCACCACAATGATGACTATTTTTAGAGATTCCTCAGTAAATAAAGTTAGTTTTCTAGCTAGTGTACTGGACATAGTTATTTAAATTGAGAAAAGCTTTGAAATATTTAAGGGATTCTAATTAATTTAGTTAATTTAAATATTACAGGAAGGAACAATGGATTTGATTTATTTTTTTTTATTACACATTAGTACTACTTGTTTAATTTCATGGAACAATCTGTAAATATAAAGAAGGAATCATTCTTGCTATTCAGTGTTCTTGGTGTTTACTATGTACAGTGAAATATTCACAGTGATATCCACAGAGATATACTCAAAATATATGAAGGAAAAATTCTGTGGTTTGTTCAATAACAATAAAAGCTGTACAAAATATCACAGACATGTAGGTAGACTAGTATTTTAATCTGTTAAATAAAGTAGCTTTTAAATCCATTTGTAGTCCTTTGAGTGATGCAATAATTATGTTTTCAGTATGGGATCATTTGAAAGAAGTTACTTGGAACTGTGTGAACATCAGTGAATACTGTCAGTCTCATATTGCACCAGAAACATTTATTTAATGGTCCAGTTGCTTTGCTGTAACATCAGGTATCTTCCTGTCAGAATGGTACGCTGTCCTTGGCTCCTCGTGAACTTCTGTAAATATTTTAATGCAAGCAAGTTCTGTTGCTGTAATTTGCATATAGCCTTTTCTTAGAGTTACTGGAGCTGTATGTCTTAACTGGGATGGTACGAGTAAAATCACAGTCCACTCTTACATCTACATCCCATGTCAGAAGGCATGTATGTCTGTATGACAAAAATTGCTGATCAAGGAAAATTGTTCTGACAATTTGATGCTAGGTTACTCAGAAGTTTGTGTGAAGCATGCTGTTAACACTGTGTATGCAAACAACAAAATATATTTTTAGAAAGAAAAGTTCAAAATCATCAGTGTCTACTTTGCGCTTTCAGAAAGTTACCTTGCTTTTGCTGACATTAATGCCTTCAGCACACAGGTACAAAATTGGGTTTGTTATCTGTAATTCTTCTAGATATAAGGAACAGTTTTAGTGAAGGCAGATACGTGAAGGAGGCGTTACTGAGGTTAACTTCCTTAGAATGATAGTAAAGGAGAAAGTTACTTCATTTCCCAAAAATGGGAAAATGTCAAATGATGATCCTTACTGCAGTGGGAAATGGTTTATGGAGAGATGTGTAAGATCTCTGGGCATCTTTAGATGCGTTTAGACATGCGACTCCTGCAGTTTCTGGGAACAGGACTCAGCAGCATAGGTGGTTCCTTTCAGTCCTGTGTTCCCATAATGTTCTAACAAAAAAGATTAGGACAGGTTATTTCTACCCAAGCCTCTGCTGGGCTGAGACCTAATTTTTTTATTTTTTTATTTTTCCTCACATTTTGTCTCAGATCCTCTTATCTATCAAACGCAAACATCTAATGGCATGATTTCAGTAACTTCAGAAGAGTCTCAATAGTAGATGTGACCTTCAGCACTTTTTTTCGGATGTGTTTTCATCCCCCAAGTTTTTTAAGAGTGCAAAAAAGCAGCAATTTTTAATCTTACTGATTTTTAAATTTATTGTCTTAAAACAAATGAATAGTGAAAGTATATCCAAAGAAGAGCTAGTGTGGATGCTAATCAATTTGTTTGACTTCTACATCTTGTTAATAGTATGAGATAACATTGACTTAACATTGACATTGCTATTCGTCAGATTGTCAACTTGATAGTTGGAAAAATCAGTTGTCAGTCACTTCCCCAGCATGTTTAAACTTTAACATTTGGAAACCATCCAAAAATTGCTGCTGTATGGAACAGGCAGGTAAGATCTGGTTTCCCTAATAGTTTCTGTTCTTTATTCTGTATTCTGAAAGAGGGCAGTTAAAATAAAGTCTTTAAACTATAATCGTCGGTACATAAGTGACCTGAGGTGATACAATTGGAGAGGCTGAGCTTTAAATACCCTGTAAGAAGACTTAACAGGAAGGTTGCCTTTCTGCGTTAGCAGCTGCACACGGCTTTAGTCATCTTGAGAATCTCCAGGTTCTTGCTGTTTGAAAAGGTGAGTAATTCTGAATATTCATCAAGAAGATTAATTGTACAGAATTTCTCTATAAGTAGCATATTTCTTAATGTTTCACTGTACTACTGTTTTTAAACTTCTACTGTAATGTTAAAAACCCAGTAAGTTTAAAATTTGAGGCTACAGTGAAAGAAGCTGTAATCTTAGACCTCTTGGTTTAAATAGTTTTCTATCTTAATAAAATAGTATACAAATCCATCATTATCACAAACAATTCCAGGTATAATACTGCTTTTTAATTATTCAAAAGTTTTTTTGGCTTGGCTTGTAGCAAAATTCTGTAATATGTCATAATCTCATCTGAAGTAAAACGCTGATAGCAGGTATGATTCATCCTGTATGTTACTCCAGTAAGTCTCACACTTTATCAAAGATTCACTCTGCCCAGAGTATTTATTCCAAGCCTAATAGATCCTTGCCTAAAGTCTCTAGATCTAGTAATGCTATTTCATTCACCTAAAATGGCATTTTTCCTGTAATACGTTCATTTTACACTTCTTCTGAAGTGGACATTTTCCTCCCAGAGTCTAGTTGGCCTAGTGTCTTGAGGCTTCGGACCAAGTCTATAAACCTGTGATTATGTCCCCCAAGTTGCCCTCAGTGGGAACCACTAATTCTAAGAACCTGGGAATAACAGGTTATTCAGTTGTAAATGTCCAATTTTAAGAAGCTGGTAGGACTGAGCCCTGGTGCTGTAGCCAGTTTAAAGCTATGAGCAATACTAACACAGAGAAGCTCCCTGACGGCATGGCAGCTTGTGGTCTCAGGCTCACTGTTTTAAGTGAGAATGCATTAAAGACTGCATTAAAAACTTCAGGATGTATTTGTTGCTTTTTATCAAGTGAAATATAAACCTCCTTGACTGACTGTAGCTGACTAAAAGCTCCATGCAAATTTCAGGTGAATGTGATGTAATTCCTGTCAGGACAGATTGCTTCCCACATGTTTTGGGATGAAGTTACGCATCTCCTGGAGACAACAGCAAAACTTACTGTCTTGGATGTGGGCAGGATTTCTGAGTTTATCATCTCATTTTTCAAGTAGTTCACTGAAAACTTACGAATAAGCAGCAGAATGCAGGCAGGTGCATAGAATGAAGTTTGGTTTGGTTTTTGTATGATGTCCAGCCAAACAAATTCTGAAAACTGCATAGCTCATTGAATTTCTTTTGCTCTATTTAAATCTCTCTTGCAATAGCTTCTTCTAATTGTTAACCATAAACTCATTATTTATGTACATGTCTAAATAATGTTAAAAGCTTTCATTTTAGAAGTGGTGAAAGATCCCACTCTCCCTACGAAAAATGTAGAGAGAAAAATGACACTACATTGTTATTCTTGTTTGTTTTTCTGACTTTCAAGTAGTTTTTAATTCTCTGTTGATGATAGTGCTTTGATGTTAGAGAGGCTTGGCTTGAGAACAAAAGTGGGTTCATAATGACCCAGCTTTCAGTGTGCTTGAAGCATCAGTTTCTGCTCAAGCAGCACATTGTTCATAATATTTTTGTAGCTGCTGACTGAATCCTGCGTCATCTTTTCAGCTTTAAAAATAATGCATAATACTGACTATTTAATAATGCAGTGGAAAACCGATAAATATTGATCAGTGCAGATTTCTCACAAATCCAGCTGCTGTTAAGCATTTCTGATTCCTGTCTGCTGACAGAAGTTAAGTAAAAACTAGAAGTAATTTCCTACATGTAGTGAATCCATGTGCACAGCACACATTGCAACGATGTGCAATCAGTGCACATTGTCACAAAATATATATTTTGCTTTGTAGGTTTCTTCATAAAAATATAATCAGCAGAGCATGTGACAGTCTTGCATATAGTGGCAGTTCATCAAGCTGGAGAGATTAATCACAGAGAGAGATTATCCAGCCTACAGATGTCTATATACAGTCTAAGCTGCATTAGCCAGCAGAGCAGGAGTGGGGAGCTTTGCGTTGGACTGGAATGCACTCTCACCTTCTTCTTCTCTTTCAGCTCTCCAACCACAAAGATGTGTGACCAGACCTTTTTAGCAGTTGTATTTGGTCCGTGTGACAAGTGCTTCAAAGAGAAGCCCCTTCGGGCTGTTTACATCAAATCAGAACAACTCAGCTACTGCTCGCTATGTGTGGAAATGGTACGTTATTGATTTTATCAGTCAGAATGTGGAAAGACTGCAAAAAAGAGGGCTTGGATGTATTACTGGTCTGTTATGTTGGATTTTTCTGGACAGCAAATAAGCATTGCTAGGCCTATAGACTGCCAAACAAACACTTCTGCAGACACCTGGTGTTTCCAAGAGCCTGGAACAGAGGTGGCCCCAGGGTTCAAGAATACTTTTTATGATTCTTGATAGGAAAGTGGCCATGAGCTTTTTCCCCTAGCTGTGCAAAATGTTATGTGCCTGTCTAAACTCTGCTCTGAGGTGTGTGTGTGCAAGTCTGCTTGGCCTGTGATCTTGACCATTTCCCATTACCTTTAACAGAACTTAACAAAAGACAATGAAACCATTAAAATAAACTCATTTATCAGTGGCTGGAGGATATGAAGTTCATCTAGTTCGTGTCAGTAAAACTGAAATACAAGTGAAGTGCTGTCAGAACTCCTTTGTGGCCCACGTTTCATACTGAGACTATGTAGGTTTGTACGCTGTGTGCAGTACTTCGGTGGGGGATCCATGAGAACTGGAAGTAGCTACGGTGAGGGAAGGTGGGAAAAAGTTGCCCAGCAGTGGAGTGTTTTCTGTCAACGTGTGCGCGCATCACCACAGAGAGATTGTGCCAATGGGAGAGATTAGCTGCTAGCCTGACCAGCAGATCCTGCCATAATACCTGCCTGAAGAAGGGGTGATGTTGGGGACTTTCTAATCCAGCAATTACTGGTGAGGTGATATCCCACTCTCCTGGTGGGGAGCACTGTTCTAGAGAGACTATGGTGGGGTTTTTTAGATGAAATACAAAGCCAAGGTCATGAACCGATGTGGCTACTGAAGAGCTGGTCTCCAAAACTCCTTTTGTAAACTTGGGGATTTTGTTGTCCTGATTATACTCCAACTTGGAGTAGTTTTATTTTATCTTCCTGCACCATTGTGTATTGTCAGTTGGAGAAGACATTCTTCACTGTTTCCTCTGCAGAACTGGTCTCTACCGTTACTGAGTAGGGTCCAATAGTTTGTTGTATTTGAGCGTCAGATGAAACGGTTTCTGCAGGAAGGCTAAAAGGTTTAACTGGCTGTGTTTACAAAACACTGTAAAACAGGCAGATGAGAGCACTGATTCGGTGATTGTAGGTGGTGCCCTGTGTACAGTTCACTGGCTGACACAGCACATTCTCATGCGTTACATTGTTTGGGAGGAAATTTAGATGTAATGACTGCAAGACAAAAGACAGTCCCTTCCCTGTTTATTTGCGTCTCCTGACTTTGAAATTGCTGCTTTGTTCAGGTCCTTCTTGGCCAGCAGCCTATAAATAGCTATTTATCCAGTAAATTTTTGCATGACTTGATAAATGCCTGCTGGAATTGCAGGAAACTGGCTGTTTGTTATTTACAGTTCCTGCAACTTTCTCCTTATTATTCGCGTTATGGAAGTTAGACTCCTACCAGCTGAAACAGCTGCTAGGTGGAAGCAGATTGAGACTTCAGGAGGAATTGCATCAGTACCTAACAGCCTGTTAGGCTTCCTGTTAGCACTGCAGTAGGCTCTTGGGCTTTCTGGTGGATCAGGCTTTAGCTTGCTGCTTCATATTTATTTTGTAAAAGATTTAAAAACAAATCTGCAGAGCACAGAGAGCTCTTTATACCAGCACTGAAACACATATGGGTAGGGAAATTGTATCCTTTACTTTTCTGAACTGATTTTTCAGAGCTGTGGGTACGCTTTGGCTTATATCAAAATGCACAATATATCCTTTCCACACTTGTGCTCGTGTTTGTGGATGCATGTGCATAATGGGGTGCATAATTGGCTGAGCTTCTCACAGCTTCCCGATTTGCACATGCAACTCCTAATTTCAGTCCAGCAGGTGCACACATGCATTTTCATCAGCCAGTCTTTGTGATTTCCCCCAAACCAACATATGTTGAGGGATAGCAGAATTAGAAATTGCTGATTCCCAGTATTTAGATTGTCCTGCTTCAATTAGTTGCCTTTTAGACAAAACAATCTTTTCCCTCTGGAGTTTTGCCTGGTTTGGAGGTTGGTGCTAATCAGTAGAAACTCAATCAGTGTTTGCTGGTTTAGTATCCCCACAGAAGTATTAGTAAAGTAGCTTGAAATTACAATTTAAAAAGAGATAGCTGGTGAATTAGTGAGAGTGAAACCTTTTTTTAAAGACCTGACTTTTGAGATAGGCAACAATTTGTTATATGCTGTTAGACCCTCCATTTTCCCATGTTCTTATAAATGAACAGTACCAACTTTCTTCCATGCATCCCCATCACTACAATCTGGTGTATTTACATGGAAAGGAGGTTTATGATTGCAGTAACGACTGGTTTTGCCGCAATTGTTGGTGATTTGTGTTTCTGTAGCAGCTCCATAGAATAACACTCTATAGAAAGCTGACTACTTTCAGAGTGGTTACCTCAAAATAGCCTCAAAATATATGATGCCAAGGGTCAGCTTGCCTTTGCTCCAATGGGAAGAGTCAGACAAAAAAAGCTGTCTATTTATAATAAGCTGTCCTTGTTTTGGGCAGCTTGGAAGCTCACAGCTGCTGAGGACAGAGCAGCCAGTTTGGAAGCGGCTGGCTTTCTAGGGAATGCTGGTGGTCAGTATGAAGCCACAGCAACAAATGTGCCAATCATTACTGCACAATTAATGGCTCATAACATTAAGAAGTGCAGATCAGTTACTTGTTACTGCTTTTCCATATATTCTGCATGCTGTACCTCCTGTGCAGGATGTCTTCACAGCCTTTTGTCCTGTGCTGATGTGTTTTGAAAGCAGAGACCAGACTAAGAGGACCTAGACTTCATCCGCTGCTGATGACTGAACTGCCAGTTCAGGTTAAACATGCCTTCGGCATAGTGAATTCTAATACTGTGTAAACAAATTATTTACTACCTACAATTTTTTTTTTAAGCAATTGCTAGTACATTGTTAAAAGTACATTGCCTTCAGTATGGTTAGATTTTTTTTATGAAAAGAGAGAAACAAAAAGCCTTGATTGTTTACTAAATGGTAACGTTTTTTCTTTTTAGTTGACCTAGTACTATGTTATCCTCTAAACTAATCCAACCCTGGTTCATTTTATTTAAAGCTCCCAAATGGCCTTACTCTGACCTATGCTTTTTGCACGTTTACCTAACGACTACATGAGTAGTTAAGCAGCTTGGTCAGACAAGCTAAATACGTTTTTTTTACTTTAAGTAATGAAATACACATTATGTGTCACACACTTCTAGAACTCACTTTATTCAGTAGAGGCTTCTCTTTCGCCTCATGGCTCTGCTTACCCCTGTCACCTCAGGACCAGTGTCATGTATCGGTCTGAACGTGTGTGGTTCCCAAAGACTCTCACCTTCCATGCTGTTCTTTGTAGACTTTTTAATCCCGTTCCCCAAGGCAGTGAGACTGTTCATATCAGTAAGGCAAGAAAGCCTGGGTTTTTCACTGTCAGAACTGTGCCAACTATCTGACATACAGGCGTTATCTAAGCCGAATTCCTTAGAGCTGATGGGTTTCTATCAAGGCAAAGAAACCTCCTATGTTTTTGTTGGATTTAACTTCTGGGCCCTTTCACACTTATCTGGTGTCAGAAATAGGGCATTTGTAATAGATTAAAATCCTTCAAAAATGAAGTTTCTTCTCCAAAATCTCCCCCTGCCACTCCCCCAGAACCCAGATGCATTACTGAGTTTAATATAAGTAGGTCTAATTTTTCAGACATGAAGATAACACACTAGAAGCTTCCTGTCACTTTCCTGCTAAAAGATGCTTTTTTAGTTCTTTTGATATCACTTTAAAAATACTGAATTTTGATTTCCTTGGCACTGTTACTGTGCTAGAAGGCATTTCCAATGTGCTCTTTACCCTGAGGAGCATTGAAGAATGTTCCCGTATTCAGCAGTACATGAAGTCCAGATATTGTACTGCCTACTTTTTCTTTTGTGATACCGAATGTAACTGGATCGTTTCAGTTCAGGGTTCAAAGTATGAAGTTTAGGGTTGCCTGCATGGCTGTCAGGCTGGCAGGGTTGGGTCACACCAGTTCCTGTGGACAATGAGAAGACTGGAAATTCACCCACTGCGTTCGATGCTCTGGGGAAGTAACCCAGCTCCTGCTGGAAGGCCCATTGACAAAGAAAGTCCTCGAGCACTCCACCAGACCAGGGCCCGAATCCAGCCTCCAGAGTGACAGTGAAGAGGTCCACAGCTCTGCTGTGCATCCCAGTTGGACGGTGACACTGATGCTGAGCCCAGTGTGGGAAAGGACTTACATTTTCTCCAAGACCCACGCTGTGTCCAGGACGTGCCCCAAATCTAAACAACAGCTGCAAACACGTTATTTTCTTATCTCCCTTTCCAGTCTTGGCACATCTCCAGGTTGAACAATAGCCACTGGATTGTCTGTTTTCTGGCTAAAGGGAGACAATGGGAGTCAATATGAGCAAAGTTACTCCGTGTACATCAGGGACAATTACTGTAATAAGAAGAGGACGTTTTCAAGGAACTCCCCTTCCAGGGAACAAAAAGCCACAAGGCCATGTGCCACCGCTCTTTCTGCAGCATGGGCTCCCCGTCTGCCCCTGAGCAGGGCCTGCAGAGCCAGAACACCAGACTGGAGAGTTCTTCGTTCCCTTTGGGGGTTTGGGAACCGGTCCTTTTCAAGGGCTGGGAAGGGCCCAGAGCTTAATGGGCTTATCTGTGTGCAGGGAAAGGAGGTGGAAGAGGGGAAAAAGAAAAGAAAAAAAAAATGCGGATAACACAAAATTTAAAAATGAGGAATTCAAAGCATAGTAGGGAGAACGGTTGACAGCACTGTGTGTGTGCTGCTGGCACAGGAGTTGGGCTGGAGACCTGAGTGACCAAGTCTCCTAGTCACACAGGTGTAGAAGGGAATGATGGAGCTGAGCTGGGATTTCCTAAACCTGGACAGGATCTGCCTTCTCAGTCAGATATTTTAAAAAGCTATTGGGGTGACCAATTAGGTTCCCTCCCCCCCCTTCCCCTACAAAGTGTGCAGCTTCTGGTACAAACAAGTTTGGGTACAAAGCAGAAACACCCTTTTTGCGTGTTATTTCTGGGGAAATGAAGCCTTTGCCCTGTGAAAATGGCTTGGGATGTATCTGCTGGTGGGAGCCTGTGGGTAGGAGGAGGGCAGGAGGTGAGGCCTCCGCCTTCCCCGAGGCCGGCGGGGATGCTGAGCCTGCCGCGCTGCCTCGCATGGGTGGCTCTCGGGGGTGTTTTTCCGCAGGGAGCCCGGTCAGGTGCCGGAGGAGCATCCAGCCCGGCCCTGGACGTCAGCGCGGGAGGGGAGGGAGCCCGGGCCGGCTCCGGCGCCGTTGCTGCGGCAGCAGGAGCCTCGGCAGCATCCCCGGGAGCCAGGCAAGCAAACTCCTCCTCCCTCCCGCTCTCATCTCCTCTCTCTCCCCGCTTCCTCTGCAAAGATGGCAACCGAGGGGCTGCAGGAGAACGAGACCCTGGCATCGCTGAAAAATGAGGCCGAGAGCCTGAAGGGCAAGCTGGAGGAGGAGCGGGCCAAGCTGCACGACGTGGAGCGTGAGTGGGGCCGGGGAAACAGGAGCACAGGCTGCCGCCGCCCCGACACGGGCGCTGCGCAGCTGGAGGCCGGGGAGGGCAGGCATCCCCCGGGGAGGGCAGGCATCCCCCGGGGAGGGCAGGCAGCCCGCGGGGAGAGCCGCCCCCGCGCCCGCCCCTGGGGTCGCGACGGTCGGGGTGCTATCTTCCGCCATGGGCCGCGCCGCTCGGACAATGCGCGGCGGCTCCGCGCCCGGGGGGAACGGGAAGCGGATGGGGAAGGCGGGCGGCCCGGCCTCCCGCGGCGGCCGCGGCCCCGCAGCGCCGGCCGGGCGCGGAGACCGGCACCCCGCACCGCCCCGGGGGCCCCGCATCCTCCCGGCATCCTCCGCATCCTCCCGGGCACCCCGCATCCTCCCGGGAACACCGCATCCCCCCGGCATCCGCACCGCCCCGGGGCCCCGCACCCTCCCCCGCGTCGCCCCGGGCACCCCGCATCGCCCGCGGGTGCTTCTGGCCCGGCTCGGGCTGCGCGCTGGCTTTGCGCCCTGCCTTAGGGGGAGGCCGGGATGGGAAGCGAGGGTGAAATATCCCCCCTCAGCGACTCCGAGATTGATTTGCATCGTTTTAGTGCACATCTTAGTGGCAGAAACAAAGATTAAACCCAGCCTTGTGGAAGTTGATGGGAATTTGCTTTAATGAGGCCAGGATTTCATGTAAGGTGGAAGGGCTTAAAAAAAGGAACAGTTTCCCAAAACAGCTCCTTCTCCCCCCTCTTCACCCAAGGAAACAACTTGCAGGGATCCAGTGCTGATTCAGAGGTACAGGGCGAATCAATACTCGAGCTGTCAATGCAAACTCACTGTTATCAGCTGCAGTTTCAAGATCCATGGTTAACATAACAGAAATGACATGGACAGATTTCAGCCCTGCCCTCTGCCCACACCACCAACACCTCTCTTCAGGAAAAAATAGGCTAACCTTATTTTTATGAAGCTTGTCAAATAGGTATTAATCCTGTCCTGACATATAAGGTAATAATAAGGCAATAATAAGGTAATAATCCTGTCCTAAGGTATAAACATCTGTTTATTTTTATTTCATTTTTACAATTACAATGAGATAATATATCGCATTTCTCTTTTTTTTTTTTTTTAAGGAAAAACATATAAATTACTGTATTCCCCTGAAATCATATAGCTCAGTTTATTAGAAGCAATAGTGGGTCATTAAAACTTTTATTTCATCTGTTTTGATGCCTTAAATGTTGAGAAGGAATCCCAACCTGTGTTCAGTGATTTAGCTCTTAGTGTTTTGTAAGAGTGAGGGACTGACTAACATTCTTAAATTTCAGATGGGGGAGGGTTAAAATATTTTTTTCTGGAGTAAATAGAGCATTTTCTTGTCTAAATTAGACAATCATATGTTATATGAGTGTCCCATTAATAGAAGTCATTAAACAAATGGAGATGGCCTCATTACAGAAACATTACCATAAATCATCATATTCCTACAGCACAATTTCTGTATCAGAAGCAGCGGGGCCTTTGTTTCACGGATCTCTTAAGCATATGCTTAAACCCACTTTTGCTCACAAAGCGTTTTACCTATGATCGCAGTGATGCCGTAACCGTGCATGTCATTGTTAGTCACAGGATACTTATGTCTTCATCATATGTAAAATCTGTAAACTGACATTGGAAGGCTGTGTTTGCATAGCCATGACATGATTTCTAAGACAAAAGTCTTATGCTGCTGTAGGACAATGCTCCCTCATATTTTATTTCGTTGATTCTGTATCAGAGCTATTTTGCACTTAAATTATCCCCAAGAACTATTTCTGCAGAGATTGTAAATTTCAGAATAAAGCCTCTCTTCTGTTTTGGATTTTTGGTTTTTGTTTCCTAATCTAAAATTGTATCTTTTGCATTTTTTTTCTCTGATCATGACTTTTCCTCTATGGTTCCCAAAACAAACAGCTGGCTGAACTAGGATTGCCCTTATTTGTTCAACTGGTTTTGAACAGCAGCTCTCAAAAATGTGGACAGAAAAAGGAAATACCAAACATGCATTTGATTTGCAATCTTACAGTTTTAAGGAGTCAATTATATCGCTTGAAATTTTAGGTGTAGATAAACAGTTTCTTCTGTTCATGCGATATATAAATCTTTAAGGCCAGAAGAGACCGTTAGGACCAGCTGACTTCCAGGACAGAAAAGATCAAAGACCCAATAGTACCTGCATCAAATCCACACCTCCTGTTCAGGCCAAACGATATGTTTTAGGAAAATAGCCTGTTTTATCTGGACCTTTGTAAAACCACTCAAACTACTTACTGGCTTTAGCTGATCTACTTGCCTGACTGCATAATTTTCAACTATCTTGAAAAAATATTGGAGAATGCTTCAAAATAATTATCTGACCCTAAAACCTGTACTAGGCAGTTGCAGGATTATCATGGCTGTGGTCGGAGATAAGCATCCTCAGAGAATCAGTAAGGCCAAACCAGGCAATTCTACAGAGTCTTGGCTGCGTTGACATAATGGAAACACTTTGCCCATTGTCCGTGAAATGTTTGTTTTTTCAGATATGTTCTGGACACAGGCATCTTTCCAGCTGCCGTAATAACCTCCTGTCCTGTGATTTCATGTCATTTGATTGGATCATTTGGCAGATTTCCATGGGCAAAAGTAGGGGGAAATGTCTCTTTTCCTGAGTGGTTTTATGTGGTACTTGATCAGAAACTTGCTTCTGGCCTCCTGTTAAGAGATGGTACGGACAAATTGTCAGGAATGGTGTACAGCACTTGTCCCCTGGCTGGGTGAGACTGGTCGAGCAGAGGTTTCAGGTGAGAACGTTATTCTGGCACAGCCTGTGGGGCTGGTGGTTTTCAAAGACAGGTCTTGAAGAGCTAATCCACTAGAAATCAGTCTCTGCCTTAGGCAGAGATTGCTCCCCTGACCCTGTGCCGGGGAATGATCTCAAAGTTAAGGGTGCCTGCTCTCTCCCTGTGACAGCCCTTCCTAACCCATCAGCTTTCTTGCAGCTCTAGAAAAGTGACGAAAGGTGAAGCAGCGATGCAGCTCCAGAGCAATCACTGCCATATGGGGTGTGGAGCTCAGCCTCCAGTGTGGCATTGAAAAGCTCAAGATTTCCTCCACCAGCTCATTAAAACATGTGAGATTCTGCAGTTATTTCAGAAGGTTTGAGTCAGGCATTGCCCCTTTAGCTAACAGCAGCTGGATCATCTTAGATTTCAGCACAGACAAACACACAACACAGGGAAATGCTGGATCCTATTAGCTCCTCTCTAGACAAGAGTAATTTTAAATTCTGGTGTCAGGGTCTCCTGCCCCAGGACCCCTACTCTGCAGTGAGACTTGAAGCAACTCCCACCCTCCCTGATGCTGTGAAGTGTGTCAGAGCTGCCAGAGGGTGCCAAGATACGTCATGGCCCTAGCTCCAGGCTGGATGAGTAATGCTGGAGCAGAGCAAATAGGTTTCCTCAGATGACACTTTCTCCCAGACACGTGCAGGTGACCCCAGCATGAGGCATCAGGGTTACATGAGACACCATTTAGTTGTCTCAGCTGCAGTGGTATGAATTTTATGTCTAAGTGAGTTTGCACAATTGGAAATGTAAATTTGGTGGGTTTTTAAAAATATCAGCTGAAAGAACTGCTATTAAGTGAGGTATGAAAGAACTGACTTCACCACCACCAGAGGATGTTACTCAGGAAGGTTGCTTGCCTGCCCTCTCTGTTTCTTTTTCCCATAAAAGAAAAAGCTGACCCACCCATGAAGTCCTTGATGTCCTTGGACATCATGGTGTCCTTGGACACTGTTGAGAAGCTGGGTAGCACACTCTTATAGCAAATGGCAAACTTCCCTGCTCACTCAGATCTGTGTCTGGGCCCTCAGTGCTCCCCTGGCCACCAGAAGGGATGGCACAGCGGAGAAGTGTCCAGCGCCAGTAGCTAGTACCTGTATCACACTGTACCACCACTGCAGTGTCGAGAGCCGACTGCACCTGGGAGTCTTACATCCAGCACAAGTGTTTTACCACTGAAACTTTGGAGATTTGATGCTTACTCCCTTCTTTTATATGATTTTTCCTCCAAGACCCCGTAGTGGTCTTCACTTCTGCTGAGTACCTTGAGGCATGTGTTAGGCTGGAGGCTGTCTCTGCGCCTTCAAGCCTCAGTCAGATTGAGAATTTCCCAATAAGAGGGAGGAAGGGGATAATCTATTTTCTAGTTATACTTGGGTGTGATGGTCTGCAAGAGCTTCAGCTGCTACAGCCCTGGAATTCAAGCCCCCAGTGAACTCATCTTTATCCGGTGAATATGTTCATACACCGCCCACCTTGATTTTACCACCTGCCAGCTCTGAAGCAGAGTTTGTTGGCTTGCACGATAGACTCAAACTTCATCGATTAATTCCTCCAAGTGACCTTATTCATAAACATAGAGGTTTGCCAGGACAGAGCTTTGATGCAGGGCTCTCTAACCATCAGCTGTTTGCAGTTCATCAGGTGGCAGAGCGTGTGGAGGCGCTGGGCCAGTTTGTGATGAAGACCAGGAGGACCCTGAAGGGCCATGGAAATAAAGTTCTCTGTATGGACTGGTGCAAAGACAAGAGAAGAATTGTGAGCTCTTCCCAGGTATGCTGTTGGGCAGATGTTTTTCAAAGCTACTGTTGGCTGCTGTACAAATCTTTTGGCTGTGCGATGCGCCACTCTTTGCAGATGATACTTGTGTACAGTGTAAATGTTTTCAGGATGCCCTTAAAACAGTTCATTGGCAATAGATTTGTTCAGAGACCATAAATCCAAGCTTCTGATCATCACTACACCTGTTGTAGCTGATACCCTCAATATTTATTGTCCAGTCATACACAGATTTTCCTCATATTCCCTATTACAATAGAAAATACAGAGAATTCATCTGAGGCCGCTTTTATTTCTTTGTTCTTTACAGATAAAGCATTTAGTAACAATTATAGTTTATGTGTTCAGAGAAAATAATCAGGAAAAGGGAAGGGAAGAAATGTCAATTCTTCTGGAGATTTCTGCGCACAGAAATTTCTTTTGTAGTCTGTATGATTGATGCGACCTTGAAAGCCTCAAACATCCTGCCAAAATTACTGCATTTACTTGGGCATTTTGAGAAACAGTCCTAACACCTGCTCAAGACCAGTCTCATGAGTTGGAGGAGGTAATGAGATAATTACTCTCTAGATCCCCTGGTTTGTCCTGAGCCCAGTATGGCAGCGAGTGAGCTTGCTGCATCTCACAGCTGTTCATTGACCTATATGAAATCCGTCAGGGGTCTCACTGGAGGGATAAAAATAGGCAATCTGCATTGCAAGCCACCTTCAGTTACTGTGAGTTTTTACCATTCATGGTAATCTCAGCGAAGAGAATAATTTTAAATAATTAATGTCACATTTTTTGAAGTGGTTAAAATGCCAGTGTGTAGATTGGGAAGCTGAATGGGCAAGTTGTAATGCATTTTTTACTCTATTTTAAGAACTGTAATGAGTCCAGGTACAGCAACAATAGTTGCACAGTAATAAACATTTTGCTTTCACGATACAGGGTATTATGTGCATAAGGGAAAGTAGCGGGCACGAGTGTAGCTGGCATACACAAAGTGATTGTGTTGCTTTCTGTGGAGGGTTCTTAGGATGGTTATTTAGCAGATCATATCAATGGACAGTTGAAGGTTGAGTAAGTGTAGTGAGAAGTAAAGGGAAAACCAGGAAAAGACAGGAAGGGGAAGATGAATAAACAGTGTGATGTCCATAAATTGTCCCCGTGAATGCCCATGCTCAACAAGTAATTTGTAATACAGGTCACCTCCTGTATTTGTAAGGTTCTGTACTGAGCCACTGACAGATACCACTTGGGAGAGGTGACCTGTTTACAGGTGGCGATTACAAGCTGGGAGAAACACATTGTGGCTGAAAGGAGGCAAGTGAGGGCTCACTAGTGGCAGTTCCATCTGCCACAGTTTCCTGAGGGGATGGTCCTGTGCATGGTGTGTGCTGCGAGTGAGAGGAGGTCCCATCAACTCGCAAAAGGGAAGGGAAATAAGTAAATAAATAAATAGGTCTTTTAAGCCGACATCAGTCATCTCAGTGAGGAGGAGATACGCTTCTCTTCTGGTCAAAGACATAAGTCACACTACTGAAGGGTGTCTCCTTGGTGCCTTGCTGTGACCATTGTGCTGTTGCTAACATGGAGACAAAAATGTCATGACATAGCAGACTGAGGGATGGAAAAGAGCAGCAGAGTTTTCCCCGGGTCTGGGAAGGAGGCTGACAGCCATGTCTCTGGAAGGCCTCAGTTTCTATCTCTGTGTGCTTTCATTTAGGATGGGAAGGTGATCGTGTGGGATTCCTTCACTACCAATAAGGTAAGTGAAACTTCAGCAAACGTCCTATTTCTGTGCACAGGGCAAATGATGGTGGGATAAGATGGAGGGCTGAAGGGCTCAGAGACATCACAAGAAGCAGCAGGACGATGGGATGAGATGCAAACCTCCACGAGCACCTCAAACCAAGGGGCCCAGGGCAAACTGCCTCCCTTAACCTGTCTGTGAGCCAAGTCCCTGCCAGGGCACTGAGGTTTGTCATGGTCTCCAGCAGGATCCAGGCTCTTTGCTGACAGGGAAGGCTCCCAGATGGGGACAACATCCAGCCAGCAAAACAGAGGCCCTCCCTGGGTAACCCCTGTACCAGGTGCCATGTGCCATCACCTGGGATCCTTCAGCCATGGTGTTCACTGTGAAATGGTGCCGCTGCTCCTCCGAGCCCTGCCAGGGCTGCCTCGCGGCACCCTGCTCCACACAGCTGAGAAAAAACAGCTTGTTTGTAACTCAATTTTACACGTGCAGCGGGGAGGGGGGGGCTTTTACAGCACTGAGTAACCCAAATAAAACATGCTCTGTGATCAGTTTGGGGCTCATGAATAAGGTGGAAGGTGTCAGGGAGGGACTAGCCATTCTTGCTGCTCTGCTGGGTTCTGCAGTAAGGGCTGTTCCAGCCTTATGTGTGAGTTATGGCTGGGGGAAACACCTGTACCTTTCACTGACACTACAGATGTCCCACAGAAATACTGAACTTACTACTGTACACTGTTTTCCTTGTGCTGGTTAAAGAAACAGTGACATCCCAGTTTAAAGAGATGCTGTGTTTCAGGAACATGCAGTGACGATGCCATGTACCTGGGTGATGGCGTGTGCGTATGCCCCATCTGGATGTGCCATTGCTTGTGGGTAAGTTCCCCATTTCCACAGCTGCTTACAAACTTTTCTGAGAAGCTTGATTTGTAGTGGTGTCCCGGTGCCTTCAGATGCTGATGGCTAGAAGTTTGTGTGTCTTGGTTGTGGGTGGAAGGACTACATTCAGAGCCTCTGATTCTGTTCCCATAATGGCTCGTACGCATTATCTCCACTGACTTCAGTGCAATAGCATTTGTTGGGTAAGCATGGAAAATAATCCTCTTTCAGCATTTATATCATGGGTTAGGAATTCTACATGCATGCAAGTTCCCTTCTCCGGTTTGGTTGTGTGTGTTGGATATATCTTCTAAGGGAGAGTGGTTTTAACCCTGTTTTTACTTTGCACTCTTTCTTCTATGATGTAAAGAAGGTTAGTCATTAATGTTTACCAGCACATGAATAGAACTTGCCAGGATGGGGTGGGGAGAAGTAACCCCATCCTTGATAATTTTCTCCAAGTTTTCCAAGGGCTCAGGTTTTAAAAAAATGGGTTTATGCAGGGGAGAAAACAAAGAGATTGAGATGTTGGCAGAACATCTTTTAAAAAGGGACTGGGTGGATCAGACAGACAAAGCAAGCTCGGGGCGAGAGAGAGGAACAAAGGGAGACTTTGCTGTGCAGCTTGCAAATCTAGAAAGCAGCAGACTGAGACAGACAGGCAGACTCTGTACATGAGTGTGGAGAGAGAGTCCGGAAACTGTATGTTTTTGATGAAAACTTGGAGAATGGCAAGAAAGCCCAGTCTTCACACTTGTGAGAGACAGGAAGGGCATATATGCATTGCACTACCTAATTCTGTATTTCTGTCAGTTAAGTGCTGTGCACGTAATATAAGGCACGGAACCAGCACCTGGTGGTGCGCTGGGATCACAGGGACCTGGGCAGGGCTGACCTCCCACAGCTCTAGAAAAGGATCAGACACAAGTCAGACCCTTTAGAAAAGGGTCCCGCATCTGGCCTGGGAGACACAGCTTAACTGGTGCAACTGGTGTCCAGAAGGGACACAGCTACAGAGGTCAGTGCTTCTGTTGCCTTTTTTCCAAACTTCTAAAAGCCCTGTCTTCACACCCACTACTTGCTACGCTGTCTATTCCATAGGAGTTAGGTCAAATTTATTAAGGTAGATAAACAACGATGCTTAAATACCAATCCTCACAATGACAGATGTCAACAGAAATATGGCAGTTTGACTGTTTGTGAAACATTAACCCTGAGGTGACTGGTATGTCACCTACCAGTTTATACTTTCGTGAGGTTTCATTCAGTGCCATTTATAAACTGGATGAGGGTAAAAAATGCTGAGGCGCAGCTGTTGCAGTTGTGTAAAGCAGCCAGGCTGGTGAGGCAGCTGGGGCTTCCCTGCGCAGGGAGATCCCGGGCAGCACAATACAGGGAAGTCGGTACTTGTAAGGGTTGGCAGCGCAGCACTGACAGGTGGTTTCCTTCTTATCACCACTCGCCTTTTGTCGTTGCAGTTTTAACCAGTTCTCCTCTCTCTGTTATTGCTATTATTACTCTCTTTAGTGGCCTGGACAACAAGTGTTCTGTGTACCCTCTGACATTTGACAAAAATGAAAATATGGCTGCAAAGAAGAAATCGGTTGCAATGCACACAAACTACTTGTCTGCCTGCAGCTTCACTAACTCAGACATGCAGGTAAATGCATTCCCTACCCGCTGCCACGTCCAGCAATGCCTAACATGAGCTGCACTCCTACGGCCTGCCAGTAGTCTTCCTTGCACCCGGGGCACCCAGGGCTGTGTCCTGCTCCGTGCCAGGGTCACTGGAAAACTCTAGCTGGGGGCAGTGAAGGTGCTGCAAAAGCTGCTGTAAGAAAATGCTTGTCACAGCTGTGGCTGGGCTGTCCTGCCTGCACCCTGCAAAAGCCTGTCGCTTCTTCAGAGGGAGCTCACTGGTACCTGTGTGTCCTCTGCTCGCTGGGTCTGTGCTGGCTTGTGCTTTTAGGAGCTCAAACTAATACAAATAGTTAAAAACCCAGTTTGGCTAGAACTAGGTTGGGTATGTGCTATGCCAGCTGATGGAGACTGTGTGCTTTGCCTGCTTTGTCCTGGACGTCCGGCCAGATTTGCTTTTGCTTTCATTCTTGGTGTTTTTTGTTTGTCCCAAGTGAGATATTTGAGCTTGACGATGGCCCCACAGGGCCAGCCCTGTTGTCCATACATGCAGTGGTGTGTTCCCTGAAGGGAAAGGAGTGATGCTATCCCCATCTCGCAGCTGGGGGCTTGGAGCACAGTGGGAGACGATAGCAAAGCCAGGAACTAAATGCAGATCTTCTGAGACCAGGCCAGCCTTCCTCTGTAGTGAATATCTCAAAGATCTCTTTCTCCAGGAACACGAAAGATGATGAAAGGAGCCAGGGTAATCCCCTTGTCCTCTCTGGTTTTTTAATTTGATTGAAGCTCTGCTCAGTGCAGCTCTGCAGCAAAGTAAGTGGCAGAAGGGAGCATTTTCATTGCTCTCTGTGTCAGCAGAGCTGCTGGAAAGCAATACCTTGTCCAGATATTTGAAGCTTGTCTGAAGGAAATATCGGCTCTCATTGCTTCTATTTCAGGACATGAAATGCCCAAGAATATGTTGTTGTTTGTCATTCTATGATTTCTGTAATGACTCTGAGGTGCTAATTTAAGCCCATTGCCATGGAAACAAGCGCTGGAGGTACCCAGAGCTCAGGCTTGCTCAGCCCTGACCTTACTGTGCAGGATCCCTGCGTAATTAGAGCAGTCTAAATTAAGTGGAATGTTGATGAGATAGAAAACCAGTACTCTTTTTTCTTATCTATACCTTTATGCATCGTGATTAAATCCTATGAAAGGAAAAATAGTTATTTGTTTTTCGTAATAAAAAAAGAAAGAAAAGTTGGGTCTTTTTTCTCCATATTAGATACAGCAAACTGCATTGATATTGAAGGTAATGTATTACTATTGTTAAATAATGTCACAGTGGATTTAGGTGCTTTACATTTAGTGATTCAGAGATTTTTCTGAAGATTTTGAAAAGAAATTTTCTCGTGATGATATGTTTATAAGTGATCATTTATAGCACTGCGTGTTGTTATTGAAACAAATACAAGAAAGCAGGTTGGTCAAGCTTCTGTTAGGACACTGTTAGGTAGAGGAGAATCCCAGATTTCTTATCTTCTTCATTTTACATAATGGTTTCAGAGTTAAAATTATTCAGTAACTGAGGGTGCACAGTGCAACAAGCATGTTTCCCAGCTGTGTGTGGAGCCGCTCTGCTCTCCCGGCTGGTGTCACCGAGGGATGTGGCACCTGTCCTGGAGCAGCCCGGGCGTGTGGCAGAGGTGTTCTCCAGCCCAGTGCCCCCATGGCACCCAGCACCCACTGCTCGGTGCTGTGAATGCTGCTGCTCTGCTATGGCCACTCTCCTAAAATACAGCTTCGTTTTCCCTCAGAGGAATGAAAGACAGGGTAGGAGTTTAGGAGTTGGTGTGCCCATGGGCATCTGGCAGTGCTGTGGAAAGAGAGGAGATGTGGGGGTGGTTCATTATTGATTAACACCACTCTCGGGCTGTGTGGGTGCTGAAAGAGGGGGTCCCATCCTTGCTGCTCATCATGTTCCCACCCTGGGCCAAGACAAGCGCTGAGCTGCAGCGCTGGGTGACCCACGCACCTCCTTCTCGGTGCCCCACATCAGTCTTGCCAGAGAGCGCCTCCCTCGCCTCAGTAGGCAGAGAGCTGGGGAGCCTCGCTTCCTAAATTTGGTATCTGCAGCTCCGCAGTGTGATAATGCTCCCCACATGACAACACTCCCTGTGTATTAATAGCAACAGTTAATTGGGATCTCAAGTGTTTTGCATAGGGCAGGCAGCCATACTCCCAGTGCAGCGGGGCTGAGCAGCAGGATGAAGCCCAGGGCCATGGCGGAGGAGGCAGAGGTGAGGGTGGCCCCAGTGCGTGTGCCCCTGGCACGCAGGGGCTGTGTCCCTGCTGTCCCCTGCCCTCTGCAAATGCTGCCTTTTGCCACCAGGCGCCAGGCGAGGATCCCCATACAGCGATGCTGGAGCCCCTCGTGCAGTGAGCCAGAGTCTAATAGTAAAGATTGCTAATTCCCTTCTGGTTTGGGATTTTTGGAGTTGATTTGGTTTTCAATAGTAATATTCTGAAGTTGAGTCCCTAATGTTTCTCTTTAAGCATTAGCTGGAGCTCTGGGTTGCCAACAGACCCTTTCCTTACACCTTTAGCTACTCCTGTTCCCCTCATATCTTTCTTACATGTTATTACAAGAGCAAATCTTCAGAGCTGAAAGTCTTCATTCCTCAGCCAAGTACAAATATTCCACAGAACAGAGAAGTTCATTGATCTAGGCTCAAAAGCTGGCCAGAAAGACAAGTCAGGACTTTCTTCTGCTATTATCATCTCAGAGTATTAGTGTGTCTCTGCTGGAGGTTTCGGAACAGTCTGTTCTGCAGCTTTCCAGACCTCTGTTATGGGAGGAGTTTTCAAAGCATCTGTCAAACATGTTCAGTGTTTAACCTTTATGAAACTCTGTGAATGGTTTCATGATTATGTGATCATTTTCTTCTTGAAGAGTGTTTTCTTTTTAACTTTTGACTACCTACTTGGGATCCCTTGCGTTTCCTCACCGGCCATGAGAAAAACCTGTGTACAAGACTGAGAGCCCTCCTGAGTTCACCCTTGCCTCCTTCCACGCCCATGCACAGGGACCCTTTCAACCTACAGAATTTGTGACTGCATAACAGCTTTGGGTGCCAAGGGGAAATTTTGAACAATTGAGCACCATCAAGATTTAGCCACAATAACAAGCGGTGATCACATGTGCTTTCTACAAGCACTGTAGCAGATAAGGGAAGCTGAGAGCTATGTTCGGTCAGTGTATGTTCAAGCCCTTTCACACACAAGTGGTTTTGGACAAGTGAGAGGTGATGGACTTATCAAACAACTGTCTAGACAGGCTTACTTCCCTTTCAGAAAATCCATGTCTTAAGCCCAATTAATTGGGTTTAACCTGGCTATTTCAAGCTGAAAAAAAAGTTAGTGTTAAACAGGTATACTTAATTCCAACAGTTTTTCTCTTTACGTGGGTTGAATTCCAGCAGCCTAAATACAGATAGGGTTAAATACAGGAGCAGACAGGAGTACCAGTCTGGTTTTACCCCCTTTTTGGAGGATATGGAAATGCCAGCAGATCCTGCTGCCATCAGTTCTCCAAACCCCACTGCACACGTTCAATAACTGAACATTATTGAGACGTGGTGTAGGTATAGCTGTGTCACTACAGCTCTCCTTTCCACTCTTATTTCCTTAAAAATATAAAACATAAACTGTGCTTAGTTCATATGGTTTTATGGCTTTGATTTATCGCATATTTCATTAAAGCTGTCCTTGGTGTACATATAGGATGTCATCTTTGTGTATCTTTGTGAACTTGAAGATCATCTGCTGCTTTTTGTATTGTAACTCATCTTGCCACATCCCATAGATCCTGACAGCAAGTGGAGATGGAACTTGTGCCCTGTGGGATGTTGAGAGCGGGCAGCTTCTACAGAGTTTCCATGGTCATGGAGCTGATGTCCTGTGCCTGGACCTGGCCCCTTCTGAAACGGGAAATACATTTGTCTCCGGGGTAAGCAGGAGCTTCCTATCATAACATAAAATTAATGAATGTGGAAGGGAAAAGGCAGCAAAGCAGGAGACTCGTGATCATATTGAGAGAGTGCTGGAGTATGTGTTGGAAGCCCCAGTGCAATCCACTCATTGCAAGCACATTTTCCAAGCTGGAGCAAATTAAACCTCTGACTGTGGGGTCAAACCCACCCAGCCAGTCTGACTGCAGTTCTGCTTACTTAGCAAATTCCACCCCACACCAAAGCAATCCAGCCCAAGATCAAAACAACGCCTTTCCTGGGAAGGGAAAGGCTCAGAGTTAGAGCAGCAGGCTCGTACTGCAGCGGAGGTGTGAGCCCCCGTGGACAGGAGCCCGGCACAGCAGATGACTTCCCTCAGTTGGCTCCTTTCTCCTGCCCAGCTCTCTGGAGCTGGATGGGGTGTGCCAAGTGCCTGCTCAGGGCATCAAAATGGGGCTGCAAATAACGTGCGTGCCACTGTGTCCCTCACCTGCTCCCCAGAAGCCAAGGGGTAGCTTGGGCACTGGCTAAACCCTCCTACAAGTTGGAGCAGGGAGATGAGGTGTGGCCACATCTTCAGCTGTTGCTGTGTCCCCTGTGCCTTCCAGTGGTACCAGAGGCATTTAAAGCCCCTTCGTCAGTTCAACACTGCCCACTCCCTGCCCTGGCCCAGAGGAACACACAAACCTCTGGGAGATGCTGGGAGTATCCAGGACATCTTCCAAATATTGTCCCACTGCTGAGGGATCGCTGTTCCTGGGCAGCTGAGCCATTGGCATGCAGCCTGGCAGTGAGGCAGGCAAGGCATAAAGGTGAGTGGGATGGGGCTCAGCTCCTTTTTGAGATGGTCCTGGTCTTTCCCACATCAGAAATTGAGTGTGCAGGTGAGAGCTGGCAGGAGCTGAGAGATGACCTCTCTTACTGAGGCAGGTTGCTACCAGTAACTTTGCTGAAGTTTACCTGGTTTTGGAGCCCCAGCAGTGCTGACCCAGGGCTGGTCCTGTGCTTGCTGATGGAAATGGCCCCTGTGCCAAAAGGTGCTGACAATGGATTAGGAGATTCCACTTGTTGTGCTTGGAGTCACAGTCCCATCCCTGCACAACAAACCTGGACCTCTTCAGTTATGGCTTTATTATCAAATTTGGCTGCCCCACCAGGAGCAGAGCCCAGCACTGGCCCAGTTTGCCTGCTGCTAGCACAGCTGCTCTGAAGCGTGACTGAAAGCTAATTCCATCCAAGTGCATTACTCCTCCCGGGCTTTCCTGTCACCAAGCTTGCTTCCCAGAAAGGATAGATTCGTTCTCCCTGGGAACAGCTCAGCTTATTATAGGGTAAAGAATCACAAGCAGCTATGGTACTGCTAAGAGAATATGTCATGCTTGTGTCGATATAGCAGCTTGGGCATGTCCATGCTTACAGGGACTCACTTAAATTCATCACATGCAAAATACCACTTCAGTGAAGGTCTTTCTGATACCGTGTCCATGCAGGTATAGCCAAAACAGTGCAACCTGAAGGTATGGCGACACGGAGAGACTCCCTGTGTATTGTACCTATGTAATACAGTAACCTCGCGCTGGATTAAGCAATGTCAATACACCAGCGTGCAGGCTGGGTGCTGTTACCTTTACCAGCTTCACCAAAAATCCCAGCCCTCCTGGGTGAGCTCAGGGCTGCGTCCCAGGCTGTTGTGCTCTGTGCCCTCTGAGCGCTGCTCCTCGGGGCGAGTGGGATAGCACTCAGGGAGCCCATCTCTCCGCAGGTGTTTGCTGGTTTCTCCTTCAAAACCTTAGGAGTCAAAGCACCAGCTTGTCAGATTGGTCTTGCCCCCAGACTCCCAGAGAGGTCAGTAAGAACAGTGCACATGGAAGCAATACGAAGGGCTGGGCTTGGGCTGTGGCGGGGCTTGAGAGGGAAATATGCTGAGTCCAAAATGTTCTCGATCCTGTTTGGTTTCCCCTGTGCAGAAACCACAACTTGATACAAAGAAACATCACCTCTTTTAAATAATGACATCAGTAGTTAAAAAAAAAAAGGGATTTCATTTTAACAAGAGAATTAAAAAAAAAAAAAAGAGAAAGATGTGAATTGTGAAAAGATTGTTTAATTTAATTAGCAATCATATTTGCTTAAAAATGAATACCATGTGTGGCATGGTCTGCTGGGCAGGACGGAGTCGCTCAGCAGAGGCAGCAGCCGCCTGGCCTGGCCTCTGCTTCCCACGCAGCATTCGGGGTGCTGAGCACCTCGCAGTCATAAATGAGCTTTTCAAAGCACAGCTCAGAAGGGCAGGTTAGAGCTTGACAATGAAATGAAATGCTGTTATGCTGCTTCTCTCATCCCAACCAGGCCATTGAGCATGTGGGTGCAAGGGTTAACTCTGGTAGGGGGCTGGGCAAGAGACCCTCCGGATGCACTTATTTCATTTTCTATTTCAGTGTATGAAAAGAATTAGTTATGAAACTTTAAATGCTGGGTATTAATTTTTTATATTGAGCCTGTTAAGTGGTAAGGGAGTGAGTCAGTTATGCAGCGCTGTGGCGTGATGGGACTGCGGATGCCTGTACGGGGGCAGCAGGGGCAGAACAGGGCTGTGAGTATGGGACCGCGTGCGCAACACCCCCAGTCTGTCTGCACCCCACCGTGCCGGTCTGTCTGCACCCCACCGTGCCGGTCTGCTGCACCGCTGAGGCTCCAGCCTTCATAGCATAGTCTGCTCCCACTGTGACCGCACCAGGCTTGGGGACACCAATGCAGCCAGTTCTGGGGCTGCTTTGCTGGTTAAATCCCCTCAGAGCTGTGATGTTCAGAACCTTGGAATGTAGCTGGGCTTGACGATGTGTATCAGGCACGTGAGGGGTGAATGTCACCATTTCCACAGTGAATTTTTTTGTCTTATTAGGGATGTGACAAGAAAGCCATGGTTTGGGATATGCGGTCTGGTCAGTGCATCCAGTCATTTGAAACCCATGATTCAGATATCAACAGTGTCAGGTCAGTATGTTTCTGGGAGAGGACACATTTGCGATGTTGAGCAATGTGCTGGTTCTATTTTTGAATTCTGACCTCATCCAAGTAATGTAATGTGTTCTGGTCTTTTTTTACTCATGTACAGATATTACCCAAGTGGAGATGCTTTTGCCTCTGGTTCAGACGATGCCACGGTATGTTAATTCAGCAACTTAATTTAGGGAAGTTCTGTTACTTCCCAAGTCAGATTCTCCAAAAAGACTAGGTCATATCCACAGAGGACTTTTAGGTGATTAAACTGGGCCTGTGACACCAAAGTTGCAGAAATAATAATGCTACAATATAATATATACTAAATACTACATATAATGCTATAGGGAAAAAATAGAAACACTTTTTAGGTAACCTCTGCAAACTTTTCTACCTGAGGTACTGTCCAAATATTCATTTCAGATTTTCTATGTTTTGAAGTGCCATGATCAAAATTAGTTGTGTTACTGGAAGAGATTTGGCTTCCTATAGTTGTTGGTCACAACACAGGAGGAACCAGATGAAACCTTGTGTCAGAAGGAGCAGCTCAGTGTGAGGGCATGAAGGGAGCCTGCACATGATCATGGGGAGCCTCACACATCCCGGTGAGCAGAGGAGCTGTGGGCTGAGCTCGGAGCTGGGCAGCCCCAGTCAGCTGGCCTCTGTGGCCCCAGGGTGGCCTTGGCCACGTACATCTCCTCCCTGTCACCCTGACTCAGTGCCAAGGCTCTTCACTGCTGTGAGTCACCGCATTCAGGTCATCCTAGATGATACAATAGCTCGTATTTTATCTGTGAGCAAGCTGCTAGGAGGAGCACAGCATGTATTGAGAGGTAATCTTGGTCAACACATTGTATGCAAAATGCCACTTACCTCCTGGTGCCTTTGGGCCCCTGTGTGATGCTGGTGGCTCTCACTGCAGCTGGTGGGTCCCCATGGGGGACCGGACTCTGCCTGTACCACAGTCCTGCAGGGACTGAGCTGACAGTTAAGTCTAACTTAAGAGCAAACATTTGGGAGGCACCTGGCACCTTTTTTCTCCTGTTTATTCAAATATCACACCAAGTTGCATGAGGGTGAAGACTCTAAGTACTCTGCTCTTAGAGCATATTTTGAGTCTCCTCCAATACTAGTTAAACTCAATGGAAACATTCTCTTTGCCTTCACTGGATGTGGAGACCTTCCAAGGCTCTTCTGGAGAGAGTGTACGCTGCTTTTAGAGTTTTAAAAGATGCGATTATAAATTAATACCTCCAGCTCTGTGGTGAGCCCAGTGCCTCTCCACACATTCAGGTGCGGTACTGTGAGCACCTGAGATGCTGAGTGAGTGAGATGGAGAAATTGTCCATCATTAAATTCCAATGAGAGCACTCTCTTTTTATGCCCAATACCACAGGCTCTGGGCTCCTGTGCTTACTAATTTATTTGATGGGTCTTTTCTCTCTTAACTACTCCTGTCACCCCTGACTTGAGCAGGAGAATGGGAAATTCCATCTCTACTTTTGACAGAGGTTTTTGGCAGTTTCCATCTACTTCATTCTTTAAATGAAGAGGTTGGTGTTTTCAGCGTTACGGACCGATACACTGACTGGTATCCTTGACCTGATTTATATACTTAGGGATTTCAAGGAGGAGATAATCCTGACTGTCTGGAGGGAAACCATAAAAGCATGCTCACATGGCAGTGCTGTCACCTGTGGTGACCCCGACTGCCTGTCAGGACAGTCTGATGGAATTATTCATCAGCGTGGAGCACTGGGAGACCTGGACTTCACACACCTGGCAGCTCCCCACCGCCCTGCGAGTGGAACAGCCTCTCCTTTATGTGCAGGCTTGAATACCGGCCATTTTTCATTAGTAAAATCTTAATATTGGCAAACCCATCTGGCCAGTGTTTGCTTAAACTGAACTTACTGAGGAAGGTTTTCAGTTCAAATAGTTTCAAAAGTGCATTTTGATTTCAGGGATAACAGACTGCCTTTCTGCATGGCAATGAAGTCTGCTCCATCTATACATTATTTCTGTGTTAAACAAGCCTAAGTACACTGGCAAATGATAAAAACAGGAAGTGCAGGTTGCAGAGGTGATTGGGGATTTTCCATGAGAAATGGAAACCAAAGATTTGTATAAAAATGTATTATTTCACTTGAATTATTTTCACATGGGTTTTCCGACAGAGGGTCTCACAGAAGGGCAGGGGCTGTTTGCTCTCCCGCCTCACTCAGAGCAAGGACTACCATCATCCAGGCCTCCCCGTGCCAAGGGACTGTCTGAGCACCGTGCCACGTGGTCCGTGTTCTCAAAGATGACCAGAGCTTTAATCTCTGTCTCCCAGGCTCCAGCTGCTTGTTGGAGCAGCTCAACTGTTGGGAGCAGCTCAACTCCACTCCTCAACTGGAGCAGCAGTCTCAACTGTTGTCTTTAGAGACTGACTCCCCATGCACCTCCCCAGCAGCAGAGAGCCCTAATATGTAGGAAACCAGAGTGGGGAAGCATGGGGGGTGGGGGAACTCGCAGTGGGTAGCCATGGTCCAAAGCCCACCACTCATCTCTTTATAGCAGGACAGGCAGGAGGCTTAGAGAAGTGGTTTGGAAAAGCAAGTTCTTCACTGAATTTATACAAAACAGCTTTGTGTTGGTGAGATCCTTGTTAGACTCCAGAGAAGTCCCAGTTGCAGCAGGCAAAAATAGCAGAAGTAAAGAAGCTGAGCAGCCGCTTTCCGTGATGCCAGTTAGGCCGCAATCCTTCCCACTCCCAGTTTTTCAATGAAAGGCCATTGACTCCAGCCTTTACTGAGACACGTGTGTTGATTTTGTTTTAATCCTAGTGTCGTTTGTATGACCTTCGTGCAGACAGAGAAGTCGCAATTTATTCCAAAGAGAGCATCATTTTTGGAGCATCCAGTGTGGACTTCTCTCTCAGCGGTGAGACCTGGACTTTGGAGGTTATCTTAGTTTTGGGATTTGAAGGGAACTGTAAAATTTTGCCAGTTTAATTTTATAAAGAATTTGTTATTAAAAGTTATTGAAAATAATACTAAATACCAAAAGAAACATTTAATGCATGGAAGCCTTTTTTTTTCTTCTGTAAAAATAATTACTCTTTAAATAACCTAGTTGGCTATTGCTTTGTTGCAGCAATGAAAAGTATTTTCCTGGCCCTGCTGAAGGCAGGAAATATTTTGCCACTAACTACAGCTGGGCTAGAATTTCACAATAATGATTAAAAACATTTCAAAGGAAACATGAAATGTAACTAGACTATTAAGCGCACTTACATAAATAGTTTATAAAAAGATAATAAATGATTAATAGATAGGAAAAATATGTTAGAGGAGCATGAAGACAGAGCCATTACCATTTCTCACTACAGATCTGGAGACATGAGCTCAAGTCTTCTCTCTCCTGCCCCAGCACAAACGCAAAGCTCCTCCAGTCACCTCAGTGTGGGGCTGAGAGGGTGGTGAACTGCCCTCCGCTCAGGACAGAGGGACAAAGGGCTCTGTTGTGGTCACAAACACCACAGCTTGTCCCGTTGGGGACAATGAATCACTTACCAAATTGTCTACTAATCATTCAACTATTTGTATTCAACTTCTTGCGTGAAGTCTGAGCAAAATATTATTACCCTGTATTAGCTGTTGAAGGGCTCTTCAGTCTGCTGTGTTTTGGAGTCATCCCCCATCTCTAGTGAATGAACAGATTCTATATAATTTAATTCAATTTTAACTGTATTTGTAACTAATACATTTTAACTGGTTCAGCGTTTAGTATGGACAGCTCAGCAGTGGAGCAGGGGTGTCCAACGGGAGCACAGGTAGCCTGGGGGAAGCAGTGGTCCGGGCTGGCTGTGTGCAGAGGGTGGCATGGGAAACCTGGGTTGTGGCTCACGGGATGAGGAATGTCCTGCAGAAGGCCCTTCCTGCAGTCAAGATGTGTTACCTCCTTAAAACCTCACTTTGTAAAACCTCATTCTCTTTGCAGGTCGCCTACTGTTTGCGGGCTATAATGATTACACCATAAATGTCTGGGACGTGCTGAAAGGGTCCCGTGTGTCCATTCTGTTTGGACATGAAAATCGTGTCAGCACCTTGCGGGTCTCTCCCGATGGGACGGCATTTTGCTCGGGCTCCTGGGACCACACTCTCCGAGTAAGTGCTGGGAGTACCTGCCTCGGGTGCTTCTTTCCTTGTTTGTTTGATTGTTTAAAAAACGGGGACAAAGGGGAAGGGTTGTTACAGGAAAATTGACTCCAGAGGGATGAACGAGGATATAAAACCACAGTGTAGAACATGAACAGAAAATTCAAATTAAAAAAAATTTCCACAAAGTGCTAGTTGAACTGTTAAAGGGAAATTTGAATTTAGGGGTTAAATAATATCATTGCTACTGATACACTGTACCACTAATCTGACTACCTTACCAAATTCTAATTAGACCTTTGATAGAATAGTCAATGTCATAAATGACTGTTCAACTCTCTCTCTGCAGATCTGGGCTTAACCTGAGATCCTGTATGCAGAATCAAATGAAGACTGATACCCTGGACTACAACAACTGCATAAAAAAGGCACCCCTCAAAATCAAATATTTACTACACCACAAAAGAGTGACACTGAGCCCACAGGTTACCACAGCTAGGTAGAAAATGTAATCTGTTTCAACACACAGCGAACATCAACGTGTAGTAAAATTAAATGTTTTTTATTTTGTTTTGAAACTATCTTCTTTTATTAGAACTAGTTTAGATAATTATAAAGGGACTTTTCTCTTAAGTCACCTGTATCATAGAATTGAGTATTTCAGTGCACATTATGTATTTATTTGCATGAATTGAGTTCCTTTTTAAAGTAAAAAAAAAAAAGAAAAAAAGAAAAAATATTCCTGATTTTATCAGGATGTAGCATAGGACTTTGGAAACATTCCGTAATAGTGCATTGAATTTGGGTGTTGGAAAGTGGAAAGAAGAAGAATTCTGATACTTTATGATGGCGTTATGGATGGCTGAACCTGGGTAGTAAGTAGAGGAGCAAAGGACCTACTGTGAAGGTACTGGCTGTTGTCATAAAAAGATATTTTTTGTACAAAAAAGGAATCCTTTCAATCCCTGGTTTTTCCTACCGTCGTTTTAGATAGAAATAAGTAAATAATATTTCATCTCTGTTACCTGAATATAAAGAATCTAAATATATACAAAATGATAAACTGCAAAGATGAGGGATATAAACATGATTTACATAATCATGAGGTAATACTTAACCAGTAGTTTCTTAGAAATTTTTAATTGTATCACTTGGTGAGTGAATTTTCTTTTACTTAAAGGAATACTACATGCTGAGCACTAAGGGATACTACATGCTAAGCACTAAGCACCGTTGGACGGACTGATGGTCGAATCTTTTCCAAGTCAGTCACAGTCATTCTATGATCATGATTCTTATTTGCACTTTGAGCAGCTCATACCACTTTGGCAGGGAAATGTAGCTTAAATGTGTATTAAGGCAGCGTATGCCCATTTTAAGGTCCTTCTGCAATGTCAGAGCAGTGTAAGTTCGTGCAAATGCGGGTCAGACCTTACAAGCCAAATCATACAGTCCTTACAGGTGTGGGCATAGTTCTGTCATAGTTGGACTTGAGGATGAACAAGAGTGAGCTGTTGGAAACCTGCTGTGAGCCGCAGTCCTGCCACCTTTTGATACTGGGCGCAGCGGAGCCCGCAAGCCCGTCTGCTGCAGGAGCCGCTAGGTTTCAGGGAAGCAGTACAGCTGGCCGTGTGTCCGGCAACACCCAGCCCGCTGTGTCAGCGTGGTAATGCAGTACACACTGGCAGCACTACCCCTGGGCCGAGCTGATGCTGTAGAACTAAGATTTAACCAGATAAAGCTGAGATACGGTTAATTATAGAACTATTGTATAAATGCGGATATAATTTCCCATCGAAAACCATTGAGACTGGATTGTGTGACCTCTGCTCTCACTGATGGGTCTGACCTGAGCAGAGGCACAGAGGGAGCAAAGTGCTGGAGTTACTGCTGGTGGCTTGCAGGGTCGGGCCTTTGAAAAGCAAGTGGTGAGATACATTGCTGAAAAGATCAAAGATATGATTTATATTTAGATCGAAATGAGAAAACAAGCTCACTGGAGTGAGCTTGATCGCTGTATCACTGGAGCTGGCAGTTCACGTAAGTTTGATGATAATGTCCTCATTCTGTTTCAAAGTGGGTTTTTTTACAACTCTATAAAAATTGTATTAGAAACAAAGTCTCCTCATTCATGAAAACATTAGGTTCCATGAATCCATAACCAATTAATCTGAGACGCTGACATTTGTATCAGCCTTCAGTCCCTAAGGAAGTAGTTCAGCTGTTTTGACTTGGAAAAGTCAGCTCTGATGCTTTGCAATATTTGTGGCAACCTATCCCTGTAACAAACTGAATGCACTATGGAAATGTCGTATAGAGCTCACTGTGCAATACTGAGTCAATACACTGAACACGTTTGATCAAAAGATTAATATTAATGTTTAGATGGTATTTATTGGTAAGATGTTTGTTTCAAACATACTACATTGTGTTGATATTTATGAATGGCCTAAAAACAATAAATTGTATTTTACATATTGAGAACATGTATACAGTTGTTTTCCCCACCAGTTAGGTACTTGTAATGCTAGCTATTTTTTCTGGTTTTTTGGAATTTACTTTTTGTACCATACAGTTTCTTAGATCATTTGTCCTGCAAAAATCTAGGGTGAAATCCAGATCTACCAGAAAATCACTTCTGGAATATCTTCTGGAAATGGCCAAGGTGGGCCAGAGCAACTGAGAGTGAGCAGTCCTCGAAAGTACCTGAGACTCCATCTGAGCTCCTTTTGTATTCAGGAGGCCAGTTCAGGTTGTGTTTTCCTGCTCAGAAGGATCACAGCTGACGCGGGATGTTTTCTTTCCAGATCCTCATCGCCATACCCAAGAACGCACTGGGAAACGCAGAGTATGTGTTTTGTGGGAGCGCGGGATCCTCCTTGTGTCACAGTGGGATGCCAGTGAAAGGCGGGCACCGAGACGCTGCAGGGGCTCGGGCTGTCACTGTTTGGATAAAGCACATTTGCAAATCACCTTGAGCTGCAGGGGTTCAGCTTTGTGCCTTGTCAACAGAGAACTGTGCTGGGGTCAGCTGAGCTCCGCTTTCCTGTAGGTTTTGTGGTCAGCATGAAGGTGGTCGGTGGAAGTCCTCACTTCAGACACTGAAAAAAAGCACCTCCTTCACTTGGGCTCATTGTTTCATTTCCTTTCCTCTGAGGGGAAAGCGCTGAGCCAGCTCGTTCTGAGCGACATCGGTGCCCAAACTGTCACCAGTTCCAGTGAGAACGAGGCTGACATCGCATCTTCCACTTCTGTTCTTGCAGGGAGAAGTCCCGTGGTTCTTGCGCTTCAGGGCCACTGTCCGGGGACTCGTAAGTCAGGCCACACGGACTCGGCACCTGTGAAAATCACCTTTTTATTCCTGAGGTGGTGGTGAAAGCTGTGAACCGGGATGGGCCTCAACTTCCCATCAGATAAATGGAGATAGAGGAACAGGGCACTGAAGTATCCATTGTTTTTCTTGCTCAAGGTTGGCCAGGGAGGCTTTGGAAAACCCAGCGTTTTGAGACCCCGCTCTTTGGTCTGTTGAGCTACTTGTGTCTCGGAGGGAGACGTTTTAACCAGCTTCTTGTCCTTTCCCCAGTGTGTCCCAGTCTTGGAGGAGACCCATGCCACTCTGGGTGCAGCGGGGATGCAGCAGTGTCACATCAGATCCCTGGTGCTGGCCCTACCTCCCTGGCCCTCAAGCCAGGAGGTGAAGCCCGAAAGCCAGGAGCCAGTCCCGAAAGGCTGTGCCAGCGGGCTGTCACCCCATCAAACATATGGAGCTGTAGCTGGGGCAAAGTCACTGGCAGATGGCCCCGGCTGGTTAAACAAAAATGCTATATAAACAGGAAGGGTGGAAAAGGATATTGCTGGAGAAAGAGCAGCCTCTCCCTCTTGCTCTCCTGCTGTGAGGAATGCAATAGGAAATTCCTGCTCCAGGATTAACAATCGTAAGGAAAACTCAAGTTAAAAAAGCATGTGTGTAAAGCACTGGTGAGAAGTAAAGATACCATTGCAGCTACTGCTCTAGCGCATAAACACAGACTAGATTTCCCCGCTTAAAACAAAAGCCAAATATGGGGATGTAAAACTAAGAGTTTGCCTTAGGAACGACTCAAAGAGATCAGGCCAATTTTTGATAGTGATCTGAGAAATTGCAATAGGATTGATTCCAACCATCTATTTTTAGATTTTCTAACGGTGATGTGAAACAGCGACGGAGAGCTGTAACTCAGGACAGGTGGAGCGAAGCCGAGCAGTGCCGTGCTGGCGAGTTGGGCACCTTGAGCCTGTTGTGCAACGAGAGGTGAGAGCGAGACCCAGTCCTGGCAGCACCTCCCGGGGCTGCGTGGTGATGGGGCAGTCACAGCCACGCTTTGCACTGGGCAACCATCTGAACCTCATCTACAAACTGGAACCCAGCAGGAAACACCAGTTGGGTGTACCTGCGCTGGGCCTACCATAAATCTTGGGGTGGTTTTTATGGGAGTTTTGATGACCTGTTAAGCAGCCGATGGTACTCACAGCTCGAAGGGCACAGCTGGGATAGAATCATAGAATAGCTTGGGTTGGAAGGGACATTTAAAGGTCATCTAGTCCAAGCTCCCTGCAATGAGCAGGGACATCAACTAGATCAGGTTCCTCAGAGCCCCGTCCAATCTGACCTTGAATGTTTCCAGGGATGGGGCATCGACCACCTCTCTGGATAACCTGGGCCAGTGTTCCTCCACCTTCACAGTAAAGAATTTCTTCCTTCTACCTAGTCTAAATCTACACTCTGTTAGTTTAAAGCCATTACCCTTTGTCCTATCACAACAGGCCCTGCTAAAAAGTTTGTCCCCATCTTTCCTGTAGGCCCCCTTTAGGTATGAGAAGGGACTATAAGATCTCCCCCGGGGCCTTCTCTTCTCCAGGCTGAACAACCCCAGCTCTCTCAGCCTGTCCTCACTGCAGAGGTGCTCCAGCCCTCTGAGCATCTTCATGGACGCCTCTGGAACTGCTCCAACAGGTCCACGTCCTTCTCATGTTGGGGGCCCCAGTGCTGGACTGCAGGACAGCAGAGGGGATGCAGGGGAGGTGTCTCCCTGGTTCTGCTCCCTGTGCGAATGACACCACTTGGCCAGTGGCGTTCTCAGCCATATTATCTTACACCAGCAGTAGCAAAGGGTTCAGCCTGCACACCACGATGGTCCCCATCCTCAATTTTGCCGATGCGCCCACCAAAAAGCAAACGCCACTGCATTTGCTTGGTAAATACACAACGCGCTCCTCCTACAGCCCTAGAGGACCTCAAGAATCTCCGATGCAAATTATCCAGGCTCGGGCCACTAATGTGGATTAAAAAAACCCTATGAAAAAGTTGTTTTGCGGCCGGTACCCGGTAACTCGGCGCTTTGCTCCACTGCCCGGCCGCCCCCGGCTGTCGGGGGCAGGAGCCCCCGGGCTGCGGGCGGACCCCGCGGCGGAGCACCGCTCCCTCCCCGGCCCCGAAGCGGGCCGGGCCGGGCCGGGCCGGCGGCGACCGCCCCCCGCCCCGCGGTCGCCTCCCCCCCAGCGCCGGGCCCCGCCCCGGAGGAGGGGAGCGCTGCCCGGCGCCCCGGGCCGGGCCGGGCGCAGGGGCCGCCCCGCCTCTTAGTCGGCGGCAGCTGCTGCTGCTGCGGGGCCGCCGTCGCCATGCCGGGCTCGCTGAAGGAGGAGACGGCGCTGCTGCTGGAGGATTACTTCCAGCACCGCGGCGGCGGCTCGGCGCTGCCCCCCAGCCCCACGGCGGCGGTGCTGAGGCGGGCGGCGGCCGAGCTGGAGCGGCGGGAGCGGCCCTTCTTCCGCTCCTGCGCGCCGCTGGCCCGGGCCGAGCCGCGGGAGGCGGCGGCGCTGCTGGCGCGGGTGGCGGCGCAGCTGGAGGCCGACGGCGGCCTCAACTGGGGCCGGCTGCTGGCCCTGGTGGTCTTCGCCGGCACGCTGGCCGCCGCGCTGGCCGAGCGGGGCTGCGGCGAGGGGCCGCGCTGCCTGGCCGCCGCGCTGGCCGCCTACCTGGCCGAGGAGCGGGGCGAGTGGCTGGAGGCGCACGGCGGATGGGTGAGCGGGGAGCGGGACGGGGGGTGGGGATCTTCGCCCCGGGGCTCGCCCCCGGGGGCTGTCGGCCGGGAAAGGTGCCGGTGATGGGCGAGCGCGGCCCCGGCGGGGAGGGCTCCGCGGTGGGGGGGAGGCTGAGGAGCATCCGCGGGGTCTGGGTTAACTCGCGGGTACGTGCCGGGGGCATCTAGGGTGCCTGTGGGGGTCCTGTGCTGTGGCCAGAGCTCTAAAGGGGCTGGTGGCCAGCTTTGCCAAGCCGCAGCCTCCTAAAAATACGGGAGTGATGGTGGTGGCTTGTCGCAGGGAGGGTTTCGGGTCCGTGGGCTTGTGGAGAGCAGACTGGCACAGGTCTTCTCCCAAAGGACTGACGGTGGTGGCTTGTTGGGGGCGAGGTTTTGGGTCCATGGGCTTTGGGCTGTGGAGAGCAGACCGGCACAGGTCTTCCCCAAGGGAGCGATTGATGGTGGTGGCTTGTCAGGGGCAAAGCTTTGGGTCCACGGGCTTTGGGTTGTAGAGAGCGGACTGGCACAGGTCTTCTCCTGAGCATAAAGGCAAACCAGCGACGTGCCTCTTCTTTAAATGTGCCTGCGGATGAAGCCACCCGTCTGCTGGACCTGCTGCTCTGGTCCCTGCTTGTCCAGAAACTGGTCAGGTTGGGTCCTTGGGAAGTCAAATTACTGAAAAGAAAATTGATTCTATTCTGTCTCCTGCCAGGACATGTGGGCAACAGCATTAATGTGCATTGCGATGTAAAGCGATGGCTTCTCTTGCTTTTCTGCCCCCTGAGATGCACGCTGAAAGTACAGCTTTTAAGGCATCTGTGCAGCTCTGCCTGCCTTTCTGCACAAAATGTCAGCTATCCCACAGAACTGCACATTTCCTATTTTCAGTCCTAGTGGAATATTTGATGCCAGTACAAATAAGCACTAAAAATAGAAGAGGGGGGAAGCAGCCACTGGTTTCGTTGACTTTTCCAGAGACCAAAATGAACTTGGTTTTCCAGTGGTCACTGGTCCATCTGACTGCTCGGGGCAGCATGGCACTTGGCTGCAATGTCCACTGTCACTTGGCAAAATCGCATTGCCTATTCGCACAAATTAAAGTGTAAAGAACAAAGTTCCGGAAGAAATTAAGAGTATAACTTGTTTACATAGACATCTGCGGAGCAGAGTTCAAACACGACCATCTGGAGTTGTATTGTTGCCACTTCTGATTATCACAAATAGCGATCTGGGAGAGCAGCTGCCAGCTTTGCTCTGTCATAGGTCAGCCCTGAGCAGTGTCCACTTGGCCCTTCCAAGAGACTGTGTAATCAGCCCCGTGTCCACCAAGATGGGACCGGCTTCGGGCTTCTGTCTTTCAAGTGGAAATTTCCATATCCTGTGTTTCGGATGCTTTCTCGGATTTGAATGAGGGGGAACAATGCTGGCAGCTCTCATCAGAAACTTGCCTAAAAGGGCAAAAATAACATATCGAGATGCTCAGCATATCGTTAGGAAGTTTGCAACTGTCTGTTGAGCAAAGCGCACAAACACTTGTAGCTACTGATTTCAGTCGCCTTGTGCAAAGGCTCTCACAAAGCAATTTTCTGTGCCCAAGGCAGCAGGCTTAGACTTTCATGACTCAAATAGAGACTTCTGCAGCTGACAAATGCTGTGCTGGGGGTGTGAACCAAACTTGTTAAAAGAAATACAGTTAATTTTAAGCCAACCAACTCAAATGTCCTTCCTCTTGCTTTTCCAGGATGGCTTCTGTCGCTTCTTCGGCGGGCACGGCTCCCAGACGGCTGACCAGAGCAGCACCATAAGCAATGCCATCATGGCCGCAGCGGGGTTTGGAATAGCAGGATTGGCTTTTCTCTTGGTGGTGCGGTAGGCTGATGAATGGATCTTGCCATGGGAAAGTACTCTCAAAACTGACAATTTACCAGATTTCACTCTATTTTCTATAGAACAGACCCTCTAAGAAGAAGTTTATATTTTTAAACTGTCTCGGGAAACTGTCTCACCAAACCCTTGGCTATAAACTGCTTCACTCGCTACCCAGTAACAGCACAAACAAATGTGTACTAAACCACCATTTGTGCATGTTCGAAATCTGTCGTCTCCAAACATCCTCTGGACTTTCTTTTTGAAGGTGTAACCTAAACTTTAGCATGGTTCATGTACGTACTGTAACTTCTGAGTGCTCGATGTTATGCTAGGAAAACGTTAGGGTGGACTTGCTACTAAACCCTCTGTTTGAGACGTCTTCTTTACATGGAGGCAAGTTGTCGAATCTGCCTTCCGTTAACACTGTAAAGTGGGCGAACATTGACTGTGATTTAACATGGTTTATGGCCTCAAATGTGGTGCACAGCACTTGTTACCGAAAGGCAACTCATTGGTTGATTTAGAGCAATTAGTGCCCGTGATGTAAGAGGCATTAGGGCTTAATATAACATAAGACTGATTTCATTACACTACAAGAAGATAAATATTCATACAGGACAGTAATGGCTGCAGTACTGGTTCTTACTGAAAGGAAAGAAATTTAAATATTAAACTTTAATTGGTATATTGAAATCCAGTGGGGGCTGGAATTTCTCTGGATTTCCTTGACAAAATGAGAATTTGCATATCTTAATATATTTTTGAAGTATTTATCACTGTATAATACTTGTAGCCATGACATCTTTATTTTTGTTTAAAACTTAATGCTGGTTCTTGTCACTCTAGTGCGTATCAAGCGTTGTCTTGTTTGAGTAACGTTTCACTCTGTTTTCAACATGCTGTGTATTTCTTTCAGTGGTTGTACAAATTGCCTTATGTTTCTGGTAGCTTTTAATAACGTTCCTGGGTTACTCATAGCGTGTACAATTTTACTATGGTGACTTCAAAGGTGAATAAATGTTAAGTATTTTTATTTTAAAAAAAACTTTCTGCTTATTTGATGGGATGGGTGATGGTACTTGGCCAGTGAGTGTTTCGGTGGTTACCTGGATGCACCTTCCTGGTGCTTTGGCCTGACACGAGGAGCTGTGCAGCCCCAGAGCAGTGTGACACCAGTCTCCATTGCAGAGGGGTCCTGCAGTCAGAACTAGGGGTAAGACAGCCAAAGGGGAAAATCCAGTCCAAAAGGCCCATCTTCACCGCTGCGACTGGAAATAACCTGGTGGTTTTGTAGGCCAAAACTTTCCAAGGTTTGCTGCCGTAGCTGGGTACAGACAGACTCCTCTGAGAACTGCTCCCGCTTGAGGAGAGTGACAGGGCTCGTTTCTTCTCTGCCAAGACCTGCTGCTTTCTCTCTCTTTCACACATGCACGCCTTTTAACTGAAACTGGAGTTTCTGATACGAATGATGATAACGCCTAAGCAATAGGTTGTGGAGTTCAACCCTTCTCACGCTAGTAATACTGAGAAGTAATTTTTGAAGGGTGTTGGGCTTAGCTCTTGTAAAAAGCAGGCCCGTGCTCCCGTCTCTGAGTCAGATGTTTCTGTGGCATTGGTGGCTCTGATGCCTGTTGTTCAGCATCCTGCCCTGGCCGCCCATTGCCCCCCTGCTCTGCCCTTCCAGAGGGTATGTCCCTTCGTGGGAAAAGCACCCGGCAAGTGGCAGACTTCCCCTCGGGAAAGATCTTCCTGGCAGCCAGCTCGGCATCGCTGTGGCCACCCGGCTTCTCCTTCTGCTGGCCACTGGGCCCTGGGGGAGGTGTGTGGTGGGGGCTGTGGCCCTTCGCCGGACAGAGCGGCGTTGTGCTGACTGGCCACAGATGCAGGGAGAAGGACAAAAAGGGACATTCAGGGACCGGTAAGTCCCCGGAGGCGGGAAGGGGATGGCGGTCCTCCCCCTCGCGCCGCCCGCTCTGAACAAACGTCTGCTTGTTCTCTGACTTCCAGTTCTCTAAACTCCAGCTTGGCTCCTCTCAGCAAAAGGATTAAGAGCCCAGGGTGTGGGACCATCGGGCTCAGTTCCTCTCTCCAGTTCCCACAGGGATGGTGCCTGCTTCTGTGGCAGCTGGATGCTCTGGGACGCATGCCCCCAGTCCTCGTGGGCACCTGAAATGGTGGCCACGATGGGAGTGAGCTGGCTGGTGCTGGGAAGGGAAGGTAGTTTCCAAAAGGTGGGATGCTTAGGGAGATGTGTGCTGAAAAGCATGGCAAGTGACAGGGCAAGAAATGCTCTAAACGGAGGTCAAACGTTGCATGGAAACGTCCTGCTGCGGGTCTCAATGTCTCCCGAGTATCAAGCAGGACAAAGATAAAATACCAGTATCTTGATTTCCAGTGTAAGCTGATCTGGCAGGCCCCACAAAAGCAACAGCAGAGATGATATTATGCTGGTTTTCACAGCGTGCTCTGGAAAAGAGAAAAGCGGTCTGGAAATGTCCTCGAATAAAGTCACATCAGCATTTGGCGTAAACCTGACCCTTTACAAGGTGCAGCTTGGAGAGTGTCTGCCACTCTTCCTTGGCCTGGGAGAAGCTGGGGGCAGGTTTCCCAGGAGCTGGAAGCACTGGGGAGAATTTAGGAAAGCTGTAAGGCTGAGTTGGGAGGCTGCAGTGCAGCCCGGCAGTGTAGCAGCGGTGCTGCCAGTGGGTTCCTGATGCCTGGAGCCAGGCTGCTTTGGTTTCTGCTGGCAGCCTGCCGCCAAGGATGCTCCGCTCAGAGTCCCTGAGAGCCCAGACCACCGGACCTGGGCACAGGGAAGGAACCTGCCCATCCCAGCTGGAGCTGTGCTCCCCAAGATGTTCTGCTGCTGTGGGGACTGGAGATGTAGGATGGAGAACCAGGGCTTAAATTGCTGGAGCCCCGTTGATTTCAAGGCAGTTTAGACTAACTTACGTTTGCATGACTTCTGATTTTTTATTTTTTTTTTCAGTTTCAGCCTGACCGTTTGTCTCAATGAAGTCCTGTGTTTCAATTGAAAACTGCTGCTCATCCTCTTTCCTGCCTCAGAAAAGGGAAGCAAGACACTGCTGTTCCTTTCTTTAAATGCAGAAGGAGAGTAGGTGGTGTTTAAGCACAAGGCTGTGTCTAATCCTCATGACAGCTTTCAGATCTTCAGCGTTGGTGTACTTCCCGGGCAGGTGGTGGATGCCTCGTCCTATCTAACAACTAGCACACAGTAATTGCTGTAGGTTCTGCTGGGACCCCAACATGTCTACACCTGCAGAAGCCATCAATTGTGGGTGGCTTTGAGGCGCGTGAGTGTTGGGCAGAGTCTGGTGTTGGAAGGGAGGGGAGAGAAGTGCCGATGCTGGCTGAGCTGCTCATACCAGTTCTGAGTCTGTTCTGTGTTCAGAGACCTTTGCAGGGCTGAGTGGTGGAGAAGGTGGCATTTCCAGCTTACAGTGGTGTTCACAATGGTCTTGCTGGAGCCATTACAGAATCACAGACTAGTAGGGGTTGGAAGGGACCTCTGGAGACCATCTGGTCCAACCCACCTGCCAAAGGGGGGTCACCTAGACAGGTTGGACAGGAACGCATCCAGGTGGGTTTTGAATATCTCCAGAAAAGGAGACTCCACAACCTCTCTGGGCAGCCTGTCCCCATGTTCTGGCACCCTTAAAGTAAAAAAGTTTTTCCCCAGGTTCAGATGGAACTTCCTGTGTTCCAGTTTGTGCCCATTGCCCCTTGTCCTGTCGCCAGGCACCCCTGAAAAGAGTCTGGTGCCATCCTCTTGACACCCGCACTTTAGATATTTAAAAGCATTGATGAGAGCTCCTCTCAGTCTTCTTTTCTCTGGGCTAAGCAGACCCAGGTCTCTCGGCCTTCCCTCATAAGAGAGGTGCCCCGTTCCCTTAATCATCTTTGTAGCCTCCGCTGGTCTCTCTCCAGTAGTTCCCTGTCTTTCTTGACCTGGGGGGCCCAGAACTGGATACAGTACTCCAGATGCGACCTCACCAAGACAGAGTAGAGGGGGAGGATGACCTCCCTCAACCTGCTGGCCATGTTCTTTTTAATGCACCCCAGGAGACCATTGACCTTGGCCACAAGGGCACATTGCTGGCTCATGGTCAACTTGTCCACCAGGACTCCCAGGCTTCTCTCCACAGAGCTGCTCTCCAGCAGGTCAATCCCCAACCTGTACCTGCCATGGGGTTCTTCCTCCCCAGGTGCAGGACCCTATGCTTGCCCTTGTTGAACTTCATTAGGTTCCTCTCTGACCTCATTAGGTTGACGTTATCTGCTGGCGCTGCACCTGCTCCCTACGTGGTTCCCGTCTGAAGGGGCATCCGCTGTAACGACGGGCAGAGGCTGCAGTGCTGTTGCAGGAGCCCAGCTGCCTTCTCGTTAAAGGAAAGAGAAATCTGTTCATCAGGCCTCGGAAGAGCGTTGAACTAGCCAGTGGGTTTCTTTTTGACTTGGAAAAAATGAGGCACTGTTAGAGCTCACAAAATGCGAGTTGCAGAATGGTGTTATGTGGCAGTTTGTGAGCTGCTTTGCTGCGGTATGCAAAAAATCTGCTCTGGCATGTCTGGCTGAAGGAATTGGTGCTGGTGCTGTGTGCTCTTCGGCCCAGGCATGCTGCCATCCTGCGGGGATGCGGCAGGGATCTGACGTGCAGGCTGGTACCCAAGCCCCGGTAGGACAGGAGAGCCCTCTTACAAATGACTTACTAATTGGGCAGCCTCCTCCCGCCGCCCCCCCCCCTCCCCCCCCCCCAAGAATCATTGGAAGCAAAAATGATCAAGCGCGTGGCATTTATTCACATAATTTCACTTCTTGTGTTCATTCAGTTTGGATAATGAAAACAAACTTCTGGGTTTCGCTTCTGTACCTCCGGCTGCTTTCTGTACCAGACTCGAGCTGGCTCGTCCGCGCAGTGACAAGGGTGGTGTGGGGAGAGCAGGCACAGCTGGGAAATGACTTGCTTTCAGGTTTCAAAAGAGTCAGTGTAATGCCTTCGTAAATGTTGCTGTTATTAGGAGCGCTTAAAAATGTTGCCTTCAAACTTTTGACAGTTATCCTGTCACAAACTGAAGTTCTTAAATGAGAACAGAGTTAAAAATAAAAAAAGTAATATCCCGATTTACTTGAAGTCAAATGTAGGAAGTCTAAAACCGAGCTCTGTGCTCAACTAACATTATAGTTTCGTTGGATTTTTTTCTCTGCCTGGGCTTGGTCTGTTTGTTTTATTCAAATGAGACGACCTGGCTTTCCTCGTCAAATAGGTCTCCTTTCAAACAGGCCATTTGTTTCTGCCCAACCTGTGATACGTTTCTAGCGCTGCAGCCTGTAACTGATACTCACAAATTGGCAGTCTCACGGTTTCTGGATGTTCACCCATTTTGTGTCAGAGCTGACGTGCGTTACACGTTTCTGTTAGTTAAGAATTAAACCTATTAAAATGGCTGGTTGAATTCAGTAGGGACCACGCCGGCTATCGGAGCGACTGAAATCCGTGATGCCCTGTGGTGAGAGAGGCCGCAACGCGGGGAATTAGAAAAGCCTGTCTGCAGAGAGCCGCTGCCGGCAACGCGGAGAGTTTTGTGCTCTCTGGATTTAGTCCCTTTAATGATTCTGACCTGGGACAACAGTTCACTTGAGGGAGTTCCTGTGTTTGACCCAATCTGCTCTTTTGTTTGTCTCTGAACAGCTCAGCACATGGTGAGTAACAGCAGGAACCCCACACCCCGCTTACAGCTTTTGGTCTACTTTCTTTTTTTTTTTCTCCAAATGTGGCTTGTAGCCAGCAGGGTCTGGGGGGAGTGATGGCCTGGCTCGGTGTAACCACCGGGAAGCTGTCCGTGCTGCATTGCCCCTCGGGGAGGACCAGGTATGGTATCTGGAGCTCTGCTATGGGCAGCCTGACACCAAAGGCAGGAGCTCTTGCTGGCGCTATTGATCTGCAATGTAGAATAGCAAAAGCGCGAAAGTTCTTGGCCTCATCAAAGTGCTAGAGAGAGAAAGCCCCGTCCGTAGAGTGCTGAGCTAATAGGCTGGTTGGCTTCTTCCTCGTAGCTACTAGTGTCTTTGGAAGGCGGCCAGACTGTTATAATTAATTTCGAAGTGTTAATTGTGAAGCTTTATGGTGAGCCCATTGGAAACTCCTAAAATGCGGGCAGAGCCGGGTGGCTCCGGTGAGGAGTGAGCGCAGGGCAGGCAGTGTTTCCTCTGGTCTCCGTGGGAGCTGCACCAAAGCACCCGACCTCCTAGCACCGGAGCTGGACCCTCCTGCTCCTCCGGCTGGAGGCACCTGCTCTGTGCCCTTTCCATCCTGGGGCTTTCCCACCCCTCCCGAGCCCCTGGGATCCCAGCAGCCTGCCCGCGGGAAGGGTGGCCGTGCTGGGGTGCACCCAGTGTCATCCTGCCCCTGGCAGCACGGCCACGCCGCCGTCTGGGTGCCCAGCCCAGGGCTGTGAAAGGAGCGGTCGTGTCGGTGCTGTCCTGGGTGGGTGGTGGTTAGGTGACTTTCTTATGGTTATGATGCATGAGCAAGAACGAATTGCACCCGTCGGGTGTAAAATAAACTCGTAAAACGGTCGTGACGAGACCGGTGGCAGCCAAGAGCTGGTGGTGCTTGACACGCAGGGCAAACGCTTCTTTCCTGATCTCCAGCGTATGCGCGGTGGGTGCTTTAAATGTTGAGCCTGCAAGTGATGTGGCTCCTGGAGCGTGTCATACCCAGGCTGGATGGTGGCATCATCAAGTGGAAGGTGGTCCGGGAGGCGCCAGCTCCGCCGAGGAGGGCTGGGTTCCTCCCTGGGCTGGGTCCTGTCTCCTCACGCAGCCCGTCTGGGGCAGGGACGTTGTCCCCTGTGCCAGCCACTGCCTGCTGCTGGTGAAACCGGCCCTGCCAATCGGCCAGGCAGTACAGGATTTTTCCGTACCAAAACTCCACAGAAATCCCTGAGCTTTCTGGCGTATGAGAATTCTGTAAAACACGTGCAGGGTTTGAATTTTTTTATCTTTTTTTTTTTTTTTTCCTTTTTCCCCCTAACCTTTCCATGCCCTGAAGAATGTGTCCCAGCAGTAGCCCTGCCGGCAGCCCCAGTGCGGGCACCCCTCCTGCGTGGGGCAGAAGGCAGGCTCACAGCCCCAGCAGGAGGAACCCAGCATCCTTAAATGTTCTTACTGCTGGTGGTGTAGAGAGCACCCTGCCACAGCAGCAGCACCCTTCCCCCGGCCTAAAAAGGGAAAAATTATTTTCTCAAAATCTTTCATAAAGGGCACAAAATAGCTCAAAACTAGCCTGGGTCTTTAAAAAGGGGAAAAAAAAAAAAAAAAAGTCTCTGGGGTCTTCTGGTTGTCCTTGGTGATGCTCAGAGCAGAACACCACCTGCCGCTCCCAAGCTCTTGCTGTGTTTCTGGTCTCTTTTTCCGAGAGGTCTGCTCCATGGGAGGAAAAGGTTAAACGTGGGAGCGAGCAGGGCAAAAGATTATGTGAAACAGAAATCCCGGTGCTGTTTGTTCTGCCATCTGCTCTACTCTCAATCCAGGGCTGTGGGTGGTTTCCCAGCTCCCCTTGCTGCTGGCGGAGAGCTTTGAACTCCGGGAGCTCCTGGCACTGCAGAGCTGGGGGAGATTTGCATCTCCTTTCTCCTGGAGGAGCTGCCCTTTGGCAGGGCCAAGCCAGGCGCTGTGGCCCGGCCACCACACCGGAGCTGCTGAGAGCCCGCTCCGTCGGCAGCCCAGAGGAGCACGGACTTTTGGCACGGAGCGAGCACTGGGGGATGCCAGGCTCAGCGCATCCCATGCCATGCCTGCAGGGAGTGCCCGGACAGGACAGCCCTTCCTTCCCCATTACCATCATGGCAGCAGCGGCATGGGATGCTCCGTGGAGAGTGGGCAGCCCGTCCCCACTACCCAGTCTCTGCCACCATCCCTGCCAGCCAGCATCGGGGCAGGCTGAGCCCCACACGGCTCTGTGCTGACACATTCTGCTGGCAGCAGGGCCTGCCAAAGCGTGGGAGGACAGAGGAGTCTCTTGTCCCCATCTTGGCAGGTGAGGGACCGGAGCGCAGGGATGTGCGAGAGCCTGCGAGCGGGCAGTGCTGGGACACGCCGAGAGCTCAGTGCCGGCGGCTCCCCCACCAACACAGCTAGTGAAAGGAAGCTGAAATCATCTCTCCTCTTACATCCAGGTCCCCTTTCTGTGCTGCCCTGCCCCCAGTCCCCATTTCTCTGCTTTCCCCCCATCCCCCAGCCCAGCCCGACCATGCCCAGGGCCCTGAGCTGCAGCCCCCTGCCCCGCACACTGCCTCCCCCCTGCCCACCCTCCCCTGCTCCGCTTTCCCTTGGGAATGTGACCTTGCTCTCTAGATTATTTACAGACAAAATATTGCTGCAAGCCTGTGGAAGGGTTTTCTGTTGTTTTTTGTTTTGTTTTAGCTTTGGGTTTTGTTTTGTTTTTTGTTTTTTTTTTTGAAGTGACTTAATTCCACAAAAAATGAATTATTTCAAGGGGCGTGTGGGGCCTGGTGGGAATGCTTTGCTGTGTTTGGGAACAGGCTGCCTGAAGCCGTCTCCCTTGGCCAGCACAGAGCGCAAGAGCCTCTTCATTTCCCCAGCTATAGGAAATGAGCTGTCTCTGGTTTTCTTAGAGAAACCCACCCCCTGCTCGGGGAAGAACGCCAGGACAGGACACCAGCATTAACGGGGCCATAGCACAAATGTATCTGGGACCTGGGCTCCTTCCCAGACGTGTGTGAGCCAGGGCATAGTGCTGGCTGTGGGGAAGAGCAGGAGTGGGGGTGGCTTTCTGTGGTTCCCCCCCCCCAGCACCCCTGGAGCCGGGGCTCTCCACTTCCCCTCGCTCGGGAGCTCCTGGGTCTCCTACTGCGCTTGCAACACAGGCTGGGTTTGCTGAGGACCTCAGACAGAGCTGTCACATCCGATCGGAAGCGGTGGTGAGCTGGTTTCTCCTTTTTTGTTTTTACTGGCAGGACCAACAGCTGCCCTTTTCACCGCTGCTGACAATTCTTCTGTCTAGCTTAACTTCTGAAAGCCTCGTGGTGGTGGTTTCCCACTGTGCAGAGACCTTATGCCTTTGACCTTGCCCCGCTGCGGTACCCTTCGCATGGCTGCCGGAGGCCATAAAGCTGTTCATTGCACACGATAATGCAAGTCATTAGGTTCCAGCAGCATTGGTTGTTTTGGACGGGGCCGACGTGGGGGTCCCTGCGTGGCACTGGTTTCCTTACAGGGTCAACACAAAGACTTCAGGTTCCTGCAGGTGAGTAGTTGTCCTGAATAAGGCTGTGTGCTCTGATTTTATTTAGGAGTAAGCACAGCAACTGTCAACAGAGCTAAACTTGATCACAGACAGTAGCCTTTTTAGAATCATAGGATCATGGAATCATAGAATGGTTAGAGTTGGAAGGGACCTTAAAGATCACCGAGTTCCACTCCCCCCTGCCATGGGCAGGGACACCTCCCACTAGACCAGGTTGCTCCCAGGTTGCCCCATCCAGCCTGGCCTTGAGCACCTCCAGGGATGGGGCATCCACAGCTTCTCTGGGCAACCTGTGCCAGTGTCCCACCACCCTCACAGTAAAGAATTTTTTCCTAATATCTAATCTAAATCTCTCCTCTTTCAGTTTAAAAGCATTATCCCTCGTCCTATCGCTACATTCCCTGATCAAGAGTCCCTCACCATCTTTCCTGTAGCCCCCCTTTAGGTACTGGAAGGGGCTATAAGGTCTCCCCAGAGCCTTCTCTTCTCCAGGCTGAACAACCCCAACTCTCTCAGCCTGTCCTCACAGCAGAGGTGCTCCAGCCCTCTGGTAATCTTCATGTCCTCCTCTGGACCCACTCTAGCAGGTCCATGTCCTTCTTATGTTGGGGCCCCACAGCTGGATGCGGCACTGCAGGGGGGTCTCATCAGAGCAGAGCAGAGGGGCAGAATCACCCAGGATGCGGGGGGCTTTCTGGGCTGTGACCACACGTTGCCGCTCATGTTGAGCTTCTCATCCACCAGCACCCTGAAGTCCTTTTCCTCAGGGCTGCTCTCAGTCCATTCTCCACCCAGCCTGTATCTGTGCTTGGGCCCACCTTGCAGCAGATTTGTCTGTCACTGCTCTGGTCCATGTGCTAGTTTGGGTACTACTGCGCTACAGAGCACTCTGTGCGAGTCATAAATGAGTATACTGGCTGCAAATAAGGGCCAAAATCAATGGATTTTGTTTAATGAAATTCTTAAGTTTCCCTTGTTGAGGAGCCATGGGGATGAAGGCTGGGACAGGGAAGACAAGTGAAAAAAGGTTTATTATTTATTATGCCTTGGCTGCAGGCAGCACGGTCAGCAGCAGGGTGGAAACGTACCAGGTGAGAGACAAACATATCCACCGAGATCAAGCGCAGCAGCAGCAGGTAGAGCTAAAGGGCATCACAGGGCCATGGCTGTTGGTGCTGCTCCTTATCGCCGTGCCTGCTCACCTCTGCGAAAGCAGCCCCTGGCCACCCCCACCTTTGGCCACTGGGAACTGTTTCTGAAGGACCCGTAGTTACTGGGGCTCCGAGCGTGGCACTGGAAGAGGAGCCGCGCTTGGGCAGAGGGCAGCAGTTAGAGCTGCTGGGAACACGTGACACGGCGTTTTGTGAGACCTTGCAGGAAACCCTCTGTGGTCCCTCCCCACCTAAGCTGCCCGGGCTCCCCAAAAAGGATAGTGGGTGTGCTTGGGGCTGCCAGGCCTTCCCCGCAACCTCCTGCCCCATTCTAAAGCTGTCAGCAGGGACAATTACCAGCTTTGATGACTACCTGCAAATCAAGGGGGAAACTGCCACTGGATGGCAGGGGCAGGAGGGCTCCGAGCGCTGGGCACACTCGAACAGGCTCTGAAGGTGGCCGGGCAGTGGCTGCGGGGTAAGAAGTGGCAGGGGAAGGGTTTCTGTCCCAGTTGCTCTTTGCCAGAGTTTGCACGGTGTTTGCTGGATGCTGAAGCATCCTCGGGAAGGCAGAAAGGGAAAGTACAGCTCACTTCACTGCTACAGTGCCCAGTTCCTGCCTTAGCTGGGGGCAGTGAAAACCCCATCCCATTCTGCTAATCTTTTAAACAGGCATCTTTTTACCAATTGGATGTCCCTGTTATCCTCTTTTTCCATTTGGGAGAAGCTGAGGAGAGCAGCAAGTCTCTGCACTAGCTGGTAAGAACAGGACCCGGTGTGCCTGACTCTGGATCTACTCTGCACACATCTATGTACGTATAATGTTGCTCCTCACTAACAGGGTCTCTTGCATGTTGCTTCCAGCCAAGTGTTAATGAAGAACCAAGTGTGACCAGCCCCATGCCATGCAGGGGAGCAGAGCAGCTCTCCATAGCATCAGAGCAGTGGCGTCCCAGTTCCCTCAGGGTAAGCCTGGGGCTTCAACGGGTGCTCGTGCCCCTTTAGATCAGGGAACCGGCCAACCCAAGTGAAGCATCTTCTCCACCTGGGTGTCCCAAAGGGTTAACGATCCCAGCAGCTGATGGATGGGTGGTAAGGAGATTGATTGCCTCCTGCAAGGTACATAAAGTCTCGCCCTCCTGCAGAAACACAACACTTGTTGAACCAGGTAAATAACTGGTTTAAAATCCCCTCTCGCGGCAGCTGACCCTACACGTGTTTATCCAAGTGACTGGAGTTGTTCCAGTCTCTCTGGTAAGTGACCTTTCCCGAATTTTTCTTTTCAAGTTGACATTTAAGAAGGGGGGAAAAAGTCACAGCAACAAATGGTGTTTTAACAGCGATAAAGCTGTACCCGTCAACAAAGCCAGGAAAGCCGTGCTGGAGCCCGCACCGGCGGCTCTGCCGTCCCCGCCGGAGTCTGTACGGACAGCGCTGGCCTTCGTTTCCCGACCTGCTTGGTTTTGCATGACCCGACATTTGCGGTGCCCGTGGGCGGCTCCGCAGAGCCCAGGAAAGGCTCCTGGGTGCGATTAAGTCTGAGCCAGCTGCTGGCAGCTGGCAGCACTCACAGCATTAGTTCATTACTGCAATTCAAATGAAGAAGAGTCTTAAATCTTCTCTGAACAGAATCTGGGTTTGGCAGGCAGTGGAGCGCTCGGCTTATTTTTGAAAATGCCTTGGACAATTTTGGTAAATGTTTTACTGTGTGTTTGGGAGAAGTAAAATTTACCCCTTGTTTTCACGCTCCTCGGTTCTCAGCTTCAGCTTTGCTGCGACTCACGCCTCACCCCGAGCAGTCATCTCACAAGGAGATATTTAAGCAATGAAGTCCTGTGTTTTGCAGGAGTTTTTCCTCTTCAGCCCAGGTTCCCAATACATGAACTCCTCTTCCAGGCTAGGAAGTGCCAAAGGCATCACAGAAGGCTGCTCAGCACTGAAGGGTTCCCCAAATCCCACTCTCCCCATGTCCTGGCCGATACTGTAGCTCTGGTGTGCTGGCTGCCAGCCATTCCATATCCACCGGGCTCTGGGGGATCTCCTGGGTGTCCCTGCCTTCTCCATCTGCAAAGCACCCCACAGCCCCCCTGGCCTGTCCCTGCAGCCCTTACCCAGTGTTTTGGTTTAGTTGCAGATGGCAAGCAGGACTGCGAGCAGCCACTGGTCTGGGGTGTAGGAGTTTCCCTGCAATCCCCTCCTCCAGCTCCTCTCGGGGTGCCACTAGAAATGGCTCCCATGGGAATTGCCTCCTGGACGGCCAGCGTGGGGCTCTGCTCCATGCCTGCGTGGTCCTGCCTTGAGAAGAGAAATCGAAACACAGACTTTCCAGCAATTGCATTTCCCATAACAGGAGGCGTGGGAGATCCTTGGGAAGCAGCCGGCAGCGGGGATCCCCTGGAGCTGGGTGTTTCCCTGGCGTTTCTCTCAGGGGGCCTGATGGCAACGGCTGCAAAAAGGCATGAGGTGATGCGGGGACCGGGTCGGGGCAGTGCCCTGGTTGCACAGAGACATGCTGCTGGCTCAGCCCCTCGCCAGAGCCCTCCTGAGCTCCTGCGGGCTGCTGGCAAGCTCTGCTTTCAGCCAACCAGGGGTTTGTGACAAATTTCAGTTAAGAAATGCCTCTGTCGGGACAGGCCTCATGGATACTCCTGGCTTTGCGGCAATGCCTTTTCTTGGATTTAATCTATTTGTGCAAGAGGAAAAAACAGCAACAACCCCCCTCCCCCAAGACAAGTCCAATAGCAAAGATGCTTTTAGTGAGCTGATTGATAGCCAAACCTTGCCTTTGCAGTGCACTGGTGGTGGGGAGCCAGGCAGGCAGGGCACCACAGCCCCCAGGCTGCTGGGGGCAGCTCTGGCAGCTCACAGATCCCACTCATTAGGAGCATCCCTCCTCAGCCATCCCCGGGAGGGCTCTAGTGCCGGTTAATGGGAGAGAGCCGAGCTGTTCTGCTGGGCTGTCGCTGGAGTGATGCTTTTGTGAGGCTCTGTGGCTGCTTGGGTGTGATGGCAACTTTGGGACCTCACCCACTAAGTTATCTTTAATCTTTCATGGCAAGAACGCCCCATTTCACTCTCGCTGACAGCAAGGCCGGCTGTTGGCTTGCTGCAGGGTCAGTACGTGAGCCCTGGAGCGGGACTGCTGCCGGTATCCGGAGCCTTCCTTCCCCTGAGATAACGTCAGTGCTGGAGAGCAGGTGGCTATTTTGGTCCCAGGAATGCCAGCAGATGATTTCACTTTTGTTTTGTACCCGATAACCTTTCCCATCACAATGAGAGACGACGTCTGTGTTCCCTGTGCTTCCGTGTGCGAGGGGAAAGCCATTCAAGCGCCTCTGCAGAGGAAAAGAAAAAGCCGGTTTAAAAATAGCTGCCCGATTGTTGATGGAGCCTGGGCAAAGGAAGGGCAGAAGTCTCTCTGTGCCGCACTGTGCACCATGCGCCCGGATCGGCTGAGCCGGGGCATGAGGGCAGCGGCCGTGGGAATATTTGCTGTGGTGGTTTTTCCCATCTGCCTCATGGGGACAGGAAGGTCTGGGAGAGACTTGTCTCCATGCAGAGTTGTCCTGATATGGGGCTCCAGGAGAGCTACAGCACCACAGCTATAGCTGCCCCCCCACCACGGGCACATGCAGTGGTATTTTACCCCTTCTCTGCCCGTTTCCAAGTCCTTTCCCTGCCGGGTGTCACAGCTGGGAGCTGGGTCAGGACTGAGGCGAGGCAAACCCACCCTGGGCCCCAGGCAAGATAAGTCTGGTCAAACCCAAATTGCTAAAGCTCGGCTCCAATTTTTATTTCCTGTGGGGAAGGAGCTGGCTAAAGTAACTTGTTTTGTTGTTTTTTGTTGTTTTTTTTCTTCAAGCTGTCAGCCTGCGACTTCCCACGAACCGCTGACCCATCATGTGACAGGAGCAGTGGTGGGGACCGCTGCACTGGGACGTGGTATCGCCGGCTCATGGAGCCGCGGCGGCAGGACGTGGTATCTCCAGCTCACGGAGCCTCACCGGGGTGGTGGGCAGACACCGGTGCTCAGGTGCCCCCTGAGAAGGGGCAAACCCCGACGTGCTTTAAGAGGGAAGGCAACAGGCTTGTTTACCACTGTCCCCCTCCCCTGTGGAGAGATGTTCGCTGGGGTGGCACGGCCCCTCTCACCAATGCCCACACCAGTCTTTGGAGTACATTATAAGCCATTTTGTGGGCTATTGTCCAGCCCAGCTGCCTGGGCTCCTGTTTGATTAGTCCCTTTGCTTAGTGGGAGGTTTTTGCTCAGTCCCCCTGAGCACAGGACTTGCAGGGTGGCTCCAAACCTGTCCTTGCCCTTCCTGAGCTGGAGCCTGTTTACAAAACAGCGGCTGAGGGCTGCTATTTATCCTTACATACACAGTACATTCAGAGTTGCTAAACAGGCAAAGCCAAAATGAAAGTCATCTGAGTTTCCTTTAATTAGAATAAGATCCTGATGAATCATGAGGTTCTTTACCTCAAGGATGCACCAAGAATTGACTTTGGCAGCAGACATCAAGGTACACCAGTCAGCGGAGCTCTCTTGCTGCATTGACATCTGCTGGAAAGACTTGTTTTTCCCTCCCGAGTCACATGCTAGCTTGTGATCTGATCATGAGATACAAAGGATAACCTTCCAATATTTATTTTTCTCATCTGGAATTTTCAAAGGCAGAGGAAAAGAGTAAAAAGCAGTGTAAGGGGAAAAAAAACCCAGCCCCTTGACTCTTTTGGTTAGCGTTGCTCCAGGCGCTGTGCTTGCTGCTGGGACAGGGCAGGACACCGGCTCCAGTGCGATGGGCTGCGTGTGTGCCCGCTGCAGCCCTGATGGAGAGCATCAGCGTGGGCAGAACAATCCTCGCTGATGCGTTCATCCCCGCGGGCATCCACCCTTCTGCAGGCAGAGATGGGCGGGGGCTGCCTGTCCCAAGGTGACCTGCGCTGGCACTGGGTAGGGGGAGCCTGTCCTCCCCCGGTGGCTGCCCAGAGCTGGCCCTGTGCCATCCTTCAACATTAAACTTGCATATTTGATTATAGGTGTCGAAGTTACTTTTTTTTTTTTTTTTTAATAGCAATATCTCAATGTAATCAGCTAAGCAGGTGGAGTTATTTGATACGTGCTCTAGTCCAAAGGTTTATAGTAAGCCCAGCTGCAAGACTAAACCAGAATCACCCTCAGATAAAATCCCCCTTATAATCTTTGGGGAATTTTACTAGTGCGGCTTGGGTATGTTTACTTCTGTGATGTGATGCCTATCAAGCACCAAAAAAACCCCAGAAACCCATCATGGTGCTGACACAGGCATTGCTGGGAAGTGAGCATTCAGGCTGCTGGAGGCTTTGGTGTGAGGGGAGTTCTCGCTGAAGAGAGACCAAGGCAAAGCAATGGGGCAGGGCTGGTTATTTCCCAAGCTGGCGAGGTGTGTACCATTGGCTGCCGAGTTTGAATAAGCAGGTGGCTGCCCACGGTGTGCATGCATGCTGCAAACCTTCTTGCGCGTACGGCGGGATGATCCTGGGAACGGCGGGCTGAGATCAGTGGTGTGTGCGTCTGTCTGTTCAGTGCTGGGAGCAGCTACACAGGGCTGGGAAACGCAACAGGTCGTGGCCGTACTTTCCCAAACCCCAGGGCCATGGGATGCCCCTGGTGCGTGTCCACTGGGCACTCACATTCATGGGAAGAGCCAAGGCTGGGATGTCCTCTGCAGCCACGCGTGGGGTGACCAGCTGGGCATTGCCCCCTGGTTACTCAGTACTTCACCTCTGGCACTGCTGAGTGAGTGTGCACTGGGGCTGGTGTCCTGCAGTGCCATTTTGTGCCACCGTGTGCTGGTGGGTCCCCTGGGGGGTCCCTGCATGCCCAGGTGGGGACCAGGGAGCACGGGAGGGCAAGGACCGTGCCTGCAACTACAGCTGAGCCAGTGAGGAGAGGTTAAAGCAGACAGACACTTGTGGTTTCCTTTGAAACTAAAAGGCCCCGTAATATTTCAGGAGGCTGATGGCATCAGCTGCAGAGCTCTCCGTCCTGGGGCTGTCAGTGCGTGTGGAGCCGGCAGGTCCATGGAGGCTGAGCCCTGGGTCCTCCAGGAGTTCAGAAACTCCGTGGCCTTTTGGAAGGGAGCTGTGTGAGCCTCACACCTTCCTGGGTAAAGCTTGCTGGTCTCCCGGCTCTGCCTGTCCGGGGAGGGAGCGGGGGTCTGCAGGGCAGCTGGACCCGACCGGCACCCCTGGCCCCGTGGAAGGGGAGATGCTCCGGGCAAGGCCAAAGGGGCTGTGTCTGTGCGTGACACATGGCGTGTCAGCATGACCCAGGGAGTAACACAGCCCTAGCTCCCCTGGAAATGAGTAACTGCAAGGGGGAACGTAAAGGGGTGGATGTCACGCTGGAGGGACGCAAACCGAGTTAGGAAATCGCCGCCTGCAAGAGCACTGAGCCTGGCCACAGCCTGGCCACAGCTATTTCGGTGCCGAGAGAGGGCTGGGCGCAGAGGTGTTGCCAGTAAAAATGTGCACTGGTGTCAAGCGGGGAGGCCGGATGGAGGGGCACAGTGAAAAGACACCCCACCTAATAGGGAGGGGATGAAGGGACGGTGTCTGCTGAGTGCCTTCAATGCAGTGAATGGCGTTTTGACTGCGGTTGGAAGGTAGACTTTGACATTCCTGGGAGGATGGCTGAATGGTGAACTGGCAGTGAGAAGTGGACGAAATCCATCCTGTGAGGCCCCTGCACCTTTGCCAGGAGCAAGGTGATCGTGAGAGAGGCTTTGGGTAGCTGGGACCTGGTACAGTCTCTAGACTCAAAACTAGGAAAGTATAAACACGAGATGATTTTAAATTAAAACCAAGGCAACCCATAATAAAGAGCTGTCTCTAGTAAGCAGAGTTGTTTCTGCTTTCAGGTTTTGAGCAGTTTTGAAACTGTTTAGGTCCAAGTTGTGTGTCTCCTGCTATTACATGAGCTTTGTTTTGCAATGTCCTAACCCACCTTCCCATCTCCCCACTTAGTGCAAAGACCAGTTTTTTTATTCCAAAAAGCAAACTGTCCTCTTTCCTTAGGCAATTATTTCTGTGGCTTCTGCAGCAGCATTAGCCAGAGATCGTTACGGGCACTGTGACGAGCTAACAAGGGGGTTGGTGTACAGTTATCAGTGTTCCATGCAGGACAGCACCATACCTGCCTCCGACTGGTGGGAATTTGGAAGGAGTTTGGGTTTTCTGGTCCTGGCTGACCTGTCCGTGCGCCCCAGGGGCATCTCTGAGTGCTGGAGTTTCCTGGTTCACTGGCCCTTTGCCCGCCCCTAACAAAATTAGAGCAGGCCTGACCCAGAAAGCTGGATGCAGAAGTGATCAATAGTGACGGTAGTTGGTTGGCAACGCTGCCTGGGGGCTCTCCGCATCTTAGTCCCAAAAGAAATAAATGGATTCAGAACAAAATGTAGGCAGCCTGGCTCTGGTGGCTAAGGCATCGGCTGCAGGGGCTTCAGCCTGTGGTCCAAGGGTTGCAGAGGACTGAGTTTACCATACCCCATCCTTGGTGAGTGACTTGGGTCCTTCTGGTCTCCCTGGCCGGTGATGGTGTGTCTCCAGCAGGTTCTGCTGTGCAAAGTGTTTGTTCTGCAGTAGCAGAACCTTGGCCAGAGGGGGACACACTGACACGCAGCTCTGGGTGCCATCACCCCGTGTAGGTGTTTGGGGAAGGAGATGCATCTGCTCATCCCTAAGTGTTGCATAGACACTTGCTCCTGGACAAGAAAGCAATCAGTTTTTAAGGAAATAAACAAATCCCAAAGAACATCCTTTTGGAGCAGCCCCCTCCTGCCTGCTCATGTCCCTAGAGGACAACGAGGGCTTTGTAACTGCCCAGGGCTCTCGGGAACTGAAACAATCTCAGTATGAGCTCAGTGGCTGTAAATCAACGGGCTCCACCGGGTGCTAGTGCTGGGTAAATTTAGTGCTGATTGCTTTGATCTGAAATGCTTTTATTTCATACCCTCTACAGAGATAGACACAAGGTCAGACTAATGGCTGATACATGAAAAAACGTATGTGGCCTTTATTGATTTTGCAGTGATTAATGATTCAAAGGGAAGGCCAGTGATTCATGCACACACGAACCGTGCCTGGGAATGAGCAACACCGACCGAGACAGCCTTTTAACTCCATCATTCAGCCTGCTTCCTGCTGCTCGGGGGTACCAGTGCCACTCTCACGGGTGTCCTTGCGCTGGGCACAAACCCCTTTGTATGCAGTGAGCTCTCACACCCGCAGCTGAGTTCTGTTTGCCTTGCTTTCACCGTCTGTTTTGGAAGGGCATCAAAGTGAACTGCACCTAAACCCTCACTGTAGTCTTGTTGACAAAGACTCTTGAAGGTTTCCTTCTTGTCCAAGAAGAGAGTCCTTTGGAAGTGTACAGCACAGCGCCTTGCCCTGGCTCCCGGCAGGAGGTGTCACGGCAGAGTGCATCCCCCGGTTCAGCCCTTTGCTTTCCACCCTGTGATCTCTCAATAAAGGAGCTTCAAAGCTGTTTGCTGTGATTAGCGTTGCAGGCGATGGTTTTTGAAATGTTTCTCCACGCCCGCGAGCATGTGGGACTCCCTGGAGGCTGCCGAGCCATTGCTGTGGGGTGGGCACTCTCCTCCCACAGACCCCCTCCCCACACCAGCCCACCCCGTGGACAGGGACCGCAACCCCCCGCTTTGCTCTGTGCCACAGATGTAGCTGGAAACTGCATGGGGAAGTCATCCTAATTTTGGAGGGGGAAATCAGGCCCTGCTTGAAGGCTCTGGGTGGTGGTTACGCAACTTTCCTATCTGGTATTTGAGAAAACTTCCCCCTCCTGGCTGTTTTAGCCTTGTGACTATGACTAAAGTCATCGTGTTGCCACCAAGGCTCCTTCTGCTGGGCTCACTGCTTTGACACCAGCTGTCTTGCTGAGGTGACCAGAGACCTGCTACATCTCGCTGCATTTTGGGTTCCACTTGTTGCCAGCTTTACTGGTTTTTTGTTGTGGTTTTTTTTTTTTCTCGCTTGCAGTTGCTGATGGCTAAAGGCAAAACCATGTTCTCCTTTGGGCATTGTCATGGAGGAGTTGATGCTTTGCTGTAAGAGCAATTGCTTGGTGATGGAGGTCACCCTCCTGGGGCCATGCATCCATCACCCCCCCGGGGTGGTGAGCATGGAGGCACAGGCAGCAGCACGAGGTTAAACGCAGCACATTCCCTGGGGATGGGGAGCGAGGCAGGAGGGTTTTTCTTCAGCTTTGTTTCATGTGGATGGGTTTGGGGGGAGGAATTTCAGGGGTGGTGGTGATACCCGTGTGTGTATGTGTGTGGGTAGCTCATCACCCAGCTGCGTGGCCAAGGGGGACAATGAAGGTTGATGTATGGTGGTGCCATACTCCAACCCAGGGGAACCTGGGTTCCTCTTTGTGGTAGCCATGATACAGCAGCACAAACATGAGTGCGGGTGAAGGTCCGCAGGTAGAAGTTGAGTTTGGGCTGTGTGGATGCCAGTGTGCACAAACCCCTTCAGCCACACGCAGGGGTGGCCATCGGCCACTTGCTCGGAGGTGCTGGCTCCCAGCCTGTCTGCGGTGGGACCCATAGAGATGTTTTGAACACGCCGAGGGGATGAGAACAGGTGCTGACTGGTCCCACGCACCCGATGCTGGCTCCGGATGACAGCCCTGGCAGGGTCTCCGTCCCCATCCAGCAGCAGCCAAGGGCTGTCAGGTTGCTCCAAGAAACTTTTTGGGGACACAGAGTACTGGCCCACGGCAGGAGAGGAAAGGAAGCATCACTGGGAGGCACACAAAGAGACACTCTCTGCTCCCAAATTAGCTACCAGGCCAGGTTGGTTTTCCTGTTTACTCCCTAAGTGGAAAATAGGAAAGAGAGTAAAAAAACCTCATGCCCTTAGCTATAAAAAGATCTTGCTGTGTGGGCACAGGAATTTTACCTTCTTTTCATTTTCCTTCCAGTCTAGCAGAGCCTCGGTGGCGCCAGGTGTGTGGCGTGGGCTGTAATGACAGTAATGCCAATACAGGGGGATGCCAGGAATAGCAGCTCCTCTGTAGAAGATATTTCTTCTCGGACAGGGAACTGGACCCATTCACCAATCTGCTGGTGAACAGCTGTATCAGGGGTTCTTAAAGCATAAGGGTGACAGAGGAGACATGCAGGGTTTGTGTTGGGGACACAAAGCTTCCCCCCCGCCCCAGGTATACCCGTCACTGACCCAGCCAAGCTGCAAAGGCAGCTGAGGGCCACTCTCAGCTCCAATGAGCAGGACAAAAGGTGAAGAAACCACATCATCCCTACAGGTTTCCATGGGCAGATTGCAATAAAAAGGTGAGCTGGGTGGGTCTGGCCAGCAGGAGCGAGGGGTCGGAGCAGGTAAGATATTGCCATGACAGAAAACTGGCTGGGCTGTGTTTCAGGTTTACAGCATGAGGATGAGTTATTGGCATCCTGAACCCTGCAAACCCAGAGGTTGCTAAACCTTGTTTGCCTCAGATTATTTGTCCAAAAAGATACCGAGAGATGAACTCTTTCTTCCCTTCATAATTGGCCGTAATCTTATCTGAAGCCTCCAAGTGTCCTAGAGACTCCTCAGGCAGATAACAAACAAACAAAAAAGAAGTCCAAGAGCATTTATTTCTGAGGCTTGAGACTGGGGAATAGCACAAGTTTCTTGGCCAGCTTTGGTCACCCTTATTTGTCTCAAAGAGAAGGCAAGGACACCCAGAGCTGCCAAGGTCTTCCTTAGGTAGTGACTGAGCTTTCTCACCTCCTTGGTCCCCTGGATAATTGAAACTGTTTTGAGGAGGAAAGTCTCAAAGTTGATTTAGTTAACTAGGAAAAAATACTGTATGAGAGAAGGAGGCTACAGCAGCCGATGTCTCAGGCATCCGACTGCCTAGGCCAGCATGGTTTAACTGTCTCTGACCATTTTTGGTGTGTTTGTTGTGGGCCTGTGGATACCCTTCAGGCAAGAGGCTTTCTCATGGATTCGGTGGTGGTTTTGAGGTACTTTTTGCTCTGCATAGTTTGTGGCTTCTCACTTGCCAGAGGAGCCTCTAATAATCTCACCATGGGCTTTGAAAAGTATGTGCAATTGTAAAAAGATTCCCCAAACGTAGTACTTCCTTTAAAATTCAGTGTCTGTGTGCCTGACTGGTCTTAGCTGGTCTTGCCAGAAAAGATTTTACAGACTCTGTGGCTCTTTTTGGGGGTCTGTTTCTGCCAGTGCCACCTGTGGGTGTTCATTTGAACCAGATGAGTGTTATGTGTGATGTTGCCTCCACAGCACAAGGGTTCGCCTGCACGCTCATGGCATGTGGGCTCACTGGCAAGTGGGGATATTGATTGCCTGAGGGCTAGTGGTCTCCTTCAGACCTGGTGGGCCATAGGTGGCTTTGACCATGCTGCATGTCCCACCTCCAGCAGTGGGGAAGCACCTGTGCTGAACCCATCACTGAAGCTGTTTGCTGGGGTGAGGTTGTGGACACCAGAATGGGACCCGCCATCCCAGCAGCACTCATCCTGGGCCCTTCTAGGGTTGTTCCCATTCAGAGGTCTTTGTTCATAAATTGGATGAGTCCTGTTAGTTCCACGAGGGTCTATTACACCCTCCCCCCGCCCCTCCCAGGGCTGGTCCAACCACCATGACCCGTCCCTGAGCTTTAGCTGTGACTTTTATATTGTCCATAGCAAAACATTTACTGCATGTCCAGTGAGCCCAGCTCTGGAGCCAAGACTTGGTTTCTATGTTAATTATGGTGGTTTCGTCCGGGACACGGATTAGAAATGTGGAATTTCAAAGAGGGAAGAAAATTCTTCTCTGATAAAGTATCTAATTGATGCTGGTTCACGACTTAGAATTCATTTTCAGACCTAGGAGTTGGCTGTGTTTTGGCACACCTGCTATGTGCTGTATTACCTGTCGCGTTATTCTGGTTCTCAGTCAGAATACAATACCAAGTGAGAGGTGTACCAACACCTCAACAGTGTAAACACACTGTATCAGCGCCACAGCAAGTTGCTGTAACCAGATCTGTTTTCTGTCAACTTTTCTTGATTAGCAGAAATAAACCATTTAAGGGAGGGAAACTGAATTAATCAGCATGTGCCTGGGCTCCGGGTCATGGTGACTCGCCTCTGGCATTATCCTGTTTACTGTTCAGCCTGGAGAAGAGAAGGCTCTGGGGAGATCTTAGTGCGGTCTTTCACTATATAAGGGGGGCTTACAAGAAAGATGGAGTGGAACTTTTTGACAAGGCCTGTAAAAGGCAATGGTTTTAAACTGGAAGAGGGTAGGTTTAGATTGGATATTAGGAACAATTTTTTTTACGATGAGAGTGATGAGACACTGGAACAGGTTGCCTAGAGAAGTTGTGGATGCCCCATCCCTGGAAGTGTTCAAGACCAGGCTGGATGGGGCTTTGAGAAACCTGGTCTAGTGGGAGGTGTTGCTGCTCGTGGCAGGGGGGTTGGAATGAGATGATCTTTGAAGGTCCGTACTGACTCCAAACATTCTATGATTCTGTGATACTCTTTCAGAATACCGGCATCTTACTTGTCTTTCAGATGAGTCTCTCAGCAGCTGGAGCGAGGGCAGGACACACAGCTGCTCCCCACGCCGGTGCAGGTGTCCTCAGTTAGTCCAGGTACAATGTGTATTTTCGGAATGAGGAAAGTGGATGTGACAGATACATAAATGTCAGGTTCTGAGCAAAGCGAACTAATGGGAAAAATGAGCACTTTGCTACACTGCTGTAAGGATTTTATTGATACAAACCAGTTCACAGGCAGTAAGGACACTTTGTCAAAGCAAATTGATTTTTTTGTATTGTTTTGCTCACCCGCTGTGAGGTTCTTCCCAGCTAGTGAGCGTGCCCTTCGCCTTGTTGTGCTGCTCCAGGGCACATTGTCCCCACAGGCCTGGCTGTGGGGTTTTGCCCACTGCCGAGTCGCAGCCGTGCCCCCGAGGGACTGGGGCCTCTGTGGACAGCAGCACGACCAAAAGTCAGGTGCAGGCTCCAGAGGTGGCAAGGCACTGCTGGGCAGGGGTGGCGGGGCTCGCCTTGTGTCCTAGGAGCACAGGGGACAGGCACGGTGGAGTTAAACCCTGAGCCTGACTCTGCTGAAACCCCATGTTGCATGGTTTGTGTGCACAGGCTGCCCCAGTTCGCCTGGGGTTTACCACACATTTCCATCGTGCTTGCAAAATGCTGTTATCATAAATTGCAAAAAACCAACGTCATCCTCATCCGATCAGAGCGAAACCAGTGCAGCTCTGCACAACGTCTCCAGCGTGTCCGGTCTGCTGAGTGCTCTGTGGGGCACAGGGTTATGGCTCAGAGATGCTTCAGTTTGCTGCTTTGAGATTTAATTTTTTTCTTTTTTTTTACTGCAGACTCCTTGGCCTTGGCCAGTGAAAGCAACCACTGCAGCCAGGGTACTCACTGCCTCAGCTACTGGCCACGACAGGACTTTTTGCTGAGGGCTGATGTGGCCTTTCTGTATGGAAACGTGCTGCAGGAAAGCTGGGGGTTTCAGGGAGCCAGTGCTGGGCTGCTCCCAAGCAGAGGCTCTGGGCTGCCACCAAAGCCCTGCTGAGCAGAGGCATGGACGGAGCTGGCTGTGAAGCCCATTGCAGCCTCTCCCCTCCCCGTCCCATGGGGCGAGCAGCACCTCTCTTGGGGTCACCTTGTCCCGCTGGGGCGAGCAGGTCACCCGCTGTCTCCTCACCGCCAATGCCTGTGTTTCACCCCGATAGCTCCCTCTGTCCTGATAGCTCCTGCTGCCCCAGCCCTTGTCTCCGCGATGGGTCAACAGTGGGGATGAGTGAGCAGGTCCAGCAGGCAGGCAGTCTATATTTCCCAGGAGCAAAGCTACTGTTTAAAATAATATGTTTCATAATTAATAATGGAAATATCCTCAAGTTGCACCAGGGGAGTCTTAGGATAGATATTAGGAAAAATTTCTTCACCAAAAGGCTTATCAAATATTGGAACAGGTTGCCCAGGGAAGTGGTTGAATCACCATCCCTGGAGGTATTCAAAAGATGTGTAGATGTGGTGCTGAGGAACATGGTTTAGTGGTGTTAGGTTGATGTTTGGAGTCGATGATCTTAAAGGTCCCTTCCAACCTAGATGATTCTATGATTCTATGGTTTAGTGGTGGACTTGGCAGTGCTAGGTTAATGGTTGGACTTGATGATCATAAAGGTTTCTTCCAACCATAACGTGTCTATGATTCTAATACAAATCCTGGAGGTTATTTAACCTGTGTGAGACACAAGCTGGAGGCACCACACAGCTTACCAGCCATGATAGACCACCTTTGTGTGCTGTTGGGCTATGCCATCTGCAAAATCTTTGGGAGCACAGCAGATTTCTTTCATTGGAGCTTACCAAGCCTCTTTGGCTGTAAGCGAGCCAAGCTGGAGCTCAGTCTCTTCCAGCTCCCACAGCCCTCCCAGGTGAGGGTGGCTGGGCAGGAGGTTGGGACTGGGGAGAGGAAAGCCCTGGTAACATGCCCAAGAAATCAGGGCTTTTTGCAAGATGCTGTAATGAATTGCAGCCCCAAGTTACAGCTGCGAGGGCCACAGCTCCCTGCCTTCAAAGGCCAGGTCATACGGTTGGATCATATGGTGCATCTTTCGTCAGTAATCAAGTGACTCTGAAAATCAGGACATGAAAGTGCTTTAGCAATGCCAAAAGTAAACCATAAGGAAAAAAAAATATTCCCCTCCCCTTACTCCATCAAAGTTCAATATTGTGCGGATGATCTGAAATGTTTTGAAGTGCTAAAGGCTGACTGTGTGACACAAGTCACACATTGGGCACAGGGACCTTCTGCTTCTAAAATAGGTGAGACATTTCACAGGGGAGCCTTTAGACTTTCCGGACAAGAGATAACAGCAGAAACCTGATATTGTTGAAGGCTGGCTATAGGAAATGCAATTGCTGATGCCTAGTCTTGATGTTCTGCTGCACTTTGTACTTAAAAGTATGTGTTTTATCATGATGGGTGAAAGGAAGCTGAACTTTAAAGGCTTGCCTTGCTGTAGCAGGAGGCCTCCAGGTGGATGTCCGGCTTGATTGTGGGCCAGGTCGCAGTGCTGGGCAAAGGCAGAGGTGGTCCCACCCCCTCTCAAATTCTTAGGTTTGCACCTTTTCCTTTTTGTGGGTTCAAAGATCTTCTTACCCGCTTCCAGGGAGTTAATTTTCTGAAGGCCTTTAGTGCTTTTCCTGGGTGCCTTTGGCGCTATCTGTGCAGGCGTGACGGGCTGGCATTTTTGTTTTGTCCCGCAGGACGGAGCCTGCCCCGGTGTGCGAGCCGCAGCAGGAGGCTTTCTGGGGTGCTGGTCTCGACAAAGCCAGGCTTCACCCTGCTGCCTGGTTTGCAGTGGCTGGGGTGTCTGAGCCTCTTGACTAGGTGTGTGGATACACACCACACAGGGCAGGAACAAACCAACACTGCCCTGACACAATTAGTATTTCTAAATGCGCACTGGGCTAATCATCGAGACTCATATTTCCATTCCCACCTGTCACCTTTGTCAGCTCACTTGTAGGTGGCACCAGAGAATAACTAAATGAGGAGAGTATTTTGTTTGGCATCACACAGCAGCCAAAGCAGCAGCTGAGTGTCTGCATTACAAGGCTTTGAACACCTCCGCTCTTGGCGGAGCTGCCCGGGCGTGGGTGTGAACCGGACCCTCGGGATCCGGCTCCCCAGCACTACGGGTTCCTGCAGACTGCGGCCATGACCCACCTCTCCATCCCTCTGTCCCTGCATCCCTCCATCCCTGCCTCTCTCTATCCCTCTGTCCCTGCATCCCTCCGTCCCTGCCTCTCTCTATCCCTCTGTCCCTCCATCCCTGCCTCACTCTCAGTCCCCACCTCTCTCCATCCCTGCTTCTCTCCATCCCTCTGTCCCTGCATCCCTCCATCCCTGCCTCTATCCCTCCGTCCCTCCATCCCTGCCTCACTCCCTCAGTCCCCACCTCCCTCCATCCCCGCCTTCTTCCGTCCCTGCCTCCTTGCATCCCTGCCTCCTTCCGTCTCTGCCTCCCTCTGTCCCTGCCTCTCTTCCTCCATCCCTGCCTCTCTCCACCCCTCCCTCCCTCCACTCCGCCTCCTTCCATCCCTGTCTCCCTCCACCCCGTCCTCTCTCCGTCCTTCCCTCCCTCCCGCCCTCCCTCCCTCCCTTCCCCGGGCTCCGCCGCCCCCGCGGGGGCTCGGGGGGTTGCGGGACACCGGCACCCCGCGGTGGCTGCAGGGGTGCGCTGCTGTCAGAGAGCAGGAGCCGCCTTCCACAGGCTGCTTGGCCTGAAGGGGTGCAGTGAATAGCATGAGCCGTGTGTAGGAACAATTGATATATACACACACACATGATTTATATACATATACACACACATATATATGCATATAAATTCTATACATATGCATGCATATACACACACACATACATATATACGTATATGCGTATATATACACGTATACATATGTTTATATGTATACAGTATATATAATGAACATATGTATTCAATTTGCGTGTGAATGTATATGTATATATTTTTATATATATTTTTAAATTGTAGTATCCCAACCCAAACCGTTGCATGGTTCTATGGCTCCGGGGGAGCCGTGGTGGCAGGGTGGCCGTTCCTCTCTTGCCCGGGTGGTGTCACTGTTGGCTGTCACAATCTCTGCAGCGGCAGCTGGAGCGCGGCCGGGCGGTGTCGCCCGCTGCCGGGAGGAGAAGCAGCAGCTTCTGAGCAGAGACCCGCAGCTTTCCCTTCTCTTCAACAGCAGCAGGGCCAAACTCTGCATTTCGACAGCTTCTGAGCTGCGTACACAAGTGCCAGGGCGTCCACAGCCAGGCTGAATATGTGCCCTTCATTTGGGCCATTGTGGGAGGAAAACATCAATCCCCATAAAAGCCTGGCCAGAGTTACGCTTGCATTGGGGGTGCAAGTGTAGGTACGGGTGCTTAATACAACTGCCTCAATTTGTACAAGTATTTTCTCAACTCTAAAGATACTAACCTTCTTGTTTAGGTCACTGCATGATGAAATCTAGATTTGTTGAGAAGGTATCAGGGTGGACATGGAGTTGACATGGTGCTCGGGGATATGGATTAGTGTTGGGTGGTGTGTGTGTGGGTTGTGGGTGGTGTGTTGTGTGTGCATGGTTTTTGTTTGGTTTTGTTTTTTTGTTTTTTTTTCATTGGTTGGACTAGATGATCTTAAAGGGTCCCTTCCAACCTAGGTGATTCTGTGATTCTGTGATTCTGTGACACGATGCCAAGTCAAGTATGACTTTTAAAAGATTAATACGAATGGGTCACAAGGTGATGGGTTAGGTTTGCTTGGGTGAGCAGCTGCAGCATTGGTTTGCAGAGAAGTTGTAATAAATTATTGGGTTTGATCTCATTTGAACTGAAGCAAACTGAAAAAAACCCTCAGCCCCATTTAGCACAACCCAGCAGCCATGGATTTATGCCTACTGCTGATTTCACAGCATTGTGCAAGCGTAGAGACCAAAGAAGGAAAAGCTGCTTGAACTCCTTGAAGCGCAGGGGCTGGTGCAGGGGTGCAGAGCCACAGCATCACCCCTCGTTAGCAAAATCCCCACCAAAGGCCAGCCCTCCCCATCGCATCAGCTAACACTGGCTTCCTGAGAACCAGCTAATCTTTGCATGCCTCGGCCTTTCCCAACACATCCTGGTTCACAAGTTCAGCAGCTTCAAAGTTGCATCTGATCATTAACCTTGAAAGATCAGAGATTACTACAGAGTTTAAATGGCGTGTTTGAGATGTCTGAGAGGCACAAAGTTCAGGAACAAATCTGCGCCCAAATCCTGAGACAATCTTCCCAAAGTTTAAGAGGCCAATGCCTCTTAAAAGGGTTTCGGTTCAGCGGTGCGATGCCTGAGCATCGTGTAAGTTTGTGCCTTCATTTCTCTTCATTTCTTTTTAAAGCTACTTTCATGCAGCTGCTATTTCAAAAGTGACCATGAGGTTTGGGTGCTTCTGGCTGTCTGTGGTGAGCGTGGCCGGGCTTGCAGCTCCCAGGGACTTCAGCCAGAGAGGCAAGAGAGTCCAAGTAAAAGCCCTGCAATTTAGTTCTTCATTTATGCCAGGGACTTTGATAGAAAATCACTTTTCTCTTGTTCATTTTCTCTGTCGCTTTTATTCCTGATAAGATAGTTAAAGAAGAAAGTGCTGTTTGTGACCATGTTATACACAAAAAAACCCAGCAGAAGACAGAAGCCCCATCTATCATGGATAGTTTTCTTTACAGTTTGTTGTTATTTCTGTGAGATGGCTTTTGGCGTCAGAACCACAGGGAAACCTGGGTTGGAAGATGTCTCCTGAGGCCCTCTTGCTCAGTGTGGGTCCAGCTCCATGAGCTGCTCAGTGGCAATGAGCCCCTGGCGGCTGAGCAGTGAGAACCATGGCACTGTGGTAGCAATTTCGGAAGGATCTGAACGAGTGCCAAGGAGCAAAGACATTGGTATATCCTTGATGGGGTTTAATTTTAGTCACAGAATGGTTTGGATTGGAAGGGACCTTGAAGATCATCTAGTTCCAATCCCCCTGCCATGAGCAGGGACACCTCCCACTAGACCAGGTTGCTCAGAGCCCCATCCAGCCTGGCCTTGAACACCTCCAGGGATGGGGCATCCACAGTGTCTCTGGGCAACCTGTGCCAGTGTCTCACCACCTTCAGAGTAAAGAATTTCTTCCTAATATCTAAACTAAACTTACCTAAATCTATCTAATCTTAATGCCACTCATCAGTCTTCAGGGTCGAAGTCCTGAACCTGATGGTGCCAAAGGATTAATTTAAATCTAAATTCCTCAGGTATAGCCTCAAAGAGTGGCAGGTGAAGGTCATGTAGTGAAGGAGGCCCATGAATACAGCCGGGTCTGTAACGCTGGCTCCTGCTGTGGGTAGATGTCCAGCCCCAGATGCCCCCAGGGCAAACTGGTAAAGGGCCAAACCCTTTGAGCCCTGCTGGTGCTCCTGGACGTCAGTAAGGGGTCTAATAATTCAGGAGAAAACTACCAAAACAGCCAGAGTCAAGCATGAGCTGAGGTTGTTGCTGTTTTTGTTTTTCAGCTGCGTAAATTGCTGCTACTCAGCAAACTGGGATCGGCGGGTACGGCTGGAGTCCTGCAGCGAGGGTGCTCTGTTGGGAGCTGACGGAAGCGCAGGCTGAGCTGGTCCAGGGCAAGCAGTGCTGTTTGGTGAGCAAGAGACCATCTCATCCACAAATCAAGGCACTATCTCCTGCATCCTTCGCCCCTGAGCTGAGGATGGGGGGAAGGAGCGTGGCCAGCACCTGGCCGGCCACAGGCTGCCAGCCAGCCCGCCGAGCACGGGAGCGTGGTGGCCAGACTCTCACCACGCCAGATACAAAGCGTGAGGGCGTAGCTCAATTTCATCTTCTGTCTTTCATCTCCTAAAATTGTCCCACTCTGCCTGAGTGGGCTGGCATGTTTTCAGCATGGAAAACTAGATGTTGCCAAATTTCCAGTGGTTGTTCTTGGTGCTTGATGCTGTTACTTTAACAGAAGTATGCAAGTCACGCCTCTTCAAAAACAGATACCATTTACTGCCTTAACAAGGGTCAGTTCTGTTTTCAGCTGCCTTCACAACAGAGATGTCTATCTAGCTCAGAAACATTGCTGTCAGCTTTCCATGAGCATGAATTCAGTAGCACCCTCCATACCAACACACGGTCCTCTCCCAGACACTGGCCACCAAGAAACTGCTTGGTTTGTGCCTGCGAAAATACTCACCTGAATATTTTTGCCGGTAAAATGACTTCTTTTTTCCATCTGCAGTTTTAGACATTAAACTCAGAGTTTAGTTACCAGCTTTGTGCTTCCTACCTGGCTGCAAGTACTGCAAAGGATATAGATACACACATATATATTTAAATATATATACACATACACATATATATGTATGTATATACACTCATATTTTATATACACACATATATGAATATATATATGTGTATACACACAGGTATTATATATACATACATAGGTGTATATATATGTATACATATTATATATATTTTTATACACGTGTGTGTAAACATTGTATCTATGTATATACACATGTATACCTATACATATATAATGTGTATATATACATGTATGGACATGTGCAGCTGGAGAGACCAGCACCAACGGGTTACCTCTGTGGCAAAGTAACAGAAGTGCTGGGCAATTGATGGTTTCATGCCATATGTGCAGAGATTGCTAGAGAGCTGTTTGCTAGAGTGGCCATGCAGAGGTTTCACGCACGCTCTATGTAAAGAGGAGCCCTCAAACCAGCCCTACAGCCGCTGCTGCTCGCCCCCCAGCACCCTGCCTTTCTGCAGCAAACAGGTACCCTTTTTTATAAGCTCAGGGTATGGAATAGAAAGGAGGCTGGGAAGGAGCACAGCATTAAAAGCAAGCTAATAGAGCACAGCAGGAAAAGCGCTCACAAGTGGCCAAGTGACAGCCTCTAGCAGAGCCTCCGAGATGTTCGACCCACAAGGACTGAGGCTTGCCAAGGGCTGCTGCCAGCAGCTGCTGCTTAACTTGGCTTAAGTTTTAATGAGTGTGGCTCACAGTCTTACATACATCCTCATGTGAAGTGCCCTCTCACCCAGCTTCGAACCAGGAAAAATAAGCAAAACTCTTCCAGCAGTTTTCATAGTATTTACTCTTTCATACTTACTGGAAAAACAAAGTGGCACGTTAATAACCATCTTCTCAGAAATATAGCAAAACAGTATAAAGGCAAACTTAGTTTTTGTGGGCTAATCACTGTAACTAATATTTGGTTTCCTTAATGAATTGTTAGTGCAAGTCCCAGTACGGAAAGGGCTTGCTGCAGATTTTCAAGCACAACACTTCAGGCTGCCTTGTGATCTTATTTCAAAAGTTCCAGAGAAAAGTGACTGCTACCTCTGGAACAGAGACCAGATACATGGTGCTGTATACTGGATGTTGTACAGTTAAGGCTGTAAAATGGGAAATTACACAGAATCACAGAATGGTAGGGGTCGGAAGGGACCTCTGGAGATCATCTAGTCCAAACCCCTGCCAAAGCAGGTTCACCTAGAGCAGCTTGGACAGGATTGTGTCCAGGTGGGGTTTGAATGTCTCCAGAGAAGGACACTCCACACTTCTCTGGGCAGCCTGTTCCAGTGCACTGGCACCCTCACTGTAAAGAAGTTTTTCCTCATGTTGGGATGGAATTTCTTGTGTTCCAGCTTGTGCCCATTGCCCCTTGTGTTGCTGGGCACCACTGAAAAGAGTACTGGAAGGCTGCAATAAGGGCTTCTCGGAACTCCTGTATATAAAACCTCTATATTAGTATTGAAAAATTCCCAGTGCAACCAAGGTAGAGAGTTACAATGGGAGAAATAAATGCACTCCTGTATATGCTCAGGGCCACAGGGAAACCGTCCCTCCCCCTCAAAATGCCAGATAATATGCCAAAGACAAGTCAGGAGCAAAACTCGGTTTGCTCTCCATGCAGGGAAGCGCTGGCTCCTAGGCAGGGCAGCAAAGCGTGAGGCGATGGTGACCCTTGGTCTCTCTGCTGGGTGCTGGCACTGCTGCTTAAACCAAGGGCTCTGCCAGCTCCCACACATGGTGGCAGGAGCGAGGTCCTGCAGCCCTCCTGCCACATGGGACGGGGCTGAAGAACAAGGTAGAACCCCACAGCTGCAGAGGGCGGCACACCAGTTACACCCCCGAGGGTCCTCAGCAGGGGCTCGATCTCAACAACAAATATGTTATATTTTATGTATAATACATTATATGTATGCATATACATTATATAGCATTAGATAACTTGAAATTATGTATACACGTACACATATATGTGTATATAAACATTATATATGTATAACATACACATATATGTATATGGACATGTTAGATATGTATACACACATTATAATGTCTATAAGTACATATATGTGTATATATAAATATATACATACATGTGTCTATGTATATTTATACATATATATGTATGTGTATATAGTATCTATTCTATGTGTATATAGAATCATGTATAGAATATGTATATATAGATACACACATACGTGTATATATACATACATACAATGTGTGTATATATATGTGCGTGTGTAGAAAATATATACATGTAAGGTGTCTCTATACATATATGTGTATATGTATGTAATACGCATACATGCATATACAATATAGACATACAGATATGTATGTATATATATTTATATACACATCCACACCCACAGACGTAGGCCTGTGAAGCTCAGCTGGGGCAGAGCACTCGCCATCTGTCCCCCGGCAGTGGCACAGGGCTCTTGCAGCGCCAGCGCTGGTTTCTTAAGGAATTCAGCGATGATGATTAACCCCCAGGCCCTCACAATTGAAAGTGATTCCCAGCATCTTGGTTCAACAGAAACCTGCATTTGCACTAATTTGCACCTGGGCAGAATTAAGGAAGACTACAAAGCCCTGGGCATGCAAGTGAAAAAACATGGTGCCCAAGTTGTCTTTTCCTCCATTTTACCAGTGAGAGGAAAGGGAACAGCCAGAAATAGATGTATAATGCAAATCAGCTCCTGGCTACATGGCTGGTGCTGTCGTGAGGGTTTTGGCTTTTATGACAATGGGACATTCTTTGATGAATATGGCCTGTTAGAGAGGGATGGGATCCACCAGACTAGAAGGGGCAAGGGAATCTGTGGTGGCAGGCTGGCCAACTTGGTGAGGCTGTAAAGCTCATGCTGTTATGCTGTTCTTTACACAACCGTACCTTATATAGACACCTCCTATTTAAGGTCCCAAATGCCTTCCTTGTACTTGTGGCAGCCGCTAATTTAAATTTCAAAGCTTCTGCCCCTCCCCCACGTTGCCGCAGCTGCAGGTAGACTTGGGGCTCGAGTGCAGCCCCCACGGCAGGGCTGCTGTGGTGGCCTCAGCGCTGGGAGGCATAAAGCACTCCCTGACCACTTTGCAGGCCTATTTTTGTTTGTTTGTTTGTTTGTTTGTTTTTTATCTGTGCATGACTTTAATAACTTTCAGGGGTCAGAAGCACTTATACTACAGATGACTATTGATTTTCAGAAGGGAAGCAACTGATGGATTGCTGCAGGTCCACCTCTAGAAGATGCCCAAGTGCTGCTTGACCCACTGTTCTCCACGCGCCCACAGGGAGCGACTCCCCCAGCAGAAGCAATGGCAGCAGAGACAAAGATGAATGGCTCATTTCCCCTGTAATGCACCACAGAAACAAGCTTTTATGAAAAATAGAGCGCACACCGAGACAGAGAGGGTGACAGTCACTTTTGAAGGTCACACATAATATTTCTTTATGGCAAGTTTGCCTTCTGTGAGTGACAAAAGCGGGACGGATCAAGTGTCTTCCAACGGACCTGGATTAAAAATGAAGTCATGTTACTTGGAGAACTGACAGTCCCACCAGCAATAATAGAGGCTGCTGACAGTTCTGGCTTCGCAATAAAAAGCATCTTCCCACGTTGTCAAAAGAGCTTCTCCAGTATAGGCATAAATAAGGCGTTATTTGACTGGAAATGTTAATGGCAAAGAGATATAAATCATATTGGTCTGCTGTAAAAATACACTGTAGCTGAAAAAATGCGTTCCTGTTTCTCATATATATGAAAATAAATGTGTGTGGATAAACAAGATATGCATATATCTCTATATATTTATTTATAATTCTATGCATGTGTTCTACATGTCAGTAGCTAAAAATACTTAGTAATCAGTCCTTCCCCTAAAAGCAAACGTTTGGCACAATGCACTGAAGGCTGTTGTGCAAGATCTGACTAAATATCTTTCCCATACATAAGGTTGTAACGTAGCAACCGTTGTTTTCTGCTCAGAAGACACTATTTCCAAGCTAATTGTGACTAGCCTTATTAGTAGCCGCTGCCACGGCTCCTGAAGCAGTACTGAGAAGTGCAGGGGCCCCAATCAGCCACAATCTTGATGAATCTGGCCATGGGCAGAAGCATCACAAAGGATGGCTCACCCTTTGATGGCATGCTCTGTGGTGAAGGAGATACTGAGATTAAGAGCCTGAAGCATTCAGATGGCCTTGCTGTAATGACAAGCTGCTCCTGGCTACTAACTGGGCTTGTGGCCACAGCTCGGGAAGAGCCCACAGCCTGAGGCCATGCTGCAAACCCTGAGCTGGAGGCAGTTAGCTCTTTTACTATGTATGTGATACATATATATAAATATACACAAACAAATATGCACACACATCCTTGTGTGCACATGGGGATGGAGGGGAATTCCAGCTCTCAATGTTCAAAGCAACTTTCTTTGTCTGCAGGACCAAAGCAGTTGAGCCCATGGGACAGTATCTGCAGCATCCATAGAATCACAGAATGATAGAATCATTTAGGTTGGAAGAGACCTTTAAGGTCATCAAGTCCAACCAATAACCCAGCACTGCCAAGTTACCTCTAAACCATGTCCCTCAGCACCACGTCTATGTGTCTTTTAAATAGCTCCAGGGATGGTGACTCAGCCTCCAGCTGCTGAGCCTGGATGATCACCACCACCATGGTGCTGCTGGTAGAAACTGGGGGTGCTGTCAGTAATGGGAACACTGCAGGAGGCTCCGGCGATTGCTGCTCCAAGGGAATCCCCTGGAAGGGAGAAGGAGGAGAGTTAAACTTTGAGAAGCTCCAACCCAAATGCGTTGGAGGGGCACTGGCTGGCAGGCTGGGGACAAGATGAAGACTGACCAGTGACTGCAGGTGCCAGCGCAGTCCCGAGCCCGTGCCCCGAACTGCTGGCACCGCACAGGCTGCCCCCGCCGCCAGGCTCCGGGGTGATGGAGGCGTTGGGTGCAATGCCAATATAGGGTTATATAAACGTAAAAGCATTTTATATAAGCCTATTTTATCTGCAAATCATTTATATTTAGAACACCTATTTCTACTAGAAACACTAAAACCATGTTACATAAGAGCTTGTTTAAATCCTTTGGCTTAAGGTTTGGGCAGGGGGAGGGGCTGGTTAATGCCTGGTGCATTCAGGCTGCCTTTATAATCAGAGCCTTCACACGCAGCCGAAAGCTCATCTTGAGATCCCTTTGCTCTCACTCCACGCTGCCCCGACAGTAGCGGAATACTTTGCCGCAGGGAAATTTTCCTCTCCTTCAGCGCTGCCTTCGTGTTTGGAAATTTTCCTTCGTAAAGCTCTGGATGTGTTGCCAACGAAGCAGAGCACTGCCCGGCCAACTTCCCGAGTCCGGGTTGTTACAGCGGGTGGGAACGCTGCTGACATCACCCGGGTGACAGCAGCATCCTTCTCAGAAGTTGGAAAAAAGCATTAACTGGAATCGAATATTTAGCAAGATAAGATTACTTACCTCGGCATTCGTACAACAATATTTTCTAATGAACTAATTATTCCCCAAGCCCTCCTCTGAGGGAAAGGCAGGAAAGATGTTGACGATGGCCATAAAATACATGTACAACTGCACCGGAGGCAGCTGAACTACTTTGGCTGCAGAAATGGGCCCCAGGGCCAGCTCACGCTGCTGTGCCACGGCCACGAGGAGGTTTGCTTCCCGTCATGTGCCGGGGCAAACTGCTTCTCTACAGGGCTGGGGTGAGGCTGCACCGCACCACGCTGTGGGGCCACGGGTGCACGTGGGGTCTGCACGTTACAGCTTCATCACGGCGTTACAATGCGGCTCTTGAGAAAGTAGTCTCTGCCCCCACTGGCAGAGGTGCTGTGGTGGCCACAGCCAGCACCGCCGGGGCAAACAAGTCCTCAAACAGCGACTGGATGCGGGCCCCCCCTCTCGGTTTCCCTGTGTGAGAAACTTTGAAAACAGAGAAGTGGAAGATCCCACCTCGCGGTGATGATGCCACCCCTGAGACGTCTCTGCTGGCCCAAGTCATGAATGCTACCACGGTAAACAGCACAACTTCAGTAGTAACAAGCTTACTTGATCTTCCCTCCCTTCCATTTGGTCTGGACCAAACCTTATGTCTGTTTTTCCCCCGTCCACGTCATGTCTGAAAGCAAGGGGTCACTCCTTGGCCAAGGAGAAGGGCAGGAGCAGTGTCTGTGTGCAGCAGGGCCCAGGCAGAGGCACAGAAATGCCACGAGGAAAATGGCAAGTGGTCTTGGTAAGCATGGCCATGCCAGCACCAAGTCGCTTGGTAGGGGCAGCCAGCCGTGCATCCTGGGCTCACGCTCCCCGGCACACCACTTGCACTTCAGCGTGGCAAGAGAACCCCACAAACCCTGATGGGAAGAGGCTGGGGGAGAAGGGGCCAGCGGGATTTCCCACAGGACGCTGAGCAGCTGAGAGCCTGGGGAGAGATGTTGCCACTGCTGTGTTCTCCGGCATTGCCCCCACAGCAGGGCACGGCACGTGCTTGGGTCACCATCCAGCCTCGTGACGTGTCCCAGCGAGCCCCGCTCTTTGCCACTGCAAAGGCCAGCCAGCAGATTTCTCTCCCACAGGAGCACAGCACTGAGCTCTTTCACCACTTTCTCAACTGGACGCTGCCTTTAATCACCACAGCCCCTCCAATTCTCCCCGCAACTGCTCCATATTCAGATGACATGGTTCATTGGTTTCTATAAATGGCCAGGACATTGCATAGACTTCAGGGACAAAGTAAGAGCTAAAGCTGTAAATGACTTTTTTCTCCTTACCTTAAGGCTTCTTGCAAGGGGACTCAAACTCCAGCATCTCGGAGGACCCCGGTTTGTCCCACCCCAGCCAGCACCCTGCTCCACTGGGGCAAAGCTTAAACGCTGCATCTTCCCTTTCCCCTGCTCTAAGGTGGAAAAGACAACACACGCATTTCTTAGGGGAGCAGGAGGAAAACAATTAACATCTGAGCTGCTGCAAAGCCATCTCAGACTTTCTTTCCTTCACCAGAAAGCAAAGGTGGATTAAACTATTTGAAAACGATCTCATTCCCAAATTTCTGAAAGCTCAGCTGGGCGATGGGGCTGGGGAGGTGCATGGCAGCATGATGGCAACATGCCCCACTGGCAAATTACTCATGGGCACGAGCAGTGAGGTCTCCAACTTGGTTTTTACAGCACTTTCCTGAGTATTTTAAGGAGAAGGTGGGGAAGGACCAAGGTGGTCTGCCACCGACCTGCTGCCGCTCTGTCCTCGCTGCTGGGGAGCCAGTCCGTTCCCAGCCCTGGGTGGCCCGAGCCCACCTGGCCACTGGGCCACCACGATGCCAGGGGACGGGGGCTCAGTGCCTGGTGGCTGCCCTGCCTGCCTGCCCAGCTCCCCACCGCCGCACTGCGCCGCTCAAACAGCTTAAGCAAATTCTTCTCATACTTCACTTGAGCCAGACGCTGTAAATTGGATTAAAGTGGTGCCTGGAGAGATTTCTAGAGCCAAATATTTGAAACTAACATGAATTTGAACTGTTTTCTGGGCTGTCACAGGGGTGCCGCCCTGCCCCCGATGTGCTGGGGGCTCCCCAGCTCAGCCAGCTCTCCTGTGACACTGCCCGCAGATGCCAAAATTCATGTCAAAATCTGAAACAGTGAAGAAGTTCAGTGTAAAAATATATCTTTTCATTTCTGCTTGGACAAGAATTTTACTGGGGCTGATTGTTAAAGGAGCTGGGTATCCCCCTCCTCTGGGGAACTGCCTGAGCTCCCGGGGCAAGCAGGCCACTAACTCCAGCTAATTATTTCACTTTAAGCAGTCCATCACCTCCCATTATTGCTCACCTGTCATAAAAGTCAAGTGATGTAGTGAACATCTGCAACATCCATCGATGAGCATAGCATTTCAACTATTTTATCAACCTGGAAGGCAACTGTGTCTCATTTTTTGAACATGGAAGAAGAGAAACTGAGGCTATAGGAAATACTAGTTGCTCTGGCATCCCGAGGACCCAAATCATCCACAATGCTGATGAGAAAAGTAACACCAAGGAAACCCAGTGTAGCCCAGCTTCACTGCTGTGGGACCTGGATGGTGCTGGGCAGAGGCCGCTGCAGAGCACTACAACGATAGTCCTGCTGTGGTGCCTGACTGGGAGAAGACCAGACGACTGAGAAGAATTGCTCTGTGTTAGGCAGCCCAGCTGATTAAACCTGGTGACATGATCCTCACCATGTTTTTCATCCATCTGATTCTGCGTTGCATTGACAAACGCCGGCAACTTGCAATGTACAGAGCAGATTCAATTTGGCCATGGAAGGTAAATAAACTTGATAGCAGTTTGGGCTCAGGAAAAACAGCAATTTTTATTTTATCTTAAAGAATAAACCAGTTTGGTTTAGCCTCAGAGATTTTAGTATGCATTGGCTCAATGAACTCATAAATTATGGGATTAAGGCTGAGTTCATGCTTGCTTCTGAGCATGGTCGGCGTGTGCTGGAGACTGGGACGTCACAATGTAAATCCTTTTCACGAGCCCACCACGTTCTCCCAGGCTGACATCAGCCTCAGGCACCCACACTCTCCCCGCCTGGAAAGGAGCAGAAACACCTCAGTGATGAGTGTGCGAGGGATGGGATGAGCTGGCCGAGCACTGGTCACCAGCCCATCGCCATCTGCAGCAAACCTCCCGACTGTTCCCAAACTGGTGATGGGAACCAGTTCCCGCCTCCGCAGGGACCCGCTGCCCCTGCCATAAATCCACACCGGTGACTGCGGCTGCCAGTCCCTGGGAGGAAGAGTTAGTTAGCGAGGAAAAAACACTGCCGGGTTTTTATTTTGTCTTGGGCTGGAAGGAAGCGGTGGATCACACCTCGGAGAGCAGGCTGCCATCAGCTGAGGGAAATGCGGCTCCCCAGGGACAGCCGAGCTGTGAAATAGAGCTTCGTTTCACTGCTTGGCACCACCTGTGAGGTCACATCAGCTAAATAAATATGATGCCAGGCTGATGTGTTGTAGGGAATGGTTTATGACCTTCATCCGATGAAAAAGAGAGCAGGCAGGTGTTGAGAGAAGGTGAACGAGCACATTTGTGTAAATAGTCATAATCAGTCATATTTTGGGGAACACAAATCTGCTGCCAGCAGAGCCCTGCTGCCTCTGCCTCAGGGGTTTGGTGTGGGTCTGCACATATGTGAGAACTGGATGTTTTCCCCCAAAGAGCCCCTGTGTGAGAGCCTCCCTGCTCCCGGCAGCACTCCGCAGCCAGCCCTGCAGCCCTGCTCTCTTACCGGCTTTCCAACATCCTGTTTTCACTGGGGTTATTTTAATGTCCCTGTTTCCCATCATATTTTCCCTCCTGCCCATGCCAACGCAGACTATTCCTGGCAAGCAGGGTGGAAATCTCCCTGGGCTGCGCCAGCATTTCGGAGGATGAGCTGGACTCTCCCCTTGTCACGCCTGGCTCCTCTCCGCTGCCAGCACTGGTACCTGCCACTGGCTCCAAACCCCCACCACGGGCAACTGCCCACTTCACATCAAGTCATTTTGAGTTCACTCAGCCACTAAATCACTCAAGCAGCTCTGTGCTTCCACATTTTCCTCCGTGATGACTGAAGAACCAAAAAACCTGCTTCCCTGCTGACAGAATTTTGCTTTTATCAGCACAAGAGAAATGATGCAAGGCCAAGAGCTATACGGGTATGGACATAGAATCACAGAACCATAGAATGGTTTAGGTTGAAGATCATCTACTTTAAAGATCATCTACTTCCAACCCCCCTGCCATGGGTAGGGACACCTTCCACTAGACCAGGTTGCTCAAAATGGGCAGCCAGACTCTTCCATGTTCTTTCTAGCTAGAAGTGGATTTTTGGCAGCTGCAAACTGGGAGCCGCTCGGTGGCTGCCCAGCTTGCCACAGCCCCACTTGGGCTTTCAGGGTTTGTATTTCCTCTGTCCTGGATGGCAGAGCTCCTCGCCCTGTGCAGGTCCCTGAGCCAGTCACGGTGAGGTTTTTGTACCTTGTCTCGCTGGAAATGGATGCTGTAGTCTCAGTGATGCAGTGAGCAAGGTTAAGAGAAACACAGCACAGATAAGTGCCAGCAATACCCAAAGGACATTCTGTCTGCTCTGCACTCCAATAGCTGTGTAGGCTGGCACCTTGCTGCTTCACAGGGCTTGGCGCGATGCAAAATTGAGAGACTCAAACAGTTGAGGGTCTCTCTGCACAAAGCAAGTAAAAAGAAAATAAAGAATCGCGATAAATCAGTGAAATATCATGTGTAAGGGTCCAAAAGCTAGTTTAGTATGCAGACGTAACTGAATCTTTTGGTATGTGTCAGCATCAAATTTGCTAAGAGATTCTGTAGCTTTAGCAGGAAAAATCTGAGGCAGACATAACACAAAATAAAAAACAAACCCTTCTGCTTTCTTAATCATAGGCTTTAAAAATGTCTCTGCTAGTTATCCAGCTATTTCAAGAGCTGTACTGGTTAAATCTATATCCGAACAAACACAGTAGCCACGATAAATCTGTCATTCGGTTGTTCAGGTCTATGGTTTTAAATGATTAAAAATGATAAAATTCAAGAAACACATTAAATGGAAACATCGTCTGACTACAGCCTCTGGCACTGAAGATTTAAGCTCTCAGCCAGTCTGGATGGCATCCCCAAGAACGAGAATGAGAAAATGTCCTGTTATTGCCAGTGTCTGGGTTTGGAGCATCCATAGCTGAAGCTTGAGCTGTGAACTGGAAGCGTGTCTAAGGATCAACTACCTTGTAAAGCAGAAACTCTACCCCAGCTACACTTGTGGTGTGGAGACACCTTTGGGGGAAGATGCCATGGAGATGATGACACAGAGAAATGAGTAGGTTTATAGTTGCCTTGCACCAGCCACAGTGAGATTAGTGTGGCAAAGAAGCTTCCACCCTGCACAGCACCAGAGCCTTGGGGTATGGCTTGAGGAACATGGTGACATTCAGATATGAAGGAAAGCCAGTGTTTTATTAGGCCTCACATCTATTCTGAGAGCAGCCAGCAATCTTTAACCAAGCAGGCAGGAGATCACCCATGTGTCTTGGACTGTACTCAGCCACAAATGATTACTAGAAGAATATAATAAGCCTAAATCAGAAGTTACAAGAAATTTCGAAAAATCAAAAGTATAAGCGAAGACACAAGCAATGTGGAACTATACAGAATCAGGAAAAAACATATCAGTCTTCTACCAATTAGGAAACAAATGTTAAAACTGAAAAAAAACCAACAAAGCATAACCCACCAATTTAGTAATGACCCTAGAAACGCCGATTGAGCATACTATCAGCAAGGGCAGACTAACCTAAGCCCCCAACTAAAGCAGAAGAAGTCCTTCCCCACATCTCTTCCCATATAGCTGTGCTCTTACCCAGCAGCCCTCCATCCCTTTATTTCATCAACATGGGAACCAAAGCTGAGGAGGGTGAACAGGCTGTGAAAGGCAATGGTTCCGAAGCTGGACAAGTTGTAAGCTGCCTATCCTACACCCAACTGCAACAAGCACACTTTTGTATTTCACACCACACACAAATAACATACAGGCCGGGTGACATAAAGGTTAAAAGTAATTTTGGCTGCAGTAGACCTGCACATAGATTACAAGAGGAATTTTATTATCAGAGTTCACTATAGAAGGGCTGCTTTGCAGTCAGGATGCAACAGCCAGATTCCAGGGGAAAGCCAACCATGTTACGTGACCGCTGCTGGCTGTTGACACAGCTATTTGCAGAGTGCGGCCGTACCTGGCTATCACCACGTCCACATGGGCTACCAGGGCAGAGTTCCCTCTGCACATGGTCCAGGGCATGCAAATCACCTTATCAGCAATGCTAATTCTCAGTCAAAAGAAGCCATTGAACTTTTCAACAGTCAATATTTTAAGGAGTTCTCAAATAGCACTGGGAGTAAGCAGATAACCATTTTAAATATAGAGACCCTGGAATGGAAGCCCGAGAGTGCTGGGTGCCAGCGGTGATCTGGATTATTTGCTTGTTACTAAATACCCCGCAGAGTTACTTCCCAGGTTGTTCAGCTCCAGTCTGACGCAAACAGTGGCAGAACAGCAAACAAGAATTTGCAGGATTTTGTAAGCACTAAATTAATTCAAGGAATAAGGAACAAATTTGTTCAGGGCTGCTGTTGCTCAGGATTGCATCTTTGGAAGAACGAGGACAGTTTAATTACGTGTAAAACCTAACTGAAGGCTTGACAAGCACTTCCAAATCTCAGCAACATAAGTGACACGAGTATAAACAAAGGAAAGAAGACTTATGAGAGCAGATTTAGTTCAAGGATGCTTTTCTCCTCTACTGATACCCAGAAATAATCTGCACCACAGCGAGTCACTGAATTCCTCAGGACTCTAAGTACAATGCTCTGTATTTTATAGTATACACGCAGGTAGAAAAGGGGATCAAAGTCCACACTTGGAAAAACTTGCTACCTCTGACTATTGCAGAGTTTAGAAGGGGACAGAAAAAATAGCAAAAAATAACTCCAAAGCAACATTAGCCCCATATGGAAGAAAAACTCAGGGAAGAAGCCTCACGCCCTGTAAAAAAGGCATTAAAAACCCGTTGGCAAACTAATGCCTCCAGGAAATAAGCCAGACCAAAATGAGAACTTCACAAGGCTTTAAATGCATGTACCAGGCACACCTCTAAGGACTTCTACAGCACAGAGAAAGCAATGGCAAAGCGACAGGAAAACAAAGCAGATCAAGGCACACACGTTTATCTGCAGGCAGGGGACTTGTTGCTCGATGTCTAGGCTGTCCTGCTGAGCAGGGCAGAGCAGACGCAGCAGCAGGGACTGCCCAGTTGCCCCGGTTCCCCACCAGTTTGCAGAACCCGGTGTCCAGCCCACAGTGCCAGCTGCGCCCCAGGCAAAGACTAGCCAGGGTGTTACTCCTGCTACGATTGTACCACTAACAGCAGGATGGGCAGTCACAGAATCACAGAATTCAGTCCTATATGAATAGCTGAGATTATATATGGAGTAACTCTTATTTAATTAAACTTAAATACAATTGCGAGAAAGAAGAAACTGTTCAGCGTTGTGCCAGCTGCAGCTATGAGACCTCACGCAATGACAGAACACATAACACGCTGTCCTAGTCTATTCAGTAAGGGTAAGCACCACCTCTGCTAGCTGAAGGTCTCGTTAGGTATACTTTGAAACGCTGCCTTTTAACCAAAGACCACATAGAGAAGAAAAGGTAACTTTAAAAGATGTTTAACATGCTCATTTCTTCTTTGTTTTTTTGTTAAATAAGGGTGTTCCATTTTACTTGGCAAGCACCTTGGCATGAAGCAGTGGTCCCTTTGTCTGGTTTATAATTTAAGCCTTTCCCATGATTTGTTTTTGAAGAAAATTCAGTGGGTAGGTCACAGCCAAAGGGCTACACATGTAACTGTCCTATTTTTTTCCTGCAGGGACAGGCACAGCCGATGCGTGTGGGACAGAAACCGCCTTCCACCTGCTGGGAAGACCCCGAGAAACCCTGCGCTTTCTGCCGGCTGCTCTCCTAAGGCAGGACTCCAGCACTTTGCCAAGGGAGACCCAACCCCACACTCAGAGCATCTTCACTGTCCAACAGTAGATTTCACTTTGCATGGTCCTTACAAAGCACTTTCACTTTCTTTAGTCATCTCCACGTAGGGAATTATTTCTACTCAGTAAGCCCGACTGCCTAGCTGCACCCTCCAGTGCTGCGTGGATGGAGTCTGTTGGGAGCAGGGTTCTCACGGTTGGAAGCAGGGGGCGGTGCGGGTGCAGCGCTGCTCCCCCAGCACACACAGAAGGCCACGGCAGTTGACTCTCCCCATCCTTTTTGAGTGTAAAACATGCCCTTTCTATCATTACAGGCTTCTTAAGAACTGTTGAGTTTGGTTGGTGTTCTTAAAGGGGGGGGGAGAAACAAGACTTCTTTCGCACACAATGTTTTGAAGCTGAGTTTTGTTTCCAGTTTCTAAGCACTTTCCACCCACTGCTTTCACCCAGAGTCAGAAAAAACACCCTACCACACCACTGCACAACAGCCCCTCACCTAGGAGAGGGGGCAACCGGCCGTTTCCCCCTCCCTACAGCTCCATACACACCAAACGATGAGGCTACGCCAGCATCTACATATCGTGCCCAAGGACATACACCGTGTCCCACCTCCCCAAGGGACCATTTTCTGCCCCCTTGAAGGGGCAGCTCCGTGTTTTAAGTGTGTGTGCCACCTGCCGGAGGAGCAGGGGAGGAGGGATGGAAAAAAACCTGGAGGAACTGAGACTGTAATGGAAAAAGTTGTAGGAGTTTGCCAAAAGATATAGCTTTATTGTATGGCTAATTAGCTCCCTCAGGAATGGCTCTGACAGGAGGAACTGGAAGAGAAATACATGCTGTTCTGAGGGCCTGCTGCAACAGACACCAGACAAGCACGTTCTGAAACACCCCACAGGAGTTACCTGGTCCTGCTCCCGAATCTCCTTGTGCAAGTGCTCCAGACAGGCTCTTGGCTGAGGGACCTGCACGATTACCTTCGTTCCAGGTTGCCAGCAACACGAAGGCGCTCACACACACTCACAGCGGCTTTTCCACTTGAACGCCATTCCATCTAAAACTTTGGTCAAACAGCAACGCTAATTTACGCTGTGGAAGTGAACTGTATTTTCATCAGAAATGGTTATTGACATTACCGTACACTTACGCTTTCACAGCCATACCCTTACACAGGATGTTCTTCAGCTCAGGCTGCAGGCACCGGGACAGCAGTGTTCTTCTCGAGTCTCCTGCCGGGCACTCCAGCCCCCGCAGCAGCACTGCCAGGGCAGACCGCACGACGGTTTCCCCTGCCTCCCTGAGCACCTTGTATTAGGGACTGCCTTCACGATACAGCATGACGGTAGCGGCTCTTTACCTCTCATTGTACAAAGCATCCAAAAAAACACAGAACTCAACAGTTGTTTTCGCTGGCCATGTTTTTATTTGTTTTTCGTTTTAAACAGGGGAGCCAATGATACATCCAATATTTCAAAAAATCAGAAGGTAAAACAAATTTTCAGAAGACCGAGATGCTACATGCTATATTTAACCTAATTTTATTCATGCTTGCTTTTTGGGGGGGGATGGGAGCAGGACAGGAATCATTCAGTAAAAACATACAGTAAAAACAAAATGTCTCACCATATAGAACTTTAACCTACAGTAATGTTGTACCTTAATTATTTCCATGCACACAACTAACATTACAAAATTTTTTAAAAATGAACACAATTAAGACTTCTAGGAGCATTTGATAATAAAGCGATTCCTAATTTCTTTTGTAGAGATCAAGCACCTCCAATTACAAATTCCTATACACAGTGAGTGCTTTACTTGAAATGAAAACTAAAAAAAAGAAAAATAAAAAAATGTATTGGATAGCCTCAGAATAAACCGATGTTAATATATATCCAGCTATGTAGGCAATAAAACCATAGTGCTAAACAAAAACTTTTATCTGAAAAGTAACTCAAAAATTAAGTTGACTTTCTATAATTACAGAAATATACTTATTTGCTAAAATAAATAAAAGTGCTGCATATTAACACTTCACTATAAAGAATGCATACCAGAACATTTATAAATATTGAATGATTTTCAATAAGAATAGCTACTACAATAATGCTGGCTAAATAGAAGTGCATAATGAGAAGCACTATGGGTGGTTAATGTTTTGCCACATACTGCTGTTACCTTGAGGTAGATAACACATGCGTACCAAATTCTGCATTCGTTTCAGTTGCTGCTGGTATCATGTGTCTAAGAAATGTGTACAGTATGAAAAACTCTAAAATACGCATGAATGAAAAAACGTTTTGGGAAAAATAGATATTTTCATGCAAATATGTACAGTCTCACTGTGTAAATTTCAAGGCAAGGTTCTTTTTCTGCAAAACATGGACACTGTTTTACTGAGAGAATGTTTTTTTTTTTTTCTTGGTTTAGTGCATTTTTTGTTACCTCCTGCATTTTGCATTATTTTGCTCTATTCTTTAATTTTGTGTGCAAACGACATGCCAGTTTAGAAACAAAAGTAACTCATGTATAGAAAGTAATTCTGGATTGTAAAAACAATGGTAAACAGAAAACTAATGAAATCCATACCAAAATTACACCATCTGATTCAAGTAAAAAAATTACTTACACTAGTAATAAAAAAAGACAAACACATCTCATGAATATAAAAGAAATGTCTGCTGAGTGTTTTAATTTAGATGTTTCAGAATGCTGCTGTACGTTTTGTGGGGGATTTGGGGAGATGATTTCATAGCAGAAGGCGTTAGCGTGGCCTGTATTGATTTCAGTGGCGAACCAACCGGGCTGTGGAACTGAGGAATACCTATAGCCTCAAGCTGTTTGTTGAAGAGGAGTTCTCCACTGTTACTGAGAAAGCTCTCTTCTCTTTCCTTCTCCCCAAGCTTCCCCTCTTCTACTGGCTCAGGTTCTAGCATTTCAGCATCTTCTTTCTTACTAAAAAATTTGTCCAAATAACTGGTGTAAGTATTTTCTTTTTCAACTTGTTCATCCTTCCTTACTTCGCAACAAAACTGGTCTATGAGGAAGCACTCCTCCCCACCACTTACAAACTGACTGTCCCAAGAAGTTTGGTACAGAGCTTCTAACTGTGCCAAATTCGCCATTCCTTTCTCCTGCTTTTCTCTGCTCACTGACTTTGATATTAATCCTTTCAACTCTATTTGAGACACTGAGCTATTCAAGTCATTTAATTTATCAACATCAGTAGACTCGTGTTGTAAACTAAGCTGAATGGTTTCTGCTATAAACGAATCAAAGTCAAACCCTTGATTCTTCTCCCTTTCTTTTTCAACAAGTTGCTGTGATGCTTCCTCAAGTGCTATCTGAGCTTTCACCAACCCATTCTTTTCACATTTAGACTTGCCTTTCTTATCAGACTTCTCTTTGCTCTGTTCCTTCCAGTTCGAAAGATCTATAATAAGCTTGGGCTCATAGTAATGGTTAACTTCACTGTCTCGCCAAACTAAATTATCTAGGTATGAAGATGACCTCATTTTGTAATTACAAGTGTGACTACATTCCAGATCACAATACTTGTTTTCATGGTGATCTGAATACTGCCAGCAAGGCTCAGTAGAGAAGTGGGTATCAAAGGCAGGATCCTCCAGGTACTTTTCACGATCTCCATCCAAATATTTGCGAGGATCTACTTGCACTTCTTCCTCATCAGTAACATCAGAAAGAGCCCTTGGATCACGCTGAACTTCATCAGCTTCATAGTTGTTATGAATAGGCCAGTCGTGGTCTGAAAACTGACTTTCATGGTATCTGTAAAACAATTTTCTAAGTGTTAGAAGCTAAACAACAGCCTTCTAGCTCCCAAGACAGTTTAGAAATTCCCTTATAGAATAATGACAGTTCAACACCGATAAAGTTTTTCCTCAATCCAATTGAGTACCTCTGCCAAGTTTTTAATTTAATCTGGCATAAAGTAAAACTCATGTGCACATCTGAAAGATTCAAATCCAGAATTGTGTGCAATAGCTCACTCCATTTACAGAACTCTTCCCTAAAGTGTGTTTAATTGACTTTAAATGAATACTGTAAACCCCTTTACTATTATATGAGCTAATGATTGGACAAGACAATCATACTTAAAAAAACCCTCTCTTTGTTTAAAGGTTATGTTTTAGAGAAATATTGTTTGGGGAAACCAAAAGTAACAGAAAAATTAACTTTAGATTCTAGAGTCCTGAGTGCATCTCAGGAATGCATCAGCATATCCAAGCCAGTCTAATGAATTATAAACCCAATGACAATGCACTGCCTATAAGGGAAAAGTTTATTCTCAGGTCAATTTAAGAAGAAGAAACAAACAGAAATGGAAGTGATACCCATGAAGCAACATTACTTCAAGCACACAACCATTCAGTTATGTTACATGCCACAGTAAGTGATAAATTTACCTTTCCCAATTATAAATATGGCTGTGACTTTCATCCATCAGCAGAATATCATCAACCTCATCTTCGATGTGAAAAGGATGACTTGAAATAGGCTCATCCGTTGGAAAGGAATAAATGCTCATGTAAGGATGGGACAAAGCTTCTTCTGCTGTCAATCGATCCATGGGACTAAATGTCAGAATTTGCTCCAGAAAGTCCAGCGCTGCAGAGAAAATGTTATCATTAAATAGGAGAAAAATGGTATTTCAGAGATCTAGAATTCAAGATTATGCTGCAGTACTTTGCTCTAGAGGTGTGCATTTACTTTATAGGTGGCTACTTTTAAGCATCAGCTACTGACACTACACTGCCAAACATGCATCACGTAGCCATAGGAAAGGTAGACAAGTAGAGGTCAAATCCAAGATCAACAATAATTTAACTTAAAACAGGAAAAAATGCTAAGAGACAGAATGGCTGGATCAGTATCCACCAAAAGCTATCAGAAAACACTGCTGTCAGTTTGGTCTGGGGACTTTTTTCAATCAGTTTCCCAGTGCAAACAGGCCAGCAGAGAATCATAATTCCACTCCAAAGATGACCAAGGGGCTATCAAACAAATTGGTTTTTATTACAGCAGAAGACAATCCTTCTTCAGAAAACACATAGATGCTTCTAACTGAAACTTGTTTTTAACAATCACATACATGCACTGTAAAGTTGTTCACTATTTCATGATTTTGAAACACAGGAAGTATTTTTTTCTGAATTACTTACCTTCAGGACTGATGCCTGGAAGCAACTGAGTTAAAGGTTTGTGTGGCTCAGTCATATCGTTTCTAATGTAAACTGGAATTACATTGAGAAGCTCCTGACGGTCCTCCTCGTGTACAACAGGAATTGATTCTAGAATCAACTGCATCTGTTCAAGTTCATGCGCACCTAAGCACCAAGAGAAAATACAAGCTGCCATTTCAGCTTCAAACACTTCTCATCCCTGCATGTGAAAGGCACGTCAAAATTCCATGCTCTGAGCAGCTATTTTCAGTAGAAGACTATTATCTCCTACAACAGAGGAAAGGCTGAAGTTCTAAATTTGAATGATAATAAATCTGAAGAGCTCTCAAAAATGCTGTAGCGTATGAAGAATTACAGAGCTGCTACACACAGATAAAGCAACCTAACCTTAAGCTTTTGCAAGGATGTTTTCACCATGGATGAGGTACTCTACAGCAACGCTCCATCTTTTTGTTATATACTATATACTGCAATCCTCCCCTTCCAACTGATCCACCTAATGAATTCAATATTTGACCTCACTTTGAATTACATGTCCCTTATTAATAAAAACAGTAATGGTTTAGCTCAGCAAAGGATCTTACAGGCCACAACCATTTGTATTAATATTCTATTCTGAAACCCCATATTACTGTCAGGTGCAAGACAAAAATCACCTGCCAGTGAAACAGTGTAATCTTATTTAACAAAAACAGAACAAACAAAAAAAGTACTGTATTATAATTGAAGTGCTAAGTGTGTACTAGAATTATCTGAAGTTTCCCTGGGTAAAGAACTATAAAAACTCTAAGGGCCCATACAGCAGGTGAATTTTGAATAGTGAATGGCACCTATATTCAGTGCCAGTGTTAAAGTTGGAGTACTCAGAAATACAGCTTGTTTACCTCCATTTATTGTTCAGCTCCAAGAAGCATGTAGCACCCTGGAGATTCAACTAGCAGATGAAACTATACAGAATTATTCGCACGCCAGCGTTTCACCAAGCAGCTCTAGGCAATCATCAGCGATACTGATGCATGTGACATTAAATACAAAAATAAATGGGGCCAGAAAGAGATTGTACCATCTTATCATCTATGCGCTATCAGTTCACTTCAGCAGTTTGCATGGCAGCCTGCACTGGACATCCTACCACACGTCTGCAAGATGACTTAAAGAAAAGCTGAGGGAAAGTCACTACAGAAAATTCCAAGACCTGTGTTCTCCAAGTGAATTAGTACTGCCTCGTGTTAACTTGTTTGCTGGACTGAAAAAGCTGTTTTGTCCTCCTACTTCAGACTACTACAAATTACTTAATATAATCTATCAGATGTTATACTGTCTGTAATTTGCTGGAAAACAGGTTCTACTGTATCATTATTTCCATCCTAAAAATTAATCAGCTTTCTTTCCACTATAAGTGAAAAGAGCATTTTTAAATATTCATTTAGAAGAAAGAATTACAAAAGTTGTTTGGAACAGCTATTGAATTCCTCTGCCTCAACTTCCCTTCCCTCTCTCATCCCAGGTATTCTAAAATTTTAATCTGCACTCTTCCTTCCCATTAGCTTTCCCGACAGCAAGATTCCTAATGGATGGTTCAGAAGTAGACAGGAAGTTGCAAATTAGCTAAATCAAGCCCTACAAACAACTTTGCAAAAGAATTTGTTATTCAGCGCTTCAGGGCAGGCTAACTCATATCTCCAATCATTTTCCCTTTCCAAATGCGTGACGTTAAGAAGTTCACTCTTTAGATCAGAAACCTATAGCAGTGCTAAATTATCAGAGGGACACATCCACATCTGAAAATATTTTTTAGGTATCTACACAATGCGGTTAGGCACATAAATGAGCCTATAAACTTAGGATCTTGGTTATTGAGTTTTAAAAAAAATAAAATCTAACTCACTATGCAGATATTAGACCAATAAAAACTTTTGTCAAATAGCATTGCTACTCAAAAAAAAGCCCAAATGCTAGCAGTTACAATCATTTCATGCTGAGTGCTGAAATCCACAGACTTTCTCCTGCTATTTCACTGTTTTCCAGTAGCAGTGCTTGATGCAATGGAAACCAAATAAATCTCTTATCAGCTGAGTGTTTAATACAGTGGGGACATTACTCCAATAGTCAGTAACTCATCAAAAGTTAGCAACTCTCCGCAAGTTAAGAAAAGCCTCTTCGCACATTAATCACCAATTTCTATAAAATAATGATTTCAAAGTGACAGTACTCCATTAATAGTACTTAATGGGAAAAAGCTCTCACTTCATTACCTTGACGTCCAAAGCTAAGAATTATTGCAGAGGTGTGCTTTTAGTCTGCATGTATCTAAAGGAATGTGAACACTGAAATGCAAGCTCAGTTTTTAGAGGTTTTATCCCTATTACCCCAGTAATTTAGACCAACAGGAGCAAAATCAAGAGCAGGCTGCTGCTGAGGCCCCAGGGTGCATACAAAATAAGCATTTTGGGGGTTTACTCTAGACTAGCTCATCTGCTCCCACAGCCTGAATGCCTATCAGCAGGTGGAGCACATGGGGTGATCTCCTACAGTGCAAATGGCAGTTTCATTTTATCTAAAGAAGACTCTAGTTTGTGCATTGAGCTAAATCAGCAACAAGGTACAGCATGGCCATCAGGAGATTTGCTTCAAAAATTTGCTCCTGATCCAAACCAAAGCACTAATGTAGATGCACCCAGCGAGACCAGAGCATTGCTTCCTATCTTACCAGAAACATTTGGAGGTTACACATTCCCTTGGTATGCCACGCTAAATTTTAAATCTTAAGAGTCCTCCCTATACCACTGAAACAAAGGTCAGGTCAGCTTGTAGATGACAAAACTGGGAATGGGGAAAAGAGGGCTACTTCTTCAAAATTTAAAATATAAAGAACCAAGAAGTGATTAGGTTGACTACATTAAAAAAAAAAATCTTTATGAAAATGACACTCAGGGCAATCATAATCCTCAAATACTCCCTGGATACATAAATTCACTAAAATACATGTATTTAGAATACTTCTTAGGGATCCAATAAATTTAGCTTAACCTAATTACAGACAGATTCACCATATATGAGAGTACTAAATTGTGATATTTATCTAAATACACCCCAGTATGAGTACCAAAATTTGAAACGTATTCTGCTTTACAAGTACATAAACTTATAGTTTGCTTATATAACTGCATAATAACATAGCATATCCTGTCAATGACCACTGGTATTAGCCATGAGAATTAACCTTTCTTTAGGAAGACAACCGAACAGTACCACTCCTTTTAGGAATACACACACACGTATTTTTATTCTACCCACCTGCAAAGAGGGTTTTCCCAGTCAGCATTTCAGCAAAGATGCAACCTGCAGCCCACATATCAATGGCTTTAGTGTAGTTGTTAGGAGAAAGCAAAAGACGGGGTGATCTGTACCATTTAGTAACCAATCCTTCAGAAAGATGGCCCTAATGAAATAAATTTTAGAAATAAAAAAAAAAAAGAGAAAAAAGCTTACTTAGATTAAGATATATGATTTTCTAATTACTTGTTTCTTATTTTTTAATACTCTACTAGATTTTTTTGGTCTTAAGATCCTAGGGATAGTATCATGTGCCCCCTACCAAGCACTTCTACCTTTTAAAATGGAACAGCAACATCTTTATGAGTGAACACCAACAATATTTATTAGTCAAATACACTCCTATTTCCAGATACCAAATAAACGCAGAGATAATACTGAACTCTTGTGAAAGACAGTATCTCTAAATCAATCCCAGGAAGTAGCCACACTCGCACACTATGAATGCACCACTTACAAACTTATCTAAGTCTTCTATAGTTATGCCTCTAAATGTTGCTCTTAATCTCAGGTTCTGCATTCACTGCTAAAAATCTGCTTTTCTGAACACATCTAGTGGGAAAAAAAAAAATTACTTTATGCTTGCAGGAGTTCTATCTGAGACAAAACATGTCATCCAGAGATCAGTTTTACTCTACTTGCAAGCATTCCAGTTGTACTGTAAGATCCCTAACATGATAACCCACCTGCTAACGAGGCCTTCCACAGATTGTTTACCTCTGCAAAAGGCAGAAAGATGCTATTTTAAGAAGGTGTGGTTGTCACTGTATCACTTAAATATTCCTGATCTTCACATACCTTGTGGGAATAATGAGGATCCATGATTCGTGCAAGACCGAAGTCACCAATCTTCAGCACCAAGTCTTCAGTATTTATGAAAAGATTAGCTGGTTTGAGATCTCTATGCAGAACATTTGCAGAGTGAATATACTTGAGCCCACGTAGCAGCTGGTACATGAAAAGTCTGGCATGATCTTCCAGTAAAGGGCCTTGCTCTAGCAGATTAGCCAGATCTGTCTCCATGTATTCCTGGACAATGTAAACACAGTTCAATTCTGTAAGGGAGCCCACGTCATCTGTTAACTGGCTTCCACTAGGACCAAGAATTTCAAATACTTTGACAATGTTATCGTGGTCAAGTCTTCTAATAATTTTGATCTCACGTAGAGCATGTTTAACACTCTGGGGATCTGTAAGGACAATTTTCTTGACAGCCACTCTTTTGTCACAGTCATTATCGACAGCAGAAAAAACTAAGCCATTTCCACCACAGCCCAGTGGTTTTAAGTCCATATACCGAGAGCCCAGATCAAAACCATGAATGTTCATGAGACTTTCAAATTTTTCTGCCATTTTTAAATTCTTTAAGTTTCTTTTTCCTCAAACTACTAAGCTTCTGTAAACACGCGGAGACACTTCCACTGGTATCTGAAGGAAAGGTCTTACGGAAAGGGAGAAGAAACACTTGGCTTTGACTGCAAGATGGTTTCTTGACACTCTCATTTCATTATGAGCCAGCCAGGCCTGTTGTGTCCCCTTGAATTTAGAGCCCGTAAGCTCTAGAACTCAAACCGAGCATAAGATAGAAAGATTGCAGCATTCATAGTTCAAGAAAGGTGCAGCATTTCTGCAGACATTAAAGAAAATACTCACAAGAAACTCAAACGGAATGAAATGACATACTATGCACTCAGCTCTACTGTGCTAAACTGGTTAACATTTAACAAAAATGTGAATAAATATGCACATAATAGGCTTCTATTAACATCCTCCTCCTCACAGTGCAGATACATTCAGTGTTGGACTGGTCCTGAGCAGCGTCATTCTATGGTGCTGGTAAGCACTATTTTGTTTTCCTTCTTCCTCCTTTTTCTCTCCTTTGTTTACAGTCTAGTTAAACAGGAAACTGGCAGCTCTTGATTTACAAAAGATGCCTTCTGTTAATGATCAGGTGGCTCCAGCTCACCACAATCACAATCAAAGCTACCATCCATTTTACTCCGTGACAACCTGAAAAGCAGAGAAAAATACATCAGTATTCCAGCACATACAGAAGTCTTTCTCTTCCCCCAACTCCTTAAGTTGTCTTAAATATACAACGTACTTAGTGTCCAGTTACAAATTAAGAAACCATCACAAAAGCTAAACCACCTAGAAACGACACGTATGTTTCATACTTGTGGAGGAAAACTGACAAAAATCACCAACCACCATTTCTAAACATACATCATGGAAGTTTTAGATATAACCTATTGAAATAAAAGGCACACAGAGAAAAATCCTACTGAATCTTAATAAAGAAGGGAATACCACAGAAAAGTTGGTAATTCTCCAACACAGCTGTTAAGAGTCACTAAATTTTTGAACAATCCTTTTACTCAAAGACAAAACTAGGGTTTTAAGTATTTTACCATAATAAGAGCTAACTGGGTACTGTTCACACGAAAAGGGTAAGGTTTGTGCCCTCTCGGTATTTATTGACTTTCCAGAATATACAGCACACATCCAGTGCCACTTATAAAGCTTAAGTCCTTGTGATTTTGGATAAAGTTTACTAACATCTCAAATCATAATTTTGCCTCTACAGATTCATTGCTACAGGAATCATTCCTACATATTAGGCAAATATTATGACTTCATCAATTACTTCTACACTTAACCAACCCAGATTACACAGAAAAACTAAGAGCAAGTACGTTTTACACAGTTACTGATACATTCTATAACCGCTTCCCCTAACATATGGGCACTTTCAGCCATCATCTATTTTTTAATAGTCTAATGAGTGCAACTACTATTTACAAAAACAAAAGTGGTAATTTTCTCAGTGAGTTACCCTGTCTGTGGCAGCAGAATACTGTCATAAAGACCACATGTTGCATTTTCGCATAACATCCTCATTTCTTTTAAAAGCTCAAAGATGCCACAAAGAGAAGAGTCAAGTATGTACCTTACACAGTGTGGTGACGTTTGGGCAATTCCATTACAAGTTACTTGTATGTTCTTCCCCAAAAACTATAGGTCATATCAAACCACTAAATGTCTTCGCTTCGATCTTAGATTAACACATTTCAGGTCTTCCCCTAGCTCTCTAAACAAATGTAAAGTTCTCCAAACTATCCCAACACTTTAGAATTAATTGTACAAGCATTTTCCCTTAAAATTGTGCTAGCACTTCAGTGGGACAGCCAGGACCAAGCAAAACAAGTCCCCCCACTCCTAACGGGCCAGCAAGAGCAGCTGACAAATTATTAACATATTCTAAATAATGGCCTCAATTCACTAAAGTAATCGGAATTGCATACGGGGGGGGGGGGGGAAAAAGAAGGCAGGCATACTGGCAAACAGAAACAAGAGCCATTCCTTAGACTCAAGCCTGACGGCCACCAGGACACAGAGCCCCAGTGCCCTGGCTCGCTCCCTCCTGCCACACACCTCCTCCCCCCAGGTATTTTTATGGCCAGGGGACAAACAGAGGAAAGGAGAAGGAAACACACACTACTATCCTGGGTTTTTGTTTTTAAATAAAGATTGCCAACTGTAGTACTTCTAAACAGAACTGTGTTGAGCTGCCCTCCACTGATGCGATATAGTACCCTGCCAGAAGGGTGATCTTCAGAACTTTCTTACTCAGCATGTGTATCTATTGCTTTGAGATTCCTTTCTTCACGTACTGCCATGAGTCCCAGTTTTAGACAGTGTTTTACAAGGGTTATTATAACCTTAGTACAAATGTAATGAGGTAACACTGTTACTTTTCCCAGAACTATCTTGAATTTATATCCATATTCAGACATCAGCATGAGGACCCTTATAATACCTATGAATTTACTTAAAGAACAAATACAAAATTTATCCTAGAGTTAGGATGAATTAGGATAGGATTAGTGACTATCCCACTTTTTGTTCACAATTATAAACCACAGAATTCTAGCCTCTTCATTTTTAAGTTTTTTTTAAACCTAAAAAATATTTTCTCATTCACGTGCACCACTTTCAGACTCACTCATTTTGAGCTGCTGCCCGTAAGAAAGTTTACATCACCCCAGACCATCTTCCTTTCATTCTCCACCCCCCCAAAAAAACTGTGATGGAAATTCAGTTTTGTAGCTCACACTTTAAATTTCATGTTAACTCAAGGTCCAAGGCCTCTGCTCAAATACCCTGCAATAAGCTGTATTTTATATCCTTGGGACCATCTAAACCCAGTTGTATTCTTCCCCATAATTAGGCCTATTGTTTCAAATTGCTGATGTCTTCAATACGCAGCCATAGCAAATCAGTTTGCACCAGCTGGGTGACACATCTGGAACCTCTCTTTTAGCCAGTCCCATGAAGCAGCACAGAAACATGTTCGAGAAGATGCCCACCACGAGCAAGGAGTAAGATCAGCTGACCTCTCTCTGCAGTAACTCAGATCTTGCCCCTTACAGCCATGACTAAACGAAGGCAGCAGCACTACTACAACATGAGAGCAGTAATGACATTACTGCTTTGAGGAGAAAGGGAGTTATGGTCCACTTGCTTATTGAAGCAGGAGTCCCAAAATTTTCATTCTGTATCCCTGAAATGATACATTTTTAATCATCAGTTTATACGATATCCTTCCACTAGGTGACCACTAATAGCAACGTTTTCAGAAGGTATGTAAGGATTTTCAGAACCAGAGTGATTTAGCTGAGGAAACAAATGGTGACAACATAAGCAACCCATTGCAGCCTTCAATTTGACCTGATCCTGCTACAAACTGCCTATGTAACTATGAGCAAATGACTTAATCCCAAAGCCACAAACAGCAGTGCCCAGCTATCATTCACAGCAGGATCTGGTCCTAGGAAGCAGCCTATCTACCCAGCAGATAAAGCACCCCACATGAGTATGGTGAGGACAACCCAGCAAAAATGCCCCACTATTAGAACAAATGAAATTAAGATTCAGTAATTGAGAGTGACCTTTCATTTACTGCCCCTGAAAATTCTACTTTGGAAACATAACAGATGACAATGCTGAGACAGGTTCATATATCCTCGCCTAAACAAAGAAATACACATCTAAACTAAAGCCCATGCATTAACTATTTTCACGTTAAAGATGTACTTCTTTCACTATGCCAGTTCGATCCCTCACCTAGCCCAGCCCCAGCGCTGCCATCGCCCATCAGCTGGACCCTCCACCAGGGCCGCAGCCCCCGGAGCAGGAGCATCGCTCACACCAGCGCAGCAGCTGAGCTCCTTTCCCCATCCACGAGTTAACAGCAAACAGACATTTAAGACAAATAGACCTGTGGACCAGAAGCAGATAGGAGGGATGGAAAATAAAATGTTAACCCCAAGCTTTCTTTCAGTCTGACTAAGATAATAATTACTTAAAGGGTAATCAGTTAGAGGAAATCAAGGCTTTCCTCAAACCAAAATGAGCTCCTCTTCAAAATTTTCTTCTTTTCATTTTATAGTTGTTTTTAACTTTGGAAAATAATGAGGTGGGCTTTTAAAAACACTTATAAAGAGTGACACCAACATCTGTTAAGTTTATACATTTTCAGTTTCAATGAAAGATATAACCATCAATCCAATGGTCTGTCTTGAAAATACACACTAAATAAACAAAAATGACGAATTCCTCTCCACTTGTGTAACATGCTCTAACCACTTAAAACACATGATGCACTGTAGTACAAAAAAGGGGTGTTTATCATCCCAATTTGTGCTGAATAGTCTATTCACAAGGCACTGATGTTTTCATTTAGGCTAACTGTCACCTTTCCAAGACTACCGGGGTTTTTTAAAGTGGTACTTTTATTCCTTCCTCCCACAAAGTTTAAAGAGGGAAACACAAAGATACTAGTTTCTCAAGTGGTTTACAACTATGCTTTTAAAACAGATCAGTTCTTGGGTGAGGGCAACAGAAGTGACCCACAGAAGGGCTGTCGTCTTTGAAATTATTCCTAGTGCTGGCAGACACCACCAGCCTCATGCATTATGCAAGCAGCCCCTTCAGTTCGTGCTCAACTTCTGCACGTGGATTTATCACAGTTTTCAGGAAACAGGATGTACACTGAAACACAGTCAAGCATGAGACGTTTACTTTTTCAGAAACACAAATAAGACGGAAAGATACCAGTTAGTTTGATTATGCAGACCACATAATGATCAAATCGTTACTCACAAGAGAAAGACCAAGAATGACTAATGACATATTATACAACCTGCTAAGTACTATCCCTTTGACTATAAAAATACGGGGCACAGAAGTATTTTTTTTAGATCAGCCACGTTGCAGTCAGTAGGCAGAGTGAGTCATCGTCCAACTCACGAAACTGCCGCTTTTCTAAAGCCTCCTACTTGCTCCCCACACTGTTTAGGGAACTCTGTGCTGGCAGTCAGCAAATGTTACTATTAGTTTATAAGTCTTCCGAAGGATCTGTAAAAGCACACAAAAATCCACTGCGTTTTTCTGTATCATAAACAAAAACGGCTCAGTCCTCCCTTCGGATAATTCAATGAAAACTCAACACTGAAGCAGCCTACCACCAGCTAACCACAGCCTTCTGCACCTCGGCAGATCCGTCTGCTGTTCCACTGAACAGTTAACCAGTCAAGAGTGAATTAAAGATAACAACTGCACAACCAAGGGCTGAGGCTGAGCCTGAGCAAGAGGTCAAAATGAAAGTTCCCATTTTAGCTTTACAGCACATATTTTCTGAACCTCATTACCAAATTAAAATCTACCTCTATCTTAAGACACCGCTTTCTGGAATTTTTAACGGATTTATAAACACATCATGCTATGGCAATGTTGGTTTTATACACACACACACATATATATATATATAAAAACAAGCCTGTTGGCAACAGTGCTTTTGTCAACGTTTGCACTGGCCATATGACAACACATCAACCACTGTTTCTTTTTCCATGGCACAATTAACTGGGCCATTGTCAGGCCGATCCAAAATGGCACAGAATTAGCTAGGAGAAAAAGATATTTCACCACGCCAAAGCCAAGCGTGTGCATCCTCCTGCCCAGCCCTGGAGACCTGCTCCCCCACAACTCGGGCAGCCTCTCTTCAGGCTGTTTCCACCGGGAGTTCCGAGCTGCCGATGAGGAGCCTTAAGTCGCTTTTTCCACAGAAGGTGCTGGAGTTGCGGGGGGAGCCCGCGGCCGCCCCTGCCCGCGGGGCCGAGCGGTGCCTGTCCCCAGGGCGGGGAGCGGCGCCGACTCCCCCGCCGCCACCCCATTCAGCAGCGAAACTTCCTCAGACTCCGGCAGTGTCCCACTGAAGGACACCCTGCCTCCCGCCGACCCTCCGGGGCGAGCCGGCCCCGCTTCCTTCCCGCACACCCCCCTCCGGACACCGGCGGCCCACCCCCGCCATGCCCCCGGCCGCCGCAGCGCGGAGGAGCCCTACCTTCAAACGCCCTTCAGGGCGCGGAGGCCGCCCGCCGGCACCCGCTCCGGCGGCAGAGGCGACCCGCGGGGCCCGGCGAGGCGCCGCCCGGGCCGCGGCCGTTGAGAGCGGCCCCCCCTCACGGCCGCCCCCGCCCGCCCCCTCAGCGCCCGCTCGCCCCCCTTAGCCCCGGGGCCGCCGCTGCCGCCGGGCCGCCGCAGTGCGGAGGGGCCGAGCCCCGGCGGAGCGGAGAGGGCCGGGGGGCGCCGCGGCTGCCGTCCGGCGGGAGGGAACAAAGCGCCTTTGTGCGACGGGGCCGGGCCCGCGCTTGCGGCGGCCACAGACCACCCATCTCTCCCCCCAGCACCACCACCGACCGCCCCACCGCACTCACGGGCCTTCCCAGGCTCATCGGGGTCTGCGCTGCTCACACGGCCGGGCCCCACGGCCCCGCCACCGACGCCCGCCCGGCGCCCACCCGCCTCGCCGCAGTCGCCGCTACCGCAGCCGCCGCCATGTAACCCGGCGCGGAGGGCAGGGAGGGGCGGGCCCGCCGGTGGCTCCTCCCGCCAGGGGCGGGCCCGGGGCGGCCCTCAGGGAGGGAGAGAAGGAGGGACGGACACCGCCAGGCGGATCCGGGGTCGCGCTCTGCCCGGCGGCACCGGGGTGTGCGCGCTCCTCTGAGGCCTGCTCGCGGTCACCTCACAGCCTGTGCTGCCCTCAGGGGACACGGCGGCTCCCGGTGATCCGGAGGGGTTTAGCTGAGTCCCAAAGTCAAACGCTTGAAATAAAAGGGCCGGTTGGAGCTGAGGGGAGGCTGCGCCCAGCCACCGAAGTTGACGCGAACTCGAGGCCTACAGGCAGTCACGGTGGCCCTCGAGGGCTGCAGTAATGCTCACACTTAAATTACACTTGCTGCTTCCTCCTCCTGTTTGACCTCGCTGCCTCCTGATGGCTTCCCTCCAGTCAGGCTTCTGCTTTTGAAACCTGCGTTTGACCTGAGCCCTGGTGGTGCCTCCCTCGGCAAGGCCTAGGGCTCCGTTTCTCCAGCGTTTCCCTCGGCCACAACACGGCACAGGGAAAGAAACCCCGCAGGTGGAGAAGGCAGTGGGAACGTGGGTTTTCTGCAGCTGGGGGGATGTGGGGAGGAGAGCCGGGCCACCTCTCCGTGCCCAGGTGACAGGCCCTGCATCGGCCGGTGGAAGCAAGGGGAGAAGAGGAGCGGGACAAGGAGGCCCGGCCTTGGTTGCCACTGGGCAAGCACCACTCCTGCGGCTGTCAGCGTGAGGGGGTCCGAACCGGGGAAAGCAGTTGTGTGGGCCCAGTTCAACCATCCTGGCTTTAAACACCCCTCATGGCAGAGAAACAAAAGCAGGGTTGGAAGGCAGCAGGCGGGAATGACAGAGGCAGGCTTTCCTTCTCTTGACAGGACATTTTGGCTTAGATGTTCTGCAGCCTTAGTGTCACAGGGAACCTGAATGTTCTCCCCACAACCTTCTACCGACTACTTGCCATTGCTGTAGACATAGAGGATTTCTCTCTTGCTATTGCATTTCCCTTAATGGACGCAGGCAGAGACAGTAAAAGTCTACTTTTCCCTGAAAATGACAACTAATACAACAAAATAAAGCAGAATAATTAAAATGTTAAATTTTTTCCCCGTGAGACTTTTTTACGGCAGTCTTAGTGGGGAGAGAGAGGCATGGGAATAGCGGGCCTGGAGGTAACAGAAGAGCTTTACACTTCCACTAACACAGTTTCGGTACAGCTCCGAAGACAGTGTGCGGTTTCCCCAGCTCCCTCGTATGCCTTTTCAGTGCAGGATGACTCAAAGGAAGACAAACCAATTAATACTCATCATTTACTTAATCATTTACTGATTAAAAGGAGGTTATTTATAGTTAGTACTAGGACAGAAGTTACTCACATTGCACAGGGCTCTACGCCTCGCTCTGCTGCCATCTGGACAGAAGCATCCAATTGACCCTTGCCCTTTCAAATCACGTAACTATTTTTTTAATAAACGAGTCATACATCAACCAAGGAGCTCCCTACCCAGCTTCTTCACAGTTATTGAGATAACTTCTAAAAGTCCTTCAATTATGAAGCCAAGCATTAACTGTTTTAATTTAGTCAGATGCGTTGCTAACTCTGACATTGCCCCTGCTGGCAGAAGAGGTGACGTGGTCATTCGGTAATACAGCACTGTACTAATAGCAGACATACGGAAGTCAGTAACTAAACTGACACTTTACATTACAGTATTTACTAATGGATAGCAAATATAATGTATAGGTGGCTAGTGGAGGAAAGTCAGAAACAAAGTTGGAGTTCTTCTGCCCCCCCAGCAAAGCAGGGTTGGAAGATGACAGCACTGACAGCACTGGCTGCTCTAGAAGGTCTGTATTTAAATACAGTCTATAAAAAAAAACTGCAGGAATGCGTATTTGGGAGAGGTGATATTAGGACGGCAACCAAAGCCAAGCCACAGAGGAGCATTTACTTGCATTAAAGGAAGAGATTTGGGACTCAAAAAAGGCAGGAGCAGCAGTGGTTGTATGTCTAAATCCAGAGCTATTTTGTTAATTTAAGTATCCTTCCACCCAGACGAAGTATTGTCATTATGAGAGACAAAAGAGCAAGCTGATCCTAGGGTACTGCGGTAAGAAAAACCTTATATTACAGCCTTGCAACAGCAGCATCGTCATACTGTGTCTATTGGGACTAGCTGCCAATACCCACGTTGCTGTTTCACTCAGGTGGAGAGGTTGCACATCCATGGAGTGTGCTCTGCAGCGGCCCAGACTGTTTGAAAGATAGTTTAGCAAACATGGAGAGGGCTTGCGGTAAGTGGCAAGCTTTCTTGCCTGGGTAGCACATGCTTACTCATAAATCTCACACAGTTCAGACTTACCACCATTTTTCCGGGTTCCTAATTAATAAATCAAGAGCCACTTTGGTTTTTTTTTTCCTCCATTTTTTTTCCTGACATTCTAAGAGCATAAGTCAAACTCCCAAGTCTGCGGTAGGATCTAGTGAATGAGATCTTTCAATCTAGAGGAAAGTCACACAACAGGGAAGAGCAGGGTGCAGGAATGTTACTTGCTTACAGCGTCACTATTTATAGAATTACTATGCACGTGAGATAGAGTTGCTCAGAATTTAATTGTGAGTCACATGGCAATTTGTGGCTATCTAATCCAGCAAATTGCTAATCTCTTCTCAGATTTTTAATATCCTATTGATTAGTCTATAAATGTGTCAAATTGTTCCCCATTCCCCACAAGAATGCAATTACACAGTGTGTAGATGATACGCTATATGATACCAACCCATTCTAAGACATTTGCAGATATTAACTGTCAGTAAAATGAAGAGTAAGAAAAGAACTGGACATGGAAGGTCATAAAGCCCAGCAATTAAAAAATACTTACAACTGAACAATGATTCATTTATTATATCCAAGTTCAAAAAGATCAAACAGTAAATTCCAACATAATATTTCAGTCCTGTGTGTGAATTGTTACTTGTGGCATAAAAGGGAATGAAATATTTTTAAGTGTCCACACCCATTGTGATTGGCAAGGGAAGAAAGGTTTGGAGACAGTTTGAAAAGGTTGCCCAAGGTAACTTGGCAGCTCCAGGCTTTTGTCTCAGTTTCACTGCTTCACTGGGCTTTTCTGTGGGAAATCTTTGTTTTCTGGTGTTATGCAGCTCTCTGTAATGATTCCAGGTATTTTCAGAAGAGGCTGAACCTAAGCATGTACCTCACATTAAGTAGCCTGCAGCCCTAGAGAAGAGTAAGGTATCTAAAGCGATACTTGGTTCTTGGCCTGTCCTGCAGGGTCAGTCCCCTGGGCAGCCGAATTTGCTGAGACACACAGGCGAGGACTCTTGATGGCAGACGGTACCCGGGGCACCCGCCAGACTGCTCCTGCTGTGACTTACACATCCTTCCAGAGGAAGGGAAATATATCCTAGGATACATTTGTTTCTTACCAAAGTCTAGGGTTCGTTTTGCATGAGGATAGGGAGGAGAGAAAATCCCACTTCTTAAAAGGAGATGGGGAGAAGTTCAAGAAGCGCTCAATTTCTGCTGCCTCCTTGGCCTGTTCCTGCTTATCTGTGTTCTGCAGGGTGATCTGGGCCCTGAAGTATGATTTGGTTTTCCTGGCACAGCTCCCAAGAGTTTTTGATAGTTTGTTTGGGTCTCCTTTAACTGCTGCCTTCTCCAATTAACCTAGTTCTCTGCAGGTGTTAAGCAAAGCCTTTGCAAATCACTTGCTTTTCCAGCGTACAGTTTCATAGTGCTGACATTCAGCACAAACAGTCCAGGTAAATTTGAGTTTCACTGACAACTCAACTGCTCGGGTAGCTTCACTTCTTGGGCACCTCTATTTCCTGGAAAAGGTCAGACTACACCTTTCCATACTGGATGTAGAGCTTTTTTATTTGTTCTTTTTAACACAAACACTAAGGAACCCTCTCTGGGTTTGCAGACTTTGAAGTTTTCCCAATAAATCTGAAAGAATACTTCATGTCAGCGTTATTAGCAGGTAATCACACAGATGTTGCCATCTTAAAAACTTTTAACCATTTTTTGCCTCAAAATCCTTTTTTAGTTAAAGTCCACTTGGCAGTAGCCAAGGCTACCTGGGCACAGACACCATGCCATCACCTCATTTCACTCACTTGGTGGAACTGACTTTGCTAGAGCAAGCTTTGTACCATCTGCATTCCGATCAGGAGAGAAGCTATGAGGATATTAGGGGACTTAGAAGAAAAGAAAAAGGCAAACCCTAAGATCTTCATCCCTGTGTGAAACAATAGAAAGACTGGAAAAGAACAGACCTTTAACAGAGACCAATTCAAACCAAAGGCAGCAAAGCAAAAAGGGCAAATGAAGGTGGAAACAGAAAGTCACAGAAAATGTTCAACTTTGAGGTTAGAAATAAATGTGTTCTGTGACATACTTTGGAAATTCTGTGAGTCTGCAGGTAAAAAAAGTCATTAAACACTTAAACCAGAACAAGTCATTCTTCCCCCTTGGTAGATCATCAGCAATCTAGGACACCGGTACAGCTAGCTGCATGCAGGCTCCCTGCTTAATATCACAGTTCTATTAAGTCATGCAATTCCTTAACCAACACTTAGCACAGGGACAGAGCAGCTGCCTAAGGCAGGAGTTGTCAAAGCCATGGCAATCCTGGGAGAAGAGGAAAGCTTAGAAAACTTGCCTTGTAGCTGGATCATCACTGAAAGATTCAGCCCCTCTGCATGTGAAATTCACTTGTAGGGCTGGAGCTCTCCCAGATTTCCCAGCCTTTTGTTAATTCCTCATTAGTTAACCTTGCATAGAGGTAGCTATCAGTAGCTATTCATGCACAGAATAGAAAATGTAGAAAAATTTACCAAGGTAGGCAATTGAGGCAGTATGAGTTAGGTTTAATCACCTTTTAAAGGATGATTAGTACCAACATTTTCGTACTTGGGTGCTCCAAGTGACCTGAGTTGCTTCGAACTTCCCCGTGTGGGACATGAGAGGTGTGCTAGAGTCAGGCTGTAGATCCAGTCAGTGGATGAATCTACAGCTGGAAAACATTCTACAGAAAGAGGAACAGGGCTGTCGTGACAAGGCAAAGCATAGGATGAAGTGGAAACAGGAAGCACCAAATGATTTTGTCCCAGCACTTCAGGTGCAAGAGAATTCTGTGTGCGACGGTTCTCCCCCATTCAGACCTGCAGGAAGGCACTGCTCCCATCCCCACCTCCAAAACCTCAAATGACGCAGTTGGGAGAACACACTGCCCACTGAAGTGGCACCAGAGCAATTGCCTGAGGCATCTCTGTGCTAGTTACTTCATTGGCAGTGGTGCTGCTAGAGCTGTAAGGCAGCACGTTACTGCATAGCTTTTATTTAAATATCTGTAATACCTTGAGTACTCCCATGTGGAGCGATGCCCTGGCAGCAGGGCGGGGTGTCCTCAGCAGAAAATGCATTTGGTTTTGGATACCTGCTGGAAAACACATCAGCTCTTGAGCAGAAGTTATAAAGGCCTGATGATGGATTTATGTAGAACAATTATGCGTTTTTGTAGAAGTATTGCATTTAATTGCAGAACTATGCAATCTGTATAGTTCTGCAACAGTAGAACTGTTCTTGTTCTTTCCTATAGAACAGTAAACCTTCCCACATGCAGCATTTTGATTGCTATTGCATTACAGAGATAAAGCCTCTGCTGTGCAATTGTAAATACAGCTGGTGCTGCAGTGCTTGTCATTTACAGAGAAAAAAATAATAATCGGACTAACATTCGCTAACATTTTCACCAACACCGGAATCCTCTTGAAATACATTTACAGGGGGCAAAGCTCAATACAGATACACGGCATCAGCTAATACACTGCTTTAGCAGCCTGAGGCTACACAACTTTTACATATCAAATAGCAACAACTGTTATCTGCAAGCTTACAAGGGGAGAAGGGAGGTGCAGTGAGTTGAGGCATTTCAAACACTTTCAGATATTATTTTGCAATAAACCCCAGATGAACTGGTGCATGACCAGCAGTGAATCTTTGTCAGCCATCGAGATGATGATCTGTTGCTGCCTCAAGAAACTTGAGGGTTGGGAAAGCAATACTAATTGGTCATAGTGGAAGAGTCTCAGACCTCTTCTATTACTTAGATTTTTGTCTTCCTGAGTAGGAAATGGACTCCAACTCAGCCTAGGCCACCTGTGGCACTGTGATACTTATGGTGGTTTGCCAAAACAAGATGAAACAAGCTGGACTGTGAGACACATTAAGAAATCGTATCTTTGTGACTGCTCAGGCAGAGGCCATCCTCCACTCACTTTGCCCCGCACACAGTGGTCTCCAATGTGCCCAAAGCTCACAGGTGCAGCTGTTTCACGAGGAAGCAGCACACTGGATGGCTAAAGATCAAGAGGCAAGAAGCACAGTGCCAGCAGGGTCAAGGCAGGCTGGTGGGAAGCCAATGTGAGTACTGTTGCTCGGGATGCGTTTCTTCTGTGGCCAACACGCTTTTTCAGAATTCCCGAAATAGCACTTATCATAAGCAGCAGATTGACTGGGAAACACGCTGCTTCTCTTAATGCATCCTACTGTCCCTGCCAGACCCCTACCTCAGACAGTCTCTGAAGCTGGAGAGAAAATCCAAGAAATATCAGAAAAGTAGAAACTTTTTATAGAACATCTACCATTGAATTATATGGCAAATGGTCAGCATTGCCAAAGCTACCTCGAGTCACTTTTGTTATATCTTCAGACATCAAACCCCAAAGTTTTTATTTTGTTAACGAATCAATTTTGAAACAACCCCCTCTCCCTTAACACACCGTAACTTCTTCTCAGTACACGATGCACCATCTATTTTTAAAGATTTCCACTACATATATGGGACTATTCAATTCCTCATATTCCCCAACCCCATTATGTCTTAGCTTTCATTAAGATTTTCTAGGATGTTTCAGGTTTTCTCAACAGTTTTGAGACACTTGCTGGGAAGGAATACATTTCCAAACTGTTTGTTTTCTCAAGAAAACTGGATTTTGCCTGTGTGCCAGAATCAGCAGACATATTTATAAATAGCTTTGGACAGATGACAGGAAATGATGCAAGATCTCAGGCCACTCCACAGAGGGCAACTGTCTGAAGTGCTCAGGAAAGAGGGACTTGCACCATTGACTACTACACGGGGAAAAAAAAATGCACAGAAGCATCATTTACTACAGAGGGCATCAAGCTTACGAAACACAAGATCTCTATCTTATTACAGCTCAAGCAAGGAGTCTGTTTGCTTGCAACTACATTGCAATGAAAAACAGGAAAATTAGATTTTCCTCTGAAGAGGAGAAACTGACCAGAATTGTCTAAACTCACTTTGTTACTCTCGAGGAGGAGCTTTCCCCTCCTAACATGCTATAAATGCCAACACACGCATTGGAGATTCTCTAGACTCTGACTGGTGCCAAACATTGGGATCATCTTCTTACCCTGGCATTTCCCATCAGCTTCAGCAAAAGCTCTTCCAACTCAAACTGCTTTAAATGTGCTCCAATAATAGCTGCTTAGAGGTTAATCTGTGTCTATTCATCTGATCCCAAGAACTGTCTGTTCCTCTTTGCAATAGTAATACAAATGGAGCACCAACTCACTGTCTCATTTTGTTTCTATCAGCAGCCATGAAGATAAAGCACAGCAATTTAACCCCAAATAAATGCTTTATTCGGAATGGGGGCAAACTCTCAGCTCTCTTAAGTCTATGGCAAAACTCCTAACAGATTTAACTTCAACACGGTGACTCCAGATTTCTCCCCCACTATCAAGTTGGTTTCTCTTCCAACAGCAGCAAGCGCCTCTCAGCCCACTCCTTACACACTTTCACACTGCTGGTGCCTGAACAGCGTGCTCTACATGGAAGACTACAACGATTCGTGAGAAATAGATAGTGTACCTCCCCAGCGGATGAACTTTTCGAGTCATTCAGTCCAGAGAATGATATATTTAAGTCCTCTATGTTCCCACGTTGCAGTTAAGCATCATGTGGGGCTCAGGGACCTGCTCTCAGAGCAGCCATGAGCCTGTCTCCTTTCTGCACTGGGCGCTAGAAGCGGGTGAGCATGTAAGCACATCCACCACTCCTCTGCACAGGGGCATTGCCATAACCACCCCCAGCACTCTCCCACACACCCAGCACCGGGGAGGCCGGCCCAAGAACAGAGAATTGCATATATGATCCCTCTGACAACCATTCCTCAGAGGCATCCTACTTCCAGGAGTGGATGGTTTCTACCCGTTTGTAAGCTATCTGTTCCCATGACAGACAGAAGAGCCTAGGAGCATTCCTGCCTATGAAAGGAATAAATAATACATGACACATTTTTTGAGCTTTTGTACTAAGTTATTTTACCCATGATCTAAATTTCTGGTACTCTAGTGAAGACCTTGATTTTTTTTTTTTTTTCCCCCATTAAAGCCATTAAATCTGACTGAATCTTTGTTATTCTAGAAACATAAGATTTATGTCTCCTCCGTGGAGACACTCTCTTCTTGTACAGAGCTCACACAGAGTGCTTCTCAGAAATAACCTTCACAGGATACCCCAGTGCTGAGGGATCACCGAGAAACAGTCCTAAAACCAGAAAGTTATCTCATATAGGTAAACATTTCACTGTATAGTTATTCCTAGAGGTTCTTTCATAATCTGAATAGCGAGATTTACTTTGCAAGTGAGCTGGAATTAAGAAAGATAAAGAGGTAGAGAAACCTTCTGCGTTTTAGTGCATCAGCATTCTCTTATCTCCAGCACATCTCTAAACAGTTTTCAATCACATTCAGTTAAAAAATATTAAATGAAAACTTAAGAGATACCACATACACCTAAAGCTATGTTTTGTGACAGGGAAAGGTATTCCTCCCTCATTCTGTGTGTGTTACGAAACACTAGAGAATTATTTAAGCCTCAGTTAAAATCAAATCAATTCCTGATAAACCTATTTTAGTAAACACAAAAAGTTGCTAACCATTATCTCAAGTTTCTTCTTATTGTTTAATCTGGACACTCCCAAAACAAAAGTAATCAAGATGATTCAAAGAATAGGAGTTTCAACCTTTGGACCAGCTCTGATTGCAATACTTAGTTCTCATGATTGCTGCAATTCAACAACTCCAACATGATATTAGAGTTCATGTGTGCTCCGTGACCTATTCCAGCATTGCCCTGGATGACAGCAAGAGCTGCCAAGTGGTTCCTATCTGTAATCTGACGTCCCCAGTGGCTCACAGCGCCACAAACCAGCTGAAAGACTTTCTGTTCCCTTGCATCTATTGTCACAGAAGTTAGGCAGACAAATGCATTCACTTGTGTTCAGTAGTGGGAGACAATTTGTGAGAAGTTCAGGCTATGCTACAGGAGATTTCACTTGGCCACCCGAAGTAATGAAGAGTCGGGCTTCAGCCACCAGACAACAGTGGCCAAACTCTTCTTGGTAGTCTGTGTCTTGAAATGGTGGCCCAGAAGGGAAAGACTGCAGCTTACAAACCTCTCAGCTTTTCCTTGGTGTTAACTTTTCCAGGACAGTCACCCTCTCTAGCTACAGACTGTCTGAGAAAAGGTGTATCTCAGAAATCAAGGATGGACATGAGGCTCAGCCCTTGCTTTCAGAGTCAAATCATCCAGCCAGGGCTGGACTAGGAGTCTCATTACCGTTGCCCAAACCATCCTGCTCCATGGCCAACTCCAAAGAGGACTTAACACTCTCAAGCCTGTCTGTTAGAGATGCTTTCACAAGGACTTCACAAGACAGTGCAGTATTCATCAAAACCAAGGTGGTGGTTTTCCTCGCAACCCAGAAAAGGTTTTGAGATGTCAGGTGTTTATTTTTTCCTGACAGACTACCCGAGCTGGTATTTCCATAGCTGCATGGGCTATCACATACTTCCTATAACTACACAGTAAAGTGAGATTATTATGGTTTGAGATAATACCCCTGTTTAAATAATTAAGGCAATTCATTTGCTTGTAGTAAAAATGATTCAAGGACTACATGTACAAATTGCGATCAAAGTACTACCCTGTACCCCATGTTTATCATCCCAGGTCCAATGATATTTGTTAGTAAACAATACAAATGTAATCATTGCTAGGTGATAGTAAATCAGTGGCAAGGCCTGAACAGGCTGTTGTCAAGTAGGAAAACTTCAACCGAGAACCTGCGGTAACTGCCGAAATCAAGTGAAACAGCCGGGTAGTAATGGAAACTTTTGAACCTTTTCACATGGAGTTACAAGAAGATTTATCTTCCTAATTGCTCTAACGTTTCAGATAGCAGGAGAACATGGGAATATGGGCCTTAATGTCAGCTAGCAAACTTCTCTGACCTTTGAAGGGAACTCCATGTGACATGACAATCACAGTAATCAGAACAAGCTCTGTCTGCTCTGATACAGCTTTACTGCACGAGCAGATACTCCCTTTTCTCCTTACAAGTGCTCAGTGCTCTGCTTCATTCGTTGCACAAGACAGATAGCGCTCACCTGATTACCAGTAATTGGCTACCAAGAAAAAATAAAGTCAGTGTACTGCCCTGTGTGCTATTCACCACATATAGCCCCAGTCTGAGGACAGAATCACCAGGGTTTAAGGGCTCTGCAAATACCCATTAAATTAATTTCTACAATCTGCAAGAATGTCAGGATATTATCGTTTCCACCTTCCTGAGCTGAGTCACAAAGATCAAGGTCACAGCAGCCCTTAATGCACAATTTAAGATTGCTAGAACTGAATTTTGCAAGGGATTGGTACTTTATTCCACTGTTCAACTTTTCAACCCACTTTTCAAAGTGATTGGTACTTCTTGCACCAAGTGCAGTTCCTGAAGCTTTGAATTCTCAGTTTCTGCAAGTTACACTGGGCTTTGTCCAGGCAGTTCTGATTTTCCCCAGCGCCAAAAGTCCCCGAATAGCTGTGCTTGTACCCCCCAAGAAGCTGTGTTTACACACCCTCCACACCAGCTTCTCCACTCCCTCTCAGCTGCTCATCCAGTTTCTCCAAGTCTCCTCCAATTTCCCAGTTTCTATTTTATTTTCTCCTTTCCAATTCAAATTTCATTTTTACTTTTCTCCCAACCTACTCCTTAGAAATTTCCTACCTATTCGGTCCTTGTTTTTTCTGCACGTGAGTCAGGTAGCTACCTCCAGCTTCTTAACTGGAGCCAACAGGAGCCACTGAAAGCAGCGCATGGGAGGAACAGTCCACTTGTATTCAATTCAGGTGCCCAAACCCAACACAGCTGGCATCAGCTTGTGGATACAGTCACAGGAAAATTTCTGTTCAGAAGTTGACAGGGCTGAAGCACACCCAGGACTGACAGACTGCATGGGAATTTATCTGCTACCACATCTATCCAGTCTGCAAAACCTGAGGTCTCCAGTTCATAGAAATCAAGAGATTTTTCACAAAGATAAAACACGCATCTTTGATTCTGGATGCCAAGACTGCCCTCCTCTTTTAGAACAGGCAAGGGCATTTTAAAAACTTTTTGTTTGTTTGCCTGTTTTTAAGCAGGGCAAAATCAATGCTCTCCTCCACCCTGGTTCTTGTAAAATGACATAATATTTGAGCTAAATGTTCCAGCAAAGTTCAGATTTGCAAATATACCTGGCACAGAAACGTTTCCATCCAAAGAATTAGCCATCAGCAAAGTCATGGTCTATGGAAATGGAGGCAAGCAGTGAGACCAAGGCAATCCCAACACGAGAGCTCCTCAGCCTTGCCCGAGCCACCAAGGGGCTGCAAGTGTCAGGTCCTGCCTTGCTATGCCACCGTTCCCCACACATACAGCCTCTCTCCCATCACCACTCCTCTGCCTGGGCAAAGGGACAGGCACATTCACACCTTCTCCTCGCCCAGCAGAAGGCACCCAGCAAGCTACTGCATGCTGCCATGCCTCTCTAGGCAGCCTTCTCCAACACCCCTGGGGCTCGTAAGCTGCTGGCTGTTGGTGAAGGTGGTGGTACATGGCCTTCCTATTCAGGAACACATTAGAGATGGAAAAAAGGGTGGACCAGAGAGTTTCTGAGGATATGGTGCTGTCAGTGTTCTCCCTGTGGATCAGTGAGAGGTTGCTGGAGGGGCACAGAGAAGCCCCACTGGGGTACTGGGCACTAGCCACTGGCATGCAGAGTGCCCTATTCAAGATTCTCTTCCCCTTCGCAAAGGTGGGAAAAGGCTCTTAGCAGCAGAAAGCAGGAGGATGTAAGAAAATACTCCACTCTCCAGGGCAAAGTTTCTTCCTATTATTTTGCTCCGGTGCACAGTCACACAGAACCTCTCCTACCATACAAACCCTGCTGCTTCCCCTGCGTGTCTGTGCCTTCACTGCTGCTGTCGTTAGCAATGTTGCTGGGCAGCCAGCGTCGAGGCGGGCAGCAGACCTGGGGTTACAGGGAAGGACCCCAGGAATTAGGAGAACACAACAGTGAAGGAGGAGAGTAAAGAAATGTTTAAATAATATTGTCAACTTTTCCGTAACCTCAGCTTCTGGCTGGTTGGAAGGACAGACAGAAACCACATGTCACTGCACAGGGAATGGGGAGCAACAGCAGCAGGTAACATTAGTCTGACTTTCTGATGTTTACAGAGGCTGTAATTTCTTTTTATTTCCATGATACTGTATGTGAAAAGCACTTCAAGACCTGCCCCACCCCCAAGATCCTATTATGAAAAGCTGGATCTCACAAAGCTGTTTTCCAACATGTCAAATTCAGGTTTTGTGGCTCTGTTTGACAGTTGTACGAAGACAGCACTCGCTCCCAGCTGAGCATAAGCAACCAGGTCACTGAACACCAGGAGTGCACGACTCGGTGCCCCGATGCCCTGCCTGGGTTGGACGCACTTCTTGGAGCCCCCGTCTCCAGCCTTAGCTGAGCCTGTCCCACCCCTCTGGCATTCCAGCAGCAGGCAGGTCAGTTCCCAGGACCTTTACCGAGCTATGGTCAGGAGCAGAAGACCTCAAAAAGGGACAGCTCAGTCCCACCGCTCCTGCTCACCCAGGTTAATGCCACAGCACATCAGCAAGCCCACCCCCTCCCACAGGGCTGGCCCCACGCTGGCCCCTGGGCACCCACTGCTGTGGGGTGGCTCTCTCACCTGCAGCAGGTAGACAAACTGCCTGGGGTCCTTCAGAATAACGCTGGCAGCTGCGGCAGGCAGAGTCGAGGAAATACATCCCCAAATCTGCCCTTGTGTTCTTTAAAACAAACTTTTATTTATGCTGCCAGCAGTGGCAAAAAATAGCCTGAGTCCCCAGTCTACCTTCAGTGATATTTTCCCATGTGCCGAGCTGAAGCTCTGAAGCTCCTCTCCCTCTGCAGAGCAAACACAGCATTTGCAGGAATAAAGCTGTGCTTATATAAGCTTCCGAGAATGCCAAGTTGAATGTCTGACGGAGGAAAAACTTCTGGTAAAATCCTATTTTTTGTCTTTTTGAGAGATCTAATCTATCTTCTGTGCATTCCTGACCTTCAGAAAGTATTTTCATCTCACACGTTAAGTATAACAATCCTCTTAACAAGGGAACATTTTGTTAGAGCTTTAAATTGGGTTACGTAAATTATTTGTAGTTCTGACAGCAGGTTCCTCTTCCGTCCACAAGGACAGTTGTTATGAGATCGCTACAAGGTTCATTTGCAATCACTGCAGATAATCATCTGAAGGGACTGTTTGAAATGAGATTTTATCTGGGGGTTATGCTACAAGTTTATCAAAGCTTTTTATAAAGGCAACGTTTTTTTTCCAAAATGCAATAGAGTAACCTGCATGAGAATTAAAAAATCCCTGATGTGAATGGCAAATTGAGAAAAAAAATAATTTCCAACTCCCACAAACTTTAGGAGGAACAGAGCACAGAGGGGAAAAAACGTAACATATGTATATGTATATAGGTGGTACCAAGCATGTCTCAATCCATGAGTTTACTCCTGTTGACTACAGTGGGAATTGCTAGCAGTCCAGATCGGGCTATTTGTTTCCACTAAGTACTTGTTCAGAAAAAAAGCAGAGTGGAAAAATGATTCAAGAAGTAACAGCACTACTTTCAGCATTACATCAGAGCAGTCATGACTTAGAAACCCGTTTTGCAGTACTCTATCCAGGCATGGGGTTAGACACTGGTTTTGAATGGGAAGAGTTCTCAGGCAGTAGAAGCCTCCTACCTGCCTTTCTTTTGTCACTAGTAAGGCTAATTGGGAAAAAAGTTTCTACTGATTTCTTCAGGTGTGGGAAAAGGACATAATTTATAAATTGGGATTATTTTTTAGGTTCCCCAGTATATTTACGAGCTATTTAAAACAACCCAACAAAGCGATAAACCAATATTTTATTCAAATGGAAAGCATTTTGTTTGACTTTAATAACACTGATTTACTAAAAGAAAATTTTAAAATGAAAAATTTCAAATAAAAATATGGACATTTCATTTTAAAATCTTTCTCACAGCATTTCAGATTTTTTTCTCCCCAAGTAACAAGAGCAGAGAGTTAAGTTTTGTCCAATGAAGCAATGAGCAGTTGAGCAAACCCAGTAAACCTGATTTCTACACACTCCTGCTGGCATTAAGTTCTCCACAACAGTGGTCCAGAAACCAACAAACCCAGCCACCCCTTCTGCAGCAGGAAATTACTCCAAGGAGTGACATTTTCAAGGAGAAAAAACCTGTGGGTTTGTAAACCACACACACACACAAATGCAAGAACCATGGAAAAGGTGCTCAGCAGAGGACCTTTACCCACAAAACTTAACCATCTACTAACATTTCCAAATCTGGCTGGGAATGCTTTACCCTGGTATTTTCAATTGTATTGAGCTAACTCAGGGTGTTTTATCTTTCCTTCATATTCCCTCCCCTTCTTTGTTTGATGCCAAATATTTATTTTCAGCAGTCTATACAGAGTTGTCTCATGATTTTATTAGCAGTCTCTCTTACAATACTTTACCTACAGAGATGCAATGCATTAGTATTTCTAGGTACAATGTTAGTTATTCCTCTGAATTATCTAGAGACACTAGCTGACTAATATATAATGCTTTTATTTATATAAAAGACAATTATTATTATTTTGGTAATTCTCAGAGAGAGATGTTTTTAAGTGTTAGTTAGAAAGATTGATCTTTATCCTTTATACTTCTTTCTCTAAACAAACAGATCTCATAGGAGAATACACACAGACATTTAACTTACCATTACTGAAGCTATCTTTTGAATTCCTCAGTATCATTAATATTTAAGCAGAAAGAACAGAACAAACAATTATCCTAATGACAGCACACCAGAACTAACAAGTAATTTTTAAAAAGTCGTCCAGAAGAAGTGAGAAGGTCGACCAGAAAACACGAGTCAGGAATAGCTGTGCTCCGATGAGGAGGGGAAGGTTATGTTGCTGTGATATGAGTAGTGCACAGCTGTTACTTTAGTAATAATTCATCATATTAATATTTAAATGAGAGGAGGAGGAGGGCACGAGATTGTGTGTGACTCAACAGTCCCTCCCTGTCCTTAAGCAGAAAAATAGGCCACCAATGCAGAAAGAGCATTAGGAGCTATGGAGTGGGAAGGTTTGTTTTCATTACCTCATGAATAAAAGTGGGCAAACTGGTCCCCAAAGAAGTCTAGAAATTATCCTGGGTTTACTCCTGAAAGTTAAATTTTGTTTCTACTCTCAGAAGCAGCCATAACCTAATGAATAAGTTGATCCGGCAACCAGTGCTGTAGGTCTGTACACGGTGTTTCTTAGATTTCAGTATATTTCCAGCAAGATTCTATGCTTCCTGCAAAGGGCTGCCTGCGGGATCCTCACCTGGCAGTTCCTCACAAGGAATTGCTGAATCGCTGCTGCACTTTGCCATCCATTTCTCTACAGACACGTTGATAAAACCGTTTCTTTAATCAGGGCTTACTTACCTCCAGGCTTGTTCCATCATCTTGGCCCATCGGAGTCTCTGGTATGGGCAGGTTCAGGAGACCTGGGGCACCTGAGGAGGAGCGGAAGCTGCTCCCTGCAGGAGGAGGTGTTGTGAGGAGCAGAGCCTCAGCCCCAGGGATCCCGGAGGAGCTCCAGGAGGTAGAGCAGCAACACCCAGCAACAGCAGGCTCAGCACAACGTGGAGGGCTGGAGGAAACAGCTGATGCAGGCATAACCCAGACAGATGTGGGTGGCATCCCTGGCAGGAGAGGCAGCCTGACCACACTTGATTGCATATACGATTGCACAACTTTATCCAACAATTCAATATAAACACACCTCTTGCATGCTAGTTTTTTGGGGGTTGGGTTTTTCTTTTTAACTCTGTACAACTCCTCCATGTTAGCAGAGAGAGAGTTACTATGACACCCCTGGCTGAGCATCACCTTGTTGGCTATATAACTCTATAAAGGTAATAAGCAACCATTTAACCAGAAATACAGACACAGACTTCAGAAATGGCCATAAGGCTAAATAACAAATAGTTTGTAACAGAACAAGTCCACAGAGAAGCATTCAGCTTAGTGCTCAGCATGAAAATACAAGGTACACAAAGTACAACCATTAAGAGATGCCAAACTCATGCAGTAACATCAGTTCTCAGCACACCATCAGAAATTTTCTGTTTTTTCCTATTCAAGCAAAGACATTCCCTCCTCCATTCATTTCATTAGTGTAATCCTTCAAGATCAAGTTTGCAAACAGCCTGAGTTAATGTTGTTATTATTTTTAGCTGACTGTTATGGAGGTTTTATTTGCTGCATCCTGTACAACAGGATTTGTGTTATTAATACATTGCAGAAAATACCACTTGTCAGATCTTCTCCGTATCTGTTGTCAGTGTCCCAGCAGAGTGACCACTTAAAACTGGTCTTCATAACTTGATACAAAGTGTTGTACATAAAGCAAAATCAGACCTGTTGGCACGTTGGAGGAATGGGGAGTATTGATCTAGACTGCTCACCACAGTAGACGACAAAGGTCTGCACAAAGATACCCTTTTTGTTTTAGTAATTACACTAATGCAGGAGAGGTTGGGCTCTTCCTCCTTGGATTTTGGGAGTGCTGGAAGAACAGACCTGCCACGCTGGCTTTAATTCACAGCACAGCCCTCACTCCGGCTCCACCACCACTGCTGTCTCATGGGTAGGACAGATACACGAGGCTGGAACTAGCCACCTATCCCCTTAGCACCCCCAGCGGGGACTCACATGTTCCCAGTCACATGCGGAGGCAGAAGTCGTCCTCCAATTCCTTGAGCTTCTGTGTCAACCTCTAGTGACAACTCTGGCCCCAACAAGTATCATCTGATTACCATGAGGTTGAAGACTATTTGCACTCTCAAAGCTGCACCCTCACTAGTATCTCAGAAATCAGAGGGCTCAGTCTTCAACCACCTTGGATGCTGAGTTGTGTCACTGGCCACAGAATAGTTGAGGAAAAATGCTGGAAGAAGCAAAAGAGTCCCTAAAGTAGCAAACCTCTCTTTCTAAGTGAAGGGATTTGGTCTGGTCCGCTGGAATGCAAAATATTTGCTGCTCTCTATACAAGCAGTACCAAACATGATTTAAGATAAGTCAAACTTGCTCCCTTCCTCCTTGTACATCCTCCTCCACACTATATACACACATACTATTTCAGAACCAAAATCCTCCTTGTGCAAGCAGTTGTCCAGATTTCAAAGCATTCATACAATTGCTAAAATAATCTGCAGAGCAGCATCCAGTTTTTCCACTGATCTTCAGTAGCCTGAAAAGGTTAGCAAGCCCAAGAGGTCTCACTACTATTCCCTCCTTCCTTTTAGTCTGCGTTTTAAAAAGCAACTGCGTGAAGCATAGTAATACACATTAACAAGGAGAGAAGGCTAATGTATAATTTTAAATTAGAAGAAAAACTGTGGACAAAGGTTAAAAAGTCTTTGCAACCACTGAATTGTTAATTGAAGGTAAATGTGTGATAAAGGATAAACATTTTCAGGTACAGATTTGGTCAGCTGATGGATTTAATAGCTTCCATAAAATACCACACTTCACCAGCTTTTATACTGTCTTTATGGGCAATCATCAGTTTCCAGCTGGGCTTGGTGTCAACCAGATCAACGTACAAGGTTTGAGGAGGCCCGGAAGCCCAGGCTCAGATTTCCTTTTCTCATGCTGACAGAAGTTGCTAGTTTAATCCAAATCCATGGTCTTGGTTCAGAAGTGGCTTCAGCCTCTGTAACAAATACCTTTGAGGTCAAGGCTTTTTCAGGCTTTGTCCCATATCTGCCCAAATGCCATGCCATTCCAGCCTACACTCTTACGTATAAAAAAATAAATAAATAAACAAAAAAAAACCCCATCCAATTATTTTTGTTTCTAAAATACAATATTAACAAGGAAATCCTGCTTAAGGAGGCAACCACTAATTTCTTAAATGCCCTTGGGTGCACTTTTGTGCTGAAGTTCCTCTCCCTTGGATTTAGGGGTCACATCCATTCACCTTGGAGAAGATATGTGCCACTTGGAGAAGGACTGAGTACAAAATTCAAAGATTGGTCAGTGGCAGTTAGGTCTGTTGGTGAGTCTCATTTCAAAAGAAGTAACCTAACTCCTAACTCAGGAGTCATCACACCATTCATTCCTTCCTCTTATAACCAAGCACCAGGCCCCCACCACAGTCACAGAGCAATTCATGGACACAGAAGACTTCACTGCAAGGCTGGCCACCGCACCTGCCCTAGAAACAGAGGGCTCGGTGTGAAGAGCCATGCTGGCACCAAAACCCCCAAACCCTAGGGGTTTGAAGATACGACCACCAGATGCAGACTACTGGGCCCAGCCCCCGCCATGGTCAAACACAGCCTGTGCCCATGCCCAACTTTTCCTTAACCAGATGGGCTCCAGAGCTTGGTCTTTCTACATGAAACTGGGCAGTCATGCTTCCTGGAGGCCACACAAGTGGACAAGCCCCTCCTCTGCCTCTGCAAAGGTCCCATGGCTCTCTTGAGGAATTAACAAATGCTCTCAGAAGTGCTATGTCTAACTTAGATTTCAAGTAACAGTAGCAAGTAGTAAGTAACAGCAAACATAGCTGTTTATCAGTCAAAAAAAGAGGGGTAGGCTTTTTATAGTCTAAATTTTATGAAGTGATAAAGATCTATGAATCATCTAACATACAGTTTATCTACAGACAATTAGGATTAAAAATAGAGCAAGTATTTTCATCGCTCTTTTTTTTTTTTTTTAATTGGAATGGAAACAAAGGAAAGCTGGCAGATGAGGAAAAAGAAGGATGCTGAGGGTGCTGAGCACAAGGCTATGGCTGAGGACTGCAATGAGAGCTTCCTCAATTATCGTATCTCCCTGATGAGAGGCCAGATCATAGGTACTCTCAAGTGGACCCTTTCTGTAATGAGGATCTCAGTATTTGACCTATTCATATTTTTCATTTCTCTGCACTTGGTCCAGGTAATCACAAGGCTTGGCATTTTACCACTGGAATCGATGCAAAGACTTCTGCCTTTTAAGTGCTTGGCTCTGCCTCAGAGTTTTTTAATCTTGCCTTTCCTAAATGTAACTGATTGACGGGAGTGCCCATCCCTGGGTCAGTTTTCAACTCATGATCCAAATAACTCCTCTTAACTTGGAAGAAATCCCAACAGTTTGGGACAGTCTGGAAACCCTCCTTGTCAATAAATAATTTCTACCAAGTGAAACACTGACAGAGCTGCTCCGCTAAGCTAACTACACTGTGAAACATTAACCTCCTTCCCTGCCTCGTGGTGGCAGAGACTGTGTTTTGCTGCTTCATGACCCATGAGTGACCTCACTGTGGACTCCTGAATTTTCAGCACACCTCCTTGAGGTTCAGGATTGAGTTACACGGCACCTACATTTAAAGAAACAGATGAGAAAAAGCAATTTGCATTATTTCCTTGTCTCTACTGGGCACTACATACAGTGAGAAGGGACAGATAATGCCAGGACCACCTGTTCCTCATCCAAGGAAGCTAGGTGCCCCTGACACACGTGCTCCCCCACAGCCTGTCAGCGGTGCTGCCTGCCATCACCTAGGGATCTTGCTGCTCCAGCACAATCAGAAGAGCTGTGATTCCGACGGCTGGAGAGTAAGAGGAGAAATACACTGCCAAAGAGAACAAGGGCAGATACCCACTGCAGAACCAGATGGCTATAGCACCACAGGGGCCACCACCTCCCAGTGACACAGCACATGTCCCTGCCAGAGCTCCCTGGACACAACCATGCCCAGCAGTTGGTAGCACAGTTGGGCAGCACCAGCAAGTCCAGTAGCACCACTGTCGCCTCAGAGGTCTCTGAGGCCAAGTGACATGGGTGACACATACTTGAATGCCATTACCCCTTTGGTTGTGCCTGCAAGCAAGACAGGGCACAAATTTATACCCATTGCTGCTGTGCAGGAAGTGTGACACTGGAGACACCTGGGCAGTCGTTCCAGGAAGCTCCAGGACCTTCTGATAAATTCCTGAGGGTTTCAGAGAATGAGATGCTCTGGGAGACTCCTCACTCCAACAACCCCACCAGAGGGGGTTTGCACAGAAGGTGGTCATGCATAATGCCAGGGCAGCACGAGGGCAGGAGCCACCTCACCAGTATCCTAATTGACACCTATGCCTCTGGCTCTTCCCTATCCACTCCTTCCAACCTCACCCTTCCACTGAGTAGTTTCTCTACACCCACACTTCTCCACACCCACAATTCTCTCTCCTCCACCTGTCATAATGCACAGCCTGGCAGTGCTGATAAGCCCACGCCACACTATTCACTCTTGCTAGCAAGCCCAGGAAAGGCAGCCTTGTTCAGGCCCCTACTCTTGGGGTACAAACCAAGCAGAGCACCAGATCTCCCTTCCTGCCTCATCTCCAGAGGAGCTTTACACCTGGTGGCATTGTCCTGCACAGTTGTCCATCTCAGGAGGGCTGCAAGGCTTCGCCAAGACTGTGCCAGCAGCCCAGAGCTATTTTGTAATTAGGATGCTTCACTCGAGCAAGAAAGGTTGTTAAAATAGGCAAGTACAGAAGAGTGTTTTGTGGAAGGGGCTGAGTAAGGGAAAATAAGCCAGTTTAATGTTCACACAAAGAGCACTGATCCGGGGGGGGGAGGAGGGGGGAAGGAAAGATTTTTCTTTTCATTAAAAACCAAACCAAACCAAACCATAACCCACTTTTCCTTCAGTGCAAGTAGACCACGCAGCCTCCTGCGGAAAGGCTGTTACAGCCCTGCTAACTGGCCCAGGCTTGACAGCGCTGCACTAGGAGAAAGAAAAAAGCCAAAACCAACAAACAAAAAACCCACTCTTACTCAGAAGTCAGCCCTCTGCCTGCAAGCTGCACACACTAGTCACAGCACAACCCGGACAGCCAAGGAGAGATTAGGTCAATTTACAGGAACAAGCTCACACAGCTCAGAGTCCACAGCTCCCTGGAGGGCCCCACGCTTTCACCAGAGCTGGCCAAGTCTGGCACAGGCAGGTCCCTCACTCCACCTTGTGCCCTGGCTTCTCTTTGGAGCTTCTGCTCCCTGGGGGTCTGGGCAGCTCCAGAGGGACACAGGGAATAAAGTACATGCCATGTCCTGGCCAAGCTCTACCAGGCACAAGGTAACAGAGGGCCTTAAGCTGTCCCCGTGCTTCTGGACATGAGAGTCTGGTTTTGGGCTGCCCATTTGCACGCTCATTAAGAGGTGTCCAGTACCAATCTGCAAGGCTCAGCAGAAAGAATCCAAAGGGAAAGCCATATGGCCCTCAGCTCTCTTGACGTCCAATCAGCATCTCTACTTATGAGAGCTGCTACTGCCAGGCTGAGTACCTCCGCCTGGAGACCCCACCACCAAGACTGATAATGCTGCGGATTTGGCACCTGGGCTTTGGTGCTGCCGCCGGCGTGGACTGCTCTGCCTGCTGGGTGCTGGCCACCTGGCAAGTTCTCAGCCTTTTGCCAGCTCAGCATGAAGGAGTTGTCAGTGGAGCTATCTACAGGATGGTCTCTTGACTGTCATCTCCCTCCAGAGCTTATGGCTGAACTCTCGTTATTTTGCCTTCAGCAGCATCAGCTCTCATACTTTCAACAGAGATGCTAAAGCAGGCTGAGATACTGCTTGAGAAACCCAGGTCTCTGCTCTACCTGCTCAGCCTCCCTTACAGCCTGCCCTTGGCCCAGAAAGTCATCTCAGCAACTTGGACAGTAAAACAGTTAGCCTTAAGGTCACAGCTGGGAGGAAGCTGTAACAGGGCAGCATAGACACAACCATCCTTATACAGTCCTATGAGTTCTGTGAAGATAGGTGGTTGCACATAAGAGATGGTGTTAGTGCCTGCTGTACACAGAATCATAGAATCATCTAGGTTGGAAGGGACCTTTAAGATCACCGAGTCCAACCATTAACCTAATACTGCCAAAACCACCACTAAACCATTTCCTAAGTACCATGTCTACATGCCCAACCATGAGAGGTAAAGTCTTAAGGAGGAATTCACCCTTCTGCCTACTGACTCAACCCAAGAGGTTTGGATGTGTATATTCAGAGGCAAGAAGCATAACATCCACAACAGATACATCACCCCAAACATGGAAATATTCCTGCCACATCCTCACTGTATCTTTGACCTTGTAAATGAACAGTGCCTAAAGCTGGTGAAGAAGGTAGCAAATCCTCTCTCAGGAGCTCAAACTCTAGAACAAACAACTGTTACAGGGAAAAGTAAGAGGGAAAAGAGGAAAGGAAAAGAAAGAAGGGAAAAATTCAACAGAGGTTGTATTGTGCATGAAGATCAGGCAGCTTAAAGTGCCATAAAATCCTTTATACAAATGTTCTTGCAGTAAAATGAAATAGCAGCTATTCTCAGGGAAACTGTAGCTACCCTCAGTGATTATTACAATAGCCAGAATGATGCAGTAATTTTACCTTTTTGAACCACATGCTATTGCTAGTGATATGTACCTGTATATTTACAGAATACTTTAGATCAGCATATCAAGTTCAAATGGAAACTGTTTAATACATTTATATACGCAAGCTGGATAGGGCTTTGTTCAATAACCATTTCTCATGGTGAGGTAAGGAACAGAACTGAATGCAGCCATTAACTGTCAATCAAAGCATGCATCAGTTAATTCATGGCTCTCCTTACCCCTGGGAAAGGATAAACAGTTTAGATATCCCTCAATTAAATCTCTCCAGGACCACCTAGTCACAGCTTTGCTTTTGGTATTCTACTTTTAAAACCTTTTGTCTCTGTCTATTGAGTTGACTACAGGCAGAGTCAGTGCAGCATTACACTTTTTTAAATTTTAATCCTTGCTTTTGCCAGAAAGTTAGTCAACAACTTGAGTCTTATCCCACTTGTTCAGACAAAATCTCACTGATTGCAAAGATGAATGGGGCTTATTTCCTCATTTTTGTCCCTTGGGACAAAAAACATACTTAATAATGCTCCAGGTTACGTATGGCTCATATATACTGCCAGGGCCTTCCAGTGCTGCCTGTTCCGGAGCAGATTTCCTGTATCTCAGACAACTTCCCATTTAAACAGGCACACACTTCCTTCCCACTGCACAGGTGGGACAGTAAGTACCTACAATCCTGCCTTATTAAGCCCATATCTTCTGAGTGGGTCACAAGGGCATATTGGAAGCAGAGAGGTAGTGTTTAAGCTGCCAAACAGCTATTCTTTCATCAGAGCAGCAACAAAACCAGCACTGCACAGACCCACAGAGGAAACTGCCATAATAAGCTTAGATTGGAGTCCAGAGTAGGTGGAAACAAGCCAGTTAATGACTTCCAGCTCCAGTGTGGAGAGCACGCTGGAGAAGGACAAATGGACCAGTGTCTGTCCTCAGCTTGGGAAGTCACAGAGCTCCTTTCTTCTAGATGCTCCATTTATATATGTGGAGAGGGGGTGGCTTCATGGATGGACACAGACAATGACAATTAGAAATATGCCGCACGTATGGATCTCAAATCAAACAGGTTCCACCAACATTTTGTAGTATTAATAGCTGGCTCTTCGTGTAACCTGTTACAGGACAGAGCTATTATTCAGATGCTGCACCAAATCCTGAGACTCGTACTAATTCTTCCTTGGGGCCAGGAAGGCAGGGAAGGGAGGGTGGGCTGGGAGCCCACCACCTGCACTTGGGTCCCTTCTTTCCTTACAAACCAGCCCAGACACTTCCAATGATACTGAACTTGTCATAGAATAAAGGGGACAACCACAACGTCATCCTTCACAGGACACAGGGATATCCTCCAACATGCAGCCAAGCAGGACTACAGGACGGGAAGGGAAGGGAAGGGAAGGGAAGGGAAGGGAAGGGAAGGGAAGGGAAGGGAAGGGAAGGGAAGGGAAGGGAAGGGAAGGGAAGGGAAGGGAAGGGAAGGGAAGGGAAGGGAAGGGAAGGGAAGGGAAAGAAAACTACTTTTGTGACCTGCCGGTGGATTAGCATTTAAATAAAGATTGATCTCAGTGATATGCAGCCCTCTCAAAATCTAGGCTTGATAGGAGCCCAGATACTACCCACACAGCAGAACAAGTAACTACCTGGGAACCGGCAACAGGCCGCAGCCAAAAAGAAGCAGGTCATGAGTCTCTAAGGTTCAACCAGTACATTCAAAACACAACACCAAAAGAGCCGAAAAGTCTGCAGGACTGTACAGATAAGCAGCAGTATGGCCGCAGGCTGTGCTATCACTCTATATTGTTATCCCTGCTAAAGTTGACTGTTCCCATGTTTCTCAGATGTCCACCTTTACTATTCACAGCTCCCACAATCAGAGGGAACTTTGGGACTGAAATTGCAGGCTCCTACCCTTTTTGCCATTAAAGCACCCAGCCATGCAATTCTCCTGGCCCTCGGATTTGCAACCCCCAGCAGGATAACCTTCACCCTGCCTCTCCCCTCCACCACCCCTCCAGAAGCTGCACAGCAGGCCCCATCATTCCCATCACCCCAAGGCTGACAGTCAATCCATTACCAGGCAACACGGTCTCACTGCCACACACAGCAGACGAGGTTAGGGTGCCCTTGCTGGTGGAATAATCCAGGCAGATGCTGGCCCAAAGCCCCTCAGAAAAAACCTCCTGGCTGGAGAGGGAGAAGGGGGAGAAGCAGAAGGATGCACGCTGCCTCCGCTCTCGCTGACAGACACCTTTACACTCCAGCTCCCTGGGAACTGAAAAGAGGCTGTTCTGGGGCTGAATAAATCTGAAACTTTAACTTTCAGAAGTTTGTGTGAACGCTTCCTGCATTGTTCTTTTGCAGCACGCGAACGTCCCTTTGAGTGCAGGTTTCCACCCAAAACTCAAAGCAAAACTTGAAGTAAAAAGCTTTTACAGAACCTCCACCTAAAATAACTGTCTTAGCGTAGGTTTGCTCAAAATTCAAATCTCTCTCGTAGGCAGGGCATGGGGCTTCAGGCTGGTGAGGAAAACAGCAGCTGGGGGCTCATGGGGGAAGGACTAAGGGAGAGAGAGAATGGGCAAGTCAGGAGCCCAGCCCTGCTTGTCCCAGCAGCAGACCATACTCTGTGCAGCCCAGCAGCTCTGCACGTCTATTGCTTGAACCATCAAACCTGCTCCTGAGCTGTCAGCATTTCTGTATGTAAATTCCCTGTATGTGACGATGAGGTTATTTGCCTTAATGACCACATCTGTTTGCTGCCCACTGGGAATAAGGACCGCAAACCTTTCCAACACTTGCCTGGGTGCTTGATGAGCTTTCTGCTTGATGAGCTTTCTGCCCCCTGGCTTTGTGGCCACTCTGTGGGTTGAGCACCCTGTGGTCTGCCCATGCTCTAGCCATGACCTTGTGCATTCTCTGTCTGTTGTAATCCAAGCTGGGAGCCTACTTCACTTACTCTTTTTAGCAGCCTATTCTCCTTATCTGTTATAAACTCAGCAATGCTAGAAACGCAGGACACAATAGCACTTGGATGGGATGCCTGATGTCAGGAATAGCTCCCCTGGCTCCCTGAGTGGGACTGCGGCTTGACAAACACCATTGCAAGCCTAGGAGAATGTGGGAACAACTCTTCCCTCCTGTTTGTTGGATCTGCTGCTCTCCTCCCTGATTAAAAGGCCATTCTGTGCCTTTTGGCCGCTGTTCAGGGCTGCCAGAACAGCCAAAAGCTGCTCTCTGCTTTTTTTTTTTTTTTTTCCCCTATAAGCCACAGACAGAAGAAAACCACAGAGGGAAGAAAAGCCTTAAATCAGCCTTGGAGATTTGGCTACTACACTTCAGTTCTCTCTTTTATTCTTTAACCAGGCAGATCTATAGCAGAGATAAGCATATGCTTAAACAGTTTGCTGAATCAGAATCAAAAGAGTACTCAGATTCTCCACTCAAAAGTTGCTTTGATACCTCAGTTATGCTATTCATTAAAGCAGTACATGTAAGCGAAATACATCTTTTCTTTTTTTTTCCCCATGCTTTTGATGTTGATATTTCTGTAGGCAAGACTGCGTATCCCATCTCTAACAGAATTCATATTTTCATCAGTGAGATGGACGCTGCTGGGTGGTACAAACAGGCGGTCACCTTGTCAGAAGGACGCTGACAGTCAAGGGGCTTTGGTCCCTAGGAGTCAGGCTGCTAAAGGCAGTTTGGTAACTACCTGCTATGCAAAATACTCTTAAATCTCTGGTCTGAAGACACAGTCTAGACTAACAAAAGCCTTGACATAACAGCCCTGTCTCTAGCACCAGATTGTCTCAATGCAGTAAAAATGACAAACTTCCCTAGTAAGGGTACTTTTGCTGCCAGAGCATCTCCCAGTTCAGTAAGTATAATAATCTAAACAGGAAAAAAATCATGTTGATTTAATTATACACCTACAATGGGATTTTAATGATACAGAAATGGCATTAAAGAAATCTTTTCTTTAACCAGCATTTCCTTATTATCATAAACTTCTAATGTAGGCCTGGCCTTAGGGACTTGTGGGACAAATTTAAGCCATAAGTCACTTTTTGCTGGAAAAATCTGTAACCATTCTCCTTTGCAGAAGCAGAAGCCAGTGCACCCTGCTACACAAAGCAAAATCACTTGCTTTAGGTTTTCTTTTAAAGAGCCAACTGTTGACTTGATTTTAATTTTTCCCTTTACAACAGAGAACAACCCTAAAGAGTTTTGCAGACGGCTTTTCTAAATAAACATGCAAGGTCACGCGGCTGTGGGGAGGAGGGAAGGAACAAGCTCTGCTTGTGGGAGGCAGGAAAGGAGTGCCGGGGGAGCAGGAACCCAGCAGCAAGGACGACAGGTCCCTGGGAGCACCCGAGCCAGGGCCAGCTGCTCCCAGCCCCACACTCGCTGAACCAGGGCAACGCCATGTCCCACCAGGCCAATAGCTGCAAAGCCAGGCTTTGAGATTCGGCTCCGAAAAGCTTTTTATGAAGAAAACACCAATAAACCAAACAAACCATAACAAGGCTTACATTTGAAGTTACTTACACATGGGTTTATGTTTTTAAATTCATCACAGGAATGACAGTACTGTGGGATGTGGCCCACTTAGTTACACATATACTTCAGCAGACTGTAATCCAACATTGTGTTATATATCTATTTTTCATATATGTATGAGCTGAAACTCTACATTAATTTCTATAGAAAATGATCGAGAGGTTAGTGAAGGACAGCAAAAGTAGCTTCCATTTGGATAAATGCTCGTCTGAGTTTCAACACTGGTCAAATAGGAAGTTTGCTAAGTAGGCCTAGAGGAGTAATTAGAAGAGGTTGACCTCAGTGTTAAAACATCCTTCCTTGCATTTTCTCCTTGAAGGGCAGATGATTGCATGCAATCAAGTTGGAGCAATTAAAAAAAAAATTACCATTCCAACAGCTGAAAAGTACCACCATGATCAGTTTAAACTCCCTGCAGCAGGTGACTGGAATTGCCCTGTCTGATTACGCAGTGGGAACACAAACAGCACCAGTTCATGTGTCCTTGCCGAGGGACTCAGCACTTCACCCGTGATGGTCTGGTCGCCCTTTCTGCCTGCGGCATTTGCTCTTCTAGGGGACGCTTATAACATAAGATTCCAAAACTAGACAGGGATGGGGTTGGCTTTCTGTTCTCCCCTTGGCTGTGCTCCAGCAGCAGGGAATTTGGCATCAGTGTCAAAGCAGCGACTGATACGCTGTGGGTGCAAGCAGGTGGGATTTCTGGGTGCTGGACTGGCTAAAGAGCAAAATTGCCATTCCCAGCTACAACCCAATGTGGCAGCTTGGGGCTGTTTCTGGGGAAGGCTTCACCTTGCACAGGGCAGAGCCTGGAGGTCCTTGGTGGGAAGTGGGGATGTCTTTCTCTTACATAGACTACCAGAACTGTATTAAAACCAGCAAGCAGGTCACTCCGGTTAAGTTGCCCCCAAAGGAACTGTGTATCATCCTGCCCTGCTCACGTGTGTTTTGCTGCAGCCCGCTGCTTTTCTCCCTTGTTCTGACAAGGAAAGGCCAGGGTGAAAAGAGGGAAAACATGTTTTCTGCCTTCTTTTGAACAACAGAGGATTCTGCAATACACTGATGCGTGAGGCAGCAAATACCAGGAAGGGCCAGAACAGCACGAAACCCCTTTGGCCTGCTGAGGCTGGCAAGAACTTTACCATTGACCCTATTAGTGCTGTATGGGTAAAGTCCAGGGACTGTTTATGCAATAGTGGGTACTTTATGTCTGAATGAGGGGTTTAATTAACGTTGATCATGCCAGCTGTAGCAAGGATACCATATTGTTTTCTGTTTAATCAATGAAAAAACCACCCCTTCCCAAACTGTTAAATTCTATCAGAATAAACACCCATTTGGAGTCTATACTTAGTTTTAGAAACGGGGGGAGGAAACCATTTCCCTTGACATTTCCTCTACATAATCTTAATACAACATAATAAACAATTCAGTTATGCTGCCATTGTTACTAAATCTAGCATAGAGATGCTGCTTTTCTGAGAAGGAAAAATTCAGACATAAATTTTCGAGGCGTATCATCGCTCTGCAGCTTTCCTATGACAACACCGAGCCCTTTCCTAGACAGAAAGGCTAATGGGTCCCTTCAGAGAATGGCACCGGTTTTGGCTCATTTCCACAGAAATAGAAAAGTCAGTGGCAAGGCCAAGTGGGTAAGAAAGGCTACACATTTCAAAAAGCTGAGTAATCCTGTGAGATGCCGAGGTGCTCTGGGTAGGGGCTTGAGGGCATGCGGCCCTGGGCAGAAAGGCTTTAGCATCCTGCAGGATCAAGCTGTTACTACTGAATTCCTCTCTTTTGCAATCTGTCAGGGAACAGCTGTGCCAAAGTAGAAAAAATCCCGGAAAGTTATTGAAACATTCTTACTATTAAAGACCTCATGTTTCCACTGCAAATGGATAAAACTCCCCATGAGATTTCTAGTGTCTTTTAAGGTCAGTGTTTGTGGCATTACAAAATATTAGGCGTTCTGTGATGATGTACTTACAGATTTTGGGAACATTTTTAAGTAAGACTAAAAAAAAAATCGCAACTTGTTTGTTGTGATTTACACCACTGCTTGCCCGTAAGCCCATGTAACACCAATTTACTGTCCTTTCTGCCACTTCTCAGTACTGATCCAATCTCCATTTCCTTGCGTACTTCCCTTCTGACTTTGCCCCAGTTTGATCTAATGACTGGGGCTATTTTAAAACAATCTTCCATTGCCTGCATTTGAAATCCTTAATGAAAGGGACTGGAGTGACTTGTTATGAAACCGCACAGCACTCTGCTACCTTTGGCTGTAAGGATAAATACTCTATTCCTGTTGTTCAAACTGGCAATCCCCAAATGAAGGGTTTAAAGAGAGGCATCACAGCAACCACTGTCATCTTCCTTCATCTACACCAGTATCCCTACTGGGGGGGAGGAGGGGGAGGACTGCAGACAGCAAAATTAGCTGTGCTGTCTCTCTCTGAACTGTGTTGCTTCATTTTTTCCATAATCGCTAGTATGTAATATCCCTCTTGGAAACAAACCCTTCTACTAACAAAACTGAGGATCGCTTCAAGCTGAGAGGGCTTTTCCCCTTTTTCATCACTGTAGAAATGCACTCTTGATCGACAGATTTTAATAACTCTCTTTGACGAGGAGAGATCAGACACTAAATGGCATTCCATGCAAGTGAGGACTCATTACTGCGAAGCTGTTGTTTCTTGCCCAGCCAGTTAATTGAAGCCTATAAAATTTCCATTGTTCAAACCTGGAGTATCTCACAGGGTATGCCTGGACAAGGCAAATCCTAAACTCTCATCCACTGGACTGATACATGGGTTCCCAAACATGCACAAGTGGAAAAGTAACCCAAGACCATGCCATTTGAGCAAGTTCTGTCCAGGGATCTGCAGCAGAGGTTTTAAACCCATCTGTGGAAGTAAAGACACTGAGAGGTGAAGTCACTTGCCTTGAGGCATGCAACACTTTAGTTCCAGAGCTGGAAATAAAACTGAAGAATACGAACATGCTGGACCATACTATAATCAGCAGATGCTATTGCTTCCAAGTTCTAATTAAAGATCTGTCATTATACAAAAAGCATTTGTAGTTTGCAGTAAAACTGATAAAGCTCAATAGTCTGGAGTACTGGAGGGGAGGCATATGTTTTTTAAATCTCCCAAAGATGATAATATACTCCTTTTTTTTCAGTTTGCCTCAGCCTCTGTAGCTAGCTAATCCCAGCCATGAGGTCTCTCTCTGCTCTAACAAACCCAGGATCCTGCCAATCCAAATTAAGTACTGCTTAAAATACATAGTCTGCACTACAATTTCCTACCTGAGACTGTTTGTGTGAAAGAAACTGCACTGTAGCACTCTCATGAAATAGATAAAACAACCATTGGGAAAAATAACAAGTCTGGGAGAGAACAGAAGCAGTTGATGTGCTGCAGCCATCATTAGCACAGCTGGCAATGTTTAAATGCATGAAAATAGGTGGTAATCCAAATATAAATGAACCAATTTGATGTCTTGGGCATGCAAGTGCCCACAGGCACACATGAATACACACATTTCTCAGCAAAGGGAGCTCCCACTTCCAGCTAACGTCTGGTGCCTAGCATCACTACAGCAGACACTTGGAATTGGATCCAGCCCCAGAGTTAAGGTTTGATTGCCTTAGCGCCGGAGCAGCTGCTGGATTTACATCCCCAGCTCTGAAAGCCAGGCAGGGGCTCAGCACTGCTGCTCCTGCTTCTGATGGGAGCCTTGCGGCCCATGGCACCACGGGGCTGGTGGCAGGGGTCTGCTGCGGCCCGGCACCAACACACATGCAGGCAGAGTGTTCAGGTTAGGGGGGAAGGTGTGCCCAGGGTTGCTCAACACCAATGCCTCCAGCTGAGTGAGGAGCAACAGAAACTGTCTTTCTAGAGTCCTGTCCAGCCCTGCTCCTTCAGACAGACAGCAACTCAATGCAGGCCACTGTGAAAGATGAAAGGATGGGGCAAGTGTACTTCTCCATGTTTCCCACCAAAATGAAATACCTCAAAGATTTTCCTGCAGTCTAAAGATTACTTGGGTTTCTTACCTGGTGGGCGCACGTTGCTGGGAATACTGAGGGGAGGGGGGGGTGGCAATCACTGCTGGGAGCACAAAGAAGCTTCACTTGGAGCCAAAGACCAGATGAGTTTGTGTGAACTGCATCAAGCCACAAGTGACAGAGAGCTGGTGTGTCCCATATCTTCCAATATCAGTTTTGCTAAGACAAAAAAAAAAAAGAAAAAAAAGGTATCAAGTTGAGGTCTTCAAGTGAGCTTGTACCTGTATACCCCAGGATCCCAGGTATTACCTCCCTGTCACCAGTCTGCCATGTTACCCGAGCATGGTGCTGGGCTCAGACCCAAACCACAACCTGAGGCAAGAACTGCATTCTGCAAGGCTGTCTGCATGCTGTTATTGTGAGCCCAGAGGAGAGCCTAAAGAGGTTAATCTTTTATTTCTGTTGCTCCCACCCTATGAATCACTGAAAAAATTCAGTGAAATTCAGTGAATGTTCACGGTTGCCTCTGATCCCCCATGCAACCACATCTGGAAGGCAAATGCACAGACCCTTCAATGCTTGAAGCAGGAGCAGCTTTCAGGGAGGGGGAAGGCTACCATACCTCAGGTGGGGGAAAGTGCCTGATGAAACTTCAAGATGGAACATTTTTATACCTCAAAGCAGGCAGGCCACTAAGCCAGGTGATAAACAGAGCTGGCATGCAAGAGAACACCTCTGGGTAAAATAAAAACCTGAAAGCACAGAGGCCCCAGGAGCTGGCTGGGGACAAGGCAGGGTGCTTCGAGAATCATAGAATCATAGAATGGTTTGGGCTGGAAGGGGCCTTTGAAGGCCATCTAGTCCAGCCCCTCCTGCAATGAGCAGGGACATCTTTGAGTAGATCAGGTTGCTCAGAGCTCATAGAATGGTTAGATTTAGAAGGGACCTTAAAGATCATCTAGTTCTAACCCCCCTGCCATGGGCAGGGACACCTCCACTAGAGCAGGTTGCTCAAAGCTCCATCCAGCCTGGCCTTAAACACTTCCCAGGGATGGGGCATCCACAGCTTCTCTGGGTAACCTGTTCCCGTGTCTCAGCACCCTCAGAGTAAAGAATTTCCTCCTAATATCTAATCTAAATCTCCCGTCTTCCAATTTAAAACCATTACCCCTTGTCCTGTCACTACGCTTCCTGGCAAAGAGTCCCTCACCATCTTTCCTGCTTGGGGTTGCCTCAGCTGACGTACAGGACCCTGCACTTGGCCTTGTTCAACCTCATGAGGTTCGCACGGGCCCACCTCTCAAGCCTGCCCAGGTCCCTCTGGATGGCGTCCCTTCCCTCCAGCATATCGATTGCTCCGCACAGCTTGGTGTTGTTGGCACACTTGAGAAGGGGAGAGGGCTCGGGGAAAGCTCACTAGGTGACTGCGAGTGCCCAAACGTATGGGACTGCCTATGGCCGTGCGCAGGGAGAGAGGGAGCGCCAGGCCTGGCTGGAGCCCTTGCCCAGGGCCATGTCTCCACATGCCCCTCTGGAGGAGGCCACACCAGGGCAAGGGCAGAGCTGGCCAAGCAGCCCCGTCCCTGTGCTCCCTGGCAGCAGCAGGTCTGAAGGTGCTGGAGGGGCTCTCCTGCACCCCATCACCCCTCTGGGACAACAGGGGCAATGGGAGCGGCCCCTGCTCCCAGAGGAGCGCAGTGGAGGATGGGCAGCCCAGCTTAGCACCGGAGTGCAGGTCCCTTGGCAAGGGGGGATCTGGCCCCAGCCTCCGGCAGTGGCTGGGTAGGGGGAACGGAGCAGGCCCTTGCAGCGCGGTGAGGAGATCTGGGGACCCTCCTGCCACCTTGTCAAATGGAGTCATCTCTCCACAGGAACGTTGCTTATTCTCGTGGCATGAAAATGAAAAGTAGAAAATGCAGACCACATTCTGTGGCGCTGGTAAATAGGGCTGCCAAATTCTGCCTCTGCAGACGGCTGTCAGAAAATGTCTGCAGTGGCAGCCTAGAGCTCGGCTGTAGAGAAGCCAGACTCTGTCCTCTACCTCTATTTTTCCCTTATTTGATCAAGTTTGACAAAGGCTGTGCCAGAAGCAGGTTTTAACGGTGACTCAAGCCCACGTCAGCTCCGCAGAGGTGCAGTACAGGCGCGTAGGCACCGGGGCAGTGCTTGGGTCACAACCAGTAAGCCCCACGTCACTGTGAGCAGGGTTACTCACACCTGCATTCCTTACCTCCACCTTTCTTGGGGTTTTGTAAGGGCAATTCTGGAGCACAAGAAAAGACATCTTAGAAGGATTTCTCCAAAGGCAAAAACTCATACCGGGCTAGAGGTTCAGCCAGCATTTCAGCGGAGCTCTACCAACCTTTACCACAAAAAGAGAGAGAGAAAGAGGAAATGCCTTGAAACAACACAACCAGAATTATCTGTAAAGTGCTCTGTGATCAAGGTGGTGTCCTATGAACAAGGGGCCAGGCGCATCAAAGTCTCTAGAAGATAAAGGGGAGAAAAAAGAACCCTCAAAAAACCCCAACCTGAGGTGCAGCTGAGGTCTTCGGCAAAAAATAGCAGATGAGATAAAGGCTTGTGTAATTGCTCTTTAGACAGCATATCAGGGCAGGTTTCAGGAGCTGGGAAAGAAAAGCCAATTCTGCTGCAGCGTCAACGGGGCGAGGCATGGCACTGGGTCTTTGCCCTCTGGGGCAGATGTCTCCTGTGACCGGGCTCTGCTCACAGAAGCCGTAGGCAGACAGTTTGCCACGGTGCCTGGCAAAGCCCATGCCATTAGTGCGTCATTATAAGCAAGAGAGCTGAGTTACATAAGTTTCTGTTCCCAATTAGATCTAGCGTACAGCTATTCGATCTATACTTGGTCAGAAATCATCTTTGAACTGCTAGTTCCAGGGCTTCTTTCTGTCACAAAATTGACCATAAGCAGGTATACGGTCAGGTTGCAGACACTGGATGTCTCTTAGACTCCGTTGTGGACCTCTCAGCTGTGTCACTGCCTGCTGGAGACACCAGGAAGATGGCACAAGCCCTTGTACTTTCATTGCACACAAGAGTAGCACTCTATAGAGGCACACCTGCAAGCAAGCTAAGGCTGCTTGTAGGGAAGTTCATGCTCGGCAAAGAGAATTACAAATTTGACTCTAGCAGCACTAAGCAGTTTGCCTAATCAGACAAGAGGGTCACACAAGTTACCAAATGATCAAAAAAGAGAAGTTCCTGGCCTATACCCTAACCAAAATTCTTCAAGGTATGTTGTTGAGATGTGTTTCAATCCCGATGGGGTAAAAAATCAGGTTGCAAGCCATGTGCCATGTGCGGGGGCACAGACAGACCCAGTCCCACCTCTCTTGCCTTCCACGCACATCTTAACTGGGGCAGGGCAGGACTGCAGGACCTCTAACACCTTGCAAACCTTCTGCACGACCAAAAGCAGAACATCTACACAGTTTGCACTCCAAAAAAGGCACTCGGGAAAGAAAGGACTTTTTCTTCTGCTCACTCAGAAATGAAGAGATCAAGCAAGAAATCATGACTCAAGTGAAATGAGCAGGGCTTTGCCACTGATTTCAACAGGCCCAGCTTTTCACCCTGAGAGTCTGCCCTGCTGTTGAGTAAGGAGATAAGCTGCCAGCAGCAACAGTCTGGCCTCAGAAAACTGGAGGGGTTTGTTGGCTGATTGCAGAAGCAGTAAATGCACTGCTCACCCACAGTGCAGATGTAACTTGCATGCCTCCTGCTTTCAGAAAAGCTGAGGGCCCCGTTGTTTATTGTGCAATAGGAAGACATTAATAATCATGCCTGACGATGTTTAAGAATGGAGATAAAAATTCTCTATTATCATGGATTATCAGTTTGTCAAAGGGGATGCTGGCAGACAGAAGCTTTACTGGGATGAGGTTTGCATTTCAATGAGCAATCTGCACGGAGAGTTTTCAGCTCCTCCATGCATCAGAACCAGGCAGAAGCAGATCTGTGCTGAAGCATCCTTCCAAGATGCCCTGCAGTGCTCAGTGAGATCTGCCTCCAGCCAGGTCACGGTCAAGGCTGTCAGGGCTAGAAATTATAGATGGCCTTAACTGTAGAAGATGCTGTGCTGCAGGGTGAGTAATCGGGCTTTTAGAAAAGTATGCTGAAAATGACCATATTTGCTGCTATTTATAAAATGCCACAAAACTGGAGTCACTGGCAAATGATTAAATCTCAGCGCTCCTTCAAACTTGAGGTGCTCAGATCCTTGCATGAAGAGCATGGTAGAAGCACTCAATCCAGCCACCTCAAAAGGACTTTAGGGGCTTTGCTGGGAGCTGGGGCCAATCCCAAGCATCCAGGTACAGACAAAGAGAGCAAATGCATAGGTGAGGAACATCTCACCTCGTGGCAACTGGGCTGAGCCCCACACAGACAAACCTTGCTGAAGGCTGTCTAAACCGGTGGCGATTAAGGTAACCCAAAGTGGCAATTCTGTCCCTCCCGACCTCTGCCCAGCACTGTCCTTCTCCCATCACACTTCTCTACCCCACAACCAGCCTACAAGGCCTGTAACCCACCTTCTTCAGCTTGCCAGACAAGCCTAACGAAGGGCTCTTCTGTTGGCAGTAATTTCCTTGCTGTTTGTTAGTCTTGCACGATGCCTAAGAGTGGAATACTCTGAATTAGGTTCTTTTCAAGAGACTGTAGTACCAGTACAAAACTTTGCACGCATCTGAACTGAAAAACAATGCTCAGTATGAAAATGAGATTATCACCCCTTCACATTTTCAAGTCTGTTTCTGCAAGCACAGGAGCTAGAAACATCCTGCCTTACTCATCTCCCTTAAAAAAAATACTTAGGTTTCCCTGAAATATTCTGCATCAAGCAGCTGTCTCTTTGCCAAGCTGCCAGGTATTTTGAGACCCACGGTGGAGTCTCAAGAGCTGCTAAAGCTGCCTGTGCATGTGGTTGAAGAGGTTCTGGGAGCTGAAAGGCAAGCCACATCCCTGCTTTTGGCCTTATTTCTACCATCCACAAGACTCGCACAAGAGACAATGTTGGCTGCTTAAATTCTCATGGCCCTGAGGAACTTGGTGCAGGAGCCTACTGACAGCAAAATCAAATTCTTCTTGTATATAGCACCAACCCTCTGCCACACTTTAAAACAGACCTGAAAATGCCAGCAGCCACACTGATACAGTCACAAGACAAAACACCGGCTGCTCTCCATTTGCTCTCCAGGATGCAGCCACCCGGCTTGTGTGGCTGTACATGCAGGGAGCATCTGCTGTGTGTGCAGGGAGTGCCATCGGCTTGGGGACACACACACATGCTCCTCATGTGCACACATGCTCACCAGCCACAGCCTTGCATCATAAACACAAGCTGCTGCTCAAGTGCAATGCTTGGCTGAGCTCCCTTCCACCTCTACAGCGCTAGAATAGTTCAGAAACAAGCAGATTGCTGAGATAAAAGCAACCAGCCATTATTTCTTCTGCTGCAGACCTGCTCCTGCAGGTTTCATACCTGACATTTGCATAGTGCTCTTCCCCATAGGGTCCCCATGTGCAATAAAGACATTCATGGAAGGGGGGAAGCATCGTTATCCCCATTTCTCAGGTAAAGGAACTCAACGCCTTGCACATACCTTGAAGAGTGTGTTCCCTGCAGCAAAAAGGCAGGAGTCCAGCTCCAGGCTCCTTCTGCCTCACACCAACCCTTCTGGCTGCAGCTTTGGCCTGTTTCTTCTTGTGCGATCCACCACAGACCCAGAGAGCAGGTCCTTTTGTATGGCCCTGACTTCACACTTAAACCCGGTTCTCTCCCTCATTAATTCTTTGTAGTTTAGGCTGGATAACCCTTATTTCAGTTGTTCCATACAGAATGAAGGCTGGGGGGAGCAGGGTCGGTATTACTTTTGCTGGGGTTTGCCACTATTATTTGCCGCTATTATTTGCCAGAAGCTGCTCTTCTCTAGTGGGATCCACCACTTTCTTCAACTAGAGCATGCAAAACCCAGACCTAGAATTTCAGCTGTAGCTGCACCTCTGCTGAACGTGGCTGAAGAATCACTTGTCTGGGTCTCACTGGCTATGCTGCTGTTTACCTGAGGCAGTGTGACTGTCCCCTTGCATAGTCCCCCGTGATGTAATGCGAATGTACAGTTTCACTGCATCTAGACAAGGCAAAGGCGGTGGGGAACTTGGGGAGGCAAGTGCAAGGGGTGCTCCCTGATTGTATCCCCATTTCTCTTGGTGTCCATTTCTACCTGGCAGGGGAAGAGGGGGTCTGAAAAGCATTTCCCTTGGCAAGCCACTGGGTCCTGAAATCCCACCTGGCAAGCACAGCCCCAGCACAGTTGCCTGCACCAAACAAAGGGCAGCAATGGCTGTGGCTGCAAACAATGTTTGGAGGCAGCAGAGCCCACATGCATTTGACAGACAAAACCTTAATAGACTGAGCATGCAGCGTGGGTTGACACAGCTGCCACCCTCACACTGTCTCTCTGCTCGCCACAAAAATGCAGTTTGTGCTTTGCTGGAGGAGATGCACTGCTGGCCAGGCTATACGCCGTCCCTTGCTTCGGCTGAGCCGCCCCAGAGCAAAGGGTCAGGGTTTAAGATGCCCCTCTCCACCTCCCCTCACTGCCCAGGGGCAGGGCTTGCCCTTCCCAGTTAATACCAATCATCAGTGCTGGTTTGACACCACTGGTACGCAGCCAGCCTTCACAGATGGCTGTTGAGCAGAGTTTTCAATACAAGAAACAGTTGAAACAACAAAAACCCCGCCGAGGCTGATTCAGCTCGTGAGCCTGCATCCCATTAAGCAAGTCATTTTTTCCAGTTATTCGGAGCAGGAACCGCATGGTCGGGTACGCCTTCCCGGGCAGCAGCTGGCCGCACTGAATCACCTCTTCCAGCCAGCCTGCCGGCAGCCAATTTACTCCAAAATGGACCAAAGTTGCTTCTTGCTTCCTCTACTAGGAAACAAGTCCTTGAGAAAACACTTCTTTGTGACAAGGACTTCCAGCCAATTTTATGCTGAAGCCACACTGGCAACCCAGCGCGTTTCAACCACTAGCAGCCCTCTCAAGAGCACACTACTGCATTTTGAGAGAGTGATTCTGGCTGATGGAGACCAGCCCAATGCAAAAAAGAGTTTCTTAACATCTCCCAACATCTCACAGGCACTGCACATGATCCAGAAAACAATGGAGGAGGCCGTGATGCTTTGTGGGATAGAAGGGGCTCCCGAGGAGTTGAAAGGAGGCAGACACCGGCTGCAGCTCTTACACATAGATCATTACAACCCACAGTCAGGGCAGGCAGATTAAAACCACCTTTCCCTCCTTTGTATCACGTCCCAGACTTATTCACACTGTCTCCCAGACAACTCCACACAAACCTTGTCCCTTTGAGACATCCTAACTTGGAGTTCTAAAAAATTCTCAAAACCTACAGCTGGTAAAACAGCTCTACAACTGTTTTTCTCCTTGATCACTGCTGGGTTTTTTGCTGTTCGTGAAGTGATGCAGTCTCCAGACAGGATGTGGTTTGTGCCATTCTGCATGTCATCCACAGAAGATGCTAGACTGAAACAGTCATCATCTGGGAGATTCCAAGCAGGACTTTAAAAAAATATATATATTATTTTTTTTAAGGTGGGCAGATATTCCCAGGGACTCACAAAGATCCCATAGTAAATTAGGAATGAAATTCCCATCCAAAAGGATAGGTGGTAGGAACTGAATATAACGGCATCTGTAACTGCATCTTTCAGGGATTGGCTGCCTTTGAAAGCATGTCCTTTAGTCATTTAGCTCAAGCCACAGTTGCTTTTAATTTAGCTTGGGAGTCTCTAACTCAAGGAACAGCTTGTAATTACTACTGACAAATGTAATGCTCTCTGAAGTAAGACACACTGAATTGTGAGTTTTAGTAACAATAGGATAAATATTAACTGGCTAAACATTTTGCAATTGTTAAGCAAAGTCTGGAGATACGGGAGGTTGCTTAACAAAACAGTTCAGAGGAGTTTGCCGTAGCCCGGAACACACTTGCAAGTAGAAGTCATAACCAGGTTGTACTGGAATCACATGAAGATGGTGATGGTAGAATTACCAAACTGTTTGAGCATTTGACCTCTGGAGCAAACTGATGAATGCTTTTGGATGGAAAACGAAGGCTCTTAGCCACCGTGCAAACACCTACTTGTTGGAAACATGAGGAGTCATTTAACTGATAATGCCAAATCTGATAGAGATCACAGAGCTGATCCAGACACACAGACACATGCAGGATTCTTTCTGGGCTCTGACAAGTTTCAAAAGATGACCATGAAGTTTTGCATGACCCTTGGGTGTTTCACCAACTACTAATCTTTGGAGGAGCCTAAAACATCCTCTCGCTTTCATGGGGCTCAGCCTCTATACCTAGAGATTTCTGCTGCTTTTTTTCTATTTTCTTTTACATTTGACAGTTATCAAAAGAAGATACTTATTTCACAGCGTGAAGCAATGAGCACCCACGTAATGAATGTTTCAGGCATTTCTTACAGGCAGAGTTTCCCCGAAAGCACCATCAACAGCCCAGTGCTGCACTCGCTCATGTACACATCTTCACTTGTCGTTGCCTTCCCTGGCAGCTGTGCAGTATCCGTGCCATGGAAAAAAAAAATTGGCCCTAGCTCCTCATTAAACACTGCTCGGCTGCATTTTGTTTTTGCCAGATTACAGTGTTTTGAATTTGGATGAATGAGTATCACATTACAGGATAGCATCTGATCTAGATAATCTGAAGCCAAAGCAACGCTAATCTTGCACCAAATCCATGTCAACACGCTTACTCATGTCTCCTGGGTTAGGGAACGCGGCACTTTCCCTTCAGCCTAAGGTTGGACCAAAAATACCAAAGAGACGCTGGGCAGAAACTGTAATTATAAATGAAGACATCACGAAACCAGGCCAGCGTAAAACTGAGATCAGGCTCCAGCCTTGAGCTGGCTGCTGCATTAGAATTACTGAGTGAAACAAGTACAAAATATATCAGTATCACTGGGAGACATTACCTATGTTTCATAACCTTACCACAAACCATTATAATGTAGTTATAAAGTGTTACAGTAAAATAAAACTTGGCAAGCCATACGCACCCAAGATGAAATTTAAAATTTGCTTTTACCAATTTCCTGGTACAGGATAGGACGTTTTTAGCCCACATACAAAAATTCACATTTTCATTAACTACGAACTACACAATATTTAAGCGCTGACATAAAACTGAATCACCTCAAATATTTTTCTTCCTTGGGGCTAAGTATATATTTTGGAGACAGTCCATTGGCTATCCGGTAAACAATATACTTCACAAAATGACCCGTTTCCTCCCTGTGCAGCCAGACCATTTAAAGGAGATGTTCATTCGCTTCCTGTAAGTAACACTTCTGGAAGAATTTTCCACTGTGAAGCAGGTCAAGAGCCACCAAACAGCTCTGGAGCTCTGTGCAAAACCTGCACGGCCAGGCAAGGCAGGGGAAGCCCCCACTGAAGCGGCGGGGATAGAAACCTGGAATGGTGGCACCTGCCCAGCACCACCTGGATACGTTTCGCCTGATGGGAGGCAGTGGGAAAAGTCTAACGAAAAGGTATTAAGAGAATCATGTTTTTTTCCCTAAAGCCCAAAGGCACCAGACTACATAATTGCAGAGTACCTCCTATAGCAGCAGACTTTGAGACCTGAATCCCCAAAATTACGCAGTGTCTGGTGCCCAGCCCTGTCATGCCAGGCAAACTCTTGCTCCTGCTGCCGCTCTCCCAGCAGTCCTCGCAAGTCCTCTTTACTCTCTGGGGCCACTTGCACCCATTAACTTCATCAGGGTTAGGTTCACATTAAATTTAAAAAAAAAACAACCTGAAATCCTTCCAGCTTTCAGGTGTTACAATACTAATGAGCGAGGACTTCCACCACAAGATCAAAGGCAACGGTCTCAACAGCACTCTTTAGGAAGAAGAGAACCAGCATAGCAGTTCAGACAGGATCAGACCAGCAGTCAATCTAGCCTAACCATCTTCCTGACACCGGCCAATACAAGACATCAAGGAAAGAGCAGAAGAGGATGAAATCAGGAAGAATTCAGTGATGGGTTTCACCATTCCCTTGTAGATGATGGAGAAGACCAGGACTGGACCACAGACAAAGGTACACAACAGAAGAGCACTATCTGTGGAGCTGGTCAAATCCTCTATTTTCACCTCACCTGTATCCCAACGCTCTTTTTGTCACCTGCAACTCACTTTCCTTGTCTCTTTGAGGCATAACTTGTGTTTGGGAGGTATCCAACCTACTGAGAATGCACTTGCACAGATTGCAAAAGTGCAAAATGCCTGATGTGCCAAATGCCAAAGATTTAATACCTATAGCCTGTCTCTGTCAGAAAGATACAAGAGGTCCGAAGCATTCAGAAAACACTGAAACCCACCCGGTCAGCACTTGTATATCCTGGATTTCTAGACATCCAGGAATCCCAACAAATGTGCAATACATCCAGCTTCCCCTCGGATAAAACTTGTAGGTGGAAGAAAGGACACATCTAGAGGGTAGTCTCCTGCTTAGAGCAGGGGTGGAATCTCGTTATTAGACCTGACTGACACATGCCCAGCATACATTGGACAATATGAGTTCACAGTTCTCTGCCTGTTTGTGGGAACGTTTTGACAAAATGAGTGAAATAACCCAAGACTTCAAACCAATCTGAGGTACTGGGAAGAGTGACAAGTGGGTACTATTGTAAGAAAGCTTAGCAGCACTTCAAAATCCAACAATACTCCTAAATTGCAGATGGAATTGGACAATTACAGCTTTGTGCTTTCAACCAAGGACACCACCACACCTTGTCTTCAGACTCTTCAGAATGCTTTCTTCTGTCCCCAAGAATGTTCTTTGTCTGCCATGGCAGCCAATTTTCCTCCATGAACTGATCTCATGCAAGCTGTAGACCTACTGGGAATTGTGATGTGGTCAAACATAATGAAGAACAGCCACAGCAATCTCTCATTGTGATCTCACTGGCATTTGGGTTCAGATTTCTACACCAGTTCAGCTAGTGACTGATGGTGATGCTAAAAAGTAACACAGCTTCTAGAGTCACTGATGGGAGAAGGAGCTGGTAGGTACTTTTACAACATTTTGAGGAGATGAATGCTGACTGTTAAAATCAAACTTTTCTGAAGAAACATAATGTAAATAAAGATAAGCAGTCATATAATAAAAGACAAGAAAGCAGCAGTCTTAACAACTACTTGTATTCAGCTGTAGTCGCTGTTGAACATCAAAGCTCTTTGGCAGCTTTGTTGCCTCAAACCCAGAGAGGTAAATGATATGTTGTGCTATAGCTGTTTGTTCTTTAGGACAAACATGGGATGTTATATTTTCATTTAAAGATATAATCTTGAATGCTTATGAGGTGTTACTTACAAGGAGAAAGCATGCATAGTAAAGAAAGCCATATGTTACAAATAATAAATAAAGGAAGTATAACTGAAGTGTTAGCAAAGGCTTTCATTACTACAAGAAATAGCACTTAAATCTTCAAGTCATTTCTGAAAGACTCTTTGAAGCATGCATGCAGACAAATGCATCTGATCATTCAGGAATCCTCTTCTTGGACTGTTTCATTAGATTTGGCTCCCAACCCGCTCTTCACTGCCTTTTCCAAGCATGATTTTTTCGTATGTAAAGTATCTTCTGAGTAGCATCCTTCTAGATTTCTTTAAAAATAAACTTCAAGTAACCATTCAAAGCCTCAGAACGATGTAGGCTTTTGGAGATAATCCAGCTTTTTTGATCATCACAGGAACAGTTATAGTCAAAAGAAAATAAAACAGAGCCTATCAATGTCTGATTTAAGTAAGGATTAATCAACCTCACATTCACCGCACAGATGAGCTTGATCACTTCCTTTATTTAGACCATTGTTGCCTAGCTTATTCACTCATATTGCCTTCTGGAAACAGACTGATCTGGAATATTTTTACAAAAATGCGGGGCTTCTTGATACAGTATTTGCACCCACAGAATCCAGCTGGATCTCTGCCGTCTGTGACATTTGCCACACGTAGTTTTAGAGACTAACATAAATAAAAGTAACCTGCAGTTCTCAGCATCTTGCATGGCCCTAGCTGAGTTGAAGGGCTCTGTCAGCTGGCATAGCTTCAAAGCACTGTTAAGAACAACTTTATACCAAAACAAGCTAATTACCACAGTCTGCGTCCAAGATGGGCTCTCATATATTATTATATTGTCAGGGAAAAAACTGTGGCATCCCAAAAGATCTGAAGAAATCCCCAAACTAATCACTGTTGTATATACCCAGTTACATAGCAGAACATTAAAACACTATATTTCAAAGCTGAAAAAAAGAATTTAAAAAAAGAATACCACTAAATAGCTAACATTACAAAAATTCGTTATAAGGGATCAAAAGCAGCTTTAAATTTGACGCTGCTTTGCTGTCATCCCACACACCCACCAAGCACGAGCAGCCCCTTCGCTGCCAGCCATTGTCCCAGGCCTCACCATCCAACGTTCTTATATGCTCATCTTGAAATAGCCTCCTCTTGCATCAGATGGAAAGCTACACTACCAGCCACACAGAAGTCACAGTCCTTCCCATTTTGGTCTACATACCTCCAGAAGAAGTGGCAGCAAGAGCTGGAGAGCCTTGTCTACCTGTACCACTTTCACTGACTGCCACATCTCTTCCAGCGCCCTTACTCTTCACTGGGTGAGGCTCACAAAGCACGCTGCAGAGACACATTTCCCCAAAATACATAAGCTCCACAGTAAAGGTAGTTACAAATATAGCTCATGTAGCACACTTCCAGATGAGGGAAGTGAGAAGACGTCATAATTCAGATTATTTGTGGAAAAATTAAGAACTCCAAGATTAGAGCTTTCTCTTTGTTCTTGAACTTCAACCCAGAACTGCCTCTCCCTCTGGATCACATTTCTATTTGTTTTTCTTGTTAGTAACCGATACACACTGATAGCCTGACTTTAGTATCTGGTAAGAACAACGTGCTTATGTTTTTCATCAGAAAATAAATAATAATCCATTCACAGATACTTGGTTTAACCAATCTGATTGATAGCTGTGAGGCATTTCAATAATTTTAAGACTGCCTCATACTGCTAGCCACATCTTAAAGCCAAAGCCAATGTTGCTTCCATAGAGGACGGGAACGTAAGACTGGAGAGTCTTTTGAGATCATTCACCTTGATACACCCAGGCCACAGGACTTGCATCATAGTTTCAGTTTGAAGGTTCAAACTTGCATGTCCATTTATCTCTAACACTTAAATTGTAGCCAGGCTTTACAGCAGATGCCCCCACTCTGAGGATGGGTGGAATCAGAAGGTCCAGCTTGGCTCGGTAAGCTATCCTAAAGGCTCTCCATAGATAGCTTTACACTTAACACAAAAATCACTGGCTCTCTCTCACCTGCTCTCTGAGCAAAAAACATAGTGTCTGATCCTGACATTTGGATAGTTTAGAACGGGCAAAGAGACCTTATGGTAGAGGTTCCATTCTCATGCTCAAATATCTTATATCAAAGGGCACTGCTGGAGGACAGCTAACAGGATCCCTGGCCAAGTTCATAAGGTATTTTGTATTCTTTGCATGCAGAGGTCAAGGGTCTCATGCTCTGTGACTCCCTTTGTCCCATGGCCAAAGCTTTGCTGAGGGAACATAATGCCAGTTATAGCTATAAAGTGTAGTGTTTGCCCCAAGATAATTCCCTTTAGGAGAGTCATCATGTGGGAACCAGCACTGGGGGAAGACAAAATCTCTCCCATTTATTCTGCCCTGACCATCTACAATCAAGAATCACACTTGGTGTTGGCAGTTTGGTTGATGACACACAGCTTTAGTCAAAGCACATCAGCTCTCTGCAAAGCTATTAAAAAAAATCCCTTACAAACAGAATTTAAAAAAAAAAGAAAAAGCCACCACCGTGTCTAATGAGCAAACAAATCGGATAGAATGGGGTTTCTTCACCAGAGCACAGATATCTGCAGATCTCTGTCATTAGAAAATACCAACTTCTTAATCAGCTATTGGACCATCCAGGTTTTTTTATTTCAGCGACTATTTTATTTCCAGCTATTTTCAAGTCTCCCGGTGCCCTTCTGTAAGAAGTGGGACATCCTGCCTGCTTTATATTTCTGTTTCTTTTTGTTTGCTTCAGGTTACACAGATTACCATTGCCAGCCGATCATTTGCAATGCTGACTAAGTGCATCACTGTAGGGACACCGAGAGAAAAAGGATCCTCTGCAGCTGTCAACAGCCATAACAGAATGACTCTGGAGTTATTACAACTTTCAGCATAAGCAGAGCGCAGCAGGAATGCTGCTTGTTCTAACAGACCATGTCCACGGGTAATTATTTATAAAATATGTGGTAGCTCAAGCTGGGGACTGAAGACTCCACCATTCCTTGACCGTTGTTGAAAATTATCTTACCAACTCTTAAGTCTTCTGCATCTGAGCAGAGACAAACATTACTACAAAGGACTGATTTATGCAACTGTCTTATTTTATGGTTGCTAACTTTCAGAAAATGAATACATATATAATTTTAATGCATGGAATCCAGGCTCATAAATCCAATGGGATCCACTCATTGAGAGCAAAGAGGAAGTTTAAAATTTATGTTAATAAGCGGATGATGAAGCAGCAGCGCTCCAGGCCCCAACCATGCTATGCGGGAAGAAATCCGCAGTTCTCTTCTCTGGACTGGGTCTAAATGTCTCTGTCTTCCTCTGTTCAGTTAACATTTCCATCCATGTTTACTCCCAAGGGAAACAGAATTAAGTGTACCTCCTATAAAATGAGGCAGGAGTGAACTGATAAAAATGTCTTCTTTTTTCTTTTTTTTTTTTGTATTTTCAGGTCACCCATCAAAGCAACAAAAAGTAACTCTGTGAAAATTTAGTTTTACTTTAAAAGTTAAAAATCAGTGAGTGGGCTTATTTACAAGGAACATGCAGAGTCCTGTTTCCCTGCATGCTAAAGGAACTTGGTAGCAGCAGCCAGGTTCTTTGCACCAATTTTCTTCCTGAGAGTTACCAATTAACCCCAGGGGTTCTCTCTCTTTCTTTGGGAACGTTAATTCAAATCAAGGGATACAATTTTAAAAAGAAATAGCTATTTTGGATGAATGCTATAGAGATTGCTGTTCTAGAGCAAAAATGCCTTTGGAAATACATTAAGAAAATCCACCAAAAAAACCCCAAACACTCAACCTGGAATATGTTTTAAGACAAGTTAATCAGAAAGAGTTTTAGTGTGATGTCCATTCCATTCATAACTTTTTGAAGTCCTGCTACAGCTGTGATTACTTTTCCCCTCCCTCTTTTTTCAGCTGCTCTGTCTCCTTCAAGCATACACAATAATGTGCATAAACAGGACCCCACAAATCCTTTCCACCAGCAGGCCCCGATTTTCATGTGGTGGTGTTTGTTGGGTAGGGGGATCAGCTACTGCTTCGTACAGGACTTTAACCGTTCCTGACTACCTTCTTAATGGGCAATGCCCTCCAGCCCAGCAGGGTTCCTCTGGAGCCCCAGCAGTAGCAGTGTCCCAACTTTGACAGAAGGAAACAGAGATATCAGAAACTCAATTTAGATAAAGTGACACAACAAATTGACGTCAAACAGGATTAGCACCTTCGTATCTTGGTTCCTCGGTAAATACTTTAAATCAACAAGTTACTTGCCTTAATTCCTGTCCCTCTGAAGATATGAATTCATTTTTGCTTTCAAATCAACTTTCATGTGAGATACTGGAAGTACTTGGGAAGAATTCATGATGAAATTCATTTAACCCAGTGTAAATCCTGAATAGCAGTGTACGTACATACCAGAATACATAATGAGGACACTAACATTAATCTGCTGGTATCTGAAAGCACCAGCAACACCAACCCCTAGCCCAGCATATTGTAAAATCAGACACATCCAGGTAGGCAGACAGCACGCAGTTGACTGAGAACTTCATACAACCAGCCTTAGAAGAGTCGAAAGCTGAAGCCATGGAGCCAGATCAACTTGTAGAGTCTGGAGAGAAAAATGCTGCCTGGACTTGAAAACCCAGAACCATCTGTGGGAAGGCTGGTAATGCAACAGCCACACATTTCTTCTTGCTTTTTCGATTTCATTCACAAGGTTAAGGATGCTTGTTACTCACATTTACTATGAGAGTATTATCCAATCACTCCCTACCCAAGTGGTGAAACATTATTCTGTGCATCCAAATTCATCCTTATTAGGAAGAAGCTGGAACAAGTTTCTTGTGTAAGGAACTTCCATTGCCACTGTCATTTCACAGAAAATGGGGCAAATTTATTTCTGCTTTCAAAAACAGACAAACAGAAAAAAACCCACAGCCTCAGCCTAAAAACAAAGCAAAATCCAAATGAAAAATTTGCTCTGAGTCACCTAAAGTGCAGCAGGGAATCCCCAGAATTTCTTTGATTAGAGAGTATAATGATGGATTTGCATACAGACACACAAAAGGCACCCGAGCTAGAAAGAAACACTCCCTCTTTCACTTGAACAAATACCAACTATTGATGCATCTCATATAAGCTGCGATATGCAAAGGGATCTCGAAAGACTGTGGGCCCATCTGCAAGTTATTTACCCTGTGGAGGGAGTGACTTACAGCAGCATTTGTTCTTCTGCTGAGGAGAAGAACAGCTCACAGTACAACCACGTAATAACCCTGTGTTATAATCCTTCGAAACAAAACCCAAAAACGCCCACCAAACTAAGACTTGCAATAAAAAAGTGCTTTAATCTCACCTGTACATGCCAGAGCAGGCTGGGACGCAGTCGGGACACTGCTGAGTTACAACACGGTGCCACGGTGGGGTAAGGCTCGCTGCTGGGAGGAACTCCAGGTGCTCCAGCTGCTTTCACGTTGCAAGTACATCACCAGTGCCCAAGGAAAGTGCTGGACAATGGGATATTAATTTACATCCTGACATGCTGCAGCCAAGCAAGTGACTAGGAGGGCAGTGGAAGCAACCAGGGGGAAGAGTTGCTCAAGGATGACTTGGAGATGTTAAGACTTCAGAGTCCAGAGAGAGCCGAGAAAGCCTGGGAGTTAACAAGTTACAGGGGTAAGGCAGGAAACCAAAACAAGCTGTCTGCAACAGAACTTGGTCAGCCCAGTTAAAGCTCAGATGAAGCTAAGTCTTAGCTTTAGACTAAGATTTACACTGCTTTTTCCCCGATGTTTCTGAGTCTGCAGAAAGCTTACCCCCTTTCACTGTGTTATTTCTTTATAAAGTGATTAATCCAGCTTAGCTTGTCTGAAAGCAGGGAAGATGACCAGTGTAGTTAATTCAAACAGCAGGGAAGGCTCAGGCAAGACCACATCGTATCAGCATTTCTCTGTTCAACACTCTCATAACACACAGGAAAGTCATGTTAACTTTAACAGCCAGGTGCATTTATCTTGGTCGTAGCTGTATCAGGTCGCTGCACGCTGCAGGAGAGGGAGGTAGAAGGCAACATGATGCTTGGTGTCACATTGTACTGCAGTTCAAAGGAAGCCAGCTTCTGTACAAGAGAAAGCAATTAGCTGGGAACAATGGGTCTGTCCCAAAAGGGCAGTCTGGGGTGGGAGCGCTGGGCTGGATCCAGCCGTGGCTGGGAGGGCTGACTTCGCTAATGGTTGGCTGGCTAGGACAGGAAAAATAAAATGCCTTATTTTAAACTTTTACCTCTCAGAATGTTTAAATAATATTAAATAAACTTAAATAAACTCATTTAAGTTTTCTGCTTAAACATGGTTAAAATTGGAAAAAAAAAAAAAAAATTGAAACAGCTACCAGAAGAAAACAGAGTGAATGAATCGGAGTTGCTAGAGATATTCTCAGGCACCAGTATAACTGGATGCAAACACAACTGCAAGAGCAGTAGTCTCAAAACAGCAAAGTTTTACAGGCCGTGATGCAGTAGGGCTCACCTACACTGCTGACACCTCTCACTAAGCACAGCTGCTGGGGTTACCATAGAAATTTACCTGCAGCAATGTAAGATCTGACCACAGACTAAGTGTGTATGTATTTATTAGCCAATTCCCTTAACCTGTGTTGAAGGCCGTGTTGTTCTGATGAACTGGAGTGCTCTCTTACCTGAACCGACCAGCACAGACCTGGTCAAGATATGCCTGACATATTTAACTGCCACACTTTACATATGCTGACTTACCAGAATACTAGTCTTTTTTACTTCTTTTGCCTGCTCATACACGTTATAAGTGACTTGCTGCATTTCATACCACTTCAGATGAGGCTGTAACAGCAAAAGAAGGAACTTAGTAATATCTGGGACCAAAGACTGCTCTGTAATCGCAGTGCAATGCTCCTGATTCGATATATTATCTAAAAAGATCATTCACAATGGAGAAATCAGAGATTAAGCAATTTCCCTTTTCTTTCCACTTCTAAAGAGCTTTATTTGGCTTCATCCCACAAGGACAGTCCGTACTTACTCACTGTCCTCTCAAAGTATGTCCTTATCTACAAGATGGGTTCAGTGCCACAGTGAGGGAGGCATTGCTAACCCTATTGTCCTGGTTTCAGCTGGGAAAGAGTTAATTTTCTTTCTAGTGATTGCTATGAAAGGAATGTAAATAAAACCTATTGTTTTTAGTTGGTGCTAAGTGATATTCACAGTATTCAAGGACTTTTTTCAGCTTCCCATAGAAGAATAGACAGAAGGACAGAATGACCAATGAAATATTCCATACCATAGACATCCCGCTCAGTATATAAATTTGGGGTGGCCGGGGGGCGGGAAACCACAATCACTGCTTGGAACAGTGCCAATTCACCAGCTGGTGAGAGTGACCCATGTCCTTATTATTATTGTTACTTTTCCTTTTCTGTTTTTGTTTCTATTAAACTGTCTTTATCTCAACCCAGGAGGGTTTTTCTCCCTTTTCCCTCCTATTTTTTCCTCTTCCCCCCACCCGTCTTGGAGGGGAGTGAACAAGTGGCTGCGTGGTTCTAGCTGGCAGCTGGGGTTAAACCACGACACCTATTTCACAGAAGGGGAACCAAACAGGGACTAATGAGGTCTCTTCCACAAGGCCACCTACTGAAACCAGTGACCATTCTCTTGGCAAGAGTGAAGCTCCAAGCACATGGTTGGTCCCAAAGAAAAGAAAGGAAAAGACATGCTGCCAACCCTCCCTGCCAACTGGGTGACTCCATTAAAAAATGTTTTGTCAGAAAACCTTACCACCATGCATTACCCCTGGAGATGCCCCCACTGCAGAGATTTGCAGCAGGTGGAACCACTGCTCTGGGATGGAGGCCGGTGCTGGCGCTGGGCTCTGGAGTGGGCTCTGTCTCACCAGCAGCACAAGGCTGGCACTGAAGCACCGATCAAATACAAGCCATGATTGTTCCTGTAGCACTGAGTGGGAAACTTCACTCCAGTGACTAGAAATAAAATGTTAAAGCCCAAATTTCAAAACCTGTTGCCACAGGAGAGGCCTCCAAAGTGTGGCCCTTCAAACTGTGATATTATTAGGAGGCTGTGAAACACTTCTCAAGGACTAGTCTTTGTTAGAGAAGCTCACAAGAAATATTTATAGGAAAACAGTTGCTGTACACTTTACAAGTCCAGCTGTACACAGAAGTCATATGTATAAATGTATAAACATATAAACAGTAGCTCCAAAACCAATTCATTTTGACTGGAGGAGGTTGGGCACCTCCTGTGGCAGAGCTGAGGAAACCTCTGTAAAAGCAGATGGTTCTGCTATAAAGGCAGGAACTGGAAGAAGACACTTGTCCACGAGCCATATCCAAGCTGCTCCCAGTCCAAGCCAAACAGAAGTACACCGCTTCTCAATAGATGAGTGTACAGAGAGGACCGGTGCTGGATTGGTTTAAAGCCACTTCTTCAGCTACACTCGTGCAAAGCTGTTCGCAGGTCAAGCCTCAGAAAAAAATATTTCGAAAGTGCAGCACCTGAAGAGCCAGGAAACTAGGACTTACAGCACCATGCTCCTTTCACTTGGAAGATGGTGCTCCTAATCTCTGAAGCTCTGCTGCCTTATTCCTGTTATCAGGGCTGCCAAGGAGCCCTTGGGGTACACCCTGCAACCCCACCTCCACACCAGCTCCCCCAACCGCACCCAGGGCTTTTCAAAATCCTTTAGCCCCCACAACTTGTGTCCCCAGGAGGCAGAGCCTTGATAGGAGCACACCTCCTCGCAGCGTCCATGAGGAGGAGATCACCCAGCTCCTGATAGCCAGCTGCTCCTCATCTAAATCTCCATGGGGCTCGTATTGCTTCAGAGAGTGGTTGATCTTTACCAGGAGTTTGCAGGGAGGATTGTCAGGTGACAGCCAATTTTCCAAGGGTAGTTCTCCCAACCCCAGCAGAGAGATCATGTCAGGAATGGAAAGACACGTGCATGGAGCTGAAGCCTGTTCACATCAGCTGAGGTTTGGACTGTGGAAGTGCACTCAGGTGGTGAAACATAATCAGCTTCAAGTGTCTGCATGATACTGTGCAGTCAGAAGCTGGCACAGGAGCATCTCTCCTGCCTGATGTTCGTCAGGCAGCCACCTCAGGTGCACTACTGAGAGGGGAGAAGATCTCTGCAGGCCTGCTTTGCTCCACCTCAGGCTGTTCCCTGGAGAGAAGTGAATTCACCCAAACTGTATCTGCAACGGCTCTACTCAACGGATTTCTTCTAATCTCAAACATTTGAATAACTTACTGTGTCAAACACTTCCGTGCAAGACAACTGGGAACACAAGCACTTCTTTCTGATGTCAAGGTCATCTGAAGCCACACGAGTTATGTCTGTTAGCTATAAAGCTTGCTGGTCATGTTTGCATGGGGAAAAAAAAAGAGGCAAGAATGAGGATGCATTCTGGGAAGGATTACTGAACTGGCAGAAAACAAAGTGCAATGTAGCGCTAGTAATGGTAACACAAGGAGATTCTTGGAGAGATTCTCCAGTTATGCCGATGGGCACTGGAGAGGAATCAAAGAGACAGATTCCTACAGGAGCAAAGCATGCCAACTGCTGAACACTTTACGTAAATTGATCCTATGGGCACAAACACAGCTCCTAAATGCTAAACGTTGGCAAAAATGCAAGCTAGAGCTCCCTAAGGCTGACTACAACCTGCCCAAGACTTACTCAGCGTGCCACATAGCCACTAGCACACTGGGTCCGCAAACTGGATTCGCGCTGGAGGTCCCCACGGAGAGGCTGAGGACACCTGCGCTGTCTGATGTGCTTCAGGAGAACCTTTCCCTGCAGCGCCTCCTCAAACCCTGGGATATTTACAGCTGCTACCTACATCTCTGTGGGCTTTCCTGGAGGGTGGAGGAGCGAGGACAGGAGCCTCAGTGGAAACGCAAGTGGGACTTTCTGTGATTAGTAATACTCTTAGTCCATAAACAAGTATAAACCTGGACAGGAATCTCCTCTTGGACCAGCAGCTATCATCAGTGTCTCCCTGCATTGTTCTTTTTTCCAGCTCTCAGTTCATGAGCTGAATTCACACCCTTACTGGGTCATTTTTTTGTCCTTCACACAACTCAGCTTCAAGTCAGGTGGCTCCTTGCTTTAAGGGAGAAGGTCTTTCCTTTTGTCAGCCGCTGTACAACCCTTTCCAGGCTTCAAACAGGCCAGTGTTTTTCCTAAGCTCTAAACAGAAATGAAAACACAGACAAACTGCCACTTGACCAGTTACACAAAACAAAACCTCCTTCAGCAAGGTATGATTTGTGGATTAAAGGTTTTTCCCTTGAGCTCAATACAACCTAAAAATCTCTTCCGGCAGCTTATCACAATTTAGCTAACCCCAATCCTTAAAAGACTTCTCTATCTCAGCACACCAAGGAAGGTCTTTGTCAGAGACTTTCCAAAAGCCCTCAGCGAACCTGCTGCACGCAGGGTACAGCACAGGCTTCTGAATTTCACAAAGCATCTCAGATGCCAGAGTGAGAACTGGGGGGGGGTTGGATGTCAGGAACAGAACAAGCCTGGGCATTATTTCACTTTGAAATCTTTCTTTTGCCAGTCTTCTGGAAACTCATCACGTTGTTCCAGGAGCATGGAAAACAGGGGGCTTCAGTGGGAGGACACCGCTGCTCACATCCAGGCTTTATGTCGTCCTGGAGAGGTGGCAGCAGCTCCCTTGGGTAGATTGGAGCTGGTCAGTGAAACAAAAATGACAGAAAACAACTCATAACTCCCAATTTCCAGCTGCTTCTTCACAGACTACGCTTCTTGCACCTTCTGAGACATGCAGGAACATGAGACTAAAACGTGTGCAGTCCAAGGGATTACTCAAAGGATGCCATGAATTTGTTGGGAGAAAGCAGACTATGAGCCTGCAGTAACGAAGGACATAGAGATCACTATTAAACACTGTCACAGGCTTCTCTGGTAATTTTTGTCTATTCATAATACTCTGTGTTATAACCTCTTAAAAACCATAAAATATTATCATGATGTAATCTCACCAGTTTCACAAACAAGACCACACTTATGAAAACACCTGAAAGTCTGGGTAGACAAACAGAATAGTTTCATTATATTTATCTAAAGAGCAAGATAAATTCCACAACCAGCAGAAAATGCATTCACATCAAATTATTTGCAATGGAGCTATGTCTTGCTAAACAACCCCAAATTAGCTCCTGCCTGGAGCTCGAGCTCTATGAAAACGTAGAATATCGTATACAAGTACTTACTAGCACACACAGAGTTAACCTCTGTGCACTGCCCTCTTAAACAGAACTGGTTTTGAGATGTATTTGTTTAAACAAGTTAACAGAAATGTCAGAGGCCATTTCACCGACTGCACATGACGACAGCCGCCTTCCTCCTCTGTCAGCAGAGAACAATTACACACTGGGAAACAAGGGCTTACTAATGTTGAGTCAGAGCAGGAAAATCCGTCCAGAAAATACATGCAAATGAAAGAAAGAAAAAAGACAGACTTTGCATTCTGTCTTCCCCCTTTTCCTCCTCCCTTCCCTCAAATAACGTGAGCTAAGCAGAGCCTGTCCCCCCTCCATGCGACTTGAAGAGCCTCATGGAAGGATTTGCACAGATGGCCTCATCTGTTCCCACAATGCCCGCTTGGGCATTGCTAGTAAATCAGATGTCTGGACAAATCCTAGCTAAGGTTAATGACTTCTGGTTATCTCAGGGCAGGAAACTGTTTTCCAGGAGTATCAGGAAACAGCACATCCTTCCAAGGGTGGGCTTGTGCATAAAGCACAAGAGCTCCTGGATCTACTCCAAGACAAGAAGCTCCGAATTATGTATGACTGCATGGACAAACCATGCTGGCGTTTCCCTTCAGCTGCAAGTCTGACCGCAGGGGACGTGGGAGGCTACCTTCTTCCACCTTTGTGAAGGACCCAGGGCCAAAGGGCTTGTTAAGTGTTGGGCATGATAAGGGCCTGCAGAGAATTCAATTTTAGTTGACTGCAAGAGTCAACGTTTCAACGTTTAACTCTAAATACTAGTGATCGTGCACACACAGGAACTTACCAGCACCAAAACTGACTTAGACCAACTGTGAAATGCCGGGTTCTCCCCCATGTACACCCTTCCTTGCTGCCTCTCCTCTTTCCCGCACCACAGGTGACTTTTGCAAACCTTCCCTAATATCAGGAGGATCCCAATATTTCCCCCGCTCCCCACCTAGAGTGTGGCACTCCCACACCGACACCTTTTGGAGAAATCCCTCCACTGGATTTCCCTGCCCACAAGCAGCAGGGCAGCCACGGTGCCGGCACCGGCTGGGCCACGCCGCACCGTACCCGGACTTCAGGCAGCGGCATCGGGGCAAGAGCTCCCACCTGCACCCCCCGCGACAGACCTGGCCGTGCTGCCGACAAGGTGCTGCTGGCAGCAGAATTGAAGGTCAGTCTCAATAAAGGACATGGCAGTAGTCTAATCACAGCACCAAAAGAGATGTCGATGCTTTTCTCTTGAATGCAGATCATGAAAACAAGTTGCACCCAAATCAGGCAGAGCTGAGAGCTCTCCCGGGCCAAAGCCCCGCAGCGGTGCCTGCAGCGCTGCATGGGAAAGAGCCCTGCTCCCACCGCCCGGGCACTCATTCTGTAGGAACAGAAACCGTAAGGGAAAACAGGGTTATGCCCTACTGTGCTTTGGAGTTGATTTCCACTTATGAAACTTACTTGCCATCTCCACTTGTGACCGTGACACAGCACGAGGCTTCAATGCCAGTGCTCTGCTTTGCCATCCTTTCCCAGAGGGGTCCGTTGCCTGTTGGAGAAGCTCTGTGGTACCTCTCTATATTTCACAGGGACAAGCCATCATGAAACCACCACCAACCTCCTAACCCTCTCTAATTTTTAGGACCAAGACTTACTTAAAACAAACTAACAAAAGAAACACCACTTCTGAAATTTCTGATTACACATTTAACTTTTTATTTTCAGGAGAGGACAAAACCCAGGTGACATGCAATGAGTTATTCTGGTATTCCGCCTTCTTGTTTCTTTCAAAAGGCATAATCATAAATAACTGAATACTCCCACCTCCTCCAGGAACACCAGTCCTGCTCTACCTTCCTCTCCCTCAAGCAGAGATGTCATGCATAGGTCACTCTAAATTCAGCAGACTTCAGCTATTTCTCATTAAGGAAAGTAGAGGGTCTTACCAAGTCAGAAAAGCTACAGAATTCAATAGAAGTCAAAGCCTCATTTTGCAAACAGACCCATTTATGTTGTGGCTTTTCTAGATGTGCGCTATAAAACACAGCCCTGATATGCACAAACAGCCCTGGAGCCCCAGCCTGCAAAGGCAGCGCTGCGTGGTCCTCGAGGACTCCAGGGTCCTCCTGGAACGCGGTCCTCTCCTCCCTGCCTGGGTAACACCTGAGAAAGGCATTTGTCCAGATCACACATTTCACTTTTGGTTCCTCTGAGTTGCTAAAATGCTCACGCCACAAAACATTACCTATCTCACCCACTTAATTCTCCCCCAAGGACCAGCTCTGCTTTTAACATCCTCTCCCTGGTCTGCCCTCCCTCACTGGCCTATTGTGTCGATTAATTAGTTAATGTTTGCAATGTGCTTTGACGATGGAGAGAGCTAAGCATGCAGCATTAAGCATGATTACTATAACAATACTGCAGGCTCTGGCAGTGCACTTCAGGCAGGAGTATTACGTTGAAGCCACTTTATCCTTTTGCCTCGGCATTACCCTCACCCGCAGCATGTTTCAGTTAACCCAGAAACACGTGGCGTGTCTTGTCTTACAGCTTAATTATAAAACAGTTTCTGGTCAATCCTGCGCTGCATGGCGGAGCAGAAAGGCCAGCCCTTGCTCACGTTGCACAAAACCCACCGCTGTGACAGACCAAACAGCAAACTCTGCCTCCTGCCAGAGACAACGATTTCCATACTGTCCCCAAATGCAGCGATGGTTAGGTGAGGGGACCCCCTGCGGCAAGAAGCCAGGCTGCAGTGGGACTGCAGCAGATGATAAAGACACCAAAAATAGGCAGGAGAAACAAGTTACGGGAAAATTCAAGAACAGAAAGTGCAGGAGCAGGAGCCAGAAGTGAGGGAGAGCAGCCTGACTCCGGACTCTGGCTGATGAGCTGCAGCAGAGCTGGCTGCAGCCCTGTGGACGAGTGACCCTCCTGAGCCACCTCCCCAGTCTTTCCTGGAAAATGCCACCCCTGGGTCTGCAGCTGGGTCAGCTCAGTTCCCAGCCCAGCAGCCAACTGCCACCAAAGACAGGTTTGCACTAAGATGTTGGACTGAGAATTGAAGTCCCTAAGATGTGCACGCGTTCCCTGCTGTCCCGAGAAGCCGGAGGGATGGCTCGAGGTGACTCCGTGTAGCTGCAGCCGCTTGCTCCGTCAGACAGTCAGAGCCTGAGGCCCCGGGAAGCGGTGCAGAGCAGGAGAGGACACGGGCTGGACACAGCCACTATGCACCCACCCGGCTGCAGGAGCAACAAGAACTCTTCCTGGCAGTATGAGACCTAGGTGAGGCTGAAAAACACCAACATCCCTCTGCCTTCCAGATCCATGGCTTTGTATTTTTGATATATACAATAGCAAAACACACAGTCCGGGATTTCCTCAGTAATCAGGGAAACCCATTAAATTTTTTTTATTCTCCCTGCCTTGCACTGACTTGCCTGTTAGTGTTTTAGATAGTCAATCCATCTCTTATAGAATCATAGAATGGTTTGAGTTGGAAGGGACATTAAAGGTCATCTAGTTCCAACCCCCCTACCATGGCCAGGGACACCTCCCACTAGAGCAGGTTGCTCAAAGCCCCATCCTGCCTGGCCTTGAACACCTCCAGGGACAGGGCAGCCACTTCTCCAGGAAACCTGTGCCAGTGTCTCACCACCCTCATAGTGAAGAATTTCTTCCCAGTATCTAATCTAAACCTCCCCTCTTTCAGTTTAAAACTGTTATCTCTCATCCTATTGCTTCAATCCCTGATAAAAAGTCCCTTCCTGCCTTTCCCGTAGCTCCTTTAGGTACTGGAAGGGGCTATAAGGTCTCCCCAGAGCCTTCTCTTCTCCAGGCTGAACAACCCCAAGTCTCTCAGTCTGTCCTCACTGCAGAGGTGCTCCAGCCCTCTGGTAATCTTTGTGGCCTCCTCTGGAACTGCTCCTACAGGTTCATGTCCTTCTTATGTTGGGGACTCCAGAGCTGGACACAGTACTCCAGGTGGGGTGTCACCAGGGCAGAGTAGAGGGGCAGAACCTCCCCCAACCTGCTGGCCACTCTGCTTTTGATGCAGCCCAGGTATTTATGTATTTTCTTTAAACTTACTCTCCTAAAAATATTACAGTTGCTATTCTTTAAGTACAGCATGTATTCCAGAAGGAAACAAGCTGCTACTCAAGCTAGTAAATAGGTACATCTGTTACCCCATCTATACTGAAATGAGCTAGGAAGCTTTTTTTCAGAACCGTGATACTACCAAGACCCCTGCAGCTCTGAGCTGCTTTTCCCCAGCTCAAGCATCAGCCACCTCACAACAGAGGCTGGTACTGGAAGCCCACTGATTTAGTGACAGAACAAGCAATGGGAAATTTATTAACAAATGAATTCCTGCTATTACAAACCACTTCCCCTGCACTACCAGGGCTTTTAAAGGTTCAAGGCAGGATAAGCCATCTCCTTTCATTCCCAAGAGTGCAATTGAAGGCTTGATTTCCCTGATTGCTGAGCTCTTACTGCAGCTCCCATTAGCTGTAGCAGAAGCTGTGAGCGTTTAGCTCTTCTGAAACACAACAGTTTGATGTGTGGAGGGGGGCTAAGCACCCCCACTCCAACTGAAGGCTCAAGATGCACCCAGTAAGCTTCCACTCCTGATGTAAGGGGCGAGGACATGCTCAGGGCAGCCTCTTCCACACTGTGTCTGTGGGCTTTGAGCATGGGGTGTCCTCAGCAGGGCTGGGAACAGGCTGCACCTGCCAAGGTAGGTTTGACTCCAGCTCTTGCCTTAGTACCTGCAGTTAAAAGCTGCCGGGAGCAGGGAGAGCGTGCCCATGCCAGATCTGGGGCTCTTTGGGACATGTCTGATCACAGCCTTAGCCTGCACCAATCCAGAAGACGAGTGGAGCAACAAGCTGATGTGCTCATGGAGGGGTGGACCTCCTGAAGCTCTATAAAAGCAGCAATTTCAGCCCTAAATTTAATTGGCAAGAGGAAGATTTGATAGACATCTGCCCTTAGTTAGAAAGGGCTTTAGAAAGACAGCAGATTCTTCAAAGTAATTTTCCCGCATCACCTACAGTTCCTCCTTCTTATCTAAATGTGCTATTAGCAACCCAGCTATCGATGCTCACCAGGGATTTAATCATTCGCAAGAAATCACTGTTTGCTGCAGCCGGCAGACAGTGCTGGGTAAGGTCTGCTGGGATCAGACTCCAGGCTGCTTTATGGCTTGACATTAGAAGGAAGTCGCATGAAAATCAGTCTTCTTGTACATGATCAGATAAATGCAGTCGTCAAGCTCAAAGTTGAAAGCTCTTCAGTGTAGAAGGGGTAGCGGTTTTTGTTTTGTTTTTTTTTTTCAAATGCACTTATTCAACCTCTAGTGTCTGCCAGACTCATACAGGCTTCTGTGGGAGGTCTGTTTGAACAAGGCTATTTTCAGCTATCCACCTGGGGAAAAAAAAATAAAAAAAAAAAAAAAGAGAAATAAAGAGGATTTTGTTTCAGTATAATCTAGTCCCACCACGTGATGCTGAGTGATCTGTGATAAAATTTCCAGAGCTCAGCAGGTGTTTGGGGAGTGACTGCAGCCGCCCATTCAACACAACACAGAACCACAAGAGAAAGATCTGAAACAGAGGTCAAAGGAAAAAGCATGTAGGAAGTTAGATGTGTAGATGAATGATAAAGTTAGATAAAACTTGTGCTAAACATGATTTACAGTAGAGAAATTAAATTATCTTCCTGGGTGAAGGCAAATCAATTGGTTCCTGGTACAGGGTACTTCTCCATCACGCTGACAATCAGAGGTCTATGTGTATTCAGCTGTGCTGGAACAACTGGTTGAAGACCCCAGGAATCCCAGGCCAGAACACAGTTCACAGCACACTTTGTCCTCTTAGTTCTTCCACATCATTTCAGCAAGGGAAAGAGATTTCATTCCTTCCCTTTCAGAGCTCGTATTGCCACAGAGAAGCTGAAAATCAACAGAGTGGTGACATAAATTCAAGCAGAACTAATTCTTTCCTCTTTAGGTAGCCCAAACACCCATGACACAGGAGAAAGCTTCAGCTTGCTGTTGATACTCAAAAGCCAAAGTCCCCACTACCCAGACCTTTTGGCTGTCAGATGTTTCGGAACGACATACTAAATATAGTCATGATGCTAAATATACCCCCTGCACTGTCTGCATAGAGTAAAACACTACGCATGGACCAGCCAGTCCTATTTATTTTAGTACTGGTGTCATGTGTAGGATAAACAATACATGCTTATCCAAAACTGCTACACTGCTCTAAAGGTGGCTATACTGCAGAAACTTCCTTTCAGAGTTAACTGTAGAGAAGAAATAGGAATTAAAGCAGCCAGGTTGCTGAGATCTAACAAGTACACACTAGATGACATTGAGGAGATAACATGTGCTCAAGTTACCAGACAGGAAAAAGGATGGATAAAGAGTCCCTGCATGGACACTGGCTTCCCCCTTGGAAAAATAAAGCAAGCCTCACTTTGCACAACTCCCTCCTGACTCTTCTGGAGAGCACTTCCCAACATGAGGGCCGAAGGACTGGCGGAGGGGCGGGCAGGAGGCACACCCCCACGTTCCCGGCCCGGGGAGCCAGCCTCCCTTCCTCCGCCCGGGGACCATCGGACCAAATTAAAACCCAAACATTTCCCAGCGAGACTGTCACATACCAGGAACTTCTTGGTCAAAGGAGCAGTGCATTAACCTCAAAAGATTTTCCCACACAAGCTGGGGACGGTGGGTTTATGAAAGTTAGGTCCTTTTATTTTCTGTGCAAGGCATTTTTAATTCTTGCAAACTCTGCCCACTTTATTACTGAAAACGGAGAAGCCTGTTCCAGGGAAAGCGCATACTCAGCAGCGCACCAAGTTTTGCTCCTATAAAGCGAAAGAGCAAAACAAAACCAAACTCATTTACTACAGAAAGTTGCACTTTGTGTTTATTAAATACTTTGGAAGATGTCTAAGTAGGTTGGTGTGGAGAACTGACAATTGAAAAATAACATCATAATTTTATTGGTTTTGTCTGAATCCTCAAGATCTTGTGCACTGTTCTATTTTCTAATGTAAGGAAAAAGAAATTTAAAAAAACACAAAGGAACCACAGGAGCTAATGGCCAAGGCTTCTCCAAAGAAATCTGCAGCAAAACGGTCTGACCAGCCCGTACGAACGTTGCACCAGCTGCTGCCGTGACTTGCACATACAAAGACTTGAAACCCAATTGCTACTGTAATGATGAATCACGGCGTAACCGAAGCCTCAGAGCCCAAGATATCGTTTGCAAAGGGATCACCCTCTACTGGTTTTTCAGTTCCCTGTTAATTTTTTTCACTGCTGCAAGTCTAGTCCCTAGAGAACGACCATAAACACCCCTAAGGTAATGACCTAGCTAAACACAGCTGTATTTATAGCGCTATTATTTCCCCTTTAGTACATTTTGGAGTGCAGAGAGAGCAATCAGACCCCTTGAGGATTATATCCTAACATATCTACTATAAATATTTATCTAGCTGACTTAATTTTAGCTTTACCTAGGTCTTTCAGGGACACACACTGGGCCTTAGCTTGGGAAACCAGAGAAGCAACACAACATGACCTTCTCATGTTCAAGCCAGTTTCCCCTTACTACTGCTGGGTTAAGTTACCTGCGCGTAACCCATCTGGAATGGCCTCGCAGCGTCACCGCTTTTCACAGAACGAATGCCAGGACTCGCAGTCCTTGGTGGATGCTGCATTTATTGCTGAAGTTGCCAGCGGAGAATGTAGCAGATTTCATCCTATTTTCATGGCACATAAGACCTTTTGCCATGGCAATGAAAAGCCTGGCACTGCCCAAATCAGTACCACTCCAGAGAGATAACTGCCTAGTACAGTACATTCTCATGAGAGAAAGATGTTCATTAAGCTACTAAAATAAAAGAAAAATAAAATCCTGGCCAGAATAACATATTGGAAGTAAATTGCAAGTCCAAATAGCAACATACCTTCTGGAGAGTGACTGGGTAGACACCATCTACAATGATGTCTGCCTATGTGCTTCACACCTCATCCTGTAGCGAGCAGCTCCCTTCCCAGGCACAGTATCTCAACAGGTGCCAGATCCTGCTTCGGAGCCTCCGCACCGGCTCACCTGGCAAGTCTGTGCAGCAGGGAGCTTGGCATGAAGGTGGCCCTGGTTCCTAGCACTGTCCTTCCTCTAACAGCCCCAGGAGCAGCAGCTATTTTAGCCCACCACAGCACACCGATTATTGGCACAGTGTGCTGCTCTGCTCCACACGTCACGATTCGTCCCAGGTGTTTGATTCCAGGCAGCCTTTGGGACTGGCAGAGCCACCCTAACATAAAGGTTGTGGGAGAAGCCAGCAGAACGTGAGGAAAATCACTGCTGTGACTACTGTCCTGGCTCCACACACACTGCTTCCTTCAGAGAGGGAGACCTGGCACTGCTGGGTGGGACAATCATAGAATCATAGAGTAATTTGGTCAGAAGGGACCTTTAAAGCCCATCTAGTCCAACCTCCCCTGTCATAAGCAGGGACATCCTCAACTAGATCAGGTTGCTCAAAGCCCCGTCCAACCTGACCTTGACTGTTTCCAGGGCTGAGGCATCAACCACCTCTCTGGGAAACCTGAGCCAGTGTCTCACCACCATCATTGTAAAAAATTTCTGCCTTCTATCTAGTCTAAATCTTTCCTCTTTTTGTTTAAAACCATTACCCCTTGTCCTACCATAATAGGCCCTGCTAAAAAGTTTGTCCCCATCTTCCTTACAAGCCCCCTTTGCGTACTGAAAGACCAACAAAACTGCATTGGAAAGGGAGAAGTTCAACAGCAGCTCCAAAACATCTCCTTGAGGAAGCAGGGCATCAGCGCCAGCCCCGATGATGTGGCGCTCATCTAAGCTCACCTGCCTCATTCACCACTCTCAAGGACAGACTGGCTTTTAGATGCGTTTTCCCAACTGTAGTGTGACCAACACGGTTAGTACCACTGCCCTGAGGATGCTGAGGTCGTCTAGCATGGTCTCCTCAGCTATTAACAACAAATTGACCCCAACAATTAACTTGAATGCTTTCCATGCAACAGCTATTTAAGCATCTCTTCACTGGCAGGAGGAAGATCAAGAAGGATCGTGATAAACTGCAAAAGTAAGCAATATTTAAACAGCCTCAGATCTGCATCCCTGTGCAGCTCTGCAGAACCACCACAAGGCTGGAGGGAAAAACAAAAAAACCCAAATGAACTGAATCACTCAGGTTTGGCCGTTACAGGCACTTTGTCTCAGCAGAAAGTGTAAATCCATGAAGGAACCTTTGCCAAAAACACAGTGCCTCCTCTCCTCCCCGCGGTTCCAGGGTGGAGACAGATTGCTCAGACTCGCGAGGCCAGTAACACTCTCTACTGCTTTTTTTTTCAGATGCTGTGGGACCATACAGTTCACAAACGAAGGAGTTTAGTTCAGGAACAAATTGTCTTCTTTTTAAAAGGATTTTTTTTTTTTAAATAAACTGTGATTATTTCAGTACTCCCACTTACATCGTGGCTCCACAGGTAGGTCCATCCGCAAAGCAGTGTGAGGGAAAGTCCAGGGTGTTGGAGCAGGAATAGTTTTGTCAAGTGGCTTTGGTATGTTTTGTCAAAAGGTTTTGTTGCTAAAGACAACATGGCACTGAGCTGCACCTTGAGTCACATTTTGGTACACAAAATATTCTCACAGGCTGCAGTTCCTCCTCGCTCTCCCTACACAGGCCAATGTATTAAGAGCAGGCTGAATCCCACCCCACCAAGAACCACGTGACGGGTGGTGGTTACAGGGACTGAGGTTACATTAGGAGCCATTTAGCTCTTGGCTTGTGACTTTTAAATCCTCCCTTCTCCAGACAATTTGCTGAATTCCCAGTGCACAAGATGGTATGAGCAGCACAAGCTGCCACAGAAACTCTCACTGTGAGGCCACCTAACCTAGGGATGATCAGTCACAAAAAGATGAAAATCCTGCCTGGTTCTGCAGCAAGGTGGAGTTCACCTCACTTGGGCAGCTGACAGCTGTCAGACTGGGAGTCTGACATCGTCTCAGCTCACACCAGGCTGCCCCTTGGGCTGTCAGTGACCCAACTTTTTATGGGGCTTCACTAACTGAGGAACAGATCTAGGTCTTAAAATTAGTAATATTAAAGGCAAGAAAGATAAAATCAGTGTTGTGTTTGCACACGCAGTTGCCTCACCACAAGGGGAGGTTCGCTCAGTTCCAGAAGCCGGGATGAGAAGCCAAGGGTGGAGTGGAGAACATTGCCACCAAAGTGCCCGCACCATGAAACTACACCCACACCAGCCCACTGCAAGAACAGCCCTGCTCTTCACCCCACAGCTTCCCACTGAACCACCACGATGGCAGCAGCAGTACTGACCAGGCTGTGGAGCAGGCTGCTTTGCAGGTCTCCAGTTAAACAAGTCCCCCTGAGAGCTCTCCCAAGCCAGGCAGTGAAGCAGAATCTTCAGACTACAGCACCTCCCAGACTCCTTCAAGGGAAGCCTACTCTCCTCTCTTCTTCCATGTGAAACAGGTGGCCATGGAAAAAAACACTGTTATGGGAGGTGATCCTGTTGATGGTACCTCCAAAGGTCCGCACACTGACAACAGCTTCCTGGAGCACAGCCAGGATCATGGCTTAACGTTCTCTGCTCACCATAATCTTTTTTCATGGATCTAAGGGGACCCACATCTCCTTAATAACTGTTTCAAAAAGGACTCGAGTGGATGTATATAAAATACCACAGAAACCAACATTTCCACCAGACACTAACTAGGAGGCATCTCAACGCCAAGGAAACAGTGCTGGTCTGGTGAAGCAGGGGTTAACCAGGTGCTTTGGCCACTCACCTTCCCAAGAAGTGCTGGGTTAAAATACTGCAGAAGCTGCTCAGAGAAGCTGTAGTGCTTGAGGGACAGGGTGGTGCACAACAGGCAAGGATGGGTGTGGGGACTGGGGGGTGCCTGTGGAGAACAGCCTGCCTTCCAGCCCCTGGCTTGTGAGGAAACCTCATCTGCAATGCAAATTGACCCTGCACAGGCAGGTTATCATCCCAGACAGATCTGCAGGCCTGATCTTCTTTCACTCCTGAAAGGGAAACTGGGATTTCCACCATAGATGTTCATGCAGTAAAAGCACTGCCCAGAAGCCAACTACTAGAGGCGGGATAAGGCAACTCTTTCAAATGCAAGTCAACAAAGATTTCTCTGGAAAAAAAATCCCAAGTGTTGGGGGTCTCCCTGACATTCCCAATGTACCCATCCCTGTTACTGCCTGCCTTTACCAAGATCAACACCCCAGCCACCTACCAGCACCAGAAGGTGTTCTGATGTTGCATACTCCAGCCAGCTGACTCCAGTTTTGGGGAAAGGAAAAGGCTGCTTCCTTGGGGAGACCGTGGCAAATCGCGCAGGTGACAGGGACAACCACAGGTGGAAGATAACAAAAAGTCTGTCTTAAGTGCAGTTTTACACAGTGCCCTTGGTATTCGATATATAATCCATTTATCAGTATCACAGAAGGTTTATGCTTGTATAATTAACCTAAGCATTAAGGGAATAACTTACCTGGCTCAGAAAACAAACAAAAAAAACCACACCAAACCCCAACAAGTACAAATGTGTCCCATCAGACAGCAGACAAACTTTCTGTAGGAAAACATGAGACACAGTCTCTTCACCCAAACAAAAAGACCCATCACACACTGTTGAACCTAAATTTCCTGACTTCTACAGCTGCTGTGGCAGGGGGTATGAACGAATTACTGGAGCGCGTAAGAACTCACTGAACTGGTTTGTTTCTGGCAGCGTGTGTGCAGCTCCACGCTGCAACATGGCCAGACGCCCACTCCCCAAACAACCAGTGGACCCACTGGCTTCTGCTGGAGGTTATCCACCACTCCCACGGCTTCCTCAGCCCCAGACATTGTGCAAGCCCAGCTTTGGGCACAGCCAGGCCAGGTGGCCTGAAGTCACCACCCAGTGCACATTCAGTGATCCCTTCTACTGGCACAACTGAGCCAGCGTCCAACCAGTGGGCAAAAGCGAGCAGTAACATCTTTAACACGCACATTCAGCGGCTCTCAGGGGCTCTCTACGGCTTTGCTAACTGGAGGGCTCCCACAGGAAATTGTTTTAAGAGGACTTCATGCCTTTACCAGACCTTGCAGGCTCTCACCTCCCCGCCCGCACTGTCCATGAGGAGCACGGGCAACCTTTGTACCTGCACCAAAGGCGAGCGAAGCCGAAAAGCCCCCCCTCAGCAAGCTTCTGCACAGCAGCACACCGACCTCCAAGTGGTCAAACACATTAGGTGATAAGAAACTGCAACAGTCACTGAATAATTTATGTGATAAACTATTTCTGGAGCATTTGATCAGCTCTATTGGCTACCATTAGTTTTGCTAAATCAACAGCCCCCATCAGAGCATACGCTCTAGCGAAAACAAGCAGCACTGTGACAGGTTAGGAAAGACATTTACTAAATTAAATGCACACCTCACTTGCTCCGCTGGGCCATAACGCAGTACATACATGGAAATCTAAGCAGCTAAATGCATACTCTTCCTGAAGTGGTTGTCTGAGCATACACAATCTGTCCCTTCAAGGTTTTTCCATTAACATATCCACGTGTAGAGCTATAAATCAAAATGAAAGAGAACAGAGCAGGCCAGCAGAAGAGTGAGAGAGAGAAAATACATTGCAGGTTGTTTTGCAAGAGGCGGTGATTAACTAAACTACTATCAGTTAAAAGCAGCCACGGAGAGAGATATTCTGCACCTCAGCAGCTTGCAACAGAGGGCTCAAAGAGAAACAAGGTGTTTAGCTGCTCTTAAAAACAGAAACAAACATGACAATTTTTTTTGTTGTTGTTTAAAGATACTAAAATCATTTCTGGGTACACATTTTGATTCAGAATTTACCACAAGCAGAAAGAAGACAACAGTATTGGCTTCTGTAGAGAAGTTAGAGGACCCAAAGCAAAGGAGGGGAATGCAGCAGTGAAGCACAGAGTGTCCTGGTAAGAGGATAGTCCATCAGCTGCCCTGGTACCTTCCCAAGGCCACTCAAAGAGCTGGTATGGGGCAACAGGCTGCCCACATCCAACACAGGAACCATCCCTCCACTTCAGAAAGTAGTACCTGGGGTTTGCTGGGCGGGGGACGGAAATTATCAGGGTTTTAGTAAAAAACATTCCCCAGGGACATCCCTCACTCCTACAAAATCTGAAATCCTTTCTTGCTGCCACCTTTCTCCAAATGGCAGCTGTGAACCACTCTTCTTGTGCGGAGTTTGCAGATTTTCAGAAGGAGAAAGAAAAACTGCCATGAGGCGTTGCTGTTGCACAGGTCACAGATTTGATCAGCACTGGGATTATGAGACTTCTTTTGCTAGTGGAAGAGCTCGTGGGGTACACAAGCCCCCATACTTGCACCAAACTCCATGGAAACATGCCTGGGGGATCACCTCAGTAGATCTGGCAGTTAAAAAAAAATAAAAAAATCATTGCTTAACTTCTTTTCCCAAAGGTGTGTAACTTTGGTCAAGAGGAATTCCAGCACATGCTGGGATCTTCAGCTCAAAGTACAAATTGCCCTCATATTTGGTATTAATAATAATCAAACTCCCAACTACCAGCTGCATGCAGAAGGCAATCTCGTTTTCTACCCTTGACCAGGCTGAGATGCCAGCAGGGTTCACAGGAATGCCCCGGAGCAGCAGACGATGCTGGTGGGGTGAATGAGCTGGCCGGGGCGCATGACGAGGCAGGAAAGCTGCCAGCTGCCCTTCAGCTGCCGGAGCAGTTCCCTTCTGCACAAACACACTGGCACAACACCCACTCGGTATCTGGCAACAGCAGATTTTACACCGCTCAACACTGCTGTTAAATACAGGAACCATTTTAGGGCACAACAACAAAGTCACACATAACAGGTTTAACCAAAGCTGCGTATTTTCCTGCTATGGAAACCGGTCACAAGAACCAAAAAGCTGCCTAAAGACAAGAATTTCATGTGCTGCTCTCTCCTAATCTGCCCTGTTCCCTTCTGAAGCCCTAAAACTGATGAACGGCGACATGGACTAGTTACAACCGGCCCAAAGCAGCAATCTGAGCTTTTCACATCAAAGCTCTGCCAATGCATTATCAAGGGGTCACACCAGAGCACAAAGGTATTTCACCTGCCCCCTCCAAATGACCTCATGCAAAGTGCAGCCTTGCTTCATCTTCCCAAAACAGACCCCCCACATGCAGACAACAGACCTTTAAGTTGTAAGGCCTTAAGACACATTTTTTTCCCAGAAGCTGGAATAATCCAGAAGCCCAAGCAAATGGAAGCTGGCAAGAGCTCAGTAGCCCACAACTGAATGACAGACACCACCACATTTAGACAAAAGCTCAAAAAGCAGCTATGAAAATTGCAGCTTGTCCTCACCTAGTAAGAGCAGACAACATACTGAAGCTGTAGCAAAAGGTGAGCTGAGACCCAGAAAACCTTTGGAAAACTGGAGACAGCTAAACACCACAATCATCACTGGGAATTTACAGGTTAAAAATCTGCCAGGAAGCCTTACATCAAGTTTATCCTATCTCAGAGCATGGAGCTCCACCTCCAAATCTATTTTTCTATGAACCTAAACCCACTGGTGTTTCATGCCGAGCAACCCAAGAACCAAAGCACTCAGTATTATGCACTGCACAATTCTGCATTAGGTATTTGCTACTCTACACATCTCAGCTAATATTTTCCTGCTTTCTAAACATTTAAGTAAACTCCTTACAGGCCAGGCTGGATGGGGCTTTGAGCAACCTGGTCTAGTCAAAGGTGTCCCTGCCCATGGCAGTGGGGCTGAAACGGGATGATCTTTAAGGTCCCTTCCAACCCAACCCATTCTATGATTCTGTGATTTGCCAGCTCTGCTCCCACCCATCTGACACCAGATCCTCCAGCTGGTCCTCCCCTGCCATGTCACTCCATGGCCCTAAACCCAACCTGAGCCTCAGAGAGGCTTCACACACAGACTGAACCCCAACGCTATCAACAGCCACAGGATCCTTCCCCTAAAGTGACAATCTTGGGGCAGAGTAAAAATTGTACCGTGTCTGAAAAAACACTCGACAGACCGTAACTTACGCATCAGCCAAACATTTCCTATGTAGAGAAGCGCAGCCCTGCCTCGCAAGAGCAGAAACACACGGTGAAAGCTCAGCCGAGGAGATGGAACGATAAACAAATGACTAATAGAGGAAGACACACACGTGGCAGGCCTGCACGAGACAGCGGGGCACTAACCCAAACTAACCCCCTTTGGGTCAGTCTGCCTTGCACCCCGGCACGCCGCACAGCTGGGTCCAATCGGGGTGCCCAGGCACAGGGTCCGTGCCTGTGTGTACATGTAAAATATTACCTACTTTTGTCGTTGAATCCAAACAAATTTTCAGCCTAAATTGTATTGGTATGTGTTTAAATGGCTTTTTAATGCAGGTTTTCAGTTTATTTTACAGTCATCTTTGTTACCAGTTTTAAAATACATATATTTATACGGTTTAGAAAGAACCATCTGGAATCATGTCCTGAAAAACACATCCTTCTGGCAGACAACTTGCGTACTTCTGAGTAATTAGTGTGTGTTTATAGAAAGACAGGGCATGCTTGGGTTTTTTTTTATTTGTGAGCCCACTCTTCATTAATTACCACATTTTCCAAAGAGCGAGAAATAACGTTCTGCCTCTCTCAAACTCAGCAGCAACAACCCCCTGTGTGGAAGGCCAAAATAGAACACACACTACAAATGACTGAGTTGTGCCTTCATTCCCCCCCTCGCCCCTTCTCTCCATCTCCTTTGGGTGGTCCTGCAGGGCTCTGCCCCCATGGGGGTGGCTTCCCGGGGACAGGCAGAGGAGCTAAAAGCACTGCAGATTCAGACAGCCGCAGCTTCATCCAACAAAGCCCCCCCGCTAGATTAAACACCTGCTAAGAGTTCTGCCATTTCTCTGCTTCCAAAACAGCAGATTTATTTTTGTTCCCTATCTATTCCGTCTATTTCAGACTTCCTTTAATTTTAAAGCTTTTCAGGGTTTTGAAACACCTATACAACCTGATTTAAGAAACACCTAAAAGCTGGACTCCTTCAAGATCAAAGGCTGTCAAAAAGCCAATTTACCTAAAGTCTCTAATAACTTTTGAAAGCTGTATAGTCTTTTTAAATTTTACTATCACAGTCTGCTGAAAAAAACCCACACGTTTGCTCAGAGTTCAGCCCCACAACATGCAACACGTCTGTCTTACACTACTCCCAGAGATGCCCAGCTCAAATGTGACCCCTTGTTTTTCTTAACTGTGTCAAAAAGCTTAAGCTCTCATTTCAAGCTCCCCGGCAATAGCAGCTGATCCTCCAGCACCTTGGATGACGTTGTGTAACAACAAAACCCTGTTTGGCCTAGGAAGGTCTGAAGAGATTTAATAAGGTGTTGTGAAAGGAAGGAAAAAAAGGAGGGGGGATAAAGATAGGTTCAAAAGGAGTTTATGAAACATGCCTTCAAATAATTTCTTCCCTTAAAAAAGCTTCCTTCCAGCTTATCTGGGAATTGTTCTTTCTATGCAGCCAAGTGCATTTCAGATGCAAACGACTGTCACATCCAGTACTATGTACACAGCTATGAACTGTCCCAAGCCTCCAGGTCAGCGCTCTCCACCTTTTCCAGTTCTCAGCCTCAATTCTTAACAGCTGTACCAGCTCTTCTACATATCCGACATCAGCCCCTCCACAACTGCCCAGCTTTTCTTAGTTACGTGGTGTGGAACCCTTACAAACGAATTCAGGAGACAGAAGTCAGATTTATAAACACTGCTCTGCACAGCTATGTGACTTATGCAGAGGTGTAAGTATTTCTAACGAACACATTGCAATCACAATGCATTACACACTTATATAATTCCCATGATGTAAATCCATAGTTGCCTTTAACAAATGTCATTGTCACATGTATTAAGGACATTTAAATTATTTGAAAAAGCTCAGATAATCCTGCTTACTCAAAAACTTTGCTGGCTAACTGAAGGGAAAGTTGCCCTAAAATTTAAAAATACAGGAGAAGAGGTCACAAATAACTACAGAAAATGTCAGCCCTGAAGTCTAGTGAAGTGCCAAATTACAAAATGTCTCAAGTCTTCAAACTGACAGCGCAGCATTCTCAGATTTAATTTCCCCCAGCATCTAGTAACATCATGCTATGGAAGGACAAAAACTTAAGAGAGACAACCACATACATGGTGCTGCCTGTTACACGCCCACCCGCAGCTACTCCAGATTTGATGTTTGAGAAAGTCTGAGAGCCAGAATAATCCTATTTAGTTCCGAGAGATCAAACAGGATTTGTAAAGGGTAACATATCCACAGATTAGCGAAACGTTCTCCATTTAAGTGTGGTCACTTTGCAATCATGTTCAGAAAGTATCTTAATCAGTGGATCTAAAGCAAGTTTTTGACCATGTCCAGAGACATTAGAATTATGTGAAATATATACATTCATATAGAAGAATATATGAAAAACTGGGAATGGTATTCATAAAACACTAATCCTCCCTTATCATACAAATTTTGACTCACTTAGTCATACAGGAAGGTTCGCCCACAACCATACCTACTGTCAACAGGGAACAACACATGAACAGAGCACAGCATCCTTCTTGGCAAAGAAAAGCCCATCAACACTCCTTACTAATCAACTTTTCTAAACAAGGTTTTCTTCAGAAGAAAATATTTAAACTTACTATCAAAATGCCAGTTGTTTAAGCAAAGTCCACGCTGATATTATCTACAATAAATTCACAGTGAATCTAAAATGATGCACTGATACAACCCAGCACACAGCTATATGCCTGACCATACCTGCAATTACAGCAATTAACAGTTCTGAAGAGCTTCCCAGAGCTCATTGTTGACAAGGCCGTTAACAATAGCTTAGATATGAAACTTCCAAGTCTTCACTCTTAATTCTTTGTGCTCTGCCACTACAAAAAGAGCGTATCATTCCGCTCCCAAGGCAATTGTAAATGAACTGTTTCCAAAAGAAAATGCAGTCCTCACAGATCCTGGGAAAACACAGCTCAGTGTGTTTGTGAGCTGACTATTCAAAGCATCAAACCACCACCACCATCTGAAGGGCAGGAAGGGACCCTTCTGAAGGAGATTTCTACCACACTCCAGTACAAAAGCAGAAAACCAGCCACCTGCCAGTGGAGATCCTGGGAAAACATTATCTAAATGGTTACAGCAGACACAAACCTAATTATCAACCACACAAGCACCATAAATAACCTAAATAGATGCACAGATGTTACTTCTGTGATAAGAACAGGAGCAGTCAGAGCTTCAGAAAGCTCTGGATCTCATTCAGGCAACATAGGACAACTCCTGCTACCCTTGAATATTCATTCCCCTATCCCGTTTTCATCCCATTGCAATTAACTATATTTAAAGTCAGACATGGGTATTTTAATACTCATCAAACTTGTTTATTTATAGCAACACCCTATCCAATATGTCCATACAGTAAGAGCAGTCAGATCAAGTCAGCTGGCTGTCAAAATAAAAATCCATTCTCTATGTGTATCCCACTATCCATGACTAAGCACGACCGCAGGAGAATAAAGTGCTCTTGTGTTCAGCTGAAGATAAAATCCCATACTGGAATACTTGGACTCAGCGCACAGCAATGTCTTAAGGGTGCTGTGCTTGGCGGGATGTCTTTTTCCTAAACTGAAGGTTAACCAGGCTCTCAGAAAACTGACTGGGCGCCAGAGCTCGCTGCTACCTGTTATAACGCTGCATTCCTCACTCTGGGCTGGGATGGACCCTGTTCAAAACCTGCCATATGGCAGCTGTATTGCCACTTGCTGGCTCGTTCTGTAAATCCTTGGAGAAGTTTCAATACAGACCTGAAATTAATCCTGACAGTGACCAGGCACGTCCTGTAACTGCACGCTTCATTGGGTGCGGAAGTGAAGACCAATTTGTCTTGATAACTTTAGAGAACAGCGAGTAACAAATTCCTGTACTGAAGGTACTTGTCTATCTTTTTCTTCCCAAGCATGCTTTATTTGCACATCCTACTGAAGAAAAATAAAACTTATTTTCTCAGGAAACCCAATCCCCCTCTCAGCTGAAACCAACAGATCTTGTGTTTTTACAGCAACGCCTAGTCACACAGTGACAGGTCAAGGCTGGGCTGGTGTTTTCACTGTACGACACGTTTCTTCAATCTTTTACCAACCTACCATAAATACTCACCAGGGACTACAACAGGCTTTATACACCCTCATTAGACGAGCAGACAGATTTTTTTTTTTCCTTAAGACAGCTTTCCATCCTAGACTGAATGCCTATAGTTCACTGGGTTAGGGATCCTGTGTGCTTATTCTGGAAGCTGACCGTTTTATCTCTAAAATACTTAAGCTTTGGTTGCCCATCCTTCACAATCAGCCCAAACACTTCTCAAAGTGTCAACCCTCCTTAAAAACCTCGAGCCTATTGAGTCAACTTGTGGACTTGTTTCCCCCCTAAATTGATTTTCCTTCATTGTTACGTATAGACCACTGCAATGTACATCTTAGATATATTAGACCATTTATATGTAGCTGGACTGTTACAAAACTTACACACTTTCCTGAATCTATAATTTGAAAGTTTCGCCTTCATCAATTTAATTCTTTTTAAAATTCAGGAGTTTGCTACAGGATTGAATGTCTTTACTGTAAGCACTGCAAGAGTTTGATCTGCATCTGCTTTTCTCCCACCAGGTTGAGCTAAATGTAATTAGTCCCAACATAAGAACGCGTCCTGGTCATTTTCAGAAGACTGACATATTTGGGTCAAAATTTGCAGTTCTGTGAAACTATGAGCTTTTTACATTAGATTAAGACTGCCTATGTTCAATAAAGCACTGGTTTAAGTTCCACAAAAGAAAAGAAACACCATCTACACCCCAAGGCAATTCATAGAACAACAAACATTTTTAGTCAGTACGCTGACACTCCACTATTTCTGTCCCTGTTATTTAAGCCTCTTGTTTCATCATCAGACATGAAGCTGTAAACGATCACCAGCGCTTCTCAAAGTGACAGTGGGTATTTTGCATTTTTTTCCAGAGGAGGAAAATTTTTATTTCCTTTTCTAATCACTAGAAAAATCTGTACCGAGAGAAACAGCACAGAAATATCAATCCGAAAGACAATTTACTGATCTGACACACATAGCAGCAAGGTGATTATGCAAAAGGGGTAATAACTCCAGTTGTGTTAATGTTAATATAAAGTGAGGTATCCTCCAAGAAAAATGAGAAAGATCTAGCTTTACTTAAAGAAAGATACCTTTCAGAGTCTACATTAAAAGTTTTCCTTAAACCAACAGAGATTACCTTGCTTGCGAGAAAGGAGAACCCCCCTAACATTATGAGGTGTGAGTTTGGAAATACACAAGCTGCCCGGGGTCAACTTTAATTCGAATGCGTAACTGTGACTTTGGCATTTGAGCTTTTTCCGGTTACTTTTGAGAGGGAAAAACACAAAAAAAAAACAAACTCAAAACTAAAGCATGTTTTAGCCACAACACTTCGGCTTGATCCTTCCTTATCTTCTCTGGGATACACTCCTCCCTTCACAAATATAGCGTAGGCCAAGTAGCAGTTTATTTTAAGCTGAAAACCAAGCTGAAAACTTGGCAGATAGCAAGCTCACGCAGTTTAAATACGGTTACCATATTCCATACCCCAGCCAAGCACAATGATCTCCCCAACACGAACACCAAGTACAAGTGTACACCTGAATGGTACTGCTGTTGCCAAAACCCTAATCTTTATTTCCTTTACATACTGAAAATGAAAGCGCTCCTTCAGTATCCACGTAAGTTTTCCAATAATAGATTTATCATAGAAATCAACAGTGAGCCCTATTGTAAGAACTTGTCCTGTACAGATGTTTATCATAAATCTTTACAGTCAATGAAAAAAATAATAAAAAAAAAATACCCAAACCAAAATCCAGAAATCTGCCAAATTACCGGGCTAAGATTAGCACCTCACTTCCAGTCACCTTCTGAAGTGAGGTATCTTGTAAAGACCAGGAAAAGCATGAAATAATAAAAGAATCGGACATAACCTGACTCAGTCATAAGATATAAAAAAGAGAGTATGTTAGTTAGTACTTCCACTGTTTTATATGATTTTATTTATCTTCAATTTCCAATACATAAAGAATACAGCATGGATATGATTCCATGACTATCAATAACTGCATGAATGCTACTGCCTCCCACAAGATTTCAACATAACCCAGAGACATGCACTTACGTTTGTTGGTAAACTGGCTCTACCACCTCTCATTTCTTCAAGACTAAGCTTAATGGAAAAAACCCAACCACTTTCTGAAGTTAAGCTTTCACTTTAATAACTTACTATTTTTTAAGTAGCAGCCCGGTAAACTAAGATTCGAAGATTTTAAAGTGTAAAAATACCCTTAAAAAAAAAAAACAAACACATATAAAAAGCCCTCAAGAAACCAAAATTCTTGTGAAAATTCTTTTTTTTTTTTAAAAGGGCTATCAGCAAATTATTTCAGTGTATGTTTACTTAATTTTATGTTATTTTCTAAACTACTTAGCTTATATAATTCCTCAGAATGCCCAGGAGTTTTAAAGCAATTAAAGATACAAGCTAGTAATCAATACCAGTTTGCAGCTCTTCTGCAAGTCTTTCATGTCCATACAAGTATTAAAAAAACCCAGCTCAAGTCAAAGGGCATCACTAGGCAACAGCAGGTATTAGTCACGTTGCTCCCCAAGGGGCACTTCCAAGTCAAGCCACAAGCAAGTTCCTGAGCGCTAGAACAGCCTAAGAGTCACAAGTGTTAAGACATTATACTACTTATAGCAAAAATTAAAAGAACGTTTATCTGAAACAAATAATCTTCTCGATCTTTCCCACGTAGTAACTTGTGTAGATTCAACAACGCTCAGAGAGATGATTAGCAGCGTAAAGCTGCTAACGAAAAGCACTCTACCAGAATTGACACCAAGGACCCCCATGCCTACTGCCTGAGAAATAAATACCCATGACTTCATGGGAAAGTCACCACCTCATGTTTAACACATTCCTCGGGCTGCAGCTTCGTATCGGAGCTGAGGGAAAACTTGGTGCCATACACAGGATCTGTCCTGCTCCACCTCTGCTGTGCCTTGCACCAACTCGAGGCTCAGCTGACTTTTCCACGTGCCAGTTCAGGCAGCTACACCAGCAGAAAACTCTTCACCGTGTTCTGTAGGGTCAGGGCAAGTATTCAAAAGACAGACAAGCTCAAGTCTACCTCTGCCAAAGAGATCACCCTGCCCCGACGGCCCCCAAGTCACGACCAGGCCAACTCACCGAGCTGGCTCCGATGCCCAGGTGTCCAATAGGGCAGCTCTGCGGGCAGGCCTGGCAGAAAACACAACTCAGCAGAAAAGAAATCTCCTGACAGTTTAGCAAGTTGACTCACTGAGCTGGGCAAGTTATCGCCAAACCTGCTGCTAGGAAGAGCGAGGGACTGCGTGGGCAGCTGCTCCTTTCCATGGGCACTGCCCCATCCAGCAGGTGTGCGGCACCATGAAATCCATGGCAAGCCGCATGGCTGAGATGGAGAAAAGTGGCTGGTAGAAAATGCCATCAGGTACTGGAAAGAAAACTCCAGTCAACAACTGGAAACCAGGATTCATTTGAAGGGTATACTTAAAACAACAAAACAATATAGCCAAGAACAGCTTTCAATGACTTTCAAGAGAATTTATTCTACATCCTGCCACGAGCCAGAAAAACTAGTACTCAACAGCTAATATCGGCTCTTCAAATAAGCTTTTTATTGTTGGAAGTTGTTCAAATCACGGCCTTTCTGGAAGAAGTACTGACCAGTCAGAACAAGAATAAACACAGTTCCATCCACATTCTCTTTCCTTTGGCTTAATATTTTTAATTTGGGTAATAAGAAACAATTCCAAGTAATTCTCAGATGCTTGGAGGCTGTGAAAAGGAATAGCAAAAACTGCCTTCAAATTAAATAAAACTATACATTTGACTCACAACTTAAAAAAAAATGCTGTGGGTAATGCTAAGTTCATTCAAGTGACTTTAATTACAAGATGATTGTTAAACCAATTTAAGCTGAGAAAACACTTTCTAAAATTCCACATTTAAATAAGACTTTCAAAGAGCAATTTACAGAAGACAACAGTGTAAAAATTACTTCTTTTCATCTTTGTAATCCACAAAAAGCCTGATTTTTGGAAGCTAAAATGGACCACTTACTTAGTAAAGGCTTAGTCAGCATCAAACCTACGAAAGTGATTAAAACATTTTCACTCTTCGGAGTGTAGCAAAAATAAAAATAGCCAACACTTTAATTAAAGTGACGTAAAAGCAAACACATCACCAGTGAAATGGTGGTGTGTTTCCATACGCCAAATTTGTTGTTTCAGAGGTAACTGGGAAGCTTTTATGTGAACGTAAAGCATTACATCCATATAGAATGAGCCCCTTTCTAAACAGACGGCTTCTTCCTGAGAAGGTTACAAATGGAAAGCAGGTAACCTCATGTAAGGAACCAGTCTTCCAGCAGAGGTCTGAACTAAGAGGATTACAGGGTCAAAATTCCAGCAGATGGAGAAAGGTTTTATCTGCACATTAAAGAGGCACAGGAACTCTTAGATAACAATTTAATTACAGGAAAAAAAGAACAGTTTCTCAGGCACTCAGACTTCCGAGTTGACGTTTTCCACTTTGTTTTCATACTTGCAAATGTCTACACTGCAGTCAGCTGCTCAGCAGAATACATTAACACATGCAGAGCTCCGTCCTACTGCAGCCAGAACGCTTCCCGTACCTTCCAGGCAGGAGAAACGGAGGTAGAACATTCTGACAAACTACCAGCCTAATTAAAGATGACAAAAGCAAGATGTCCAGGTTGAAAGCTGTACCTTGAAGAACCAGGGAATGTCACGAGAGCACAAAGTTCTCACTATGAGGCATTTGCACCCTACTCTGTTTTATAAAAAAGCAGAATTCAGCTGGGCAGGGGAGAGGTGGGTAGTAGTCCTTGCATAACTATCAGCTGCTTTATTTCATCTGAGGTAACACAAATGCACATCACAAACTTCTCACAGCGTCAGTCAATGATTCTGCTTTAAGAGGCATTAAGCTAGCTCTCTTTTTCTTTCTGTTACCTTTTTCAAGCCACATCCAAACTCTGTAGGACTGTGTGAAAACAGTTAAAAAAGCAACACAGATAACATCTGAACGCTCTCACCAATGAGAGAAACTACACATGGCATATTTCATCTTGGAAAGAAAGTGTGAAAAGTTCAGATACTTCTGCAAGCCTTTCCCCACTTTACAACTAGCATTGTATCATCAAATAAGGTGTTCAGAAATAGTGTAAAAGCAGCAATGATTCTGTCCAGCACATTCTCCTCCGGCGACTTCCCAGCTGAACAAATCTATTTATAAAACCAACCAGGAACAATAGGAAATAGCACCAGAAGGATTATATGAGATTATGAGACACTGTTATTAGGATGTATTTTTGTATTGTGGTTCATTTCACCTTTTAAAGGAGACTTTCACCTCTGCTTACAGAATTTTTTTAGTTTTGTTTAAATAAGCGCTTTTACTCTGACATTTACGTCACTAGCACATGCCTAATATTATTATTATTACTGTTACTAGTATTAGTATTATTAATGCTCAGGCAAGATGTGGATTTTCGTTCTGGGCTTCAATGCATGAAAATAAATGTCTCAGTAAAAATCACTGATTAATTCACTTGGATGACCAGTCACTACAATTCACAAAACTGAAATGTATTGTGCAAGATAAAATCGGCACTGGGATGATCCCTCGTGCAATAGTTGCTGCAATAAGAAAAAAACCTTAAAAAATAAAAGGAAGTCAAAAAACTTTATTCACACCAGAAACGCAGACTTCACGGAATTTTCCTTTATCAAAATAACCCCATTATGGTTACTTACATCTTTGCTGTAAGAGAACTGTACAATATATATATAAATATATATATAAAAAAAGTCAACTTTTGTGCTTCCTTGATATTAATCGTCATCATCTTCCTCTTCATCACTGATCACATATTTCTTATGCTTCTTACTTGCTTTGTCATCATCCTCTGCTTTTCTCTTTCCAGAAGGTTCACCTTCCTAAAGGCAAAGAAAGGACAAAAATAAACCAACATACTGCAAGCTAAAATAAAAAACCAAACTCAGAACAACAACAAAAAGACCTCAAAGTCTTTCTTGTAAGAAAAATCAAAATTATTAGTTCTAGTTTTTCCATTTTGTGCTACTGTGACACAGAATGGCTTATGAACCACTACTTCAGGTTCAGCCAGCATCGCTACCAGTCTCAAACCCCAGCCCGAGAGGGTCCACAATCCAGCTGCAGCTCCATTGACCTCAACAGACACACAACCGAATCTGCTTCAAACTGAACTGTGGCACAGAAGTCATTTACATCACAATCTGGATTTATGGCACGTACAATATCATTCTCAGCAAGTCTAATGAGCATGGGCAATTCCTAGAATTTGTAGTGAGTTTTTCAACATGCAGAAGCTTTCCCTGCAGGCAGCCTGTGTAGCTTCGCTACATTTTCAGACTATGGACACTTGTATGCCCTAAATTAGAGTGACTGAAGCAAAGAAGAAATTCAGTATGTGGGTAGGCATTTTGTTTGTTAATTTAAAAAAAAAAAAACAAAAACCCCTAAACAACAAAAACACCACTGATAAAAGAAAAAGACTGATGAGAAACCATTAGTACTGAGAAACACCATAGTTCACAGTTCAAGAAATATAATAGTTTAGGAGGCTTCAAAGAGCTGGTCAAAGGAACTCAAATCATTGAATTAATTAACTGTTTGCAAGCAATACCATAATGACTTTCATAGGCTGGATGCCCAATTTTTAGCACCTAAATACAGAATCAACAGGTTGATTTTGATCCCATATGCATTTACACCAGTTCAGTTTGAATCATCTTTCCAAACATTTTAAATCAGAATACTATGAAAACATTTAATCAAACTGCAAGTTACTAGTTGTTAATGCAAAAATCAATTTTGGCACAAACAACAAGTGGTAACTCAATTATTGTTTAAAAAGAAGAATATCTCTAAAAATACCCTCAGCTTTAAGTAACCTCATCTCTTTTTCCATTTGTTGGTTTGGTTTTTGGTGGGGGTTTTTTTGTTGTTGTTTTTGTTTGTTTGTTTTAAAAGCAACATGTGTTACTTGGCTTTTAAGAAGCAGCAAAGATTGAGTTCAGAACTGTAAGGAATATTTTTTTATTCAAAGCATTTTTTTCTATATTAACACATTAAGTTAGTACAGTGAGATCTTGGTTAGGAAGGAATTCTAAGCATGGAAAACAGAAATTAGTAGGGATGGGAATCTCAATGATTGCTTCTTCCTCAGAACAGGCATTCTTTTGTAATCTAGCTAGGCTATTGTTAAATGATTCATCTTCCTGTTTAGCAGAATATCTCCACTAACTACACTAATAGTAAAACTACTTGCTGCATGGTCATAAAGTATATTAATAATACATTGACATTTTCAGTAATGGTAACAAATTGTTATCAGGACACACGTTTGTGCTGTGTTGTTGACTGACAGCACATAAAAGCAAGTCCGTGTACAAGGAAGTCCATGTTTCACATATGCAGATACATATTACAAATACCACCCTTCCTGCGTGGTGACTGAAAGTAAGTAGTTATGCACCACTGGGGTTTTTTCCACAATACTGTAGCACCCCTCTGTGGCCCTGACGGGAATATTACCTTTAAGTCATGTAATTTTAAAATGGAGGCTATCATTCCTCAAGACTAGACCTTTTCTTCTGAGACCAGAACTACAAAGTCCCGATATTGCTATATCATGAAATAGCAACTGGTAGTGCCTTAAAAATAAACAATTCAGTTTCTACTAACAGAGCTCAATTACAGTCTTCTACATGCCTTGCCATGGCTGTCTTCTGGATTGCTGTCGTATTTTTCTGAAATACTACATTTTCCTCAATGTATAATAAGCAGCCAGAATCTATGTCTCTCATTCAGAATGTAGCAAACATCCAACAGACTGGGCAGTAAGTCACGCCTCCCAAGAGGTTTACAGGAAGCCCAGTACAGAAATGCAAATGAGAGCAAACTTACTCCTTCAAAAATCAAGATTTCTTACATTAGCGAGGTATGTGTCATACTAAAAACTCTCAGAAATGGTACCTGTCAATTTCAAAAGTGCTACACCACATGAAGTGATGTTACTTGAAATGACCTAAACCTCAAGAGGTGACATACACAATGACTCATTTGCTTATACCCAGCAGTGATAAATTCCAAAACAGTAAAACACAATTTTAGAAGAGGAAACAGCACTACTATTAGCTGTAGTTAACAGTTAACTTGATCATGGCCTCTTGTTTAGGATGATACTTGGGTGATGGTTAACATCTATTTAGCAATGGACGCTAACTCTTTCTAACTCAGTTCTTTAACTCTTCTATTTAAAAAGAGCAGAAATAAAATGTGAAAATGCTGCTTCTATTTCCAAAATGAACAGGAGAGGACCATGTAGCTTAGGAGATAACACTATACCACGATTCCGATCTTGAGCCTTCTTACTCCTTGCATAATTTAGGCAAAATCATTTTTACATAACTCTGCTGATTTAAAGAGGGAAAAATTTATGCAATAACAATAGTGATCTCCTTTGGGAATCACTCAGGTCTATGAACTAATGCAGTGTATAAGAAATTGGTGATTAATTACCACAGAAAGCATGCCAAGTCAAATAATACATTCATCACAGCATAAATGAAACTACAAAATTCTCAGCTTTAAAAATAGATTTAGTGTAGGAAACGTTCCTGACTGAAAATGAGTACCTTAAGAACAAAATCTTTTTCTTACCTCATCACTATTAAGTTTCTTTGCCTTGAGTAGTCTTTGTGTTTTATCTTCATCTGAGCCTTCATCGCTGTCAGAAGAGTAGATTCTAGCACGTTCCTCTACAGAGAAAAACGAAAAGACAAATGATTATCTGTAATTGGTGAGGAAGAGACAATATTAAAAATAATTTTCTTACATTTAATCACACAAAAAGCTGGCAGAATCTCATTCCAGATAAACAAAATAAACTTATACGCACTGAATTCATGCCTCTTCATGTATCAAATGAACTGGCAAAATACAATCTTACCAGGGCTCTCCTGTGAAACTAATCCATCTGAATCACACAGGCCCTGCTTACATGCTGCTAAGGTTTATGATATGCCATATATCATTTATTACCTCTGATGCCACCTTTGTATCTGTTTTTGATGGCTGCTAGACTGATTGCATCATCTCCTTCATCCTCTTCATCATAGCGGTCAGGTTCTAAATAATTTGCACTCAGACCACGCTGATGCTGCTTCTCCCGCATTCTTCGCTGCTGAGATTCTCTACGAATGGAAGCTCTTAATCTCTCCTCCTCTTTCTGTCCAAGGAAGGAAGCAATACATAAAGATTGAGGGGAAAAAAAGCACAAGCCAACTCAAGTGCACCTTGTGTTCTACTCTAGCTTTTAAAACAATTTCACAGCAGTGTAAAGATTGTACATATTCTGATTTTTTTGTAATCTGTAAGGTTAAGCAAGCTGCACACACAGCTAACAACTCTTGTCTATACCTCCAAAATACATTCCGTTCTTCATAAAGTCATAAAATGTTCAGGAATGTTCAGCTACATTACAGTTATTTTTCAGATTAAGTCAGAAGGTAAGAGAGTTCCATACCACAATACCTTAATCATTTCTGTGCGCTGAGACTCTGGATCGCGACCTGCCATTGGCAAAATACGAATTTTCTGGGTCTTTGAACATCTATCTGCCAGAGACAGAGTCATCTTCCTGTGAGTGGCACTGTCCGTAGAGTGTGGCCTGTTAAAAAATTGCTCTGGGTTAAATACTTCGTCAAGGAACATATTCACTTTTAAAGGACAACAGTAGGGCCAGCATACTTAAGATTTCAAAGATTCATCTGCACAAAAGTAAAAGCATCATCCTTTCTTCCTTTTTTTTTTTTTTAATGTGTATTGTAAAAGCTACTGGAGACACCAATTCCTCTCTCAGCAAACCATTGGCCATCCATTACCAGCCTAAATAATCATCCTCACATTTCACCTCAATATCCCAAGACATAATCACCATCTTGATAGCAACTGTGCCTCAGAAAAAAGGTTAATTTCAGGGAATATTAATATTCTAATTTAGATGAGGACTTGCACTTAAAAATGCAAATTAAAAAAAACATTAAAAAAAAAATACATGTAGCCTACATATTGCAGTGAATGAATATTAACCTTTTAAACTGTGACACCTAATTTAGGAAAAATCTTACCAAAATATTGACAGCAGATTCTCATTAAAAGTTTAAGCTCTGAAGGTTTACAAACTGGCATAGGATATACCAGTATATATATACCTATGTGCTATCCATATAGGTATATGGATAGCATACTTACCTGAAGGTTAACTTTGTCTTGAAAACAGCCTGTCCTTGAAGACCTGTCCCTTGTCTGATAAACAAATGGTTGTGATCTCCCTGTAGTGGCGCCTTGTACACGTCAAACACCTCGTTGCCCAAGTGGAGAGACATGCTTAGAAGAGATTCATATATCAGTTATTTGATAAAGCCACTACAGTCTGTTTTTTCCCTCATTTATAAATGGAGAAAGCCTTTTTAGATATAGCCAGTAATTATATTTCAATCCAAACTAAGCAGAGCATAAAATTTTCAAAGCAGAAACTGAAATAATTTCTGCTGTGCAGAACTGACATCAAAGTTTGTTGACCACCCAATTCAGCACGCCATGGCACTTTACTGTAGGAACAACTGTATTCCTTCAATAGAAGAAAGTCCAAACTAACCTTCCATCTGACCATTTGACTATCCGTGCGTTACTTTCTCTGATCTCGTTCCCTTCCTCATCTCGTCGCATCCGCCATCTTATTGTGTTTTCTACCTATAGGGAATAAAAACCACAAACCCCTTTCTAACACATAGTAAGTTGTACTGTGGGTCAAGAGTTACAGCCAGAAAGGCTAGATAATTTACTGCATGGTGCAAACAAATGAAAGTGAAAAGTATCACTTTTATAGGTGAAATGCAGCAGTCAAGGTTTTTTTTAAATTTGTTACTAAAATGGATCAACTTTCCTCAGTGCTGAACTGATCCACACTTTCAGAATCTGAACCATAAATCAAAACACTATTCTAAAATACCTCAAAGACTTTGAAGAAACGTGGCTAGAATAGTGTAAAAGAGAAAAGGAAAATTAACATTATACCTTGAGTTTTAACCTAGTTCTACCCTCTTCATCAAGCATCTCCTCATCTTCAAATTCATCTTCATAATACTGGGGATCAAAAGGTCTGCAATAAATTATATAATACAGTCTTTATTCTTCTAAAAATTAATCCAGATTATTCTAGAGTTGTGCAAAATAACAGGTGCCTGAAAGGTTTAAATTATACACTGCAGACACCAGCAGGCACTGCAGCTGTGAGACAGCCATTTCTGCGGTAATGTCATTTACTGCATTGATTCTCCACCACAGGAGGCCTGCCCAAGTGTCTTCCCTACCATCAACTGCAGCCACTTTAACACTCAGACCCTCTAAATGGCTCTAGCTAAAGAAAGCAAGTCTGCCTCAGAAAATACTGGTTCCTTAGTATCAGGATGATGAGGTCAGGGTTAAGCCTGAAATAAAATATACACAATATTGTACAGAGAAAATAAAAACTGCTGTCTTATAAATGTGGTGAATTAGGGATTTTCTAAGAGCACAATCTTTGCAATTTTTATATTTGAATCTCAAAACCAACCAAAGGGAAAGGAAGAAGAGATTGGTTTTTTTTTTTTTTCCCTCCTCTCTTCCTTCAAAAAACCTGACGGCTGGGGTGGGAGTGAGTGGGAGAGGGCCATTCCCTACCCTCCTTTCCAACAGCTTCCAGGCTGCTGCAAGGGAAAGAAGCAATAAACACTCTGCTACTGTACAATTCTGTTTTCAGTCCTGTCTGACCCCCAAAGATCCCCTGGACTTCTCTCACTAATTACAGCCACTAACTGGATTCTTAACAGTTCTCTTCTGAAACAGTCTATAGCACAAACACCAGGAAGAATGATTTAACTAACATCTAACAGACACAATAGTGAACTGCCAGCTACCCTGACATCTATTAAACAATGCCATAAAGTTCCTTAATGAAACACTCGGAGAGACGGATTCAACAGCAATTTGCTAGAAACGCTGAGGGTGGGCTTTAGGGCCAAACCTAACATCAAAACCAGCTCTAATAATTTCTTTTGTTTCTCCTTATGAATTCCAGAAAATTTCTTTATCTTGGGTTAGGTAAATAGGAAAATGAGTAACCAACCTCTTTATAGTTAAACAGTACATGTAGCACACACAAATAAAAAAGGGCTTATTCTAAAGTTCAAAATGATGTTCTTATCCCTCAAAAGCGCATAAAGACGCTGTGATTTGGCTTTCACATTCGAGAGCCTGAACCTATGTTTAAAATTCAACCGATAGCACGTGCTTTCAATTAAATCATATTGCTTTAAAAGAGAGAAAGTTATTCAATCAAGCTGAAACTCAAGCTCATAAGAAAATTACTTAGCGCTTGATTAGATTAACAGATATTACTACTGACTGATCACAACCAAAAGTATGCATCTTAATGCCAACCATTTTAAATATGAACAACAAATTTAATTGTATTACCAGAGCAAAAACAATATAGGAAAACACTAAAAAACTTTATTAATCACGCATTTAATGTGCAATTACCTGGGCTCCACGCTAAGGAAGTTGGGCAGCTTCACAAAATACAAATCGTTACCCAAGTCTGTGTTTACTTTTGGTATTTCTACCTCTATTCTAGTCTCTGGAATAGGTTCTTCTTCCTGCTGTTCCTGACTCAGTCCGTTCTCATCCTAATGAAAAGAAGAATGGGAGCATAAGTGAAAAAAGTCTATCTGGCCACTGTTGCTCTAATAAGCACTTACATTGTGCTTGAAGAAATGTGATCCATGTACACAGAGAGATCAAGAAGCTTTGGGTAAAAGAACTTGCACATTTTCAGTGAAAGCAATTCAGTTCAGCATTTTCATATGCTACTTCAAGGGATTTCAAATACCAGTTCAAGCTCAAGAGACCACAGACAGTAAGGAAACAGCAAAGGAGCTGACATACAGTTTTCAGCTAAGCATTGGAGGGTAAATGGGGGACAACTTCTCCCAGATAAAAAAAAAATAAATTTAGGTATTATCATCAAGACCCAAAATGAAAATATTTGTCGCACAGCTGTACTAAGGTACCAAAGACAGCTATGACTTAGTACTTTACTTTATGACAATCTAAATGATTCATTATATTTCTTTCAAATACAAAAAATGGAGCAGGGATGGGAGAAGGCAGATAAATTAATCCATCTGCTATTGCTATGGATAAAGCTTTAATAATTCTTTTAGCTAGGGCAAAATGATCTGTAATGCTTACTTAATGCTGTTAGTCTTTTTTTCACTAAAATATTATCAAACTCAATCGGTGTTCTACATTTCACGGTGGAATGGCATGTTAATTATTTCAAAAGTCACGTCTACTCACAATGGGCTGTCCTGGAGTTGGTGGCTTGTCTTCTCCATCACTCCCTGAGGAAATGTCATCTGCACCTCCAAACAGATCCATGACATCTGCATGCTCTTGAGCAGAAAAATTACTATTTTAGAATACACATATATATGCACACATACCCCTACATGTAAGCACATTCACAGAAAAAAAGATTAACACATCCTTCACTTCCATTACCACTTAAAATCACCTACAAAGTTTAAAAAATTGTGAATGTTTATGAAGCACACATTATTCTCTTATCCTGAGAAACAGTTTTCCCATGTATTTTTAAGCTAAGGATTCAAAGTATGTTTTCCTGGAAAGGCTCTACCAAATAAGAGAATCTAGTTGAAAAATGGCAACAGAAGAATTAAGTGTTAAGATTATCCTTTACTCAAGTAAACAACTTAAATATATGTAAACAGCAACTTCATTAAGCATTTTGGAAGTTCTGCCTCTCGGAAGAGTCAACACCTCTTTCTCAGCCAGCTAAACATCACAAAAACCAGTATAAATTCTCTGGGCTGCTCTGATTAAAGGCACCACTTCTTAACATACTTCAGTAAAAATGTGTGAAACAACATTCACAAAAGAAAAGCTCTGTCTCTCATGGAGGAAATGGATAAACTGATAGAGCTGAGTAGAGATAATCAGCAGAAGTACAGCGTGTGCTTCCCCACACAGAATTCTTGCTGTGCTGTTTTGTTATTTCCCTGGCACTACAGTTACATCGTACAGCAAGCACCACCAATTTCATCAAGTTCTGTAGCAGATGAATGGCAGGCTTAAAACGAGGATTAAATGAACAAAAAACCCACAAAACACCATCACCATTTACCTTTCTGTCCTTCTGTATCACTGTCCACTTCCGAATCTGATGCAATTGGTTTCTTTCGCTTCATTCGCAGAACTTCATCTTCGCTATCACTGCCCCTTGCAGACTCTACTAAGGAGCATAATTATTCTCAGCAAATTAAAATTCTGTTCCACATATTTTAAAATTCCTTTGTATTAATAAGTTGATGAAAAAGATGATGAAAAAGAATTTAAAAGTGCTGCATAAAAAAACCACTACAAATAGGACTGTAGTTGAAAGCTATGTGATTAACGCCTTTACGCTGAAGTCTGAATCTTTTCAGGCCAATATAAACGAAACAATAAAGAGAGATCAAACCAAAAGTAAATAATTACCACTGTATTCCATCCTACCAGATTTATGCTCTTGGTCCTCCTCATCGGAATGCTGGGCCCTTTCGTCCTCATCAGAGTTCTGCATCTTCTCCTCATCAGAATGCTGGGCCCTTTCATCATCATCTGAGTTCTGCATCTTCTCCTCATCTGAGGCCTGTGGCCTCTCCTCATCATCAGAGTGCTGCATTTTTTCCTCATCTGAGTTCTGGAGTCTTTCCTCATCATCAGACATCTGTGGCCTTTCATCTTCATCAGAGTTCTGCACCTTCTCCTCGTCATCAGAGTTCTGCTGTCTCTCCTCATCATCAGAGTTCTGCTGTCTCTCATCGTCTGACTGATCACTTTTGTCCTCCTTGCCCCACTTCTCATCCTCCGAATGTGCTTTTTCGGAACCATCTCCCTCTGAATGATGACTGCCTTCATCTGATCCATGCCCACGATCATCCTCCTCATCATCATGAGCAGCTTCTGAAACACTGTGCTGGTCCACATCTGACTGATCATTATCTTCATGCTCAGAATGTCCCGAAGCTTCAGAGCGATTGTAAGATCGTTCAGAGTGGTTGTCACTCCCTGTGTGATGGGATGCCCCTTCATCCTCACTATCTTCTCCAAATAGCTCCTTATTACTAGGTTTTATTGCGTCCCTGTCATCATCCTGGTCACTGTCGCTTCCAGAAGCATTACTACCAGAGCCAGCGTTCTCCTGGTCAGAATCGGATTCAGATCCAGAATCGGAATCTGCAAAACAAACACCACCCTTTCAAGAGCCGGAATGTCCCTTTATAGGATGCACACAACGTGATGGGCATTGCTTTAAAACAACAATAAATAATAGTAAAAAAAACTTCCAAAGGCCAGAGAGAGAACTTACAGAGAACTAGAAGAAAGAAATATAAGTTACCTAGAACAATAAAACAAAATGTCTAGTAATAGAGGCACAGCCAATGATGGATGAGGATGACGGATGCCACATAAAGTTTCAAACCACAAGCTGTCATCTAAGACACTAAAGCTGCAAACAGAGTAAGCAATTATACAAAAGAAAATAACACTTGAAACAGTGAAAGCTTGAAACAAGTAAGTACATATATGTGGCGCATGAGATCCTACAAATGAGTTTTAACTGTCACAATTTCTTTAACCCAAGTTAGCTCCCTGATGCACCCCGACACGTTGGTTACAACGGAACCACTGCTGGGCGCCGGGGCCGGCGAACGCCGCTTCGGGCAGGAAGAGAAGGGGACATCTGCCTCGGAAACGAGCTCAGGGAGACGGAGACAAGCGCTCTAAAGACCCACGAACGACTTGAACCGGGAGATGTTCCACCGCTTTTCCTTAGATGCTAACGGCCGCTGAAATTTCCCCAGGGGTCAGCAGGGACCCCGCGCCGCCTCACCCCTCGGACCCAGCCGCTTCGCTCTCCCTCCCCACCAGGACCCTTCCGCGGCCGCGACGAGGGAAGCAGAGTCCCCACGCACCGCTCCCTCCCCCGCAGGCCCGCTCCCTCCCCGCGCCTGAGGGCAGGGGCGCGGCCCGGGAGGGGAGGGAAGGCAGCGGCCCCGCACCTTTCTGCTCGGCCTCCGAATCGGCGTCGCTGCCGAACAGCTCCTCCATGTCGGCCATGGCGAGGGGACGGCCCGCCGCGCGCCCGCCGCCACGCCGCGGCGCCGCGCAGTGACGCAAGTACGCAGCGCCGGACGGCCCCGGGCAGGGGGGAAGAGGCCGCTCTTAAAGGGGCCACGCCCCAGGGTGATTACCGGCCGTAACCGCCCGTCGGCGGCGGACGGTGACTACGGCCCGCCGGGGAAGGGAGAGCGGTTGCAGCGAAGGCGGCGTGGTCACAGCTGCAGGGCCTGTCAGAGGGGATGGGCAGAACCCGGCAGCGGCACCGAAGACAGGATTTCTCGGTGTGCTTCACGCGTGCACCCTCCCCGCCAGCCGCGCCCTCCCGCCCCCGCGGCGTTCCCGCACGGGCATTTAAGGTGCTGCTGCGAGCTCCTGTTGGGTACAGCCCCCCCGCTCTACCGCCCTCCGGCCTAAATACCCGCTCTCCCTCAGGCCCAGACCCCGCGCGGGCGTCGGACCTTGCTGCTGATTGGCATCGGCGGCGGAGGGGCGAGGGGCTCGGCCCAGCCGCGTTCTGGGGCACCTCTGCTGTGAGGACAGGCTGAGAGCCGGGGGCGTTGGGCCTGGAGAAGAGGAGGCTCCGGGGAGACCTTGGACCTTGTAGCCCCTTCCAGTACCTAAAGGGGCTAAAGGAAAGGTGGGAGGGACTCCTTATCAGGGCGTAAAGCCGTAGGACGAGGGGTAGTGGTTTTAAACTGAAAGAGGGGAGGTTTAGATTAGATACTGGGTATAAGTTTTTTATTCTGAGGGTGGTGAGACACTGGCCCAGGTTGCCCAGAGAAGCTGTGGATGCCCCATCCCTGGAGGTGTTCAAGGCCAGGCTGGATGGGGCTTTGAGCAGCCTGTTCTAGTGGGAGGTGTCCCTGCCCCATGGCAGGGGGCTTGGAACTGAGTGATCTTCAAGGTCCCTTTTCTCCAACCATTCTATGGTTCTGTCACTCAGCTGTAAGGCAGGCAGAGGGCCCCGAGCCACTGTGTCTCAGATAGGGATACCTTTTTGTCTATGCCCCTCGCCATTGCCAACTGTGGCTGAAATGACGCTGCATAAAGCAGCCTCACGCCCCCACCCCATTCCCTCTTCGCTTGCCTGTATGGATTGAACAGGGGCGACAGTGCCCTGTCACTGGTTTTATAAGCTCTTTGCACATCCTTCTGCTGGCTGCTGTGTGAAAATCAAGTTCCACAGCAGTAGCCCTTCACTTCCAGAGTGCCATTTGGTCACTCACTTTCCCAGTGGAGAAGAAAAAGTAATGGTTTGATGTAAATAAATGCATAGGTGAACATAAAGCAAGTCAGCATACAATGTGAAAAAAACCCCAACAAAACAACAACAAAAAGAACCACAACAAAAGAATACAGTACTTTAATCATCCAAAATGTTTACTGGTTTACAGTCTGACAGCATACAGTGCTGATATGCAAAAACACTCAGTTCATGTTTCCTCAATGGAAATTTAAATTGAACACTTGCTCGTTTGTAGCTTACAAACAGTATTACTCAAGCTGTAGAGAGAATGAGGCTATTTCTTTAAAATACAACAGTAAATAGGTAATTGCTTTGGAATATAGGCTATGTTTCCATGCTTAGCTTGAAACCAACAGAATCGACACGTGTGGTCATTTGACTTCTGCATTAAGCCTGGAGAATAATCAAGAAGAAAAAAAGTATCACCTCTTTTGGAAAAAAGACCTTGTGTTTATGGTAGCTGGTTATCAAAGTGATACCACTTTTGCCCTCAGGAAAATTTAAGTCATCCATAAGATCTCACTACACTTGATATCATGAAATCATACTTTGGTTTACAATTCCTGACCACAGACTGAATTCCTTCATTTATTCCAAAAAGGATCTACATTGTAGGCACAGAAGTGATTGCTGTAACTGTTTCATGCACCATGCCAAATGTCTTGCAACAAATTGGAGGGCCAAACCCCTTTGGTTGAAACAAAAAAAAACAAAACCAAACCCAAAAAACCCAAACCAAAACCTTGTTTTCTACACCCAGAATGTCAGATATTTGTCCTGAAAGTGCCAACAAGCAGTCAAATACCTAGCTGCTGTCTACGGAGCCAGACCAATCATTACGGTCCACTAGTAGCATCTATGACAAGACACCTGAGAGTTGGAGCTTAAAAGCCCCTGCCGTTGATCGGAAGAGAAATCATAAATCATTAAGCAGCTAAACTTGATTTAATAAAGTAAAGAAGGGATTTGGGCTATCATTTCCATAATCCAGCCTTTCGTTTTTCTCCTCATCTTCAAGTAGGAGATAACTGCCTAATCTTGTTAGATAATGATAAAATAAATCATCACAGAATCACAATACGTGAACAGATTTCATGAACATGCAGCCCTTCAACAAATGAAGGAAGACATTACAGCCTGCTTTTTGACACAAAATGATTATGGTGCCTAGCAAATAAGAAGTAAAATACAGCTTTAGGCAACTCAGCACATGACATGCTTTGGCCATGTTTATACAGCACTGTAAAAAGACACGACTCATGACTTTATGCACACTATATAAGAACTTAAATTTCAAAATCTAAAAAGTTCTTGAAAATTTACAAAAGCCAAAACCAAAAGAAGCCCTTTTTGTTATTAGTCAGATCACTTCTAGTTGTTTCAAAGATATAGTATGTATAGTCTTTGGTGTTAACAGAATTAATTCCGACTTGCTTTTCAGAGCACATGTGTATTTGTAATTACGATAAAAGGCCGATTCTGAAATAGGAAAAAACATTTTCTTCCACAAGTATAAACCAGTTATATACATCCTCATTGAAGGCACTATAGTTTAAAATTCTCTGTACAGTTGCAGTAAAATTTGAAGTCACCTCCAGAATAAAGTCTGTCTTTAAAGATCCAAAAAAAGATTTGCAGCAAATTACATGGGCACAGTGTCAGAGTTGCTCTGTTGAATTTTTATAGCATAAACCTGATGCAAAAATCTCAGTCCAATGTTTTCTATACATAAAATGCTCACCATATTATGATCCTCAGATGAAAGCAGTTGTCAGTTGAATTCTCTGTTGCTATAAATATAGCCGAGCATCCTTTAGAACATTTTTGTGAGTTTGTGATCTCATGACAACATTAAGTAAACTAGTAGAGTACAGTCCAAACAGACCTACACCAAAAAGCCTCTAGATTTCCATATTATTCCAAGGAAGCCTACTGTGATTATGTACAGAAGTTGAAGTGATTCTTGTTGCCTTATTAGTTCACTTAGATACAGAACTTTAAATACTTCAATAATTACTATCCATACAGATTTGACACTGCGTATTGGTTAATTTCTGCACGTCTCATGTAGTGTTTCAACACCAAGATGTAAGTAGAATAGAAAAATCCTTTCTTAAAGGTGTTACTTCATTGCTTTATTAAAAGATGACAGACTTATATGAAGTACTAATAACTTAATGCAACCACTTGAAAAAAGGAATTTTACCATTTGCCAGCAACTTAGTAACCTGGTTTTACAGTTAAGGCTGCTTTTCCTGTACAGAATTATGCAGAATTTAACAAATGCATGTCTACTACTTCTAGAGAAATTGATACTTATTACTTATGAATGTAGATAAGGATTTTTAAACAAAGAATATGAACTAAATAATGCTGATGAACACATGAAATCAGTCTAAAAACATATCCAGTTTAGATACAGAGTAAGATACAGTTATGGGATGTTTTGAAAAAAGACTTTAAGGATTTAGGTATAATAGAAAAACTACCATTTTGCAAGGCTCCTACTTTTATTTTTTCCCAAGGCTTCCACTTTTTTATTAGTCCCTTAAACTTCTTGGGAGAAGTCGTTGGCCAATTTATTTTTGTCAGGTTTAAAGGGATTGTCTTTAAACTTGATCACAGTATCAAGAACTAATAAAAATTTTTAAAAGTAGAATTGCAAATAAGATAGCTGTGAAAGATTTCTCTTCAGTGCATCTGAACAAGGCTGAACAGCTCTACACAATGAGTCCAACTGTTATGTGAAGAATCCCTTATCACTAACGCATTGTTTTCAAGAATATACATATCCCTCCACGTAAATAAGCACCCCCAGATTTTCTAAGGAATATTTCAATTGGGTCATTATCTGCCCAATGATCTTGAATGTCCCATTCTTTGACTACAGACAATTATACTATTGATTTGCAATTACATTTTTAGTAGAAAGCACAGCTGAAGTCTTGAAATACAAAAAAATTCTTAAAAAAAACCCCCAAAACCTATGGTACAGAGACTGGTGCCTCAATCTGAAAAACGTGATGCATACCAGCAGATTATTGATATAGCTTTGCTTTAAAAGGAATGGGGTTTCCAGTCTTTTCCCTTCTAACCCAGGTAAATGTAGTCCAGGATTGCCAAAGCCCACGGTGATCAGTGTGCCCTGACAGCCCTTGAAGTCTCCACACAGTTTTGACAAGAAGATGATCTACTAGTTGTCTCCTTCAACCCTTCTCTTGCGAACTGTAACAAGAACGAAAGAAAAAAAAGTTTTACTGTTTTATCATTGGAACTACTTTTCATATGTCCACACCACTAACAGTTAAGGGAACCATACTAGTGGTTCCCTACTTTGCCGCATAAAGTTTCACATAATTCAATTTAAGATAATTAACACTTTGTATTATCCATCATTTTAAGCTTATGCTTTAGTGGTGCTTACTGTGTTATTCATGAACAGCTTCAAATATTTGTGAGGAAAGACTTGCAGGAAACATGAATAATTCTATGTTTGGTAAACAGATTTAGCCAGTACTCCCTTTTGACATTGCAGTATTCTAGTGGTGGAGAATTAAATTGACATGGCTTCAAAATAAACAGTACAAGAGTTTCACAGCACATCTAATACTATTTATACACTTTGCAAAAAAATAATGTTACTTACAGTAGCCTAAAACATTCAATTTATTAATAAAAAAATAATCATTTGTCAGAAAATGCAACTGCAACAAAAATTTGTGACTAAATATCACAAAAGCTCACATGCTGTTTAGACTTAAGAATATGCAAGACTGACTGAATGACTGGAGTTTTGCTCAATATTTTTAGTATTTCTAATTGTTATTTCTTTTTCCCTCTATCAAATTGTGTTTTCTGTGCAGATACCACAAACGAGGCTAAGAGTCTTAGGTATTATATAGGGCATCTCCACTTTGTTTAAAGAAGTGGAGCAAGCACATCTATATAAGAAGAAAGTGATTCTATTCTCAAACCCACTAATTGGAAATCCTGTAGTTTTACAGATATTTGCAATTTGAATTGATCTTCTTTACCTTCACAGATCAAAATAACAGAGGGAAAGCTGTTTTGTTTCCCCTCTTCCTGTCTCAAGAAATGCTTTACATACAGCCTAGAATCACACTAGACTTTTACTCTTTACAAAGCCAATGTATTGCTCACTGAGAGTAGCCCACAGACTTATCTCCACTTGAATCCAAATCGTTTCCATCAGTGACAGAAGTTACGCATTCCTGCTTTCCTCTCATTGCAAGAACAGATGGAAGAGTTTTCAAGCTTAGACTTCTCCAATCATGCAGTTAAAAGCAACACGTACAGTTTCAGACAAAGGAAAGGGAAGCAGTACACCACAGCGTAAACAAGGGAGAAAGAAGAGATAGACTGGGTTTAGGTTTTTTTTTAGAAGAAACGTACAAAGACAGAAATGAGAGACTTTGAACATCTCATCTTTCAGCGCTCAGTACCCAACTGGGTATTTCAGAGTAACCTGTCTGTAGCTTCAGGGCTGGAGAGATGAAAAGGTATTTGCAGAAACTTTTACTCGCATACTCCAGACTAAGAAAGCAAAGAAAAAAAGGCAAGATATCAATAGAAACATAGATTTCCAACAGTCAAACACTAAAACGAGAACTATTGAAAAGAGAAACCTTAGAGAGACACCTGAAGCATTATAATGGAAAAAAAATAACTGGTTTAGAATCTATTTTGAGAAACAGTTATGCAGTGTCTGAGTGCCTTTCTTCTCTCTCTGTGCTCTACTCTGTTACTCCTCTACTTTAAACTTTACTCAGAGGGGAAGGAGATCTTTAAACGAAATTCCAATTTCCTATGTCATTCCGTCTAAGGTATCCCTGAACTATTGCTACTACCACTAAACTACTTGGCCTATTTTCATGCTGATGAGATGTGAAATCCTCACCACAAAGCACCTAAAGGCAAAAAGTTAAATTAAATTTTGTTTTAAAATGTAATTCTATTTAAATAGATGGACCACATTATCCTCCTGTAGTTGAGAGCTTCAAGCATTTGATATTAGTATACAAACTATTTTAATTCATCTGCTATATTATTAACCAATTTTCTGCTGGTCCATTTTAGTTAGGATTCTAACAGATGAGTTCCAACAAAACTTACTGCAGCAAATAAAGATGCCACTGCTACCAGCTACCTTTAAGAGAGGCGGGGAAGGTACCTGTGCATGAACGGAACCGTAAGGGAAGAGATGACCCAGTCCCAACCTCTGCATGACAATACACCTTCAGTTGCCTTGCTCAAGCAATCCAAACAAGACTGGGTGTGCTGGCATTGAAGAGGGCATCTTGCACTATTAACTACTGCTTTTAAACAAACAATGAATCTTCTATGAACGAAACTGAACAATCAAAACTATTATTTTCTCTCCCTTTGCCACAACACAGGTGGAGTTTGAATTTCTTGTCCTAGACTGGTACAAAAATCCTTAATTCATACACCTGAACACCCTGCAACAAAATAGAAGAACATCCAGCAGCAATAGAAGAATAGGAGTAAAGCACAGGAGAAAACCAAAACCGATCTGCTTGTATTTTGCTATCCTCATTATGTCAACAGCAGAGCAGAAAAAACAGACACCTTTAAAACCTGTGCCACACACACGTTATTTAACAGTCACTCTCCACTGACAGGTCTTACCTAAATCATTGTTTTTCGTGATAGCTGCAGCTGCCCTGGCTCGAGGTCCCTGTTGTGTGAAATGGTATCCAAATTTGAGGATTTTGGTGTTTTCTTCAAGCATCTTGGCAATTTCTACTTCTGCAAGTGTGCCCAACTGCTGCCGCTGTTAAAATAATAGGTACATAAAGACAACAGAGCTTATGTGTATTCACCCTACAAGAGATCAGAATACTTTCATCATATTAGTCAATAAATACTTAGCTTCATATTGATAAATCTAAAAGGCAGAAGGTCATAAAATACATTTGTGCACTTTAAAGCACAGGCAAGCACAAAAGTGACCAGGAATCAACTTCAACCAGATGCTTCTGAGAATCTTAGGGACAATCACTGGTGGGGTTAAGATATTTAAAAGTAAAATATTTTTGAAAGTTTATCACAAGCTGTCTTCTAAAAATATTCAGTCAGCTAGGAAAGACTGATTTTAGTTATGATATTACCACCACTTCACTTACCTGATTATCAATTTTGATCTCTGTCAATGTTTCATTGTCTTTCAGTGCATCGACCAGTGCCAAAATTCCAACTCCAGTGATGAAGTTTGATTCTATGTTTAAACTTTTTAATTTTGTGTTTACTCTCAGCATATCTGCAAGAGCCTTTGAATGCAAGAAAGCATCATTAAACTTTTGAATTTTGCTGCAGTACATCATAGGACACAGCAATAACCATTTCCACTAACTAGTTCAATAGGAGCAACAAGTTGACAAATGCATAGTGTAACTTTGCAAGTTTTCACTCATTATTTAGACTGAAGTGAATCTTAAACCAGGCATTATCTACATTCCCTTTTTTAATAGTATTTAGTCAAGAAAAGGCCTGTCTTTCTCTTGTTAAAAGCTAAAAAGCTACACAGAATATAAATTGTCTGAAATTAGCATATTGGACCAATTCCATTTTGGAAGCCTTCACAGCAAAGAATGAGTAATGCAAGCTGCTAAATGAAGGCCAAAGAAAGGGCGTTAGTCAACTGGAAGGAGAATTAGATATGGTTAATTTGTAAACAGGAGATCTGACTTTCAAAATCCTTCGTCTACAGATTTGGTAGGAAGCAGTAAAATTCACAGCTCTAAGCACAGTACCAGCATGTAGCTTAAAGCACTCCTGTGGAAATGGCATATACGTGACCTTGTTTCTGAGAAAATAAGAATACAAGAACAGGTACCTGCTGAGATTTACTGTCATAAAAATCATAATTCTTAATTTTTTTTTCTATCAAAACCACACCTGAGAAAACAAACCTTTATAGGTTTTTATTACAAATGTTTTAGTTCTACTAAAAAGGAACTTTTTAATTGACACAAAATAACACTTTCAAATGTTCATTTGTTCATTTAATGAAATGTTTCAAACTAGCTTGCTTTCTAATTTGAAATTAAAATGAATGCAAAGGATTGTCCTAGCAAAACAGTTAGTGCTGTTTTCTTACCACTTTATTTGCAAATAAATAAGGTACTGCTTTTGATTTAACATAGGAAAAACAAGACCAGATGATAAATACTTCTGTTTCAATTGTGTCAAACTAGATACCTTGACTAATATTATGCTTTATATGCCAGTGCTTCAAGCCAATCTTTGATAGTAGCAGGGAGATCAGAGAAACAGGTATTTTACAACTTTCTTCAACTAAAATTCTGGTAAGGTGAAAAAGATTATGAGCTTTTTCAGTCCTCAAATGTGCTTCTTTTAAAATTAGTTTTCAATATACTATTGGCTCATGGAATGAGCGGAGAGAAGAAGGAGAGAAGAAGGAGAGAAGAAGGAGAGAAGAAGGAGAGAAGAAGGAGAGAAGAAGGAGAGAAGAAGGAGAGAAGAAGGAGAGTTAGCAAAATGAAGAATCAGGGGAAGGAACTGGTTAAAAAGAATTCTCACTCATTTCATACATCTGACACCGCTACATATTAGTCAACTAGTAATCATTTACCAACTTTGATACAACAAAGTTTTCTTAAAGAAAACATACTTTACAGTGTAAAGGAATTTAATAATTTTTATCCCTAGATATTTAAACAGGATTCAATTCAATCCCTTACCATTGTCTTTCCATCCTCACTTCCCTTGCACCCCACTTAAGCGCGTTAGCAAGAGTACTTACAACAGCAACAGGATCATTGCTTCGGGTGGCTGCAAGGCTAAAATTCTTCACATGCGTGTTGGTTTCTAAGGCTTTTGCAAATTCTTTCAGCGTTGGAATTGGTATGTTCTTGAATTAAAAATAGCATTTCACTCTCTTGAGATACACAAGTTTATCCCCTCCCTCCCAACTTCTTCCATTATCTTATTCTCTTTACAGCAAAACATACTATAATATTAACTATCACTGGTCTCCAGCCATCTCACGTAATGGCCTATATGTGTAGCAAAGCTATATGTAAGATAGAATGGCTATTAGAGTCACCAATTCTATGAAGCAATGTCATCTTCACTATACCGATGCCTTTGTCACAACAGAAGTGTTAAAAAATACTTAGCTGACTTGAAACTCACTGAGCAAAATTTACATGAAGTGAACATTCTGCTAACTATCAGCATCAAATTAACCTTTCACAAATATAAAAAGATTCAGAGTTTTAGACTGGTGAAACCATTAGCATTTCATTCTCTGTGTTCTAGTAAGAATAATTCCAGAATTTGCCAATTTATAGTTTAGTAATTTTTACAGCGTAGCAGCAACCAAGTGCAAAAGGAATAATTTTAGATAATTAATTAGGGTAGCAAATTTCTCAGTTTATTATATCAGCAATTTTGTTCTGTTGCCTTTTTAGGCATTTATTTTGGCTAGCACTTCTCTACTGTATGATATTCTTAAACCGTGTATTTTATTTTCTTCTGTTAGTAAGGGTAACAAACAGCCTAAGCCGCTAGAGAGGCTGCAGCCAGCAGCGTGTCACTGCTGTCTGCACCGTAGGTCAGGAGTGCTGCAGTTCTGTTTTCTCTCACTCAAACATGCAGGAGTTTTACTCGTATTTAAAAGCGCAACTGTTACACTTATGAGCAGAAACAGCCCTACCTGCCGACAGCTCTTTTGTACAAGAATCAGAAGGACGTCGGGTACAAATACCACTTTGCAATAGCAGTAAGTGAGAGCACATTGCTTCATCAAGGACAAAGGAGTCAAAGTAATAGTTAACTCCACGATGGTGAACTGCTAGAACTGTCGCCAACTTGGCAGCAACAGAAATCTGTGCTGGCAGTAAGAAAAATCTAAGACTTTTTAAATACACATTTGGCAAAAGAAACCAAGATGGCTTATCGGTTTAGCTCTAGGTTTCTGAGATTACACACACTTAGCAGAAAGGCTGCTGTACTTAAAAAAAGCTTATCGTGCTCACTTATTATAGTTTTATGGCTTAAAGTGTCTTCTACTGAGAAAAAGCAGCATATTTACTGCAGACTTCAGGTAATTACCTTAATGTTATTTAGATTAACTTCAACAAGACGGGAATCATTATCTTTAATCCTTTGCAGTGTCTCCTCCACATTTGTCGGATTTGGTGGCTCATCAAAAACAGGCAACATTTTTTCACCTTTTACTATATCTGAAAAGGCATTTAATTGTAATCAAACAGGTCACATACACATACTAAATATTTACTGTATTTAAATATAATTTCATCAGTCTTCACATCTCTCCTCCACCCAAAAAGCATGCCATCATCTCCGGACTGTATTTTCATAAAGTTCAATTCTCTTCCAAAGGTCCTCACAGCCTTTCTAGCTTTCTTGCAGACCAGCTTTTTTCAGAAAGCATACAGGAGTTGAATTACAAACACAAATGTGAAACCTAAAACCCAACACGCGCAAATGCATGTTTATGCCTACTTTTATCTGCCAAAAAGTGAATTAACTGCAGAATAGATTTTAATGTTGATATATTTTAATTCCATTTTTGCCAGAACTCAATTAGCAATGTTAGACATGCCCATTTCCAATTCAAAACTGAATAGTCTATAAAGAATGCTAGTGCAACAGCAAATAGTTAATGCTATAGTGACTGTGTGCAGTACAAAGAACTCATTTATCTAGCGCTTGCGTACACACTTACTTGAGAAGCTGTCTTTGTCAATCCCATTACTGCTCCCTACTACATCACAGAACTGATTGTTCGTTATCAAGTTGGACATTCCCAGTATAGCTGTAAAAGGAAAAAAAGAAAAAGCAAAAAACCAATTTTACTGCTCCTAAATAATTCAGCTCAGATGCAGTTCCTTTAAATAATAACAATTGATGTTTGTAAAACACCCAGTTATCAGTACAATGAGCCATTATATCACCTAAAGTAGAAATTAATTAATTAATTATAGACTTTTTAGTTGGCTTTCACATCTTAGAAAGATTTTACCTCACCAGGTTCAAGCATCAAAGTTAAAAGTGCAAACAAAATTCTTGACTGAAGCTTTAGGAATGCAGGCATATAGCAACACATTCTCATACACGAGAATAAGTGGTAGTGTACACAACAAGAACTGAGGAATGAACTTAACAGGTTTGAGTTTGAAAATCAGGTATCTTACACAGGCCAAAATAATCTACCTTCCTGTAAGTTATCACAAATCAACAAAGATGATATGCTACAACCAAACTGGCCTATAACATGTTCTAGTTTGTATCACAACTACAATATATAGTCACATTTCAGGTAACAAATACACTACCACATTAATTATAGATCTTTCTTGTCTAAATATGCACCAGCCTATTCATATTGCAAAAAAACTAACCTGCAAGGTCACCTAATTCTGTGTCCGTGGCACTGGTCAAGGCTTCCTCCAGTTCTGGATCAAGAGAAAATTTTTCTTCCGTAAAAGACTGTACAGGCTTTTGCTTGGGAATAAAAATTTTCCCTGGAGTAAAGAAAATGAAAAGTCTGATGTTACTTTGTATTATATAGCTACTTATCTTTAAACTTTTCTGTACTTAAGGAATACACTTAGTAAATCCTGAGAAGAGCACCAAGGACAACATAAAGGAATGATGTTTCTTCTGTTTGTTCTTGAAAGTCAGAGATGAGGAAAGAGCATAAGCAGGAATGTAACATTACTTACTCTAAACCTTCAGGAGTGTGTATCATGACTCTAATCTTATAATTTACTTTCTAATACTTAGGAGAAACAAATAAGTCTCCATTATACATTTTAAACAGCCTAGAAAAAGTGCCTGCAAAGAAAATTTGCTATCGGTAGAGAACGACAACCGATATCTTCTCAAAGGAGAAAGGGAGGCAGCCAGAACTGTAATCTGAATATGTCAGAAATAGAATAGCAAAGAATCATCTGATATCACAGACCTGAGTATTCACTGCAGCTCTACAGCACACATGGTAGTTCTGATTTTGGATGTTAACTCAGTTTTGAAGTAAAAAAGGGGATGCCCGAGCTGCTTGAGAAAACCATGGTTTGTGAACAGCACAAACCAAGATAACAGATTTCTCTGCCAGTGACACGATTTTCTAAAATGATATTTAGAAAGGTCACAGAAGATTCAACGGGAAAAGGAGCAGTATTAATATCACTTTCTGCACCAGCTTCTTAGTCATTACGGACAGGTAATGGGAAAAGTTATTTTAGGAGACATGCATTATAAATAGAGGTCCGTGTAGTTCGCACAATTGCTGCATATAGCTTCAGCTGAAAAGTTCGGGTAAGAAATCAGAATATGAGAAAGCTATTCTAACAGTTATTCTGAAAACAGTTCAGATTTGAATGATGTAGATTTGGCCTTTCAGAACAAAGAAGTCTAGCACTGGGTAAGAACCCAGGAGAGGCAATGGGTGCTTCGGTTCAGGACAAATCAATGTGGTAAATAAAAGCTCTGGTACCGTATGACAGAACAAAACTGATGCCTTTGATACAAGTAAATCACAACTAGAAAACTGTGAAATTAATCTTAACAGTTATTCAAAGTTTTCCATACTTTCCAAGTTGCTTCAGCTATCAGCAGACAGAGCTGTGGGAAAGCGGTTCCAACTTCCCTTAGTTATTTCCCGGAGGAGGAAGCAGTGTCCATAACTGTCCTATGACATCTCAGTGCTAATTCAGGAACACACCCTCTTCCATATTCATAGCTAAAAACCATTTCCACACACGACTCATACTAGTTCATTCCAATTACACGATGACAGTCCACCATGCACCAGAATCAGACCAGCTGGGCAGAAGCCAGAAGACTAAGATATTTTTTTTCCTCATACTGCATACAAGTGTATCTTGTTACATGTTTGAACTAAGACTAAGTTTAGCATTTTTAAATACCTCCCAGTGACAAGAAGCTTTATAAGGATGTTTCAGTTTTATTTCTGGGAAATTCCAACAAAGTAGGATTTTGGTTTCACCACTTTTGGGAAGCAATGCCTGAAGTCAGCTCCTGCGTCCCACAGTAGACACAGGTATGACAAAACCCATCCACCTTTTCTCTCTCTCCAAATTCCCATCCTAGATTACAGTAGTTTGTGGTTCATTTTCTTTTCAAAGGAACTTAATGCACTACCACTAGCACAGATTACAAAGAAGCCTATCAGGTTTTCCACTGACAACACAGTCTGATGACCAAGATCTGTTGCTAGCAACACAGTATTTTTGTTCCTGGGTTGCTATCTCTTTGGAAAGTTGTACAAATGGTCATTATCCATATTTAGAAGCAAAAAGTAAATCTCCTTACATAACTGTACTGACTACAAACGGCGTGCAGTACCACCCATACCTCAGATCTGATGGACAGTGCAAAAGAAACTATGTTTGTGGTGACCCAGGATTGAAAGAAAACCATCGTAAATGAAGGCATAGGTAGTAAATGTTTACTGTATCAGTTATATCAAAATAATCTTACATTTCTACCCCCTTTTTATTTTACCAGCATCACCTACTGGGGAGAGATTAACTTTCAACTTAAATTTTATACTTCAGAAGAGATACAATAATGTTTGATGAGGTTTTCGTTAACCCATGTTTACTCGGAACAGCTTACACATGATCTAAAGCTTTTCATTAGCCACATTTGCGTTGTTTTCCCTCAGTAATACAGACTAGTCAAAAAGCGACAAATTCAGAGTACAAGGAAGGAGAAGAGAAGAAAAGCTCAATTTGAGCACCTGAGCCTTTGTTCACGTCATCCTATTTGCAGCATCAGTGCAGCTGGCAGTAAGTGGGAGAAGGAAACTGATCTCAATTAAAAGCAACTTTTAAAAAATGTATTTCAAGCTAGATCAGCCTCCTGTCTGGTTCACCACACAGTACCCACAAAAAAAAAAAAGAACTAGTTTTCCTGATGTTACTTTAAGTAATTCTTAAATTCCTAAGTTAGGAACTTTTAAACATTTGGTTCCTAAGAGTAAGACTAAATTTAACCATATGTGCCTGACTCTTAAGATAACCTAAAAAACAAAACAAAAAAACCCACCCACCACTGTATATTCAGTTTTTACTAAAGCAATACTGTTAAAAGCCACTCCCCTCCAGAAACGTTCATTGCAGCCAACTCCAGTCACATGAACTGGGTCAGAAGCAGTTTTTGTTATAAAACAGGTCACACCCTTGTGTATATAATCTTGCATTCATTGGCTCCTTCTCATCCTAGCCCAGAGTTCACAGGTTTACAATGCACATACGAAGGGTTCTTCCCCACTCCCCACTTCTAGTGACCAGCTTACTTCAAAAAGGATAACACCCCTGCATCTCTGGGGACAATGATCTAACTCAAGGCCTGCTGCCAAGAGAGTTTGGCAATTCCCTTCCCCCCTTACTAACATAAGCTTTTATTTTTTCCTTAAAAAAAAAATAGACTCCGCATCTGTGCAGCCCTTGAGATGAATAGCTTTCTCAGCCCTCACGTGGAATGTTTCCAAATAGCAGGGATTTGATCACATGAAGGAACATGACATCCTCCTTTTCAACCAACATGGATACTGCAAAGATTAAGCAATACAACATGAAGAGGCAAATTTCAGAGATGTTCACGTCATTTCTGTAATAATTACATGTTCAGGCCTTCTGTGCCTTCAGCTAGCATGTTAAGTGATGCACATCCAAGGACTAATTCACAGGTTTCCTTTGCTACAGAATGAACTTTCAGTTCCTATTCCCCACAACCATACTGATCAACAGGCAGAAACGTTGGATGACGTCTGTTGAAGTGCCCTAGACATTTCATACACAGAATCACAGCATCTAAAGTGGGACTGAAAATCTTGCTGAAATCGGGTCTGCTCAGTGTGGCCACACACAGCACATTGCTGGTGCTGTTCTCACATATCCCGCAGTCCTACCCCCATGCTAGCAGGCAGCAAGCAGCCATCACTTGCAGATCAGAAGAAAATCTAAAATCCGCTTTGCAGTGTTCTGTTTGCAGAAAAGAAATCAAGTGTCACCTGAAGACAACTGAATACAAGCTTGTCTCATCAGTGACTCCATGAAGAAGAGCAAGCAACATCTGATATATTCCATATATCTTATGGTCCTTAAAGCTTCATCAGTCCAGGAACGGATACAATCCACAATTCATCTATCACCAATTCTTAACATGTGACAGACTTAGGTTCATCACTTGTAAGCATAATTTAATAGTATTTTTTTTAATTCAACTTACAAGTTATTTCCTCAGTGTCTGACTGTAGAGACAGCACTGTTATTTGCTATGTGATTACAGAGCACATAGCAGTGAGTTAGAAAACTGTTTTACATTAAGGCAACAGTATCACATGTTATTTCATTCTGGCTGTCTTGTATGGAGAATGTCAATTCGACAAGTTGTTTCTCCAAAGCTCCTACAGGATATTAGCTTCATTTTACCACATGTAACACACTTCCTTTAAAGACCAGTGACTGAAAGACAAACAGAACCCAGCATCCCAAATCCTGTGGCAATAGAAGCAAATGGTGTTCTGAAGCAACAACTAAACAGGGCAGCACCGAAAGAGCTCTAGCCAGGTGACTACAGTTTCAGTCTAACAATATTTTCTGGGTGATAGAGCAGGAAAAAAAAACAACTAACCCAACATTAAAGTAGAAGTTACATGAAATGCAAATCTACACAGAACAAACATACCCTGGCAGGAATGCAGAGGGAGAGTTGGAAGAGAAAGCCATGACTAGGAGAGTGCAAAGGCTAGAAATGCAACGCTTAGTTTACATAATAATTTGCTAATGCCTTGCACTATACAGCACAAAGTACACTACTGATGTTAGATATGTTTTTATCTCAGGTGCAATAATTCTCATCTTTTGCTGTTCCAAGAGAAGCAAGGAGCATTGCTCAGACTTGGTCAGACGCATGGAACACACTCAAGGGCAACAGATTCCAGTGCTGAAGCCTCGCTTCGCTGTTTAGATGAGCAATCCTTCTCTTTGCAGTATGTCTCGTAAAAATCTTTATGACATACTTACGTCCACAGATTGAGACAAAGCTAGTTTTGTTGAAATTATTACCACATGAATCTCTTGAACAATGGTTTACTGTATGGTTCAACACTTAATTGGAACAGAATGTGACTTAAGTCATTAAATCGCATTTAAAAACAAAGTGTTTTTAAGAATGCTTTTAGAAACAAAGTCAGGCACTGGAAAAATGCAATAGAATATGATTTAGGGATTGTTAAGCTTCATATTTTTTTAGCACTGTTCATCTCACTAGATCAGAACACTTTACATGATTTCAGATCTTCCACATTTCATATCACACAGCAAAAAAAAGTTCCAAAGATTTGGAGAAATCAGGTCATCTATCAGTGAAAGAGATGCAACATTGTTTTAGTAACATGTTACCTCAAAATGGGGTACTTAGCACAGCTGGGAGAGGATTTTCCTTTATACTGTAGTAGGGAAACAAGGTTACCAGAATCAGTAGCAAGCCAGGATGTTTAAAATTAACCCAGGGTAAGTTTCTTTGATAAACCTGCAAGCCAAAACGCCATGCACATCACCAGTTCTACTAAAATAGGAAAAGAAAAAAAAAAGAAAAATAAGAGAGAAGGATAGATTTTTCCCTGCTTACTCCATGAAATGAATAACTAGACCAAGTTAGAGCAATGAGACCAGCTAGGCACACTGAAACATTTTAGCAAAGCCTGACCCACAAAAATGGCACCGAGAATAGATGCAACTCCAATCTCTCTCTCCCCCCAAAATCTCTAGAAGCGAAGGTTACGATTGCCAGTCTTCTTTTGAATTAACAGGATAATGAAGCAAGATTTTCACCTTCCCCTATTCCACAATTTGTTAGCATTTCTCCATAATACATTTACCTAGCCAAAGAGAAAAACTGTAAGTCAGCTTAGAGGTTTGTTTGGGTTTTTTAATATTAAACAAAAGCACATTATGATAAGAGCTCCCGCTAGATAAAAACATCCTACACAAGTATTGAGTTTTGCTCCGCTCCCTTTCCAAGTTCTACATCTAGATAAAGATCATAATTTCTTTTTTTAAAAGATTAAGTTACATAGGTTTGCCATTTTTGTGCAAAATAGCCACAAACATGGCAGTGAGTCAAAGCTGAACCATAACGTTTTCATGAAGGGAAAAGACAGGGTTATCCCTCACCTACTACGAAATGAGCTTAAGCCTCCTTGCCTCCTCCCACCCACTTAACACAGGATGAACTGTTCCCACACTGAACATTTGTTCCCACATTTTTAGTTTTAATGAAGGTAAGCTACATTTCATTTTACATATTATTTTCTCTTCTTCTATGCTACTAAAATACATGGTAGAAAAAGTTAAACAGCAACTTTTTTTTTTTTTTTTTAAAAAGAGATACAGGAAATTTTACTAACTAAACTGGTATGACATATTGCAACATCCAGACAGACTGCTATTTAGTAATACTTTATTACATAAAGGAAATGACATTTGATCTTTCTTAACCAAGATCTGCATTACAGCTGGACCCTTCTGGTTTTCTACGTGATTCTCATAGATTTTATCTTCCCAAACAAATAGTTTTGCTGTGTGCATGTATATGTAAGCTAACATTAAAGACCCACCTATCTGAATGAAGCACTAGTACTCTGTAGAAAAAGAAATACTACCTAGACCAAATCCTCCACACCCAGCCTCACATCCTGAAGGAGGGAGTAGGAGCCATCCGAGCTGCAAGGGATTCCCCAAACCAGCTACAAGCCCCGAATATACTTGAACTCAACCACATTAAACCATATGGCTGCCTCCAACATACAGTAGCAAATACATCAGGCAAGAAGCAGAACAGGGGAGGCAGCAACAGCACACTACACAGCCAAACACAGGATCAACGGGTACCATAAGGGTACCGCTGCCATAGGTACCTTCAACTGCCTTCAATACATTGCATTACCCTTAACTCAGTTACTCTTACAGACTCAGTCGGCAAACTGCCGTTCTCCTGTCAGCAAAGGGGTGTCACAGTGATCATCTCTCAACAAGAGTGCTGTTAAACTACACAAATAAGGCAAAAACCGGTGTGTTAGGGAAGTACTACATCAGCGCATTAGAAAGTCACAATCTCTCTGTTACTTCAAGAAAAAGAGAGACCAACATTGTCAAGTAACAGCTATCTGGTACAGGCAGAGAAAATGCAAATCCCCCCAACAAAATTTGCACCGAATATACACCACAATCACAATCATATATATAGAAACTCAGCAGATGAATGAAGACTTGAGTCTTCGTTCAAGTCACCAGAGAATTAAGTAGAATTAAAGGGTTTAAAGCCCTTAAGAAGAGAGGAGCCTGTTCATCCTGTGCAGCTGTAATACAACTTATCAAGCAGTTTACTAAAGTCTTCCTGTAGCAGATCTGCCCTGCTGCTGGGGAAGGTTCAGACAAGCCAGGATTCACAAGCAGTACGCAAACACTGTGGTGACAGATAAAAGCCACCTCCTCCTATGCCTATGCGCCCAGCACAGGACTGGGAGTTTCTGTCCCTACCAATAGTGCTAGGCAAGGCACAATAAATTTGGGAACTCTTGCTTTGTGGGGGAAGAAAAATAAATCTATTCTTACAATATTTAAGATGTGCATTCTTTTTTCTTTTTTAATTTTCCCCTGAAAAGGAAAATGATTCCCCACCACGGGAACGATATGACTAGATCCAAAACAAAGATTTAAACTCCTAAGCTTTAATAATGTGCCCACTCATTGGGTCAACGTTTCCATGATTTTTAGACCACAAACCACTGCAAGATTTCAAAGCCACTTGCGATGTTAACTATGTAATTAGTTAGTAATAACTACGCAATCTTATTAAACCTCTCAGTAAGGATACTAGTAAGACAACATGATTGCATGCACCACTTGCCTGGCCTTAGCCTACAGAGTCTTTGAACATTATTGAGTATCTACCACGACATCATTCTGCTGCTATTTTTTAAATTCAACATAGTATTACAAATGTTCCTGCCTGTACTCAGCACCACAGGGCGTAAGCCACAGGCACAACAGCATTTGTTATTATTGACACAAATCAAAGGTAGCTCTTACTTTGAGGACACCATCACAACTTTGCAATCTTAGATAAAAATCTTCTGAGTCTTATTTCCTTCCTGTGCTACATGCAAACAGCACACCAGCCCCAGCATCACAAAATGCTTGAACAGGAAGCATCCCGCCTCTGCACAGTAGGACTCATTTGGAAACGGCATGAGTTAAAAAGCATAAGAGCTGCCAGTGCTTCAATAAACTTCGGCTTACAGTAGTTCTGGCTAGTCCACTTCAGAGATTTCATAACCACTTACACCGGAAAGGGTGGTGTTACCTTTCTTTTCTCTTGTAAAAGGCACATAGTCTTCCCTGTCTTTGTGCTCAAGAGCCTGCTTCTCCAAATATGCCAGCAGTCGTTCCCTGTCGAAGGGACCTGAAGCCTTTTTAGCAGTCTGGTCCTTCTGCCGGAAGCCTGCAGGCAGAAGTGCATTCTGCAAAACAAAATGGAGCAAACAAGTACAGCTTAGAAAACCTGAGTGAACGCCTCTTTAGTTTCATTTCCCTCTTCCTTCTCCCTCTCCCCAAGGTTCAAACCCCATACATCATCCTTTTTAGGCAATCTTTGATCCCTTGCCATCTTCCTTTTTTGGGGGGTGGAAGAGGGGACACAAGGTAATCTACTCTTTAGGTACCAAGAATATAAGTAAAACTAGAGCACGCTGCACTCTGAGTAGGACTAAAGCAATTCTTTAAGTCAATAGCTACTAACACTAGACTTGCTAGTTACTTTGCATTTCTTTTCTGTAATGAACACTGTTTAAATGAGGAGTAGTAAATAACACTCAGCTATTTACAGTTTAGACATTCAGCATGAAGACTGCTTCCTCTATCACTTACATCCATACATTTCTAAGTCTTTAAGACAGATGCCTATACTATTCTCTGGCATTTAAAATGGAGCATTTCTACTTTTGACATGACTCAAGCTGGAGTCGTTATTTGCTATCATCAACATATTTCAGCGAAAGAAAAACAAATCCAGAAAAAAAAGGAGGATATTAGTATGGAAAGGACAGAATGTATAGAAATTCAGACTGTCATAAAAGACAACCAATCACTTTTGCCAGTTCTCCTCTGTCAAAATGTCTATAAAGCCATAGCCAATTAAAATATCAAGAATTTCTTGCAGTGCAACAAAACAGATGATCATAATATTCTTCTAAGTGATCCCTGAACATCAAGTTTAAACTTAATCATGGTCCTGTTAAAGCAAGCACAGAGAATCAGGAGGTGAAAACAAAAGTCCTGGATTCTGACATGAGCTGCAGTATCAGTGGAGAACATAACTCTGCTCTTCGTAACAGAAAGCTAAAATATTATATCTTCAATTCCCCACACTGACATAATCACTCAGGAGCTAAGCAATTATTTTTCTCCTCTTTGCAAAGTCAGCACAAGGACAGGAATAGATACAGGCTACCTACAGGACTAGGAATCTTTAGAAGAGCTTAGCACCCTCCCTCTCCCATCAAACTCCAACAGTAGAAGCAACAAAATAAAAAAGGATACAAAAGGGCTATTTACCAGACAACACTGGAAACAGGAAAGTTAAAAGGGCCTTTCTAAATAAACTTTCTTTTCAAGAACATGACTAAGAGCAATTTATTAATTTATAAATAAATCCCAGAAAGCTCCTCCTGACAACCCTTTCTTCCATTTTCCTCTACTGCAGTTGCATTCATGTTGTAAACAGGAAATAAAAGTCTGAAACATTATATACACATATATATCTATAAATAAGATCATTAGCAGACTAGGAAAAAACTCTGTTGAAAAGTATATTGTTCAAGTAAAAAAAAAGTCTCAATTTATTTCAGACTCATTTCTGAGCAAAAAAAAAAAATAAAATTTCTCTTGGCTAATACCTACCTCAGGGTCAAGATCATCCAAAACAGTTTCCAGTTGTTTCAGTTCTTCTTCCGAAAGTTTGCCAAGAATTTCATCCTCATCAAGATCTTTGTACTTGTCCAAGTCCTTTCGAAATGGGAGCGTCATGACTTGGGCAGTAGCAAATTGCTCAAACACTTCAAACCCCAAAATCTTAATTCTTAACCAGATCTATAAAAAAAACAGTTTTAAAAAGAAATAACCATAGTTAAGGTAATCATCCAAACTACAAAGTATCTTCAACCTTCAAATACATCTCTGAAAGGAAAGCTTTTTCATCTGCATTCACATCTACCTGTTATTCCACAACAGACCAAGAGCACCTGGAAGTTGACCACACCTTGCTTCTTCACTGACAAGAATCTCGTCCTGCCATGCCCTTTTCCATCACTAAGCTATATGTATATTTTCAGATGAATGCCAGTAACCAGCTTTCTTGACGAGAACTCCAAGGCCATAATTCCCACACAGCAGGGCAGGCTGCAGGGTAGGAGATACCAACTATACCTAGTATTTACGAGTCCAACTTAACGCCACTGGTTTTTACAGATACTGAAGTCAAAAGAAGAGTTAAGATGCTGTTATTGTTGTTGCTGCTGCTGTTCAAGGGCAGTAAAGGAAAACTTCACCACAAACAAGCTAATTGGTTATTACTGACTCATATCCCTGCGTATTACCTGCAGAGGGAACAAAGGAAGTTTGCCTCCAAGTTAATTATAGCACTACCATTGAAGTAATATTCTGTTCTGTCCAAGGAAAATTAAAATACCTTGATGAAAGGCTTAGGGAATAGAGCTCCTAAATAGCTGCACTCCTGTCAATCCTACTGCCAAAAAAAAAAAAAAATTAAAAATACAGAACAGATCACATAATTGCTCACTAAATATTATACTTAGAGAAAATCAAGGTCCTCCAAAATATGTACAGTCCACATAGTACTTCTCACAGACAAGGAGAGCACAGGGAACCTTTTTTCTAACAGTGACAATTTTTGAGCATTTGGCCTGGAAAAAAACCAAACAGTGTTGAAGCAGACAAGTTAGTTTCTCTCATTTTTCTGTAAGATGTTCTGAGATTCTCCTTTTGTTCAGCCAAATTCTCACTTCAAGTAGAGCACACACACACAAAAGGTAACTTGAATGACTCTCTAAGTGAGCAAGAGTGTCCATAATGTATTCGGGGAACAAAAGCTAGATCCAGACAATTCTATGATTCAAGCTCATTAGCCTCCCTAACCCTCGGCTCTACAAAATTTATCCCCACAGATCAGACGTACAGCAAACATTATTTGTTCTCCAATAGCTCACATTCCAGTTCAGATGCTCACACCACAAATAGTAACTGCATTACTTCCGACCTGCACTTACACTGCACTGCAAAACCAGATCAATTTAAAGTTATTGCCTCTTAAGTAAAAGGAAAAGAAGGGCCATATATACATACTATAGCATGGAATCCTGCTCACAGGATTCCTTCACCTCAGTTGTTTACATCAAGGAAAGTCTTCCTGGCTGTCACAGCTACACACAGTGATATTTTACCTTTGCAACACTAAACATATGAGCGCATAAAGGATCATCCACACCATTCAGTCAAGTTTACTGGTAAAGTAAACCAGGTTTTAACAAGTGCCTTTGCAAGAACAGTAAATTTTTGGTTCCTACCAACATCTACACCTGAATGAGGAATGTATCTATGGCTATTTTCAGGATGTCTGCTTTTAAAAAATATTACTGATATAAACACTAGAGCTTACTTGTAAAACACAGTTGACATAGGACATAATTCCAAAGCCGAACTACCAACTTAGGCAAAGTTCTCTCAAATATAACAAAAACCAGGAGGAATTCTCAGTTTCACGGTAAATGACATCCAAAGAACGGTGTTTGGCTTCCTCTGAACTAAACCCAATCACGTTGGAAGAGCTTGGGCCTTTTGCAAGAGGTGACAGAGCTGAGCACATCAGGGTTTAATGGCTGCAGAAATGGTAGATTGTAGCACACCTACGTTTTTCAAAGCTGTGTTCCAAAGGAGAGTCTCTGTGGTCTAGCTGCCACTCCCATTCATAGTCTCATGGTATTTGTTTCTCCAGGAGCATAACAGCTGAAGGACAATTAGCTGATAGCTGCAGCAGATGTCACACAACCTGCATGCAAACTTCTCTTTCAAAGAGCCTTAATGTTTTCCCTTTCCTTACAGTTTAAGCCATTACACACTATCATAAGAGAAAAACATTTCCTGCAGCCGATTACACAGCACTGTTTGTGACCATGCTACATCAACACACTGCTATTTACCACATTTCTGCATGCCCATTTGCATTCAAATATTAAAAGCTGTAGTTTTAACAGGTAATTATAAGGAGCAGAATAGTTAGCATACTGCCGAATAATGCTCCCCTTACTTTGAGGGAGAGCAGCTCTGCATAACCATACATTACATTCATGTAGGCTGTATTTCCTCTCCATGAATTGCTGTAAAATGCTTCCACCCAGAATTAATTACCTTTTATTTACTGCATTGGTATGCTTTACATTGGAAAACTACTCATCCTTTATAATACATTCATTAACATTCAGGACACAGCCCTTAGTCTCACTTGTTTTTATAATATGATTAAAGTAGCCATTTCAAATCCTGAGCTACAGTGTTCAAACACACAAAAATGTGAAAAATAAAGCAGCTGAGCAAAAAACCCCAGTGTTTCTGTAACTGAGTGTTCACTTCAGCAAGAGGAAGAGAATCACACGTGGTCTGGCAAATCTAAATTTAAAGAGTTTTGGACACATTTTCTAATATCTATCAATCAAAGGTATTATTTAAATACGAAAGCATACTTAACTTGAGACACCTTTAAAAAGTTATGATGGTAGCAGTAATGAGTATGTCTGTACTACATAGAGATTGCTTGGTAATGACTTTCAGAAACATCCCCTACAAGAGAAACCACAGCATATATGACACTCATATATAAAGTGCTAAAAATCAGGTTTTAAAACATGGTGTCAGGAATCCTCATTGCCTAAAAAGGGCATAAAGGCCAGCTGAAGCCCTAATCTAATCAAACATTAAACACATTTGGTCCCTCTATTTGCTTCCCATCACTCACTCTAACAGTGCAGCATAGAGAAATTACAAGTTTTTAGAAGGAACAGTTATTTAGATTGTGGATATTTGTGGCACGTCTTACTGCAGAATCGGAGGCAAAACTGTAACCATCAATTTTGGCTTTGCAAATACTTTGCACTTTTTTCATGAGCAGAGCTAGTTTTCTTCTAAGTATCCTTCTTCGGTTTACCATGAAACGCTGAAAGGGCTACTATTCTTTTTTCAGATATATAACTATATGGTAAAGTAAGTTCTTAACCCTAGAAACTTCATAGTCCCATAAGAAACATTTGGGGGAATGGAAAAAAAGCCAGCACTTCCAGTCAATCAAATTTCAATTCTATTTATTAAGCTCAAAATTAGAAATGAAGATATTCTGCTGGACATCACAAAGACAACAATCTTGCCACTACTCCTTCACCTGAGAAATTAACAAACAAGAAATTTGAAGGTAGCAGTAACTTTACTTGAGGCCATTTTATAATTACCAGAATCACTCCCTGAAAGACCGTCAAGCAACTTTTGCACACCTCTTAACTACAAGTTAAAATATTTTTGTTTTTTTCCTATCAGAAAGTGTATTTTTAAAAACCAAAAGATTGTAAAAACAGCTAGCTTCCAATTTTCTTTCAAAAATTCACCCCCCAGAAATTTCCATTATACTTAAGAACACAATGTCTTGGGACCCTAACAGGAGTAACTCTTTAGAAATATCTTGCCCACAGGAAACTACAGTCTTGTTAAAGTCCACTGTAAATGGTATCTGTGACTTGGATTTTAAAATAGATGTGACATCATCAAAAACAAACCAAGCCGGTTTTGGCCAGCACGTTCACAGAGTTCACTTTAATCTCATTTGTTCCTTTGGAGCCTCCTTCCACCCAACCTCTGGGTGAACCCGACCCGGAGCAGGGGGGTCCACAGGGCTGTCAGCGTTCCTGCGCCAGTCAGCGCCCCAGAACATCCCAGACACTTGGAGGAGCCTAATCTGAGCATTTCCCCGGGGAACCCCTAACAATGGCAACAATCTGATTTTCCAGTGTGTGAGATTATACAGAACTGCTTATGAAGAACATGTTGCACTTGAAAGAGATATCTTTATTTACCAAACCTAGTAGAAAAAATGAATAAATATAAATATTACCATAACCTCAGCAGGCTCCTTAGGTTGGTTTTGTAATGTCTCACGATACCTCTGCTGAACAGCCCAGTGCCGCTTTTCTTAGCGGAAAGCTCTCAAGAGCCCACCTGAACCTTCCGAATCTCCAGCCTGGGATAGGGTACACGAACCAGGTCCCTTGCCCAGAGAACCAGCAGACAGTCCCTAGCCCAAAGCTTTATGGAGCCAGCAGGTGGCAGCTCATCTTTGCCTACGGTTTTTGTCAGGGTAAGTTGGGTTTTCCAGGCAGCGAGGAATAGCTATTCTGGGCTATTTTCCTATAAAAACAAGCCCGAGGCTTCATTCTGTTCAAAGAAACAATTCACTAAGTTTTACAGATGGCAAGCGGAGCTTCCCCAACTTCACAATTGTCCATACAGTGACTCAGGGAGTGGAGGGGAACAGACAGCTACTGCAGAGTAACTACACGGACCAAGAAGATTCTTCCATGATAAAGGAAATCAGAAAACACCTGTATTTCCAGCTTCTGCCAGCTCTTCCTCTGTATGAGAGGGCACCTGGAACCAGAAAAAGCCCACTTTGCTCTTTTATGTGTCCTGTATACAACTACTCACAACTAGGACACAACTGTCTTGCAGGCAGGGTGCTCTGAGTGACAACCAAGCTGCCAAGTTGGCATTGTCCCATAAAAAAGTACTCCTGTGTGCCTGTTCCTGAAAACCAGTCACCCACACTGCAGGGCTGTATGGACATACCCATCCAGCCCAGGCAATAGCAGAGGCGACAGAGCCAGGAGCCCCGAAGCACACATTCGGCATGCTGCGTGGGGCACAGAAGGGGCAGCCGTGGCAGTGCAAGAGGTGACATTTCAGCACATCCATCTCCACGAGACTTCCAGGCATGCTCACCAAACTAGCTGCAGGGTGGCTGTTATGATCCCAAATAAATACAAGGCTGGTATAAGCTAAAAATCCCAGGTACCAGAGGAACTGCCCATCCCGAGAAGCTCCTCTGGCAGACATCGCCACCTCAGCTGTCCATTCCCTCTCCCAACACACAGAGCAGCACCGCTGCCTCGGGAGTTACTGCTCAGCCAGGATCAGGGATGTTTTGGCATCACTTTTTTCAGACAATACCCGAATTTTCTTCAAAAGAGATGTACTGCCTGTGGACACTGACACACGGTATCTCCTGGAGGAACTGCCTGCTGGCATTTCACTCAAAAAGAAATATCACATGCAAGCTACTGAATGTTTATAGAAACATTCAGATGTTTGTATCTATTTCAGAAAAGTGGCAAAACTTACAGTCCTCGAATAGGACAGCAGAAGAAATCCACTTTATTGCCATTACGTTACTTAGGGAAAACTTCCGAGTACTAGGCCATTTCAGGTTCTCCCCTACAAGACAGGCTGTCTTTCAAGCTCCATACACCTGACACAGTAGCAAAACAGTAGTCTTGAGAATACATTCAATATATTATTTATATATACTCATATTTAAAGTGTACAGCAACCTCTTTAGAAGGGCACTGATTTTCAACACAACTTGCGCCGATCCACAAACAAACAGGCGGATAGCTTTCAGAGACATATACCGCAAACTTATGTGCAAAATTCTCAGGAAATACAGAAAACGGGGTGTGTGTGGGAGCCCGCTGGGCCTCAGCCATCGCCCCCCTTGCCGGGGCCGGCTCCCTGCCGGGGCGCAGGCCTGGTGGTCCCCGGGCTACCGAGCACAAACCCCACCTGGGCAGTAACCAGCATGATTTTTAACTGGTAGAAAACACACATCGCACGTTGAAAGAATTATGCTAACCAGAGACTACAGGCAAGGTTTTCAAAGTCGTACAGCAAAGTTGGGTGCGGGCTAAAAACCGAAGCAACACCCTCCACGCCCCATCGGACACACACTCCCCCCGCCCCGGTTCCTCTCAGCGCCGGAGCCGGCGGAGAACCCCGCGCTGGAAACCCGCATTTCCCCCAGCCAACACCGACACCGCGCCCCCCAGCCCCGCGCTGAGGGAGCCCTGACCTTCCCGCCCGCCGAAACCAGCCCGGGTTTCGGTGCCCACCCCCCCGCCCCGGTGAGACACTGGGGTCCCGGCCCTTCTTCTTCCTCCTCCTCCCGCCGCCACCCCTCCCGCCGCTCTTCCCGCCGCGCTGTGGCGGCGGGCGAAGGGCTGCCGTCCACCCCCGCCACAGCCCCAGCGTGGCCGCCCTCCCTCTCCGTACCCCCGGCCGCCCGCTCCCGCCCGCGGACGGCCGCTCCCCGCTCACCCGGGCGGCGGCGGCGGCAGCGGCGACCCAGCTCCCTCAGCCGCGACCAGCAGCCCCGCGCCCCGCCCGCCCCTGCGCCTGCGCGCCGCCCCGGAGCATGCCGGGAAACGTAGTCCGGCCCCGGGGCCTACCCCGCCAGAGGGCCTGCCCCGCCGCCTACATCTTGTTTTCCCTGTATTCCCACACGCGGCGTCCACCTCCGGGCTGTCGGACGAGGAGAGGTGTCCCTTGTGGCTGAGCTCGGTGCCCTGACCCAACGAAAGGCACAGTAACGGGGAAATGGTGGCTTCCCCTACGAAGCTCTGGGCCAAGAGTGCCCTCCACACACCCTGCCGCTGGCCTGAGGTGGCCAAACACCAACCTGGCCTCTTCAGGGCTGGCCTCTGCTTAATGAGCGCTGGCCTGGCTTGAGGATAGGGGCTGAGCATGAATCTTGGGATGTTTCAGCTACCAGGCACCACGTGCTAGTAAATACCATCTGCTAGTAAACACCGTGTGCTGGTAAGCATTAGCTACGGACACTATTTTTGAAGCTATCTGAGCAAATTGTCTCAAAAATGGTATAAGACCTTACCTGATTTAGTACGTGCGCCAGCCAGTGCCGGTGTATGTGAAGGCTGAAGCTGCTCAAAGGCAGCGGTCTTCAGAGGTTTGGGTTTTTTACCATGGGTTTACTTTCTTCTTATCTCAATGTTGGAAACTGTTACGACTTTCCACACCTTAAAATAATAAAAACACAATTAAAATTAAGGCAGTTGTCTGGCATGTGCTATTTGATTTGATTTGATGTGCCAGGTGATTCTGCCGTGGTGAGGCCCCACCTGCAGTGCTGCGGCCAGCTCTGGAGCCCCCAACATGAGAAGGACGTGGACCTGTAGGAGCAGTTCCAGAGGAGGCCATGAAGATGCTCAGAGGGCTGGAGCACCTCTGCAGTGAGGACAGGCTGAGAGAGCTGGGGTTGTTCAGCCTGGAGAAGAGAAGGCTCCAGGGAGACCTTATAGCCCCTTCCAGTACCTAAAGGGGGCCTACAGGAAAGATGGGGAGGGACTCTTTATCGGGGAATGTAGCGAAAGGACAAGAGGTAATGGTTTTAAACTGAAAAAGGAGAGATTTAGATCAGATATTAGGAAGAAACTCTTTACCGTGAAGTTGGTGAGACCCTGCCACAAGTTGCCCAGAGAAGCTGTGGATGCCCCGTCCCTGGAGGTGTTCAAGGCCAGGCTGGGCCAGGCTTTGAGCAACCTGGTCTAGTGGGAGGTGTCCCTGTCCATGGCAGGGGGGTTGGAACTAGAAGATCTTCAAGGTCCCTTCCAACCCAAACCATTCTATGATTCTGTGATCTGAAGGGCTAAGTTTCGGCAACATAAAATAATGGAAAATCTGGTTTTACGATAGAAACTCTTAAGTAACCTTCCTAGTAGACGCTGCCATTCCTGCTTTGAGGATACGGCATTTGTAGCAGGAAAATAATAACTGGTAATCATTAGTAAAGCTATAGCAGTTTGAACCTCGAAGCATTTTCCACATATCAAGGGCCCTTCAATACCACTACAACCTAGAGAAAAATGATTCCAAGGCTTAGACAGTCAGTAATCCTGAGATGCTGATTTGTTCAGTCACTGGAAACTCTTGATAGATTTGGGAAAAGAAATGGGGTGAAATGTTGGCCCCACTGGCATCAGTCTAAGTTCTGCTGTCTGCTGCAGCACTGCCAAGATTTCATTTCCATAAGATATATAGAGTGTAAGGCAACATACGTAATCCATCTTATATGGAGTTTATTATAAAGTATGTAAAATCCTAGTAACTTTTGACTACTACATTAATTAAAGATATTTTGCGAAGTCCTGGCTGTGCTGAAGTCATTAGTGAGGCTCTTATTAACTTTAATATAGACAGAAATTCATCTGATAAATTGTATTAAAATCAAAATTGTGCAAACTTAAAATAGAGCAGTCGGATGTGTTGGGCTGAACAGCCTAAGAGTGCTTTGCCACAAAGAAAGGCAGTCCCCATGCCTGCAAAGGTGGCGGCAGCTCGGCTGGGAGCGGTCAGCGGGTGATGGAGCTGGCCCTGTGACCACTGTGAGATTCTCCCTTGTTCGGTGCTGGAGGCAAGAGACCCACAAAAGCCACGCTGAGCCCTTCTGGCACTGCGCCTGGGGTGAATGAAGAGACACTTTTATAACCACAAGAGCACTTCTGCAAACTCTCAGCAATAGATTCATAATCCTTCGGTCATTAGAAGGCTGTCGTTTTCCAAGCTGACAGACCAATGCATGTATCAGAGGGCAAACATAATGTTCACAAAAGGATTAGTAGAGGGATTTCTTTTTCAAAGGCTGTGATATAGTTTAAGACAATCACACGTGAGTGAGGGAAGTGTTGCAAATACGAAACCTCTAAGGACATAGAAGACCTGGACAGCAGTGGAACCTCCACGAATGCTGAACCAACGCACATGCAAAGCAAGAGTGGATACAGCATGAAGCATCCTCACTGCTGTTCACCGAGCTGAGCTGTGTGCAGCAGGAAAGGAACATCCAAAGCCTCAGACATAATCCTAAACTGATTAAATCATAGTATAATTACTTGCTACAATGCTGATGTGGTACAAATGAAGAACATGGGTTCTTCATCGCGTATGGCCTGAGACAGAAATATCTTCCTGGCTGGGGAATTCACACAGGATATAGACAGGAAGGATATTGTCAGTAAACAAGATGATAATAAAAAGTGATGCCTGGACCCTCTGTCCTATATAATTTTTTAATGAGTGGCCAAACTCAGATGGAAACAAATTACGAGCAAAGAAATCATATTCCTTCCAGTGGCAGCAAAGAAGGACATGGTTCAGTCCCGGATCTCTTGAGACAAAACCCTAATACTTTGAGAATTTTCCATTCTGACAGGAAGGGTTAAGACGAGCGCATTCCCGTGAGCAGGCTGGCTTACACAGCCTTTGAAGGAGGCCACAGGGGTAGCTACCTACACGTGTCTTGGAATTTTCCCCTCTTCTTGCAGATGGCTGCCTTGCGGCCAGCCCGGGGCCAGCCTGCCAAGACATGTCTGGAGACAAGCTCGAGCACGGACCATCAGTCTCGCAGCATCCTAAGCCCTATCTGCAGGAGCCCACACGCCGCCTAACGTGCTCTCTGCCCAGCAGCTGGGACCACACTGTATGGGGGTTTGTTTCTTGAGTGCACTGTTAAGACAGTTTAGACGTATCCAAAATGATTCAGTTCACCGTTCGCTGGCTGTATAAAAGAAATGTGTGCTGAGAAAAGCTTACCCTGTGAATATTGCTCAGATGCAGAGGGCCTTTGTCTGACCTTGGGCCTCAGGCTCTTTAGGTAAAGAAGGAAATCCAACAATGAACAAGCTGTCCTGCAGATCCACTCATGGAGACAGAGGTGGAGCAGAAAGTTCTTCACCGTTAGCAGGCCCTGTAAAGAAAGGAGGATGGTATCCGTTAGCTCCTGCTCTCTTCCAAGGAGCAAACCACTTTAAATGGTACAGTTTCAAGGCGATGGAGAGCTGGCCTGTACCTCCAAAGCCTCCTTCTCATACCAGCACAGACAGCAGAGCTGGGGTGGGTGGAGGAGCTGCCATATCGCAGTGGATGGAGCAGAAGTCATGTTGCCTGTACTCAGGGGTGGCACTGGAGAAGTGTGACCCAACCCAAGGCACGCTTTGGGACAGGCAGCCTGGAGCAGAGTGGTGCTGTGCAGCTCTGTAAGCGGGGCATGGAGGATGGTGAGCTGTGGGGTCTAGTCCCAGGGTCAGCAGTGGTCTTCTTACGTCCGTGGGCAATTTCTTCCACTTTTCAGCTTTCTGGAGTCCCAAAGCATGGGACCCGCGTTCGTGTCCCCAGTGGCATTCCCACCGACTGGGCCCCAGACTTAAAATAACCATCTGTTCTGTGTCTCGCTTTCCACGCCTTCAGTGGAAATGGTGATTCAGTTTGAGATCTACTGCTGCAATTAATTGGTACAGATGAGATATTTATTATTACTGCTACTACCATGGTAAGTGCTGTGTCCAAATATAAACGCGTTTCTTCAGGATTTAGTGTACTATGGATACAGAACGGTTCAGAGAAATAAAGTTTGAGTGGAATAGCCGATGACTTGAAGTTAGTGTTATTTAATGTATTACTGTACTCTGCCTTTTAAAACAGTCCAAAAAAATCCTATTATCTGTCAAACCAATGCAATTAAAAAACCCCAACCTAAATATAGTTGCTATTTGACCACTTGAGATGCTGCTGGCCAGCATTTTAAGGCCCGGACCACCAGGCTTTTATGAAGTGGGGCTGACTACATACATTGGTCCTCTTTCAAAGCCATTTCAGAAGTGTCACCACAACTCAGTAATTTTACATGTGAACAAGAGTCAAATTTTATCTCTACCTTAGGTCCAAAATTTGCTGATCAGGCATTGAACCAAGAGGTTTTATATACAGGTCACTGAATTTGATCAACAGCTGGTCTTTAGGGGAAGAGATCAAAACATGCACAGCACAGTAATCAAGACCAGATGTTTGTCTAAAAGACAGCTACAGCTCAAGCAGGAATTAATTAAGCAAAGTCTTACAAGCTGTGTTATAAGGAAAACAGATGAAAAGATCACAACAGCCCCTCTGCTTTTTTATTTAAAAAGTACAACAAAACAAAACAACTGACCACACTTTGGCTACAAATAGTTCATTGAAATAAAACTTGCTTTTGGGTGCCCTGGTTAAGGATGCACCGGTGCAGCCCGCTGGCACTAAGCACAGTTTAGGCAGTGTTAGAAAAACGCCGAACCTCTACACTGCATTCACCATGCAGCAGCTCCGAACCAAACTCTCACGGGTCAAAGGGAAGGCAGAGCCAGGAAATCTGTTGGTTTGGGATCCACAGGACCACTGGCTCTTGAAGGTGCCCCACAGAGTGGAGAAAAATTTTTTTAGAGTAGTTGTCCCCATGTCTGTTGTATCCTTAGGGTGTTAACTGCCGCTGTGCCTCTTGCAACAGGTCAAATACATAGAATCATAGAATCGTTTTGGTTCAAAAAGACCTTTAAGATCATCAAGTTCGACCATTAACTTAGCACTGCCAACTCCACCGCTAAACCGTGTCCCTCAGCACCACATCTTCCCATCTTTTAAATACCTCCAGGGATGGTGACTCAACCACTTCCCTGGGCAGCCTGTTCCCATGCATTTGATGTAAACTTATCATAGCAGGGTACATATCTTACACAGGGTATAGTGTATCCCGTACAGGGGATATAGTTCAGATTTGTGAATTGTATTGAATACTTTTGTCTTTTAATTTTGTGTTTTGGGAAGAACAAAAAATCATTTAGAACACACGCTCTGTACTTGAGGCTGAAGTGTGATATGGTTTACTTTGAATGCTGTGGTTTTAAGGAGAATGTTATCCCTATGCATCTACATATACTGTTGTGTACATCTGCATTTAATATATTTACCATGTATATTTTTGTCTATGTGTCTCATGAATACAGGCGACCTGTATCTTTTCTTAGACAGACTGATCATGTTTCTAATTTTTTGATTGCAAATTCTATGCGTGAGGTAAAAGGAAGAAAGAAACATGAAACCACAGCCAAAGAAGAGAAGAACTTTGGCTCCAGTCAAACTGCGCTCCTTGCAGAGGTCTTAGATCATTACATTTCTAACAGAAACTAGTATGAAGTGGATTTGTCAGAAGACACAAGGCAACCGCAAACAGAAAAATCAGCATGGGAGGGGTTCTTCCCGTTCATATCAACTGAGAAAGAGTTCCAACTTAACAAATATATTTTAAGGTGTGACAGGAAAATCTGAGTGAACAACTTGCAGAAGTTTATCAAAAAACAAATACCTCAAAGTTAACTTTCGCTCCTTGTTGATAGCATACATTTCGCTTTCCCAGTATTTGTATAATTATGAGTAACTCATTCAACCCCTCATCGCACAGACCAAGATTAAACCCCAAAAGAGGGTTTAATCCACGTTAAGAATGAAATCCACATTTCTCTGCCTCGTGTCTGAACCAGCCCTGTGTGCAGTGGAGCTTCAACCCAGCATCAAACCAACAGATTCATCTTCAGCCTGAGCCACCAAGTTGCTGAGCAGCAGATTTCAAAGCAATTTGATTGCCTGACACTTCTGGTACCGAACAAGCAAAACCACGGATGCAAGCCCTGTTTTCTCTGAGTGCTTCAAGGCAGAGGCCGAGGGGGGAAGATCGTGGAATAAACGGATCTGTTTCTTTTCCATTTCTGTTGATCTGATAACATTTTGGATGTTTGGCAAAAGCTTTGTTAACTCATGGCTGAATATCCCATTTTGTAAGAAATTTGAGGAAAGGAGGCTCCAAGCAGATAATTGCAACTTTGGAGCATCTTTCTGCATTCTGCACATTTTGTGGATACAGGTGTTTTCCTGAGCAGCAATGGCAAAATGCCCAAGGTAACCCTTCACTCCCTGATTTAGTCTTGAGTTTTCTGCTGTAAGTCTTGCTACAGATGCCTGAGGTGTTTGGCAGGGTATGGAGTGAAGCCGAAGGCATTGTATTTCCTAGTTGCACTTTTTTTTTCCATAGGAAAATTCATCTCTGGTGCAGCATCTGCTTCTTAACAAAGCAATGTCTTGTTTTCCTGCCAAAATGTCATGAAAGTTAAAGACACGGGAATAGCTTTTCTGCTGCTAGTGACTCATCACTTAGTGCTCAGAACCAAGGGCCTCAGTTCAGCTAAAACACAGTATCCAGTGAAGGCAATCTGATAAATTAAATTATGGACATACGTGATTACAGGGAGTACATTCAAATTTATTACATATTATATACAATCTCAACCAACGATTAACTTTAGTATAGAATAAAAGAACAGATGTAAATTGAATCATCAAAACTAATTAAAAGAAGAGAGGAAAAGTACAACAGTCTCTTCCTATGTCCTCTGTTAAGATCAACGTGTTCTTCTGAGAGGTTTAGACCTCACTGTAACGCCATAATTTCACAGCACTATGATACAGCCAGCAGCCCCCTTGAAAAGATATGCCAAGCTTTTAGGAAGTGCCAGGGTAGTGACTTGTCTTTCTTGAATGTAGAGGGGCACCCTGAGATGCTCCTGTCCTTTAGGCCTCCAGAGATCCACAGAGATCCCTCAGAATCCTCACGGAGATGGAGGACCATTGTTAAAGAGGCTTTCTCCTCCAGCCTTTGTCCTGCTTGCTGGCTGCAGCCCAGGCAGGCAGACTTTGGGCAGAGGCCAGCACCCTCCACTCCAGAACTGGCTCCCTGGAGCCACGCATCTTGGTGCAGGTTGAGGGCCGGCAGGCTTCTGCTGCAGGACCTGCTGAGCTGGTTCAGCTGCCGGGCCAGTTTGCAGAGCGTGTGTGAGAGGAGCAAACCATTCTCTTTAGGGCTGGCTGCTTACGTGTGTGCCCAGAACTGTCCACCACATCCATCCACTGAGGCCACGCGTCCGTGTGCAGTGAGTGCATGCTCAACTGCTTAGAGATGTGCATGGGGCAGGGGCGATGGCTGCAGCCAGCAGAGCATCCGAGCCACGATGGGGTCTATTCTCAAGGTTTCCATGCAGAGGGGCCGCACTCCTCCGCACAGGGAGGGCTGAAGCTACATCATGCCAAGGCAAAAGGGAATAAAGGGGGAATAAACATGGTCTGGGTGTGGGTTAGGTGGGACTTGGGCTTGGGACAGCAAGAAATGATAGAAACATAGACTCACAGAATAGTTTGGGTTGGAAGGGACCTTTAAAGGTCATCTAGCCCAACCTCCCTGCAATGGGCAGGGACATCTTCAACTAGATCAGGTTGCTCATAGCCCCGTCCAACCTGACCTTGAATGTTTCCAGGGATGGGGCATCTACCACCTTTCTGGGCAACCTGGGCCAGTGTTTCTCCACCCTCACAGTAAAGAATTTCTTCCTTCTATCTAGTCTAAATCTCCCCTCTTTTAGTTTAAAGCCACTATCCCTTGTCCTATCGCAACAGGCCCTGCTAAAAACTCTGTCTCCCTCTTCTGACAAGCCCCTTTAGGTACTGAATAAGGTCTCCCCGGAGACTTCTCCTCCCCCGGAGGACACGGGGACCGAGAGGGTGCCCTGACCAGCTGGGGGCGGGAGGGTTGCTGCTGGTGGAGCCGGCGCTGGTGGTGCTGGGACCGCTCGCTGGTGGGGAGGGAGCTGGCTGGGGCTGCTGGTGCCGGTGCCCGCGGACCCCTCCGTGCTGCTGGCGACTGCCGGACTACGAGTCCCAGCGTGCCCGGCAGGGCAGGGGCCGCGCTGCGCAGCCGCCGCGCCGGGCACCCACCTGCCGCCGCCGGCGCTGGGCTCGGGGCGCGGAGGGGCGCGCAGCCGGCGGGCGGCGCTGGGCTCGGGGCGCGGAGGGGCGCGCAGGCGGCCGGGGCCGGTCCCACGGCGGGGTAAGGCGGCGGGACGGGGACGGGGACGGGGACGGGCGGGCCGCCGGAGCATCGCCCGCTGGCCCGGGGCGGGCGGCTCCGCGGGGCTGCGCGCAGTGCGGTGCGGGGTGGGGGGGCGCGGGGAGCCGGCCCGGCAGGAAAGCCGCCAGGAATCATCATCCTCGGCGTGGAAAAAACGGGGCGGGTGGGGGGCTCGCCCGGGCGGCCCCGAAACGTGGGAGGCTCCCGCGGTGTGCGGAGCGCCTCTCCCCGCTCTGCCTGCTTCGGTTTTTTTTTTTTTTTGTTTTTTTTTTTTTTTTGCGTTTTAATAGCGCCTTTTACAAGGGAATGAGTGTGTGTTAATTTCGATGTGCTCGCATCCTTTACGTCAGGCGTTAAATGACAAAAACGAGGTGAAGCGGCTTAATCGACTAAGAAAAGAAGGTATTTTTGTAAACGAAGCAGAGCTGTCTCTGCGCAGAGATCTCACGCCTTTTGTATGTCAGCAGTAAATACGGCAGGAGCGATGGAGGGCGGCTCTGCTCCGCTGCCGTGCAGCAGGTCCGAATAAACCCACCACTGGCAGGTTCAGGAGCAGGGTGTGGATTTAGTAAGATTTAGTAACATTTCCAAGCTCTCGATGAGCAAACTGCGTCCTCAAAACCTGCACGCTGGCATTAGATATTGCACCTGCTCTATTTTGTCATCTTCTGATTACAAAATTATCAGGGTGGCCCTCCCCTAATTCAAGGGGGTTTGCCTTGGTGGAAGCTTTGAGGCAATTTTTGTTGCCAGAGTAAAAATCCACAGCTGATCGATGAGAATCATGGAGAGAAATCTGAGGACTATTACACCAAAAATAAATGAAGACTGGCTAGATTCATGTGACCACACTGAGCTTAGGAATAACATAAACTTATAAAAAAATCACTGTAACATCATTAATGATGAAACAAATTCAGAAATGTATCAATATTAAAGATTAAATTAAAAATAACTGGAAGAAGTGATAGTATTTTTATACCATGAATGATACACAGTGTAGATCTGTGCATTTCAAAACATTTAGTAGAGGAAGTCTTCAGTAAGTTATTGAGTTGCATATTTGTACTAAATAGGTGCAGTCTTTCAAATTCCTATCATATGAAAGCTTTTTTTAAACTGATTTATTCTCAGAAATTGTCCTTGAACTTACTCTGTTCTGCCCTCCACTTATGGAGATAGGAAACTGTAATGGGAAAGAAACACCTGGGACCAACTGGCCTAATACTGGAGGCGTCACAGCCTCTAATTACTTGCAAAGGATACAATTGTTAGAAAAATGAACTCCAACTCAGGGATGTATGGAGGTGTCTCACTGAATTATCTAATATTAGGATCTTTTCTGTGTTATTCTGCACCTGTTTGCTAATGGACTGCCTTTGCTGTGGTGCTGTATGATGTGCAGCTCTTAACTGGCTTCCAAAATATATGTATGTTTTAATTTTTACTACTATGTAAAAAATGAAGAGGGTTATGTGAGTCATTTTAGAGACTTTGCCAAGCTGAATTCCCTATGTATCTTTTCCCCCACTCATCTAGCTTGGTTGGATTTGTCGGGACTGACTCAGTAGCTTCTCTCGATAATCAAAATAATTTTGTTCAAAATGGTGTGCTTTGTTTTCTGCATGACTTTTCTCCCTTCCCTCCAATTATTATTATTTCCAGTATTTTACAACTTCTGGCAAGCAATGTTTATGCATTTCTGCTGTTATTCATCTGCTCTAGGTTTTTTTTGTAGCATTCCTAAGTTATTGAATCTCATAGTTTGATGTTTCCCTGTGGCTGAGTACCCGTTTGACCGAGGCTGTGGTAGCTCTGCAGGGTTTTGCGTGGAGAGGCGCCAGGCAGCCTCCTGTGGCCACCTGTATTTGCATGTGCTAGGTCAATACCGGGCTGAATGTGTAGGTTCTGCTTACTGACCACAGCACGCAAGCGTAGCAGTGCCTTCTGTTTAACACTGGAGTTTGGTTGTCATTACTTGAAGCCACAGAAATCTGTAAATTTATTTTTTAAATCCCTCGTCATTAGGATTCTTTCAAAGAACGGCTGGGTCTGAAGGTCCAGCTGCTGTTCTAAAATAGGGAAATCTGAGAACAGCAGTGACAAAAGGCAGCGTGCTGTTTGCTATCTGTTGGCAGCACAGGTGGAACAATATTTTTTTGATATTACCCCATGTCCTTTTTTCCTATTGATGTTTCCAACATGTAAAAAACAAACGCTAGTGTTATCTTTTCCAGGCCTGGTCTGATCTATTTTGTTGTAAAAATGATAATTTACAAGTACAATTCCTTCTCTTATTTATTGTTTCAGGTATCAGAATGTGCACATCAGAGATGGTTTCTGTTGGTTTAGAGCTAAAATACAAAAAATACAGGTAGTTACTATCTCCCAGTACATTGTAAGGAGAAAAAACAGCTTAGGAAAGACGCAAGAAGCGTTTTTCTAGAAGTTACCTAAGAGTCATCATTATCAGTGATGACAGTTCTTCCATCGGTAGTATAAGCTCTTAGCCCAGCTTTTGGTTCTCTCTGCTGTGTTTTCACCTGGTGAAAATCGTTCATTTAAAAGATCCACTTAGATGAATAAGACTGTCCATGGGAGAAGGAACCCGTAGCCAAAGGAAAAGCTGTCCAATGCTCAATACTCGGAAAACAGTTCAGTTTTTCGTCTTGCTGCAGACTTTCCGTCTGACCCTGAGCAAGGCATTTCTTCCCTCTGATGGGACAGTGAAATGGAGAGGCTCTCGTGTGGCTGATGGTGGTTAAGGCACCACAGTAGTTGGTTCCATGTAAACATGATTGGTCAACGAGGATACCAGAACCTGGCCTTTGGCTTCCTGAGGATTCGTACCTTGGGTAATTCATACCCCACTCAGTGCTTTGCTTTGCATTCATCGTAGGTGTGCTGGTGACAAGAACTATAATTCTTTACACAACGCAAAATCTGGGAGACATAACTGGATGAAGACACCATCTTCTAAGCGTCTGTCAGCTAGCCCTGTAATGTGCATGATATAGGAACCAGTTCATCCCTGTTCACCCGGGGAGCACAGAGCCCTGGGCTGCTGTGTGACAGGACATGTACGCTCTGGGGCAGTGCTCACCAGGGAGGTACAACCTCTTGTCCCAAGGTAAATCCTATTGCAGAATCAAACCTGTGGTGTTTGGTAGTTACTGAAAGAGGCTAAAATATCATTGGTGCCTCACAGAAACTAATGCGGCTGTTTTCTTCCAGTTGCTATCAAATGGGCACTCACACTGTTACACCGTCACTTATAACACGGATCAGCATCATTACTGATAGTCTCAGCCAGTCGTGATATTAATCCTATCTCCAGGACCGTCAGTCAACCCTCACTTGTACAGCTTGGCAGCAGGGTGTTTCTGGAGCTTACACATGACAAATCGTGGGTGGGGCTGCCATTTCATAGTCCATTTTATCTGCATAAAAACACACTGCTCTCCAGGATTTTCAGGCTAGCAATTCCCACCACCCTCAGTTTCCGACAGCTATGGTTATGATTTTATGGTTATGGGATGGTTATGGTCATGGACAGTTATGGTACACAATTATGTTATGGTTTTATTTTAGAAAAGCTAATTACCTTGCATGGATTTTTAAATAATCAATTAAGTCCTAGAGATGGAAGAAACCTATCTTCCAGTTCCACAAAGCTACTTGTTGCGATGAGCAGAAATAGAAGATGGTTGCTTTATTATTTTATAACTACAAATTTTTCCCTCTAAAAGGGGGTGTCCCTCCCTGCAGGGGACAGAACAGATGGACAAGTGTCTCTAGTCTTTTCCATTTCCGATACTTGACGCATCACTGGACCATCAGAGAACCATACTCAATCTCACTAGTATGTGTAATGCTTAGGTTTGTTCTGCCATCCTCTTCCTGTAGGTAGGAATTAAGTGATTTAAAGGTTGCTTTTTTTCAGTAAGACTGGCTTAAATCCTCCTATAGTAATTGTATCATTAGTCATAATTTTTGTATGGAAACAATTCTAGTGGTTATGATCTAAAAATATGTTGATCTCCAGAAACAGGTTATAAATTCATCAGGCATTGTAAAGAAAACTACTTCCTACCCAGGACTTACTTTCATGTTTTGAGTGGTTATGAATAATACCACTAATGTTATTTTAGAAACAATCAGAAATTAGTTATTATATAACTATTCTGCACCGGTGGGAGAAGCATTAATGTTTTATCTTTGATCACCAGTGAAAAACCTTTCATGTTATCTGAATCAAAGGGACTGCATCCCTTTATATCTTCTATAAATAATGGTACACTCATATGGATAATTTTGCAATATAGTTGATGGTTATTTTCTCATAAGGGCATGATTGAACTCCCACTAAAGTGCCTTGATGTCTCGCAGTTTACTTGCATAGGAGTTGTCAATCCCTCAGTAAAGAAGCTAATGTAATGTTACTGTAATGTAAATTATGGAGTGGCATAAGCATTACCAAGGCTCAGAAGGGCTCACCCAATTATGAAGTGGAGTTTCTGATCACTGAACGATTATCCTAAAGGTTCAGGCCTAGTCTAATATTAGGACAACACAATAGTTAATTGTTTACCAGTGTCTATATGGGACTAAACCATTTGCTAGGAACAGAACATGAAATAAGCCTACATTAGCTCTGGGGAAAAACAGCATTTTAAATATATAAGGATTTTTAGGGATTCTTTGCTACAGTATGAGAAAAGATGGCAAACTGGGCTGGAAATAGAAGAGGTTTGGCCACGTCATTACTCACCCAGAGCCAGTCCTGAGCTCAGTGCCATGGCAGCTGAGAGCGCTCTCCACCAGCCCCAGAGACACCCTCTCGACGGACCCAGTTCTACAAACTCTTAAACAGGTTATTCGCTTTGATCCACCAGGTGATCATGCTCTGTCCTAGATGGAAAGGGTTAGAAAATGTGACTAAACTGGAGCAATTCAGTGCTCCTTATGTCGTGAGTTCTTCAGAAGTTATTTTGGGGAAACAGGCAGAAAAGTTGGAGGATTCTGGAAGACCCAGATTCTAGACTCTACAGATCTCTTCCATTTTCTACCCGAGTTTCTTTCATGTGTCTGCTGTCCCTATCTACATAAGTACCTGTAACTAATACCATTTTCATCATATGCACACAAAAAATCAGTTTCATAATGCTTCACTCTATGTTCCTATCATACTTCCGTGCCATGCTGGACCTAATGCACCCTTTCTAGCTTTTCTGAGATACCCCAACCTCCTAGTTCAAAACCAAGAAGAAATTTTGTACCACAAAACATGATCTCGGAGTACACACCTCCCGTATGTTCATGGTTAGAAAGTACATATTGGCCTTGCTTTTTAAGTATAAAAATGGAACCTTATTTATATGTCAAATAATGGAGTATTTATCAATTTTTATTTTTTTTAAGTTTGATCTTCCAACAACCCAGCCTTATTTTTCATAGCAGTTCCTGGACAGCAGAGAGGTCCCCTGTCTGGCATTGGATTAAATATATTGTTGGAAGCTCTCTGTTGCCTGGGTGGTGCAGGACAGTCACCCTCCTTCTACGGAGCATCTGCTTGTGTTGCACAAACACTCTGCTCTTAATCATAATGGACACAATCCTATTTATTTGGTCCAGTATCAGTTTAACCTGGGATTTATTCCACGTACTTCTTATTTTCAAGTTTAGACTATTTAAGGAAAGGGAATAATTCTTCCACGTTTACAGATCAGTTTGACAACTATTTTTCAAAACACAATTATCCACCACTGTGGATATGGAGATAGTTTAAAATAGATCATGCATCAGGATTTCCTTTCTAAACATCAGTTGCCACAATTTGCAAAAGCGAGAACAATTTCTCAATTCTGATTATAGAAAAAGATTTTTCTATAAAGATGCAGACTCTATTGTTATTTCCCGTTCAGCACATCTCTTTACAGAATAAATGCACATTGCCATACAGCTTTGTTCTTAGCTTGTACACACTATCAAAAGCTAGAAATTCAAATGGTCTGTGTCACAGTATTCTCATCTCCACAGGGCCTCAGAGACATGATGTTTTTTTAGGTGTATAGCCTGTGGTTTAGACAGCATGAGGGACCTGATGTGCCTTTGTAGCTGCTGGTCCGTAGAAGGTCCTTATAGGTCAGGTTATTCCAATACTTCTCAAGGAATCCAAGCCAACGCAAGTGGGACCTCTCTGACACCTGACCTTAATTCAGCAGAGGACCAATTCCATCTCAGAAAGAAATCCTTGTATCAGCAAGTTACAACAGTATTATGCTATCAACAGAAAATACAGCCTTGGCTACTCTAGAAAACCCTTTCAGTAGTTTATATAACCAATAAGTACTTACGGAACACAGCAAAGTATAGAGGAGTCGTAGCACAGCAGCAGATGTTGACTACATAGAGCAATAATGGTTTTATGCAGGCTGACTAATGACACCCTTTTTGTCTTTGAAAACATATTTTGAATCCTGATGTTGACAGGCATGTGTGAAAAAGACGCTCCAAATAAAATGGAAGTATGTCTTTCTTTCTTTAGATGTAATCAAAGATATAAATATAGCAATGGAGTCTTTGAAGCTCACTGTGAAATGTCTGTGCTCCACTAAGATTTAAAAACAGCACATAGTTTTCAGAAATGCTACTTCTTGTAGTTTTGTAATATCCTGAACCCACATGGATTTTACCTGTTGGGCATCTAACAGGATGCTTGGCTGTTTAACTGTGGGCATTTGAGCCCATGGTAAACTGTGATGCTCCCTACTGAAACTAAATGGAAAAAACAAAAGGGATTTGCGCTCCTCCATTCCTTACTGTCCCTGTTCACTCTTCCCAGTAAATTTGAAGGGAAACTCCATAATCTTACCCATGGTCCCTCATCCTGCTTCCCTCAGCGTCCTTAACGCAGCGTGACATTCAACAGCGCGATGCCTCTGCAACTAGACTGAACATCGCTCCACTGTGTAACACCTGATCTGCTTTTGTATGCTCAAAATACCAGTAGCTTGGAGCTGTTGATTAGTTAGAATTGCTTTTGTAACTGATCAAAGTTTTCATACAGCAATCATAGCAAAAAAAATCTGGTGGATATAATCTGTACGAGCACACTCAGGAGAGTCAAACCCCAATAAGAAGCAGCACAGACAGCATATGGCTCTGTTTACATACACAACATTAACAGTATGGAATCCAATTAGGAAGGTGGAGATCGTAATCATCACATTAGAAAGCAATTCCCAGAGTATGTGAACTCAAGACTTCGGCATTTCCTTCCCAGACTGAATGATGCTGAATTGTTAGATTTATCTCGTTCCTTTGGTTTCTGATAACGTGATTGTGGTGAAGGGTCGACGGGGAGCATAAAGCAGGGACATGAGCGACAGACATTTCAGCAGAGCTTTCAGTCGCCTGTACAGCAGGGTGCGAGCTTCAGAAAAGCTTTACTCCTTACAGGGATTGTAATCAAGGGAATTTCTGTTGCAAATCTATGCATGCAAGAAAAGCGTGATTTCAAGCTCTTCCCTGTACTGCTAATCTGACAAGGGTTATCCAACATAGTGCTTCATGCCATAAGAGAAGTTAGACTGCTACATCTTTAATATCTGGGTTTATATTTCTATTTGGGTATCCTTGCTGCACATAGTCAAATATCTTCTCTTCCTAATAATTAAAAGGAGACAGTTACAATATTGAAAACTGACACCTGTTGAAAAGTGTGTCCTGACTCGTCTTCCCTTTGTGGCTGAGCACTTAGGGAATGCACAAAGCAATCAGAAATGTCTGGTACACACAAATCATGATCTGCAGTAGTTACTCAATAGCACCCAGATTAAAGTTTGCAAACCTTTACACAAAAGCCATGACATATGGGGTCTATCAGTAAAACAATTCTTAGCTGTGTTCCCTGCTGGGAATCGTGCAGCGCCGTGCGAGCGCGGGAGAGGTACTGGTACCAGCCACCCTGCACAGCAGCGGTGCTGCCCTCAGCCAGGGAGACTGCTACGTGCTCTTACTAGCTACTTTTCCAACAATATTTAATTAACCTAACCTTAGGATTACATTTCTGTCTTTTCCAGGGATGCGATTAAACTCTAATAAAATAACCATTTAAACTGTTAAATAGAGTTTTTTAAATCTCTAATCCCCTCAAAGAAAATTTTCAGCCCAGTTAATGACTGCTAGCTGAAATGCTGTTTTTAATTATTTTATCCAAAGAAACTTAGAGAAAGTGGCTAATGCCTTAGTATAGAAACATTGTACTGCAGCTGAATTTGTTTTTACAGTTTAAACAAACATACTCACTTTTAAATAAAATGCTTTCATTACTTAACAAGTAGTTTTGGTAACAAATGTATCAATTAAATGTACGTAGAACTAGTTTCTCTTTAAGCATCAAGTACACAAAATGGTTAGCTCTTTTGGACTTTTTTTGCCAAAATATCTCTCACACTCATCACATATAATGGAATTTTGATAATATAAGAATTTTTCACAACTGCTGTAACTTTGTGAAACTTCAGATGCTGACTAACTTCCTAAAAGAAATTCACAATTTAAAGAACAGTTGAATTCTACCATGACATTTGGATTGGCTTGACGATGTCATGCTGTGAAAACAAGGACAACAATATAGAGCAGTAATAAGGAAAAACATGAGACAGGCTGTATAGGGAAGATAATGCTTTTTCTTGGAATAGGATATTTCCTATTCAAGGCTTATCATGCCTTGCAATATTCATAGAATTCCAGATTTTTCAAATTTGTAATTCTACTCATTATTCTATTCCTTTTCTATAGGTTGCTGTTTTCCAGTCTTTTTGATAAATAGAAAAATGAGATATGTTTTAATATTTAGTATTTTAATAGTGAAACTCTTAAGTAAATGCAACATTTTCATTTGCATTTTGAATACAATAAAAATAAAGATCAGGCTTCCAGCTCACATGGAGTGACAGAACCCACATGGGTTTTGTTAGCTTATGACAAGTAAGGACCTGGCCAAAGGAAATTGGAGTTTGGGTTGATAAATAAGCCAGGTTTAGGAGCCAGTTGGCTGGTTTCCATATCAACCATAACTTTGAAATGTGTGTGCAAAAACTCGACTGTAAAGCTGCCCAGCTAGCTGGGTAATTCAGAGAGTTCTGGTGCTGGCATGGGAAACTGGGCAGACTTGGGAGGGCCTGGATCACAGTGAAAGTCCCCAGCTAGTGCTGGTTCTGATCATACATTAATTCTCTTTCACTCCATCCATTTATAGGCAGATTCTGGCTCTAGAATTGGTTCTGGACAGGAAAAAAAGAGCAAGTAAAGATGGAGTCCTTCATCATATTACAAATTATATGACAATTGTGGCCATTCAAATGACACTTTCTTTGTTACTGATCTGTTGGGATCATCTAACAAGGATCCACATTCAAGTTTTAAAACTTCAGGAGTTTGGGAAATACTAAGTCCATATTTTTTTCATGATGGTGTTTTGAACGCCTGCAGGTGCCTCGTGCGGCAGACTAATTTGCAGATGATCTTTTGAGCTGCAAGTAGCATATCCTCGCTGCAAGAATTATTTTGATGCCAAGTGCTATCATTGGTAGCCAAAAATTTTGAAATGAGACTACCAACTAGCATACTTTAAAGATGCTTAGGTAACCAGAACGTACCAAAAAGCCAGCCAAGACAATGTGAGTAAGCTTTCATCCATCATCCCAGCTGGGATGAGACAGAATACCTCAAGGCATAACACTCTGTTGCTCGTTTGTCAGTGTTGGACTGTTTTCTGTGCCTCTACTGCTTTCCTCTGTATTTAGCCAAAAGAACAAGCAGATACTGTTGTTTCTAAGCAAATTCAATAAAACAGATTTAAAAGATAAGTTCCCAATGTTTTTTTTTTCTTTTCTATGTCTCAAAGCTTCTCTTTGCTGCTGCACTCATGAGGTTCCCAAGCGTACCATTCCCTTTCTTGCTATCCCTGAGCTACTGCTGCACAGTCAGCCCCAGCGCTTCCCACTCCCCCTCTGCTGAGCCAGAACATCTTGCTGCTTTGTTTTCATTAATAATGTGTAAATGTGACTCTCAGCATGCAGGCTCTTCAGGACTATATCAGCTAAACGGAGATACTCATAATGCTTTATTGTTAACAGTGAGTGAAGCCGCAAGAAGCTCAGTACTTCTGGATGGTTGAAGTCTTGAAGAGGAGCATCAGTCGAGCAGAGCAGCAGGAACCATGTCTCTGCCCTTCCGAAAAGAGTTGGAGAAATATAAGAATATCAACGAAGATGAAATACTCAGCAAACTCTCAGAGGATGAACTGAAACAGCTAGAGCATGTTCTTGATGACCTTGATCCCGAGGTTAGTAATGGGGGCCGGGGGATTGTAGTTCAAAAGCTGCCAATTATAATTATAAATGCCACATACTGCAGCATTTTATATTTGTATTCTGTTACAGTAGAGGCAGTGTGCCCTAAAGGATGATTAACTCAGCTGGGGACATTTTGGTTTTATTCCTGCTGTGATGTGCTACTTGCTTTTGTACAAGTCACTGTGCCCTTTCTCTGTCCCTTGTCTATTTAGACATGAGCTTGTCTACAATCTAAATCTTTAATCATGTTTGTAGACTACAGCATGAGAAGCTTTTTATGGCTGCTATTTCTGAACACAGCAATAAACAAACATAATGTGTATTTGTGAAGATCAGATCTTTTGAACTTCTGAAATCTGTTGACTATGTCATTCAGCAAAGATATTTTTAGCTGAAGAGAGTATATTTAGGCATGATTAAGAAAAATAAGATTCAGCTACACAACCATCATTTTCTCGAGAGCAAGGATGATTTGGATATTTGAAGATACTCTCACAAAGAATTTAAAGATCTCTGGCCTGGGAACCACTTGGTCCTACAGTGACGAGGTTACAGTCACAAGCGTGCTGGATGGGAATTCTGCCTGTACCTACCCCAAAAGCTTCCAAACGGATGTAGGAGTTTGAAAACTGGCAGGTAAAATCCATTCACTCTGGAGACAAATTTGAAAAAAACACAATAGATTGATAGCTTCTAGTTTTGTATCACAAATTTACCTGGAAATTAAGGGTGAGCCTTTCTGCTCTCTCCCTCTCTGCTGCCACCTCCCTCACCCCTACCGCTTCCACAGGGCGTTTTTTGGTGTGTTCAAGTATCTGGCATCTCAGTGGGAGACACAGAACATTCACAACAAAAAGACCAAGCCGTGGTGCATTTGTAGTCAAGCTACATATGTGCAGTAAATGGGTACGTTTGTGCACACAAAGGTATAATTCTAGTGACTTGAGCATATTGCATGTGCGCAGGATTCCCTGGATATTTGCCAGGGATCAGACTTACTGTGCATGTTCTGGCCAAGGCTGAAGTGTTTCTGCAGTGCTCTGGGGCAGCTTCAGCCTGTAGACTTCATTGCGCATGCACTGTGAAGTCCACGTACCTGTATTCCTTTCTGGGATTTCCTGGGCAGAAATGTGGGAACCTTATGCATCTTCCTATATCATGGGGTGCAGATGCAGTCACATGGTCACATAGCTACATGTTTCAAGTGGGGCTCCTTCTGCTTGCTTCCTGCATACTCTCAATAGCTGAAGTCCAAATAATTCACCAATTACTTTCTGTGCGTGCCATTCATTTCTGAAGTCCAGGAGACAGCTATGTTAGAATGAAAGGAATTTTTGAAAAAATGAAAAGAAAGAAAAATGAGGAGGAAAAAGAGTAAAAGAAGAGAAGAAAATGTAGAGAAAATGTGTCCTGATCTATTTACCTGGACTGCAAACTCTGTGGTTATAATATGTGTAAAACAAAGGGCTCTGATCTTGATTAGTTCTTTGATACTGTGATTGTAAATATGGTTAATGAATATATTAGGAGGTGGTACAAACAAGAAGGCTGGAAGATATACTGGTTTTAATGGTTACATTTACGTAATGTGTGTTATTGCTGTCAACAAAGAGCATTATGTGAAGTGACATGCAAAGAATGGTTTCATTAAAAAAAACAACATTGAAATTAAAATTTGAATACTGGCATCTCCTTTACATGCTTCCCTCTCTTTCCCAGAATGCCTTGCTTCCAGCGGGATTTAGGCAAAAGGACCAGACCACTAAGCCGGCCACGGGTCCTTTCGACAGAGAACGCCTGCTCTCATACCTGGAGAAGCAAGCGCTTGAGCACAAGGACAGAGAAGACTTTGTACCATTTACAGGGGAAAAGAAAGGTACAGTCTGTCTTTGTGTCAGTGTTGAGTAACGGACTGCCCAGACACGAGCATCCACCGCTGCCTGGCCTTGGTGTGGAATACGCTGGGACAACAGAGGTGGAGGCTGTTTCTCTGCAGGTGAAGCTCAAGTCAGGGCAAGCACTGTTGAGGGAGATGAAGCGGTGGTTTTATCTGGTCTGCTTCGCCACTCTGGAGTTATAATGGCAGGTTTGATCAGGCTTGCTGGTGGGTGCGGGAGCACAGAAGCACCAGTCCAGGAAAGGGTTCAGTCTGCAGCTCCCAGATCAGCAAATGCTTCTTTGCAGTCGCAGATGGACAAGGGTGGCCCCCTGACTGCAGTGGGACTACTCCCACGTGAAGCTTTAGGCCCACGCAAGGGCACAGTACTGGGGGAGGTGTTTAGGAGGAAACATAGCAAATTCCTTTCCAAGTCAGTATTGCCTACAATTGCTCTAAGTAATAGCTCAGGGAATACACTTACAAAAAACAAGTATTTTTCCATTTGTTTACTCGCACATCTGGCAATGCTATTCAGCAGACAGTTTCTCTGCTTCCCTTTGTCCTACAGCTACAGGAAAAAAAGGGAAAAACAGGAAAACCTAATTCTAATTGTTCAAACATTGGTAGGATAACCTTAGGGCAGGAACATATATTTTTAAGCAAACAATGTTCTTTTAGCACCTTTATCTCTTTTTTTTTCCTCATTTATATGCAGTGGATAAACATGCATACCTCAGGCCACCCCTCCATTCAAGAAGGAACTTATTATGTCTGGGTCCGTTTCTGGCCATCTAGTGAATTTGCCATCGTTTCAGTGGGACCTGCTTAAGGGAAAGCAGAGATTTCAAGAAAGTCACGTGCAACATTGTTTTACTTTGTGTATCATTACCAAAGATATAAAATGTTATTTGCAGTCCAAAAGTTGTTACTATCATTACATTGTGTTCCTATTCTTTGAAACAACAGTTTGGGACAAACGAGCCATTGTTCAGCTAGGTCTGACTGATACGTTATTTTATCATGCAGCATGTTCTTTAACCTGCGTTTTTCCTCCATCATAACTGGCGCCTGCTGCTATTCACAGGGTGGCTCTGAGCCCATGGAAATGCGGTGACCCTGCAGTGATCCTGCCGGTAGCAGGACTGATCAAGCACATACTGTAGAGAAAGGAAAACAGTTTATTATAGTATGGATTCATTACCAATTGTTTCCCTTTTCCATTCTCGCATACACCACTGGATTAGCGCAGTGCAAGGTACCACTTGCAGGTCTCTGCATATTTATACCAACACCATCAGTCAGGTCTCACCTTGCTGATATTTAATGACTTAGAGCTCAGAATTTGCATTTTGCACTGTAGTCGTGTCTGAGATCTCCAAACATGCCTGAAACATAAGTACACAAAAATCCAGTGGTGCGTGGAATTGCATATACCCATAGGGCTGGCACTTGATCTGTACAAAACTAATCCCGGTATTGTCCTTGACAGAGTTATTGTATGTACTGGCCTGTTAATTCTATTTCAGTTTTCTTTTGATTAGACTAGAGCAGTATTATTCCTAAGTTTGCTTCTCTTAAAGTGCTTATTAGTGCTGCTTATTATTTCCTGGTGTCTCCGGTGTGGAAATGCCACTGATTTACAAACACAGATAACCACACAGGTCACTTTTCCCTCTGCACAGACCAAATTCAGCCATGCCAGCATCTAAAATTATTCTTATTTTGTTTTCTGATTCACTGTGATCATTTACTTCAAAATTACAGTTTGAAGAATTGTGACAATTATGAGGTTATGACAGCATTTTAGGCTAAGGGAATCATGCCTTTAATTTCTCCTGTTCCTTGTACAACACCAGTTTCTGACAAAATCTTCAGTATCAGCGTTAGCAGATTAAGTCAAATGAAAACAACCACGTGCTGTGATTTCTGCAGTCATTTTACAACCATAACTGAAACACAAAGAATTCTACTAATTTTTTTTTTTTTTTAAAATGCCATGAAAATGCCCTTTGTTTCTTTGTTAATATTAGAAATAACTAAAGTAATCTGAGATCTGTACACCCGATGAGGTCCAGTACCTTGACAATTGAGATCTGGATGAACAGCAGTGTCATTTTTGTGCTGCTTTAAGGGAACTGGCTTTGAGAAAGAATCTGTTTATTTTGAGCTTGATCCCATATTGGTACTGGTGTCTCTCTCCTGCTCCTGACTTGGCAGGAGGTGTCCCACAGAAAAACAACCAGAGTTCAAGCACTGGGCTTCGCCGTCCCCTTTTCTTCTTGTCTGTACCCCTGGCTCCATGCTGCAAAGACTTCTTGCAGAATCTGAACCTTATAAAAGATACGATTGAGATCTCCATCTGCCAAACGTCCTGCAATTTTCCTATGAATTGTATGATAATTCTGCTAATTATATGCTATTATTGTTCTGCTTATATGGATAACGCTGAGCTACTGAACAACTTTTTTGCCTCAGTCTTCACCGGCAAGGGCTCTAACCACACTGCCCAAGTCACGGAAGCCAAAAACAAGGGCTCTGCGAATGAAGAACTGCCCACAGTAGGAGAAGATCAGGTTCAAGACCTATTAAGGAACCTGAAGGTGCATAAGTCCATGGGACCTGACGAAATCCACCCACGGGTCCTGAGGGAGCCGGCGGACGAAGTTGCTAAGCCGCTTTTCCATCATATTTGAGAAATCGTGGCAATCTGGCGAAGTTCCCGCTGACTGGAAAAAGAGGAACATAACCCCAATATTCAAAAAAGGAAAAAAGGAAGACCCAGGGAACTATAGGCCAGTCAGCCTCACCTCTGTGCCTGGCAAGATCATGGAGCAGATCTTCCTGGAATCTCTGCTAAGGCACATGGAAAATAAAGAGGTGATTGGAGACAGCCAGCATGGCTTCACCAAGGGCAAATCATGCCTGACAAATTTGGTGGCCTTTTACAATACTGCCACAGGCTTGGTGGACAAGGGCAGAGCAACAGACGTCATCTATCTGGACTTATGCAAAGCGTTTGACACTGTCCCGCACGACATCCTGGTCTCAAAATTGGAAAGTCATGGGTTCGATGGATGGACCACTTGGTGGATCAGGAACTGGCTGAATGGCCGCACTCAAAGGGTTGTGGTCAATGGTTCAATGTCCAATTGGCGGCCAGTGATGAGTGGAGTTCCTCAGGGGTCGGTACTGGGACCAGTGCTGTTCAACATCTTTGTCGGAGACATAGACAGTGGGATAGAGTGCACCCTCAGCAAGTTTGCTGACACCAAGCTCGGTGGTGCGGTCGACACGCTGGAGGGAAGGGATGCCATCCAGAGGGACCTGGACAGGCTTGAGAGATGGGCTCATGCAAATCACATGAAGTTCAACCAGGCCAAGTGCAGGGTCCTGCACCTGGGACGTGGCAATCCCAGGCACAAATACAGGTTGGGCAGAGAATGGCTGGAGAGCAGCCCTGAGGAGAAGGACTTGGGAGTGTTGGTGGATAAGAAGCTCAACATGAGCCGGCAGTGCGCACTGGCAGCCCAGAAAGCCAAACCGGATCCTGGGCTGCATCAAGAGAAGTGTGGCCAGCAGGTCGCGGGAGGTGATTCTATCCCTCTACTCTGTGCTCGTGAGACCCCACCTGGAATACTGTGTCCAGCTTTGGAGTCCTCAACACAGGAAGGACATGGACCTGTTGGAACGGGTCCAGCGGAAGGCCAAGAAGATGATCAGAGGGCTGGAGCACCTCCCCTACGAAGACAGGCTGAGAGAGCTCGGGTTGTTCAGCCTGGAGAAGAGAAGGCTCTGGGGAGACCTCATAGCAGCCTTCCAATATCTGAAGGGAGCCTACAGGAGAGCCGGAGAGGGACTCTTTGTCAGGAGATGTAGTGACAGGACAAGGGGTAATGGTTTTAAACTGAAAAAGGGGAGATTTAGATTAGATATTAGGAGGAGATTCTTTACTGTAAGGGTAGTGAAGCACTGGAACAGGTTGCTCAGGGAAGTTGTGGATGCCCCATTGCTGGAGGTGTTCAAGGCCAGGCTGGATGGAGCTTTGAGCAACCTGGTCTAGTGGAAGTGTCCCTGCCCATGGCAGGGGGGTTGGAACTCGATGATCTTTAAGATCCCTTCCAACTCTACCCATTCTATGATTCTATGATTCTGTGATAATTGAGTGAATCTGGTGAGACACGATTAATGTTGTATAAAGGCCATGTGTGGCTGGCTCTGGATGTTAGAGTCCGTGCTTGTAGCTGTGGTTTTACTTATTTTGACAAACTTGATTGAAGAGACAATAACAGAATGACTGTATTAAAATATTAATGACTTGATTTTCATTTATACTACAGTATTTCCTGTGCAAGGAAATAAAGCAATCCTGCAAAGACATTTCCAAGACAAGAGACTACATGCTAGATTTAAAGTCACTTTAATTAGAGAATAATTAGTATTCTTCCAAAGCTTAGTAATTAGCTCTGGATAAATAATTGACATTTCTAAAATATGTCCTAAAAGAAACTAAAGAAGAATATCTCTTGAGGAAAAACTTATTCTTCACCTTATGCATGTTGATGGTCTCTAAAGTGTATTTAAAGACTGGTAAATATTTATATGATTATATTACATAGATGCCCATTAAATGATTTCTTTACATTACAGCAGTGCTATAATTTAGCCATATTGTAAGTATTCTCTGATTAATTTTACACTAATTCTACTAGTTAAAAATTAAGTTCTGGGGCAGCTCCAAAATGCATCCAGTTGTGTATAATTAGAAAAGGGAGGTGTTGATGTCAGTGTACCATTTGGCAGTATTTACCACCTGAGAATATTTGTGTGTCGGTAGGATTAGAATATGTCAAGTGTTGTTTAAGCTTTTGTCACTGTTTTGTACTTTGATATTTTTCTGCCACTGGGAAAGCATTTATTTTTTCAAATTTAGGAAGTGAGATGCTTCTGCCAAATGTTAAGTGAAATTTCTACCAGTTCCTATGTTTATCATGCAAAGCTGATACTGACATGAAAATTCAGTGATGAGCTGAAAAGAAGGTGGCATTTAAAATATCCTCCTTCCAGAATAGTCTGTGATACACCATTGTTGTTTATCTAGTGTCTCTGCCTCTCTTTTTTAGTGTTAATGTTTTATTGGAGAGTTCTTGACAAAAAGCAATACCACACAGCTGCTGAAGGACAAAGTTCAGTTGTGTATGTTGGTCTCTATATGCTGAACACAACCATCAGGTTTTGATTGTGCTAGAAAACAAGCCAAAACAAATTCCAGAGCTGATGGGGATACTCAGAGCGGTTAAAACATAGGAAGTGTTAAATACGAGCTCGAGGTGGGGGGCTGGTCCTGCAGGGAGTTGCCTTGTTTTTGATTGTAATCATGGTTTGGAGAGGTTGGAAATGTTTGGCAAAAACAATCAAACGTATGGCTTGCATTAGGGTTTTGACCCGCTGCCATATTTCAGCTTGTTAATGTACTACGTTAATTGCTGTACAAAAAGAAGGTTTTAAACCTGTACAGGACAGCTTTCAAATTTCAATGAAACCCCAAGTTTTGCACTGAGCCAGGGCCAGAATGGTCCCAGCCTGCCAGGCGCGCACCCAAACTGGCCACCAAGCAATTTTTTCAGACCTAACACAAGTCAGGGGTGGGTACACCATTTGAATGTCCCCATGGCGAGTGTTTGCTCCCCTTACAGTAAGCAAACAGTCTGGTGGCCTTCAGGAACTGCTGAGCAACACAGCTGTTCATCAGCCATCCCCACCAACAGAGGGTTCGTTATTAATGAGCAATGGAGGCACAGGGAGTTAGAGCTGATAACTGCATCCATAGTGATTGGCAGCTTGTAAGTGTTTATTTTATGTATTTTTGGATTACTTCCTACTTAGAGTGGATATTCTGAAGTCCTTGCGTAGAATCTGATGAACTATAGGAGTTACTTAGACGGACCCACTGCATTTAACACATATAGCTAGAATGGCCGGTTATCACACTTAGATCACTATGAAGCCTTTTCTGTACCATTTTCAAGTTCATGAAAGGTCCAGAAATACAAAGAAAAGGTGGAGAAATTAAGGGGCAGGGCACACACAAAAATATTAAAGAGCAACGTCAATGGTGCATGTTTTCTCTTACTGAATGTGGTCTGTACAGCTGATCTCAGTTAAGATCTGAGTACTACTGTAATGCAAACAAACTATTAATATTTCTGGTTTGTTGAAGTGGTTCTCTTAACTACATGACATTAATGAAACATAATTGAAAAAATTTCTGTTGTTCTGAAATATCATTACATATGAAAAGTTGGCCATGCCATTTTTATTTGCATAGACTGTAAGGATTTAATTGCATGGGACTGTAAGGATTGCTGTTTCAACCCTTTACCACTATCCCTGTTTTCTACAAGGTCTTCCGCTCTTTGCCAAACCATTTCATTTTGGATCTGATCCAGTTCTCATCAAAGTCACAGAATAACTCCAGTGGATTGGACTATTATTATTTGTGGCTGGAAAGGGAAGGGGAACACACTTGTATGGGATTAAATGCTACCATTTTTAGCCAACTGATAGAAGGGGAAAGGAAGAAAATAAGGATGATGAAACCAGAGAACTTTCGGGCAAACCCCTGTTTTCAGTTGCTCTGGCAGAGACTGTCTTGCATGTTGCGTTGTGCCAAGCAGAGCATCAATACACAGCACTAGTAATAACGACAGTCATTTTCAGAAGGTCAAAGTATTAGAGTAGATGCTAATGAGTTCCAATTCCGGTTTCTTTAACAGACTCTACATAAAAAAAGTTAGGGTTTAGTTAGAGGTACAGTATCTTTCTTGGATTGACCAACGCAGTCTTTCCACCCTCAATGCTGAAATGGCTTATTTAAATTTTTGCCACCTTCTTCCTGTTCTTCAAGGCTTAAATTTAGAACCGATGTTTGTCTCTTAAAGCATTGAAAGTGCTGCAGTTGCTGACAGTAATGCCTCCAGCCAGTGCCTTTCACTGCTTGCTTTTGTAAGATCCTGTTTTAGTTGCTTATGACTTTGCCAAACTTGCACAGTTCACACTGAAATTTCCCATGCTGAGAGCCTGCCTTGGGCTGAATTTTTGGAAAGTGTCAGCAAAAAGGACTCAGCTGTTTCCAAGAACAAGATTAGGAGAAAACACATTGTTTTAGCCATCTAAAGTAAATTTTTCCAGCTGTTTTTTTTTATAAACTGTAGTGCCTCCATGCTTTGAAGAGGAAGCTTGAAATATATGCCCTTTGCAGTCCCCAGGGAAATACACTTGAATGTGGCATCTTCAAAATATTGTGCTTTCTTGTACATCCAGTTTGTTATAGCGTTCTCCAGATATTCCCCCTTCAGTGAGTATTAGCCATGTGCTCAGAGCTTCTGCCTGGATGTGCAAAAGGAACTTGTGCCAGCCCAGCAGCGCCCAGAGATACCCAGCGTGGCTGGCTGGAGGGTGCGTGGGCTCATCCACATTGCTCCTGAGAGGCCACTGTCACATCAGAACCAGGGCAGGGAGACTCTCCTGCTCTGACAGTGTTCCCCTCACTTGGGAAGGGCACTGTAAAGGAGAAAAAAAACGTAAACAGCCAGCAGAGAAGTGGAAGGATTGGTTTTCGAGGAGCTGTATCAGTATGTTCAGGGTGAAGGACTAGATGTGGCAGTTCTGGGGAAAGGAGCTGTAGTAGAAGACAACAGTGGTAAGGAAGAGAGGGTAGAGGGAAAGGAGGTGGTGGGTAAGATCAGGATTCAAAGATGAGCTGGACCAGGAGACACAACGGATGGGGAAGACACGGTGAGCAAGGAGGAATGGAACAGAGGAGAAGGATAAGTGAGATGGGAGAAAAGAGGCCAGAGATTAAGATGACTAGTGTGACATCTAGCTTTGCCTAAGTCTCAAGGCTCTTTGATGTCCCTGAGGACCTAAAGCCCAGCAGGACAGCTTGACTCTCCTCCTCTGCTGCCATTCCACATAAGAGCCTTCTCCTGCTGTTGGGGAAGTGGGTTCACCCATGTGGTAGTCCAGAGGACTGCTATAGGAACACAGGGATCCTAACTGTTATGATACTCCATGTGAAGGCCTGATGAAAGTCTGGGCTTCCTTCTGTTCTAAAGATTATAGGTTGGCTTTTGTTTATTTTCATTTGGGAAAGTACACTTTTCAGAAGAATTCTTTAAACGGTATCGCTAAAGTGGCAGAATCACAGCATGCTGACCAAAGTGAAAGATGCTGCTGCAATTTGACTTTGTGTATATGCACAATAGATTTAATAACTTTAGAAAGCTTAACTTTGCAACCTTCCTATTTCATTATCATAATTTTTAAGGCAAAGAATATGCAGACACTAATCCAAGAGTAACAGTACAGCAGCAATTATGATACTGCATTTTAATGACTACTAGTTTTTGGCTGCACACTTATTTGAACTTGGCCTGTTTTCTTCTTCATAATACAAATTTATTCCTGGTGTGAACTAGCTCAATTTTCATAGAACTCCACAGAGGAGTTTAAGGAAGTTTCAGAAGAAAAGACTAGTGCAAAATGGAAAAAGTGAATCAGGTGCCTGTGATTTAAGCAAGGCAGATTTCCAAGATTATTGAATTTCACTTCTAAGGTCAGTGCAGCGTTCTGTAATTGAGAATAAACAGGCACTCACTGTAGTCAGTGATTCATTGAAAAGTAAGAAGTAGTAAATGTAACCAGATCTTTTCTTGAAAGTACAATAATCTGAACTACAGTTTATAGGAAAAGAAAATATGTTACTGTTTTGCAATTATGACAGAATATGCATTTGTATTACAAAATTAAGTAACTATCCTTAATAGAACCGATTTTAAATAAAAGGACATTTTTACAGCTTGCATCAATGGGCTTATTTCCCATTGCTCTGTGCTTTGTTGAGTTTGTGCTTGTACAATTTTGGCATGTACAAGGTGGGAATAAATACTGAGTATTTATACTAATTAAAATGGGGGAATTTATTCACAAAAGTCTAATGACATAGGAAGGAAGACAGAGAGAAGATGTACCAGAAATGATGTTCCAAATGCTGTAAACTATAAATGAAGATGAAATCTGCAGAATGTTTTTTAGATTGGTCACACTAGTAAAATCCTACCAATTATGCTATTAAAATTACTTTTGTGTTTTTTTCCTTTATATGACAATAAACAAATAAACTTACTTCAGGAAAATACACCTGAAGTAGCTTCCTGCTCAGTTAATTCATTTTCCTATAGATGTGCATATGTGGTTATGTAGTTAACTATTATTGTATAAGGAAATGAAGTTAGGGATACATTTCATTTCCTTGCTTTACTCTGACATTGCTTTAATGGGGGCATTTGCATAATGCAGGAAATGAGAGCTTGCTAAAACCAAGTGGCAAACTTATACCTCTGGTTCTATGACTGTACACAGTGTATTTCTTTTTTTCATAGAATTTGTTTTCCTTTTATCTCACTCTGCATTTCTATGTCTCTCTATAGTCCTTTCTACTGAATCCTTCTCTCTGGTTTTCAATGGACTTTTTCCCCGAGACTCTTTTGAGTAAAACATGAACCATACCATATTTCAGTTTGAATAGATGTTTTACAGTGTGTGAAAAGAAATAGGGCTGCTGTTAAACTGAGCCAGGACAAATCTCTACTCGCTGCACTCACAGTCAGAAAGTCCCTGGGTTATAATAAGTTGCCTCAGTCACTGTGGTCACCCCCGGCACTTAACTGTTTGACAGAAGGAAGGGGAGAATTGCACTGATTTACATTTAAAATTTCATCTTGAAAAAAAGCTCTTTGGATTCCCGATGTTTTGGGTTTCTATGCATGTGTAAAAATAAAATGATATTTTAATGCTTACTTTTCTTTTTTTTTTTTTTTATTTACCAGAATTGAATTTTGTTTTGCATTTTAACACAGGAATGTATTATTTTTGTACATAAATGCGGTTATCTTAGTGTTGTTAACACTGATGTAGCTCGTGTGATATCTATAGACATAACTTCTGTCACTTTTTTTTCATTGGTAGAAAGATAAGCTATTACTATTAAGACAGCACAGAACATTAGTATATTCTGGAGCCAAAATGTAACACAGCCAACATTAATTATACCACATGGAATGTTATAATAAAATACCTTCTAAAATATAGTTTGACTATAAAGAGTGTGAAGAGGAACAGCCTTTCTTCATAAATCTCACTTTAAAATAATAAAATGTCACTATTCTTCCAAGGCTTCTTCCAAATAATAAATTTTAAATTTAAGCTGGACCATTGAAACAAGCAAGCCACAATCCATATTTTATTTTGTCAGTGAATTCCATGATGGCACTACATAATGAATTTACAATGTACGGATGTGGGAATAGAAGGGACCTCCTGGATCTTTAAACTCCGTCCTTAAAATAATGAAGGAAAACTGGTTGACAGCCATTTATAAACACAGACACACAGCTTTTGTGATAATGAATTCCTAATAATGTGCTAAATGCATAAGCTCTTCTAACCTCTATCTGCTATGCCACAGCGTCTCTTCATAGTGGGATAATGCAAAAGAATGTTCTTATCTAGATATCAGAAAAAAGATTATTTTTAAAATGCCACTGGATGCCGGCAAGGCCCACATATATTAAAGATATATATTACCATCTTTGACATGACCTTACCCCTTGAAATATTTCATATAACCAGTAATAGAATTTTTTTCTAAAACATTTGCCAAGAATGCTTTAAATGAAACTATCATTGGGAGTCATATACACAAGTAAAAAGATTTGGGCTGCCCTCCAAGAATTACATATGCCTAAAAAAATGCTTAAAAATTGTATTTCTATATATGTGAACTGCACAGAAAAAGTAAGAGCCTGTACTGGTTTCCATTACCCCTAGATTTCTTGCTACCCAAGATATGTGGCCTACCCACATCCAAAGTCCATAGGGAAGGACCAACTGTAATGCATACTGTGTCCAGTTTATACAAGACTCCAGGTCCTCTGTCCCCTTACATGTTATGTGCAACAGTATAGATTTCTGTCAGTATTTGCTAAGAGTCTGGCTGGGGTTTGGGTCTGTGAAGAATCACTCATTGCCTGATGCAGATGTTTCATGTGAGCTATGGCTCTGTGGAGTATAGCTGCTAGGGAATAGTATTATCAGTCAGGATAAAGATAAGCAGGATTCCCGCAAGATCTCAAATGACCTACTGATTACTTGAAACTCATGTGGAGCCACTATGGATCTGAAAGGAAAATATTTTACGGACAGTACTCTTCACTGTTGATTGTTTACTCAGATACTCTTATTAATTTTGGTCTTCTAGCTTCCAACATAGAATCGTAGAATGATTTGGGTTGGGAGAAACCTTAAAGATCATCCAGTTCCAACCCCCCTGCCATGGGCAGGGACACCTCCCACCAGACCAGGCTGCTCAAAGCCTCATCCAGCCTGGCCTTGAACACCTCCAGCAATGGGGCATCCACAACTTCCCTGGGAAACCTGTGCCAGTGTCTCACCACCCTCACAGTAGTAATTTCTTCCCAATATCTAATCTAAATCTCCCCTTTTTCAGTTTAAAACCATTACCCCTTGTCCTATAGCTACACTCCCTGATCAAGAGTCCCTCCCCATCTTTCCTGTAGCCCCTTTAGGTACTGGAAGGGGCTACAAGGTCCCTCCAGAGCCTTCTCTTCCCCAGGCTGAACAACCCCAACTCCCTCAGCCTGTCCTCATAGGAGAAGTGCTCCAGCCCTCTGATCATCTTTGTGGCCCTCCTCTGGTCATGTCATGTCCACATAGTCATGAATTTTTTTTTCCTTATCTTATCCTTACCAGTCAAGCTGGCATCAAGTTAAGTCTTGGTCAGTGGTGTCTGGAAGCTGCCCTCCAATGCTTCAGTTTAGGTGGTGGTACAGGGAGAGTCTGAAATCTTAGTGCCTGTGCTGTTATGAACTCTGGAGAGCATGAATAAGCAACCTTCACAGAGTATTTCTCACCCCAGATTTCCACTTGACTTTTGTTTGATGTTGCTTGGATGGCTGTCTCGGATTCATATCACCCAGTGTATTGTGAAAGTGAAAATGATTCTTACCTTTGGCCCACAAAGGCTTTTATCTTCTAAAAGCCTCTTCTTAAAAAATTACCTAGTTAAAATATCGCATGTAAAATGAATCATAATATGATACTACTTTGTCTTTCTACATAACTTTCTGTCCAGTTTTGCACTCAGAAATTATTTAGCCTTAGTACAAATATCTCTAGGGTAGATAATTAGAATCCTGCGTCAGTAAACCTTGCCAGAATTTCAGAAATATCCATTAATTTTTTTTTTCTGAGCTTATTCCGTGACCTCAGTCATGGAAGCTGACAGTACAGAAATTGCTGTAGACAAACTTGTATGAAAGAGAGAAATGAACTGGGCATTATCTACATGAAAATGATACTTTGGATCATAATGTGGGAAAATTAAGCCACAAAAGGATGACAATGTTGAAAAAGCAGAGGCAAAGCATCTGTAGTTCAACTCTAAATATCAGCACTGGTAACAAAATAGTATCACTAATACAGTTAAAATTAAACTATTTTAGAGACATTTCAGAGAGCCACAGGATATGCTTCAAGCATTACATCTAGAGTGTACAAAGCTGCACAAAAAGACAATTTAAAGTTGACAGTGGCTCAAAGTCCCCTGCATCCAAAGGTTATCACAGCTTCATTACAATGGGATTAACTAAAGCCTGCTTGAGAAGTAGTAGTTAGGGACAGGGTGAGGGGAGCTACTCCGCAGTGGACAGTAGAACATGGGAATTCACAGAATTATCGGAGCAATGACACTATCTGTTGCATGTGGCATCATCTAGTGTATTAGATGACTGACTGTATGGGTTTGGTACAGGAAAGTGCTGAGTGGGAGAAAAGCCCCAGCGGTGCTGGTGACTGAAGTGCAGCCCTAGCTCTGATTTAAAGGGTCTTGCACCAAGTATTTGCAGTTACGTCATCACGCTGCTGAGGTTAAATATAAGAGCTGGCTACAGGAGTAGTGGGACTTTTTGTGTTGTTTCTGGATTTATCTACATTTTTCTCATTTCAGCAGAAGGGCTGATGATCTCAGTCTTGAGGAATATTGCATGGAAACAGACACCTGCTGACCCCAATGTAACAGCAGGATACAAGGAGAGATATGTAGGTCAGGAGTCTTTGTTGGGGACCATGTGGTTCTGTTCAGTTCAGACTTTTCAAGCCTGCACAGATGATCAGGATAAGGCTCTTTATGTGAATGATCATCAGGAGACACAGAGGGGAGATACTCATGGAGAGACTGGGAAATAAATTGAGTTACTGGAAGAGAACAGCTTTGCTGAACTTTCAGGCTCTGGTATGGAATTTGGTAAACTGAAAGACTCTTACAGTAGGATGGTTTTAACTGTTTCTGGTACCTCATTTAAATATAAGGATGAAATTTCTGCAAGCTTTTTCCATAGACCTGATTCTGCCTATTTAAGGCCACAGGAACTTCAGAAAAATCCCAGCTGTGACTGCTCCTGGGGATTCATTTTAGGAAATTTGCTTCCATATTAACAATCACCAATACAGAGCAGAAACTGGCACCTTTTATTTTTAGACTCTTATTAAGATCCTGGCATCAAGGATAGCATTGAGTAAGAAAGAGGAAAACATGCCTTTGATATATTTCCAAGCAGTTCCATTGTCACAGACTTATTCCCCCACTGCCAGGAGGCAGATGAATTGTTCCAATAATTCATTACTCACTCTGGCTTTTTTCTTCTCTTAGGAAAAATATTTATCCCTAAAGAAAAGCCCATAGAAACCCATACAGAAGAGAAAGTGACCCTGGAGCCAGAACTAGAAGAAGCCTTGGCCAGTGCATCAGATACTGAGCTCTACGACCTTGCAGGTTAGATAATATATAGGTATGATCCTCCTACATACACATCCAGTTGTTCTCTGCCTGGACCTGCCATCAGGAATGTCTCACAATCATCTCCCAAGTACCTGCTGTTTCACTGTGCAGGTAGGCAGCCAGCCTGTGGGCCACACATTGTCCATGAGGACATCAAGTGTGACTCAACAGCTGCTGCATTTTAGATATCTCTCATCTAATTATCATTGATGTAGCAGGCAAGGGGAGAAGATGAACCAGTTAACATACTTTGGGGAAGGGACGGGTCAAGATGGTAGGCTGCAGGCTGGGGTGCTCGCATTTTAGTGGAGACAATTGATCTACTGCAGCCTACACATTGTCTGTAGTGTACTATTGCTACCTCCTCTCAACTCTGACATCCCAAATGGCGGGATGGCCTTGTTAGAGGATGGAATGAATGAAGATCCTGCATCCATGAGGAAATTTGGAATCTAACTACTTGAATCAGAAAATTGGTTGCCAACTGATTAGACCTAACTTCACTTTTAATTCTTTTCCTTTAATCCCAAGTATGACCTCTAGAGAGTGTGCACAAAGGAAATAATTTTGAAATGTATCCACTTGTATAACTAATATTTGAACCTATAGTATAACCAAGGCCAATCTGTAGTTCTTGGGCCGCCTGTGATTTTCAAGCAGTTCGTATCATGGGTATATAATACGTTTACTCTACTAAAAGATTATCACCTGAATCCCTAATTTGGGAAGAAGCAAACCAGTCAGACCTGGTGAGGTTAATGTCAGTGGGTCATCCTAAGAGCCTGCACAACCTAGTGTTGAGATCTCCCTGAGGAACTTGCCTTTTCCACCCAGTTCAGAGTGGATCTTACCCTTCCCTGGGCTCTTTGAGATCCAAGGTCTATCTTTTTGGGCACTAATCTATGCAAAAATTTTGGTGGGAGAATTTCAACTCTATTGACAATTTTTTGTTTTTCATTAGGAAAATCCAAATGAAATATTTCAGCATATTAGATTAATCTGAGTCTGGGTTAGATCAACATTAAACTCAAAACTCTTGTACCTACTATATTGTCCTATTGACGGACATGATCTTGCCATTATCTCCTGTAATTCCTGGCTACACCACACATTTCTGGATGCATTAGTCTTGGCTCTGAGCAAAATGTGGTGTATTACAGGATTATAATGCAGCTGGCACTTCTCAGGAAGTCCAAAGTTCATGGAAGGAAGTTCCAGGTTTTGCTCAGCTCTGGTCAGTATCCAGCCATTTATGACAGAATTTGTAGGTATCAAAGTCTAATGAAAAACAGCAAGTAGCACACCTACTGCCAAGAGTTCTGAAAATAATCTGTAACAGCAACTAAAGAGTCATTTGCTTACAGAACAGACTATTTTCCATAAGAAAAAAAACCTGATTATAAAAGTAAAAATCTACATTAAGTTAATAACTTCTAATTCCTGCATGATCCTATAGAATAAAGTCCAATTAGATAATTTATGGAAAAAGTATCAGCAAATACAGAAAAATTTATTCTTTGATACTATGGAAGTTCTTTTGCAGAAAAGATAACTCTGTCTGCAGCTTCTTTTATGGAATTTTGATTTTTTTGTCATTTCTCTCATAATAGTTGATATTCTCACTATTTGAAGTCCTAGAATATATTCTTTTTTTCCCCCAAGTACATTAGCATCCATATGCTTCTATAAGAAACCCCAGTGAATGCTAATTTATTAAGCTAATCACACATACAGTCAGGTGCTTCTTGGATATGCCAAACAATACAAGGAGCAATAGGAGGTTCAGGTTGTATATTATGGAAAAAAATTCATTAGGAGTGTAGCACTGAAACAAGTTACCCAAAGAGACTGTGGGATTTCCATTCCTGAATGTTTTCAGGATCTAGCTAGACAAAGCCATGGCTGACCTGGTTAATATTGGCAACACTCCTGCTTGAGCGGGAGGCTGGACGAGATGACCCGCAGTGGTTCCTTCCAGCTGGCATTTCTGTGATATGCATACTACACTGCTTCATTTGTTAAAAAACTTACATTAAAATGTCTGTATCTCCAGTATTTAAACCCCTAAAGACTCCCTACAAGCAAGCGTGCCTCAGAGTTACCATTTTATAAAGGGTTTTTTGTTTGGGGAACTGAACTAGAATTTGTAGCAGATATTTTTCTCCTTTTTCCTGCCATTAACATTGTATCCTGTTCCTGGTATTTACACATTTTAGCTGTTCTTGGAGTGCACAACATGGTCAACAACCCAAAATTTGATGAAGCAGGAGCCCGCAGTAAAGATGGAAAAGGAAGCGTGAGAAGTAAGCAAGCAGATTTTTCTTGTGGGCTATACATCATCTTTAGGGACTTGTAAACCTATAGGTTGGGTGTATTGGTTAATTTAATGTAATGTAACATGGCCTTACCTTGACTGATCTACTTAATCATGAGGGGAAGCTCTTTAAAGTAAATATAATCTTAATATTCATTATCTATAATGACAACAGTACTATGCAAATAAATCATTCCTAAGGAGCTTTGTTTTCCTAGAGAGCAGTAGCTGGCTCTGCAGAGGTGCTTGACAGGATGGGAGCATTTAAAAAGCCAAGACATATGTATTTCCACTCCACTTCAGTTTAGGCAGCAGACAGAAAACAGCGTGCTGTAGCTAAGGGGTGGCCAGGGCACAGAATCACACAGAATCACAGAATCTTCTTGGTTGGAAGGGACCAGGCCAGGCCATCTTGCCCAAGTCCCTACAGTTCCCCAGCTGAAGAACAATTTGTAACCATGGGGCTGGAGCGTGGCAAAATCACATCTCTGACCAGAGTCACATCAAGCTGCCTTCACAGGGAGGCAGAAACCGCATGGATGTGCTCCTGACCTGATTGCTCTCTCTCATCTACTACCTCTGCCTTCGTCTTGTGGCAGCATGTTTGGATGTTGGCTGTTACAGCGCTCCTTAGGTACATGGGGAGTGTAATCGTTCAGGAAATCCCCCAACAGAAACTGCTATAGTTACTAAAAACAAATCCAGAAATGTTTGCACGAAATAGACCTTTGGTGAATCAGAATTTAGCTCAACAGCCGAAAGGAGGCTGAATGGGGGGAAGAAATGGGTACATCTGAATTCCAAGTTCTTCTTGAGAGCTGCCAAGCATTGATCCAAAGCTCATCACCTCCAAGCTCTGAGATATCAAGTGGGCTAAACTTTGCTTTTTAAGACAAGTTTGTGGAATGCTCTTTTCTGGGGAAGCAGTACTCAAAAAATGTTTTCTTCTTGCAAGGCCATGAGAACAGCAGCTATCTTTACTGAGGACTTTCATTTCCATCCTTCTTTACTAAAGGGGAGGTGGAATAGTAGACAGGACACTGTGTCACTTCATTTTTCTCAGGATTAAGGCTGCTCTGCAAGCCTCCCCAGTGGGGCCCTGTGCAAGCTGCCATCTATGTCATAACAGGCAACTGCATGCATTACTAATCCACATAGATTTCAGAATATTTTTGTTGCACTGAGTCAAAATGTCAGCTATGTGAGTCAGCTAAACTATGCTCCAATCACAGACTTAAGAACCAGAAAATCACCATCACATCACTTTATTCTTTGGTCCAAAAGCAACACCTTTCCTTAGCCAAGTGAAATGCTTCAGTAAAAGGGGGAGACACCTCAAAAGTTGCCCATCAATGTGGCATAACAGCACCATTATTAAAGAAACAAGATAAAACTTGTGGGAAGCCACAAGAAGTAGAAAGTGAAAAACACTGCTAACTCTAGACTGAGTATACTGTGATGTCTAACCTGAGGACAGGGTGCAAGTCTCTCCCCAGCTCCCAGCTTGGCAGGGTGTTGCCACAAGTGCAAAAAAATGCTTTGCTGGTTTTTGTTTGCCTCCAAGATAGGGTGAATTCTCTATATGCATTTTACCAGTTGTTTTCAACTTCCTACTCCCTAGGAAGGCTGGAGTGTTATTCAGTATTATTATTGTGAGGTCTGTCAGGGAACTAGGAAAAATAATAGTTGAGGATAAAAGGGAGCAGAATGAAAACCAGCTCAAGGTTTGTGTATGGCTTTGTCTCTACTAAGAGTATGGGTTCTAAAAAAACACTTGGTTTTCTTTTGGCCCATGATATTGCATGAACTTTACCCATTGCACTGAACAGCAATGCGTAGTACATTAAGACTCAAGCACAAGTCTTCAATATCGCTCCCCTGTCTGCAACGTAAAATAGAAGAGTTTAAACATATTTGTGGTCAGTAACATATTCCTTTCTTGCCTCTAGTGGCTTCAGTGGTCAGGGTTTATAAATCAATCTCCACAGCTACATGCGTGGGAGTTAGAAGTACTAATTGTGTTCTCAGCTATGATTTTTATGCATCTATAAGAGTATTTATAGCTTATAGCTTGCAGCATTAAAAACTGTATCTCTTTGGAGCATGAATACTGAAAGACTTAATAAATCGTGGTGCTGGCAGACAGACTTGCTTTTCATGCTTTGATAGTTTCATTATTTAGAAAGTGCAGATGTTGCAATTTTACAAGAGCTAATTGAATTTATCATAAGGCTGATAGCATCAGCCGAGGGAAGGAAATTGAGGGGCCTCCTGGTCATGTCCCTTTGTGTTAGCACAGTCTATTCATAGGTGTAGGGACATTTTCTCACTAATGTGATGGGCAAGTTCTGAGCACACCTTCCTTTACAGGTGTTAGGCAAAGAACAAAGCAGCCCTTGCAGTATATTACATCATATACAATAGTCTTTAAAGCTGCTTTGGCTCAAACTAATTGTGCTGGGACTTTTGTACATAAAAGGAGGAATTTGCCTGTCACGATACTGCCCAGCCGCTGCACCCGCAGCCTCCAGTGACATGCTTCTGGGTGCACAGAAGGTGCAAAGGGCACGGCAGGGATAACGGGGCTAATACTCCCATTTCCAAGTTTTGTGGTTCATATAAACCCTTTCTTGAAGGCTACAGTACAAACCTAAATGGGACTTGAAAAGCCAGACTATTAGTGATGATGCCTGCTCCTCACATGAATGTTTCATGAGATCTTGTGTTGCAGATGTGGTGAAAGGTGAAAAGGTCAAGCCCATCTTTGAGGAGCCACCTAATCCAACCAATGTGGAAGCAAGTCTACAAAGGATAAAAGCAAACGATCCTAGTCTGACAGAAATTAATCTCAACAACATAAAGGTAGATGCTGTGGGTTCATTTATATCATCATAGGATGGTTTATTCAAATATTTCCAAAGCCCTTGTCTTTTATCTTCAAATTTTGTCTCTCTTTACTGTTCAGAAGGAGCAGAACATACAGGAAAGGGGCATGGAGGGAACCGTTGTAGAGGCTCCAGGGTCATCCATGCCTGATACTGAATTAGATGCCAATTAAAAGCCCAAGAGGTAACTCCCTCCAGCTGCCTTCCTTTAGCAGGTGATAAAGCAGGATATCTCATGGGCACTATAATCATCATCGGCCAAATTCAATTAGCCCACACCTGCAAATGGAGGAGGAGCTGGCACGTGGAGACTGAGCAACCAGCAGCAAAACCAGAAAGTAGCTCAGAGATAGGTCATACGCTTGCGTTGGCCTGACCCAGTTAAAGGCAGTGCTGACATCCCATCCTAACACAGGCTTCCACACGTCTCTGAAGGCCACTATGAGCAGAGCGCGTGTTCTGAGATACTCTTAAAAGCATTGGAGATATTTAAATTGCATAGACTGTGGCTATTAATCAATCAGTTTGATAATAATTAAAATCAGTATCTAGCGATGTGACTGGCTTTCCTAATTACTGGGTTTATCTTCTTAATGCAGAATATTCCTATTCCAACACTGAAAGAATTTGCAAAAGCTTTGGAAAGCAACACGCATGTGAAGACATTCAGCCTTGCAGCTACTCGAAGCAATGACCCTGTAGCTATTGTAAGTTTAAGCACTGTCTGGAACAAACCCACAACAGTTTTTAAGTAGGTCTATGTCTGTTTTAGGATGCATTCTTCATTTCCCTTGCAGAATTTCCCTGTGACTATGCAAAATAGAAGTGTAATCTCTTCTGCTCTACCTCTATGTTCTTCTAAGCCTTTTTGTGTTTTATTTCTTTGTAGGTACTAAGCCATGTTTTGCAGATACTCTGTTATTCCCTGAAACTCTCAAGACGTTATCTCATATTCCCTCTTTTTGACCCCTCAGGCATTTGCAGATATGTTGAAAGTGAACAAAACACTGAAGAGTCTGAATGTAGAATCCAACTTCATCACTGGGACGGGTATTTTGGCACTGATTGATGCACTGAAAGTGAATGAATCCCTGACAGAGATTAAAATTGACAACCAGGTAAAGAGAGAGCATTAAGTAAGTCCGTTCTTGCGTGCCTTCTATACAGATTCAGAGAGGGTTCTCCTGGAGGCCTCTGGCAAAGTCAAGGCAGCCTCTGTGGCTCAGTCATTCTGCAGCTCATGTCCCATGCCTGTGCAACCAAATAGTGGAAATCTTATAAATAAAACTGGTCAAAGCCAAATATAAAACCCAGAGCAAAATCTCCAGGGATGGGATTCTCTTTGTAGTTTGCAGCACAGCACTGAAATACAACCACTTATTTCCCTCTAATGTGAAAACAAATATTTTTGTTTCTTTTGGGGACATTTCACCACATCACTGACAGAGGCAGCAGCTGGGGACAGCTGTAGAGATGGAGATTGCCAAGATGCTGGAGGAGAACTCCAAGATTCTCAAGTTTGGATACCAGTTCACAAAGCAAGGTCCAAGAACCAGGGTAGCAGCAGCTATCACTAAAAACAACGATCTGGGTAAGATGCTACTACATCTACTCATCATTTGTTTATGTGAGCCAAGCCGTGACCTTCCTAGACACATCTCTTCCTGTCTGTACAACATTCCATCTGCTACATGAGGGGCGACGCATAGCTCCATGGACTCTAGAGCAGACAACAGCAAAGTTCTTACTGTGATTAGGAGCCACTATTCTTCCTCTCCCACTCCTTCTGGGAAGAGGAGTTATTTCAGCCTTTTCCATGCAGCACCCTGGATTTCCAGCTGACTTGACAGCTGTTCTGGCCAGTAAGCAGAGAGCCAAACCCATCCTGTTTGTTCGTTCCTCACTTCTTTGCCCTGCCCGTGACAGACCAAGCCTGCCCAACCAAGGGAACAAAAAAGCCTTTCCTGCCTGCGTGACCAAGTGCAGGCAAAGACAATAAAGCTTTGCAAGTTCTACCTGAGTGTGACCGTGCTCTGCCCTGTGTGCTCAATAGAGCAGAGTAAGAAGATGACTGGGCAGGAGTAGTTTACAGTAATAAGGAAAAAAACCAAACCCAAACCAACTATATGGTTTTAATCAATTCTACTTCAAAATGAGGTGTCAAACCATGATGCCTTTGCTGGCTTCAGCTTGGGTTTCTCTCTGTGAGAACTGAGATAAAAGTTGAGCTAGAACCTATTTCTTTCAGACATACTTTTATCTTTTTGCAGTTTTAATTTTTCGCAGTACCTATGCAATGATATACTGTTGGTTCTGAAGCTATTAGTGTCCCAGAATGCTATTTGAAACATCCCACCAACAAAGAGAGAAAGGCCTTTTTTTTCCACTATTTAACCTGCTGCCATTAGACTTATGTCCTGTACCTAATCTTAATTTTCCTGCTTTTGCATTGTATGATTCTGTTCAAGATGTAGTAGGACAGAATAACTTAAAAGAATTCAATAAAATAAAATAAATGAAGCAACAAAACACTGAAAGCAGACACAAATGACTGATGTTACACTGTAGGCTTTGGAAAAATGCAGTCTGCCAAGAAAGCACTATGAAGTAAACCTCCTGATAGTAAAGTAATGCAATGTTTGTAGTAATATATTGTTGTTATTGACTTTCTGTAGTGAAAAGCATTCATTCATCCAGTTTTACTGCTTTTGTTCTGTCCTTCAGCAGTTCAGTATCAGAAAGAGGACATGACAGTTTGATGTAACACCAAATTTTATATCACAGAAACAGGAGAACCTCACTAACCTTATCTGGCCAAGTCAGAGAAAACTCAATACATTTTTATTAGGGTATGGGGTAGTAAATGGTGCGCAACTAGACCTGCTCTATACCAGCTGAAATGTATCTTAAGTGCTGTAAAAATTCACAGGGTGCCGCTTGTCAAAATAATACTGCCCATAACACAAAGCTCATCACTCTCTGCTTTGCTAAATGGCAACTCCAACTTACTTGGTTTCTAGTGAGAATCCAGAGTTAACTAACTTACTATCAGATGGCTGATACAATCAGAGCACGTGAAGTTTAAACAGATAATTTAAGGTCCAATATGATATTTTCCTTGTTGCCAATACTCATTGATATCAGTACTTCGGAGTACTTCAAATTATTTTCTAAAAGATGATTATTACTTACCTATATAGTATACACTTGTGCAATTACAAAAGTTATTAATTTTTGGTGCCTAATGCTTAAATTATCCAGAGCACTGCCACGCAGACTAGAGCAAACCAGTATCAACTTAGGTGGAACTCAGTGGCTTTTAAAAGAACAATAAAACCTCTAACAAAAATCTAAGTGGAGCCATTGGGAGAAAGAACTGAAAATGGTGATTTCTTCATCATCTAAAACGTTTAAGTCAGAATCTGATTTTTATAGAAAATGTATTGGTATGAACACCTGATGAAATTCTACAGTCTGTGATACAGCTACAAATGTTTTCTTTAGCATTAAGATCTATTAATTACGGCATTTATGGACATAATCCTGTTGAGTATTTCTTGGAATCTTCTTCCTTCTTATTCATGTTACTGGGAAGGGAGTGTGCCAGTGAGAGAAGTCCTTAGGCTCTCAGGAAAGCAATAATGACTGCTCTTTTCTTGTTTTATTGGTCTAGTTCGTAAAAAGCGGGTGGAAGGAGAGCGGCAGTAGCCACGCCACAGAGGATGCAAGGCAAGATTGGAGGCCACCAACAACTGCAATCTCAGTGTGCTCACTGGTCAGAAGGGAAAGCACTGGAAAACCATTACAATGGGAGTTATTAATTGTGTTAATGTCTCCTTTTAACCTTGAAAACACAGTCTGTTCTTTTTTAACTTTCATGGTTAATTTAATTTTTATGAGAAAGATTCATAGTTGGTTTGATTTTAATGAAAAGAATGATTTGCAATATCTGAAGCCAAGACGCAGAATCTTAATTGTGTTACTGAGCTTAACATCTAGTGACTCTGATCCTTATTTTAGACACTTTTTGATACGTTAAAATATGATCTTGTGTATGGATAAAGGATTCTCTGCTGAAAGTAGAAATTTTAGGGCCAAGTTCTGCAATGCCTTATGTTTGTGAATAATCCTTACTTACATGTGTATAGTCCTGCTGAAGTGAACCCTGCAAAGGGATGCTCCCAGGAGTAGAACTAGTAATGCCAGTACAGGTTTGCAGGATCACACCCTCGAGCCTCTCTCCTGCAGTGGGATCTGGGCAGCTGGAACTGCGTTGGCACAGTGCCCTTCTGCCTTCTTGGGTCTCCACCCGTCCAGGTCCAAGTGCAGGATCACACCTAGACATATAAACATTGTCAAAGCCTACTTGTTTACATAAGTTTAGGTTAGGTGGATCATTTCACAATGTTACACTGACACTTGTTATTCTTACTCCACATTGTAAAGTAATATTAGTGCTGCCAATCCTATACACTTTGAATGTTTTGGGTTTTTTTCTAGGTCAACAGGTTTTTATTTGCTACTAGAATGCACATTTTACAGCTATTAATCTAAACAAGTATTCTGAGCAATATTTGTTTTACTTCGAGCCATGCATTTAACTTTTTTTTAGTTCTGGTATTTATGTACATTTGTTAGTATTGTAGAACTGTTCTCAGGACCTTTTAGATGAAGATTAATTAAACAGTGAATCCAGGAGAGCAGCTGTGCTAGCAGGTAAAAGCATTAAAGGGGTAGTTGTGACAGCTACGTAACTTACATTTATAGGCTCCAGTTTGGGTTTGTCCCTGTATCACAAGGCACTTAGATACTTGCATCAGTGCTTAGCTGAATAAAGGCAGATTTAAGCGTAAGCACAAATGCTTTGCTAAATCAAGGCCTTAACTCAGATGCCGAACATAATCTTAACCCCATGGAAAACAATGGGAAGCAGCAACTAACCCCAATGCTCAACAGCATCAACATTTTAGTAAGAATTCAGTCTAACATTTCATTTTGTGTATTTTACAGTCTAAAACTATTGTCTACCACTGTATTATCACTGCCAACAGTTGTCTCTGACTAACAGCCAGAGGTTCATTTTGGTTACATGTAGGCATGCTGTCAAAGCTCAGGGAGACATGGGCTAGGTGTGTCACACATACCAATGCTTTCAGAAAGCTGCAGAAACACTAGCCTCTCCCCTGAGAGCTCGGGACACCAGGGATGAAGCGCTGCTTCCTTCCTCTGGGTGACATGACAATGCTGGAGGTCACAGTCCGTCCTGACCAAGGGGGCAGAGCTGTGAGCACTGTGCAGCTGGGCATCCAGGGATTGGAAACCAGGGGAGCCCCAGGAGCAGGCACTACATGTTGGATGTACTTCCCTGCAGGATGTTTTCCTGACCAGTGCTGGGGTGCAAACTAATAGGATGAACCCTCTCTCTGTGCCTTTTGTAATGGAAATGAGTAGGTTGAAGGCAACACTCTTCCTGTTGGATACTGGTCTTCATACTGGCGTCCAAACTGAATGACATACATACACTTAAATTCCACTTAAAATAGTTTGCTAAAGTGGTCTGCTGAGCTGGGATGTAAAGTGCGGTATTCCTGGAGACCTCCCAGTCTTTACAATTTCCACCTCTCCCTCCCTTCCCAAGAATAAGGCTGAAACCTTTTCTTTGCAAGTAAAAAACACAACACACAGGGGACTCTTGCTGAGATTTTCCCTGATCTATGGGGGATTTGCTGTGAAAAACTTTGATATCCCATTAAAAATATGACAAGTTCTGTAACACAGTCATAACTCTGCATGGGCTTAAATAAACAGTCCTTAAAAACATGCAGATTGCCAGAGAAATACTGGGCTTTGCAGCACTGAGTCTCATAGGTAGGAAGAATCCTCATCCCCAAAACCAAAAGGTTATGGTCACTGACAAACTTCAGTGATTAGAATCACACTGCCCCTATTTTCTTCCTCTTTTCCTTTGATCCAGCCAAGGGAATCCCAACTATCAATCATTTTTTTTAATGTATTTTGAAGTTTTATTTTTAATAGTTTCTTTTTTAAAAGGTGGTACGTATATGTGTTTCAGGGAGACAAGTGCAATCCATTTCTAGTCTTAATTGCCATTTAAAGTGTTGGTATTTGCATGCAGCAGTTCTACAAGGATGGATGGATTGGTCTGACTGCTTCATGGTATCTGCAGCATGTCATCCTGTACAGCTTTGCTCAGAGCCACGCAAGTGGTTATATAGTCAGGTGGCTCCATCCATGTCAGCTACCGTTTGCATCATGGACCAAGGTACGTGGCTGGGGAAGGCCCTGTGGGCTTTCTGTCCCTTCTGCGGCCATGCTCTTTGCACAGGCGTGTTTCCTCTGAAGGGAGGATTCCTCAGGCACTCTAGAGTACCATCTCCAACACCAGCCCCACCATGCACTAGCAGACAGTGCCTGGAGCTGTGCACCCAATGGCGGGGGACATGGGAGGTCCGGCCCCTTCCAGCAGGCCTGAGGAGAACTCCTAATCCCTGGCCGTCTTCTCCAGGCAGCTGCTGCCAGTCCCTGCCAAGGGGCTCAGTGACCAGGGACATCTCTGTCCTGCCTTTTCTGTGTGCTCCACACAAGGGCTTGGTTGTAACCTAGCCTTGAGCATCACAAATCAAACACTGCAACAATACAAAGATCTGTTCAATACAACAGCAGCACACAGTGGTGATGCTTTAAGGCAGATTTTCATATTAATATAGGAACATTTAGCTGGTTAAAAATCTCTGCAACTAACATGAAGGGGGTCAGGTTGTGACTAGTTATTTTAAATTCCACTTTCAAGCATCACCTGGCATACTCAATGCTGAATGGGGAACAGGGACAGAAGAGTCCTTTTTTCTTAAGCAAACATTCAGGAGTAACTGTCTATTTTTGCACATTGCTTCTCATGTTGACAGCTTCAGTTTGGTTTGTATTTTTTATATATTTTTTCATGGAAAAGCTCAACATTGTGTGTGTCCTAACATACGTGTGAATCGTAGCGTGCACTAAGGACCATATGTGTACATGTATAACTTTAGATGAAGATGTTATCTCTGGAACAAAAGTAATTGCATGCGCAGAGTATGGTGCATATTACTCAAGAGGAAGGGAATTACCACGCTATGTAACAGTGACTCCCCAGCATTGTGGTTTTTCTAAATAAATCTTCATAAAGGATTTGGCTTTTGCAGTTTCTCATGGGTTTGTGCCTTGAATCAAGCCTCCCTTGATGCTCTGACATTAGAGTAAGCAGCTTTCTCCACTGCGGCTCTTGCAGCTTTCACTCATTTGCATTATCTGCCAGGTTTCACCTTCTCTCCCCTGCCATTACATGCACTGGGCTGGAGCTCTGTGAATGATGGTTGGGTGCTCAGAACCAGGACTGGGAGAAGAGAAACCTGGATTCTTCCCCCAGGTTTAACAGACCTCCCAGATTTAAAGCAAGTTCATCATACCTGTCCATGCCTTGGTTTGCACACTCTTAACATCAACCCAATACTTTCTTGCTTCCCAACGCAGCGAACACTTGTGAAACTCTGAGCTTCTCAGAGGAAGATGCAGCAAGACATGCACTTTTCTCTAAAGGAAATAAATGGGAAATTAAAATCTCCCATTTTCAGAATGTGTCACTATCTGAGATACTTTGGATCAGATTTCTGTCATGCATCTAGACATCTAAAGCTGCACATGGAAACCCATGGTATTTTTAGGAGGGACTAGGTACCAGCTCCCACCAGCTACAATATAAGTTTAGATACATCAGATACATAAATTCCTGTCCTTAGCCAGATACATACCAAAAGAATCTGGCACCCAACGCCCATTGGGAACTTACATGCTTTTGTTTACATACCCGCCTGGATGCAGTCCTGAGTAATGTGCTATAGGCAATCCTGCTTTGGCAGGGGAGTTGGACTAGATGATCTCTAGAAGGTCCCTTCCAACTCCAACAATTCTGTGATTTCGTGAAAATTATGCCCCATATCCTGAGACTAGATTGTATTAGTAGTGTTCTTTTATTATTTTTTTTAATATATGCCATAAGTACAAAGTGAAAAGTGAAGACAACCGAAAAGCAGAATTCTTATTCTACAATGCTTAATATTTTCTTTAGCTCTGGTTTCAGTTTTTACAGCTCTGAAATTATGTGACAAAGCAGTAATAGATCTCTGCAGGCTGCAGTTCTTTTTTGAGGTAAAAAATGAGTGCAATTTATAAAAGATTGCTGCCATTGGAGCTGCACAGACTAGATTTCTTGTTTCCTTCATCACTAACTCGGGGAAGAGAGATTTAACTGTTTTGCGAAATTTAGAATCCAATTCAACTGTGTGAAGTTGCATGCATAAAATCTCTGTTCTCTGATCAGGGCCTTGCATCCAAAACAGAGGAGAAGCACTATATCAAATTATCTTTCCTCAGCTAGCTTCTACTCAGAAAGCCTGCAAAGTATGCTTTCCGTGAGCATCAGGTAGAGAGGCACTTATTTCCTGCCATCTCTTCTCCTCACAGTGTCTCACCAGTCTTCCATGTGGCACCTCATTAGAATTTGACATGGGGAACATACACCGATTTCTTCCGGGGTATACACAGCTCTAAGCTTCAAGGGAATCAAGTGCAGTGTAGAGTGCCTAAAGGCATAGACTGAGTTAATGAACTGTTAAGCTGACCCTTTGAACTGTTAAACTGTCCCTTAGAACTTACGCTGCACGTTAAAACACATTGCAAAGTACACATAACTACACATGCATAAAGACAGTTAAAAAAGAAACTTTGGAACATCTCCCCATGAACAATGAGCTCTCTGCAATCCCAGTGAAGTTCAGTTTACACACAGAGGAAAAAACATCTTCCCTACCCATATAAAGACTGCCTTCACTTATGTCAGTACTTTAACCCTGAAATCTCAGAGTGTCTTTCACTTTTCCTCTCTTGCATGCCAAAAAAAAAAAAAAAAAAAAAGGATGAGAGACTTCAAGAAAATGAGAAAATCTCATAGTGAAAGAAGAGGAGGTATCTGTGTCCCAGTATGTGGTTCTGCTGGGATTTGTGGAGCCTAACATCAGAGAGAGTGCTCATGGGAACTATGCAGTGCAATTCCCAGATCCTCGGTCATAAGGGAATCAGAAAATAAAGCTGCAGAGAAGCTCTGAGGTCATGCACCCCACTTCCTATCTCCAAGATAGGGTTTTATTGCTACATACTTCATAGCTTTTGCAAAAAGACTGGTTTGGGTCCTGCATCCTTTTCATTACAGGGGTTGTGTTGAAGTCTCTTGGGATTTTGACTATGAATGCAATATATGCCAAGGAACACAAATACTGTATCCCATCTTCTTACTCTGAACCTTTATTTAGGAATCAGATTCTTCCCTTGCACCTGTTTCTCTTCAGAATGAAATGTGAATGTACGAACAGTTGAAAAATAACTCATTTACAAAAAGAGGATGGATACTATTCTTACAGTCTCTGAGCATGCATCTTCATATCTTTCCTATTCCAACCTGCTCACTCCTCTCCCAAGCCTGAGCAACAGCAGGGCAAACCCCAGGTACTTCATTTTCTACAAGGAATGCCAGGTCGGTCTCCCCATGGATGTGATACGGAGCGACAGCCTGAACTGCAGTGAGCTGCATTTACTACTGGCCATCCATCTCCTGCTGCTGCCACGCAGAAGGTCCCCAGCTTGTGTTCTTTTAATGATCTACCCAACAGTCAAACCTCCTGAATTTTGACTGATACAGAGACTCCAGGGAGTTTTAATACAACATCAAAGAAACAGAGGTGCAAGCTGACTGAATTTTCTGCCATACTGCAGTAGCTCTGACCTGTCTGCCTGTGTGTTTCTCTAGCCGCAGCCGCAGCTCTGTACTCCATGCCCAGTGGCAAGCTGCTGCCAAGCCTGCAGAAGGCTGGCACCCAAATGCAGTGCAGGGAGAGCACTGATGCTGGGCAGAGAAACCACAGGGTGAGTTCTCTGCTGGGTGTGAGGCTGTTGGAGAGCAACCACAGCACCCTGCAGCTCTCAAATCACGTTTTTAACTCCTTTAATAGAGGACAGCATCTACACATTAAAAACAACGACCACCAAGGAATCTCTGTCATTCTAATCTGTTTCAGCGATATCAAATGTTCGTCTATGTCTGAATGGAGCAGAACGGTAAATGGAACTTGAGATTTCCTATTTGAGGAAGAGGAGGAGGGGAAAAAACAGCAGAATTGTGTTCAGCTGGCTCCCAGCTACAGCGAAGTGCTTTAAATATTCATGTTTTTCTTGTCCATTCCAGTAAAGCAGATGAGCACAAACAAAAGCAGCGTGAAGGGCCTCCCTTAATGAGGGTCTGTTTGTTTCTTATAGCCAGCTGCCTGACTTTATTGAGTCTGACATTAGGTAGACTCGTTCAATGAGCAAAGGAGGAGAAAACAAGGCTGTCGGATAAAGCAATTGTGTGTATTGTTTCACTCTCGATCTTTTCTGGTAATGACTGCATTGATACTATATTGAACAGAATCTGGAAACAACATTTCATACCTGCAAATTGTTTATTTCTCAGCTTCACCACACGTGCAGGTCACCTAAAAGCTGTCTAAACTCTCTATGTTGGTGAAGACTATATATAAAGAATTCCCCAAACCTGAGAATCTTGCATTAATTCTGCCATTTGTCCATGAAAGGGTTATACGCTCATCATCTGTTTAAATCAGCATTAGGAGCTTTCAGGTGATGATGGTGGAGAAAAAGGCCACTGCCTACAAGTGTCTGGTGAAGTGGGGTGTTGGCATTCTTGGTTAGTTTGTACTCCAGCAGTGCTGGCACACTGCACACACCGGTGTTAGTCATCCACATTAACTAGGTTGCTTAGAGGTCGAATGTATTTTCTTATTACAGTTCACTAAACTCCACATCGATGAGCAGAAACAAGAGACATGAGCAGAATCTGCCAGTGAGGCTCCCCCCCGAGCCCCCCCCCGCCCCCAGCTGCCTGGCCCCGCTAGGCGGCACAGTCGCTCTATTCCATTCCTGTGTTTTTTCCTGCATGCTTTCAGGCTGCTTGGGGAAAAAAAAAAGGAGTCATTAAATGTGTCGAGCTCACTAGAAAATAAGGATAGCCCCTCAAAATAATCTCCTCTAAATTTTGGTCTTCAGAACTGATTGCTCTGTGGCTGCTGATTAAAGCTCCAGATAAGCTCTCTCCATCTTTATACTCCAAATGCACTGGTTGATCCAGGTTAACTACTGCAACATCTTCTTAAATGCACTGCAGGGAAGTTCATGGCATCTCTTCTGAGCCTGGAATAACGTCAAGAGCACCTCTTATGAAGCTGGACCTAGTTATCACACATTTAAGTTGCTCCCCTTACCATGCCTTTTTGCAGAGTACTGATCTCATATATGCAGTTGTGGAGAAAAACCAGAGTGCCTGACAGAAGGGAAATGGAAGTTTGATGGTCATAAGTGGACAGAAATGCTCAGCAGCTGCAACAAACGCAGCCAGCAGGGATATAAGCAGTTACGCCACCTGCCAAGAGCTGGAGTCCCTTCCAGCATTAGAGATTCATAGAGTTTGAAAGATCATTTCCAAGATGACGAAGACTGAAGGTTTAAACAAAGATATGTGATGACATTTAAATAAAAATGCATTTGCTTCCAGTTGGTATACATTTTTCATTAAAATGAGACAGTTGTATTTAATATCTTCGAGTTATTTCCTATTCTATTTTTGTATTAATGAGAAAATCCAATTAAAAATATGATTTCCCTTCACTCTTCTGAAGCTTTCAAACTGACTCCTTAATTAAATGAACAAGTCAGAACAAGTTACTTTGAATATTTGTACAACGGAAAACACACTGTTTCCGAGGAGAAGGGGCATGATCCTGCATGCCCTGAAGTCAGCCAGGACTCAAACCCGCACACAGCCAGTGCTGAGAAGTGCAGAGACACCAGCTGAAGTACCTGCTGGTCCTGTGAAGGACTCTCTGGGCTGTCTTGCTAGCTTGGAGTTGGAACAAATCACTGTAAGAATATCCAAGGAGGAAATCTGGTTGCTGAGGAGGAGACTTGCAAAAAGTTTTGCTTCTTGTTTTTCCACTGATGAACACAGTCATTGTAGTGTCTAGCTATGCCACTCATGTCAGCGTCGGATAAACTACCACCAAGGCCACGTGTGTACTTAATCACCCTAGTGATACAGGTCACAGCTTTGCCCATGAGCTACTGGCAGCTCCTGTTGCTTTGAAACTGCTTGTTGCATTATAATAATGATCTTATTTGGTCTCATTTTTCCATAAGAAGGACCATGGGGCCACCTAGTCTGGCCTCTTGTGTATCTGATACCCTTAAATTGCATGCCAGTACCCAGCCTGTAATTTACTACTTTATTAATTTTCTTTTATTCTAAATGATACTTGCATCATTTAGAATAAAAGAAAAAAAGTTGACACTAGATCCATGTTCCAGAGAATAAGTGATGCGATGGCAGGAATGAATTTGGTACAACATATGCAGGTATTTCCATGTGCTGAAAGTAAAATCCACCTGCTGTAGAGGAAGTAAAAAGCCTAAGGTCTCTGTCAGCTCAGCTGGGGCAGAGGATATCAGCTCTGAGCTGGTGATTAAGTTTACGTCTGGACACATGAGCAGTTTGGCACACAAGATCTGCCAGAGATACTAAAAAAGCATTGGCACCGACCTTCTGGATCCTTTTCCGGATGTTCACACTGAGCGCAATCATTCGCTCTGCTTGGAACTTAACAAAGGAGACCTCAGCAGGCTAATTTACTTGAAAAATGTTTAAACCAGTGCCAAGCTAATCAGCCCTCTGGATGACCCCCTGAATCTCCTCCCCTGAGGAAAGCTGCTCTGAAATGAAAGAGAAATTTACCTCCAAAAGAATTTAGATACCACAAACAGTACACACAGTAAAACTCTCACCCCAGCTCTGAGGAGCCTGGCACTGCACAGCCAGAGTTTAACCTCATCACCATCCAAGTTAGCAAGCACCTTCTCACTGCTTTCACTCAGACCATGCCCAGCACCTGCAGTGATCACCAGCACGCTGATGGTGCCTAAACAGACTGCGTCTACCTTGTAGGAGTTCAGAACAAACACTGCTATCAGGCTGAGCTGTATTTGGAAATGCTCTCTTATCTGCAGCACAGGACACAAACAGTATTCCTACACTGTGAAGGAAAGGCCCCAGCAAGCAGCAAGTTACTGCCCATCCTTGCAGGCTCATTGTCACAAAATGGGGTTTAGTCCACTGGATTTTACCAACGAACGCACATGTACTCTGTTGGAAACGCCACAGTCACACACTACTAATTAACATCAATTTATTGCAAAGGCAAATGACGGCATTAGCTTCAGCAAGTTTTACAACCAGCAGGAATGAGAAAGTGAGCTGTGACACAAGCGCTGGCATTCAGTGGGGTGCCCTGCACGGTGCAGCTGCCCGCTCTCCTGCTGTGGCTTCGGGTAGGTTAGCACGGGTGGCTGCTTTTGCAGGGACAGGGAGCACAGCAGGTTACCCTCCAGTAGCAAAGTCACAGGATGACAAACGCCTTACTTAACGGTTAACTGAAGAGGGAGCGGAGGCAGGACTGGATTTGGGCTGAATGTGTGGGCCTCGCTGTAAACGCACTGAGATTTTTGCAGAGCTGAGGAATACATAAAGCACATAAATAAATACTTTGGGAGTCATGCATCTTTACACATTCCTCTAAACTGGGCATTTATGGCTACCTCAGGTTACTGATCCTCAGAACATCCTCTCCAATGTCAACTTTACAGTTAGAAAACAAGCTTGCTTTAGAAGGGGTGACTATCAATTGCAGTCCCCTTTTGACTGGTACGGGCAACATTTCAATTTTTGGACCATCTTCAAATCATTAAAAAATCATAGTTTGCTGCATTTTGCCAAACAGTTTTGGTGCAAACATTTAAAAGTACTCAAACAGCGAGTACTGTATGCATCCTTAACTCGCTACAGAGGTGGAAACTGAGGCACAGATACATTCAATACTTTTTCCCCTCTTCACCCAACAAAATGTTAAAAATAGAAGTCCCCTTGACATTTCCCGTAGCAGCTCCTACAGAGCCTGATGCACTACCCTGTCAATGAAGATTTATCTACCAGTCATGCATTTGTTTTCCAGTGGAGTTCATTGGGGCTGCAGTAATACTTCTCCTTCCCCTCTGATCTCCGCCGTGAGTCACTGAAGCCTTTGCTCAGTGCCTGGGCAGGAGCGAGAGCAGCGTTCCCCTCTCTGCACACAGGCAGCCGGGCACCCCAGTGAGGCAGAGGGGAGCAGGAGGAGCGTGACTCAGGCTGGAGCATCCAGGGGCAGTGCTGCCATGGCAACTCTGCTTTAACCATTGGATTACTCAGACCAGGCAGCCTTTAATTAATGGCTTGATTCTCGCTCCTGCCTTTCTCCCTAGGCAAGCCACTGAAACACTTCAGACAGCCAACAGCAGAGATTACAGCTGGTCCAAATAGCATATAGGAAAAAGTCCTGAGTTTCAAGGAGCACAGATGAAGCAGGGCTGGGTATAGCTCCTGGTGCAACCACTGCCAAGGAGATGGACACCAAGTAGATCTGCCCAGAGCCTGTGTGCTCATCACTAAAGGACCTAAGAGTCACTGCCAGCACTTGTCAGCCTCTAACATTCAGAAAGTCCCTTCAGCATCAGAGCAAGGAAACAAAAGTTAGACTTGGAATCAGAAGCTCTCAAGCACGCCCTCGGTTGTATCATTGATCACGGGAGGAAGAGGTCAGGGTTTGTCCACTCTCCTCCCCATGGGATGACTGAGACCTACCACAAATAGGTTTATGTATTCTGGTAGATGGACAGTAGACCACTAACCTTCAGGAACCCCAAGATTATAGGCTAGAAATAACTATAGTACAGGTTCAAAACTGAAGACACAGTTGGAAACGTTGTGGTTTTTTGCTGTTTCAGTATTAGGTCAAAGTCTACACAAGCAATCATTCAGGAAAAAGAGATGTGAAATCAAAGACAACAAGGAAGGCTACACACTTGTAATTTTTAGCAATGAATCTTTTGAAGCACTTTATAACAAAGGAAATTCCCATCACAGCACGCGCTATGGGGAGACATGAATCCAGAGTGGATGCTAAAAGTAATTTTTTAATAAAGGAAAATCAACTTGGGACAACGTATACAACAGGTACTGTAAAGATCCACTTTTAATGATGAGGAACTGAAACTCACAGCCTGGAGTAACAGACCAGCCTGTAAGTTCTATAGACTAAATAACTAAATGTGCAAGGAAGACAAGAAAATACTCAGAAAAAAAACAAACTAAAACATGAAGCAATTTGCTTTTTCAGATGTGAAAACCTGCATTCTCACAGGCCTGATTTAAGCATTTTTAAACTCATCCCTAAATCATTGCATAGCCAGAATAGCACATACCCATTGTAAGTATTCAGAACTGTTCAGCTGTACCCTGTTCTTCCAGTAGAGCCAAACGGAGACACCACCATTACCCGAGTACGTGGCCGTCACAGTTACCATTACAGGGTTTTAGCACTGGCTCCTCAGTGATAACTATTTTTAACAGCTGAAAGATGGATTCATCCGTTCTTAATCACAAGGCCATTACATATACCACAGCTATATGCATACGGTCACTGATGCTCATCCCACCTTCAGATACATCACCAAAAGAAATCTCTAGTCATATTACAGAGCCCAAATATCCTCACTAACTCTTTGCACAGCCTTTCCAGGAAATATCTGCTGGTCCCAACCATTTTTATGCTGCCAGGGAAAGGGCTGCAGATCTACTAGCAGCAGTTAATGGCACTGCATTGAGAATCTCCATTTTCCCTTTAACTAAAAGCACTCAAATTGATCTCTGCTTTACACACATAAAATAGTTTTAAAAATAAATGGTACTGCTAATACATACAAAGTATGCAATATGAAGCAGGAGAATGAGACCAGCATTGTCCCACTAATTGCCTGATGTCCACGTCAAGAAAGGATGTGCAGTCTGGGGGTTACAACCACAGCTCTGTTCTTTCAAGACTTTACAATTCGACTTCAAGGTTCAAAGTCTGAAGTGCTTTTCCCTTAATGCAGATAGCACAAAGGACTTCTCCAGATACTACCAAAGCTTTAGCTAAAAGCTCTGGCTTGTGAAGAGCTCCCTATTTTAATCTCAGCACTGAGTGATGTAAATCAGCATCTGGACTTCCCCCTCCACCCCACTCCTCGGACGCTGTTGACTGTCTCCCAGAAAATACTTGCCCAAGGTTGAGGGCTCCTGCTGAACTTGCCTTCCTAGGGCTAAATGACTGAACTGCCCAGAAGAAATTCCTGAGGATAGTCTAAAGAGCTGAGGACTTATTTTGGCTCAGGGAGGAGGAAGGACGCACCTTTTCTCCAGAGTAATTTCTCTTGAATGAAAGTTGTAGAGAAAAACCTGTCTGGGTGCAGACGAAAAACATGACTAACAAAATGTTCTCTCCAATGAGAAGACATTTTCTTGACCTGCATTTCATACCTGCGACACAGTGGGGTTTGATGTTAACAAGGTAGAACTAACCTATTTACAGGTATTGTTGCCAGAATGACACAGGGAAGATCAAACTTACTCTTCAAAATGACCAGTCCAGTTGTAATAAAGAACACTGAGCTCTTGTTGTTTGATCTCATTCCACTTACATATGCAAATTGGGAGAAGAATCATTATTTTAATTTGAACTGAGTTCAGACTGACTTGAAAGATTTGACTTGAAGACAGGCTAATCAGAGTCCATGCTCTTGTTAGGAGACAATATAAAAAACAGTAGAAACTGATGTCATGGTGATAGACTGGCCTAAGTCTCCTGAAAATCAGCGTAAACAGTAACTGCTGTCCAGCTACAAGGAGCAACTGCGCTCCTCTGTGTAAGGGCACAGCTGAAACAACAGCAGCTCCATCCCCAAACCAGATATAACCACCCAAAACACAGACACATGCAGGGAAGACTGAAGGAGAGAGATGTCAGTAAAAGGAAATGCTGCTACTCTGCCAAGATCTGTGTTCATGAGAAGGACTAGAGAGCCTGAGAGAATACAGACAAGATGGAAGACCAACATGGATATACTAATGTAATACCTGATACCTTAAAATGAAACTACAGGCTGTCGGTGAAGCTGAGGTAGATCTTATGCACAGACGATACGCTGGCAATAGAGATGATGAGCAGAAATCCTTGCAAGCAAAAACATCTGCTGAGAGAATTCCTGATTAGTGAATGTAGTTAGAAGAGTGACTGAATTATCAGTATGGCACAGTGTTATCCACTGCAGAGAAATATGTTTTAGTGTAATCACTTTTGGAAAAATAAATTCAATCCTTGTCTAAGGCTTCACCTTTGAAATTTCAGCTCTGAATACACAGTCTACTTGATTTACTTGTTTGCCAGATTTAACATCGAACAACAGAAGCCTGCCTGTTTACAGAGCCAGGTCAGGAGTTGGTGATGAAGAAACACAACTACAGGATGTTACAAAGTGGATCTAGGGATGTAGTCCGAGTGAGGAAGAGTAATGGTACCTACTTCTTCAGATGTGCGTTAAAACCAACCGTCATTAAGAGGTTTGGACTGTTAATCTTAAGATTTGCAATGCTGTTAAATTTTACGTTATTCAAGGACAGAAAGAGTTATGATTCATTAAGAGGCTTTTAAGGAGATGAGTCTAAGCCCTGCACTGGAAGAGCTCAGGTAGTGCTCTCACTGTAGCTTAGATAATCACTCAGGTCAATTAAAAGCTACAAAACTAGCTCTAAAGATTGCATGTGCATTTGTAACAGCTATTTATATTTTACAGAGCCTAGTAGCCTGCGGCTGAATGGGAGGCCCCAGTGTGCCACATAAAGCCCAAATATCTAGCAGAAGCATAGTTACCATTGCAAAAAGATGAGAAACTAAACCAGCAGTTTTATTATTTCTGGTTTAGAGTTCAAAATTACAAGCGCATGTCTGGCTCCATTGCACCTATTGTATAGAAGCCCAGCTGCATTTACCTTCATATATTCTCCCCTCTCCAGTGACCTCAAGACTAGGTACTACTTAAAGCACCTGCAGTCAGACAGGACCAGCCTGGGCAAGACTGACTGCCCAGGGACCTCACTCGGCCTCTACAGCAGAGCAAAGACTCCTCACCTCCTGCTCCTCACGCCCTGCTCTCCACAGAAACTCTTCTTTCTTTGCAGGTGAGTTCCCCACAGAAACCCCATACAGATGACCGGTACCATCACACCCACTGCCCTACAACTCATAAGCAGATGCAGTCCTACTGCAGAGAAAGAACTGCCTGAAAGAAATTTGGTTTCTTGTTTCCACTTTTGGATTCAATGTAAATACCAAACCAAAACATCAAGTCCTTTTAATCAAGAAAAAAAGAAGATGAAGTTTACAAGTTTATAAACAAAAGCTGAAAACTGGTGTTTTTTCAGGACACTGAGGCACTAGAGAACATCATGTGTATTCATGGTGTGGATTATACAAAGAATTAAAAAATCAGTAACTTCAGTATTTCTTTAATTTGACTGTTATTTTTTTGGACAGAAACAGAAACATTTAAACTATTTCCAAAAGGTCCACTACTGAAAGTGCTTTCCAACTCCTACTTTGAAGCAAGTCTAATAGTTGCAAACACCATGGATTTAAAAGGTCACTGCATAATCCAATCTCAGTGATTAACATTTTTCTTTGTAGTTATGACTGTACTAAAATAATGATCCCAATTCACAGGATGATTAAACACGTCTATTAATTTTACTTCAGTAAAACAGGCTGAAGAATCTCTCCATAACCAAGCTAGCTGAAGTGCAGTGCACAACACCTTTTCCTTCAAGGAAGTTAATTTTGCCAGTTAAAACAAAAAACCTCCTTCTTGTTCAAACCCAGCTTTTTCCTATTCAAAGCTGTGAAATAAGATTCCAATTTTAGCACCTAATTCAGAGCCAGTATCTCGGAACTACTGCTGAACATTATCCTTCTGCCTGCTAATTTTAAGGCACTCATTATTGCCCTAGGAGGCATATAATTGTTTACTGTAAGAGTTCCCATGTTGTTTAAGCCATTTGTACAAATGTTCACTGAGATGAGCAAGTGCACTTGATAGGAGGTGAAAAACCCTGCAACTTCACAAAAATTGTGCCCTAAGAGACACTTGATTCCCAGTCACATCTTCCTGTGAGAAACATGATTTTAGAAGACTTGATTTTTCTTTGATTTCATGTATTTGTCAGCACTAACTTGGACTGATTACACAAACAGACCTCTCCCTCAACCAGAATACCAATTAATATGTAATATTCTACTTTTTAAAAGTTCTTCCTTTATTGCATATTTTGTACTCGATTTACATTTCATACTAATTGGTCATATGAGTGAGCGGAAATACACTGATAGAATGAAATGCAACTTTAATGTAGGAAAATTAACATCTTACTCCAACAGACAATTACAATAGTAATTAATGAAAGCAGATGGCAACTAGGTCACAACACTCAAGAGATTAATACATTCAGTACTCCTTGTTTCTCAATTCATGCATTAAATACTGGTGGTCAGTATTAAGTTTAATCTATATGACTAAATACATGGTAGTGGAGTGAGGAGAAAAAAGGTCTAGGGTGCTCTTTTTGCAGATTCACATTATCTCACATGATAATGTGAGACAGAGGCAGAGGCAACAAAAGGGTCTGACTCTCCATCCCACAATGCTGTCCTAATCCCTCAGGATCCACGCAAGACAAAGACCAAATCATGACAATAACCACTTTTTATTTCCTTACACAAAGTCATTGGAGAGGCACACACGTATCTTTACAGAGACTCTGGCTCCAGAAGGCTGCCCTGATTCTACTCCTGACTTGGGCTTGAAGCCTTTGAGCTTCTGTTCCCAGCTATGGAGCTGCAGAGTTAAAATCCATGTTTTGTACACACAGCTCCTGACCATTTTGCTCTTCTGATGTATTCCTCTACCCCGTGCTCCACCTCTTTCACCTCCTCTTTCCTTTTTTTATGTGGCATGCTCTTTGAGAAGCAAGATACCAAACAAAGTGAACAAAGGCATCACTCAGTGGTACTATGCTTGTGATTGAGCTGCATTTTTTGATGAAGAAAAACATCTTGGCAGCTGTAACCAGTGTAACAAACAGGTAGGCCTCAAGGGTTTTATGCAATTTTACAAGAAAGTCAATCTTGATACTAAATGCTACTTAACTCCATAAGCACTTCCTAAAGAAAAAAACTTGCCTGGGATGCTCATCAGGAAACAGCAGCAGACCGATTCTGAGAAGCTGAAGATACCTTTTCAGGCTCTTCATGTGACATGCAGTTAGGAAATGATTCAGAGCAGCTTGAAAGAATTGCTTAACAGGAAAGCTGATGTGAGGCAAGTTCCAGCAAACTGGTATGACTAAGAACAGCACAGGTGTTTGCATAAAATGTCGGGGCTCTTTCAGGTAATTCCTCCCATTGGCTCACTTGCCATCTTGACAATATTTGTTCGGCCGCTGTGAATGACGGGACCCTCAGAGGACAAGGGAGGTCTCGCACACTGCTCTGTTCAGGTGAATTAGCTGATGGCAGCAGTTTGTTCTGTCATTCTTCCACTCCATCAGGTTGGATGGCCAGCAGTGGAGTTCGTCTCAGGAAAATGAAAATCCTTGGTGCCAAAGAATAAAGTGACAGATTGGAACAGTCTATTTTAGAAAAGAGCTGCCAGGTCCAGTTAGTGTCATACACAGATTCATTGCATAGTAACAAATGGATGCTGGACTGTGCTTGGAAACTAAAGCCAAAAGTATATTGAGGATTTCAGCCAGGAAAGGGAAGGGAAAATGCTTTTCTGCATTGAATGGCAAGAAGCAAGCCTTCCCATTTTACTAATGTTCTCCATTTTTCTCCCTTCATTTCTTTTCAAGTTATTTTTACAAGGACACAAGACACTAGCGTAGATGATGCTATGCATGACCAAATTTGAAATTCAAGGGAAGCACGGATTATTTGATGTAAGCAGCAAACAAATCAACGGGTCCCTGTTCCAATTCAGGTTTCACTGTCTCACATAATCTGCACCATACTGCAGCTAAACTCTGTAGAAAAGAGTAATCACTATAGAAAGCTTTCAGACAAAAATTCCCAATTCAAATTCACTCCACCCACTAAGCAAAACATTTTATTTTCTTCGATCTCATTTCTTTTACAGAACAACCAGGCAATTTAAATATGAATCCTAACAATGAAACTACTAATCATCTATTTCTTTCTGACTGAGCATATTAGTCTAATGTTCCTATTTATTACTCTATGCCACCATATATTTTACCTCTTATGTTTGCACCAGTTGTTTCAGTGTAAAAAGCCACCAAGTCGATACACTCAGGGGTGTTTCAGGCATAAATCCAGCATTGTTATACTGTAAGGTTATCATGGCATTATACAGGTTGCCTGCCCACCAAAACACATACATTGGCTTTCCATTTTGATACATTTAATTCACTCACATTTATTGCAAATTGTTAATGTATCAAAATTAAATGCATGAAATGAAATTTAAGTATGGATTAAATGTATCAAAATGTATTCACATTTGTTAGAAATGTGAAATATTATAAATAAATGTGAAATCTAATGTAACTAATACAGTCTAGCTGAAAGAGAGAATCTGCCTCCTGTCATTGCAGCTCTGGACAGCTAAGTACTTTCAGTTGCAAGTCTACTGAAAATCGACTGCTTCCAGGAACCACCATTGCCCAAACCTCCATATATACAGCCTAGTCATTGGCATTTAGCATCTGACCTATCACTGGTATAATATTAGAGATAACCACTGCTTCAAACACTCCAACTTACTAACTTCAGCTCTAGAATTACCTGTCCATAACATCTGCTTGCAAGTCTGACAGTCATGTTTGTAAATTCAGAGCATAAACTAGTATGTAACTGCTTTACTACCGCAATGTTCTGGGCATTTCCTTTCTATATTCCTGCCAGTGGTAATAATGCCCCAGCCGGTCTTCCCATACTTTACTCTGTTTTGATGGGACTTTGGATAGCACTGGGTAAAAGCACACAAAGTGACATTATAACAATGTGGAAAAAATCTCATTTTATGGCCAGTACCAGCATCTTAACTAAGGAGCTCTCAGCAACTAGAAACAGAGTAGTAAATCATTTCTGAGAGAGCTCTTCAGTACAGGCAGTCTTCAGCTGAGTCAAATCATCAAGGAGATTATTTTACTGGCAATATTTGACATAGATATTTCACAAAGAGGCTCTTGGAGTCCTTCATATACATGCCATATATTCATACACACATAGGCACAACTACTGCAAAGACTGGTCACCCAAAGGATGGTGAGCAAGAATTAGCTCGTCATTGCAGCAATTACTTTACGGGATGAGGGCTGAGCAGTGAGGAGGAAAACTAGCTGAAAAACATATAGGATCAGACTGGCACCTAAATAGATTCAGAAGGAACAGGGAAGTAGGGAAGACTTGGGCACTTAAATAATCAGTCTTGAAGGGCGCCCTAGAAGGGACTCTGTAGCCGAAATCCTTTGAGGAGGAAGAAGCTATTCTAATTATAATGAACTTACATACTCACTTATATCTGACTCCACAAACCATACTGATGCTTGAACAAACAAGCCTATCCCTAATTAGATGTGTTAATGCAGAAAGAAAGTATGGTATCTGCACATTGTGCAGGATGATAGAAGTTTACAGTACATAAGAAAAGCACTATACTCTGTCTTTAGGAAAAGATGAGAACATAAGAATATTCCCAATAGGACACACTTGGTACTTGCTAGAAAGAGTTAATAACCTATAGGTTGGATTATATATCCCTTTGAACAACTGGGCTACAATGAAGCATGGAAGCATGGAGTACTCTTTAAATACCCTGGTAATGCTAAAACCAAAGTCCTCCTAAAAGACATAACTCCCTTCACATAAAAACCCTTTCTCATTTTTGTTTTGCTTTTTAACTTGCAGACAAAACAAGTCACATACTGACACACTTTTCAGTGGCCCAGAAAAACAAGCGTCTCTGAGTTAAACCAGTACACTAAGCTATGACTTACTGGCTGAGCAGGCAGCGTCCTTACGCTTCTAGCAAAACTGCTGTAAAGACTGTATCCTCAGCAGAGAGGCATAGTGTAAGACTGAACGCAGTAACACTGCAAGTTGCTTTCCCACAAGACACTTTTATCCCTTTATTAAGACTTCATCTTCTATTCTGACTTAATAAACTGTCAGGGTGCTCTGGTTCTCGTTCAGAAGCTACCTTCATACAGGACCTTTGCTACATGATATTTTGTCCATAAGTGCCACATTGTCAGAGACTACCTTGAGCCTGCTCCGAGTTTAACAGAAAGGAAGTTATAAGACACTGTGAGGAGACTCAAAGAGCACAGTGGAAGTACTGCTTAAACAAGCTCAGAGATCTTTACCCAATCACAGAAAAACACTCTTCGACAAAGTTACAGTTTCTATGTTAAAACCATGAACTATAGTCCAGAAACAGCACAACAGATGGAGTTACTGGAAGAAGCATTCATATAAATGAAATTTAGAGGGCTTCTGGTCAGAGTAGCATCTCAAATCATTACATTTCCTGCAGAGGTACAGTTCTACTTTTTCTTGTAAAAACTGTTACCACCGGGGAATTCAAGCTGCTGTGCTGTAACATCACTTGGAAACTCCACATCAGTCAGTGCAGAGAGTGGGCTAAGCAATTGGCTTCAGCTGAATGCTGCCTCTGGAGCCCTGCTGTGCTCGGGGGGACTGGGGCGCTGGGGACAGTCATCCCAAAAGGGGCACACAGGGCACTGGCCCGGCAGGAGGAATGGCTCAGAGACCTACAGTGGGATCAATCAGCTGGTCGCCACTCGAGGGCAGCATTTCAGTACAAAAGCCATGGGAACTAAGATGAAGGACACCAAAATGCTGGACTGCTTTAGCTTACGGTGAAGATTTTGTTTGCAGGTTGATCTTAAAGCTTTCTGTATCTATATAAACAGAGTGGCAATATGAGCAGATACTACAGTGTAAGCAATGAAGGAATAAGAGGTCAACACCAGATAAATAAGAGCAGAGACTGTACAGCCACTTTAGTTTGCATATGTCTTAGCCACCAGAAGGAAAGGCAAATGCACCCACACCCTCATCTCCCATCCTCGTCCCCAGTGGGAACAATTCACCTGAGAAAGGGAGAAAGTTAGTTTTCACTCAGATCAGCCAACTGCCTTCTACCAGATGTTGTTGTACAGTTCTGACTTTAAAAGCTAAGGAACAGCACCCAGGAACTGTCAGGATACAAATCAATGACCCACTTGGTCCATCATCACCTTCTCGCTTCCAGTAACACCATTGTAATACTTCTAAGGCCAACGGCCCAAAGAGAGAAGCCTGTAATAAAAAGCATGAACACTGCTGGGTTAGTGCCCTACGTACACCCACTAAAAATAGTCACAGGCCAAAAACACTTCAGTTTTGGACACTGAATGACACCATAAGCCACAAGGCCAACAACGCCAAATTAAAATATTTCCAAAGGAAGAAAATACACACTAGTAAACATCCTGGAAGGCAAAGACAGCTCTTGGAATACAAACTTGCTACACAGCTTCAAATGCACCCTCATCACTGTTGTGTCTTCTTATTCACAGAGTAGCTTTCCTTCTTACCAGCGACAGGCTGCTCTCAGAGGAGCATCACAAGGGCCACCACCTTCAGGCCCAGGGAAGCTGTAATCTAAGGCGCCCTCTGCACTCAATGAAGGCAGGTAATTTCAGAAGCGACTCACAGCAAATAACCTAATTTGAGTTGGTCTTTCCAAGGCAAGAGTTAAACTTTGTTTTTCCTTGAAGGAAAATATTCACAAACAGAACCATTCCCCCTTATTTTCAACTGCTCCTCCTTCTAAGTTCATTTTCCTCCAGACACATGTATATATGCAACAGCAAGCATCTGTATGCTCCTCCCAGCTCTTCTTTCAAGTAGGCAGGGGGCTGTTGGGATATCTGCAGGCAGCTGAAGATTTACAGTCTGAATTTCAAAGTTACACTCTTAATCACCTGAGTGACTCCACAGATTGAAGCAAACTGGTGTCTAGAGGACAGACCAAGTCTACTGGCAGTTCAGATTCTGTCTTAGAACCCTTTGACTCTGTAGCTGAAGCCAGATCCAACCTAAAGAAGGAAAAAGGGCAACAAAAAGATGGAAATGCAGGTTGAGGAAGGGCAGTGAACAGAAATAGGGTCAATGAGCAGACATAAGGGAGAATAAGTATAATTTAGTAGGTAGCACATGGAGATGAAAAGCTTGATATTCTGACCTGGATTTTTGCATGTCTGCTGACTTCAGTCATGTTCTTGGGGAATTTCTGGACAGATTCGTTGGATTCCCTGATGAAGCAGTTTGAGGTACTTGATAAAGGACAGACCTCTTTGAAATCACTAGTTCATTGCTGTTGTACTGAACCCTAAGATTGAGGGAAGGGTCAAAAGGGATGTTTAATTTTTTATTTTTTTTAAGTCTTCCTGAGCTAAAACAAATCTAAAGGCATGTATAAAATAAACAAATTATTCTTGACCTGTTTGAACAGGTTATACAAAACTGTTGGTAAAAATAAGCCTAAAAAAAAGGAATTGTAATAACATATATAAGTAAAGCAGTCTTTTCCTCTGTGGTTCTTCACTTAATTAAGAAAGTTCCCTTTGGCTCTAGACAGAGCTGTGACTGGAACTACTTTGGCAAAGTGAGGTGCATAATGACACTTTAAAGACACCCCCCCCCCACTGACAAATGAATATTGAACTTATTATTTTTTAATATATGTCTGCATGAATAAACCATTTCTAGTGGTGAATCACCTGTTTACAGACCTTCCGATAAAATAGTCTCCAACCAAAAATGTTGAGAGTGAAAAAGCCACTCACAGAGAAATAACGAAGACAAAACACTTCCTTATTACCACCCCTCTGGCTATTTTGCACACTCTCCCACATGACAGAGCTGTCTTATGCTCATTGTTGGGTTTACACATCAGTGGAGGTGCCACTAACACTCATATTACATCCTGATTTATTGTATTCATTGCTTTTTTTAATTAAAAGAGGCTAAAGCAGGGGTTAATTCCACTGAATTTGAATTCAGCAGGGAAAGGAAGATATTATTATTAACTTGGCACCGGAAGGCTCAGCAGCTATGGCAGAGATGGATAATGGTGAGGATTTTGCTTTAGCTGGGGTGCATGTGCATGTGAACAGAGGAAGCTTATGGGGAGCAGCAGTTAGCATGGGCAGGTGAGGCAGTGTGAATAGAAACATACAGAAGTTAAATTAAAAACATGTTTAAACTCACAAGTATTCTGCAATGACTAATACTCCAAGGCAATATGCAAGAAATTATTTTGACATTAATTTCACTCTGGAAATTGAAATCAAACATGGTATTATGAAGTGCAATGATAACGGAATCACTCAAAAAGTTGTCTGATCTTCACTCATTAACCTCCTTGTTTTCAGCACTTTATTTTTGGCGTCCCTCTCTACACTCCTCCCCTTCCAAAATGAGCTTGACGTGCTGCCATTGTCTTGCAGCAGGGTTTACATGGACAACAACAGAGAAGCAACATAAGGCATCACCACCTGCAAATCTATAAGCCATCTTGGGAGGTAAAAGGTACGTTGCCAACATCTCTTGTCACTAATATGCTGGCTAAACAGTGTAATGCTATTGACGCATTATGAAGTTAGTCAACACATATTCATCTGCTACACATAATTTGAGGTTACATACATCAGCAGCAAGGCATGAATTTAAGGAAGGCTATAACCTGACATTTTAGTTCTAAACTGAATACATTTAACCCAGAAGTCATTGAAGGACAGCAGATACTGTCCCATGGCACCCTCCTAATAATTGCTTCTTAGGGCACAACAGCATTTTATGCAGTTTATGATGTTAATGGATATACATGCTGCTGCTCCAAATGTTTCCTCCTTCTGTACTGTTGACTTCACCGCCTGATAACTTATTAACCAGACAGATTTTATGACTTAAAGCAAAAGCTGACAAACAATAAAAAGGCTAAAAAAAGACCTGAGCAAAAAGAGAGCCTGAAAATCAGAGGCTGCCCCTGAAGAGCCACTGGACAGCTTGTCCCACACTCCTCCAAACCAAAGCCAGCAGCAACTCCCTGACTGCCAAGTCCCCTGTGCTGTGCTGGGTACTGCCTGCTGGCCACATGACCCAAGGTCTAATACAACCATGGATGGTCCCCTCTCAGACGCAGATGTGCAAAACATGCAATTCCATCTTGCATGTTCAGCCCACCTACTTTCAGTGGAAAGAACTACGAATTGCCCAAGAACTGCCTGCCCTAACAGCATGCACAGGCAGAAAACAAGTATCAGTCAAAAGATATAGTTATGAAGAAGAGGCTGACTGGTATCATCATTCTACAGAAGATCACACCAAAAACCACATGGTTTGAGGAAACAGAACACATCGGTGATAGCGCAAGCCAGCCCTTGCCACAAGACCCAAACACTTGCATCCTTTCCTGCACAAAATTGCTCCTACCAGCATGGGACCTCCTATATTCACATTACTAAGTAGCAGGTGATGCTTAAGTAAAGCTTGAGGCAAGGAAGAATGGATAATCATGCACTACAATGCAGCAGAGGAAGATATTCAGCCTCTACAAATGGTAGGGAAGGGGAATAAATAAAGCTTCACTGGCACTTTATACAAAGCCAAAAAAACTTTGAGAATGCAAACCCACAGCACATGATATTGCAACACTGTCTTGTAACCTTGTTACAGGAACCCATAGTAACCCCTGCTAAGAGCGTTAAATATTAATAATCGCTCACAGCTGCTACTGCCACATAATGGGCTTATTTTGATGAGGAATATGTGCACAGCTTAAGTAATGTGCATCAGTTCAGACGAACCTACTTTCCTTTTGAAATTCATGCAAGACCCTCTCTCCTTCCTGCAATTAATTGCAGAACCCAGGGCTATTATCCTTAAAAGGCAGGATTTGTCTCTGATCTTTGTCCTACATTACATCCTTTTTTTATCAGAGGTTGCAACATGAGCAGAGGTGGACAGCATAGCTCGATACACTGCTCATTACCAGGGGGTAGCCTTCTTTTTGACTATTCTGTCCTAATTACCGTGAATCTGCCCACACATATAGCCCACAAGGATAGTTTCTTATTGTTCCCAAAATTAAAACATCCCTGTCCTACATCGGTAAACTATTATAAATGGTAATGTCCCTGGCTTGCATCATCATAAACATCAAAGTTCGGAAATTCTCACTGTTTCATTTAATCCTTTACTAAGCAAATTTGGGTTTCTTTACTGACAAAGTAGCTGATGAATATCTGATCATTAACAGAATGATTACCTAGCTAGAAGGCATTCTCTTCCCTACTTTGCCATTAAATCATATGGGCCACCTTAGCTAGTCTCAATTGATACTGATTTCTATTTTAGAAGATTGCTGATTTTAGTCTGTTGATCTCTATAATATTAAAAAAAAAAAATCAAGACCACTGTGCACTTACTGATTTAGGTACGGATGATTTTCAATGATAAACTGGCAGCTAAGTATCCAATACTAACTGGAAGTCAATGGACTACATAGACTTGAATACTGTTGGTTATTTAGAAAATTCATCATGAAGCTCTACCGAAAACTCCTATCCTCAGAACAAATTGAGAAAGACAGAAGAGGCAGTGAGAGTTCCTAAATGGAATGATTCATTAGAATTACCTTTAACTACTGCTGCATGAGTAAATATTGTAATATTAGGTCCCATACATCTTATCTGTCATCCAATTCCTGTACAAGGAGTTTATATAAGAATACAAAGATAGTATTACCGAGGTCTCAACACGGCCCTGAGAAAAAGCATGCAGAAAGGGGTTTCCCCTTCTTCAGACTCAGCTCTAAGGAACCCTTAGGTCAGGCAGGCTCTCCACGATGTCTAGTTGAGGTCTCTGAAATTAAAGCTTTCATTTTTATAAGTATGTTTCTAGCTGCTATAGTTGCAGCAATAACTTCGCAAATGTGAAATGAGTAATAGATGTAACAACGTCTGCAGCCAGCCCTGGAACAATGACTCAGAGGAGTGAACTCCTCTGTCCCGTGTAAGTCTGATGACAGCGTCAAGTCCAATCCCCAGTTACGTGACTTCAATGCTAGCATTACCGAAAGAATCTGATTTTAATGTAAGAAACAGGTTTGGGCAAGTACAGCTCCTTGGAACTGGAGGCTACTGTGGGGAAAGAAGTCACAGAACCAGTAATGAGTGAACAGGAAGGACAGAAAAGAACAGGGAGGAAGGAAGTGGAGTCAGTAGTGCCAAGAGACTCTCTTGCTGTACAGAAAACATCACAATCAGGCCATAAACCAACAAATTAAAACTAATTGCCATATAGCACCTGCCCATCAGGAGATACCCATGTATGTCAATAAACTGCTGATTCAGAGATCAGGAGGGAGAATGTTGCTATGGGGAAGTGAGAATCCCAAAGCTATAGCAGGGACTATTGCTAAGGTGTGAAGTTTGACTTCCCTACACTGAACGTTCGCACCTCTGCGGGTGAGTAACCAGTGCAAAGTGTTCCTTCCTGCAGCCTGCCAGAGGAGCTTCTCAGCTTCTCTGGAGGCAACCCAACAAGCAGGCAGTGCAGGCATAATGCCAATTTGCACTAGAGTGCCAACAAGCCCTGGTTAGTATGACATCGTGAAACAAGTAAGCTCCAACTTCTCCCAAGGTCACACAGGGTTATGACAACTAATGACCTCTCAAGGCCTCTCATCTTAAACTTAAAGCCAAGAAACCCTAGGCAAGCTAGTGTTTCCCTTAGCTTTCACAAAATCAGAGACCACTCAATGAAGATACTTCAGTAGCATGGACAACACGTCCTCACTGCTAACATTAAACACTAAATTATATCCGTGGTATCTTTATACTAATGCAAGGGATGCTTCTGCCATTCTCAAGAGTTGTGACAGCTGATTTAAAGTGTATTGCACACACTTGGCATATAAATAGAGTTTAAGATAACATTAGAGGGAATAATACTGTCTAATATTAGTGCATCAGTCAAACACATTTTCAAATTAATTGATATTGCAAGTTCAGCTCACTGTATCGGTAACGTTAAACAGTATTCCCATTTTATTGAGCTGCAGCTCCCCTTTACTAAAAGCCACTTGAGCTGAAGTAACTGGTCTGAGTAATTCCAGCTCTAGGCAGACATCCAGATGTTTGTAATTGATCAGTCCTAAGAGGCTAAAGCTGAGCTGTGACACCACACTGCGCAAACAGTAGACATTTTTAATAAATGCTGACCTGCAGTTCTGCTCTTTTGCTAGGTGGGTCACGGCTGAACTGCTGATGCAGCCCAGCAGATCAAGTTGTTTCACAAGGAATTGAAAGCACAGAGATGTCAGAATTTCATGCTCTCTTTCTATAGCTGGCATAAACTCAATTGGACATCCCCAGGAGAGCCTCCAACTTCCCCAATATATTGTAGACTGCAGAAAAATTGAAGTGAACCTTTTCTTGCCATCAATTTATATAATCTCTTGTACTGCCCTCATCTATCTACACATTGCTTACAGTCCCCCTGTTCGGACACTCTAGGATTGTCATATTGGATTCTCTCATATGATGGTAGGGTGCTAATGTGTCATTCCTTATCAGCAACTCATGCTCCTTGCAGAGCAGCTTTTACATTTTCCTAACTTATGCCTGGAAACTTCTAGCCAGATTAGCAACATTTGTCAGATCTGCCTTGATTTTTGTACTGTATTCCTTAGAGACTCCATGAGCCATCCACTGAACATAATTACTCTAAACTCCACAACTAGTTATTATGTTGCTGATGCATTTTATTTTTCCAAATAATTGTGTGAATATATACTGGGCTGAGGAATGCTGAGGTTATCACATGCACGTCTCTCTTTTTGCTTAAGTTTAAGCTAGAGGTATATCTTTCTAGGACTTCTCAGAAAAAAAATTATACCACACCAGGTGTTTGTTACACATACACCACTTCCCAGAATCCCAGTGTGGTTGAGGTTGCAAGTGACCTTTGCAGGACATCTTGCCCAATACCCCTGGTCAGGCAAAGTCACCTAGAGCAAGCTGCCCTGGACACTTCTTGGTGTTTTGGTATTGTGCCTGTACAGGATGCACACGTGTGCACCACCTATACGTACTGCAGAGTTTTTGTTAGAAAGCTCCAGTTCAGAAATAATGGTTCAGCTTTCAAAGAGAGCCTATACACAGGTTTCTTGGCAAGAAGTACTTATTTAAAACACTGTTACTACATCCATTTTAAATAACATGGATATTCTAAGACATAAGTTATTAGTCAGGAAATTTACTATTTTTTTCCTGAATTTTCCCACTTCTTACAGTTCTAATAAATCCAGCATAATTACAACACCTTTGGATTTCTACAGTTACACCCAAAATCATTCCTTTTTACTCTGCTTCTCAACCTCAATGACAAACTATGCATTACCGGGACACCAGTTGACAAATGGGTTGAAGTCGCAACAACTCTCTGTGCTTGCTCCTTCCTAACTGGTAAAAGAGAAATTGGGAGTTTCTACTAGACAGATTTTGGGACCCAGCGCAAGGACATGTGGCAAATGACCAGTGAATCCCCACAGACATGATACTCCCGCGTTTACACTCTCCCCCTCGCTCTGCACTCCCAACCCCGCCCTGAGGCCCTCAGGGCCCCAGGCACACCGCCGAGGCAGGGGCTGTTCACAGGGCAGAGGCCCACGGCCCGCAGGGAGTCCACCTCACGAAGTGAGGTGCGTGGAAAGAAAGAATACCTTCAATTGGTAATTTTTTTCTAGGAAAATGTGAATTCTTCGTCACCTTGAGTATTAGCCAAAGGCGTTAAATGCCCGCTGGGCCCTGCCGCACCCTGCTCGCCACCAGGCCCGCTCGAGGCGCGCACACCCGTCACTGCGCAGGCGCGGCGCCCGCCCGCCACTGGGCATGCGCTCTGCCCCCGCGCGTGCGGCCTCTCGCGCTGTCGGCGCCGGCGCATGCGCGGCGGGTCTGCCGCGAGCCGTTGCCGTTACTGTTACCGTTGCCGCTGCCGCCGGGCGGGCGGCGCCTGAGGGGCGGGGGCGGTGCGCCATGCCCGGGGGGGCGGTGGCGGAGCCGGCGTGGAGCCGCGGTCGCTGAGGCGCGGCGGGAGCATGGCTGAGTCGCTGCGGGAGGAGCCGCCGGGCGGGCCGGAGTCGGAGGCCGAGCTGTCGCAGCGGCTGGCCCACACCAAGGCCCGCTCGTACGGCAGCACGGCGAGCGTGGCGGCGCCACTGGCCGAGCGCTATGTGGAGCACCGGCTCAGCGCCGGGGACACGCTGCAGGGCATCGCCCTCAAGTACGGCGTCACGGTAAGGGGCACGCCGCCGGGGCGGCCTGCCGGCCCGGGGAGCCAGGAGGGCCCGGGGGCTGCAGAGCCAGTAGCGGTGATGGGCTCCCGGAACGGCGGCGGGCGGTTGTTAGGCCTAGAAAGTAACAGAGGTGAAGGGGAAGAGGCACTGGAAGTGGAAAACAGCCGAGAGATTACAGGGTGAAGTTGTCCTGTAGAGCATTTCCTACATGTAGTGTGCAGGAGTTTCGCTTCTTACTATGGATACGGTGCTGGTTTGAGTTTCAGTATTTAAAATGCTAACATCTGAATCGTGTGACCTGCTTGGAGGGGTCAGTGCTCAGTTCTGCTGGGCAATGGCTGAAGTTCGTGCTGTCCAAGACAGGGCATGGGCTTGAAACTGGTAGGTGCTGGTTGTCGGGACTGGCCGGTGACCTCCAAGATGCACTTACTGCCACCAAGTAAACCTGGGCTTACATGACAGTTCACCACTACACTCGCTTCAGTTTAAAAAAAAAGCAGCGTAATAAAATTTATCTTGAAAAGAATCATCGTTTTGAGGTTGACACATAGGCTGTGACAAGAATTTCTTCCAGTAGCTTCAGGGCTAAAAATTCATCTGCTGTTATCCACCTACCAGCCTAGAGGTGATTTACAACTGATTTGAAAGTGTTGCTGCTTTCCTGCTCTCTTCCTAGAGAGAAAAAAGTTTACTTCTGTGGAAAATGTTGAAAGGCTTATGGCAGTCTAGGACATGCAGAGTCCAATAGCATCTACCAGCAAGCCCTAATGCACTACCCTTCTTCACAGAGCAGAGCTCACCTGCCCTACCTTCATTCCAGGTTATTTGGGACCCAGTGAGCTTCCAACTGACATATCTATATGCAGCTTCAGTTGTCCCAACAGGCAAAATTGCCCGGGACCAAGTAGCTGATGAGCGTAGCTATCTGCAGTGTACTGGTACCAACGTCATTTGCACGTCAGCTGCAAAGAGCACCTTCCAGTTGGGCTCCATCCAGAAGAGGTACAACACAGTCCCAGATTAATAGGTTCTGGCTGGAATGCGTTTCCTTTCCTTCTGTGGTTCTGAAAGGCTTAGTAAAGCTCTCCAGCAACTTCAAAGCACTCAGCCTTTGTTGTGAAGAGGGTTGATTAAGCCACTTTCGACCAAATCTTTTTGGCAACAGGATTAACGGTGTTTTTGATTTACATTGATACACATTAAAACAAAGTTTTTCTCAATATGGGGGCAAAGCAAAGTGACCTGAGCTGCTCATTGGATTTGTTTGAATTTTTATTTTTGGCAGTGCTTTCTACAATGGATAAAGTCTCTGGTCTAAATGATTTAGCTATATTGTTCTTCATTTAGAAGTGTATTTGCTTACTACAATAAGTGAGAAATACACACAGATTACTTAAGTATTAGTTTTCTAGAAAGAAAGGCATTTCTAAAGACATTTACAACTCCTCTTCAGCTAAAGTGAAGTGGGGGATCAAACCTGAACAGTCTGACAAAACAGGTTTAATTTATGAACTGTAAAGTTTGTTCATAGTATGAGTTTTCTAAGCTTTTGCTGTGTTAATGATGCATCTAAAATATAAATGCTGGGGTTTTTGAAACATCTCATTTTTTGTTTGATTTAATGTTGCTAGTACTCTGCTTAAGAAACCAGAGCTGCATCATTATAGACTTCAATTGAGAAAGGGACATTTCATGTCAGTTTAACCTAAGAGCAATGCCAAGTTAGCTGAAATCAGCCATTGTGTTTCTGCTTTAATGAGTTTCAGCCCAGGGTAGGAATGTATGCAAACATGTTTGCTTTTAGCAAAATGAAGAATCTTATGTCTTCACACAATGACAAGGGCTGACTTTCTCTAAAGAATAATTGCATTTGCTTCCTGCATCCTGTATACTTGGCTAGAAGTGAGAGTTGCTGTAACGGGAACATCAGAATTATCTTTGGCTGCCATTGCCTTCAGTATTACTTTTTTTAGAAGTTCCACCCCCCCCCGACAGTGGTTTTCCTCACTGGGAATTACTTTGCAGCAAGAGACATCCTGTCCAGTGCCTGCCTTGGCATGACATGACATAGCAGTTTAAGATGGGGGAAGGTGTTAGGGGGGAGAGAGAGATCAGTGTGCATTGTTTGGCCTCATCCTCTGCCTATCACCCCTCTCCCCCAGACACTGTCTATTAATCTTGTATGGCTCATGTTCATTAGATCTTCCTTTGAATGCTGTTGGGTAAATTAACACTGGGAATTAATGAATGTTTAGTATTATAGTTATGGTTCTGTTGGAGCACTGTTTTCCATCATACAAAGGTATCCCTTTTGAGGGGAGAAAGAAGAGGACTATTTGTTTCATGGTCAGTAGGAACAGTTTTGATGGATTAGTTCAGCACCAGTTTATGCCTTAGTGCAGCTTCAGTTAAAGTATTAAGAGCAAAGGCTTTAGCACATGCTTTCACTGTTATAGGTCTGTAGCTAACAGAAATTAGTTCAGTTCTCCTAGCACTAAGAAAACTAGTTTTAAATTCTGCTCTCCATACATCTATGAATGTATGGAGTCATATTGAGTTGTAGAAGGGGCAGTATATATTACAAGTTAAGTAGCTTGCCCAAGGCTGAGGGATGTTCTTTTTAGAACCAAGTATTTCCCATTCCATTGTTACGCACTGCAGAGGTGCACAGTCTTCCGAAGGCCACAAAATGGTATTTAAAAGGTATTTTAGGAAGAAGTAACCAGAGGTAGAGTTACAGTGAAGTGGAACAGCAGTACAGTGCATTATTTATCAACTATTGAAGCTTCACCTTCCAGCTCACCTGTAGCAGAGATCTCAGTTTTCAGCATTTGTATTGTATTTTTAGAGAAAAGCTCCAGCTGGCATTTTAAACATTTTTTGATACCCATGAAGACAGCCAACTTTTAGACATTTTGACAACTGACATTTAAACTAGCATCTGATGACCATTATAGGTCTTAGTAATAAGTCAGGTGAAGCTTCCTTTATGCCCTTTATGTGGTACTCAGCTTGCGAAAGAACTTAGAACTTATGCACCATATATAAGGCTAACTAAAAATAGTTTCCAGGCTTCAGGAACTGGAAGAATAATGAGCTGCTTTTATTTGAAGTAGTACCTTACTATGTGACACCGGGTATTAGTTACTCAGCTTTTGAAAATTATTATTAAATCTAATAATTCCATCATTTTAGCCATCTGCAGCAACAGGTTGGGATTGTCTTTAAGTAGAGAATAGTGTTTTTGTATATTTAATGGATAGAAGTAACTTACTGCTGCGCTTTCCTGCGCCCTTTTCACTACTCTCACTCTCCCTGACACCTAGCCTTTTTAGAGAGGATCTCTTTATTTTTATGGAGAAAGATTTCATCAGGCTTCCAGGACCCAAGCAAATGCATCCATACGTGACACCAGATCTATAATGGCACTGCAGCAGATACTCTTACCACACAGTACAGGTCTACATTGCATGCAGGAGTTTATTCCAGTTCTGCAGGAGGCCACACAGTCTCACATCTGCACAGAGAAGAAAGATTAACATCTGTGCTTGGTTTTACACCCTGCTAGTATGTTCAGTGTAAGGAACACATGGGCATGCTAACCCAGATATTACCTGTTAATGGTGGACTTTTATTTTGCAATTGGGAAGGACTTCCAGTAGTGTCACAGCAAAGTTTAAAGAATTGAAGACTCAAAAGCAGAAGATGGTAGAGCAGTTTTTTTCATCATCTGAGTGCTGAACTGGAGATACTTCAGACTTTGAAGTAGTGAGTAGCTAGTGCTTAGACTGCTTGACTTTTTCTGGGCGATTATACTAGCAGTAAGACTCTATTATTACAAGACTTACAGTCTTTATTCTTACTCAGTTTAGCTCCATTTAGTTTAATAAAAATGAATAACACTTCTAATCCAGGCAAGAGATGTTTTCAGTGCTCTTTATGCTTGTTTTCAAGCAGGTTTTATTTAGAGTGCATTTATCGTTGCAGTACTGTAGTGATTAGGGGTTTATGCTTATTGCAGTCACTAGGGGACCAGAATGGTCATTTTTCTTTCTTTCACTTAAGACTTTTCCTAATGAAATAATGAGTTTAGGTTAGAACTAAAGCTTATGTGACTAAAGTCACATAATGGGGGATACCAATTTCTGTGCTTTTTTAAACCTTGCAGTTGAGAAATAGGAAGCTAGTATAACTGTTACTGTCTTGGAAGGGAAATTTTGATGACTAAGAACTTAAAAAACAATCTTAGTAGGGAGATAGTATAAACATTTACTGGGAACTTTTCCTCACCTGTAAAGCAATGGAATTTATAATAGCTTTTCAGCTTAAGTATGGAACAAGTGGGACTTTATGCATTAGTATGGTGAAAAAGATGGAGTTGTCTTGGTTCTGTCATAAGATCATCTGTACTGATGAGTAGGTTGTAAGAAGTACTTCGGATAAAAGTCGCCTAAAAAGTATTTAAGAGTTATGTGCTGGCTGTTACCACACATTATTACATACATGAGGTTGCTGTTGATCATGCTGTACATTCAGTTTACTGGACAAATGCAGCCACTTTTCTATGCAGCTCCATTACAAAGTGTTTAAGAGTCCCCCATTCTTTTCCCTGCCTGACTTCTCACTGAAAGTCAGGACTTCATCTGAAATCTAAATTTGTTACATCAGCTAAGGGGGAAAATACTATGGATGAGACACATACTGCTCTTCAAAGACTTGTGGTGCTCACTGTTCATAACTACTTTGTCCTGAATGCTTGACTTTATCGCCCCTTGTTTGTATTATGCATGCCTTCTCCCAGAGTTCACCTACAGCTGCTAGCAATTCTGAGCCTTACTCTAATATAAATTCAAATCAGCAGTGCTTTTGCAATGCATTTTTATTCTGTGGCAAGTTGTTCATGTAAGCCTATATAGAGATTGGAAGACTGTTCAAGAAAAGCATCTTTATGTTTTGTAAGACTTTAGAAAAACCAGTATTTGGAGTGAAGTCTGCGTAAAAGGAAGAAGTTAAGGTGTTGAGTTAGCAAAGCTAAGACAGAACATACACTCTGGAATCACTTTGAATGCAAAAAAAAAAAACCCTTTCCTAAAGTCATTGCTGCTGCAAAGAAAGTATAGATTTATTGTAACTAGAAATTACTGTACTACTTCAGAAAGTTAGTACTTTATACTTTGCCAAAACCTAATAACTTACATTTTTCCTATCTTTTTCAGATGGAACAAATAAAGAGGGCAAATAAACTGTTTACTAATGACTGTATATTTCTGAGGAAAACCCTGAATATTCCTGTTATATCAGAGAAACCATTACTGTTCAATGGACTTAATTCACTGGAGTCTCCTGAGAATGAAACTGTTGACAGCTCCCCTTCTTGTGATGAAGGACTAGTGACAGTTCAGGAAGAAAGTAGTTCTTCTCCCAGTCCTCAAGAGCCTGACAATCAGCCCACTGCACCAGAAGAACTGTCTGCCAAAGATTTCCTACAGAGGTTGGACTTGCAGATTAAGTTATCCAAACAAGCAGCCAGAAAGCTAAAAGATGACAATGTCAGGTAAATGCCGCTTTTAGTATTAAGTGTCTTAATCTCATCCTGAAGGCTTTTTAGTCAAAGCTGAACCCTCTTTGTGGGGTGTCTCAGACAGCATCTGTAGTTTTAATTTATCAACAGCGAGTCTATCCTATTATCATGTACCAGATACATTCAGAGCACACCATTAGCAGATGCCTTGATATGGCAGTTAAAAGGCTGCCTCACGATACATTGTAGGATAGCAGTAATATTCCATAAGAGCTAGAAGGCAAATATTCTCCAAGATGTCTTGCTATGTAAGTGGGCAACTATTTAAGCAAACGCATAGTTTTCAGTGGAGTACTAAGTCAAGGCCTGTGGAAGCTGATTGCATACAGCAAGGCATGATTGCATTTTTCATCTGTCCCAAATTGCCTCATAACTGTCTAAATATTCTCTGTTTAGTTTCAGTTAAGATACCGTGTCTCTTTTCCCTATGCAGTCCCTCCCTTTGTGGATCCACCTATGTAGACTTCTGTCTTTTCTTCAATATTTCTTCTACAGCCAGGAGCTTGCACACACTTTACTCATAGAAAAAGCAGTACCTTTTGGCCTCTCTGCCACAGTGATTATCCCCTCACGTGCATAGGCATCCCATGGAGAGTACAGAAAGACTTAGAGCAAGAGTGAACTTCAGTAGTGTTTGTTTTCTCATGTCCTTGGAACGAGCTTCCTCAGCTTGTTCACAAGCAGTCTCTTGGGCTGGTTGTCAGGCCTGTTTATTCTCTGCAGAGATTGCCTCAGTGGGTGATGCCGAGGTGGCCTTTCTCGTGACAGTAAAAGGTATGACTGCAGGGGACTGGTATTGCTTCTCTTACCACAGAGCTGGAGAGAGGTTATGCCTGCAGATATGTACTTTGCTTTTGCAAATTTGTTTAATGCAAAACATCTTCCATCATCCTGGTTCACTTCACATATTCTGATTTGGAGCACAAGCAACATACTTTCCATGTTAAGAGGAAAGTAACCTTTCAGGACCAAATCTATCAGGCGTGTAGTCCCATCATTTCTTTAAGAAGTTAAGGGATTATTTCAGCAACTTAAAAACTTCGTTCAATAGATAAACAATTTGAGGGGGACCAGTATATGGCATTTAGCAATTGGACAAGCCTCATTTGGAGAAATATCCCATAAGACAGCTTAATTACCTACTGCATTCCACGTACAGCTCTCCATTCCCAGAAGGACGCTGGTTTAGTTACAGTCTCAGGGAAGGCTGGAATATTTTCACATCTTGTTAACATGCTTGGAAGTTTTCTTTTGAATTGATTACATGAAAGAGGAAAAATAGCTGTTGGAACCCAGATCCTTCTCTATTCAAACTCTTCCTCTTGCATTGTTATACCTGAACAATGTAGAGCATCTATCAAAATGTGCCGCTGCTGACTCTCAGATCATTAGACGTATGTATCTAACACAGGATAGAGTAGGTGTTGACCTAGCTATTAAGCTGGGTCACGGAAAACCACAGTCCCTGCCAGAGGAAGACAATTATTTTAACATCCCCTCAACAAAATAACATACTAATTTCCAGAAGGAAATTCACTTAGACCTTGCTGCACCATGAGCAGAGCCAATACATAAATAGTCACTGCTACTACTTATATCCATTTCCTATATTGCTTAAGTTACAACTTGGGAAATGAGGGCTTGTTACTGAATTTCCTCCCAGGGAATAATGGATACAGGAGGATGAGTTACTTTCCCACCTCCTGTTCAGATTTAGCAGATAATTTTGTCAATTATGCATAGAGCACAGATTTTTATTGGTCACAATGCTACAGGAAGCATGAAGTAGAGAGCTGCAGGTTATCTGCTGAGCAGGATGTTCTCCAGCTGAAGAGAAAAGCTTCCAGTGTGTCTGATAAAGTCTTCATAATGTCACCTTCCACCCCACCACCTCTGTCTTTCAGTCTTGGCTCAACAAAGGCATCCTTGCGTGATCTTCTCCTACTGTGTTCACCCCTTTACAGTATCACAGGAAGTGCCAAAGGACCAAAGCGAACCTTTACAGAGAGTTTGCAGAATGTTTACTCCTTGCAGAGAGCAGGAGTAGAGGGAGACCATTGCCAAAAGCCCTGGAGATGCTTTTCAGCTCTGTATCATCAACGGTATTACTGGGCCCATGCTGGAAGGAAGCAGCATCCCTTGCTCTGCTCCAGCAGCTCCCCAGGAGGTGCCTGTTCTCCCTCCTGCCTCTGCCTTTTTTGTCCCTTGCTTGGAGCAGGAGGCCTTGAAAATTGGACAGCCATCATGACAGTAAACGAGTCTCATGAATACACAAGTTTTCAATTCTTAGAGTGAAAGCCATTTATGAAATTAAGAGTGCTGTTTCCAGCTACTCTGGCCTTCCGTAGTCAGATTGCCTTGTCAAGGTCTGTTTAGAATGTGACATGCACCGATGCTGCAGCGTACTTAAGTGCCTGTTTGAGAGTAAGAAAGGAGCACCTAGAGTTACATTGGCTACCACCAAAAGGGACATTGGAACTAAGAAAACTGCAATCAGAAGCAGACTATCAGTTCTGAAACTTGAAGAGCCATAACTTCTCACCATACCCATGAGCCTGATTTGACAGATGGAGAGAATCACGACATCTCTTAAACTGCTCTTTACTTTGGTCTCCCTTAAAGTTGCCAAGAACGCGTGCACATTCATGCACTGATTCTGATCAAGCTGTCCAGGCAGTTTCATAGTCAGAAACTGCTTTGTCTTACAAAGACAGCTGAAGGTGAATTACATTGTTTAATCAAAACTCTTTTAGTCACCACTTTAAGTACTCTCAAAGGAATAAAGTATATTAATCTCTAAAGTCAGCTTCTTCCCAGCTAAAGCCCCTTGCTGTTAGGTAGAAAAACTGAGGAGCGCATAGGTGCAGATTTAGACTAGACTCTAAACTCTAATAGCTATGCAGGTAGACAAGCGTTAAAGATTATAGAATGGGATCTACTCAGTTTGAGCTGACTTTCACTATTGGAGTTTATGTCAGCGTATGGCTAGATCCACATGTAAGACTACTTTTACTAGAGAGTTTCATTGCGCAAGAAATCAGTGGTTAATGAATCCTCCAGTCAGATGTATTTACCCAAGATTCAGCTCTAGGTGAGCAGCTTCAAGCAGTAAGACCTGTTTTTGTTTTGAGCAGTATTTTGTCATAGGCCAAAAGAAATGCAAAAGTATTAATATAATTGTTTGTAGCATATGTTGCCAACTCACGTATTTGCGTATTAGGGAAGAATACCCATTATTAGTTTTATCCACACATGGAAGAAAAGCAACTTCTAATAGTTTGAGAAAATACGGTAGTGCTTTATCTTGCCCAAAATGCTGTTAGGCATGTTTCGGGATACCAAAACTGAAATTACGTGTAGTGATGCTTTTTGTATCAGACCACCAGAGGTCTAATGCAAGGTCTTTATAGAGTCCTTAATATTTTAGGGTGGTACTGTGGTAGGCTAGAACACTAGGGCCATATACTGTGCTTCTGGGACAGGTCACATCTTTCTGCATTTGCCTTTTAGTGACTCATTTTGAAAACCTTGTAACTGAATAGAGCCTTTCTAATCACTTGCTTGTATGAATCAATAAAATTAATTGGTGTGCAGCTCTAGAACAGAACCATATATTGTCATCTGATGAGTTGCCTTGACCTGAACCTAGGAGAGAGTAGGGCATTTGAAACTGATAACTGATTGAGTTCATTTGTTCAATAATTGTTCACCATCATTGGCTATCAGCTAAGAAAACAGCTACCTCGATTAAGGAGGCTGCCTGTGGAGAATCCTGTTTTCAGACTTCCAAAAGCTATTAACTCACAAACGCAAGATTGCTGCCTTGTTGAACTGCGAATTCGAGAAGCATCCAAGCATTGGATTTGAGTTGACTTGTTCACACTCAGGTGCGCTTGGTCTTACAGAAGTGGTAATTAGCATTTTTATTGTGGCCTGATGCATACAGTAGCTTTCAGTAGATGTCTTTCAATTCCTGTGGGCAAAGTGGCAGCAGCGAACAGGAAGAGACAGCGCTATGAAGCATTGTAATGCTGTGCTGTTCCTTTTCCTTTGCCTGAAGGAGAACGTTGCAGTGCCTTACCACTTTGCTATTTTAGGCATCTTAAAAGTGAAGACAGTTGTTTGGTCGTTAAACATACATACACTGCCATGTTGTTGCTTGTCGGCCATGGACTGGAGCTGCTACTATGTAATTTTATTTCATATAAAGCTTGGCTCGTTTTTAAGCCATCAGAACAGACTTGTACTTGCTATGTACAGTTCTAAAGATCTACATTAGTAATATTTCCTGGCCATTGCCTTGGTTTGGAGTAATGTGTTGGCAGACCTCTTCACATAGCCTAGTCCCGCAGCCTGGGACAGAAGGTTAGAAGCTGTTCTTGCCAGCCCTTACTGCCAAGTGCAGCATACCTGAGCCTCGGTCAAAAGTTTATTTTGCACATATTTATTATCCTTTCTTAGGTTCAAGCATAATGACCTGCTACATGGTTATTATGTCCCTACCACATTCAGAAACCCCTCAAGACTGGCTGTGGCTCAAGTGCCAGTCTTCTGCCCTCTACTGGCAAATGCCAAGTAAAAGCCCCTAGTCCAAGTGCGTATTTCACAGGGGAAGTGGAGACGAACAGCTTAGAGTAGCTCTTTTGTTACTTTGTCTGAAGACCTGCTAATCACTATTTCAACTCTCCAGTTCTCCATATTCACCCCTACTATCCACCATAAGCAACTGCAGCTAATGTCAGTCCAGTGTTTGGCTGCGGCCACGTCATGATGGCTGTTATTCCTATGTTAAGGCTTTCAAGAAAAAAGACTGAAAGGCCGATTCTGACAGCCTCTGATTAAAAGAAAGGATTTTTGCTGGAACTCTGCTGCATTTTATTCTCCTAAAAAGGGTAACAAAACTAAGAAGTAGAAAGTAATTGTCAGTGTACAGCATAGAAAGTAAGCTTTTTCCCTACTGGACAATCTAAGCTCTGAAAATATAGCAGTTCTCCTTCATCCTCACAAACTACCAGAGACTGCTAGTTGCAACTATGTTCTGAGAATATGTGGCCAGAAACCCATTGTCTTGAGACAATTTATAGATCAAAAGTGCTTTAGTGCTTACTCAAGTAAACATGAATTGTTTGCTTCCTTACTTTACCGTTATGCCAGGTATTACGAACAGCATATGCAAATTATTCCAGTTTTGCAATGCAGAATTGATGATATAAGAAAAGATACTTCCATATACACAGATCATCTCTATCTTAAGAATCATGCTTGGTGCTAGGTCTGTCGTATCACTAATGTAAATAGATGTAGTATTTGTAAGAAAGGCTAGAATCTGTTTTCAGCACTACTATAACCACACATCCTTGCAATAACTACCAGTTTCATCCAAACCCAGGTTTTTTTGAGATTTCATTTTTTTAAAAGATTTTCAAGGCAAAAGCAATATCACATCTTCATGAAGATAATTTTGCTGGACTAGCCAAGAACAGGGAAGGGCTGGGAAAATGAGTGCAAGTTCCTTAGCTGCTTGATTAGTTTGTAGAGTGTTTTCCCCTGATTCTATTCTGGGGGGTTATATGAAATTTAACTTGTAGATAAATAATCATGTTTATAAGTTAGTAGGGGAAAGTCTGCAGAATTGGTGTTTGGAATACTATTGAAATATATAGTTTTACCTTATACTAGACTATTATTATACTTACCTTATACTAGACTATTATTATAGTCTAGTATAATGATAGTATAATAGACTATTATTATACTAGACTATATTAGACTATTTGAATAACTGTACCTTTATATGGAGGCACACACAGTATTAAGAGTAACAGGAAATCCTTTGAAGCTCACAGTGTAGCAACTGATAAGTCTTTCTATTCTCACCAAAACACTAAAATTGGCAGCAGCGTTAAGAATAGGCTCTCAGGAACATAATTTTGAAGCTACAGTAGTAGAAAACGGCAATCATTGGAGAACTTAACATGCTTGAATTAGTACTGGATGCTGCACTCAATAAGTTTACATAACCACTTTTTTAAAAAAGGCAATATTGTCAAGTAAACAGTAGGCAGACTCATTTTTCATGAGGATTTTTAATAGCAACACTACTTTGGTTTATCCAGTCATTGCATTAACAACAGCACTTGTGGGCGACTATTTTCTCCTAAGAAAATCCAAGTGATCAGTCTCAGTATTGATTACTGCACAGGAAGGATACATCAAGGAGCCTACTCAAGGAGTGTCCTTGCAGCATCAAGACACAGATCCAGCTACAACAATGATGGGCTGCTCCTGTTCTTGCCTCCTTTGGTCCATCTGCACCCCCTGCCATTCAAAAGGCTGAAACAAACCCACAACTAAGCTTGCTGTTTTAAAAAAGGAAATGGAAAGCAATAGTACTGGAACTCCAGCATGCCCTTCGCTTGTTTGTCCTTTACAGTATTTCTTATTAATTTGGCACTTTTCATTAAACTATAAATACATTCTGATGTTGTTGAACTTATACAGCTGTACTTGTTTTCAGCATTCTGTTCGTGAAACAACATTAACAAGATCTCCATAATGACCAGTAGTATACTGCAAGTAGTATTTCCGTTAGCAATACCAGTCTTAGCTATTTTCACCCATCCATTAGGAAAACTGGTTATCTGCATCTGCATTACAGTTTTACTGTTGAGACATGGTATGTTCCTGATCTGATGATTATGATCATTTTCTTTTTAGAGAGGAGGAGAATGAGGAAGGTCCCTATGCAACTTCTTCGTATCACCAGTAGAAGACAGATGTGATGGCCTGAAAACTTTCCATGAAATCAGTTCTTAAAGAACTAAATGGTCAATAATTCAAAACCCAAGTCTTTTGGACTCATCGTCTTGATGTACTTAAAACAAGTCATGAATGGGTACTTGCACTGAAATTATGACCTCTTCTGCCTTCCATAGGTTGATGTCCTTATGCTATATCAACAAAGGCTTTAAGCCTTCCAAAACTAGCAATGGCCTTTATATCCCTTCTGTGCAAACTGTAGCATGGTAGCAACAATATATCCTTGAGGTCACCTTTATGCAGGATGTTGATCTTTAGTAAAGATTTTGTAAATACTTGTTAAAGTGAAATTTGTTTTAAGTATTTAAAAACATTAAATAAGTTTGCTTGTAAAGGACAAACTATGAAAATAACAGAAATTTACTTATTCTGCAGACACAGGCAAGTTTGCTGTGGAAGTTTTGTCTGCTTCAGGGCTGCAGAACTCGCCTCTGAACTCTGTGTGTATGTCTGTGTGTGGTTATGGTGTGTTCCTAGAAAGGGGAATTCTACTTGTTTTGAAGAGTTAAAGCCTTCACGGTTAAACAACTGTTTGCAAATTGGATTTCTGCTAATAAAAGGGAAGAGTTACAGCAAGAGATTTTTCTTTGTGAGATACGACATCGGAATATCAGATGTGTGTTCTTGTGTGGTTGTATTTTGTGTGGTTTTAATTTAATAAATATAAAAATACTGATGTGTCTGTTCATAATGAAATCAGCTTGGTTCTAGTCTGGTGTTTGTGAAGAATGGTTTGTCTAGTTACACGAGCTATTAGATGCTAATTTCAGGGCAAATAATGTCCTTTACCTTTACCATACAGCTCACACTCCTAAATGAGATCTGTAAGGACTGTTTGATCTAGTTGAGCAGTCAAGAAAACTGTGTTAAGATGAATGAGAGCCACGCTGGTCACCTTCACTCTGCTGAGCAGAGATGCCAGTACTCAAGTCTGCAGGGGGACCCCACCTGAAGTTCGGGAAGGCAGAGTGCAGACTGCATTCACTCTTTGCCCTGAAGTTAATGTATTAGCAAATTCTTGTTAAGCATCCTACAATTTTTCCTTAAGTATTCAATAAGCTTGTCAGTAAAGGATTTCCGGATCCCCACTGTGACAGATGCCATTCCCTATATATCAGCTCATTTATATAGTTTATTGCTCCCTCAAAGCAAAAACTTTTTGCAATATGTTAAGATGGAAGCAATATAGAAAGTTACATTAATTTACTAAAACTAGAAATAAAACTGCAAAGCCAGACAGGGATTGGTATTTCCCTAGAGCTTGCAGGAACTCAGACCTGTCAGGCTCATTCAGATCATCTCTAGCTCTGGTCTTAAAGAGGTCTTCAGTGGCACACAAATTAACAGGGACAGGGAAAGCTTAGAGTGAATAAAAGGAAGCATTGATTTTTTGTGAAGAGACTGGTGAATTAGTTTTAGGTCTGGTATCTTTCTCAAGTTGAGATTTGTATCTATTCGTTACAGGATAGTAATTTCTGTTGTCAGTAAATTTCAATAGGACATTACCAGAGCCAGAATAAACTACTTTTCCAAAGGTGACCCAAGCTTCAAGCCCAGTTATATTTTATAATCCTACAGGAAAATGTAATCCTTTTCTACCAAAGACCTGCTATTGGAACACCCTCACCTATCCAGCACAGGCAGGACCAGGGTGCTTTGCTGAGCAGGTCAGCAGCGCAGCTTTCCTCACACACAGCACAGCGAGCACCCCTCCTGCCAGCCCCACAAGGCAGAGCCACTTCACTCCATCCTTCCCTTGAGCACCGCTGTGCTCGTGGGCTGGAGGACCTTCAGGGCAAGCAACAGAGGATCGGTGACACTGTTAACGTCTCCTTTTCCTGACCGAGAAAGCCGTACAGAAGTGCAAGGGAAGAAGCAGCTGTGCCAGCCTGGAGACATGGTTGGGCAGAGACCCACAGCTGCACACCCTTCCCCTCAGACACAGGCAGAATTCAGCCCAGCAGCATCCGGGTGGACCCACAAGATCTCTGGCAACGCCACCACACCAGTGCTCAGCATGGCATCCAGTGCGAAACCATTAGCATAACCCAGCAGAGACACGTAACCCTTCTGGCTCCACACAGGCAGGGAGCATTTCGACGCCACCATTAACCACAATAAAGGCTGCATGCAAGAGGCCCTACCTCACTGCCCGTGGCCCCAGAGCAGGGCTCTGCTCACACTTCATGGTACCCTGAGGGCACACTGCTTGGCACCAGGCCAGAGGGGACCTTTCCTTTGCTCCCACTCCACCGTCCTTGGCACTTCCAGTCCTGTTTACCAAGATCTGCCGCAGCCGCTCTCCCCCACCCTGGGGGTAGGCTGCGCTTCATGGCCGTGGGGCCTCCCAGCGGGCTGTATAGGTAAAATATATTTAGAAATTGCTTTACTGTGCCTCTGTAAGTTTCTCACACCCCTCTGTTGGTGTGAGGCCCTGCGTCCCCGCGCCGCTGCAGCACGGCCAGGCTGCAGCCCTGTGCATGCACACACACACCTCCCGGCCGGCACCCGATGGACCCCACATCTGCTCAGCCCCGAGGAGAACGGAGCAGACAAGAAAAGGGTGCCTGGAAATAGTCCATCTGTAATACAGTCCGAGTAATTCAAGGTGGAGTTTTCCTATTCTGTAAAAAAGGGGTTCTTAAGACTCTGAAATAACCAATGTTTTAATATCTTAATCCACATTGTCATATTATTACTCAATAAAATGACAGGGTTTCCTGAACACTTTATATATTGTTTATACATTATCCTGTATATTTTGCTTCTCAGTCTGCCTTTATTCTTCTTATGCTTGTGACTTCATTCTTTGTTTCTATATTTCTATCACAAGGTGTGGTTTAGGGTTGGAACGGGGCAATTTCAGGCAGAAGCGAAGCACACAGTGCAGGTAAAATTCCATCTTTTTCACCTATTCTGTGGGGAAAACCTGCAAGGTTTTTTTACATATTTCTTCAGTCAAAGCTTGAAAAGTCAAAACCGGGGCAAGTTTGGACTAGGATGTTTTTAAATGAAATGCGGGACATAGCCGATAACGAGTTTTCATTTGCAATGTGTCTGGAGGCTACATAACCCCTGTCCGTCCCTCTTAACTCAGCCATCGGGTGCTGCAGCTGCATCGAACATTCCCGGAGCGGGGCATCCCGCTTCCCGCAGGCATCGCGCTGAGCTCCTATTGCTCCGTGCTGCAGGACGGCCTCAAAACGCTGGGCAGCGGAGAGAAAAGATGCAGTCTCTTAAACACACAAAAGCAGCCTTTTACTACTGTAGCTTGTAGTAAAGTGTTTAATAAAGTACAGTATCAGAAACAATAGTCTAATAGAAAAGCTCAAAAGGTGAATACCATATCTGTTGTAGTAGTTATATTTTCAGTGATAATTTAGGGAGTGAAGGATTTCTGGAGGATCCAGCAGAGATACAAACAACATAGAAACTGATTTGTGTCAGTTTAGAACCAGAGATGTGCAGGTGTTGAAAATACCTTTCTCACCAGGAAAAAGGAAAGCACTGACAGAATGTGATTTACTAATTACATACTAAATACACAAGCAGCAGATGTCCAGTGCTCATGTGCTCCAAGTGTTTCCTTAAAAAGGAGGACTGATCTGTGGTGCAGGCTGAAACTGGTGTCGCTCCGTTTTATTTTATTTAGCGTAAATTGTAGCGTGTTGGAAAGGCAGGGTGATTCATCAGGCTGGCTGTGTTTTACTGTCTAGTTCTGAAAGGTGTGATTTACCGATAGATGCTCATTTGATGTGCCAGCAATGAAACCAGTATTTGAAGCATTCAAATAACAAGTTTAATGGGCTTGGGCAGGACAGGAAGTGAATCTAGTCTGAAGAATACAGCTGAGATGATTGCTCATCTGTCTGTCAGAGGGCTTGCTCTGTTCTCAGCTACTCATCAGGTTGGTCTAATTGGTCCACGTGTGTACCCCAAGTGGTGCGCAGCAGCGGGGCAAGCACAGAACAGGTGTGAGAACACGCATACTCTGAACTACAATCAGGGCGTACCCAGTGTTTGGACTTTTTTTTTTTTTCTAAATTATGTCATCTATCCTTTGATGAAGTTAATAAATTTGCAAAACTGAGAGGTTAAAAAATATTGCACTAGCCTTTTTGTGGACACAAACTCTTCATAATCACTGGTTGCTAGTTGATGACATCTTTCTGTAGGACACCTGCATAAACTCCCGAGAGGCCAAAGTACGAACCTAACTTCCAATGAAAATGAAAAATATTATTATATTACTCATTATATTGGCAGAAGGAGAAAGTCTGGTGTTTTTTTAAAGTAGCCATTGAGGAATGGAAGTTTGTCCTTTTATTTTGTAAGTGCAGATCCTAGATCACTACCACTTCCCCAACTGTAAAGGTCTACGGTTAGTTATCTTTCTCCTGCTTTCTTTCATAAATGCAAAAGTCCACTTTTCCAGTGTGATAGTCACAAGTCACAAGCTGTTGCAGAAAACAACTGAGATCTCTAGGGACAAGAAGAAATTCTTGGTTTTGGGGAGCATTAGATAACAACAACAATAACAATAACAATAATAATAGATAATAATAAATATAATATTTTTATAATAATAAAAAATATGGGAGTGTTTAGATGAAAAAAAATATATTGATTCAAAATGACAGAATTCTGCAGTGTTTCTAAGGGACTATTTTTCAAGCAGGAAGGTTACATTGACTACCTTTGTGGATACAGTTTTTATCTTTAAAAATAAATACCACCATTAGTGACTAATACTGCAACTCAATGATCCGTATCAGGATGTGTAAGAGCAGGCAGTGACATACTCTATGTATGCTAGAAAGCATTTATTGGCTTATGTTTCATCAGTTTTCAAATAGATACGCTGTCACACCTCATTGCTATCACATTCATTTAATATTTGTTACCAAAAAAGTTCTGTTAATTATGTCCACCTGATAATTTATGTTTTGCAAGGATTCCAAAGTTTACTTCAGTTGGTTAAGAAATGGTGCTCAAATCTCCTCCTCTTTAATCTCCAGCTGTGCTGAGAAAATGAGGATGGAAACGATTGGCCCATTTAACATTTACAGAACTTTGTGCTGTGAGTCAGCATCTCCCTTCACTGGCCAGCAGATACTGACCTCTGCATCAGCCAACATGTTTTGACTGTATCAATCTCAGAATTATCATGCATTTAAAAAACAATCATCAGAGCAGGGATAACCTCAATTCTCCATGAAGAACCTGTAACTAAAGAGAACAGAGCTTTCCTGGGGTTCATTTAGATAAATGACTGCTGCAGGGGATAAATCTCAGATTTACATCTTCTGGAACTCAGTTTAAAATTTACTTGTCTAAAAACTTCCTTACCTTTGATCTTGCCTCATGAGTTCTTCATACATAAAATTTTTCATTCACCTAAATGAAAAAATCTCATAAACCACTCTTCAAAAACTCTTTAAGTTGAGGAAGAAGAGTGAGGGCGACATTTTGTTTTCTTTTTTCATTCTTCAGGAGGTACCAAATTCTTGGCTAATGATAGCATATATATGCCCAAAAAAATAGTTTTCCAAAATAATACTGACAGAAACAGACCAGAAGTCAGCAAACACACCACAGCCTTGATATTCTGAGATGCTGAGATACGATAGGTTAAGTTAAGCCTTTCTGAAAAGCAGGACCCATGTTCCTAAAAACACCTCTAGTTGCAAACGCAAAATGACTTGAATTGCTTTCCTTTTTTTTTTCTTTTCTTTAAAGAAAGAAATGGCTATTTACACTTGTTATCAAGCTACTCGCATCAGGAGTTCAACTAATTATGCATGCACAATCATCAAATGGTGCACCAAGAGAATGTTTATACATGCTGAATGAAGCAACAATGGGGAGAATATAGCTCTATGATGTGAAAGGCAGTTGCAGTGACAAAGATGGATCAGTTGCTAAGGACACTATAGCCCAAGTTATAGAATACTACATAAAGAAATAAAAAAGGGTCAAGAAAAAAAAAAGGTATTAGGATTTAAAAACAAGATTTCTAGATATAAAATCATATTAAGATTAATGAATACTTTAATGGGTAAATTATTTTCAAATGTTTTATTCAGAGAACTATGAACTATTTTTCTAATAATGCCCTTTACATAGTTGCATCTATAGAAAGCTAGTGGAGTGACAGCAAAAAGATGTAGCATTAAAAGAACTTTCCATCAGAAACGGTTGGTTTATCTACAAAATTAAACCCAACATAAATAGTAAATCAAAGAGAACATTACATAGACATTAACCCTATCAAATAGAAATTTGGAGTCAGATTTTGGCGCTTTGGGTTGATTTGTGAGTGTAGGAAAATGCAGTATATGCAGTCAGTGTACGGAGCACTACGGCTCTTCGTTTCTGTCTAGAAAGTTGTCAGTACAATGTAAACAGAGCATTTCTAATGATATCCTCAAATTAAGAGATCATAAGTCATTGAGCCGGGAGTGGGGGGAAGCTATACTAGTTTTCTACAGGTCTGGCAGCCACTAGTATTTTACAGGCTGCCATATATGCGTTTAATTACATCAGCCTCTTCCTTGTCCAGGATGCCCTTGTCCACGTAAGCATCAGCTTGCTGATCAATGAAATCTCTCAGCTTTGAAAGATCATAGTCTGAAAAATAAAAATTCATTTGCACAATGAGTTATTGCCATTCTACTGCTTCACCTAAGAAACAATGTCATTGTAAAGTTTATCCAATATGAGAATTCACTACAAGTGCAACTTGTGAAAACAATTTAAAAAACCAAAACACCTTCACAGTCTTTTTACACATCATGGTACTTTTAGTATTCAACAGGAATAATCATCTCTTGCTTTCGTTGATTGCTGGCAAATGCTAGAGTAAGAATATTTTCTGGTCCAGAGATGCGATGTTCTAGTCTGCACGGCGAAAGCTGTCGTTAAACCCCTACTATCTTCACAATGGTCATGGATTCAAAAGAAAGTATTAAATTGACTGTTTCCTATTGAAATCCCAGTAAAATGCCCACTTACTACAAACACCCGTAGTGAAAGCTCAAGAAAGCAACTTCCTGAAAATAAATCAAAGTAAGTATTTACCTTGACACAGAACATAATATCCTAACATGAAAAATACTGCAGTCTTTATGGGAGTGTTAGTGTCAAATTAGTCCTTGACAATCTCTGAGTGTCAATCTGCAACACCGTGCTGAAAGACCCTTTCTCCTTTGCCCATAGATGGTTCCATCCATGGAGCATCATTCGCACCATATACATTCAGTAGACTTTTCCTATGTTGGAAGACATCACTGTTTTCCATGAAAAGAATTCTACTTTCAAACAACATAAAAAGGTAACCTCTAGTGTAGTCGTAACTCTGCAACAGATCCAGTATATTCACACAAAAATGCAATACAAGTTTCAGTTACATAATTTACAGCATAAAATGTAAAGCTTCATTTGTTAGAATCACAAGTTAGTACTTAGGAAAACATCAATGTCTTAAGGGTTCATATGAAGTTAAATGAATTAATATCTTCCACAAAACCAGGTACATCCTGAATTTTTCAGTGTAAGTTACTCCACAGACAGAACCTTCAGAATATATTAGTACTGATTTTGTAATGTACTTCAATGTATATTGCCATACAGCAAGCAGTGGAAGGATCTTCTTTTGAACTGTGCTTTTTTAACAAACCAGACAATAATGACTTTCTGTCATTTTATGGTTGAGTGACCAAAAATGGATAGAAACAGAAAGGCATTAAGAAGTAAACTAATGCCTGCGATCATTTTTATAATGGTATAAGGCAATTTCAAGTGAGTAATACAGAAAATTGATATTTAAAATGCCCCACTCCTGCTGAGGCATCCCCTCCATATCTGAGTTAATAGGAATTTTTCTATGTGCTGTACTAAAGCCAGGATTTCACGTCTCGTCTGTTACCAGCATTACTTATGAGAATGTAACCTGTTTGTCTCCCCATCCTATCTGAGCAATAGGGACAAATAGTACCCAGCAATTTAATAATAAAGTTTCATCTGTGTTGCAGAATGAGAGTCTGCAGTGAAAGACACCATAGAATGGAAATGAATGGAAGAACAAATACTAAATTAATATAATATCCACTTTATTCACATCAAAATTCCTGAGCTTATTTTCCTTCTAGAATAGTATTTACAACTCTAAGATCATTATGTGGAGATGTGAGGGTTTAATTACTAAACATTCTATCTGAGATTACAACCATTAAGATATTATCCAATTCTGGATAATTTGTATATCTCATGGCAATTTAATTTGATTTTTTTTCTAGAAATTGATTACTGCTAATTTCTAATACTTATTTACAACCTATTAATTTGGACAAGTAATTAGAAAAATCAGCTTTGGTTTATATTCACCACAACAGCTGCAGCATTACATTGAGCTTTGAAACTGCTACAGTAAATGAAGTTAGGTCTTATTTGCATATTCAAATCAAGCCATTTGCCATTGCAATTAATTATAGAATTTACTTTCATTCCTAAGCACCTACCATTAGTGTTATGAAACTATAAACTACCTAAGTATTTTGTGAAAAATCCAAAGATGCTCTCTGTGTGCGTTAGTTAAATGACTCACAGTTACGTTCTTTGGAGACTAACTGGAATGGAATACCCAGCCCGTACCCAGCAGCTGGTGGCTACTGGTGGGAGTGATGCTAATTTGCACAGGGGAGGAGCTGGTCTTAAAGAACATTAGTTTCAAAGATCAAGCCAGGTCTGGGAGATACTAAGGACATACCCACAGAGCCTATAGTATGTATGCAGAAAAAACTTTGGACACAAAAGCCATCAGGCCAAAATCTAGACCCTTGATATGTTTCTCTTTAAATCACCCAACCACTCAAATTTATTTGCCTCCTTAATAGGCAATTGATATTTTTAAACTGGGAAAATGCAAATTAATATTTCCAGGGTCATTAGTCATTGAATAAATAATAATTTCTACTGAAATTCATACAAAGTTAAGGATCTACAAACATATGCCTGAAGAAAACCTAAACCTCTTCAAGAATATTCAGTGAGTAAAACAATCCATGAATAGGGGTGGAAAAGACTGGCCATTTTATTCCACAAATTACTTTGTGAATCACTTTTCCACTAGCTCCCAGGTGGAAGTGGAGAAATGATTGATGAGCACATCAATACCACCTCATCTTCTACTGAAGAAACACCGCGCAATGCGTTCATGGTTAGATAAGCCTACCCTGACTGCACTTCCTTAACATCATCCCAGGAGAACTGAATTAGCATTTTACAAAAATAAAAAGTATGGAAAGGCACAATAAAGATAATGTATTAGAAGAGTAAGAACACTATTCTAATTTTGTCGTAACTTACACTCACTTTAAGGCGAATTTCCATTGCCAGAGGACAATAAAGATATTTTAATGCAAATGAAAATCCATCTACGCAGCAAGTGTACATCTTAATGCATTCACAGGCAGACGAAATGCTATTGATCTGCAGTCACAGCCGTTTTCAGGCTGCAGTAGCACAGAGGAAAGGTTATTAACGAGGAGGAGCGAGGGGCTGCCCAGTCGCTATGTGCGATACAGAGAAATGATCACACATGACTGAGATCTAATTACTCTAATGAGTACATTGATAAACAGAAACATTTATTAGAACTGGCAGGAAAACTCTGGAGCAAATGTGTCTGTCACTAATTGCCATGGCTGCCATTCTGTGGAAACGATTTTAAGAGGGCAAAAATGAAAAAGAAAAAAAGTCCTTCCTATTATAGCGTTTGTATCTAGGGAAAGGAACGTGTTGTGCTGTAGGCATGCACTCATCTCTGGAATGTAATTCATATACACTTCAGCTCACAGAGAGGGTGGCAAGATTGCCCAGGGCTAATCTTACCTCACATCCCTTCTGCTTGGCTGGTGCAAGAAGGATCCTTCTAGCCAGGCGCCAGTCATGCCACAGGGATGGATCCCTTGGCTAGGAGCCTTCACTCACAGAGCCGGTAACGGCACAAGACCCAGCAATGGTAGGGAGAAGGGACAGAAGGCTGGTTTTATGTTAGATCTTGAGGGCAAACATGATAAAGATCTGTGAAAAATAAGCTAAAAATCCTGCTGCTGCTAGCTCGCTCCCTCCAGCTCTCATACAGCCCTGCCTGCGAGGAAAAGTCCGATGGTGGGGCAGCCGGTGAGCACACCCTGTGCAGCTGCTTCAGTCACCACTCCCCTTCTACACAGCTCTGGTGTGAGAGCTACAAGTCATTAGGTTGACCTGGGCTGTAATCCCATATATTCCAGTGCTAGTGATGTAAATTTGTATCTTAACTATTTATGGTTAAGAAACAAAACCTATTGCTATTTGTGATGGCATGTACAGTGCTAGCCAGATGCACTGAGCTTTTTTAGACACATCCAGACATTTAGAATGTATGTCCAGACATTTACCTCATTTATAAAATCATAATTAAGAGATGTTGAACTAAGAAATGAAGCACTAGACAAAACTAACGTAATGCCACCTGGTGACAGGCAGAGCACCACGACTAAACGGGCAGCACAGGACTAACTTCTCACTGGTTATTCACTGTGTTTTGTGGCCAACAGCTGTTTGAGCCACTTTACATGAATTTGCCTTAGTTTACTTTCTTCATTAATTGATTTAACTTTCACATCACCTGTATTTTTAAACTCTAACATCACTAATTATCACTATAATCCAGACAAGCTCAGTTTTACATGGCTATTATTTAACTTGTAACATAATGCTAAATTACACAACACAATTTAAATTATATGCTTTGTAATGTATATGGTGCCCATCCCAATGTCAAGGCTTTTTACTTCATACCTTCTTTGTTACCTTGTTTGTTGTGTTTTTTTAGCCATTCTATGTTCTTCCTGATTGCTTCCAAATATGCCTCAGCTTTCCCTAGAGGAAAGGATGAGAGAGAAATCAGGCATGTACACCAATGACTGATGCAGCTTGCTTAACTGAGTGAAGTTGGTCACGGCGAAGGCAGATTAAAACTATTCTTAGTTTCTGTTTAAAACCTGAGTCCTGTCAACCTTAGTCAGGCAAAATTCCCACAGATGGCTGTAGGTTTTGTCTGTGCAAGATTAGTCATCCACAAACTTAAGATCATGGCTTTTTTGAGCTGTATACATAACTTCTGGTGGTATCTACAGATACTGCATATGTGGATTAAAGGCGATCTGTAGCTTTTTGATCATAATAATTGTTCATCAAAGATGAAGCTGTTAAGACAGCACGGAATGACTTAAATAAGACTGAGAGCTTTGAGTATCTCACATACAAAGCGTCAGAAAACTCCTCCATTCAGTAGTACTAACAGCATACAGCAAATCTAAGATTGTGTTATTTTGGAAAGACAGCTGAAATACAGCTACTTACATTTACTGAGAAAAAGGATGTATTAAAATTACCATGATAACTCCTTGATATAATTGAAATTTTAAAGTGATGGCTATTTTTGGACCAGAAAGCACACAGACAGAATTAGTTCAAGGATTACCTAATAAGGCCCCTAAGGAAATATTCCAGCTAATGGATTTTGAATTCTTAACTTGGCTGGAGTTTTATTGATGTAATGTTCTTACATTTGTCAAGAAAAAAAACCCCTAGTGTGATTAGCATGTAGAAGGCTGCTACTGCCAACTATGCATGTCTGGTCCCATTAGTAAGTGGATACAGTATTAGATATACTGTAATTTTTGAGCTGGGAGTGCAGAGTTAGCTTTAGAGTAAGATACTCTATGAAAGAGCAAAGGGCATTGCATGATGAGACAAAGAACTTAATACTGATCCAATTTAAATTTCTAAAAAGCTATCGGGCTGAATATTTTTCTAAAGGTAAAGGAAAATAACCCAAACCAAACTGAACATACTTCAGTTTTGATGTTGCCTTCAATAGACAGGCAAAATATGTTATTTACCACTTCCCACGGGTATTGAGATTATTTTTCTTTACTGTGAAATTAGACACCCATCTTGAGCTATTTTCCCTTCTATGTTTAAATAACCACTGCTGGAAAAAAATGCCACCTTCTATCTGTGAGTGGCTAATAGTTTATATGTCCCACAGGACTGAACCTGACAATCTACCGTATTGATTACTGCAATTCATTACCAAGCATTTTGCAGTGAAAACACATGCATCCAAAAATGTACGAGCATAAAACAGCATCAGTGCAAAATAGATCATAAGCAATTTTTTTTAAATCAGCCGGCTACAAAAGACAGACGCTTATGCTGGATCCTTAGCAATAAGAACCCACTGAAAGGTTTCTGCTTCAACAAACATCTTCCTTCAAAAATTCAGCATTCATTACCCAACAAATCTCCTCTCTATACATCACTTCCTAAGGAAGTCTATCAAGTCTAGTCAATAAATTGCGGAAGAAGGAGTTTTTTGTGTGCAGGAGGGAGAACTTACTCTGGAGATGCAGCTATACTATGGAACTCTATCAAACAATATGGCTGAGCCTGAGGTACTATACTGTAAACTGTCACTTGCCAAACTAATTTCTCCAACTTTCCTTCCCCTCAGTAAGTTCTTCATCCATGCACAACCCTAGAATGAACCCCCTCTTGTCTTTTAAGTTTATGCACCAACCACTGCTACTTCTAAAATTTACTTCTAGTGCAAGCTGAGAGAGACAAAAAGTTGTATTTAAATATTTAAGAGCTCTGCTGGACACCACAGAAAAGCTTGGTTATACAAGATTACCTGAAACTACAGCAGTGCTTGTCTTTGGTCTTTGGGACACAGGCTCTGATGTACAGTGTAAGAAGGCACATTGTCCTCTGCAGATTTGGTACAGCAAAATTTTGAGATATAGCAGCTGATTCGCACCCCATGGACAGAGTGACTTCAGCCAGTGTGATAATAAAAGTACTACTGTGCTAAGTTTGCTTATTGAGACACTAGCTTACTATAATAAGTTTTCAAAGTTTTGTAAAAAAGGCTAATTGCTGATGACCCTTAACCTCTGGCAGCGAGTAATGCAAATTGTTTCACTTCGCAGAACTTTTCAGTACCTTTCAGTACCAGCCTGTTCTAACACAAACTACAGAAATCAATGGGCTCACTCAGAATACTGAATATCCTGATGATCTGATTTCACTGAAAAGCCACAGATGCAAAGAAGCAAAATCTCTCTGCACTACGGTGTCAAAATGCATTTCATATTGCCCTCAAAAGGCGATATGAATTCTGTGAAAGATTATGGCCTTACTGAGCATGGGATATAGTTTCATATATTTAGAAGTAGAAAAATGAGTACACTCCCAAATCAAGCTGTTGTGTGCTGACTCCCAGTAACTATAAACTGAAGATATTTACGCTAACACAAGGGAAAAACAATACCCAAAGACAGGAGAAGATTCCAATCACTTGGAGTGTACATATGTAGCAAAAGCAATAGCTATTTTGTACCTCTGGGCTCTTCACTGTTCCCTGCTGCATTCTGGTCTTCATTTTTTGTAGAATCCTTTGAGATTTCATATTCCTTTTCCATTTTAGCTGCTTCTTCCTTTGTACTGTCTGCTTCTTCACTACTCTTGTCTAAAGAAAAAACAGTAAGAAGAATTTTGTATCAAATGTACCAAAACCACCTCTAAATCACATCAATACGATCCTTAGGAAGTACAACATTTTGACGGATGATTGAGGAAGAACCTCATTGGAGTCTGGTTAGAATTGGTTTATAAAGGTTGTCTCTACCCCAGACCTCTGGAAACAGGAATGCCTGTTTCTGCTCTTACAAACAGTAGCTGAATACAGGTGACTAAAATGCAATAATATGTAGTTCATAAAGGCATATTCCTTTGTCCAGAGAAAAATTATAGGAGATTTTCATTCACTAAATCCAAAGTTGACAAAGAATGACTTTTTAAATTATTATTTAAGTCTTAAGAAGCATTGATACAGCTTGCTTTTGTATATATATAAGGCCTGGACTCCACTAAAGAAAAGGACAGTGAATATACTTCCCAAAATTTGGACAACTAAGTAAAAATTCCTATCTTGTGTGTTTAGACATCCAAGCTGTGGCTACAGGTCCTTGAGGGACTGTATCTTTAACTAGCAGCCTGGCTTCTAAAGCGATTAGCATGTTTTTAACTGAATAGGTTAAAAAAATGTGGTATTCCAGAAAAGAAAATTGTAGAATAAGTACCTGCTGGTAGCTTTGTTCTGGTTTTAGTGGAAGGGTTCTCAAGCTTTTTCTTTGTCTGCTCAGCTATCATTGTATCTAAGTTTTCTAGAAATCAAGGCAAAACAAAACCCCAGTTATTCTTCAACAGACATGATGCAGAATCTATATTATATTCCCCGCAACATAGTTTGAATAGTGAGTAGAAATTTAAAGGAACAGTTTTCATCCTTGCCTCTGAAGAATTAATGCAGAGCCAACACAAAGAGAACAAGCAAATAGGAATATGGAACTTCGATCAATCTTACTAAAGAAAATTAGCTACCAAATCATGACAATAGGTGTACCAAATAGAGCCAATATTCATAAAGACAGTAAATGTGTGCATATATATTGTAATTAAGTCATGTAAGTCACAAAATATAGATAGCAGTATCTATGATAGTATATACTCAGTATATAACAGTGTCTATTTGGACTAGATGATCTCCAAAGGTCCCTTCCAACCCGTATCATTCTGTGATCTGTAACAATTTTTTCTGATGAAAGCAATGAAAGGGTTTAATTAACTTCACAAAGTATACAAGACTATGAAATATGTGCTTCATCCTGGTGGTAAACTATTATCCCAAAGTGCTCATCTGTCTGGATTTTATATGGTTTCATTGGAAAAGAGGTCTAATAAAAGGTTTTAAATTATATTTACATGAAATAAATATGTAAATTGAACAGACTAAAACAAATATTTTTTAAAGTTGCTGAAGTCAAGCACTTACCTAAAAACCCAGTAGGCAGCCATGGCCCTGTATAGAGCTCTAGAAGTCTAGAAAATGTTTTTCTATGCAAATTTCAGGGCTGAACTCATCTAATTTGAAAGTAAAAGCACCTTTTCATCAAGAGGACATTTCAGATATGAACATTGTAAGCTTATGTGGGGAAAAAAAGAGTCCTTTTAATACAACACTTAATAGATATCACAAATAAAGATCATAAAATCTGCCATTTTTCTTCAGTCACATTATGGACATAGTGTAGAATTTTCTTTCCCTTTATGAGCTTTTTTTAAAGGTACAGTTAAACACGGATCCAACATTTGACAGATGTCAGCTAGTTGGTGGGGTATTTCTGAGCGACTTCATTTTGAATTGTCAATATTCCCTTTATATAAACAGCTAAAATATTCACTATGAGACGGGGTAACTGTGGCAGAATAGATATTATAGGGCTAGTAAATATTTTAGATCATATCTTCTGTGTAAGACTCACATTTTACCCATCAGCCAAGGAGCATCTTTTTTCTGTTGGAAAGATACTCAGCACTGAAACCTAAAGATTAGTTTTTTAGCAAGCACATTTCTCATCATGGCAGATCACCATAAGCAATTCTGCCTGCCATCTGATGAGAAATCACATAATCCTGTCTGCCTGAGTCCTCTATATTTTGTGATTTACATAAAATTAAAATTTAAGGAGTTTTTGTTGGCACCCTGCCTGACTGCACCCTGTCAATTCTATATCACATTAGGGTTTTTTTTTTATGAAAACTATTTTCATTTGGTACATACCCTTTTAATGTGATTTCTGACCTTGCCATATACCCTAAAATAAACTGGTCTGGTCTGGGTTACAAGCTGGATCAGACATACTGAAGAAAAAACAAGCTAGAATTATAGTGTGGTATTGATGCCTCACTAATCACTTGATCCAAAGCTTATTGAAAGGACTGTAAAAATTCCTTTCAGCTGAGCTTAAGATACTGTTTTTTATCCTGAATCAGTACCATACTAGTATTCCAGCACGAATATAAGGATTTCTCTGTTGCAAGAGACACAGCTTTTAGGATAAGATTATACAGCTAAGAACCAAAAAAACATTTATAAACTCTAGTGAATAAATTCTTCTCATTCACTAATTCATCCAAATGCAAAATGTTGCTGACTTTAGACCTTAACCCAGAAAAACCTATTAAATTAGGCTTATTTTTAAGTGTAAACATAGTATTTAAAAACAAATAGGAGTATTTAAATGTTTAAAACACCACATGTATATAAGTGCATTGATTCATTAGCGCCTCTCATGTTCTATCTTAAAAGTGTCTGCATTTAGGCACTGCTGCAGTAAGCTTGTATTAGCAGAAAACAAAAAGACTCCACCACAAGACAGATTTATAACCTACTTAGACACCTTTAGATTTAAATGCCTGCATACTGATAGTATTATTAAACAAAAAAAAAATTAAAAATTATAGTATTATTTAAAAAATGTTTTTGTTATGCAGCTAGACTGTAGTGTTAAAAAAGTTGTACACATATCCACATACAGCATGTGCCACTGAAGGCAAAACTCCTCCATTATTCAGTTATTTCTATAAATCCCATCAGGAATTCTACAGTTTCTCTGAGTCTTTTGATTTGGCTAACAATTTCGTTTGAGGTCAATGGCAATATACATTGTAACATGGTAACATTCATTGTTTTCCAGCCATATGCATTAAACATCTACATTTCTATATGAAGTATAATACAGCACTGCTGACCACTAATAATCCAAGCTCTGGCACTAAAGCGAGACTGAATGTGGTAACAACTATATTCCATTTTCAAAGCTTTATTTAGTCAGTAAAGTTATGGACAAGTTTATATGACAGGCCTTTTAATAAGGACTACGTTTTACAGGAGAAATATTGAAGCTCTCTTGCTAGCTGGATGGCACATCAACATGAATCTCAGGATTTCATAAGTAGCCGTATTTTCTGCGTGACAGAGAAGAGTTAACTATGTAAGCCTGTTCATGTTTATGGGGATCATCTGGTGTACCTACATATATATTGTAGAGAGAATATTACAAGAGAATCCCAATTATTCTTGAACAGGATTTATTGCCCCTTTTTTCCCCTTCAGAATTGTCTTTAACAGCTGGTATTGTTTCAAAACATGTTTGTACTTGCCATATGTGGCTAGGCCAGGGCTGAAAAATGTTTGCTCTGAGTTACACTGATGGCGTGAATCATCTTCTCAGCCAAGATGTGCCAGGCCAGCAGCTAAGCAACTGCATGTCGTATCTGGAGGTCTAACAAGAATTGATTACCTTTCCGGTATCGTTTCCTTAGCAACATAATTTTTACAGAGGAAGAGTTCAGAAAGGTACTGACCTTTCCACAGAGATGGCCACTTATTTGAAATGGCACTAATTAAAACAACAGAACAATAACTACTGAGCTAATGGAAGTGACCTACGTTGGTAAAATAGGTCACTCCTCTGGCGGCCGGCTTTCCGCCGAGCAGTATAATCTCATCACTCGAGCCAGACACCAGGAGTCAGAAGATCTGGTTTCTGCCTTGCCTCACTTTCTAACTTGTTTTTGATCCAGGCTGACTCGCTGAAGCGCTCATGCTGCAGGGGGGCTCTGATTTTGAGTAGGCATTCATTCTAAAACGTCCTAGGCCCAGTTTCTAGAGGCGCTACACACTGATAGATCCTATTAATTGCATCTGAAAATGCAAATTCACAGCACTTCTGAAATTCTGGCATACTTTGAGTTGGGCATTCAAAAATCTGAGTCGCATAAAAGCAGAATGCTTATCTTTCCTCTGGGAGAATGCATTGAGATAACACCCTTTAAATCCATGGAAAAAGATACTATGCGAAAAAATATTACAAATTAAAATACTTTGTTCTTATTAGAGAGGCAGAAACTAAGGTACCCATCAAAGTATTTATCAGAATTGGTAATGGAAGCCTGAAATAGACCCTTCTCTAAAGACAGGCAGATTCATGGTGTTTTCCAGCCTCTTGCAAATTTTGCTGTATGGGTTTTTTCATCTGCATAATTGTCTTGCACCCGGGAGGGAGTTTCACATTCTATCCTCATCAGATTGACTGAAGCTGAGATTTCATGTCATTAAACTTCTGCAGAAAGACCTGCTTTGCTGTTCTATTTTCATACAGCATAGAAAGGCTGTGTTTATTAAAGGAGAAAAAGGGATGATCATGGTACCTGAAATCAATCCTAATGATAGCTAAAAAATGAGTTTACTTAATGAGTCCATACACTACAGCAGCTTCAGCCAGAAAGCTTTGTGCTGATGACTGCTTGTATGAGATACATGTATTTCAGGCCTTAAAAAAGCACAGTTCTCCCAGTGCTCTTCTGTCTCCTGCAGCAGATGATCCTTAAGAATTTGTAAGGCCTTTTTCCATCTGTGACAAAACTCAGGACATCCCAGCATTTGCTTGTGACTATTCTGTGGGGAATAGTGTACCTGATTAATTCTTTGGCCAAATCCTCCTTTTAACTTACATGAGTGCAGGTCCAAGAACTGTCAATATCCACTGGATTTTCACCTATGCAGCCAAAAGCAAAGTTTGACCTTCAGTCAGCTCGTATACATGTCATGCATATGTCTCATAAACTGCTTAAACTGTGATGAACAAGAGAAATCTCTCCATTGTGGTTATACAGATGGGTCTCGACCTTGCAAAGGTCCTGTTTCTTTCCAACTCCCTGCCTTACATGTCAAGACATGGCACTTTCTTTTTGAATCTTCCTGTTTGACTGATTTGGCATGATGGTGTGTCTGAAGCCTAGTGCTGCCATGAGCAGGTGACAAACTCCAGGTAGTGGCATCACTTGTAAATGGATTACAGGCAAGATGGTCAGAGTGATTTGAAATAAAAGAGCAGCAGTATTGCTTGGCAATCAGATTAAAAGCAATTCAAAAAGTAAAACACAATTAAATAGATGTGTTTTGAGGTGAACAAAACTCTGACCAAATCTCCTGTATTGTCCTTATTAAATTCCCTACCTCATGGACTATTTCTCAGATTTATCCTTTCAATATTCTACAGACACTTCCTTTGCATTACCTCAGGTATCCTAGAGCTGTGTGGTGCAGTTCTTTCCTAATGCTTTCCCACCCTGAGGCTGCAACATGGCCTGTGCACATATTTTAAGTATTTTGATAGCATGCACTTTATAAGCACAACAGTTTGGGACTGAAGCAGCACACAGCCGCCTCTACTGCAGGAGTGGGATGGAGCTTAGTTTTGAAAGTTCAGTGACACCCTCTTTACCCCACACCCACATCATCATCTCAAATTCTAACTTATGGTCTCAGTGCTCAGCTGTCGAGTGAGACAGTGAATTCAGAAAGTAAGGGGGTTTTATGCAGCTATTAAATACAGTGAGAAAAAATAAAAGAATTGCCCTCCTTTAGAAACACAAAACACTTGGTAGGATGCAAAACCTAGATCTTCAGGAACTAAGCAATATACTTGTCAAAAGAGACACTATGAGGAGTTGGAGATTTCTTACAAGTACCCTGTTGGGAAAGCATAGAGTAGGCAGTGAAGGGAAAAGGAAGAAGAGGCAATATTTGCAAGAAATAGATGCAAATTTAAAGGGTAGATAGTGATAAGCAAAGGAATGAACTGTAATATATTCATTTTGGTTCTTGTACACATGATTTGACAGTCATGTAATGTGGTGGTAAAAAGAATTAGTAATACTAGAACTAGTGGATCTCTTCCAAAAAGATATCTGATAAAATTTGGATTCTATGGATACTGGAAATGCTATGCTATCACACGTATTGTCACCCTCCAGTGATGCCCATTTTGCTGTAGTGTGTAGTGGTCCTGTTTTTTAAGAACTGTGAGGTTAGCTGTCGCAGACTTTTCACACCATACCTACCCATTTTTCTTCTATGCAGTGAGTAATCTTAATGGGGGAAAATAGGAGATAAGATTCAAGCAGTGGGGTCAAAAAACATTCATGTGTTTGTTTAAATGCAGAAGTAGCATGGGACAGACATGGATGAGGCTACAGAAAGAAAAGTTATAAAGTTGCAGTGGGGTCTGCAATCAACATACTTCCTAGATTCCAGTCTTGTCTGGGACCTTTGCATGCTCCCTGTCCTTACATCCCTTCACCTCACCTCCATGCAAATTCATTTTGGGTTTAACTATTCACATATACTTTACACTATCGCAGCTGTTCTTTAGTATTCAGCTGTCCCCATCTCAGGCACCCCTGATTTCTACTTTTCAGATATGTGAGAGTCCTTGATCCTCCTAAGAACAGTACAGTATACTGGCATCTGTGTCACCTTAGTTCATCAGATACAAAATAAATAGCAGAGAAAACAAAGCTGCCTGAAATTAAATAACTCCCACTGGCAACTGTATGCATCAGTCATATGATAAAGTACTACTGGGCAAGGAAAATCACCAAAGGGAAGTTCAGATAGGGAAAATTGATTAAAGATTTTAATGCTTACGAAGAAAACCTATAGTAGCAACAAAAAGACCTCTGAAAATAAGGACCTTGAAAAAGAACAAGAAGGTATTATGCATGAACCGTTCCCTGTATGAAATACTGTCAGTGCCCTTCAACTCCCAGGTCAAAATGAAGGAAAAAACAAAAGGTCCACATGACAGTGTCCACATACCACTTGCAGCCTCTGGCACTGGTTTAGCACTCTGGCACCTTCCCTCACCCCTTTGAAATTACACAGTCTGCATCAGGGAGCATCTGCTTCTGGAGACAGTGAGTAGGGGAAAGATGATGCCAGCCTGTGCTGTGATCTGCTCTTTGCCTCACACTCTTTGGCTCTGTGCCCGTTCTTGCCTAACTAAACAATATCAGGATCAGACCTTTGGCCTGCAGCATCTGTGCTGATGAGAACTTCAGGGATTAGTCACAGTATTCAAACGAGTCCTCCTCCCCCAAGGAGAGGCCAGATTGTGTCTACTATGCGCTGGCCTATGCCGGGCAAACTGAAGAGCTTTGTCTTCATCAGAAGTGGAGCTGTGGAGGGTACCAAGTGTGAATGTGAGAGGCAGAACAGCTATTCCATATTCCTCAGCATGGAGAGGCAGGGCCATGTTAAAAATCAACATAGAGGACACTCTGCCTCTTCTATTTCCGCTGGATTTTTTTTTCATGCAGCCTTAATCTGTCTAAAAGAGAGTATTATAGCAAAACAATATCCCAACAGTAACTTTAGAAAAGGACCAAACTAACGAGTGCGCGTATACCTCAGCAATAGATCACCAATGAACCATCCATCTCCCCCCTGCCACTGCGTCCTGCAGCTTGGTCTTCTTTCCATTTGTCCATGGAGAACAAATGATGAGGGGGTAGAAGAGGTAAACAGAGACATCTGTTCATGCCCATTTCTAACCAACACAACCTCCTACTCAGTCACGGGGGAGAGTGTGGATTCTGACTGTGAGTCAGAGCCAAAGGGGGGCGGTGTGAGAGGTGGCTTTGGTTTGGTCTATGGAGGGAGGCAGCTGTGACTCAAACACTGCATACTGATGAGGTGGAGCAATTTCTCTATTTTCCCTCCTAATTAAAGGGCAGTTTGCTCCCCAACCAGTCTGCTGTAGGCTGTGTGTTGTACACTGTGGCTCCAGTAAGCTAAATGCTCTCCTACAAGGAGGTGAAAAGTGGGATCCCCCTCAGAAAGATCAAAGCTACAGAGGGCTTAAACTTAATTTTCTTCCCACTCCTTTGCTTCTTTCTGTTCCCCAACACTGTTCAGTTGGGGAAGATACAGAAGCCGTAATTTAGAAACTGAAAACAAAATGACCAATCTCAATCATAAGATTTGATAAAATACGCATTATATGCAATATCACGGTGAAGCTTCTATGTATCTGGGAAACATAGATGGCAAAAGTTTGTGCTACATGTACTTGTCAATAAATGAGAACTCCACAGAAGAGTACAATGTGCACAAAATTAATTTACATTTCTAATGTAATAGTTCATTGGATAACACAACTTTCATTTGGTTGGGGTGGCAATGGATAAATTTGCTACAAATCTACTCTTGTAAGCAATGTACATCAGGAGAATATAATTAATGTACTGTGTAAAAAGAATGTGTAAATACGTATACACTTGTGACTTAAAAATTTGTCTATCATTTCTGAAAGCTTTGTTATTGTTATGGTCCACTAGGCTCTAATTATGAATGTTTCCTAGAATGTTTCTAAAAATCACTCATTATTTTGGTCTTATTAGTGGGAGATGATTTACGAATGTATCTGAACAAACTGGCAGAAACCGTTTGTTCTTGCTTCTAAGCTGACAACAATATTATTAAAATAAATATATTACAAAACTATAGTTCACTTCACATAATTACTATAAATAGAGCTTTTACCAGGATAGTAGTGGACTGATATGCTTTCATTTTTAAATTAGCTAGGTAGCCTGGCATATGCAGGAAAAGTCACTCAGCACACACAAAATTCCTCTTCTTTGTGTGGTGTAGAGGAAGCTTTTCCAGATGAAGCTTTTCCTTAATATTTATCTGGTCTGTGATAGATGGCTCTGATATAAAAGCCATCAGAGTGAATCTCCACCGTGACACTACTCAACAGACAGAAGAAAAATGAAGGAAAGCAAGGTATTATTCACAAACGAATATTCAAACAGTGCAAGTATCTATGCAATGCATTCCTTTTTCCACTCTGCTGAAATCAAAGTGAATTTTACTATTGGCTCGAACAGCACTTTTTTCCCTTGAAGCACTCAGGACCGTGAGGGATATAGTCCTTTCGGTTCTGCATGGAAAATTCAGTATCAGCTATTTATGCAACAGAAACAGTATAAATGCCATGAATAATGAAAAATTTTTTGCTGAATCAGTTACAACCCCTCTGAAAGCTTTTTGCTGCTTTCCACTGGTCATTATGTGGAGGGACTCCAACTCTTTCATTCCACTCAGTCACTGCACCCTCACCAAGAGCAATCATTGTTTCAACAACTGTCCTAAGTCCCTCCCAATACTCAGCCCGTTTCGTGATAAAGCCTGTGCCCAAGCAGGTTGGGGCAAACAAGGAGAGTTCAGCTGATTGGGCAGCATTTGGTGGATGCTGACAACCAAGCCATGGGTGGATAAGTTGACACCACAGTTGGATACCAACTAAGTATCTAAGTGGATACCCCAGTTAATTCACAAGTCATCTCTGTAACTGTGGTCCTGTGTCATATGATTGATTACCTTATGCTTTCTATACCAACAACGTTTGTCCATTCTTTTAATTGCAAAAATGATTTTAAAGTAGCTTTCAACCTTCAGAGGGCAGACAGGCTTTCTAGAGAGATTTCTGAAAGCCTTGGAACAGGCTTTCACTCTACAGAAGAATTTGCTCCCAGTACATTAATACACAGCATTCATAGTTAAGAAAGTAAAGAGTGATAGAGATAGTGGCATTTTGCCACCAGCAGAGCAATTACCAAATATGATGCACATTTTTACATCAGTTTGCTACAGCCTCCCTTTAATGCTTCCAGAGCTATACTTTCTGAATACATACTGTAAAGGGTAGGCAGTACATTTTCTCCTCTATCATATACATGAATACATTTGGTTTGGCTTTCTGGGTTTTGTGTTACAGATTATATTTAGCATGTGGAAAGCTTTTAAATATTTATTACATAATATTGAATATGTGTATTAAAACTTGAACTTCCTCTTCCTTGCATTTGTACGTGTGCGCATGTGTGTTTTTCTTGCACCACACTGCTGCTAGACCTTTTGTAACTTAAAGTTAAACCTAATAACATCATTCACTGCAGCAGCAAGATACTTTCCCCTAGAGTAAGATACAATGATGATGACATAATGCTGTGGTTTGAAAATCCCAAACCAGCTGTTACTGGAATATGCATTCAAATTCACTGTCTCTGTGTCCGTGTGAGAGGCACAAAAGCTTGTGACTTGATTCAGTAAATGATTTATTATTTTGAATGTATAATTCAGGGACATAGCTTACGCATGGCTTCAGCTACAGAGTGCGGAAAAGTAATTTAGGCAGTTTCCTACTGTAATAAAACAGAGAAAAGATATAATCCATCTGCACAGACCCAGCAGGTATTTTCCACCAGCTAGCACGGGATCTGCTCACTGATTTTGGACTGAGGGAACAACTAAAAGCTGCCAATTTTTTTTTAATTGTGTCTTCTTTCTGAAGAATTCATACTAATGCCTTTACCTGCTATAAATAAACACAGCTGGGCATCAATTCCCTAACCCAAACACAGTACCTATTCAAGTATTACTGGGTATATTATGCCATAAATTTTAGTTAAATAAGGGCGGCAATAAAACTGCTGCCATGCTTATGGATACTGCAAGAAGCTAAGATTCTCCTGTGCTTGGTGTCCTTGAATATCTGAGAATATTTTCTCAATAAATGAAGGTCAGCTTTAAAGTAATTTCTCAACAGCAAGTCTAAAAAAAGAATACCACAGAAGCAACTTGAGACCTATGAGAAAGCTTTTTCCACTACAGTAAGTTGCTTTGATGGAGTAGAAAATCCATCTCTGCATAAATCACTCATTTGCAAGGCAGAGTCTGGATACATCAGTTGATAGTCTTACTTTAAATCCAGACTAAATCAGACCTCTGAAATTCTTAACCTAATCCCTGCCCTCTGTACTATGTCATCATGGCAATTTGTTTCCAGGGTTACAGTACTTATTTACCCCAAGTAAAGCCAACATGAACAACTGCCCTGAATTTTAGCAGGAAAAATGCATCCCTAGTGTAATTCCATTATCTGAGTGGTCTTGCGTCAGGGATGAATTTAGCCTATTAAATTCTGGCACAACACTATCAGTGAGGACAATATCTGCTCAAGCCATACTATCTTCATTTGTAGAGTGACACTGAAACCACTGTGTTTGTAATCAACCACTTCTTTATGTGCATCTTCCTTTAAACGTACAGGCAGCCAGAAAAATAAAGAGCTAAACTGTAGCATAAATTGTCCAAATATTCCAAAATTCAAGGACTTCTCACGGAAAATAAAGGGATAATCTTGGTCAGAGACATAATGAATTCTTTGGAGAGGAGGTGCAATTGTGCACTGAATATGAATCATGATTCACTGGACTTTTTGTAGCCAAGTAATTGATAATTGATCTGTGCAGTTCCAGTTGCATCAATCAATCATGTATCTGCAATGGCCCATATCAAACAAGCCAGAAGAAGTCAGGAAAGATTATTGCCAGTCCTATCTCTGTGACAGGCTGATTTATTATGCTGAGAAATTGCTCTGATGTAAACAAAAACTTTTCAAGCTACCCCAGACCAGGAATACCTCAGAAAAATGAAAGGGTTGTGTAGAGCTTATGCAGCTAAGCCTTCTTCTGTAGCTATGCTTGTTTAACTAGAAAGGCTATCAACAGTTAATATAAAAGAGTTTCTAAAAGCCAGGAGAGGTGAGTGAGAAAACAAAACAAAACAAAACAAAAAACCAAAACCGGGCTGTTCCAAAATCCCTCTTCAGGAAATTATAACAATTTTACAAAATCTTCATAGTTACAGACTCTAAAATGGATCCAGGAAAGAGTGCTTCAAGAACTATTCCTGTGCCAAGATGTAACACTTTCCATAGATGGAAGGAGTTTTACTTGGTAGAAGACCATAGCATTAGGTCTTGCCTACTGTAGCTACTTATAGATGACAGATTAAAGGTGCTGAAGGGCTGGATTCTTTTTGGAAAATACAGGTACCTAATCCACCTCAATATAACTGAGCAAAACCTTTCCCTGACATAAAGCCATTGAAATCAAGTGCGTTTTGCAGGTGTGAAAGTGGAATAATCCTCTAAATACATATCTGATACACAACCTTTCCTTCATTAGATGGAAATATTAAAGCAGTATGGAATTCAACACTGTTATAATGACTGATCAATCATTTAGAAGTACAGCTTTAACATTTTGAATGAACAAGTCTGAAACAGGACTCCTAGGAGCAAGGAAGATGACATGGTAGAATAAGAACATAGCATTAATAACACTGTTGTATAAAGTGTGCACTCTCACCCAGATAGGAAACTCCTTCTTCTGGTGTGATTGTTCCATATTTAACCATCATCTTCACAAAATCAATCAGGGTTTTCATGATAGTTATCAAGGTCTCTTTTTCTTTTGCCTCCGTCTCTGTGTGAGGGGATAAAGCAAAACAAGTCAAAGACTTCAGGCCACTCGGAAAAACTCAGTTCTGCAAGCTCTGCACAAACTTCATGCATAAAAAATTACCTAGTCACTAAAAAGAAAATGCTATGCTGAATTAGCAGAGCGAACATCTATGTGTTTCCTTTTAAACTGCTCCTGCAAAGCGCACCTGAATATACTTTAAAATTTCAGGCTTTTGTTTGTCTTTATAGCTTTTTGTCTTGAAGGCAAATGGTATTAATTCCATTTCATGGATAAGAACACTAGACACACTCAGATGAAGTGACTTGACAGAGTTCAAATTGCTGGTCAGAGGGCAGATATAGGCATACACACAGCCTCTGTCTTTTTCTTTTATTTGTCTGTGAACTACTTAGTAGACCAGTCTGCCTCTGTAGGAGGAAGATAGCTCAGAGATCCTTTCTCCTACAAGATCCATAGGTCCAATGACAAAAATATAAAGTGTCTCTAATGAGATTGTTACTGTGCACAAGAGCATGACTCAGGTACTGGGAAAACATAATCTCACATGGTTGGCAGGATCATGACTGCAGAATAGGATATGAACAATGATTTTTCATTATAAAAATCCATCTTTCTTGCTCATATGTGTCTCTGACCATCTTGTCAACCATTGCTTCTTAGCTTTCTTTTTCCACTGCGGTTATCTGCTGAACAATATTACTGCTATTACTGCATTAGCAGCATGAAATTCCCCCATCACACAGTTACTCAATCTCTTTCCGCATCCCAGGTTGTCACTGAAGGACCCAAGAGAGCCAGGGGCACTGTCAGACAGGGACAGTCAGAGACACAGTCCCAGCCTTGGCAGCGAGCCAGCCCCTTTGGAGAGCTGCTGAACAGGTTTTTTTATTGCTGCCTGCAACGTAACACACATCTGTAGGATACAATTGAATCCCCTCTCCTCCAGCTTGATACAAGCCGGCAGGTGAACAGCATAAAGCAGGGGATAAGACAGAGATGTACAGCCAGTGGGACCTGATTCTTGCTGGTATTTGCTTGATAACCTGTTAAAACCAACATGCCTTTCTGCTTTGTGAGTAGAAAAAGGAGAAGAACCAGCATGCAAAACTACCATGGGAAAATGAAAAGAACAGGAAGAAGAATATGAGGTTTGTAGACTGGACTGGAGCAAAATACGCCCTGAGGTTTTTCATTCTAGTTCTCCACTCAGGTGTTTATGGGGAAAGTTTGAAGCTCCTGCAGGACAAGGAATGTACAGAATAAATTGTTGCTGACTGTGCTGGAGAGAGCAGAAGAAATGCTGCCTGCACAGAGTGAGAGTGAGTGCGTGGTAGAGTGTGCTGACAAAGGACCTGTGGCGAGGTGCCACAATCTTGCCTGCAATAACTGGAAGGCAATGATGTCTAGCACCGGAATAGGAAGAGACGTGCAGAGCTTTCATTGCAATAAACAGCAAAGCTGTGGTTTGTGAAAAGGCTGGGAGGCTCAGACTCATTTACTGGTACCATCACTGTAAGGATTCTACTGTGGCTTACTTGTATCTCTGTTGGCTTAGAAGACACAGATGTTAATGGAAAGATCTCTGGAGAAAACAGTTTGCCAGTTTTTCATCGTGCCCTTACGGGAATGAAAAGAATTCAGGATTCGTGAATCATACAGCACAAGGGAAGGGCTACCTAGGTCACACAGTTTGCAGTTCCGAGTGCTGTTCCTTTCAATCTTTTGCCATACTCACTAATCAGTTTCTGCTATGCATCTTAGAGAACATTTTCAAAGCACATGGTCGGTCTCCTGCAACTAGGGAAGCTGTGGGGAAGGAAAGGGAAAGGAGTAGGAGAAAACAAAGGGAATCTTAATTTTCTATTTTTTTTTCCTAAATGTTCTTGTAAAAACATGATGAGCTCACCTGAATTAAGACTTTTTAATAGTGCATAAAAGTTTGGAAAATATTGGAGGTCTTCAAAATTATCTTCAGAAGGCAGCTCATTTCTTCTTTCCAAGACATTAGATGATGACCATGTGTTATCCAGTGTATCGTCAATTTCTCCATTAATGAAACTATCCTGACCAGCTTTTCTTGGTGTCTCCACAAAAGACATAAAAAAAATAATACCTATAAGCACATCGCTTCTGGTGATAGAGTTAATAGAGAAATAAACAGCATCATAATCTTATGCCAACATTTTCCTAATTACAAAGTGAAGACCATACTACGTTTTCAAAGTTATTTCAACTTAGGATCTGGCTTAAACCTCAAAGTAACTCACAATTCGTTTTTCTATCTGATGGAATTTCTTTAACAATACCTTTAGTTTCCAGTTTGAACTAATTCCCTAAAGCAAAGCAGTGTATTGGTCTACTTGTACCATGTGGCAAGTAAGTCAAAATGATTAGCTAAGAAATTACCATTCTTTCCTGTTGCTTTTCTTTTGTATCACTGTCTGCTCTGCTTGGAGGGTAATCAAAATCTTCAGACTCCTTCTCACGATCCTTTGCTTCATTTGCAATTAGCTGTTGTAAAACCTCTGCCACTTCATCTTCCAGGGTATAGGCCTGACTCTCTGTGATCTGTTAAAATATTGGTGCAGAGTCCTTATAGAATATCGTGATTTTCCGAGATTAAATATCAATATGAAACCTGAGCTTTGTAAATATGTTGCTTCAAATATGCTTGCTTCAAAGCTGAGCACAGCCAGAGTAGGTGTAATACCTTCACTGATGTACGTGTGTATACATATAGATATATAGATATAGATATGTATACATATAAATATATATATGCCTATAATTATATAAATGTATATATACACACATACAAACACACATCAAATACATGCATATACATAAAAAACATCCACCCACACATATATCCTCCAACAGGAAAACAAACCCATATGGGGCTTAACACAATGGAGTTCAGCTTGAAAGATGGAGCTGCAAGTGCGGTATACCTGTATGTGTATATATGTGCGTGTGTACATACAAATACATACATTCTGCAACATCCCTATGTACAATTGAATAACTACAACAGAATACAGCAATAAAAAAGTGAAAAAGCAAATAGCTTTCTACAGCATCATCAAAATGTTTTCTCTTTGCGTTGTAACAGCTGTCACTTGAATGAGAACTCTACCATGCAACTGTCCCACAGCTCCCTTTGTAATCAGTGGGATTCAGCACACAACAGCTAATTGCAAAATCTAGTGCAGAAAAGATAAGCTAGGTATTTTAAAATATAAGGATCCCTTATTGCAATGTCTAAAACCATTGAGACATCCAGAGGTCAGAGACAACCCCAGTGTTGCTAAAAATCAGTAACAACGGAAAATGTATCCACAACTAACTGGCATCACTATGTGTCTGCTGATGACAATAATTAGTAGGTGGATAGGAATAAGCTCAGACCTTTCTCCATAAACATCCAAAAGAAATTGATAATAGGAAAGAACTCAATGAAAATCAGAAAAGAAATTAAAGGCAAAAGGAGGGCAAACATGGGAGGAGTACAATCAGTGAATGTTTTCTTGATGCCAGAAACATTCTGCAGTTCGTTCTATTTTGCTGCAAAGCCATCACAAGAACAACAATGCTACTGCAGAACTAACCCAATGTGCTCAGATGAGTCAAGAAGCTTGCCTAGAGCTTGAATCCCATGCATTTTCACTCAAGTCAGCACTATTAGCTGGACAGTGTTCACCCAAATTGTTTTTAAAAGAGCATTAAACTAACCCACAAAACAACTAAATGAAGTATTAACAAGATACTTACTAGTCCCAGATTTAGAAGCTTTGAAACAATCTTGTCAAACACTCCTCTATCGTTTTCCTCATAAATTCTTGCAGCAATTTTCTGAACAATGTCTTCAGCAGTCAGAGGAGTGCCATCTAATTGATGGAGGCCATCTGGATCATCTAAAAGGATTACAGTTTAACTATGTGCTGACTGTCCTAACTCATTTGGATTAGACATCTTATAAGAAATATCTGCCCACATCTTTTCAGAACAAAGCTGCACCTTTTAGACACATTAGGAATATAGTTTGATACACACTTTGAAATCCATACATCACTCCCAATGAAAACTTTCCTTCATGCCCATTTTCCACATCCGAAAAATAGTTTGCTGACTGGCTCTTTTGTTTACAGAAAAATTTGTAAGAACGAGAGAACACTGCTCACATATCCACTTACATGCATCTTCCTGGTACCCACTTTCATTGCATGGCCACTTAGATCAAAACAGATCATGACAAACAGCATACTATCTTCTTGTTTGGATTTCAGCAAATGGAGTTTTAATTATGTAATCATTACTTATGGCAAATAATATCATAACCGATGGGAAAGTGAATATGATGAGTAAGCTTTGGTCTGTGATCAGCATACTTTGATATAATTAAAAATATCCTGATCTAAATGCTGCTCACAACTCTCAGAGGACTCGCTTAAACTACAAGTCAATTAACTACTCCTGTAGGAAAGGCAAGTATTCTTTGGCCTTCGGTAACTTCTTTTAGCTTCGTGATGAGGAGAATTACCTAACATCACACTTAACATTTAGAACAAATATATGTGATTTAGCTCAAAGTACTTCTTCCTTTCAAACCAGAATAAATATATTTTCCTTTAAAAAAATGTCCCATTTTCCTTCCATCAAATCTAAATTGCAAAAAAACATAATGTAAATTGCACAGTTGGATTTTCCTCCACGGAAGAAGACTGTGAAAATCAACAGCAATTCTTCTGCATTGGGTTTCAAAACCTAACTGTAATATGACAAGGTTCTGCAACTGGAAATAATTGAAATCACACTCCAGTAACAAACAGAGCTCATGTTTAGTGGTGAGTACAACGTTCATGATTCCAGTCAGTTTGCAAGAGAAGTCTAATCTAAAATTCACTGAAAGATGGTTATAGAATACCTTGGAATTTATAATCCAGTCCACTTTTAGTGGAGTCATAGTCATCCACAAGCCTGCGGTTCTTGGTGGAGTCTGCATCGTCAATGGCCAGTTGCTGTTCATACAAAGAGCTTCTAATTGACTCCCTCTCCTTTTCATTCCTTTCTCTTTCTGCTACTGATTTTAGCAGGTTCAGGTCATCAACAAAGGAATAATTCCTGAACTCTGGCTTATTTTCTGGAAAATACATCAATGCACACATTGCATAAAATCTTATACCTCCTTGAATACCATTATGAGTATCGCTATAAAACCAGGAAAGATGTTTTACCTGTGGGAACTATTTTCCTATTCTTGTCTGCCTCAGCTTCAGCAATCTGATATATAAAAATAAAACAAACAAACAAACAAAACGACAAGCAAGCAGAAGGAATAAATACACTAACGTGTGGGATCTCTTAGATTTACCAATATCAGCAGAAGCCTTAATGTCTGATCTTCACTCTTAGTAAGAAGTTAGCCTTAATAAATAGAAAATTATTAAGAGCTTGGCACTTTTTGTCAGTACCACTGCATTCTCTGATCAGAATTAGAGATTACAAGAAGCTGCAATAGACTTTCCACTTTAAGATAAATGTGAGTTACATTTTCCTTCTTTAATCCAAGCTCCCGCTATATTCCCGTCAATACAAAGGAGTTACACACCTGTGAGCTGTTGGAGCTAATGACATGCTTTCGGAATGCTGGACAGTAAAACTCTATATGCTAGTTCTTAAAAATTATTGAAAATCTATTTTGTACCCAATCTCATCAATATTTACTTTACTGACAAACCTATTTTTAACTCATTTGTTAAGCCATTAGGAAATTCATGGATCTAGTACCTGAAGGCTCAAAATATTATGAAAATAACAAAACTAAAAGCATTTTTTTCACTTACCTGTTCCTCCAAAGGTCTTTCTACACTTAACTGTCTGTTGTGTATACCTTTATCTAGAATAAACAAACACACATGTATACTCAGTTACATGATGTGTGCAACTACAAAGAGAAAGCACATTTTCTCTTAATTTATAGTTTTCTCCCATAAAATGTGGTGTCTTAAATATGTTGCCAACTGCTAGTACTTGTGAAAAAATTCAGTGTTCCTAGAAGAATGAGAATACAATTAAAAAGTAATTTAAACAGAGGATGACTGTTTGAGACAGAGGGAGAGGTTCCGTAAAAGATGTAATAGAAATACAGATATAGACTCAGTAACCCCTTTCTGATGAGAAAACTCATAAACAAACTGAGGAAAAAAAATGCTGCAGGAGATCGACTAAAATAGCAATAATCGGATTGGCAAAACCAAGAGATTAAAAATCTCTTACATCTAGAATACTAGGGGATACAGGGAGCGAGAGAGAGAGACTTGTACAGAAACTGCTGCAGAACAAATGAAAACATTGCTTAGAAAAGACTGAAAAAATTCAGAGCTTTTCCCTCTACCAGCACCTATCCTCTTTAATATTAGATTGCAACTTCAGTGATCCAGCATCTTGCACCAGGAATATTGTTTCTTTAGAATCTAACTGCTTTTAGCCAAGTGGAAGGAAAGTTTTTCCTTTCCTCTCTCTAAACACTGCAAAACTTTCCCCAGCTCGGAGAAAATGGAGAAGATGTATTAATGAAGGAGCTTACCTTTGCCCACTGGTTTTGGGAAGCCATGCCCCTGGCTTGCCAGCAACGACAGCACCTGCACCACGACCGCCAGTTTGAGAAACATCCTGCCGCTGCCCGGCCACCTCGCCGGAGGGCAAGCCTGGTCAGGGACGGGTGATCCTGCCCGCGGGGGCTCCTGCCCTGCGCGCCCTTCCGCGCCCGCGGCCCCGAGCGCCTCGCAGCCGCCGCCCGGCGGGCGCTGTCCAGTGGCGCGGTGCTGAAGCAGCTGAGCGGAGCCGGCCGCGGCGGTCGGGAAAACCGCTCGGTCCCTGCTCCCCGCGGCCGCGGAAATGGTGGAGGCCGTCCCCGCCGCCAGCCCCGGGCATGGGGGGAGGAGACGGGGGAGGGCCGCGGCCGGCGGAGCATGCGCGTCCCGCTCCGCTCCCGCGGTTCCCGGCAGCCGCAGCCCCTTCCCTCCCGCTCCCGGGGGAGAGGGAGCGCTGCCGCCGCACGGCTTTGAGCACCGCAGGCAAACTCTGGGAACAGGCTGCGGGAAAATCCCACCGGCTCGGCGCCCCCCGCCAGCACATCCAGGGGGAGGCTTGGGTTTGGGGTCAGCTCAGCAAGGCTGGGCCGCACACGCTTTTTGAGCCATAAAAACGAAATCCGGCCCTGCAGAGGAGGCCTATGAATCATTTACATCTACGTAAGCTCTTTTCATGGGGCTGTTACACAGTGAGGGCACAGTCATCGATGATTCTTTTTACTACGAAGAGAGGACATCAAAAGTTTAATTATAGCACATCTTGCTCTTTAAAATTTTGAATTTAAAAAAAAAAAAAGCAGCAGCACAAATAACATTAAGCACGTAAGCTACTTCTGTGCATTTTCATAAATTAAAATTTAGCCCTTGCAGGCACAGAACAGCAACAAATCTATTGGGATCGGAGGAAGACATTTCCACCGTTTTATGGCAGAACAAAGGATCGCAGCGGTAGCTCTTTTCAGAACTACAGGATCTGCTTCCAAAATGGGAGACAAATCACAGTTGTTTTTCTTCAAAATAGGCCTCGTACTTTTGTAGACATAAATGCATACATGTAGAGCTCAGCTGAAAACCTTTAACATTAGAAATCTTGCTAACTGCTAAAAAAAAAAAGGCTAAAAACTCTATTTGAGGAGATGAAGAGGATCAGTGCTTTTACAACTGAAAACCAGGAACACAGTGGAACTGTTCAGTCTCTCATCAATGTATAACATTATAGTATAAGCTGGGAAGAACACAAAAAAGTAGAACAATGATAATTAATTGGACCACAAGCACTAAAAAAAATTGCAATTTTTTCCCCTCTGTTAGCAACCACTTTATTTAATACTCAAGCCTTTCCATATAAATTAGATGAAAATTAGATAAAATTTGATGCTATAGTTTACATCAGACTCATTTCCATAAATGATTCTGCCTGTGACCCACAGATCCAGAGAAATGAAAATAACTTTCAGAAATACACTGATAACCCCAGAATCCCTACCTAGAGCCGGGGTCCCATTCTTGGACCTGTACCAGCATTAGGAATTATAGGATATTTTGAATAAAAACCTTTTGAGCATAGTTGTATATAAGAACAAAATAGCCTTATTTAAACATTGTCTGGTAACCTACAAGGAAAATTATTATACTAAACACAACCTTCCCTCAGTTTAGAAGCACAGAAGTGCTTCCACAAGAAAGTGTAGAGTAACCTCTTCCTCTGCCATCTTTAGCATATATACACACGCACCAACACAAACCTCGAAACTACAGAATATTCCTGATATAGAAAAATGAAACTATCAATTCTTACTTCAATGTGGCTTGATATTCTATCCCAGTTTTGTAATCATTCAACAGTTCATTGCTTATCTAATATTCTCAGTGCTCAAAAAATGTCTACTTTCTCTCAATTTACCCTTCCTCATTCTTACTTCTATACCACTTTAATATTTCCTGCAATGCATTGTAAATGTGCATCCACTTAGAGGACTCCACATATTTAGTCATTCAGACAAAAGTCACCATAAAATACAAAAGCAGTGAACGTATTTTAAGCATGCTGAAATCAAGATAGCTGAAAAGCAGTGAGATCAGAACAGGAACTCTCTGGTGACGATAGTGCAAAGAAGTTCCTGATTAAAAACACACCTATTTCTGTGATGTGTCTAAAATATGGGGTTTTGTGTACGATGATATGTCTAATTGTATTCAAATGTGTTTATTTTACACTATACGCTTCTGTTTATGGGATAAATGTTTCTATTTCTGTGAATTCTTTTCTATATAATTTCCCGATTCCATATGGTTTGTTATTTCCTTAGTGCTAAATCGCCTCCTGCTTTGCCAAGCCTCTCTAACAAGAAATGACACACAAGGACTCTGTAGGGGATGGGAATGATAGCACGGAGAGAAAAGAACTCAAAGCCTGCCATCATCAAAAGACAATATGGCTGCAGTAGCCACTCTGGTTCTTAAAACAGAAAGAAAAAAAAAAAAATGCCAGGAAAGCTAAACGCAGAACTTCAGACACAACCCCTTTCCCTGATCATGGAGACATCACAATGCACTCCCAGACACGTGCTGTAACTGGCAAGCACAGAGCACACCTGCACTGCCACATTCTGGTTTTGCACATTTGGCTCAGTACCCCTTGCTAGTGCACTGGTGAGCTTGTATGACACGTGACAGATAATACATAATCTCTGCTAATTACGACAAAATATGTTTAATCATCGTAAGAAAATGACTGGGTAAAAGTGCTGCCTTTGTTTCTCACTACATCTCTGTTTTCATTTGGCATCATTTTCATCATCTACTACTACACGCTCCTCTTCCCAATGCAGAGACAATACGGTGAAGAGCATAAGCTCTTCTATTTTGGATTCTATTTTGGCTCACCCACAATCAACCCATTTTCTATTCTAGAGCTATTTATTTCCAGTGATGATTTATGAGCCAGAAAGAATACCACTTGCCTACCAGATGCCAAGGAGAACTTACAGGAATGGCAATTATAATGTTTTTTATTGTGGTGAGTGCAGTTGATATGGAGCCTAGGGAAATAACTGAAATGCAGCCTTTCAGTGCTATTTTTACAGTTGTTGTATAACCACACTTCAAGGTTTTTCATCTAGCTGATGAAAACAGAAGGCAGATGAAAGCAGAAAAAAACCAAACAACCCAACAATGCACCTTGCCAAGTTTATGCCTACTTGGTAGACATTCCTTACTTTTCTGGATTTGCTTGATCTACTTAATATTCTTATGCTTAAAAGGAAAAAAAAAATGGAAAAGTTACTGGTGATCTTTATGCAAGGCATTAGATGTATCTACAATCATCTGACCATAAGTCATGTATCTTGCACATATGTGTGCACTATGAATAGTCCTCTCCATTTCAATGCAATCATCAACAGTATGAGAAATTAATCACGCACAAGCCTTGTACTCTACAAGTCATTTTACACACAGCATTTATCAGTACACCTAAGACAAAGAGAAGGACTTAAGACCCTAGAGACTATAAAGATAGAAGAAAAAAGTTATTGAGATTTGATCATTTACTCAAGTTCCATTAGCTCTGCCAGCAGATTTTCCTATGCTTATTGAACTTAGATTTTTTTGCCTGCAAAGCTTACAAGGTTTTTACCTTCTGCAACATAATATGTCTTTACATGAACAACTCTTAACTGAGATTTTTCTTAACCAATTCATTTCATAAAATGAACTTTAAAAATACAGTCCAAATCGTCCAACTTAGCTTCAAGGATAATACTTTTAAAAATGCTGACCTCAGTTTGTTCCTAATTGGCTTTTTTTTTTTTTTTTTTTTTTTTAATAATATATCAATTTATAGCTTGGAACTTCAGCATGATTTTCTGACCAGACGTGTGTTGGAGATGGAGGGATACTTTTCCCTTGGAAACGCATAGCTGAAAAGGGATTACTTCAGTTTCTTCCCCACCCTTTCTAGAAAAAAAATAAATCACCTTTGAACTGAAATACAAACCAGAAAATGTCAAGTAATTTTGTTTTAGAAAAATATGTGTAATTGAAAAAGGCATAAGTGGGTTTCTGAAATGGAATTAAGCATTCAAAACTACATAGATACAGTATTAATTTAGTCTGCTGTCTTTTGCAAGACAATTGACTCATATTTAAGTGGCACTATGCTTTTTCCTTGTCACAGGAAAAACAGTGAGACAAAAACAATTCTGTTAAAAAATACATTAAAGACTATCTGAATGTATCTTGTTGCAATTGGCTGAAGATTTCATTGCACAAATTTGGAAAGGTATATCCTAATGGATCAGGTACACTTGACTGGGTTAGATGCACTTTTTAACTTGTGGTATGAAATATCTATGGAAGTCATCTTTGACCTGTTCATTTCATTGCTGGTGAACACCCAATTCCACCCCAGCCACAGGTTGCCCGGAGAAGCTGTGGATGCCCCATCCCCTCGAGGTGGTCAAGGCCAGGCTGGATGGGGCTTTGAGCAACCTGGACTACTGTGAGGTGTCCCTGCCCATGGCAGGGGGGTGGAAGGCGATGGTCTTTAAGGTCCTTCCCAACTCTAATCATTCTGCGATTTGCAATGGCAATGATGGCAGGGATAGCTCCCAGGAGCCACGCGGTGAAAACCTCCCCGAGCGGCCAAGCCCTGCTGCCAGCGGGGCGGGAATCACCTCAGGAACAGCTCTGCGCGGAGCCGCTCTCTAGATGTTTCCACTCACGCTTTAAGAATAATACTTCCCTTAAGTATCTACAAATTATGCCACTGCTCTCTTTCGAAACCCACCTTTGAATACCTTTTTTTGGTGATACTGACAAAAACCCAAAGCGCCCAGGCAGGCGGTTCGGCGGCTCCCGCACCCCTCTCCCAGGCAGTGCTCCCTCAGGGGGGCTCCTGCTCGTAACTGGACGCGACCTGCGGCCGCCGTACCGCGGACAGCTGCCCCCGAAGGCCGGGCAGGGCTCAGCGTCGCCCCCCGCCGGGCTGACCGACTCTAAACGCTGTCCTTCGGCTCCACCTCCCGGCTCAGCCGCGGCAGGGCCCGCCGCACGCTCTGAGGGGAGGGCAGGGGAGGCCGGGGACTGAGGGAGCGCCTCTCGCACAGCCGGGGCCGCCCCCGAGGCTGCTACCCGCCCCTCAAGGTGTGCCGCCATTACGGCGTCCCCCGGCTCCCTCAGGAGTGAGCGGGGCGGGGCGGGGCGGGGCGGGCTGTGGGCGGTGCCGGAAGTGCGCGGCGCGGCTGGTGCTTCCCTTCCGGGCGGCGGCGGGGAAGGGGCCGCGGCGGGAGCTGACATGAGCGACGTGGTGGAGCGGACGCTGAGCGCCCTGCCTGGGCTGCTGGGGCAGCAGGAGCCGGGGGGCGGGCCGGGGGGCGCCGGGGGCGGCCCTGCCAGGGTTTCGGTTACCTCCCGGCTCGGGAGCCTCATCCGGAGCATCGCGGCGCTCACCTCCAAGCATGTACGGGCCGCACTGTGGGGCGGGCCGGGCCTCCCGCTCCTCCCGCCGCTTCGCAGCGGGTGGGGGCCGGGCCTTACTCCTCTCCCTTCCCTCCCTGAGGGGCCGGCGCCGTCCCGGGGGGCGCTGGTGTGCTGTGGTGCGGGCCCCAGAGGCGGCGGCGGGCGCCGGCCTCTCCCCTCAGCCCCGGGACCCGGCCATAAACCTCCTTGCAATGCGTATTCATAGAGTGGTTTAGGTTGGAAGGGCCCTTAAAGAAGGCAAAAATTGCCTTCTGTGCTTGAAACAAGTAGCCTGGTGGTACTGCCGTAAATGAGCTATACGCTGCTGGAATGCTGTTAAATTAACGTGTCGTCTTTGGCTTCTGCTTCAAGTTTTTGCCTCCAGAACTTATGCGAGATGAAAATAAGAAGTTTAATCTGTTCTAGGAAGAAGAAAAACTAATCCAGCAGGAGCTAACCAGTTTGAAAGCAACAGTTTCTGCCCCCACCACAACACTTGTAAGTTCTTTGTAACCACTTTGTAACCACTCAACCACTTGTAAGTGGTTGCAGGCTGTGGGAACAGCAGGCCGAAGGTGAAAAAAACCCCACTATTCTCACTCTTTTTGCCAGGTGGAGTGTACAGGTTATCTGCATTACAGTTATTTAGTTATCAGCATCCGGAGATACCAACGTGTGTGGTTTTGCAGCGTGGCTCAAATAGCGAGGATGCTGCGATTCTGTTCGATGTAAACAAATTGTAGCGATATGGTACCCCAAGTCTGTCATTCAGTAGTTTCTGAAATTAATATACACAAAAAAGCTAGATGATGAACTGATTCCATCAAATAACCTTCTTTGTAGGCTGACATTGTTCTTACAATTAATTTGTGCTGTATAAGAAGCTGTGCTTTGTTGTATGTGCTGTTGGATGTGTCTTGAGTTGCAGGAGTTTGATATGTTCTGGTTTGAGTTAGTTAATGAATACCTCAGTCCCATGAGTGAGAGTTTTTGAAGGGAAAAATAAAGTTTTACCTCACGCATAGTGAAAACCCATCCTAGGTCAGTGTAATGATTGGTAAAGAATAATTTGCATTAGCAGTGTGATCACCTGCCACTTCATATAATTAATATTTTTTTATGTTAGCAGTAATTAATCTACTGTTGATAACATCTTTAAGGGTAGTATATGGGGATTTCTGCTCTTACGGTCAGAAATTAACATTGATTCACAGAAGAGGTTCATAGCAAAGGAAAAATTGTGAGTACCCTGATCTTAGAAAATGTGTGTGAATGCATGTATGTTTCTATCACATAAAGTGATCTCTTTACAGTGAAGAAGAGCATAAAACATGGCTGACTTAAAATTCTTAATAATTTATTTTTGGTATTTCAGAGACTGATGAAAGAATGCATGGTGAGACTCATCTATTGTGAAATGCTGGGGTACGAGTCTTCCTTTGGATATATCCATGCAATCAAGCTTGCGCAGCAAGGAAATCTTTTGGAGAAAAGAGTTGGTATGTGCATGGAGCTGTGGCCTTAATAATGTTCTCAAACTCGTATTTTAAAGTTTCTTGGGATTAATAATAATTCATGTAAAAATATAACTTACTTAAAAGGTTTCTCTGTTTTCTTGGTCTTGTTTCATAGTCTCTTACTCCTCTTTGAAAGTAACTAATGCTCTAGTTTGTGAGCTGCTCTATATCTGCTTGTAGAACATAAGGCAGTGGAAATTATTTTAAATCATCAGTTGTTCTTTCATTGTTTTGAATTGTGGCACCAATAAACAGTAATTTATGAGAAATTTTGTTTAAAATCACATCAAGCTGAAAATGAGTTTTTGTCAGGGTTTGGTTTCTTTTTCAAGAACTGTAGTACGAGAATAGACGAAGATGCTCCTGACAGACAATTTCTGCAAGCATAGTATTGTTTTCCCAGTATTTAACTTGGAGATAGTTGTTTAGAATTTTTATAAAGGACATATTGGTGCTAGCAAAAGTGGCCCTAAAATATTTTCTGTTTTGGTGCTTGTAGGATTTTTTTTTTTTTTTTTTTTTTTTTAGTTTAGAAACAGTTACAGGAAATGAGGTAAGAAGGGAGGTCCTTATAGCATAGATGCTGAAGTTCCTGAGGAAATCTGAAAGACTAATTCAGATTTCTTTCAAATGTCATGCTGTTGTGATTTCCTTGCTTGCCAGTGTGGCTGTTAACTTGTTTCCGGTAGATTTAGTTTGAAGTAGCTGTCAGCCTGTCTTATCTGGAGAATTTCCTTGCAGTTGCTGATTCAACTGCCTAGTGAAGACATTTCTTCTTGTTTGCAGAGAAAATGGTTTAACTCCGAGCAATACTGTGTCTGCATACACAGAAGGAAGGCAATGTCTTGTGGGATATGCTTGTTTGATATCCTTTGTTTGAGTTTCTTCTGGATCATCCACTCAAGTATTGGAGATTCTGAGAGAATGTGTTACAAGTGATGATTTAAAGTTGCTTTATCCCTGAATAAAGAAAGCCAGTGCACAGATGCTCTGGTAGGGATTAAGAAATTCTGTTTTCACCAAACCTGGGAGGGCAGGTGGTAAGCTGTTTTGAAGAAAACTTTGTGACCTCTGTAAGTGTAAAGTACCGGTGTGTCTTGTTATTAATAGGTTTGAGACCTTTCCATAGTAGGGCTCTTCTTGAGAAGGTTTTGGTGAAGCAGCAACTTTTTATATTTTATTTTATTTTAAATATAGGTGGCTTAAAGTTCTCAGGACACAAAGTGCCCTTAAGCTTTGATCTGGTAAAAGGTTGTTAACCTGAGTTCCATAGTGATGGAAATCCATAGCTCCACAAGCAGATAGATCAGTCTGGTAGCCCAGACAACACAGTTGTTTGTATCCAAGTTGTTAATTTTGATCCCTAAGCCCTGAATGAACCAAGACCTTTATTAAGATCCACTTCTGTAATACAATTATTATCATGAGTTGTGGCTCGCCCTCCCTACTCCCCCCCCTTTCAGTCCCTTAGTTTAAAAGGAAGAGGGGTCTTGAAGAAAAAGGTTTCTTTTCTGGGGTTCTGGAATTGTTATGAAATAACAAGGGAGTTTTTGGCATAGGATGGTAAACTTACTCTTCTGTATTCCAAGTTGAATATAAATTTTATTTGAAATAGAACTTTATTTTTTTGAAAAAAAAAATAAAAAATAAGGAAGTGCATTTGTGTTTTGTATTCTAGAAGTAATATACTTTTATCTGTGCAGAGAAGGTGATAGTTTTTCAGGAAGTGATTTCTCATGGTGCTCTTGGCTGCTTTTTAGCTATAACAGTATTGTAATGTCTCATTTCTCACATCTTATGAATTCTTAGCTGTTATTTGTTGAGCTGTACTGCAACCACAAATATAAGTGGTTTGCCTGGAAATAAAAGGCAAGTGTTGATATTTAAAACCCGAGCAAGTGTCATCCAACAGTGGGGTCTTTTCTAGGGTTTTTGTAATTGTTTGAGTTAAGATTGTTTGTAATACAGGAAGAGTTAAGTTTTCTATCTTGAAGTCACGTATTGCTTGAAAGTGGTAATGGAGGCTGCTTTCTTTTATAGGTTACTTGGCAGTTTCTTTATTTCTACATGAAAACCATGAACTGCTACTTCTACTTGTGAACACAGTTGTGAAGGTACAGTGTTTTTGGATGTCTGGAGGTAAACTAGACTTGAACCAATTCTTCCCGTTTTGTGTCAGGCAACATCTAAGTTACATACTCATTAGTTCTGTCTTGCTGTCTTAAAATTGCTCTTTCTTTGGTTACCAATGAAAATTTGAAACTGTTTTCCCTGGCTTTTTAATTTAATCTTGGTATTCCTGCTGTTGAAGCCATATCTCTACATTTTTTTCAAAGGAGATTACTATAACATTTTCTTTATAAAATGTACCAATTATATACATTCTCAACTCCAGGAGGAGCTGTGCATGCATATTTCAATTTAAACTTTTGCTTTTAACTGACAGCAAGTATCTGTCAGCTTCTTTGAGTTCTTTTGATAATTTTGTTAGAAAATGGAAATACGCTTTGGAGGGACACTGAAATTCTAGTACCTAATAATATTTTATAGGTGTCATCACCTATATTACAGCCTCTTACATGGAGCAGTTATGACTTATTGTAACTCTTTCTGCATAATGATTGCTACTATAGTAGGCCAAAGTCACATAAATTATAGACTGAAAGAGATAATCATTTTGTTGTTGTGAAGGAAAACTGTTTTATAATCTTTGAAAATCTTAACTTGAAACTTGAGTTTCAATTTTTATATCCTTGAGTAAGGATATAAAAAGAAGTGAAAAATGGGAGTCCACAAAGAACTAGATGAAAATGAGGACTAAAACTTACCTGGGACAAATGGCCAGAACAAATAATGATGTGAGCTGGAAAACTTAAATGTTTTATTTGTTTTGAAAAATAATTCTAATCCTGTATTTCATGAATCCATCCATCCTTTTTTGGTTTAAGATTACGGTGAGCTGTATCTACTCTTTTTAATTATATTTGGGACAGACTGTTAATTTTTATTATTTATTTTTTTGTAGGCTATTATGTGTAATTTGCATTCACTTCTTAGGGAGTAGGTAACATCTTATTTTAGTGTACGGATATGTACAGTATTATTGAGCTTGGTGATTTTTCTTCTTAATTCTTTGGTCTAGATCAAAGACACTAGAGGTAATGCTGTTGAATTCTGTGAGAAGTGACTCATCCCAGTGATCCAGCTGGGGACTCAGCATAGTTTTGCAATCATAAAAAAATTTCTGCAACCAAACATTGATTATAGCTCTATGTCTTAATCTCACATACGTTTAAAATATGAATGTAGTTCTGTCATACGAGTTAGAGGAGCTCCTTGTTTCTTCCTGTATAAGAAAAGAAAAGAACCTGATAAGCTCAGTGAGAGCTGGTGCTTCTCAAACACAAGCAGACAAGAGGATGGCTGGCAGCAGGGTGCTTGCTGTAGGTGGGCTATATCCAGCCTGCTTGTGAAAGATTTGGGGTATGTCTGTGCAGAATTTTAAAGTCTAAATAAAAAATGACTGTCTTATCTCAATGATTCTAACAGGATTTACAGAGCACTAATCTAGTAGAGGTGTGCATGGCGTTAACTGTTGTCAGCCAGATCTTTCCACGGGAGATGATTCCAGCTGTTCTTCCCCTAATAGAAGACAAGCTCCAGCATTCTAAGTATGTATTCATTTACAGAATTTCAAGTGGCCTTGTACAGTTCACTGACTTAATTTTGTAGTTAGTTTTAGTAAACTGGTGTTTTTTCTCTGAGTTGATCTTTCTAATCATTACCTTCAAAAATTGTTCCTCTCCTAGTTTTACTCATAGATTCTGGTCTGTTTTATTTGCAGTCTTTACTGAGTATGGGATAGGTATTAATTTTTTTCATAACCAGTGTTGATAGGTAAATATAATTTAATTTTTCTGCTGCTGTCCTTTTAACAAATATGTGGGTGAAGAAGTGTTTGTAGAGCAAGTGGAGAAACAGATTGGGATCCTTGAAGTACTCCGCTGATACTTTTTTTTTTTTTTAAATAAAGCTCTTTATAGAAACTTTGTTGGTAAAAGTATATCTGCATATATTGATACCCTTGAATTGTGTGATCCATAATTTATAATATCCCATACACAGAGGGTAATATTACAAGTGTTGTGTTGAAAGGGAACTGCAGAATGAACTGACGCGGTAACTTCTAGACAAGTGTTTTTTAGAGCTGTACAAGTGATCACAACAGATTAGCAGTGGCCAATTTCATTATTTATTTGGTGGCTATTCTCTTGAATTGTCAATCTGACATGAAGCCCTACTATGCTTTGAAGTTTGCTTTGTCACTTCCTCACTTGGATGGTATTTGCAAAGTTATTTGTTATAAAATATGTAAGGCATGGGTTCTCATCTCTCTCCAAATCACAATGGCTGGCCACGTAATTTTACATTACTGTAGAAATAACAAGTTCAAGTTGTTTTGTTTAGTTGAGTACTTAAAATACACAAGCAGCTTCATTTTGTTTTGTGTAAATCTCCTTTCTCTTCAGGGAAATTATCCGAAGAAAAGCTGTTCAAGCTTTATATAAATTCTATCTCATTGCTCCTAACCAAGTTCAGCATATTCATGATAAGTTCCGGAAAGCCTTATGTGACAGGGATGCTGGAGTCATGGCTGCCTCTTTGCATATTTATTTTCAAATGATTAAGGTAGGCAAAGAATTAGAAGCACAACCGAACTTAGGAACTATTTATATATTTTAAATTTTTAATTTTAAATGCACAGTGTACTGTTGAGAAGTTTTGCAGAAAAAGCTTACTTGTAATTCTTAGAAAAGTTAATTTATGTGATCATGGATATTTGTGTTATGTTTCTTTGTGCTAGCTCTCCATTTAACTTGACAGGTCCGCTTCTTGCATGATCTGAATGCTCAGCATCATTGGCATCCTTAGTTTAGAGGATCTAACTTCTACAGTGTGTTAAAGGATTTGCTGAAACTTGCTTGTGAATGTTTTTGTGTGTTTGTTTTTTACTGTTGCCTTCAAGCTACATTTACTCCCTTTGCAAATGTGTGAGAAAATAGCACAGGTTTAAAGTGTAGAACTTAGAGGTGTTGGGGGGTGAGAGCAGAAGCTTGATTTAAAGAAATTAAACCATCAGTGTAGGTATTTTCATCTTACTCAAGTTGTGGTTTATTTCTACTTTTGAGGTGCTGTATCAAAATCTTTGAATTGTATTTCTTTTTCATTATGTAGGAAAACTCCTCTGGATACAAGGACTTGACTGGGAGTTTTGTAACCATCCTAAAGCAGGTAGTGGGAGGGAAGCTCCCCATCGACTTCAACTATCACAGCGTGCCGGCACCATGGTTACAAATTCAGCTTTTAAGAATATTGGGGCTGTTAGGAAAAGATGATCCAAGGTAACCATATCTTTCTCTATAATTGATATTTTGAAGCTACAAAGAATACAGTCATGACCTGTACCTCCTAGACAGCTTTCTGCTTTGGTTTTTTTTTCCATAAGAGGATTTCAGTATTGAACTTATACATTTGTTACTAACCAATACAGTGAGCAGATATTTTTTACTTAAAAAAAAGTTAATTTCTTCTGGATTGGCTAAACAATTGGTTATTGTGGAATATGCTTGAAATATATTTTTTGCTGGGACTTCTGTTACTAGCTTGTCAAACAACTGTGTGAAAATCCAGAGTAAAGATACTTTAAAAAGCGGTGTCATTTTGTGAGGACCTAGTTGTCTGTGATCCTTTTCCTGTTGACATTTTATTTTTTTATACAAGCAGTGAGGGCAGTGTTCTCATTCTTGTGATACAGTAAATGGTTCTTTTGAAAGCTGCAAACATCTTGTTAGATGCCATTTAGAAACATGTTATAGAGCTCTTCCATGTTAAAGTGAATCTGTGGGTATGATGAATAATTTGTTACGGATTTCAATACTAGTGTTTGAGCTGTTCGGCAAAATAAGACTACATGCTTGTTAGCGCTGCAAATAATTCTAAATGTTTTTTCTTTATTTTTTCTTGTTAAACAGGACAAGTGAATTGATGTATGATGTTCTAGATGAATCTTTAAGGAGAGCAGAGATAAATCATAATATTACATATGGTGGGTGAGGTTATTTTATGTAATTATCAGTATTTGGAAAGATTGTAAATGTGAGTAGTTGGTTGTGCTAAAATACTTATGCAGTACTTTTGAAAAATCTTATTATATTCTTAATAAACAATAAGTGTATTCTTAAGTGTCCAACTAGTAAATTGTAAAACAAGTGATACATTGCTGTAGAGCAGGTTTTTTTATCATTGAAGTAAAACATTTTTATTTACTGTGAATTCATCTTGACTCAAAAAGCTTCTATCCTATGTTTGTGTTGTCCTTGCCCGTAAATAACAGAAAGGAAGAGGTTTCAGCTTCTTCATGAAAGCTCTGACTGAATGTTGCCTAAGTGGAAATAAATGATAAAAGAAAAATCCTAGTGATACAGCTCTGTTTATTAGAAATGCTTAGATCTTCTTTTCACTGCCTTGAGAAAGGCAGTAAAAAAGTAGGCAAGAGTGACAGCATCAGTTCCTCACAGCTCTATAGGGCATTTCCTCTACCCACAGTTAATAAAAATTACACCTCCAGAGTTCAGTGATAGATGTTTTTGGCACACATCTCAATTTAAAATTTCTAAAACATGGTAGAAGGCTATGTCAATTTCGTTACCTTTTCAGTAGAGAAAGGTGTATTTGTTGCTAGAACAAAGCAAAAGAATTAATTGCATTGTTAAGATTTTTCTAATAAAAAGTTGAGCAATTTATTTGGCTTTTTCTTTGCCTTCCCCTCCCCATGTCTTAATACCTCCCCAGACACCCAGATCTGATGTTCTAGAACCCTGCATTAAGAGGTGTTTCACTATTAAAACCAAAACCTAACCCCCCATTATTTTGTCGTTAAAACCCCATAAATATTGCCAAAGTACCTGTGCTAATGGAATGAAAAGAAAATTAAGACTCTCTTAAAACAGCACTGGGGCGGGGAAGGAACATGGCTCAGAGCTCTAGATGTCTAATGCCCAGTTGATAGATATTTTGTAAAGCATTGTGTGAGCTTCGCTTCCACTAAAAAGGGGAGCTTTGGGGAAGTATTCTCTTTTAGTAAATAATAAATGAAGAAACATCTGTCAGACTTTTAGTGTATTCAGTTTATTGCTTCTATTCTTTTAGGCAAGAACATACAAGATATTGGGAGGTGTGTTGCCTTATAATGCAGACAATTTGCACTTGGAATTGCTAAGAGTTAAACATTAAATTTGTTTTAAGCACTTATGGGGCCAAAGTGGGCAGTTTATTATGGTTTATGCAAGGACATAGAATTTAGGTATGTAGTTTTTGTTCATATGATAAGCTTTTTATAAAACTTCTGTTGATGATCCCAGACAAAAGAAAAATATAATTCTGAGTGATTGCTGTTTCTTACACAAAGTCCTTGGTTGTGCATGTTTCTTGCTTCTTGTAGGCAATTGAGCTGTTAGTATGCTGGTCTTTCCCAGAGTTAGTTTTGTAATGCTTAAGAAAAGTAGATTGCCTATTAGACAGTTCAGTTAGAGACTGAGTTACAAGAACAACTGAAAATTAGATCTTGATTTTTAAATCCCAATTAACTTGGCGAGAGTAACTTCATCTGAAGCTTTGCCTGAATTGCTGCCACAAGGGATTAATTACTTTTTTGTGTTATTCAGTTTACTTCTAGCTTTTATCAAACAACTACGTAAAGGGTTGGTTTTTTTTAATAAGTATGTTCTTGGGATGATTTTGGCTGTTGGTAGTAGCTAAGAAATCATATGAATTATTGAGAAGTGCGTGGCCTCAAATCCTTTATAGTTGCCCATTGGTGTTCTAAAAACCATCCCAGTCCTTGAGCAATAAGGACAGAAAGTTGTATGTGCAATGGCAAAAGCTAATAAAAAGCAGGTATATACTTGAGGAGATAGTCTTTCATCCTGTTTTTACTTCTGTCAGTAGGTACTCAGCAGTTAGACTCAGTGGGAGTGGGACAGCAGTGCAGTTCCTTGATATAGTCAGTGAGCTCGTTTGCTTGTTAAAAATTTTTGCATTATAGAAGTATTTAATGCACATTAATTACATGTTGGGTTTTTTTCCCTCCTGCAGCCATCTTGTTTGAATGTGTCCAAACAATTTATACAATTCATCCCAAATCTGAACTACTTGAAAAGGCTGCCAAGTGCATTGGAAAATTTGTTTTGTCACCTAAAATTAATTTGAAATACTTAGGTAAGGATACCCGATTTCATTAAGATGTTTTAAATTTGATCATAGTAGTATACATTATCTTATATCATTTCCGATCACTTATATTCTAGGTTTAAAGGCTCTGACCTATGTTATCCAGCAGGATCCTAATCTGGCACTTCAGCACCAGATGACAATAATTGAATGTCTGGACCATCCAGATCCCATTATTAAAAGGGAGGTCAGTGAATTTTTAAATGTAAAAGAATTAGGTTAAGTTTTAAGATGAGTGATAGGTTTTCTAAAGTGAGCAGTGTAAAAGACACGTCTTGGTTATTGTGAGAGAGCAGTTATGAACAATAATAATGTGACAAGCTGCGTAGATAAGCAGCATATTTCATTTAACTTGTCAAATACAGTTGCTCAATTTGGCGTTATACTAAGATGTTTCTGTTTGCCTGCTTCCTTTTTTGAGTCATCAGAGCCAATTAAATATATTTTTTTGCTTTCTCTTTCAGACTTTAGAGCTTCTCTATAGAATTACAAATGGACAGAATGTAATTGTCATAGTTCAGAAGATGCTTGACTACTTAAAAGAAAGCAAGGAAGAATATGCTATCATCAACTTAGTTGGCAAAATAGCAGAACTGGCTGAGAAATATCCTTTAATTATTTTTCTGAACTAGCTGGGAAATATCCTTTTATTCCTCTGAAGTTTTGGAGTCAGAGCTCAGGCAAATGTAGCATTTGTACCTTTCAAAACGTCTTTCATGGTCTTTGGAAGTAAGTATTATGGCTGTGCTTTCCACTCGCTGTCAAATGTAAAAAAAAAAAAGTGCGTACAAAAATGACCACGGTCTTCCTTGTATTTGACTGAGGGAAAGTAATTGCACTGAAAATACTTTATTTTGGCTTTGGAGTTTAGCATTAAAACCTTGTGTTTTTAAAGTCTTTTACCACTGCATGGAGAGGGACACCTCAGTGCTGCATTGAGTGCTGTTCTGTAATTGTGGGCATGATCTTCCTATCAGAGAGCTCTTTGGTGGTGTATAGCTTTTAAGAATAACATGTTTCCATAGAAATAAAGAAAAGATTATTTAACTGTGTCAAAAAGATGAAGGTGATGATTAGGCATTTGGCATATGATGGACATTGTTGGTAGGCTTGCCATTGCCTGATTTTCTGTATGTATTCTTGTCTGATAATTGGAGTTGTAGGCTCTTTATAATGGAGAGCTACCTTACTGTCCTATTTGTACACTGCTTAGCATGGGAGTAGTGTACCAAAAAAAGCTGTGTTGTCATGCAGGATACAAAAATAAGATAATCATGTTAATGTTTCAGTAAGTGTGCCTTTTCAGGATTTATTTGAGGGAAGGCAGAAACTAACTTCCAAATTTTAAGTATATAAAAAAAGCTTTCTGTGGAGTACTTCAAAATGTTTATTGTTTTTCAGTAAGTCAACAGCAAAACACAGCTGAAAAGAACATCTTAGTCGATCATTGATCAAGTGATATTGAGCAAACAAACTCAAGAGATTATGCTGAAAAGTTAGCATGGAACAAATGTGAACTTAAAGTATGATAGAACATGGCTGTTCCTACTGTGTGAAGTCTACTTAAACTCTTAGTTTTTTACTCTAACATTTATTCATGCACAACTTATGATATATTGATTGGCAAGCCAGAAAATTGCACATATTGCATAGCTGTTAAGTTTGTGTGTGGGCAACAATTACAACAGGGTAGTAATTTAAGACGTCTCTGCCCGACCACCAGTTTTCATGAAATTTACAGGAAACACTTTAGAAAAGATACAGGAATATTTCCTCTTCACTTAGATTGAGCTGATATTTGACCAAAAGGACCCCAACTTATTGGAGAGAGCAAGAGGGGTAGCTTATTTGTGGAAAATTTGTTTCCTTAGGAAATGTACTAAAAAAAAAAAAGGGAGTTATGCCTTAGCACGTCATTCCTTAACATCTGGACAGGTATGCCCCTGACAATGAGTGGTTCATCCAAACAATGAATGCTGTGTTTTCAGTTGGAGGTGATGTTGTGCATCCTGATATCCCAAACAACTTTCTGAGGCTGCTGGCTGAAGGTGAGAATCTCCCCAAATGCTCTGAAGAACTTGACATGTGTTGTTGTTTTCTTAAAATGTATTTTGAAATATTCGATGGGACATGCTATTTCGTTTCAGGCAAAGTATGTGTTGTTTTCTATCTAGGATTTGATGATGGAAAAGAAGATGATCAGCTACGGATGTATGCGGTACAGTCTTACTTGGCATTACTGGATGATGAAAATGCATTGTATCCACAGAAATTCCTTCAAGTTATGAGTTGGGTAAGGTAGAGACATGGTCAAAATTGAATACACAGATAAGAGGAAACTGTCAAAGGTAGTGATGTTTTAAATAAATATTTTAAAGTTTTATTTTTAGTCATGAATATTCTGTTTTTACTTGAAGTCAAGATAATATGCTGAAATCTGATTTTAGTATTCCCCTTTGGTGCCTGAGGACTACTTAGCTCGTCATAGTTTGTGGAAAAGCTGACTTTGCTTCCTTTAAGGCAGGTGACTATTGGAATAGCTCAGCAGCCATATGAATCTCACTGAATGCTGAGAGCCTTTCTGTCTTCATCAGAATTAGGCCACATGTGGCTGTCAAATTACAGGCCAAGTGCTAGGCTAGTATTGCCTGGCACCTGGGTAAGCGTCAGCTTCCACCCAAGGAAGAGGCTGCAGTAGGAGCAAATCATGTTATGTAAGGGCCTAATTGCCATGTTTCGCTTTCTTTTCAAGAGCTATTTGATTTTTAAGAAGCTGAAAGTTGGAGTTTGCTGAGGTAAACACGAAGATCATTTCAAGCCTTTGACATTTAAAACACAAAATGGTAAAGAAATCATTTAGAACATGTTTAAATAATAGTTCCTTGAATATGAGGTGGATATTATTGTATTATTTAGTACTGCATTCCAATTTCAAAATGGAAAGCACTGCTCTGTGTGGCTAAATGCGTATTTTGTCTGCTCTTTGTGAACAGGTATTGGGGGAATATTCCAGCCTTGCTACAGATGTTGATCCAGAAGTTATTTTGACAAAGCTACACAGCCTGCTGAAGAAGACTTCTGTTAATCCTGAAACTAAAGTATGGATAATGGCTGCGGTCACCAAGACAGCATCACGCACCTCTTGTTCTAAAACAGTTGACAAACTAATCCAAGAATTTAGCAACTCTCTAGATACCTGCATGAGACAATATGCCTTCGAATTGAAACATCTGTGTGAAGACAAAGCACTGATGAAAAAGTTGCTTCCATTTGATGCTAGTTGCAATGACATGGTGGTAAGACAGCTGCAATGTGTGTTCTTTGTGAACTTTTGTAGTTCAGGCAGTTGAATACTTTGGTAAAAAGTGTTGTCAGAATGAATGATACTTGACAGTTCTGACTGGTGCCAGTCTTCAGTCTGCTTAAAGTGAGTTTTTGGAAACGTACTTTTTCAGGCATGTGTGGTGAATCATAATGTGTCCTTGTGGCCAAGAAGGCCAATGGCATCCTGGGGTGCATCACCTTGACTTAAGCAAGGCTTTTGACACTGTCTCCCTTAACATCCTCATTAGAAAATTAAGGAAGTGTGGGCTAGATCAGGGGGCAGTGAGGTGGATTGAGAGCTGGCTGTGTGACAGAACTCAGAGGGTTGCAATTAATGGAGCAGGGTCAAGTCGGAGGCCTGTAACCAGCGGTGTCCCCCAGGGGTCAATACTCAGCCCAGTCCTGTTCACCATAGTCATCAATGACCTGGGCGAGGGGACAGAGTGTATCCTCAGCAAATTTGCTAATGATACCAAACTGGGAGGGCTGGCTGACACTCCAGAGGGCTGTGCCGCAATCCAGTGTGACCTGGACAGGCTGGAGAGCTGGGCAGAGAAGAACCTAATGAGGTTCGACAAGGGCAAATGTAGGGTCCTGCACCTGGGGAGGAAGAACCCCAGGCACCAATATAGGTTAGGGATGGATCTTCTGGGAAGCACTACTGAGGAGAAGGATCTGGGAGTCCTAGTGAATAGCAAACTCCATGGGCCAGCCATGTGCCCTTGTTGCCAAGAGGGCCAATGGAATCCTGGGCTGCATAGGGAAGAGTGTGGCCAGTAGGTTAAGGGAGGTCATTCTCCCCCTCTACTCTGCACTGGTGAGGCCACAACTGGAATACTGTGTCCAGTTCTGGGCTCCCCAGTTCAAGAGAGACAGGGAGCTACTGGAGAGAGTCCAGCGTAGGGCAACTAAGAGAGGATTAAGGGATTGGAGCACCTCCCTTACGAGGAAAGGCTCAAAGAGCTGGGGCTCTTTAGCCTGGAGAAGAGAAGGCTGAGGGGAGACCTTATCTATGTTTACAAGTACCTAAAGGGTGGGTTGAAGGATGATGGAGCTGGACTCTTTTCAGTGGTTTCCAGGGATAGGACGAGGGGCAACGGGCACAAGCTGGAACATAGGAAGTTCCATTCAAATATGAGGAAAAACTTCTTTACGGTGAGGGTGACAGAGCCCTGGAACGGGCTGCCCAGGGAGGTCGTGGAGTCCCCTTCTCTGGAGATTTTCAAGACCCGCCTTGATGCAGTCCTGAGTAATGTGCTCTAGGCAATCCTGCTTCAGCAGGGGAGTTGGACTAGATGATCTCTAGAGGTCCCTTCCAACTCTGACAATTCCGTGATTCCGTGAGTGTGGCCAGCAGGTCGAGGGAGGTTATCCTCCCACTCTACTCTGCCCTGGTGAGGCCCCATCTGGAGTACTGTGTCCAGTTCTGGGCTCCCCAGTTCAAGAAGGACAGGCAACTGCTGGAGAGGGTACAGCAGAGGGCTACAAAGATGATTAGGGGCCTGGAGCATCTCCTTTACAAGGAGAGGCTGAGGGACTTGAGTCTTTTTAGTCTAGAGAAGAGAAGACTGAGGGAGGATCTGATCAATGCTTATAATTACTTAAAGGGTGGGTGTCAAGAGAAAGGGGCCAGTCTTTTTTCAGTGGTGCCCAGTGACAGGACAAGAAGTAATGGGCACAAACTTGAACATAAGAAGTTCCATCTAAACATGAGAGGAACTTCTTTACTTTGAGGGTGGCAGAGCACTGAAACAGGCTGCCCAGAGAGGTGGTGGAGTCTCAGTCTCTGGAGGCATTCAAAACCTGCCTGGACATGTTCCTGTGCAACCTGCTCTAGGTAGACCATGCTTTGGCAGTGGGGTTGGACTAGATGATCTCCAGAGGTCCCTTCCAACCCCATATCGTTCTGTGATTCTGTACTGAAAGATAAAGAGCCATAGTGTTTAGTTAGTAAGCTGGGGTAGCTTTTAACAAAGTTCTGATTTCATACACTGATTTATTTTTTTTGTTGTCTCTTTTTTAAAAATTAGGCCTGCTTTAGTGATGTGGTGCTGCTTTTTAGTTCAAAGGATTTGCTTCCTATTAAGAAACTACTGTTCTTTACACTGAAATGTCCATAATAACTGATGGAAAACAGTATTGATATTGCTGAGGTTCTTGAGGGGTTGTTTTGAATTCAGTGTTTTCATATAATATAATGATATGATTAACCATTTTGGGGAAACTCCACTGTACTTTTCTTACCGTTTAGACAAAAAAATCGGTAGTGGAAGAGTTAAAGTTACAGATCTCTAGCTCAAAGTCTTTTTCAACATCCTTCGGTTAATTTCTGTTAATACAGCAGCTTTACTGGTAGGTATGGGAGATGTGATGTACAAGATCCTGATTTGTTGATGAGACAATATTCTTCTGGTAACATCAGGCTTATGAATAGAAAATATTTTCATTGTTTTCTCACTTTTCTTAATTCCCTGTAGGTAGATGCTTCCTTATCTTTTCTGGATGGGTTTGTGGCTGAGGGACTTGGTCGTGGTGCAGCACCATATAAGCCTCATCACCAGAGACAAGAGGAGAAACTTTCTCAGGAAAAAGGTGACACTTAGTTTACTACTTTTATTAAATAGCTGGTAAATTACTTGATAAAGTATTAACAAACAAGCTAAGTGTACAGTTAAGATAACATTACTTTAAGAAATAATATTAATACATCTTTTGGTAAACTTAGCTAAGTGCAAGTTGGATTTTAGTTCCATGTCTGTCTAGCTGGTGTACGTAACTGCTCATTTATCATGGGTTACTGTACTTCAGAGGAGAACATTTTATGCTCGTCTATGGGACTTGAAATTTGTGAGGATTATTAAAGTGAAAGCAAAGGGTTCCTAACTTTACTATTCTGAGCACTTAGTCTTGACTGTGGAATTATAGTTTGCAATAGTAACTATCATGAACCTGTTTTATGACACAAATCCACATTTTTTACCTGGTGTAGGTATAGTTAAGACAGCAGCATGTGCTTTTTGTTTGTTTTAAAATATCCCAAAACTTTACCTATAGTCCATTTTTTTTATTTTTACTTTTTTTTTTTTGCTATAGAAATACTCATTTACTTTATTATAGCCAGTCACATAAAGATTTCTTTCAGACACCTCTGAATGGTTCACTTTGAGGTTGGAAAGCTTTTCTAAAATATTCCTCAGCTTTTCTTTACTGTTGAGGAATTAGAAAAATGAGTCTTGTACACTGCATTATCTACAATTAAATTATTATTTTTAGAAGAAGATTTTTGACTGTGCAGGTTAATGCATGCAATAAATAACACTGTCATTTGGTTGCATGTGTAGCTTGGCAGAATTTAACACTTTTCTGAGAATTATAAATTGGGAGTATTACATCTACAGCCTTCACTTTAAGTCTGCTAGAAAATTCAAAATTTTGGTGGAGAAATGTTGAAACTGGATATTCTATACTGTTTTTACATGCATGTAAAGCCCAATCTACTGTATGTCAGGTTGAGCTCATGGTAGTGCTTATACTGACGTTTTGAGAATGAAATTAGTGGTCTTCACTGCTGTCTGTTTAGCACTTTGCAGTGTTCTTAGTTTTGCAGGGAAGCCATTGTAGGAACCGCATTATGAATTGCTTTTTTTTTTTTCTGAGTAATCACAAGTACTGATTAACATCTTCCACTGGTTCATAAATATTCTAGGAGGTAACACATAGATGAGGGAGAATATTCAGAAATACTCTACAAGGGGAGTCCACTGACTTTATTGAAATTATTTGTTTATAGATAACTAAATTTATGGGTTGGTAGGGTTTGAATGTCTTTATGTAAAAGGCCCTTGTATCTCCTTTCCTTCTTGCTTGTTTACGGGAAAGGACACTTCCTTAGCACTGCCTACTCCTTTATCAGGAGACTTCTATTATCCCAGATGCCCAGCAGCTTTGCCCTGCTGCTTCCTTTGCTGGGAAGAAGAAAGTAAGTGTCAGGCTGGGGTGGAGATAAGGGAAAAGGACTGTACCCCTTGATAGTTCCAGGGCTGCAAAGGAGAGTCTGCTCTCTGCTTTGTACGGAGCAATGACTTTGTTAAGGTCCAAAACAATTTTTAGAACCTATTCAAACTACATCTTGATTCATTAAGCATAGCTAAGGTGGCTGGTTCTGAATCCTGATTCTTAGTGACAATGACTTATCATCCGAGGTGTGAAGTGTGCTTGCAAAGCAGACAGTGATACATGTACAGATGCTGTGGACTCAAAATGTTAATTGGGCTCATGAACAGATGGCAAAGCTCTCTTATGTAGACCCAATACAATACTTCTCTCTACAAATACTAAGCATTGGCAGATGTTTTAGTGATATGCTGTAAAGGCACTATTTTTGTTTAATTTCAGCATTTAAAACCAAATACCAAATTGAATACATGTTTTAGATAAATCCTCTGTGTGTTTAAGCTTATTTGGGAACAGAAACATCCAGTTTTAATGAGGATAGGATCCTGAATGGGTAGCCTGAGAAGTGCAACAATACAGCATATCTAGTTTCAGAAAATAGATTTGTTTCTTACCTCTTCATGCCTCACTGTAATTTTATAATTCTGTCTGTCTTGCAGCTCTGAATTTTGAACCTTATGGATTGTCATTTGCTTCAAGTGTGTCCTCCTCTGGCATCACTGGCAGACAGTCCCCCACTGGTTTATCTTTTGGTTCTGACACGTCTGGTAATAGTGCTGAGACTGGGCATAAAGAGTGAGTTAATTTGTGTTTGAAAGGTACATTTAAGCTTCTGTTCTTGTCAGTATCATGTCGTTGCTTCTTACATCGAACTAAAAAGAATACAGCTGAACTTCGAAACCTCTGTCATGTAAGAAGAAATTCAGGATGGCATCTTCTTTGAAATAACTATAAAAAATACTAATGCAGTTATACTGATTTTTCAGTTTCTTCACAAAGTATAAATTAAGTTATAGTTAATGCAGTAAAATTAGGACAGGGTTACCTGATGATGACATGATTAAGTTGGTTTTTTCTCTAGCTTCTTTCTTTTTCTTATAGGCTAGGCTTACTTTTTATGGGCTTACAATAATTTGTCTTTTAAGGAAACTTTTCTAGATGAAAGTGAGGCTAAGATTCACAATGTGAGATACTCCGTAAGTTTTAGAATACTACAAATAAATTCCATATCCATATTTTCATACAAGTGAATAACTTCATTTGTACTTTGGTAAATTGGTATGCAGGAAACTTTGGAAACTTTTTCAGACTCTAACCAGTTTGTGTAAGAAAATCTGAGTGAGACTTTTATGTGTAGGACTTGCAGCATTTAGCTTGTGTCAGTGGAATTAACTTTTGCTAGAATTCAAGGTGTCTGAGAACATGAACACTTTTTATATGAAATGAAAATACTTTCTAGGTCTCTTCTAATTCTCAGTCTCTAACTTAAATTATTTTTTAAGGAATCAGAATAGAACTATTTAAATACACTTAGAGATTCCCAGAATCTTTCTCCTGGGGAAAAAAAAGATAAATACCATGTTGTTTGTATTCACTTTTAAAAAATTATTCAAATAGATTATAAATGTCATCTGAAACTATAGATGGAGTTGGCAAACACAGTCTACTTCTGGCTGCAGGTGACTGATGCTGACTTGGTAAAGCTCTATGTGTAGGACTAGGTAGCCTAGTCCAAGTTTGTGTTTGTGGGGTGTTTTAAAAATAATGAACAACATTGCTGACATGGGGCTTCATGCAGATGCAAAAGTGTTAATTTATATTGCACTTCTCACCCCGTATATCAAAGTACACGTGTGAGTGTTGGCATGCTTTTATGAACGTGATGTTCATGTGGTTGATTCTGCTTTGTTTTGTTTGCCTTTTTAGGACAAATACCCTGAAACTTGAGGGAGTACGCAAGCTATGGGGAAAAGAAGGCTATCTTCCAAAGAAAGAAGACAAAGTAGGGAAAAAAAACCAGCCGCAAACTGTTTCTTGTGGCAGCTTACTAGCAGGACAGGTGGGTGACCCTCCTGCATCACGGTCTGATGAAGTTGCCAGCCTCTCCGAGGAAGACAAAGAGAAGCAGCAGTTAGCATCATCTTTGTTTATTGGGTTAGGATCAAATGCTGGTGTCAGTCTGGTAAGTGGTTCTTTTGAGACTCACCAGTTTAAAGTTTATATATTGCCTTATTTACAATTGCAGATATCTATACGCAAGTGGAGGTCAAATTAGTGTTGTGGTAAAATGCGGCAAAAAAAACTCCGAGTCACTGAAAAACTATTGAAAATTACTTTTGTAATCTGATAATTTGTGAAGAACCTGAAACAGGTTGGTTATTACTTGAGCAAGCAACCTCTGGAGCCGATCTGATTCAGTAACTAGAACTTCCCACTCTTTACATCTTGCGCTTCAAGTTTTAGTCTCAGTTTTCCATAACAACTGGTCCTTGACCCAACTTTGCAGCTGTTGGCATTCATTTGGCAGAGAGGCTTGGTTTGATGGCCTATGTCAGGACTGGTTTTTATTTGAGTATGTCAATATGCAGAATGCTAAAGAATTCATTGCTAGCTAATCTTTTTGACGCTGATATTGTCATATTAGCCAACTCAAATCTTGGCATTTATCACTGGTTTAATGAGACAATTTAGATGTGCTTGCTTTTTAATATTTAAGCTTTTAGTTTATGCTCTAGAGAATCTTGAGTCATTCTTGCATTACAGGCTAATCCAATACTCTGTAAGAAATACAACAAAAGCCCGTTACTGGATCCACTAAAATGTTTGGAATCTATTTGTATTTGTCATCTGAATTGATTCCTTGGTCATTATTTGTCTTTGTTCACTCTGTTTCATGCTGTTAACAGTAACACAGTTGCTAGAAACTTCCCCACTTTTTTCTTTTTTTTTTTTTTTTTTTTTCTCCTTTTCAGATGGGGAAAGTGGACATAGCTACTCAGAAGTTCAAAAGGAAATCAAAGATAAATGAAACTCAAAATAGCGAGGAGGTGTCAGACTTCCAAAATAGTGCTGCTTCGGATTTTGGTCCCTTACTTGATACAGTACCTATTAACATGGAAGACTGTGAGGGAGATATACACACAAGGTTAAGAAAAGCCTCCCTGTGTTCTTCAGATATTGTAGAAGATAATTTAGTATTTGAAACACCTCAGTCCCTAAAAAATTCTGGGCTAGATGACAGACTTTCAGATAGTCGGCAGTCTGAATCGTCTCTGTTTGCTGATAGTAATATCGAAATTTTTCAGCCTTCTCCAAGTGCTCAGTGTGAAAGTGCCAGTAAAACACCGTTGGTCCCTTCCTTACCAGAAGAGCTAGAAGAGCTCACGCACTCTGAAGTAGTGGAACTTTGTCAGAGTGATGCCTTAGTTTTGTATTTATGTAAGGTGTGGACAGATGACTCTCTGTTGCTCACTGTTTTTGTTTCAAATAAAACCACTTCTGCACTTAATGCTGTGAACTTAGTGTTTGAAGCAGAAGAGTATTTTCAGGTAAGAAACTTTGTTTCTGTTATATTTCAAATTCCCTGGGAACTTCTTGTGTTTTGCTTGCATTTAAGTGTGCAATATTTGGTTTAATGTCTCAGCCATGCCTTTTTCCCAAAGCATTTCCTTAAAACCTGTGGTATGGCTGTTACACACATCCTAAAGGGTAATGAAAGAAATCTCAATACCAAACTTGGTGTCATTTGGTAGAAAAGTTAACATCTCACTTCTTTAATTCACCTTGATTTTGTTCCCTACTGCTTGCCTCTGTATAACAAATATGTGGTTTTGCAGTTCTGAATTCAGCTTCTTCCTGGCGTTGGACAATGCAAACCTAACTAGTCATACTCAGAACACCAAAGAAATCACTGTGTAACTCTTTTGTCTGAGTGTGACTATTGGGCATGTGCGTTTATTTGTATTTATGTGATAGGCAGACATGATGCCTTTTCTTCCTTCACGTAAAAGTGCTTAAGTGTGCCTCAAGTATTTGTTTTTTTTGTGGTGTTTTTTTTAAAGGCTTCAGTCATATTTCATTCTTGTTCTCATGCATTCAGTTGATGTTGGAGAGGAGTTGGCCAGTGTGGGGTTTTTTTGACACTGGATACATCTGGGATTTAACTGTGGTTGGTAAAAGCATGTGGTAGTCCTGATTGAAATGTCACTTACATAATTGGAAAGCTATTTAGGAATTGCCTGTTGGCATGACTATCCTTGGATTTTGCTGAAAGAAGCACAGAATTATGAAACCTTGGAGACACTCAGCAAGTGGTAACTGGACAAAGAGAATTAAGCAGAACGTTTCTTTGAGGAGTGACTTAATCAAGGAGCTGCTAATTGATTAGGAAGTCTCCTTCCTTCCCATTTCTGGCCTGAATCATGGCATGTCATGCCACGTCATGCCTGAATCATTGTCATGGCATTGATAGAAAATGAACATCTCATGTTGAGTTTTTCCTTGTAATTCATTTAAGTTTCTACACAGACCAAAACCACAGATAGAATCTGTGTTAATTGTTTGTTTGAAGAGTTTGGGGACTGCTGAGTAATCTTGAAGTTATCCTTGTTACTGGGGATGATTTCTCAACTTTTTGGTTTTAGTATATAGCTTTGGGTATATTGCAATGTTACTTGCTCTTGTATATTAGTTTATTTTGGAACTGAACTACAGAACTCAAGTTCTTGGCCATCAATTCTCTGTCTCTGTGAGCAATCATTGTGGGGGGAGAGTCAGTTGGCAGAAAGAGATAAGTTTCTGCAGTGTTTCAGTTCTTACAGAACTTTTGTAGATGTTAATGATTGATTTATCCTCAGTGAGAGCTAAGAAATGGTGGCTTTGTTCACTTGCCAAATAGTCCAAGAAAAATCAATTGAAATAAAAGGCATTGACACAATTTTATAGCTGTATCTTCGCCACTTACATAACTTGATAGCAACACTTATATTCTATATTCCTTTTAAACAATTATATAGATTTTGGAGAGTCCCACCTATCAGTTCCCTGTAATTGAAGCTCAGAGTGTGGAACGTTGCCAGAAATGTGTGTGGATGGACAAAATCTGTACACAGGGAATTCTTTCTGGCTTCGTTAATTACCAGTCAGAAATGGAAACTCGGCTTGAATTTTCAATACCTTTATCACTGTTGGACTTCATCAGGTAAATGAAGTTAGCTGCTGTTTTTAAAAATGCGTGTGCTCGAATAAATATTAGACAAAGGTAGGATGATTTGGGTATTGATTATGAAAATATAAGGCTTTATCTTGAGCAGCTAATGTTAATCTGAGATGACTGTTAAAGATAGTAAATTAGTTAAAAGGTTATTTACACACTTAACAAAAAAGGAGCAAAGTTCTAGGAAGAAGTACAAATCCAGTGAGAATATTGACAGTAGCTGCAGATGAGAATAGTCTTGAACTACAGAATGCGTCCTGGGGGATGCCAACAGAACTGAGTGAAAAGAAGGACACGCTCTTTTAAAATATGGCATAATATAAACCTGTCAAACTGAAATAAGTGATTTGAGTACAGAGACCCATACATGATACGAAAAGGCTGACAGCTTTTGCAGGGGAAGAAGAAAGCTCATTCTATTAATTTTTGAACTCTACATTTATTTCAGGAGTTAAAAAAAGCAAATGTTCTTTTTCTAATAGACTTGTCTGTTTTATAGTGAAATCCACCTTGTTTTCCGTAATAAAGTCTACCTCTCATTGAACTCGTTTGGTCTCTTTCAAAGGGCAAATATTTCAAGGCCATTCACTTTGGTCTTCCATTTAAATGGAATAATGTATTTTTCAAAATGTAGACATCTAAAGGAATAGAAACTGTTTTTAAATGTTAAGCTGGGAAGAGGAGGGCTTTGTTTAGACTTATCGCCTGCTGTATTGTCCATTTGCTTCCAGATATGATTTTTTGGGAGACCAAATATATTCTGAATAATGTATCTTATTTTGCTAAGATATGTGGTGAACTTATTTTTTAGGCCAATGGAAATGACTACAGAAGACTTTGGGAAGCTGTGGTTGTCCCTTTCCAATGATGTGAAACAGAATATAAAAATGTCATCTTCTCAAGATTCCCTTTCAGCAGCTCTAAATACACTGCAACAGAAGCTGAAACTCCACATAGTTGACATTATCGGTGAGTGAAAGTATGCTGTAAGGTTGCTTACAGCCTCTAATTTGTCCCAGGAAAGTAAGTGCACAGTAGCAGGTGTCTCACAGTTGAAGGCAGGGAATGTTTAAGAGCATAGTAAACACAGGAGCGTCGGCCTATGTCCTTTATTTGCCTTACTCAGGGGTCTGTGAAGATTGATGTATAAGTGTACAGCAAGAAGTAAATTTTACAAGGGAGCAAACTTGCTCTGTGAAGAGTCAGGATTAAAAAAAAATGGAAATGAGGCTGTATGACAAATGTGAAGGTGGGATTGCATGCAGGAGGTGTGATTTTTTTTTTTTTTGGTGACCTGTTAGGGGAGTAGGGGTAAGAGTAGGAGAGAACAGCAGAAATGGAGTTTGAGAGAAAGATACGGGGTTTTTTTTTTTGTAAACTATACTCTAGCTGTTGTTAACTGTTACTCCATTTGTTTTCTGTGGCCTTTGTTTTAAGGTAATGAGGGAATACTGGCGTGCCAGCTCCTTCCATCCGTGCCCTGCCTGCTGCACTGTCGCACTCACTCAGGGATGCTGGCTTTGTGGTTCAGATCGCCTTGTTCTGCTCTTCCAGATGGTTTGCTTTACCAGTGTCAAAAGGCGATGGAGGAATCCTAATAACAGTAGTGCCTGCCTTAATCTATTTGGTGTGTGAAAAGCAAATCAAAGATTTATACAGTTGCACAGATAATTACCAAAGCTAAATTAAGATATTGCTTCTCAGAAGTATTCTGAGTTTTCTTCCAGCTTGCGTGTGTCATGGTGGACTTGTGGGGGAAGAATGATGACCTAAGTTACGCCTGCAAAACCGTGCTCAGGACTGTACAGTGACTAACAAGCAATTCATTAAAGTATTGTTACCTGTTTAAGTGAAATGTACACTTCTTAATTTTGTTGTAAATGACTGAAAGTATTTATTTTTATTACACAGCTTTTATAGATGCCAATAAGTATTTCTCATAGCAAATACTTCAATATGATTTTAAAGAAAACATATGTCCATTACGAGGTCGGACTTGAGCAGTTATCAGGATCATCTAATTTCATTTTGATATTTTTTCTAAAGCTATTTTTAAGCACTGCTGGCAACAAGACCCGTATTAGTGGTTGTATAAAGTGACCTATATAGCAACAAATGCATGTTTTGAAAATAGTTAAAAGATTTTAGTGAGCAACACGCTTCCCGTGATCGTTGATGTTTTGCCATTTAAGTGGTGACATCTAAATAGGTTTCTGCTAGGAGGCAAGCGTGACATTGAATTGAAGCACCTCCTGGGGGATGATCTATGGCCCTTCAGGTTAGTTCCTGTCTGCAGTTCTTCCTGCCCCATGTTTCAATCACGTTCCGTTTCACAGGGGTCTGTGACGGACACTGAGTATTGGTGCGTGTCCAAAGATAAGGTTCATGTGGATTGAGTCCAAGATGACTGAGCTGGAGGTGGTTGGCTGTGGACGCGCTGGCTCGTTGGCGCTTGGCTAGCGGACATCTTCATTGCTCTCCAGTCGATCCTATAAATTTAATCTGGCCAATCTCCCTGTTCATGAAAATTTGCATGGAGGAAGTATTAATTTATTTTTACTTCTAATTATTTACAGCCTGAGTTGGCTTGCACAGATGTGGCTGTATTGTGCGTGCACGGCTCGGAACTGCAGTAAGGCGTAAGAGATCTAAATTGGAGCAACATACATGATGAATGTCTGTCTAGTTTGTCTCCTTTTCTTCCTGAAATAGCCTCACAGTCTTGAAAATCCAGCAGTCTTAATTTATTTAGATTCTAAATTAAAACTTTAATAGTGTTATTTATAACTGGTTATGTTTTTTATTTAAAAACATCGAAGACTGTACACACGGTTCAGACATGGTTGAGATGGATTCTGCAGTGGAATTCCCTCCTTTGTGTGTTTAATATTAACAAGGAAATTCTTTGTTATTTCAGTGTTACTGATTCTCACCTGATAAGCACTGGTTGTAAAGGAAAATAAAGTATTGTTATTTTGCTAATGTTTTGGTAAATGTTCATGAAATCATCATAATGTTAATGTGCTGGTAGTTTTTTTTTTTACATCAAGCCACTTGTGTTTATTACAAGTACAATCATGTAAGCAAAGCTTTTTTTTTTTATTGCTGTTTCAGTACTCTCTTACTGAAGAATTTAAAGTGCACTGAACTTGTAAATACTTAATGTTTTGCATACTTTAATGTTTGCCTGGCACTTGAAGACAGTTCATATAAATGAAACTGATCTATAGTGGAATAACTTCCAGCAAACTATATCCCTGCTGTTTAATCAGATTTCTGTTATGCAATTGGACTTCTGTAATCATATGAACAGTAGTAGAAGTATCTGCGTTTGGCTTATGCATTTAAACCATTTCAGCAATGAGATGTTCCATGTCCTAGTGTCTAAAAAGAACAGCAGAAGACGGTAACACCTTCTGTTGTCCATGAAACATCCTTTATAACCTTCTCCATATGAATGGTTGGTGTATGTTAAGCTGTCAATATGCAGATTCAAAGAGCTTTACAGTAACATTGCATTAAGGGCTTTGCAGGGAGTTGTACCTGGGTCAGTCTTTATTTTTAGATTGCCCAGCAAGTACTTTTCTTAGTCTATCACCATCTTTGCCATTCTTATATTTTAATAAAATTCAGTTTTGTTTAAAAAAAAGAAATTAGCTTGATACTTGTTAAACATTCTTTGCTACCTCATATAGCAGTGTTTCAGCATATTAAGAACTAGGTTCTATTTCAATTGGTTCTCTTTGTATCTGAACAGTGATGAAGCATGTAGCATTGCAGAAGTCTTGAAACCATTGGTGATTTAAGTGTCCTGTGTTTCAGTTGGAGGTATAAAAAGAGTGAGGGAACACTTTAGATCTTTTGAACAGCATTGTGTGTGCCAGCTCACGTTATTGGATACTCTTTCTGGAATACTACCAGATTATGGGGATTTGGTTTTAGACATCACAGGAGCCTTTGGGATCTCTTGTTATTCATAGTTGATGGCAATAGCATGGTTGGTTTTTTTAAGTCCAGTGCTAACATAGCACACTATTTGCTATAGTATTGAGTAGGAGTTGGGAATTTAGGAAGTTTGACATAATTTCTGAGTTGAAGGTGGTTGCAGCCCTGATGTAAATCTTGGGGGGCTGTTCTGTGTGGGGTGGCCGCTGCTGTGTACCAAGAGGGCATTGCTACACCGCAGGTCTGGCTGATGTAGGGAGCTTAGGCCCTCAAGAACTTCAGCAATTCAGTGCTGGGAATCTCTCTGGTTGTCATCTGTCATCCAGTTGTCTCTAAAATGAAATATAGCTGCATAAGTAATTATCCAAAGGAATATTCTTTCATCTAGTTCTGCACTGAAAATCCGTTAGCGAGTATCTTCATCTTCTGTGGTGTTGGCATTTACTTCTCTTTGTGCCTTATTAAAACTTGAAGGATTAACCAACCCGTTTTCAGGGAAAGGGCAATAGGGTGCATGGAAGTAGGCTAGAAGGAAGAGAGCATGTCATCCAGTTAGCACGAAGTTTACTTTCAAGGGGCAACCAGAGGCCAGTCAGAGTATGTACTGTCCTTTCCGAACTGGCAGGTTAACAGCGTTTTGAACCAAACCCCTGTGTACCAGCGAGATGCCGCTCTATTACTGTTCCATGCCATGGGCAACTCAGAGGTCTGGACATTTTGGAGTCAACAGATAAGTGATTGTACTGGATCTGTATTTCAACTGTTTCATTAGGTTCTCCCCCTTACCCCAAGTATTTTCAGATATTTTTAATGAAACAAATATATTGGTAGGAAAACTGGTGGATGTGCAACATGGCAGTATGATGCACTATGTTCTACTAAACATAGGTCAGATCTCCCATGGTGTTACGCTACTTTCTGCTAGGGAGTTCCCCAACCCCTTCCCTTCCTGGAAGGACTGGAGAGAATAAATTTGTGTAATGGGTGGCACTGTCTTGAGGTTTTCCTATGCTTGCAAGTAGCTCATAAATGACATTGCCTGGTGGTTTCTAAATATTGGAAAGGTACTTATCTCCTAGAGTCCCACTATTGATTTTTCAGCATAAAAAGCTGTATTATCTTTACTGTGTGGATAAGACTATGTATTGTCTTTTTCTGGCATTGAGGTACATAAAACTGGAAGTAGACTGCTTAAGGCATCCAGTTGTGATTTGCTTTTGCCTTTCTGTCCCTGAGTTAATTGTGAATTGTGCTTTTACCTCTTGGTTCTCCTCAGGGTCGGGTATTTATATGCCTTTCTGTAAGAATGTGTCTCCAACACAAATAAGATTCCATGTTCAGTGCAGTGTGCTCTTCCGTGGTACATGTACAGCTTCATTAGGATGATGGAAGTGGTCACTCCCTTGAGTTTCTTTAACATTTTTCTCTATAACTTTATTACATAAAGTTGGCAGTGATGAAGCAAAGAATATTGTGTCCTGCCATGATATGATTCATAAAATTAACCTGACAGCAATGTTTTACCAGCAGCGTGGCTCAAAGCACCACTTACGAAGATTGCTTTAAACTTTTATTTTAAGGTAGTTGGCAGTTTTCTCTTTGTGCCAATCTTTAATTGCTTCCAGTATAATTGCCGTGTGAGTTGTTTGCAAATCCTGAGCTCTTTCAGCCAAAACAGTTTGCTTTTTCTGGGAATAAGGATAGGAGAATACATGCTTGCTGCTCTTCAAACATTCTGGTAGGTTCTAGCATCTCTGTGTTTTGGGCAGGGATTTGAAATCTGTCAGGGGCATGTCTGTCTCACTTAAATCACGTTTAGCTAAACTGAGCTAAATACATCATGGAAAACTCACAAGAAAGTGCTTGGTAGAGAGCTAGACCGTGGCGTGTTCCATCTGCTGTGGTGCTGGGACAGGCTCGGGCTGAGCCGGGGAGAGGCTGGTACCAAGGGCAAGAACCTTGTGCTGTTTCCCCTGCAGGGCTCGTGAGGAGCGTCTGAGCCTGGAGACTGAACCCCGCTGCTAAACACACTGAGCCAGCATCGTTTCTGCTGAGCTCTCAAGGGCTTGAGAACTTTGTGGAAAATCAGAAATTCCCATGTTTGTGTTGTGTGCGCGTCATGCAACAGCAATGTGGTTTTCCAGTTTTCTTTCAAACCCTTAAACTGTCGATCTACTGACCTCCTACCTCCAAAAAAACCTGGTCGCCAAAGAGCGTTAAGGTTGCACAAGTTGAAGGTGATGAAACTTAGATTATGTGAATCCCCTCGTCTTACTGATTAATTTCAGTTTACAGTGGATGGCAGAATAAATAAATGAAAAAGAAACAAAAAGGGCAGTAATCACACACTTTTAATCCACAGATATGATAATACATCATATACTTAAGGTGACCTGAACATTGCCCTTATTTTCGCAATGTTGTTACATACCAAGCTACAAGTACAAAAGTAAACAATGAATATACAGTATATGCAAGTATGAGAAATACTTGAAAACATTCTCTTTCCTTAAGGCTACTCAGATTTATAAATAAAACAACAGATGTTCAGCTGGTTTGTCTAAAATACCAGAATCTGAATATTGATACTTGCAACACACAAAAAGAAAGTCACAGACACAGGATATCCCTTTCCTTTGGACATCTTGAATGTTGAATAATTTTTTTTTTTTTTTTCTGGCTTTAAAAAAAGAACTTAAATTTGTTTGCTCCAAGTGAAACAAACACGCAAAATCTGACATGGGTGCACTGGGACAGGAGTGTCAGATACAATAAATACTGTTCAAAAGCATCAGTTGACGAGTACGTGCTTGGAAAAACGCAGCTCATGGTGCATGTAAATATGGCTGAACCCCAAATGTGGGTATTTCATGACTGTGCTGTGTTGCAAAGGAATTGTCCACCTTCATTGCTATTTAATATACTTTTTATGTTAAAGGAAATATGTGAGGAAAATTACAGTGTCTTGTGCTGCCATTTTTACTGTGCTCCAAAATGAGTTCTCCTGGGAACAGATAAAAATCCATGTAGCGCAGCCCTAGTGAATAAATGGTCTGGGTGTGTGTTCTTAACTGTGTGAAGGTGTGAGTCAGAATTGTTGTTGCAAGAGATACAATATAGTTATTCTGGAAGAGAGGAAAAATGGAAGAAGAATAAAACTTTGAACAGTTTTCTCTACGACCATAGTATTTAAGAGTTTAAATGAGAAACATAATTTTTTCTTATCCTAAAGTAATGGGTGATCGACACTGGAAGTCTTCCTCAGAGAGGAACGGCTTTCAAATATATTTTCTTGTCTTTGCAAATTTTCGAGTACATGCATCTCTGTATTATAATATATGTGATATGGAAGGTGTTACCTCCAGATAATGGGATTGTCTCCTATCTGTGTCAACTAAAAGGAGATGGTACGTGACACTGAAGTGTCAGTGGGTAGAGGTGAGTCTGGAGGGTAAGATGCAGAGGGCAAAGAGAGGAGAGATTTCCAAACATCCTTCCTTTACTTAGGGTCAGCGAGATTATCCAAGTGGCAAGTTGCTGTATCTGCTCTGCTCTGATTCTCCCTCAATCCTAACACAATTGCACAGAAACCAGTATTTCTTTGCAAAGTGTTTTAAGTTTGAAGACGTCAGTATATTTTGTTTAAAACAAAAAGAACAAAAAGTCATTGAAAACTTTCTGAACAAGTCAGTCATTCATGAAGCTCACCAGAGTCACTAAGACAGTTCTCTTAAGCCTCTTGTGGACGCACTACACTTGAAGGGCACCAAAAGCATAGCGCTGGGCTTCCTTATCAGACCTCTGCTTTCCCGTAGGCACAAATGAACATCACGGACACCTTAAACCGAGTGTTTTATCTGGGCTGAATATTTTGAGGACAGGGGCTGTAAACGTCGCTTTGTACCTCCATTGGTGTCCTGGCCGTGCTCTTCTTCACAAGTGCAATTTCAAAATCTTCACAAAGAGTTTTGTTCTGGCAGGTGAAACAGTAAGAGCGCGAAGAGCAGGACAACCTTCAGCCTAAACTCATCTGACGGAACCAAACACATGAACCCTGAGAGCGGGGAAACCCATGTACTACTTTATCTAGTTTTCTGGGTACCTTTGAGCTTGAACCACTGAGCTGCTTTTCAAAATTAAAATTAAACCTTCTCTGTTATTATCAGGTATAAAACAAAACTCTTTAATGAAAATATTGCTTCATAATGCAGCTGTTTAGATTTTCTCACACTTCTACTCAGTTTGCATTATTTGTTATTCCCCTATTAGACTTGAATATTATGTAAAATCAGATATTTTGATTTCTGTTTCCTGATCCTTTTGAAAGGAGGGAGCTTAATCCATCACAGCCCTACTTTCTGTCTCAGCTTTTTCATTTAGCGTGGGAATAATAAAAACATACGCACCGAGGGCAGCCTGGGGGTAAATTCCATGTGTTGCTCATTGCCTTTACCTGTCTATTTTAACATAGCCATGCGTTTGAGTTTACTTTTCTTCACTCGTTCAGCCTTGAACACAAAGCCAGGAAGGTCACGGTGTATCGCAGTCTGTTTCTGAACAACATATATCAGCAGCCTTGTTCACTCCGCTCCTTGGAAAAGACGGAATTATCTGAACAAAACATGAAAATTGATAGCTTTCTGATTGAAGTTTTCCACTTCATCACGAGCCTGGTGAGCACTTTCTGGCCCCTGCTGGAGACTTGAGTAAGATACCGGTAGGAAGGAAGCTCGCTTGCTCACCATGGCTCATGAAGGGTGGCCAGTTCCAGAGAGAAGTTTTTGGTTGGTTTCTTGGTTTCGAGCATAGTTTCAGAGGACCTTCTCATCAAGTAGTTTGTTGATGCCATCGCAGATCTTTTTGAGGTATGGCCGACAATCCCCATCAAGACTGTACAGGGCAGTTAGAAATTCCACATCCGCAAAGTGGTTGAAGACATGGTTGATGCGCCCGTGGGATCTCGGTGTCAGGTGTCGATCTACTAGTTCGTGCACAAGGTCTTTACATTCGTTCAGAAGTTCTGCAAGAACATTTCTGTCAAAAGTGTATTCTACCTCGTAGAAACTGACGATTGTCATGGCAGTTTGGTTCAGCTTCTTCCTGAACTTGTCAACGATTTCCAGCTCTTCTTGGTTGAACTGATTATTTCGATAGAGGATCCCGATTTTTATTGCCACTTTAATCAGGTCTTTCATAATTTTATGGGCTTCCTTTTTGTTTCTCTTGTGTTCCTTTGTTACTTTGTACAGCTCATCGAAGATTTCACTGCTCGTGTCATCGATTAGCATGTTAGCCATGGTTTTGGTTGCCATTTTACTCAGGATCTTTTTCTGGGCTTGCAGTGCGAGATTCTTGGAACTGAAACAATCAGGCCCTGTTTTGGGATAGCAGAGGAGGAAGAAAACGTTAATTTTATTTGGTGAATAGTTTTCACAATCAGTTAGGGAAAGTAGTACCTGTGGGCTTAACTGAGACATTACTGATCGTCACGTGTACTCATGATTGCGGTAATGGGAACACTTCCAAGGCTGTATTTCCAGGTATCCTTGGACTCTCGGACACCTGCGTTTTAGATCTTACTGTCACTGAGGTTTTTTGCTTACAAATTAAGAACAGAATATTCTGGCAGGGGATATCTATGCTGGTTCTTTGCTAGTCTTTTCATTTTGAAGTTCAATTTTAAAGCTTTCTTGGCAGAGACATCCGTTGAGATGTTGTGGTCGAAATAATACATAAGCCATCGGAGACGAGCAAAAGGAGATACTGACAAATACATGAACCTGAAACAATTACAGTTTTGGTCATTGGGAGGCACTGTTGTTGCACAGTTAGAGTCTAAGCAGCATCTCAGCTAAGGGATAATAAAGGAGATTCATAAGCGTGGATTTATTTTGCTTTAATCTCTAGTAATGATGCCTTTCCCATTTGTTACCAATTTGCAAAAGTATAGAGTGTGGTTTTTGGAAAACGCTGGTGCTTTAGTGCACGTGGTTCCTGCCAGATGAAAATACCTGAGCTATTTTACCTATGTTTATCAAATAAATATCTCAGATTTTTTACCTTTCACCCATATGTGCAAGTTTGACTCAGCACAGCACCCGGGCATGTGGCTACTCCTGCTGGACTTTATCCAAAGAGCTCCTATGATTATTGCTAGAGGTTAATTTGACCTCCCTCTGTTTTTCACATTAACGTTGGTTTTTAACTGACTTTTTACGTGGACAAAGTAAAGGAAAGGGAAAGATTTCATATGAAATAATCACTCAATTTAATACTTTGGTAGCGAAGTCTCTGTTGGATCCAAGTGCATTTTACCGTTGTAGCAAAACAGCGATGGGTGTGTGTTATATACTCGGGCTTACAGCCGGCGAGGTGGGTGCCGGCAGAGTGGCCTCTCTGGTACGAGACGCCTTCCTCGCCTTCCCCTCACGTCTCCCCTCAGCATTTGCTCATGCAGCGGAGGTCCCCAGCTTTCCCTGCCAGCTGAGGACCTTGCTCTGCTCACTGGGGTATCAGAGCCTTGGATGGAGGTAACCGTGTCCTTCACCAGCTGCTGGGGCATCAAACCACTAAGAGATTAAAAATAACAATAAAAATCAAAGATTCCAGTGCTGATTTTATTTTGGAGTCTGTGTGGGTCTTAGGCCGGTAGGGTGAGCTCCGGAGGCCCTTTTCAGCCTTCAGGACATGAGTGCTCAGCTGAGACACCACGCTGTCACCACGCTGCGCAGCCATCAGTCTGTCTGCGTTTGTGGTGGAGTCTGACCCACAGCCTCGCTCACGCTGCCCTGGGTTCACCGCAGCCTCTCCTTCCTCCCCGGGCTCCCTCGCCCAAGGCTAAAGGGGTGCGGGGGCCAGTGCTCACTTGGAATAAGTAACACTGAATTTAAATAGTCTGCTGTTTAAATCCTATTTTTCAAGTTAGCTAGAATATTAAAGTTGTCATCTTTCTTTGTGCGCTGCAGCTGTACTACTGAGCAATACGAAAGAGTAACATTTAATTTCAACTGAGCCACCACCTGGAAAAAATAATTCAATGTGCTTAAAAGAATTGCCTGTCATTTGGAGAGAAAATTGTGGGGCTGAGCTGCTGACTGGAGGAAATAGAAAAACTGTGATTTAATCTAGAAATGATAAAACCAGGCTGAAAGCATTCTTTCACTTAGCAGTACGTGGGTATATAAATAGCATCCGTGATGAATAATTATGTGCATTTGACACAGTAAAATGGAAGATTAATATTAGCGTCTGTTTCTGTAGTAAGCGTTTGCAGTTAATCAAGTGGACGCAGTTGTTCAGCATCTGTTTTGATCAAAACCTGAATATAATTTCAGTAGATTTTCAGAATATTAATTTTACTAACATTCACGACACTTCAGGCTCCGTGTCGCTTTCAGCAGGTGAGAGCCCGTCTGGTTCCTGCTGTACCCAGCTCCGCTGCAGACAGAGCTTTGCAGAACCCCCGCAATTCTGTGGCTGAAAGTGGTGCCTGCAGTGGTGGCACACAGCAAGAGGTGGCGAGCAAAGTACTGCGTCCCCCAGGACCAGCACAACCACCAGCACCTTCTCAAACACGCACGCAGCTGCCCTCCCATCTATGCGATTTCTGAGAGACAAAAATTGATGCCAAATTAGCACATAAAAGCTTCTAATAAACATCAGAAGTGAGGTTTGTCTAGCACCAAAAAAGTTGTTCTGGGGTACGTTCTGATATCCCGAGTCCATGCTCTCATCCACAAAACTGAACAGAGTGCCATCTGTGAAGATGCCGCCCCTGGGTTCGGTACCCAGAACAATGATGACACAGCTCCCAGCAGAAGGTGCGAGCCAGGAAATGGGCAGCGCAGCCCCAGAGCATCAGCCTCACTTTAACTGAATGTTAAGCCTGGGCCATTTTTCCAGGGCAAGTCCCAGCTGTGGGATCTACTGTTTAACAGCATGAGACTGAGGTCCTTCTCGTCTTTTGAAAAATAAAATAAATCTGTTGTTACACTGGAGCTGCTAAACTTTTCTGTAGAAGCTGTATTCCCCTTTCCTCCATGATTTCCTTTACCAGGCCCTAATGCTTTATCCTCCTCCTCCTCTCGTATCTCTTGCTCTCCTCTGTTCAATCCAAGACCCCAGTTTCATGCCTCGTGTTCCTGCTGTGACGCCCTTCTCCGCTTCATGCTCCTGTCTCTCCAGCCTCTCTCCCCACGGCATCTCTAGCAGCTGTGAGTGCTCAGAGCCCTCAGAAACCGGACAGATCCAACTACTTTGTGCACGCTCCTGTCCCCTGCCTCCTTCCGTCATTTGTCCTGCTCTGTATATTGTAATCTCTGTAGTAGCTGGTAGTGAGTCTCACCACCGCGACTGCCATGTTCTCTTTCCCAACAGACAAGGTCCCAGTGGGGAAGGGCTGTGCTCTGTGGGGACACAGGGCAAGCTTGTGCATCTGCAGCATTCTGTGGTGCTCTCTGTTAGATGGAGAAGATACAGCTGCTGCCACCTTCCCCCCACCACATCAAGAAACTGCTGAGAAGCTCAGGGAGGAGGACAACTGGTGCATCCCAGCCATACCAGCAAGACGCCAACCTGGCTGCCAGGATCGGTGCCCTGCAGACCCTCGCCCCGTGGTCTCCGCCTGCCCGAGTGCCCGCTGGTGGGGTCAGACAGCGTGTGCGATGAGGAGGAGGCAGACAACAGCCATCAGCCCCTTGGTGCAGCCTGGACAACAGCGTGGGGGGTCTTTGCAAAGGGCTATGCTCAGCTTTGCTGAAGTTCAGGGAACGCACAGTTTCATGGCAGCGTATGCTGGAATAAGCAAGAGATGGTTTGGATTCCTGCCTCCAAAATCACGTAGTGCTCAGACACCAAGGTGACGCCTTGCCTTTCAAAGACCACAAGTGGTCAGCCCCTTGATTAAATTCAGGCTTTCCTGGGGACGCAGGTTTACTGTGGCAGTCCTTTTTCACTGCAGCACGTTGCTCGTTACACAAAATATAACATCTTTGCCTCCTACATACAGCAATTCTATTTTCTGCTTTCTTTCCTACAGCAAAACAAATCAGCAACAACATTATAGATGCCATTAGCTTTCAGGAACATTACACCAAAGCTAAAAAAGAAAAACCAGCCTCGGAGCATGCTGCTTTGCCGGGTAATGGTTAGCTGCCGTAGTAGAAACTCTGACGTCTTCGTTTTTACTAAACTAAGGACCAGTTCTGCCTTCAGATCTCTCTCTCCTTCTCTATCTGCCATTTAGAGCTGCGTATGGTAAAAGCCGTGCAAAAAGCCCCGTGCGATGGGATCGATCCCATCGCAATCTTCCATCCTTCAGGAAGTGCAGCTCCTCAGACCTGCGTTCCCACGGCCGTGGCTCCCGCAGAGGGGATGGAGCACGGCGGGGAGAGGCTCCCGTCCCACCGCCAGGCCCTGCCCGCTCCCCACCAGTGACCGCCCAGCTCCTGGCACACGGTGCTGAACACGATCCACTACACTTAATAACAGGATTGCTTAATAACAGAGTTGCTTAATGACAGAAGTGCGGAAAAAAGTTTGGCAGCTCTAGAGAGTGGATGTAAGAGTTTTATATTTTAAGAGTTTTGGAGACTAAAATGCAGGAGCATCTGTAATATTCTCGAAATATTTTGATTGCAGATGGCTGTACCAAGTACAAAATAATTAGAACTAAATGCTCAGCAATACTATTTTCATGTAAATATCCATTCAGCCACTCTGTACAAAACACACGGCAGAACCAGTGAACCAGAATATGCTCCCACTATGCCCAGGAGAGAGCACGGTCAACATTTTCTGAAAGCAATTAGGCGGACGTGGAAACAATCCCCCCAGGCACACGAATCCATTTCCCTCCCAGTTAGCCACTTCTTGGTCAAAGCCTTCATAAAGTTTTGCAGCCAGGATATTTTCTCCCCTGGCAAACGGCTGAAAGGCCCGTGGAAGCGAGCTCTGGGGGGGCGTGCTGCCTCGCAGGTCAAAATGGACAGAGTAGGAGTTCGCCCGGTGCATTTTTAATTGGATTGGCGGGCTTGCCTGGAGAGAAGGGATAACAAAACCATTTCTTTGGGTTTGTTGCACCTGTGGAGTTACAGCTGACACCGGGAGCTGTTACTGCAGCGCCTACTGCAGCTTGTACCACTTAATTACCTCGACCGTTGACTTCACCAGGTATAAAGTGAGTCCCACGGGGAGCTGTGTGCCCTATCTCCCGCTCGCGGTGCTGTGGAGCCCCACCTCCTGGTAGCGGGCTGTTTTCAAGCCCCTGCCAAGCAGCGCCTGCGTGGCGGGAACTGAGTTATCTTGAGAGTATCCCAGAGAGGTGAGTTGAGCTGCTGTAAATTGAAGGACTGAGGTTAAAAACACAGAGAGGCTGCAGGATGGCAGTGAGCTCCTGTGGCCTGGCAGGAATGGGAGGCGATGGGATCGGAAAAGGTCCTTGGATCTGCGCTGCAGCTGTACTGTAAGCAGAGGGCTGAATCTTAACTGAACAAGAGGGAAATACATAGTAAAGTAAAGATGATGAAGAGGCTGAAATATTTTTAATACTCCTGAATCTTCAATTTTCAAATGCAGTGCAGCAAAAGACAGGCTTAAGGAGTCAGCAAAGCTGCTGGAAATGTGGCATCCCTCCAGCTGCCAGCAGTTGCTCAGGCTTGTGGGAGAGGGACTAAGCCAAGGGGCAGGCATGCTCTCAGAGGCTGCTACGGTATGAGATTGAGATAGCTGGTTGTGAAAATTGTCATAGAAATGTGCTGTTTTAATGATTTGTGTGACCCAGTTTGAATGCATCTGTGTATTTTAACCTAGTGACATATCTGCCCCTGAGCCTGGGGAGACTGGGAATGCCAACAAGAAGGAATGAGGCAGCCGGATCGTAAAGCTCTTGCAGAGAGTTAAATGAGCAGTGGGTATCTGAGTGGTTAATCCAGTGTTGCTGCTGCTGGTGTTGATAACTTACTGTGCTGGCAGCTTGTTTCATTATAACCTGGAGTTACCTGCAATGTCTCTTTTTCTTGACATAAATAGTTAATAAAGCATAAATAACCTTTGAGAAAAATAAGAGCAGGAAACTTTACTAAGCTGTTACGTAAAGCTATAAGGACAAGAAAAAGCTAGTGCACATTTGGAAAGGAGAATGTAAAAAACAACAAAAAAATTAGTTGCTTAATTGGCAGTATTCATACTAAATGTTTAGAGGTAATGAGCTGCAAACTCGTGTGTTTTATTTATCCTTCAAGTATCACTTACATGCTCTAAGATTGATTAGAAAAGTGAACCGCAGAACTTGGGATTTCAAAATAGCTCTAAAAGCAGACAGGAAAAAAAGTGCACTAAAAGCACTTCTCTCATAGTATTTCAGTAGTGAGCAGCCAGGGAGCTCTAAGCGTGCGTGTTACTCCTGGACAGCTACAGGATCACTGCAGAAGAAACATTCAGTGTTTCCAGTAACTTTAAGCCAAGAAATCCGATACACCAGATGGAATATATCAGTTTTCAGGGAGGGCCAATTTAAACACGTGAAAGCACCAGGGGCCCGGTGCTCAAACTTTTAACACTTCTAAATTGTTACTATGAACATAAAATGGTTGCTCGTTTCCGTAGTGGAACAGGAGATTAGACTGATAATTATATGATCCTGGGAGAACGTACTGGTATCCAAACATCTGAAGGCAAACCTTGGACGTGCTGGAAATGGCAGCACCAGCCCTGTACAGCGGGAACATGACTGAATGGAAAAAGGCCCATTTTTCCTTTCAGTGCTTTATACGAGCAGCAGTCATGCTGCAAAAAAAGCACTGTCTGGGAATCTAGCGACTGGAGATTCCTAACGATGGTCTTATTTCACTGTCTGCCTTGTATCTGGCATTTACTTTACTAATAATATATTGTTTCTGCATACTGGAGTGTGCCTTTCAATACCTGGCAGAGGTGATAGTAGGCTGGGGAGCCCCTTCTGAGACGAGAAGAGGAGCAATGTAGAACGAGCGGTTAAACTGTTGTCCTCATCTCAGTAATGCCTTCAGAGAGGATATCCATGGGGAGAGGAGCTCAGCTGTGGTTTCCATCAGCTCTGCTGGAGTTGCCAAGAACGGGGCTGGCTCAGCTTTTCTCCTGCTACCCCCAGTAGCTGGCTGGGAACTGAACTACACCGCTGTATTCTTCTCCTGTGTCCAAAAGCAGTAGCTGGCAAGTGGTGTCTGGATAACTGCACTGTCCCGTGGCTGAAACTGGCCCGCAGTGTGGAAACCTTCACAAGAGCTCCTTTGACTATATGGCACAGCTGACATAGTGCTGTGATTTCATACAGCTCTTATTTGACATTAGAAATGAGACATTGCACTTGGTCATATCCTGAAAACTCGCATCCAGCTTGTGAGAGAGGAAACCACTCCCTGACGAAAAGGCTCCATGAGGACCATCTCCATGCGCTGTGTCCCTGGCCACAAACCACATGGTGGTACCAGGCAGCAACTTCTTTGCAGACAACTCAGCCCTCAGGTCGTGCCTGCCAAGTACGAGCTCGGCACACGCAAGCGGCAGTGACACCTCTCTGAAAGTGGGTGCCAAAGCTCTTAATTTTTTTAATCCAATAACATATATCAAAACCTAAACCAGGCTGCAGCGCAGGGAATGGTATCTTTGAAGAGTGACTTCCAAGTGTTCGGTTTAAACTTTGCACCTCCCATTTTGCAGCTGGCAGGGGAGCTCTGCCAAGGCAGCAAACACATCTGGCTGCACCCGCCACAATTGCCAACAGTTAAAGAAGGCAGAGTTTGCTTACGCAGTGCCCCGAGGTACACACACAGGGTACGAACAAGGCTTTGCTCTTAGCTGGAAGCACTCAGGAGTTACAGAAACAAGAAAGTCTGTCTGCCAGGAGTGATAGTAAAATACTGTAGTGACTGGGGTTTTCAAGCTTTACTATACAGCTAAAAGAGATTTTGATAAACTGACCACCATATTTTATGAACAGGTTTAAAGTCTTTCAATGTCAGCTCGTTATATTGATAGCAAGTGCAAAATACATTTAAAAGACTGAACATCTCTACCCCAGAAGATGCTGGCTTAACTCTGGCTGAGACTGCAAGACAAAGGGAGGTATTGGCAATAGATTGAGCCACACAGACCAAGGCATCACCTGGGCTGATCTTTAGGGAATAGGAATGCAGGAGGATTTGTTACTACCTGTTGCAATGACCTATTGATCCTGTTTCTGTACTTTGAGACAAATATTTATGATTATATTAGTAGGTTTTTCTTTAAATGCTGGATCGGTCAAAGTCTTTTAGAGTGAAGAGGCCCGCTGACATCCAAAACGCTACACCAGGGTCTTCGGTCAGCAGCGATAGCTCACAAAACCCAGCAGATAGTGCGTTGGTGGCAATAGGGGACATCTTGACTTGGTTAGGAATTTTTGGCCTTCAAATGGTCAGTGGTTTTGGTTTTGGCTTTTTTTTTTTTTAATATATGCTATATAGCAAATCCTTGGCAGTAATTGTTGAAGAGTTTTACTTCAGTCTCTGAAACATTTTGTGTTTAATCTCCTTTGTCTTCTCCACAATTATCATGTTTCTTGCATCTTCCTTTTAAAGATGTTGCATTTAAAAATTAGGTATCATGGTGACTATGCAGCAAAATACTTAATTAGACAAATAATTATTATCTCTATAGGAAAATTATGCTTGTTTTAATGTCTGGCCATGTAATTTTCACAACAGGACAGTAACAAGTTCTTTGTTATGTGCTAAGGACAGGACAGGGTCTCTGGGGAAGCATCAGACATAATGAATGATAAACCAATTATCTCATTAAGGGAAAAAGCCTCATAGGCTTTTTTTCAAAAGGACTCAACTATCACATTCTTCCACACACAAGTAAGAATTATCTAGAAAACAAGGGATTTTCCAGCCAGAGTATTATTTGCCACTCCTATAAGCCATGAGAAACCTTTCAAGATCTTCCTGTTTTCACCCAGGTACTATTATTGTAGCAACTTTATCTTTGTAGATGATCTGTAGAACTTGCTTGCAGTTTTACTTCATGATCAGTTTCCAAACTGGTAGATTCCGTTTTGAGCAAAAACTTGAAGAGGAAAAATAAAAATAAAAATTGCAAACACTAAAAATAGAAAATCCAGGCTGTGTTACCTACGCCTGGGGGATACAGCTCCGCATCCCGGAAGCCGGCAGCTAGAATCGCCTCACAGTTGCTGAGGCTTTCTGTTTTAAGTACATACAGTCTTGCTCCAGGAATGTAACAACTCAGTTTCTCCCCTTGCCTCTTAAATAATAAAAACCCCAAACCACATGCAGAGAAAATGGAGCCAGGACAGACACTGTACAACTATGTGGCAGGTGCTTTCCACCTGTTGAATGGTATATCTGTGCTTTAGTATTCACTTGCAGTGGTCCAGAAGCAAATCTCCTGGTTCATCCTCTGGCTGTGTTTTCCTGGTACAGATGGGGATTTGGTGCCTAGGAGCAGCTGTGCTCTTTCTCTGATGTTCGAACGTTCGAACACTGTGACACTCGCAACAGATCTTGGGGGAGTTGAGTGCAATTTCATGATTGACTTGGATTCTTGCTCGGGATGCATGAACTTTTCTGTGTATTCTTCTATGCCCTCCCCTGGTAGGGTGAGGGAAGGAGAAGGGCTATGGAAGTGTCTCTGCTGTGCTGGGTAATTACCACAGTCATCACTCCTGCTTAACAGGTGGTGCCGATTTCCCTGTGCTTCTGTAGCTCAGATGCTTTCTATTCCATCCACGGAAGTCTCTTTAGCATGCGGGAGCCAGTCATTCCCAGCAGGAACATAATAATATGCCGCTAGTACAGCAAGGCCTGGCGATATCAGCCCTAAATATTAAACATGGCCTCTGTTCAATACGCGTGCTTTAAAGAGATAAAGTGCAGCTAAGAAACAGGCTATCGAGTACTGGTTCACCAATTTCTTTTTTTTTTTTTCTTTCCCCGTTTCCCATCCCCTCAGGAAGAAAATTCTGAGGGTTTATTTTTGTGCCTTGAAGTTGCCTGCTGTTGCAGTACACTGCTCTTTCTCCAGAGATATAACAACCTTGCCTTTTACATAGAGTAATTCTATTTTTGACTCTAATATATTAAGAATGGCATGAAAAATAACCACATCTATGCTCTAGGGATGCACAAAATTCCATGGGAAAGCAAGCAATTGGGATCCCAAGAATAGCTGGTCCGAAGATGCTGTGAAACTCCAGGATGGCATTTCTCTGCAGCTTAATGTGAGACTGAAGGAAAACGGCGGGGAGAAGTGTTTCTGCTAAAGCAGGTCAAGGTGAATAAACTTTCGAAACGTGCACAATAGGCTCCAGCTGCAGAAGGTGGTCAAGCTGCTGCTGACCCAGTGGGCTCCCCAGCTGCACTAGGCTGAGCTCTGCCACATCCAGAGGGAGAGGATGGGGGTCGGCAGCTCCGGCACCGCATCCCTGCGGAACTAGAGTGGTATCTCTGCAGGGCACACGGCTCTCTTCACCATCCTCCAGCACACTGCCGAGATACACCCAAAATCGCCCTCCTTGTCCCACAGAGGGGGAGTGACTGGAAGCAACATTGCAGTTCACTCTTGTGTGGTTTTTTGTCTTTTTTTTTTTTTATAAAAACAAAAAACCCCAGTGACAATGCTACTTGGCCACCTTTGCTTGAAATGCTTTGAGGGCACTGACACAGTGCAAGTGCCAGATGGGCAGAGGTAACCCTGAACTGAGGGTGTAAATGAGAGGAGGCCAAGGGAAGTGGCCAACGGAGGGGAAAGACAGGCTGTTTAAGCTTGGAACCGATTGAAGTTAATGGTGTCTGTGTATCTGGCAAATGAGGGAGATATTTTTTTATGAATGCCATATGTTATTGTTTTACTACCTTGGTACTTGCCTGCTTGAGCACTAGGTTTTGAATTAAGAAGCTGATGGATAGGAGGGAAACAAAATAATGGCAGAGATCAAGTGCATCTGGAAGAGCATACTGTGGGTCCCTGAATAAAACACTAGAGGAGCTGTTAATTTTCCCAATTAACTCCAGCCATGCTTCCAAACTTTGTTTAAACCAGAGAAAAAAGTCAAATGAGGGGAAGATGAAAAGGACAATAGTGGCATGAAGTGTTACTGGCAGTTAACTTTCCCAAGTCAGGAGCAGGCACTCCAGTCTGATCACAACATATTTGAAACTGTTAAGAAAAAAAGTTTAATTAACCTTATACATAGATTATTTATTATCTCATTTTTATTTTTTGCTTATGTGCTTCAGGGGAGTCAATTAATTTAAAGAAAAGTATTTTGAAGATGCTGATTAGTGCTTACAAACCAGCTACTAGTCACAGGGCTGTGGAAAATGAGGGCTTACAAGTTACAACATGTTTGGACCTGCTGTTTGGCAGGCAACAAACGGGACCAGGGATGGCTACAGCACAGCTGGAACAGTAGGACCATGATGTGACTATCACTAAAGAAAACAAAGGATGTCAAACCTGCTGCAACGTGAGGGCTTGGTAGTGGCGTAAGGGAATTTAAAGTGTGGCTTATCCTGTGACTGATTAATGTTCTTAAACGAAAAAGCAAGCAACCTCCAAAACCCAACAAAACAAAAAAAACCAAAGTAAAATAACCAAACCGAAACTCTTGATAGAAGACACTCTGCATTCGTGTAAGTCAATTTCTGAAGAAATATTCTTCTGAACCCTTACCTTGAGTCATGCCTAGTTATAAATTTGCTGTCACAGCATCCTTATTTACAAGGTATGTGGGTGCTACCTACGTCTGTGTATTTATAACAGTTTTCACTCCCTCCATGAATACAAAGGCCTAGATTTGTAAAGGCACCTAATGTATCACTAAGTGTAGTCTAAAATTTTAATTCCTTGTCTGAGAATATTCAGAAGGGAAAAAAAGACTACAAAAAATCTGGAAGAGTTACTGCAACTTGTGAAGTCTTTGTGGGTAAAGAAAATACTCCTGATTAATTCACCACTTGCCTTTCTAGTGATGTTCCTTCTGCCTCATGGCGGCAAAGCATCCCTGGCTCTCTCTCCCAGTGGCCTTCTGCCCCAGCGTGCGGTGCCTCGGCGGCAGCCGCGCACTGCATTCTCTGTGCCCCGCTGCAGGGTGGAGACAGGACCAGCTTTTCTCGCCCAGGCTGTAAACTATTATGCTTCACTTATCAGAACAGGTTACAGAATGCGGGTCCGTGCTCTGCCCGCACAGACATGGCAGCGAGAACTTCATCGCCATTTGTAGCAGACAGTTGTGTTTTGCCCAGCTCGGATCAGCTGATGCTTTGTGCTGCAGCTTTAGAGCACGGTACCAGATGGGAATGTTGCTTGTGCAAGTCCATAAAAGACCTAAGGGCATCCTCTCTTTCTGAGTAAGAGCTGCTGATAATATCGCTGCCTGAATGGTGCCTGCTCTGGTTTCTTTTAACTCATTTGAAGTATTCCTCCCCACCCCCCCCCCCCGCAAAAAAAAAAAAAAAAAAAAAAAAAGTAGTTTAGAGATTTCTTTAGAGACTTCTAACTGACAATCCCACTATGGCCTTGCTGAAACAACCTGCTTGTTTTTTGATTTTTAACCATCAGAACTGATATCATAGAATCCATCTTCAATGACTTAGTTCAATGGTACAGTTATAAATGAACCAATGGTGTTATAAGTTTAAAAAAAATATTATTTTTTTAAAAACGTCATCTGCTTATCCTGGCTGACAAGCAAATGAATAAATTCCTTTTCCTGGTAGTTTAAGTTTTTTATTCCTTGCTTCAACAGAGAACAGATTAAGCAGGTGCAATACTGAAATAGCTGCCCACGCACAAACACTGGCGCCCTGCATACCTTTACAAGAAAAATCTAAACTGAACTTGTCAATGCTGTTGATCCAGGGTGAAATCAATGTCTTATTTTCAGTCTGAAAGTGCTAGAAAAGTATTTCTTAACAACAGCAAAGCTGAAACTGAAAAGGCAAAACACATGAATACTTAAAAAGAGTCTGGTTATGCCTGCTAACTGTTGGTCCCAAAAGAGGACAACAAACCTCCAAGAGTCTCCATTTACTTATTGTTTTAAACAATGCTTTACTGTTTGCCTGGTCATTTAAAAAAAATAAAAAATTTCTACAGTTGCAGAATACTAGGCTGTGTGGAATCCCTGACTTTTTTTTTTTTTTTTTTTTTTTTCCACTTTTCCTTCCCCCCGCCTCTGGAGAAGGGTTAGCTGCTGGGGAGATGGGAGATGGCCAACCCAGATTCTAGATGGACAACTCCTGACCAAAGGAAAAATTAAGGCTGGGCAACGCAGCTGGGATTCATCATGCTCTCCGTCTCTTACATGTTTTTGTGCATCTGATTGGGGATTTATTGCTAGGAAGAAAGCACATGTTGCCTCATGCTTCAGATGTGATCTATAACCCTGTTTTCCTTTAAGATGAAGCCTGATTTGGACTTTAATACATCCTTTGGGTGATCTGCTCTGCACTGCTCATCTGCAGTGTTAGGTCAAGCAACAAGATGCACAAAACACTAAGAATGGACCGTGTGATGGCTTCCATCCCTGTGAAAAAAAGACACAGCCTAGTACGTGTCTGTCCCTCCCACACGAACTAGACCACCTGCTGTTTCTCCATACTTCTTCTCTCTAATACTGTCACAAAGAATGACCACTGTTTATCCAGCATTTTCTTAAATAAAAAGGAATAATTTTTAAACCATGAAAGCCTTAGTATAGCCTAATGGAACTATAAGCTGAATCTTACAATACGAGCAAAGGATTATTTCCTGTGGCTGGACATAAAACTCCGTAAGGTAGATTTGCAGGTCAATTCTGTTCCTGCTTTGTTCAAGATCTGCATGAATAATATCTGCCAAAATGTACAGTGTCTTCCTGTCTTACACTAATAAAAGAAAAAATCCTGAGGTTATACTGGAAAAAAGGGAGGAGGATCTAGAGTACAAATGATGTTTTCCTTGTTAGGAGTTTAACGTGCTAAGCGTGGTGTCAATGTTTTCACAGCAATGTAACTGACCCAAGTAGCATAAATAATATCTCACAGTCAAAACTCCTGTAGAGAACAAATGCTAATGAAGATAATCTGCGTTTGTACTTCCCTCTTGTTCATTGTGTGTATACATATTGCAAAATATATCATGCCAGGAGGAATATCCTGATAACAGGGATGCTTTCTCTGTCACCAGGGAGTCTCTAATAACAGTTTAACAGTTATTACAGCAGTAGCTGTATTTAACTTACTGTAGTTACAGTTATTACTACAGTTACATTTACATGTAGTTATTACTACAGTAACAGTTATTACTACAGCAGTAGCTATAACCACCCATGGTGCAGAAGTTCACTCTAAGTGCAACTCTTTATTTCAGGAAAGCAGAAATGGAAAAAACGCAGGAAAAGCACTGAAACGGTCAAGACAGCTCTGAGGAGGTCTGTTTCATTATTCTGAGGCATGTGAGTAACAGCAACATGTTATGGTTGTTGGCTTTTTTTTTTTTAATATATATGTATGTATCCTTATTATATGATATTGCAGCTATATGGAGTCAGGATTGAATCTGCAGAGGAAAAATAAAAAAATTACTGCCTTTATGTTACCTAAAGAAAGCCCTGAAAGGACAAGCCTCAATGATAAACACAGAAAAGCAGAATGTGCCATCTCTCATGAGGTTTCAATTCTGTGAAATCTCTGAGTATATACGTACTGAGTTTATTTGTGCTGATACCTACACACGTACTGAGAGCATCCAGCTGAATATCCAGGACAACGCAGAAAAGTTCCCTCTGAATACGGCAGTCACAACAGTCTCTAGAGAGAGACTCCACATCAACTGAATCAGGCCCCGACTGATATTAAGAGAAAGTAATGTAGCACAGCCCACATGCTGTTATCATCTCGCTGTTTCAGACGCCAGCAAAACTGCTGCCTTTATATCTGGTTAATGGTAACAGAATAATAGACAATTCTACAGTTCTGCTAAAAAAAATTGTGCTTAGGAACAAAAATTCATTCCATCAAAACAGCTGCTACTTCTGAAGGTAATTTGGTCAATTTTGCCGTTTCTTAATCTCGAGCATGAATTTTTAGAGTGTGTCTGGTACATGCTGAAGAAAGAGAGCCATCGGCATCCTACTTTTCCTCCTGGAGCCATTCTAAGTGTAGGCAGCTTCTCAAGGCTGATCAAGAAAGTTTCCAAAGGTGAGTTTAGACCCACTTGATCTCTCCTGGATTTCACATGGTATTCAAAGAGTGAACACCCTGTGGAGCTTCCTCAGACAGCCTAGCAGTCACCTGAGGAGAAATACAGCTTAATTTCCTTTTACTGCTTTTTAGGACTTGGTAAGTCCTTTTTTCCTAGAGATCTACTCTTGCGTTTCTTAGTTTTGCTCTAGGGCTCTGCTAGGTTCAGTGCTCTTTCTGCTTGAAGAAGCGTGACAAAACCTCCTTCTTGCTCAGCTCTCACCAGTCCCATAGGAACAAACTAGATTCTGCCCAATCTCATGTTTCCCATTCAATTTTTTCTACAGTGAAGAAAAACATTAATTCCTTTCTTGAAGAGGGACTCGAACAGTTCTGGTCTGTACCACTGTGTATGGGCAACCCACCAGGGAGGACTTTGTCAAGTTAGGATGGGCCAGACCCCTTGGACACCCCAATTCTGATAACTGGTCCAATTCCCTTTAGCAGAAGGATCTAACAATCCCTATCGTGTGCTTGTCTAGAGAAGTAAGATTAATACACTCACGTGTTTTCTAGGGTTCAGCTTTTCCCAAAACTACATCTATCTGTAGTTCCTGCTCTGTGCTCCTGCAGTTGCCGTAGCATAACCCAGGGACATTCACATCTAATGACATAAACTACAAGCAGAAAGCAATCGCCGCCACAGAGAGCCTTCAGTCCAATGATATATTTGTATGCTTTTAAATGGAGACTGGAGCCTTAACAAGGAACGACTGTATACCTGTCATTCGCTACTACTATTTCGTATATTGAAACAATCTCAAGAGTTTCCTATGGGTTTGCACCAAAGCCTAGAGAACAATAATCCAGTGTTTGTGCTCTGAATATAGGTATTGCTATATTGCTCATATGGAATAAACTGTTAGCAGGAACATAAATAAACTATATCATCAAGTTGAATGATACTCTAAAATAAATCATTTAACTTTTACTAACAGTCATTATTAATTTAATGAAACTTCCCAGGATGATTTAAACCAAAAGAGAGCAAGTTTGCAGTGCTCCCTATAGAGACATAGCACAGTATATATTCAACATGAAAGGTCTGGAAGAGGAGCCCTTTTGTTTATTCTTTTTTCATTTTAACTAATGCTAATTTGAGCTGCTGGTGTTGTGCAATTGAGCCCTACGCTACAATATATTTGAAGCTTCCCTTGGCAAATAACTGAGCAGAAATTTAAGTCCACTGACCTCACCTTAGTGGAGCTGGTTTTGCTGCCAAAACTCAAGAGCTGGCATGCCTTTTTTTTTTTTCCTTTTTTCTTCCCCCCAGCCCCCAAGTCTATTCAGAAAGTTTCATTTTCGGCAATCTGTTCTCTTCCTCTGGGCCTGATGGTGCTGCTGAGGACCCCTTGGGTAGTGCTATAGCTGTTGAGGCCTGCCTTTGCCTTTGGGGTGAACTTGCTCATCTGCATTTCTCCAGCTTTTGGCAGCACTGGGTCCTCCCCAGTTACAGGTTTCTCAAGGTTTGCTGTAGGACTGATGCTACCAGCATCTCCACATCAGTCAGCTGTCTATCTGTCTGTCCTTTCTTCAAGCCTAAAGCCTGAAGATGATTTGCCACTTGCTGCTTTTCAGTTTTCTCTCCCCAAACATTAAATACTCTCATGCTTACAGAGAAAACACATGCAGAAGCTTTCCCCTTCCAGGATGCTTAACAACCATCCCTCCAATGCAAAATATGCTCATGATAAAATCGCATTTTCTTAAAGCAAATGGGCACCCCAGTGAGCCTCTCAGACTAGCTTCCCACGATGTGAACTCTCATTAAGCACAGCCCAGTGGTGCTAGAGTAACGGTGCATCAGTTGACACTTACTTGACTTTAGTGTACACAGAAATCACCCATAGAAAGCTTTTGTCATAGAAAGAAAACTGCAAATGCCAGAACCCTGTCTAACATAGTGAGCGACTGCCTAGAAGTCCAAGTGGCGTGTTAGAGCTTGCAAGATTTCTGACAAATGGAAACGGGGGGGGGGGGAGGGAAGAAAAAAAAAGTCAGTTGTCATTGCCTAGGCTTTGGTCCCATGTTCATGCTCATGGTTGGCGGATGCATTATCTGCCTGGAACTCACACAAAGGACACGTCCTAAGACAGTAACTGAAGAGAGGTTTGTATCCAGTGACTTTTGCTTAACTGAGAATATTAAGGCTATAAACACAAGTCTATAAATGTGATGATACACCACAAGAATTCATTCAGGGCAGCACTTAATCTAGACAGCTGCGATAATTGTACTGCTTTGTAAATTGGTCAAATGGAAGCTGATAAATCTCATTAACATTGTGATGGGTATGGTCTGTAAAAATCTAGAGCTGCTTGACAATTCTACTATCTGCTACAAAAGCTATCTGCTTTATTCCAGAATAAAAACCAGCAACACTATAAAAGCAATTTAGCATATTTCAATATTTGAAAAGCGTACACTTGAATGTCTTAATTTGGATATGCCTGTAATGGCTTCTTCTAGTGTCATTTAATTACTTTCTTATTTTACATATAGAAGATCTTTATTTTAAAAAGCAAACATTATCTAATACCTATGTACTGACAGAAGAATCAATGAAAATATATGTCTTTGAGAGAGCTCTTTCCTTTGTTTCCTTTCAAAGAAGAAATTTACAGAAATTCAAATAAATGGCCAAGATGTTGTGGTAAGAAAAAGTTATCTAGATATCTGCTCAGATATACTATAGAAACCAAAATGTTTAAAGAAAATACTTGATCTTTTTTTCTTTACAAAGGTAAAGAAAATGCTACCTTGTGGAGGTGCATTTGCTGTACGAGGATCTGCCTCTGAAATACCTGTAGATCCAAGATGCTCATGAACAAGGAGATTTAGGACATGATTCTACCTCCTTTTGCATAGATCAGAATTCTTTTTGCTATATTCAGTGTTTCATGAAAGAAAGTCTTTACTGATACCAGTGATAATGGTCTGAACTAGTCATGTAAAATTACGATGTCATGTATGATGACAGGGAGATAATTTCTCCAAGACACTTCCATACTTTCCATGATGTCCTCAGGTTTGATTCTGACTATTTCTCATCCAAAACTGACTTAATATCCACCTGGTGCTCCTTCCTAATTCTTTTAGAGGGAACTTGCTATTTAAAGGGGATGCATTCCTATCAAATGTGTTTTTTGAGATTCCTTGCATCCTGTTTCTCAGGCTGTATTGTCTCTGTGCAGAATATCTGGTGTTATCATTCTAACCTCCCACAGCTACCAAAGGATAACCATGCATTGCGCGGTGGCTATTGCCTGAATTAATGTCCCAAATTCAAGAAGTATGTCTTTCTCATACTCAAGCTCTCAGCCTCCAGACTAGGGACTGGATCAGTAAATGCAGGGAAGGACTATTTTCTGATTTCTTTTAGTTATGTTTATTTTTCACTATGACAACTTCTCAAACAGAGAACAAGCCGAAATCTTACTGTGTCTGTTCTCGCCTCATTCCTCCTCCTTTTTTTTTTTTCATAAAATAATTATGCAATTCATCTGGAGTATGGGAATATAAATTACTTGTGCCAATGGACAGACTTAGGAGTGACTTTTAATGGCATTATCTTTTCTTTAGCTTCAGAAGTGAAGAGACAAAAGGCATAGGTCACCGAAGCAGTATATGAAAAAAACCAGCTTCAGAGAGAGGAATGTGTGCAGTGGATGATTAAAAAACCCCATAGTTTTGAAATATGATAGGCTAATTCTATCAAGCTCTCATTATTTATAAGATTTCTGGAACTCTTAGTTCTATGTTATTTGTTGGCTGTCATTCTTATCACATAAGCTAGTTAATGTGTTTTGGTTAAATATGGGCAACTATAATCACACTCTGTTCTTCAAGCCCTGCCTGTGTAATCTTTTCCTCCTTCTTTGTTATACAAGAAAAATGGACTTTCCTCTTCAAATAAAAACCTCTGCCAAATCCAGTTTAGGCCTCTGACAATGTCTACTATGGTCTAAACGATAGGGGTATATTTCTATGAAATTTTGATTTTATTTATTTTCTCGGTTGTTTGTAGGTATTCATTTGACCTGGAAAATCTAAACCACATCTCTGCTTGGGTGAGGAAAGATTAGATGGAGAGTGTTGAACAACACACAGTGCATTATCTTGCTCTTTGTTGTTTAATAGGCATTTTGTATTGCATTAATAGCTGCATCTCCTGTTTTGTTCATCTCCTTTTGCAAAACATACCTGGTTTATTTTCTTCAGTGGCAAAGGTGCAAGCTAAATGGACTCTTCCTTCCCCCCTCATTTCTACAAAATAATGTTCTTTCAGATATCTTGTTTTATAGTAATCATTCAGTAGACACACAAACACTCCCCTGCTCTCCTCCCTGCTTCAGAATAGGTTTATCTGTGTGCTACTCAATACGCCAGCAGCAATGATGCAGAGGTGGAAACTGTTCATCAAACAGGACTACAGTTACGATACTGTGGCTTCAGCTCCTCTGCCACAGGAGTGAGTAGCGCTGTCACTCTGGGGATGACGGCAAATTCATGTGGCCAGGGCCTGCTTTGGGTAATATTTGTTTAGCAGGTAAGTACAGGGCTGTATGAGGTATCTCAATAAGCCATCTTTCATAAAAGAAAGTATCTTTCATAAGGACTTCCTTATGTCCTTTAAGCACTGGTTCTTGGTTTCCTCAGGTAAGACACAATGCCTGCACAAAATCTAACAAACGGGGCATTCTCTGCACTTTTGTGCCTCCGGAGCACTGATACAGCAACGGAGCCATTTCTTTCACGGGTAAGTAATCTGTACAGCAACATTAGCATGCGAAACAGAATCATAGATCCAGCCCTCCGGATACCATGGAAGAAAAGCACTGAATTTGAGAGGGTCATTGCTTCCCTTTCACAACTACATTTTTCTTTCTCATGCAATATAGAGTGTGGTATTTTCCAGCAAAAGTGTTTTGTAATTATACCAATTCCCCAAGTCTCAGTTAGTTCTAATTGCTGCCTTTTGCTGCATTTTTTGATTTGCGGCTTAAGATGGCCATTGTCGGCTTAATATTTCAGACTTAATGTTTACTGGGGAGGGGACGACGCTTAGCTAAATTTTATGGTAAGACATGTTTATGTGGAACCTTTAAAAGACTCAGTGGAAAAAGCTTCCTCTGATTCCTTGCAGAATTTGCAACATTACATTGCAGCACAGTTAATGAATGAGTTCCAGAGAGTAAAGCTGTTTGGTTTGCTTTCCCTAATTGAGATGTACAGAAATGGACTGAATGATCTAAGTGGTAAGTGGAGCAAAGTGACGCTTTTGAAATCCTAAGTAACTGTGAGAGGTTAGTTACACCAGCAAAGCCACCTCCATGTAAAAATATAAAATCCTTATCCTTTGAACAGGTACAATAATGAGCCTATTCTACTCAGTTAGTCCTGGACTAACCCACTGAAGTGGGAAGAAAATGAATGAAAAGCTGTTTCTTTCTCCATTGCCAGAGAACAGCTCTCAAAACAGCGCTTTTCAGCGGTACCCTGATTAGAATGGTTGGCGGCTCAGGGGACTTCCCGTTGCCAGCCTTGGCACCTCACTGATTTTCAGCACTATTTGTTACTTTTTTTAAACCCAAAGCAAGTTGAAACTAATCAAAACACGCGTCTTTAACAGCCAGGGATTTGACAGCCAAGACCTGCTTAAACTTACTCATGTACATAGCTTTATCATTTTATAGAGTATGTTCTGAGTAAAATGAACAGACCTTAGTGGTGAAATTGAATTAAAAAATCTTGATTTTTTTTTTTCCCTTCCCCTCTCATATCTTTCCAAAAGTGCCCTAAATTTTTGCCTGCGCTGAGCTAACCTTGTTCATGCAATCTAATGTTTAATAGCCATATTGAACAATATCCCAAAGATGTCAGAGCCTTGCTGAAATTTGCACTTAAGTCATAGAAAAACATAACCCCTGAATCAAGAATTTATGGTCTTTCCTATGTCTCCTGTCCCAAGGTACAGATCCAGCCTCTGAAATGATTTGCTCCTCTTTAAAATAAGAAGCTAAATCCTCTGGTGTACACTGGCATAGTTTCACCTGCACTGATAAACCGGTACAGATCTATACCAAGGGAGGGAGGACTCCCCTCATCAGATTTATTTTTAATAGGTTGACTGAAGAACAATAATCACTCTGGACCTAAAGAGACTTATGAATGGGCAAATGTTACTGTTGTATCTAATTATGCAATTGAGAACAGGCAAATTAATGATTTATGGGCTATCCCTAGCATTAATATAAGCTGGAAATGTTCTTATTAAGCTATTTTGATGGAAAATATTGACTGGTTGAAATAGTGTTGGAAATGCATATATTTTTTTACAAAATTCCATATGATTTCCTGTCAATCTCCCAGGTTGTCAGGCAGCTCGCTCTTCCTGTGTCTGCCATTTCCATTAGCTTTGCTGCATAGATTTTGGCTGAAAAAGTGAGTTGCTCCTGTTGTGCAAAAGGGAATCCAGCTCTCTGTTCCTCTGCAAACTAATGGAGCTGACATTGACCTTGGCCTTGTAGACTCAGCGACTTGTTGGGAAAAAAAAGAAAAAAAAAACAGCAAAAAAACAAACCAAAACAAAAACCCACAAAAAAAATGTGCAAATATATATGCGCAGAAATAAGTATACAACCACATACCGTTTTTACATTTTCTCAGGAAAGTTTTCATTCTTAATGATAACACAGCATCACTAGATTTTGCTAATCTTTCAGCAGTGTAAAGACTGCCTTTTAATCAGGTCTAATTTTGCATACACTTACGTAGATTTCCCTAATGATATTGTAATTTCATCTCTATGACACCACAGGACTGACAGCAATAATTGTTTCAGCATTTGTTATTACCTACTGTACAAAGCCTTTGTCATTTCATAGGATACCAAATGCATTTATTGGGATAGCCTACTTCTAAACTATACAATGGAAAAATTACTGTTGTCATAAAATGGTCTAAATGTAAGAAGCACTAAAGGAACAACCCCATTTCTCAGAAGCTCTGCAGGATTAAATCACATACTTTGGGAGAACTGTTGCTTATTAAGAAATTATTTATGAGTTGAATTATATCACTTCTAACTATATAAATAAGTTGGGATGGCTTCCAACAATTACTAAAGAAGCCAGCCGAGTGATGCTTTCCAATTAAATCAGGCTGACGTTTGTTTTTTTTAACTTCTCAGTGCCCTGGGTTCTTTCTTCTGTCTTTCCATGATTCAAGCAGATAATGTATTAACCTTGTACGACTGAAGTCTCGCATGTCTCCTCTTTGGTATCCTTTCATGTGGCGGTGATCAGTAGGAGTCTCTGCGTAGGTACTCACTACATGAAAGGTTTCTTTCTTGTCCATATAACTGCTGCTTGTGATGTTTAAGTACTTGCTTTTATTTAGGACCAGTTGTTATACAGATCTTCAAAGCTTATAACTTCTGATGGCTCATTTATATTTGTATTGTTCATTCTTTGATAATGACCGTGTTAAAAAACCTGCAGCAAACAGTGCAGCACAGAAAACACTGACTTCCACGGTAGCACCTACACTGTTCAAGTTATACAGGGAGACAGATCTAACTCCATGACCTAATTTATTAGCAGGGGAATAAAGACAGATTAATTAAATCCAAAAATGCCAAACAGGAAAATCTACTAAACCATAAAGCATTCTCTTTCCCTCTTCTATTGGATGAACCTCAGATGTTTACAGGGAGGTTATGCACCACTGCTCATGTGCTTATATAGCACTTGTACCAGCTCTCTATAGAGTAAAAAAACTTCACAATTTTCCACAGTTTTGAATTTATTTACTAGGTAAACCATATAGAAAGTAAAGTCTAGCACTCAGCCTAGATAAGTAAGACCTGGGTGAACATACCCAGACTAGAGCAGCCTGTGAACTTTTTCCAAGATATCAGTGCAAAAGGTAACTAAGAAAACCTACTCAACTATCTATAAGCTTAACTTTACTATATAAGCATGCTCAACTGAGGAGAAGTTAAGTAATCTTCAAAATGAAACAAAATATTGAAAAAATCACTGCAGTAGACTATGGGGTGAGTGTTTACTCCTTGGCAGATCAGCCTTCCCATAGCTGGCTATAGTCATGGTTGCTGCAGAGTTCACTTTGTTCTATGCTAAAGGAGCATGTCTGCTCCAGCGTACATAGGGCCTGCCTTTAGTGCTGGGATTGGAAGTTTGCCACTCAAAGAACTAATCAGAATTATTTATTTTTTCCAGCACTTTGGAGTAGATAGCAAGCTCATTTGGGTATCTGGCATATTTATTTAGGTCTGTTAACAGTTCATCTAGTTACCAGTGATCGTATACAAGATTTAAATAAAGGTTTCTCCTCCATTAGTGCTGGAAAATGAAACCAGATTGTGTTACTTGAAAAAATAATGGAAATTATTCTCGTACAAGAAAGACAGAAATAGCTCAACACAAGTGTACTCCTCAGTTGCCAGTTAACAGCAGCCTATTTTGTGCTACGCCTTTCACCGATTCATTTCTAGGGTTGTTCTCTAAAAAGAATCTACAGTTAGTGGGTCTGAACTGCTGCTTTCTGTCAAGTGGAAACCGAGTGGCTGTTCCATAGCCTTTTTCCAAAAGCTCCTTTTGAAAGCTGAAACACTGGAGCACAGAGATCTGCCAGAGCGCACCACTGGGAATGCGGGAATGCAGTCCTTGCCTAGTGTCTGTACGTCCGGCCAGCTCCTCCCTCTCTGCTACGACAATTCATATGCTGTAATAGTGGGTATCGCTGCTCATGCCATATGGAGGAGTTTTAGCCAGAGGATTCATGAAGCCAAATCCATTTGTCACGCGCCCGCATCTCCACCAGCTTTTACGAGAAGTTCCCTGAAACAACGTTCAACAGTACTCGGGCGTGCAGGCAGAGCACAGCTTCATACAAACCGCTTTCCTTCCTACAGAGTGGAATTACCCTGTCATGCTGCTCCACGAGACCATATATTAGGGGGTTGGCACTTAGAGAACTATCTACTATTTTCAGTAAAGGCTTCTTTAGGCTGGTTTCAGGACCTCAAGTTTTCTGGGCACGGAACTACCATCTAAATTGATGCTTTTAGGACATTGCAACCATCTCTGTGTGGGAGACAACACATTGGTAGTTCTTGACGAGACTGATAGAATTAAGGTAGCGAATGCCATGCCTTGGGTAGGGGGAGGACAGTTTCTGACAGGGTGCAGAATACCTCTGCTTTTCCTTCACGTTGCATATGGGCAGCCAGAACCCTGGCTACTCCCAGTGAACGCAGTTCTTACTCTAAAAGTCCTTAGGAGAATGCCAGAAGAGATGCAGTCTGTGAGGCATTAGCCAAAGAGCACTCACAAGACAGCAGATGAGGCTGTGATTATTATAGTCGAGCTACTCTAACTCGTAGTTAGTTTTATTCATAGAATAATCTCATAAAAGATAATTTAAAGACACTGTGCTAGGCTCAGGTAGGGCTGCCAGTCCCTCGGATAACGTTCCCTACAATGAAACGATGCATTAGATTTGGGAACCAGCAACAAAATTCGCCATCTCATTGAATTATACCACACCTCACTACATTTTCACAATGACATTCAAAGGGTAATGGCACACTAAAATACATATTTATGTACTTTAAACACATGCCCTTAAACAGATTTTTGTGGAACGTCCACCGTGTTTTTTAAAACTGCATTCTCACAAGCCAGCAAGCTTCTGTAAAACTCTTCCCAGCCGTGATCAACCGTGGATAATCTTTTATGGCTAGAACTAAAGATTTTTCTTAATACTATATTAACTGGGGGTAATGGAACATATAAAGAATCTCTGCAAAACTCTTCAAATTGCTTAAAGCCAACATAAGCCCTTAGCAGTATATGGACCTTAGCTCCTTACTGAAATGTATCTGACGGAGACTTTTTTACTTCTATGAATTTCAGTCAGAGCTGGAATGGATAGAGGAAGGAGTAGGAGAAGGGAAAGCCTTATCACCCTTTCATCCCCAGTTCCGCTCAGTTCATTTAGTTCATTATGTGCTTATAGCTGTACAATGCCTTCCTCCCCTCAGTCGGGGCCACATCCATCCCTGCTGATCATACACTTTAACCTTCTTCTGCCCCTTTGACAACAGCTAGTTGTTCAGCTCACTTCCAAAATAGCACTTAGCTGCTCCAAAAATTATCACAGCTTCTCTTTTGGGTCACAGAAAATGTGGCCTCTGTCACACTGTTTATTTACAATACATCTTAAAAGCCCTCTGACACCCCAATCAGTAGTAAAATGAAATAATCATTGATTTCTTACAAGATGCATCAATCTTTATACCATTATGGAGAGGAAGGAAAATAGAGGCTTGAGTAATAATCAGAGTAATAACTTTTGAATTTCAGTCTTGAAATAGCAACACAGACACATACACAAATATATACGTATATTTAACAAATAAGGATTTTAAACATATTTTCTACACTTTTATAATTTGAAAGCTCTCAAAGCATACTGAACACAAATACCTTTCAGTTTTCGGTTGCAGAGTATATCCTGCTTAATAAATCATCACCACATGGCATGTTGGCTCTTATAAATAACCACTAAAATGAAGGCTGTCTAACAGTGTAGATCTAGCCGTTATTAATGTTACCACTTAGCACCCGGGCAGCCTGTGAGAGTCCCTGCTCAGTGAGCACTGAGAAGCCCATTGCATTTGTGTTAGAAAGGTCTTTCCATAACATCCCTATTTGGAAAAGAAAAAGGAAAAGATACTGAAGCAACTTTTTCTTTTCCTCTCCAAGCAGAAGTTATGAAAATCCTTCCCATATTAAATTGAACAGAGGAAAAAAAGGCTTTCACAGCAATAAGTTTCTGAGGTATTTAAAATTCCCTTACTTGACGTAGTTAAAAAGTAGTATTACTGCTACCACAAATTTGCTAGGAAGATAATGACAGATCTGTCCTGACCTTCAAGTAGCAGGCACTTGTTCTTTGTTCTTTCATAATGAAATACCAAATTTTCACTCATGTTTGGAAATCAAATGACAAAATCCTTTGACTACAGCTACGTACAGCAAAGGCACTAATTAGAAAATTCCCTGGCAAATGACAAAGCCAAGACTCATTTCTGTTCAAGACCATGATTAAACTTATTCAGGTAAATAAGAAATGCAGAAGACAAGGATAATCAGATATATTTGTGTAACCTAAACATTTTTATTCCTAAATAATTTGTCCTATATTCTTTTTTTTTAATTTCCATATGAAAAGTGTACCTTCAAAGTTTCTAAAAAAACCCCAGCAGCTTCTTTCACTTCCCACGTTCTCCTAAGCTGTAAACCTTTTCCTGCTGTATACGCTATGCATGTCAGAGAACAAATTCCTTTTTTTTAATTTATCCAATCACATCATCTCTGTCTTTGTACCCATCAGATTTCACACTCAAGCTGAGAATTTTCATTAAGGTCTGCAAAAGGACAGATCTGGGGACACAGCTAATGATGATTCCTTTATTCTACCCAAATGTTATAAAACATTACAGGAAATGTAAACCTCCCAAAGCTTTTTTACCATTTGAACATTTTGATTTAGAGCAAATTCTCAGTTCTTCAGTTGTATTGGTTTGTGCATTTAAACATAAACTTTCTCTCTTTCTCCTCATGCTAGGAATCCCACTTCACACATAGGCTAATTAACTACAATTTAGAATGGCGAAGGAATGATTACTCTACTGTAATGCTGCTGTTTCTTAGCAACGGTGAAAGATGTGAAAGAGAGACCCAAATAACATCATTTCCAGATTGAGAACTTCCACCTAGACTAACCTGCTCATGGTAAATTAATTTTAAATTTCCATTTGCTTTCTTCAATGCTATGTCCCTTGCAGGCTCTAACAGTGTGATTTCCACAGTCCAAGATGGCACGTGAGCATTTAGTTTCCATAGGGCTGATAATACCTGCTAGCTACTCCAAAAAACTTGTAAAATTTCATTAGAAAAATATTTTCCTGCTTCCTTCCCACATAATGACTTACGTCTAGCACTAACTCCTCACTTCATGGGAATTTTACTACAGTAAATGTGCAAGGTTAGGCCTTGCTTCAGTGTTAAACAATAAACAAAATTTACTTTATTAATAGCAAAATTGGTAATTACATTTTTCCCCATAATGCTAATAAAGTATTTCGAGCACTTAAATTGTTTTACTGTACTCTGAAGATACTTATTTCATATATTGACCAATTTTACACTGCAGGACAAACAATGCTGTCACTGATTTTCAAAAATATTAATAGAATTTAAAAAAAAGTATGACAGCTGAAAGTCCAATTGAAAATCAAATTCCTTTAATACTTGCAGAATTTTTTTATGCCTTGCTATATAGTCCTACTCTGCAATTGCTACTTGCATATGACACTGTCAATACTGCAGATTGAATTTTTACTCTGGGAAGGATGGATGATTGGTCTCTGTGATCCTATTTATATTTTGCTTTTTGAGCACAGGAATGGCTAAAATGGAAAACCACACAGCAAACTTCAAAGTACCAAAGTGGGGATAAAAATGAATTAATTGCTCAAATAACATGAACCACACAGCCAGATTTTGCTCTATGCATCTGAGACACACAGAATGTGCCGTCACGGGAGATGCGCATGGTAATGCTGCTTCTTCTCACAGCCTGTGGAGGGATGGAGGTCTGTGTGAGTATTGATAGCCTCACGGCTAACCTGAGGGTCACAACCCCTATCAGGATGCAAAAGTCATAGAATCATAGAATCATCTAGGTTGGAAGGGACCTTTAAGATCATTAAGCCCAACCATGTCTTCACCTCTAGTATGTAAGATAGCGCTACAGCCTGCCATGTGAAAAACATCTGGCACAAAATGAGGAAAGACAAATGAGGTGGCAGGATGCAACGTGACAATTTGCCAGCCTTTCTGCAGCAGAACCTTCCTCAGAAAGAGTCAGGCCAAAGTGCCTTGCTGCTGTCTCACCCCTAGCACAAGGTGCTCATCATCAGCAAATCAAGGGCTTCACTGACCAGCTGCACCTGGGGCTTGAAATGGAAGAGAGACAGAAGGAAGGGGAGTTACACCCTGTAGGTGAGCGTGGAGGAGAAGGCAGTTATGGGAGGCTGAACTACAGGATGCACGACTTGCAAGGTGGGTGTGCAGCCCATTGCTACTGTTGGCATGTCTTCAAAGTTGGGAGGTCTTGAGGCTGTTACTTGTTGGAGACTGTGAGACATTTTTGTGCTGATATTATAATGTACTTTGTTTTTCTTGTCTGGGCATTTGCTGCTGTGAGAGGTTGCGTACTGGGCTGGAAGGAGCCTTGGTCTGGCTCAGCGGCCGTTTCTGTGCAGCCTACAATAGCGTGCTGGGGCCTGCATGGAGAATCTTCGCAAAAGACAGTAGCTTTGTCATAGTGCTACAGACTGTGTGTAGTTTTTGTGGTCCTTCTGGGTCGCTCTGGCAGCAGGCACAGGCGGAACCAGGGTTTCTCTGGGTGGTCACTACAGTTTTGTTTTATTATCCCATGGAACTGAAAATGCATCCAACTGCTTGTCGAAGCTGTTGATTTTTTGCTGAAAGAAGCCAATCTAAACATATAAAAATCTGAAGCTGTAATTCCTTAGTCATAAATTTACAGTGGTGCCTGGCAGGGCATTCTGCAAAGTCCTGTGTGAACCAAGGAGTTATCTCTGAGGGCACTGTGTGGCGACGCATCCACCACTCTGTTTGATCATGTATTTAAAGCACTCCTGTTTACTCTGGGACTTTACTATTAAGGTTAGTTTGGCTGCATTTGAATTTTTGCTTGTTTAGGTTGTATGGTTATCTGGGGTTTTTTGTGTTTGATTTTTAAAGCACAAATATTCTTTAACAGTTTGAAAGAAAGAAACAGTTGGATTAACCAATATAAGCAAGAAAGAGTGTTTTCTTGCAATGTAAGCTCAAATGGTCCCTGGGAATATCGTTTTGCTATACTTTAACTGCGTTCTGTTATTTTATTTTCATCTATGAGGTAGATGAATGTTTAACTCCTTTAATATTCAAGTGAATATCATCAAGGCTTGATTAGTTTATTTCTGGCAGCAGAATGCTGAACATCATGCCAATTGCTTTCTGTAGTAGTCTTGTTCATGTATTGTTTTTCAGTAATTTTGCTCTGATGAGCTTTCCTTGCGTAACTTAGAGTGACTTTGTAGCACACTCTTTGAGAGGAAAAAATGACTTTTCCCTTGTCTCCCCCATACAATAAAACTTAAGAAAAATTCACAAGTTCTAAACTTGCTGCTTGTAGCTAGATGGAAGGCAAGACTGCACTTGTTTTGGAGTCCTATTTCGGTAAGGCAGCCTGCATCTCTTTCTCCTTCTGTAGTCTAGAGCTGAAGAGAGCCTGTTTTCTTAGCCTTGCCATACCTTGAATTCATAAAAACAGAATGAAAGCTTTGGTGTTCCTGGCTATAGACTCAGTGGAGCAACTCGTGACCTGGTCCTCACAGTGTGCAGTTGAGTGACCACCTGGAAGGCATCTCACCTCACTTAACTTCACATGGAAAGCAGTCTGTGGAGGGAAGGCTGAAGTGTCTTAAGTCTTTCCCTTATGGCGCAGGATGAGGCTGGAATACTCCATCTATTAAGATGTAACCTAAAATCTACCAAACTTTTTTTCTTTCACCCATTCTTATAACTGGAAAAGTCTTCCTCTTTTTTACCCTTTTCTCCCCTCCTTCAGCCTGCTTAAATTTTTGCAGGGGAAAGTTATAACACTATGAAGAAAAGAGCAAGGCTAACTATAATTCATGGGTTCTAACATTCCTTTCTTTTTTCTTTTTTTTTTTTCTCTGGTTAAAAATCAGATTCCTAAGATAGATGGTCTGTTTAGTCTATCTTGGGTCACTTCAGGAACAGTTCTACTTCTGTAAGACTTTTTTTCCCTGCTATATATGGCGATAACAAGATTAAAATAAAACCCCAGATGTTCAATGTATAAAATTATTTTGTCAGGTTTGCCAGAAAGTGTATCTGCTCCTCAGCAACCACACTTGGTATTAATTTGCCTCCTGGCCTCACTGTGCTGTTAAGCTGTAAAACAACACATCGTCAGTCTGTAGGCTGGGAGTAGATGCTGTATTTTTAATTGAGCTGAAAACCACCTTCCTCTCTTCCAGGTGTAATTTGCACCCACAAAGTGTTTCTAGTGGGTACTAGGCAAGTTGCATCTACAACAATCTGCAGGAGATAGTTATATTTTAGTATTATTTAAGGGGGGGGGGGGAAGTTTGCCATTAGGTATCAACAAGAACTAGTGGCTACATGATATGTAAATACAAGATATTATTGACAGACCTCCGGGTGTAGTTTGCTGATGACTTAGACTGTCTTTTTTTCTGCTTTCAAAGTCAGCTGGCACAGAAGGTGGCTGCACCTGGCTTCTGGAGGAACATTAGGTTCCTGAGAGGTGAGGGCAGTCCACAGTCTACAGGGCAGTGCCTGCTGTAGCGATTAAGGATCTGTAACACCTGAGGTGGTGCTGGGAGGGATTTATCAGAATTGAATCTAAGGAGGAGAGAAGGGATTGAGAAGGCGATCTGATAGCGTGATACACACAAGTGATGCACCCTGATCTCAAAGGTTGTTTGGCTAATGTTGCAACTAGTGGGCCATCTGGGCAATCTATGCGGATACTAACCAAAGTAATGACACTCTCTAGAAAGATTGGAGCTTGTATCTAAAAGGCTATCAATCTTGAAAACGAGATGGAGTTCAGGACAGCAAAGGTTATTCTGTCTGCTCACATGGACAGCAAAGATAAGGTAACAATTTGGTTTGGTGTAGAAAATCGTTGTTTACATTGCTGAACTAAACTTTGATTTGCTGTGTGTTGTTTCAACATCATAGAAACGTCAGGCTGAAGGAACAAACTTTTTATCAATAACCTAATCCATTCCTCTTTCTGAGATAAGACTAGTAGGCTAGAAGAGATACTTGTCTAATCTGTTCTTAAAGATGAACATCCCTTCATAGCTTAATGCAGTGCTTGTAAGTCTTACAGTTAGAAAGATTTTCCTAATGTCAGACTAAATCTCCCTGGCTGCAAATACACTGAGTGCTTCTTGTTCTGTCTCCAGCAGGCATCAATCTCTCTGTACATTAACAAACTTCCAGTATGTGTGTGTGGGGAAAGCATTGTCCTGTAGTGATCTCATTTCTAGATTAAATAAACCGATCCTGAGAAGTTAGAGAAGGAAAACAACATTATCTGCTACGGCTCTTTACTAGTAAATCTTCAACCTGTGTTTCTACAGGCAAGATTATTGTCGGAGCCCAATTAATGAAAGGCTATGCCTCAGATGGACCTGATTTTGGAGTCAGTTGTATTTCAGGCCAGGTTTCATCTGGCTTTCTAGAATTGGAGGTTTAGTGCCAGGTTACCAGATCTTGTTACCTTAGAACAGGATTTATTATTCCTTCCACTAAAGCATTGCCTGGGATGAAGCAACAGAGGGCAGATGGTTTTAAAGCACAAATTCACACCCTAGAAAACCAGCTTCCTGCAGAAAAGTCTTAACAGACAGGATCAGAAAATGTCCATATTCCTTGGCCTGCACACAAGAGAGCTTGGCAGCAACGCCTTGAGAAGATTATGGTGTAGGTGGGCTTTATATGTAAAGTCCACACAAACTGTGTTATGTGGAAGAACTGAAACTCGGGTTATGAAGAACATAGAGTGACTTTATGTGCCATGGGGAATACTTGTCGCTCTGTGACTTACAGCGGATTTCTTAGGGAGACTGTGGTCTTAGACCATGGTATGTGTATCACAGTCATGGAAGAAAGCCTCTGTCCTATCACTTGATCAGGGTCTCTTTTCCTGCTTGATGCCACCCTGTATTTTGAAAGGCTTGTATTGGAAAATGCCAGCAGTCATGAGCGCATTGATTCTGCCAAACTTCTTTTGTTCTGGTAAATTCTCTTTGGGTGAAAAGCTTTCCTTATTTCAGTAAGCGGATCATATATTAAAAGGAAAAGCAAAACAAAGCAACACCCAATAGAATAAAAATAGAACCCACAATTTGAAACTAAATGCGCTTTCGCTGCCAGAGCACTAGACAGTTGGAATCAGAATCAAATGGAAAGATGAGTGTGTTCTCTCTAGATGAATTGCTAAAGAGTATGAATCTTCTGTTTGTAACATTCCTTTATTGTCTTATCATGTGCAGTAGCACTGCTTATTGGAAAAAAAAAAATCATCTGTTTCATATGACAAAAAGTCAAGTGTGGTTAAGATAAATTAGTTCTCAGACTGCAGCCTTTTATGAAAGACCATATTGAATGCATATGCATCTTTAAGATGACGTGTTAACTGCAGAGGTGCAGGTTCCTTCTCAGGGACAGAAGTTCTCTCGTAACATACCTATATAAGTACCTGCGGTGACCATGCACTGCATTGATACTACTATTTATTGGCTTTTAATAAACATTTCGGGGTTCAAACTGTACAAATCCGTAGCAAAAGACGCTCCTGACCTAAAAAGAGTAAACAGGCAAAGCAGACGAGGAGTGGGAGGAGAAATGGACATAACTGAAATACTTGCTTAAGGCTGTGATTAAGACCCTGCTGTCACTCCAGTACATCGTCCATCAGATTTTGAAAGGATATTATATGGCAGATTGCACAAAGCAGTTAGGCCGATATCTTTATAATGTCCTTAAATTTCAAATCCTATTTGCTTTGAAATTCAGGAAGGTGTTACTTAACAGAAATCTGGAGTGGCAAAGATTGCTTTAAAAGATATAAAAATGACAGATGCAATGTATTAAATTGGTGGACAAACTGTTAACATGAAAGTCCAGGCTCTATATGAATACAGTATTACTAGTCCACACACTTACTGGGATGTTACATGAAGAAAGGAATTCTGCCACTGGTTTGTTTGTTTTAATCATGGAAAAACTGAAAAGAGAAGGAAAAAAAACCCTGGAAAACCTTACTCAGATATGTTCTTTCCATCTTTTTTCCAAATGAGTATATGCAAACATGGTGAAGCTTCTTAGACACTGATATTTATTTTCTGTTACTCTGCATGTATTTATCCCTGTGTACTCTGTCAGAGCAGCTCTGAATTGCATAAAATCCAAATGAGCTTTTCATTTGTTGAGATCTGATGTATCTGGGCATATCCTAGGAGTATCCTCCCTATACCTTTTAACTGCAGTCATCTAACGTTTCCTCTGATGTTTGCTCTACCTGAGTAATTGTGCTATTGTTATTACTGGCTTGGGTAGTACTGTTCCAAGTTTAATTGTTATTTCACTGTAAATTGTTTTAGGAAAGCCTCTGTTTCCCCCTTACCATCGTGAAGGGGGTGTGTGTGTATATGAGCGCAAGTGAAAGTAACTTTAAATACCAATTTTATGTGTGTTTGCATATAAAAACTTTTTTTTTTTTTGGTAGATCTGCTAAAAACAAAACAGAAAAACCCCAACAGGAGAACCTACTCCAACGGCTGGCACAATCCAGGTGTGCTACCCTCAAGGCCCCAGAAAGAGTTGCAGAAGGTCAAGATGCAGGGGTTTTTTTCCAGCAAAGCAGCAGCATTGTGTGCAGTTCTCCCTCAGGAGGCAGCTTCCCGGCCATTGTGCTCCCCAGGGGCAACTACGGGGAGGCAGAGATTGATTTATCCCCCAGTAACAGTCTGCAATTTTGGTGGCACAAAAATGCTCTGTAATATTCTTTTCTTTCCCAGAGCTGTTATTACACACTGTTGCTCTCAAGAGTTGCAGAGCCTGCACCTTCTATGACTTATTCAGGTCTTGACATTTGTTAAAAATATTTAGAACTTAGCTTTAAAGTCTTACCTACTGATGTGTGTGCACCTCCCGTTCACGATAACAGGGCATGATCAGTACTCGAGTGCAAACCATGAACCAACAGGATAATGACTTCCATTCTACAGAACACTGTTCTTTTTACTTACTAAGCTGTTTCTGCTGTTCTGTGTATTCTTAGGAAGGAAACTGCTTTTACATTGTTTGTTGTGTTTCTGCCTCTCTTGGGATGATGTCAAAAAACCTACTGAAGCCTATGACTTGAAAGTATTTAGCTTTTCTATATATAGCATTTCCTTACTTAAGGAAAATGACAAGTTATTTTCATGTGTATATGAAAAAAAAAAAAGAAGCTTAGTTATGTTCAATTGTATGCTGTTCGTATAAAAAAAAAAGTTTTCAGCCCTCAAAAAATGTTAGACCCAGGAGTTTCAAGCCAAATGAATTCAAGTAGATAGCTGTAAAACTTTCAGCAACAAAATGGCTGTGAGTTTTATGAGCTTTATGATGTCATGTGTATTTTTATCACTTTATCATGGTAAAGAATTGCTTTAAATGCATGGTAAATGCATTGCTTTAAAAGCAAGCAAAGTACTTATTAAAGAGATTGAAAATAAATCTTTAAATAACATGATCTATAAAGCAGACAGAATTTGTATTTTAGTCCTTGATGAAGTAACTAAGCATAGGCATCAACTGTCCCTAAATTATAATCCCTATTAAGAAGTGTAACTACTGCTTTTAATGTCTGTAAAAGTGAGGAAAGAAACAAAGTATTCCAGAATTAGTTGTTCATCATAAGGGCACACAAGCTATCTGAATTTCCATCAAATATGGCTAAGAGGAAAAAGGAACTCTACAAATACAGAAAAGCTGTTTTGGTAATGAGTATATAATTAAAAAAACCTCACAGTCTGTGGTTGCCTGCATTGGTTATTTAGTATGTCTAGTCATACTTTTATTTCAGTGCACAGCCAGAGGTATTTCACATGCACCTTTCTACCTCCTTGTCATTGACTACAATAACTTCAAGGAAATGAAATTCTGTTCTATGAAAATATGGAAAACGTTGAATAATGGCTCCCCCACCATCACCCTAATTCTCTTCCTACACATCACTTGTCTCTGTCTTAATACTGCTCAGCTGTTGCTAAGGCAATATTTTCCTAGAGAAGTTCTAAAAGGTAAATACGCAGAGGTCTAACCAGTGCAAGAGCAACTGTTGCTCATCTTCTGTACATGGATGGGCAAGTGTAGACATAACTCTCGGGAATTTGAAAGCTGCACAAACATCTTGGCTGCAAAAACTACGTAATGTGAGTCTGTCACTTCTGTTGTGCTGCACCAGGGCAGAGCTGTGCTCTCCCTGTATCTCCCTGGGTAGGACCATGTGTTCTGGCAGATCACACACATGATATTGCTGATTGAGGACAGATGAGGTGTGTTGGGCATTTAGGGTTAGAGATGCAGGGAGATGCTTGTGGTGGAAAATGGGGGCCCTGTTTCTAGTGACCCTGGTGATGGAAGATGGAACTTAGGTATCAGGGAGGATGCTGGCCCTGCAAAGGGCACACTCAGCTCTGATTTGAGTTTGATTTGGCTCAACCAGGTCAGTGGTGGAGCCGAAAGGTGGATGCAGGTGCTGTGTTGGTGTTCTGGTGAACCTGCACCATCTTGGCAATTCTCCTGCTTTAAGTCCTTTCCCTAACGCCTCCCTTGGTGTATTTCTGTGCTCTCATCCTTGTGTCACCGGCAGAAGAACACTGAAAGAGGCATTCTTGTCCTAAGCAAAGAAGAGTTTGGTTCCTAGAAGCATCTCTCGCCTTCACTGCCTCTTCACAGCTTTTCAAAGCTTCTGCTTGTTTTTTAGAGGCAACTTCTGTGAATCCTCTTACAATATCTTTTCATTTAAAGTTATTAGAACTTTTAAGAAAATATATTGGTAAACTTGGGTGGGCGATATCTGCATGCCATGGTTCATCACAATACTCTGCAAAGGGGGGGCTAGGCTGTTTTCCTTCATTCCTTGTAATTAAGCTATGTCACTAGAAAGCAGTGTCCTCCTCTGACCTCATTTGATCAGTGACAGTCACTGGCTGCCGTGTCTGGAGAGAAATGCAATTCTCCTGGACCTGCTATCCAAGCCCAATGGTTTGATCTTACGGGGGTGAGGATATACTGTTTCTCCAAGTAGGTGCTTGTTCAGGAATGCACTCTGGAAACATTGGGGAGGCTCTTGTTATCTGTGGAGACACTACTGTATTCTCACTTCCTGGCAAATATTGCATCTACCTGTTTCACTATTTCAAAATCAATAAATTTCATGTTCTCAACATGCTTTACTGATCAAGATGACATGGATCTCATTTGCAAGCCCACTGTCTGTATTGTTTGTTTGCCAGAGAAGGTAGGTTAGTTCCTCTGGCAAGGCAATCTGTTTCCAATACGTTGAATTACAAAGACGACAATATCTTATTCCCATCAGTTTTCCCTTTCATGAAATATAACTTGATAACATTTACTCACTTTCAAAGTGGCAGAAATCATAAACCCAAGAATATTTGAGAAGAAATGAGTTAAGGAAGAAGAATCGGGCCAATACTGGAAGAAATAAGGCTTGCAAAAGAATAGCATATTGGCTGAGGCAGAGGGGAAATGAGATCAGTTATATGCTAGAAAGATGTGGGTATCTGGAGGAGGAACACAAAAGAGTTATTAGTATAAAAGGTGAGGATGGCTGGAAAGGGAAAGAATTGAAAAAGTTTCTAGATGTTAGAAGATGGAGAACATGGAGAACAGAGCCAAAATCTTGGTACGTGCATTCCTGCAAGGGATTTAGCCTCTTTGGTAGCACATGGCAGTCAAAGGGAGAGTGCACAAGGGCTTTTGACCTTCCTTGCCTTCTGCATGCCACAGGGCGCTGTACGTGCTGGGCCTTTTCTCAAAGCATGAGGTGTTTCTGTGTGTCCCCTCAGGGTGCAGTTCCACTTGCTGCTCCTGATGTAGTCAAAACATCCATTTTTATTGGCATAAGATGTTGCATGTAGCAACATAAGTGGCTATTTTTTGACTCTTCATAGCTACGTTTTTAAACACCTAGCACTGAGTGAAATCAGGACAACTTCCTCTTGAGTTTGTTGAAGCGAATGATACCAGCTCGTTAAAAAGAACCTTAGTTCACAGTTTGGAAATCAGCCTCAAAACTACAGGAGATATAGTAGTCTGGAGAGTAAGCAGATACCAGCTGATTAACAACTGAGTAGTGGGACTGCTCTAAGCCCTCAGGCATCTGATTTAATCCAAATTTTAAAGTTAAATCATGGAATTACGGAGAATGCTGGTATTCATCTGTCCTTAAAATGACTTGTTCTTGGCTTTCCATCAATTCTGTATGATTTCTGTAAGGAAGTGCTTTGTGGAGAAATGCCAGTGGTGACTGTTTTGGATGAATATACTAGTCTGGCTTTTTTGTGGTGGGTTTTCTTTGTGGTTTTTTTTTTGATTACTTGGTTTTGGTTTTTTTTGCAGAGGGCAGGGGTACAGGCCAGAATGAAATAACAGCCATATTTGCCCCAAGGATACAAAGTGTTATGTCATTCCTTCTTATGCAGTCTGATATCTGATAACCAACCTTTAAGAACAAATATGGAAATAGAGTCTTAAAAACAAATACAGGTAATAGAGAAGCCAGAGAGACCTCATAGCTGAGGTCAGGCTAGATTTATATGAAAGAAGCTGGTTTCTGACAGAGATGAGCTTTAATCACCGGACAAAAGATTCCTCTTTTAGTTAATAGAGCCTGGTATGTTTAAAGGGCACCAGTTAGTCCAAGTTGGTAAGAACAAGGCATACTGTCACCCTGCAAAGTTTGTGTAAGTGGTCTTTACGTATACTTGGGCTTGAACTTTTTATCCCATTCCTAAATTTGTAATCCAAGTCAACACTTTTCCTCACTGACTATCATTTTCCAAGAAATCCAGTAGCTGTGCATCATAATGACTGTACTGCTTATTTTTGCATCTACTACTAAACACTTCTCCTAACAGTAGAGATAATTAATGAAAATAGTAATAAGTATCGAAACATTGAGGCACTAACTACAACTTGCTTTGAAGTGAACATGAAGGTCGCTCTTGATACTTTTAACCTGCCTGACTTCTGGGAGTGAAGGGGAAATGATGTACAAATACACAAAGTTAAAATTAAATGCAAGTAAACAAAAAACTGCAGACATTCACTTGGCATGACACTATATGGTCCAGAGGTTTTGATGGAAAAATCATCTGAGGAATGGTTATCTCCATTTAAATAAAACAAAAAAAACCCCAAAACAACAAAAACCACAAATCAAAGCCCCCACTTCGAGAAGTCCAGGAAACTTGTATTTGAGCTGTATTTGTCAGTGATTTGATCATGTAAACTATTTGCTCTAAAAGCAAAGGAAAAACTATTTGGAAAGGAAACAGTAACACAATAATAGTATCAATACCTTTCTTCAAAGAGAAAGGGAGAAAACTTAGTTTTTCCTGTAACAGAAGCTACTTGGTTAAACAAAGTTAATGCCAGAAATGAGATGCTCATTGGTGACAGTGAGGTATTTTTCTAATTTTTACTACTTGTGTTTCATAAGATTACCTTTCATATTAAGAAGACCTAATGCAATGTCTTCATGGTAAAGTGTTTGTCTTATATAATAGATAGAAATAATCTTCCTGCTCTATTGTCTGCTGTTACATGAACAGATGTTAGCCAAAACCTATATGTGTACAGAGAGACTGGTCACTGTTCCTCTGTAGGAAGGCTAGATGGAATCAGTTGATAAAACTTGACTTAAAACAGAATCTGTACCAAGGAGGGATTAGTGACCACTGGAAAGGACAGCAAAGTGACTTTTGCTCTTTCTCAGCCTTTTTCATTAAAGCCAGCTGCCTTAAAGGACAAAAAAATCACTGGCTACCAGCCAGCATCGGAGCTCAGCTTGGCTTACCAAGAAGTTGAGTCTTAGGTATAAAGTCGTCATTATTGCAACAAGTTAGTCTCAGCTCCCCATGAGTTTCCCTTGGCTAGACTCGTCAGCCTATAAGATGCCCTCCCATAATCAAACTGGCAAAGAGATTTCTGCAGACAAACAGCAAATAACACACCTTTAATTGGGAAAGGCTCCAAACCCTGGTCTTGGCCTAAGACAACTGCCCCAAAAGGTCCACAAGCAGTCCAACAGCCTGGACAGCTGTGACCGGTGCACCAGAAGTCACAGTAATAGTGAAGAATCTCTGCACCCTGCTCTGACCACAGAGGCTATGCCTGTAAAAAAAACCAACCAACCCAAAACCAAAAAACCCTGGGACCCAACCTGCTATACATGCAGCGTATTGCCATCTGGATGCAAGCTGAATTCTTTCCCACACTCCAAATGTTGTTTAATTCATACTGGCCACTGTCATCCTCTGTCTCATGCCAGGACATTTTGTGGGAGGCTATCTGGCGTGGGCTGAAACAGTGCCAGGAAGTATACTAATAGATAAACAGTTCAGAGGATTGCGTACCACTGCTTGGGCCCAAAGCCGGGTCCTGCTTAGTCTACTAGAAAAAATAGTCAGTGTTCTTGGAAAGTTACAGAGTTCTCCTACTTTCCTGGGATCCGAGAGGGCCTGTCACCCCAAATCTGATGCTGTGGGTAAAATGCAAATACAGAAGTCTTCCTAGGCAGGTCAGGTTCTTCCAGAACTACTCTTTCTCATCTGTGTGCCCTACTGTTTTCCTTTTTCACCTGGGGTTCATAGCTTTGTTGTTCTGTTACCAACAAAATCAGGTGACCTACTATTCCTACCATGATTTAGCTTTGGTGTAGATGAGCAGAAAGGATAAAAGATTTATTTCTTCAAACAGGAAGTGTGAGGTTTTTGAGGAGATGCACTCATTGCCTTGTCATCCACTATTGTCAAAGTATCACATCCAATGGAACTCACTCTCATCCCAGGCCTTTGGCAAGTAGACAGGAATGGTGTGTGGCAGGATATTACTTCATGTTCCTATCTATGAACTTCATCTGGCATCATAAATTCCTCCAACAAGGCCTTTCCATATCCATGTGTTAGAAAAAAGCAGAGACTTTCTGTTCACTGACTGCTAGCAGCATCAGAATTTCAGGTGGGAACATCTCCGTTTGGGGCTATGGAGAGACCCTTACAACCATCATTCACATGAGTAAGTGTAAAATCAGCTTTCCTGCCCGAGAAACAGGCTATCTCTGACCTGGCAAAGTTGCGGCTGGCCTCTGCCTGCTATTTGTGTGTCTGGGTGGCACTAGCATACCCTGTCCTGAAAGTGAGTCGTTCTCTTAAAGAATATCAAATAATTCTGCACTAAGATAACTTAACACAACATACTTCGTGTGCCTGCTAGAGGAGTCAGGTTCTGTTTCACCTGTGATGACAATTCCTTCTGAGGCCACACGTTTTCCTATGCCACCCTCTCAAAAGTAGGAAGAAACTATCAAAGCTACTGAAAAGAGTTGTTACCTCATACACTATTGGCTATTGCTGCTTAGTGCCTCACCCGCAGATGTTGCTATTGCACAAGCAGGTGAGCTTGGGCTTTAATCCAGTGCTTCATGAAGTTCATGTTTCCACTTGATTTTAAAAAAACAAAAACCTGAACAAGTTGACCTGTTCAACTAACCTGTCTATTCTGCTTGTCCAAGTTGTCTGGTCAAACAAAAAGGATTATTTACAATCTTTACTATTGTCACAGCATGATTAGATTTTTCGCCTTTCAAAGTTTTTACTTTATTATTGGTTTTTTTTTTTTTTTTTCAGTTTGACAAGGCTCCCAGTCTGACAGTCACTGTGCTAAAGAGGGGTCTGTATGTAAATCAGCAGCCCAGGTGTTTCCTAGAGGGAACAGTAAAGAGATCAAAAAAAAACTCACCCAACCAGGCTCTTGGCTCACATGCCTGCCCGAGCTGCTGCTCTTACAGGCAGTTGCTGCCTGCTCATCCTGAAGTGTCTCCTGCCCACTCTGTCTTGGCAGAGAAACTTGGACACGCGCTTGCCTCAGCTTGTGGTGTGATCCAAAAAGCCCTGAAAGAGTTTGGAGCATGGGTTCCCATGACATGCTAGTTCATGTCTGTCGTCTGTCCATCTTTTTTCAACTAGCTTTGTTTTTCCTTTGTTTTCCAGCAGAAGGGAAGGGAGAGCCCTTTATTAGACAGGTGTTAGAAAAAACTTCATTACAGAAGAATCCAGTAGAGTCTGCACCTTCCGCTCAAAATAGTTTTTGTTTGGTTGTCGGTTTATTCCCCCCCAGCTTCCATACTTAGAACATGCTGTTATCTACCACTTCTGCTGGCTTGTCTAAAGTCCAACAAACATTATTGTGCATCTGACTTGGATCTTCTTATATAAAATCAAAACAAGGCTTTGTTAAATCAAAACCCTCTCTGTTCAAACATACAAGTATTCCTTGTGGCAAAGTATACCTTTTGTTGCGGTAAACATTGTTCAAATGACCAGTGTGATACTGCAAAAAGTTACAAAATGCCTACTTGTACTTTATATCATGTTACTGATGCCTCAAATAATGAAGTGCTAAATATCTTACGCTATACTCCCTAATTCATTTTATATTTACAAGAATATATTAGCTCTTGAATGGCATTTAACTCTGTAAAACATTGATTAAAATATGTAAAAGGCATAAAAGATTAATATCTCAAAAGTACAGGCAGTTCACATAGCATGATAAATAACTTGCCAAAAAATTATTTGCTAAACATTGCAAATCAAATAATATTACAGCTCCAGAAAAATTATTCATGTCTGCTGGGGCTGTTTTACAACAGTAAATAATGTTTAAACATGTTTTTACTAAGTATATATTTGTTGTCCAGAATAGAGTTCAGCTAACTTACAAAAATTTTAAATGCATTAATATTTTTGCGCCAGGAGTCACAGGGAAAGATCTTGGCCCTATTGAAGACAATAATAAGCCTCCCACTGCCTTTATGGATGCAAGCCTTGTGATAAGGTTGTCTTCATTTTATTCTCCCTGGCATCATACAAAGTCATAGGCTCTGCAGTGTTGATGTTTCAAAAAAAAAATAACAATCTTGTCACCAGTTTAGAGCTCTACCTGGAGCGCAAGCTGCTCTCTTTCCTAGGCCAAATGTCTCTTGACTTCAGTGGGAGAAAAGCCAGAGAAGGGACAAGCAACAGTTTACTCTCCAGGATACATTAAACTTCATAAAAACAATCTGTAGTGTTTCAAAGACCGTACAGGCAATTTAGCCTCTAGTTATTATATGTTAGTAGTGTAACATAATAGTTCCATTAAAGTAAACATGGAAATCTATCTTCTGATTTAGTAGCTTGTAGAAAGCTTTTATGCAATATTGATTTAAGCCTATATGGCCAAATTCCTGCCTGTTTCAGCCAGGGAACCTAGGACAAGGCACAACAAATGAAGGTCTGGCACCTTCTCTCTTACATGCAGAACCTCCAAATCCACTGCAAAGTCACTGCTGTTGGAGGTGACCTGGATTTTTGTGAAATGTTGCTCTAAAAGATGGCACAGAGGATTATACTTTCATGTGGTATGCTGCCTATGAAAGAGCTGGGAAAAAGCAGTCCATTGCTCCACTAAAGAATCTTTTAAAAAAACCAACTTCTCAATAGGTGGACATTAAAAAATGAGAACAATGTTCTATTTTAAGATTACCTGTTCAGTTCTCAAAACCTTATCGGTAAAAGAAAAATGCGGCTAGTCACATTTACAGTAAAAATCAAGAAATTTCACTGAGGGTAGCACTAATAAGCATGTAACTTTTTTCTTTTGCATTACAATATGTAATTTCTTCAGAATTATGGGGACTTGTTTAATGGTCTTAATAGGGTCTGTGTCAGGTGTAACTTTTTTGGAGAAAAACACCAAACAACAACCAACCAAAAAAACCCCAACAAAACAACCTAGAACACTCCTTTACTATATAGACAACTCAAATGTGAAGCAGTAATGGATGGATGTGAGTAGACTGGTGGAAGCCAAGGCCATGGAGCTGGATGCTCTTGTGTGCGGAGGTGTGGTGCTAACATCTTACACTAGTCGCATATAAGAAACTTTTTGTTTGCACCAAAGAAATACAAAGATGTTATTGTGATGACATGTTCAGAATAAATATGGAAAAAAATACTTCTGCCTCCTTGGAGACTCAGCTTTAAGTGGGCTATTAAAGGAAATGAGGCTGCTGGGATCTCAGAGTAGGACTCCAGCTGGCTCTTGGAAGCCAAGCGTGTGTGGCAGATGGTGGGGGCGTACAAGGTAGCCTCCTGTCCTGTGCACGCCCATGTGAGTCCCAGGAATGGCAGGGGTGCTGTTCCACCAGGACAGAGCAAAAGGCTGAATAAGTATTGCAGGAGTAGCACAAACCCTTTCATGGGATCTGTTTTAAAGACCTGTATTGCATTAACATCATGGAGCCCTATTGATAAAGTAAACTGTATCAAGCTGGGCTCGAACAATCAGACGACCTAAGATAGTGGGCACTGGCTATAAGGAGTTTTAACTGTGCCAAGCGGAAGCTATTGCTTTACAAACTTGGAAGTGCAAAGACTGGTAATGAAGAGGGTAAGCTAAATACTCAATTTGGTGTCACTCCCAATACAAAAATCCCAGCTGTCCTAAAATCAATGGCCAAAATCTGGCCATTAGCAGGACTTTATCCCAAATACTTCCCACGAGGCACTCTGCTAGCCCTATAAACAGCAGGGAGAACAGCCCTGGTCACTGGGCTCCTCCTGAACAATGTGGCGACTGAATCCCACACTATAACCCCTCAGCTTCTGTGCCTGCAACAGTGATTGACAGCATGACTATGGAACACCCACATACAGAGAGATACTGCACTGTACATATGGCAGAGTACAGAAAAAAGACCAAATGAAATCTAGCAAAAATGTAATTTTCAGAAGAGGGTGGGGGATACAAACAGCAAGTAATTCTTTAGTGCAGAAAGATGATTGCAACTGGTTAAGACAAAACCACCAAGTTTTCACTCTATGCCAATTTTATTCTACTGCATAGGCATCTGCCATGTATGGTCAAAATACCAGATTTTTCTTCTCTCATATAGTACAAAGAAGGAATAGAAAAGAGGAGAGGAGAATGATGAACATCAACTCTTGGCAGCTAGCAAGTGATGACATAAAAAGCACTTATGGCAGTCTCTGTGCATAGATATTTTTAATTTATTTAAAAGAAAATCCTATTCAGAACAGGAGTAAGTTGTTGGCAGGATCTCTATTACATTAGTTTGTCTATAAGTGTAACGTTTGTAACTTGTGCTTCATGCACTGCTTTGAATATTTGGATGAAAAAGTATAGCTGTTGGTGGTCTTTGTTAGTAAGTTCAGCCTAATGGAGCTTTATGAATATAAGGAGCTGTATGACCTGTTGCTAGTCTTATTTCATTCTCTAGATCTCAAGCAAGAAAACACAAGCCAAGTATCAAGAATAAATATTCCTAATATTAAAAACTGAATTGGATTTAAGACTATGCTATCAAATCGTGTTCTGCTGGGAGATTAGACAAGATAACGCCTATTTATCTTATGAACGCCTACCATTTTTTATCACTGCTGTATTAATAAAATAGTTAAAATATTTCACAAAATATCTGGCATTTCTTTGCTGTTGCAGTTAAAATATTGTTTGGTGTTGAAACCTTTCTTTTTAGGGGGGAGTGGGGAAAGGTGCCAGCTGGGATAAAGTTGTCTAAACTGGACAGATAACGATGAAAAGATTTTTCTCAAAGATCTTGTAAGGTAACTTGGTAACTTTCTTATTTGCGTTTATTACAATCTCTAGGACAATTTCAGACATCATTCCAATTGCGCTTACTCGTGTCTGATGCCAGCTAAATGGCTTCAGAGAAGGTGCCTGTAGCTTCCACCACAGGAAGCTGGAGGTCGAACAGGTCCCTTCTGCGCCCAGCATCAGTAATCACCCAATGCCTGTGGCGTGCCAGCCATGTGTGTGATACCACCGCAGCCTGCCCTGCTGATGGCAGGGTGACACTGCTGGTGACAGAAGAGTTAGAGACACGGAGATGTGCGAGGGGAAGGGGGGGGTGGCCTTCAGCTGACAGCAGTTCTCTGCAGACGGGCACTGGGCCGTGTGCTGTGCTGGTCGAGCAAACCTACCTCTACGTATGCTGGATTTCATACAAGTTTATTGTCCCCACTTAATGTCTGTGCAGGTCAGCCTCTGATCACAGAGATGGTTTGTTTTGTGTAGGACACAGGAATGTGGAGATTTGGAAGTGGCAGGAGATTTTTTTTTTTTTTTTTCTTGTGTCTCATCTAAAAACTATGCAGGCCGCAGCAGTTAGACAGCAGCATTTTTATGTATTTTGGTGACAAGTTAGGACTTGAAAACAAAAGCCCAGCGGCCCGAGGGCCCTGCATGCCGGCCTCTGAGGGCGTGAGCCGCTGTGCTCCTGGAGCGATAGCAAAATCACCCTGACCAAACCCAGAAAACTTTGCAGCCTCTGGGTACAGAGCACAATGCATCCGACTCACGCCAACACTGCTAATGTAACCGGCTGTCATGTCATGGTTGAACTCAATTCCTCAGGGGGGCTGCCTCCCCTCCCCGGGGCAGAGCCAGCGGAGCCCGGGACCGGCCCGCACCCCTCCCGCTCCCGCGGGCAGCCTCTGCCCCAGCAGACGCCGGAGGAGCCGGTTACCGCTCGCGCCGCCGGAGGGGTGAGGGGAGGCTTCCCGCCTCCGCCGCTGCCTGCCCTCCCGCGGGGCCGCCTTTACCTCAGGGCTTGGCGCGTGGGGACCCCCGTGGGGCCGCCTTTACCTCAGGGCTTGGCGCGGGGCGGCGGGGATCTCTCCCTCCTGAGCCCTGCCCTGGAGCCGCCTCGGAGGCAGCAAGGGAAAGGGACACCTTTTCCTTCCCGCAATCGCCCCCAGCCCCATCGCTCGCGGGGCTCGTCGGCGCCGGTCCCTCAGGCGGCAGCCCCCCTTACCTGCGGGTGAGACCGGCTCGCCTTCGCTGAGCTCCCCGGAGTCCGAGTCCATGCTGCAGGTACCGGCGGGGCAGAGGGAGCGAGGGGCGGCTCGGGGCGGGAGGAGCTCCCGGGGAGCGGGAGCCGGGAGCGAGCGGCGAGCAGAGGCTGCTGCCTCCTCCTCTCCTCCCAGCCCGGGCGCTGGGTCGGCGCCACCACATGCAGCCACCTCGCTTAGTGCCATTGGCTGCGAAGGAGGAGCGGAGACGGGCGGGCTCCGGGCGAGGGGCGGAGGGAGCGGGGGCGCGGCGGAGGAGCGGGCTCTTTCCTGAGCCTGTTACACAAGTTGGCCTGGCAGCCGGCTGCCTCTCCCCACGGCGGCCGCGGCCTCCGGGGGGTCCTTGGGGTGGGGGGGTGTTGGGGCTGCCCGGCCGTGGTGGGGTGAGGGCCGGGGGCTGCGGCCTCCCCGCTCCGCCGGGGGCTCCAGGCCGCTCCTGATGGAGAGCTTAAGAGGGCGAAAAGGCCAGTCCTTTACACTGGCTGCCGTCGTGTCCCCTGTTTACTTTGTCTTTTCAGCCTTCTTTTCTCCTATGGACATCTCCCCGTTCTCTTTTCACTAGCTCTCCCCCCTTAATGATCAATCTCCTCAAAAATTAGTCATTAGAGCTGTGGGGGCCAAGGGGGAAGTGTCAGTTCTTTTTGGCTATTAGTGCCCAGAAGAATATTGGAGTAAGTTTTGCCGCTGCCTGTTTGCACATTGTTTGCAGGCTCAGGGAGACAGTGCAATATTTGGTAAATGAAGGCTGTGTCAGAAGACCGTTTTGAACTCTCAGTCTGAGAACTTTACAGCTTGAATTCGGCAGACTTTGCCTGTATTCTGCAGGCTGCTACAATCCTGACCCAGCCCTTAATTCAGACGGTTGAGGCTGCTTGTTCAGCTCAGGTGAGGTTAGGTCAATCTTTATTTCCCTTTGCTTTTACTTCTTTCTACTTTTTCCTGCTGTTACAGGCCAAAGATCACTTTAATTCTAGCACAAAAAATCCCGGGGAAGTAATAGCAAGAATACTTTTCTAACTGGGAACAAAATGTCATCATAAAGTAGACCTTGTAGATCTGTGTGATCCATAGATGTGTCGCATCCTAAGAGCTAGCAGGTGCCTTGAACGCTTACCTGCGAATTGCTGCAATCTCCAGCTAGGCATTTGTGTCTGTAGCTGTAAACTACAGATATCTCTTTCTTTGTTCTGTAACTCTCTTCCTTCCCAAACTATGCAGAACCTCAGGTTGCTGGAGAAAGCCGTGCCTGGACACTGCTTTGAAGCTGTATATATGAAGTTATCCATTGTCATCAGACTATCCCAAACACCCTTGACAAATGTGAAGGCCTTCTCTGTTAGTGTATAGTGACATTAAAAAAAAAAAAGACAAAGAAAAAAAAAAAGTTTCTTTCTAAATTCAAAGGTCCCTGTCAGATTCTTTTCAGTGATAGCTTATCCTGTGTAATGCTGAGAACTACAACAGTGAAAATGAAGCTACAGTTTGCCTTATGTTCTAGGGTGAATCCTAGCATGCTCCCCTGCCTTCAATTCAGGTTGAGCCTGAAGAGATAGAAGACCTCAAACTTTCTGGCCCTAGAATACACATGTTGGTATGTTGAATTTAGATGCAAAATTCTTCAACCTCTGGAGTGAAAAGTTAAGTGTTAAGTAATTTGTCATGTTGCTGTCATACCCTGGGCCTGTAGTGTTAAGATACTTTTGTGCGTCTTAAAAAGTTCTGACTTTTGTTTGTAATTATTTTCATTAAATTTAAAATGACATTCCAAATAGCGCTGATTATAATCCCATAAATTAGAATCATATAAGGAAAAAACATTTAAATTTAAGTAATTTTTAGGACTCTGTTGTGAGAGGCCAATGCAAAATCTGAATGCAGAAGACATGGGCAATCTACAAGCATGATATAAACAACGTAACAACAGAAAAATGCTGCTATTAAGTCACAAAATATAATCTGAGATACCACACCAACAACACAATCTGAGAGCTGGAAGGAGTTTAGTGTTTCTCTCTCTCTTTTTTGTTGTTGTTTGCTTTTTATCAGCATAAATGCAACCTAAAAAAACTCTCCAGTAAGAGTGTAACAGTTTAATAGGAAGAGTAAGTTTATATTTGAGTGCAATTAATTCATTTTCTGGACTGTCTTTAATTGCTTGAAACTCTAATGGTAATTTCTAACCAGGACTAATTCTGGCTTTCTAATGACAATGACTATAATTAGGTAAGCAAAAACCAAAGTGTTTTTTGCAGGGACACCTGTACAGTGGAACCCTTCCTGCTGCCCCAGCAGCAAAGGGGGCTGCTGGGTACAGTCTGTTCTGGGTCATGTAGTGAGCTGATACAAGGCAGCTGTGTATGCGCTTCCAAGGTATTCTAGGCACTGGCCTTACCCTATTTTCTCTGGGGGCTTTTTTTCTGAGTGCATAACCTATATTATAATTGCAATGAAATGTTAAACTCTTTGCCACTGATCATAGTTCAGTTGGTAAAAGGACAGATTAGTTTTCATGAAAGACAGAAGTCTTGGCACAGAACAGTTAAAATGAGAACTGAATCCCACTTATTTTAATTCTTGTCAGTTTTTTTATCCTTCCATAACCATAATAATAAATGTTATGATGAATGTGGTGTAACTAAATCAATATTGTATTGCATCAGACTTGTGATATATACACTGGGCATTCTCATTACTATGCTGTAATTACTTTCTATTCCACAGTAAATTCTGTTTCAAGATTACTTTTCCTCTTTATTGCTGCTAACTGTAAAGCAGTTATTAACATTTTCAGCTGTAACAGAATGAGCATATTGTTTCATTTCAAAACATATGGTTAGAATTCAGTTTTTTTCCTCCTTAATGGTCTCTGCCCAGCGGAGTCCAGCACTTGGTTTAACATGTGACCTGGAAAATTCCATATGCTTAGAGTTCTGAACTTCATAGTTTCCACTCGTTACAATAGTGGTGCAGAGAAAAACACAAAAGGTTTATTAACAGCAATATATGTACTAGCTGAATGCACATTAAATGAAACTCCACATGAAGAAAGTTGACATTTCATGACTTACTTATTTTTTGCATTTAGTACAAATAGTGTAATTACATATTCATTGTTACAAGCTAAAGCTCTGTGACTGTTTCCTTTATTACTAGGGTAGATCTAAAGATTGTTGGGATATTTAGAAACTGGAACATTTTTTCTCAAGGCTCAGTTAATACATTTGCCTGCAAATCTCTACAAATATGACTTACCAGGGGGAGTTGGTAACACAGCCGACTGGAACTGCCCCATGTGTTGCGTGTATTCCCAGTTACATGATGCCGTCTGTAGCAACTACATCGCTGTATGGCTCCTCCATTCACATTTCAGCTGCATCTTGATCTTTATTCCATATGGAACTTATCTGAAATCCTCCTCTGTCTACTCATTGTATCTGAGTGCTGAAGATCTGCCTGTGAGAGTGTTTAGGATTCATGCTTTTTCACTGTTCTCTCTGCAAATCATACCTGTGTGCGCATACACATACAAGTTTATCGTATTCTAAGTACTTAAGTAGCCCAGCTACCATAGCATCTATGTCTAGTATATTTATCTTTACAGGTGATTTACATTTATTGTGAAATAAGGATAATAGTGTATCTCCCTTCCAGAGAGAGGGAAATGAGGTACTGAGAAGCTGCAATTTAGAGTCAAGTGTGAAGCATGGACTTTCACCTGTATCTCTTCGTCTATACCTGAACTGTTAGGTTACTCATTTCTGCTAAATAAAAAATTGGCAAGCTGCCTATTCTTTGCTACTCTAGCTTGCCTCCTTCAAACTGAGCCTTCAAACCTAGCCCAGGAAGCAGTCTCTTTTTTCTTGCCGTTATTAAATCTAGCAGAAATCCCTCTGTGCTACCATCTCTCTGTCTGACTTGTACGTTTTAGACTGTAAAGGCATGCAAGTAGGATTACGTCGTCTTTTTGGTTCTAAACGTAAAAGTGTAGTTTTTTTTTTTTCTCACAAATAATTTTTAAGCAGTATTTAAATAAAGTCTACCCTAGGATCTACTATTTCTGATATTGTTGCCTAATATTTTGCTTCACAATTTATGGTATTATTTCTTTCATATCCAAGTGCCATTGCTACTGAATGTATTAAAGAGAAGCATCTCCCACAGGCTGACATAGTCATGAAACATACTGTAGTAGATTTTAGGTATTGTTTTTTTCAATTTCTTTGTGGTGTCAGTTTTCTTCATGAAATGTATACACATACACTGAAAAAAAAAAAAAAAAAAAAAAAGCCTGAATAACCAGTATCAACGATCAATAGATTCTCTGTCAACAACTTTGTCATGCCAGGAACTTAGATTCTTATTGATGTCTGGAAGCTAGTCAGCATACATATACATATATACAATTTGCATGCATTTTTAAATAGATTTTAGTTGTAATAATGCATCTATTGGTGGTCTACAAAAACTCTTCATAGTTGATTTAGAATTCAAATAATGAACAAGAGGTCTGTATTACTTTAATTCTTAGTGCCAGTGCCAGTAGATATTCAAAGATCTAGATTTTGTAGGCAGTGCATGCACATCCTATGTTGGGAGAATAAACATGGAAGAGTGCAGTATTTTCTGCCCAGCTCCACCCCAACTTTTTTTTTTATTTTAAAGTTACTGTTAAGAGAAGTAGAGCATCAGTTCTGAATACCTACCACAGTATGGACGTATTTTTAGCCATTGGAATTGCTGAATTGTGTTCTGCTTTTGGTGTTGTCTTTTCTTAAAGAAGAGCTGAGGAAGCAGTTACTGGCTGAGACTGCAGCCTGGTACTGGTGCTAACCTATGCTGTGATGTTTTTGGAATATCAGATTTAAAGCTAGGATTGAGATTTAGCTTCAGTCACCTTGAAGAGCCTTGTAAGGTGGTTTTATGAGATTTTAATAGAAATGAAATGAAGTAGAATAGAAAAATATTGTACTCTTGTGCAACTTCTGTTGTGCTGAACTGCATTACTCTTGGTAGGTTATCAGAAAGGATAATTTTGTCAGAAATTGATATTTTCACCTGCTTAAATAGGCTGGGACTGTGGGTTGACTAGCACAGGAAAAGTTTAATAATAGTAAGTAATTGGTCTGATCCAAATTCTGAGTGCTCATACTAAGACAGGAAGACAAGACAATAAATATCTTTTCCCTTGAGCTGATGCAACACTGAACAAGGGCAGCAACTTTTAATGAAGGAGCAGTCAAATTGGGAGGCAAGCTTGCTAACATCTGTGCTTACAGACACAGGAAAACACAGCCAGAGTAGTGCCTGCTTTTTGTGAGTTTGGGTTTTTTTTTTGTGGTGGTGTTTGGTTTTTTCCCTGCCCTAAAGTAATAACTTGTCCCGTTTCCTCTTATCTTATAGAAACAAGACTCCTGGGAGAACTGAATGCTCATGTCTGTTTTTTGGCCATGAGGATGTTACTTTTCACTTACCGTAGGATCTTGCTCATAGAATAAGATTTCCTATGTTAAACTGTAATTTGAATTGTCTGGGTATTTCACAGTTTTGTACTACTTCAGTGATATTTGGTTTTATTTTTTAAAAGTTTATTTTTTAAAAAAGATTTTTTAAAATTTTTATTTATTTTAAAAAAGACTTTACCACTCTTTTTTGGGATGTTGATCGGTCCTGTACTTAATTTGCAAGATACCTACATAGAAAAATGCCTATTTGCTGCAGGTTGGCAAACTCTTGCATTCATAACCTTGAATTCTAAGCAATTAAAGAAATAAATGCTGCCTTCCAAAATTGAAAAACGCATCTGCTAATTCTGTTGGTAGAAAATTTTCTTTTGAGGAAATCCTGTGTGGAAATTTTATTGGTTAGGCCATGACCTTCACTTGTTTTTATGAGCAGAGAGTTAGGTATTGTTATTTTAAAGGCCTAATAAATTAGTTACTTATTTTACTTGCAATTTTAAATTTTGTTACAGGTGGGATACTAATAATATTAAAGAATAAGACTGATTAGCCAAAACGTGAACTTTGTTTCTGCTTTCTCTGTTCTGGGATTTGGAAAATAAGCTTTCAAGAATTTTTCTCAAGGAAATCACTGTAAAATACAGTGATAAAGCAAGGGATTGTCTTTCATTTTGTCCCTGTTCCAATGCTGTTGAGAGAAAGTTAGGGGACAGCTGCCAGTCAAAACCATTTTCCTGTCCACCACTGTCTTCGGGAATTATTTTTAATTCTTGTGGTGGTCACTGAAGTTTTTTTAAAATATGTCACATTCCTTACTTGCCATGTATTGTTGAGTTATGCTCTTCATTACGAGGGTTGATTTTCTGATGGCTACATTTAAGCCTTTGACCATATCTAAGATGCAAGTAAAATACAGTTAAACCAACAACAGATGTTGCTTGTTACTGAGCTGTATTTCAGCAAGCTTTGAAACCGTTTTCTGCTTCTAGTGTGGAAGATGGGTCATCCTTGTTTTCATCCCTGATTTCAAATTATGTGTAGGAGGAGGATTCCACAACTTCATGATACTCTGAGAAAGCAGAGAAAATTTTGTTGCTAGGAAACTATGGAGGACTTATACTGTACTATCTTTCCAGAATGTTGTAGTTAGCATCAGTTATTTCATTAACTTTTCTAATCCTATTCTTTATGCAAACATCCACAATTTTTCTTATAGTCATAATGTTTGTTAAACACTTACGTGTACTAGAAAATACATTCTTTCTGTGGTTATTTCTGTATTGTTTTCTTCTATTCTTCAATGCACAAAAACCAACGCACCAAACATTTCAGATTATGTTGTGTTTTGAAGGCTAATACTTAGTCGCGTGATAATGTTGCCTTGGCATCCTGAGTTATTAGGATATGGTAGATCGTGCTTTCCCACAAAAGACAAATGCTGAGATCCACAGTTACACATCTTATGTAGAAACTTAACATTTTTCAAATTGGATATTATCAGGAAAAGTCTTAAAACATATGGTGTTTTGCAGCTGACTAGGTCTGGTTGCTCCTTTGCATTGGGTGCTGTGCTTTCCATTTTACAGCCATAAGATGTATCTGCACATTGAAAGGTGACTGAATCAATGCTGTGGATTTCAGTCCAGGAGTGATGCACCTGTGACTGAAACAGTGATGCAACAGCTGTGATCAGTCTTGGTATAGAGCTTCTGCTAAGAACTGTAGCACCCTTTGGAATCATAATCTCTGAGAGGCAATCATAGAGACAGAAAACAATTTTTTGTGGAGCAATTGACTAACATCCACAGACTTTGCTCAAATAGCAACATGTTAATATACTTGTTTGTGGTTTCTGTAGAGCTTGATGTGATTTTTAGAACAGTATGGAAACATCATCTTCATCTGACGGTGTGTAGGCATTACTTCATGACCATTTCTAAGAGCGTGGTAAAAGGCACTCTGCTACCCACCTATCTATAAATAACTAAATATCATCAACCCAGACATAAAATTGCATTTTATGGGTAGTCTTAAGAACATGCAACATAGGCAATTAGATTACATGTAGTCCTACAACAGTCCCACTAGAGAGAATGAAATTACTTGGAAACTTGCTGTCCAGATCACTTTCAGGTGAATTATTTCTTTTGCACACACTGAGGAACTTGGAGTACCCATGAATACAATATATGAATGTCTCGAATTAACTTGGACAATATGAATTTCCCTGTAGATAGGTAGATCTAGAGCCTTTACTTTTGTATGACTAGATTTTTGGATTGTAGATTTGGGGTTTTCTTTGCTGCTAAGGTAGCTGGAAGGGCTAGAGAATATATATAGGCCATTTTTAATACTGATGGAATTTTGAAGGAAACACAAAATGTAAAGAAAACTGAGAACTTTCCATAGTCATTCAGTGAGCTCTACAGGCTATTTGCCATTGGCAACCACTACAGCAAACCTATCCCAGTGCAAGATGTGGCCTTCTAGCCAGGAATTTTCAACATAAAGCCCCTCCTACAATCTTGATGGCTGCGTGTCTTTAGGCAGAATTTTTTGTTCAGCTGGCAACTCCTGTTTTTTCCCAAAAGGAAGAATTTATGGAAAAACTTGGATAAGAATCTTACTAGTTCCACTTCCCCTGTTTCTCCACCGCTTTACATTCCCCCCTTCAGGGAAAAACACTGTAGATAAACAACTATTTCATTGAGCATTAGAATTGGTGCAGTCATTCTCAGTGTTCTGCAGGAGTGGGGAGGAAGATACTATCTGGCTGAGAAGGATTTTAAGGACCTTTTTCAAGGACTGGGGAAAAAGAGAACACAAGTTTCAGTCATGATGTACATTTTAGTACTTTCCTATTGGATCTAGAGAAAAATAGGTTCACAGTCCTCGTTTACCTGATTGAAAAGGGAGACTTGAACCTATATATTTATCTTGCATCATATGAACTGTCTATGAGTTGTTCTGATTCATTGCATGTATGTATAGTCATTCAAAGTGAATATTTCTAGCAAGAGAGGTTCAAGCTGGGCTACAGATGTAAATCAGTTGTTTTCTGGATAAAGGAAGATAGTCTCAGTGCTGTTTAACATTTCTGAGGTCAGCAGCATGGGACGTGTCTGCCTAATGATGTCTACTCAATGATTTTGTATAAATTCTATTTCCAGCATATACAGCAAAAGAGTAACGATGACAAGCAAAAATAAATATAGTAGGTAAGGCATATGAAAGGGCTAAGAAGGAAAATTGCTTATTAACACACCTGGTATTGTGTAATTTGGAACGAGAACTCTTGGGTGCAATGCTCTTTTGTGAAAAGTGCTTAATGCCTTAGTGCTAGTATGCTGATATAGAAATACCTGTGACTGGCAAGTGAGAGAGCAGATGTGCTTCTGTCCTTGAAGGTACAGATTTCAGAATTATGATGAAAAATGTTGGAAGGTAAAACAGGAGTATTGTATTAATGTGTCTTTTCTTTTTGCTTTGTTAAGAAAACAAGTTCAGGCTGTCTCTCTGTCTTTGTCTGAATAAATTTTGATACAACTAGCTAGTTTCAAAAAGGCAGAAGAGGAAAGCATGCCTCAGAAATGATTCAGTTTCTACAGACTGTGAAAATTGGGTGTCCCTCCTTCACTCAGCAACCAAACTGGTGTCCCTGCTAAAGGAAAAGCAGGGAAAACTCATCTGTTGTTTGTTTGGCAGCAACTGCCTGGACAGTTGTCACGCATTATCTCAGATTTAGTTAGTGTATCACATGCTGTTGCTTTGTTGGTAGGCCTTGTGGAAGATAAATTGCAACTTATTGTGGCGTGGGGAAGAAAATAAGTGACTTAAGTGCCGAAGGATCCGCGTCTACGGGAAAGAAGGTATGTTAATTTCTGTGCATGTGGAACAGCATATTTGAAAGTGGAATTACAGTTGTACTAGTGCAGAAAATAACTCTTGTGACTCACTGTGATCCATACCATTTTTATTCTGACCAGGAGGCAGTTGTTTGAGGAAAAAAAATAAAATTTTATAAATATATATATATACATACCAGAAGAAATCCATAATGATGAAAACTGTAGTGAGATAAAATAGTAATATGCTTCAATTGTTAAACTGGAGTGTCAGACATGAAAAAGAGTACAAAATGCGGACAATTTAAAAAGCATGGTGAATGTGACTAAGTAAAATGTCTGATCTTTGAGATTATTGATTTTTAATGTACGTTTATGTTAGAAAGTCAAGTTATAAAGTGGTATAAGACATCTGGGGCTCCTCAACTCTATAGAAGGGCCTGTTGTAAGCTGGTATATGAAATTAATGAAGTGAGGATCAGGAGAAAGGAAGATGGTGAGATTTTTCAAGGCAACATAGTATTAATTCAGCTCTGGCTTTGAACTAGTGTGGATCTCATAGAGGATGAAAATATTATATGAATAGGCACATTCTGTGGCATATTTACCTAATGGCAGTTGATGGTATACTTTCAAGCCTTGCTGTGTAAGATTTAAAAAGGCAAGCAGGAACTACTTGGGATTTTTTGAGGATTGGTTTTTGTGTATCTTTTGAAAAATAGTGGTGTTCATAAATTGAGGTAAGAAATGATGAGGTTATTTCTTAAACAAAAATGAATTCTGAAAGTGCAGAAGACATTGAAAGACAAATGTAAAGTCTGTGTTGTAACATGGATTGAATATGAAAAAACCGCATGTTTTTATCAAACTGTAAAGCAAACCTTTAGAACCATTCAGCATACAATGAATCATTTTATGGGTAAAATCCTGGCATCTAAAGTCAATGGACATCTTGAGCGTTCAGTAAGGCCTTCATTTCATTTCAGTGGTGTAAAAGTGACGCAAGGATGGCTTCATGTTGTCCAAGTACGACAACTGAAGTCCTTTTCCTCACATTTCATGCATTATTCTTTGGGAGCCCTGGGAGAGATGATCTCTTAGTTTTCATGAATCTGATCAGCTGAGATAAGAAGAAATGATCTGGGTCATATTATCACGTCATCATCTAGGTCAGTGGTGGTGAAGCAATAGGGAAGGTCTCAAAACAAGACTTGCTGGGAATTTGCTTGATATCAAGGCTCCTTTGAGTACATAACTGCAAAGAAGGAGCCAATGCAAGAGAGCGCAGTGCTTCTCCCAGACTGAGGGCTTTGCAATAATCAGTGGCATCTGGTTTATGAATACTGGAGGAGCAGGCATATTGGGTTGCCGGCACATGGAATTTGCTGGACTACACCCCAGTGCATTTTGCACAATGGTGTAGCTGGGAGGGCAGGACACTGAGTCAATCTCAACTCATCTGCACGTGTCCATGGCAGAGCACATCCTAGGGAATGGTATTTGATTAAAACTCAATGAATTCTCACAGCTTCGGTAGGTGAGACTGCTCTTGGGTGGCAGGTATTAGACTAGGACAAGTATTGTAAGACATTTACTTATGAAAGTAGAATAACATCAGCTGTATTGACCACATAGTTGGACAGAGAAACCTTGACTGCTGAATCTTTCTTGGGGAATTGTCTTCTCCTACTGATGTCTGTGCAATGGGGAAAGAAGGGAAATGTTTTTTTCTCTGCTGCTACAAGTGTTTGCATGAGGAAGTGAAGAGAACATGATTACTGTTTCTGCTACTACAAGATGAAGAAATCCTAATGTGCTTCCTGAAAGGAAGGAAAAATACCCTGAATTTCTGGCTTTCATCATTGCTCCATGCCAAAGACCTAGAATAGAGAGTGGGACTTCAGGACAGAGCTGCAGTGGAGAAGCTTCACACTGACATGCTTTTGAAGTCTCAAGTTGATTTCGTTGCGTGATGGACTCCCTTTACTCTTCCACTGCTTTACTTGTGAAAGATGTACAAAGAAAACAACCTGGAAGAAACAAGATTATATGATGCATAATACTGTGGTGCTGCATTTATCTGGTGTGGTGTTTATGGCTGCCAGTAATTCTGAACAGGCTGTAATAGTAAAAATACTTAGGATCATAGGACAATTCAGGTTGGAAGGCATCTCAGGAGGTTAGCCAGGCAAACCTCCTGCTCAAATCAGAACTCTGCCAAAGGTTTGTTGTTGTTAAGGACAGAAGATATATCATTTGTCAGTTGGGCATACATTCTCTCTTGGTTTGTTACACACCTGTAAAATAAAACATAGTTGTTAAAAATAGACCAGAAATTGTAAGCAGGGGAGAATCAGATCCATTATCTGCAAGGCAGTTTAGAGTCAAAGATGTCAACCCAGCCATTACTATAACAACTGTTTCTACCAGGCATCTTGTCGGATTAAAATTGCAATGTCTAGTGGGTTTGAAAAGAATGCCAACTAAAGACCCAGTCGCAGGCGGGGGCTAAGCATTTCCCATTTTCAGGCAAGCAGTTGGAAGTGGGGGGTCAGCATCTCACAGGAAGCACTGAGCACCACAAAGGGATTGGACTCTGGCAGGGAAACTGAGTGCTGATGTGAAGGATGCTAATGTGGGATGATTTCATCAGTAGCATGTGGAGCAAAACCTGAAGAGGAGACAGCACTGTGTTTCAGGCTGTGAGAATCCAAGCTCTCTTTCTCTGTGCATGTAGGAAGCCCAGTTCATTGCTGAGAACAAAAGCAAGCCAACAGATTTGGGATAGTATCCATGGGTTGGTTGTATAACAACACTTGCAGCTCTGTATCAACAGTTACCGTGAGGAGCTGAGTCACTGCAGAGATTCATCATGGATATCACAAGCCCAAGGGCAGATCAACTGCTGCAGCAGGTGTTATAATGAAAGAATTTGAAGAATGATAGAAAGCCGTCACAAAGTCTACAAATCGAAATGTTGCAGAGAACATCAGAGTACTAAAGCAAGCATGCTATTTCATTAGATAAAGAAATGAGATAAGCTTCCCCCCAGTTTGAAGGATAATGAACTGTGACTGTACCAAATAATTAACAGGAAATCATGCACAACAATCACCAATCCTATTAATGAGACCACATGTCCCTAAACAGTGTTCAGAGCTTTGTTAAAGTCAGCCAAGTACCATGAAGTTCTAACAATGTACTGCGAATTTCAAGAGAAGGATCTAAAGTGGTTAGTAGTGGGTGTCATTATGGAGATAAAAATATTTTATCTGGGGCAAGACTGGGCCTGGTTACTCATGTGTTTACTAAAGGACAGTATTCTTTGTTCTAATGAGTTCCAGGAGTTTAAGAGTTCTAATGAGCAGTGTTTAATACCGTGAAGGAAGCATGGAGACTGCGGTGTTGCTGTCACTTCCTCACAGCATCATAGAGTAGGAATGAGGGACTGATTCAAATATTCACAGTTGAGGCACCGTTGCAATCAAATTGTGCTGTGAACTACTGGAACTGTTAGGAGAGAGGTGATCTTTAATTAACCAATTATGTAGCTTTTAAAAACATCTCCAAGTTAAGGATAGATTTAAGAGGTAGAAATGACAATAAATATAAGAAGTACAAGGACATACACAGTTAGCACTACAGAGTATCACACTGCACACTAGCCAAACCTACTTTGGGATAACAAGTTCAGTTTCAGAAATGGACTTCTGTTTAAAGTGTGATGCTCTTGATATTGAAAAATACTATATGAAAAGGCAACCATACAAAGCATTGCACAAAGCATCTGTGGGTTGGATTTAAGCAGTCCATTTGTTGTATCCCTCTCACAAGCTATGATAAAATGCATCCTGAAATACCTTGTGTAATGACTCATCTGATATTAAGACGTGTCAGTGTTCATAAACAATGCTGTTCATCTGTGTGTATGTGCATGTGTAAGAGGTGTAGGTGGAAGCTGAAGTTTTAGTTGTGATGACTCAGCCTTTATTCACTGTTTCTCTTATTTCTGATTTATGAAGAAATTTTATTCTTTCCTATGCACTCAGGTACATGAAGTTCCAAGGTTCAGTGAGGAATGCAATATGTTGGTTTCCTGGAACAATCCTGAGATTTTTATGTCTCAGATATTTGACTGTTAAAAATTCAACCTCCTGTCAGAGGCAGTGATCTGTTTTTTCGGCTCTCATTGCTCCCTTTTTTGGTGATCTACTCAAGTTAATGGGGAAGTTTTACCTACCCTCCTCTCTTCAGATTTTACATGCTATTATTAAAGTGGTTTTGGAGGTAAAGCTTATTAAGAGAAATACGCCTTTCAGAATTTCATATTCTCAAAGTAAGTGTTCTCATTTTGTTATCTTGCCAGATTATTTGATAAGCCAGTGACCAATTAGAATAAAATGCAGAATGTTTATGCAAAAAATTTAGGGAAAAAAATAGTTTTGACAGTGATTTATGTCTTGATTGATAAATAGGTGAAATAGTCTATTCAACTTTCCAGTATGTTTTTTTCTTATTATGATTTCTGTCATTATAAATTTTAGATTCTGTAATTTGTATAATCTATCAGCTGATAAAATCTTGAATAAAAAGGTGAAGGTTGTGACTTGTTTTGTAATAGGACTATGTTCAGACCGAGAGTTCCCACTGAAATTTTGTACTAGTGACTTGCAAGGTACATACACTAAGTGTAGCCAGCAGATGGAGGACTGCACTAACTGCTTAGAATTGTGCTTGGTCTGCCTGTCCATGGCAAAACTGTCTGACAGCTGTCGTAGTTTTGATGCTTCATATTTCTTACAAAGTAGGAACCTATGTTTTAAAAGATGGTTCAAATATTTATAATGGGATCCACCTTTTCTTCAGAATGATGCAGAGCTTCATTTATGACTTTTAAACCTTTGTGGATGGGGATGGCACTTAGAAATCAAGTGATCATTGCAAAGCCAATACATACATATATACATAAGTATATATGCGGGAGCTGGGGAGGACGACTGCGTTTCTTTTTAACATCATGAAAATTGAAAGGTCCATAATAGAAGTGTACCTGCCAGTCTTGGTACACTGCAATGGTACGTGTCTCTTTTGGTAAAGGTTGACCAGTGTAATTCACCAAATGAGATTTTCTTACACAGCGTATCAGGACATGGCTCGGTAATAGAGCTAAGCTGACTTCATGTCACTTGAAAAGAGTAGGCCTGCTTCTCCTCTCTTCTCCCTCTCTTTAAATTGCCATTATTGTCACAATGCTGTCCATCTTACCTGCCGTCTCCTCCCAAGAGCCAGTAAAGAGAGTTAAACTGGCAGAAAACCAGCTTGCCAAAGTAAAAGTGAATAGGTTTCTACTGATTTAGTTCCCTGAAAAATTTAACATGAAATGACACAAGTGTCAGTGAGAAAAGGGCAGGCATTTGTGATCAGGGTAAGGAAAAGGAAAGCAGGAGCTCCTGTTTTCGTTTCCTATATGCATGAAAGGTGCCATCAGTATAGCTCAGAATTAGCAAAGAGGAAACAAGTAGTTGTGCCAAGTGTCATTGATATGTGAATCGACCAAGCTGCCATTTTCTTTGCCAGTTTCTACTTTGTTCTGACCCGTTGTACTTCAGGGAATAGGGACAGCAGCAACAGAAGCAAGTTGTGTGGGATAGCCCCCAAAGTTTTCCCCTTCTCTCTTCCACAATGGGTCTGCTGGACCATCTCCCTCTGTTTCTTTTTAGCTGGTCAGCCAACCCAGCATGACTTTTCCCTGGCTGCCTACCATCTGCCTGTAGACTCTCTTCTCCTTTTGTTCCACTTTAAAAGCTCACTCCGATGAGGCACTGAGAGTCTGCACTGAAATGTTAAACAGGCCATTTCCTACTGATGTTTAGGAGAAATGATTCCTCAGAGTCAGTTAAGAGAGTTAGCATCTAGAGACAAGGTATCATGACTTGTAAAAAAGACAAAGCAGCAATGGTAGCTCAGTTTGAGCCATGTTTTTCATAGGCTTGTAATGATGTCCTAATGAATATTTATCATTATTTGTGAGACCCTATTTTCAGCAGTTGTGTATTATAGTAACAGCTGACAAAATGTTCATTTTGGTTTGTAATGAAATTGTCTCTGTTTTAGCTGTTTATTATGATGGGGATGTCACTCCCATACCATTGTGTCTGCCATTGTAACACAGCTGGACTATCGGCAGGCTAGCAAGTTTAAAGGCATATCTGATTAGTTTGTTTCTTGTCCGGATGAGTCTCCGAGTGGAAATGTTAACTCTTTGCTCTGTGTATTTATCTTGTAGCAGAAGTGAAAAAAATCCAGTCATGTCTGACAGGTTTTTTTAGCATAAGAGTTCTCTTCCAAAACTTTCCAAGTTTTTGCTTTCTGTAGCAGTCACTAAAATAAAACTCCTTCAGTAAAAAGCAATACAAAAGAGTGTTCACTGATAAAGCAAATTCAATTGAATTAGATTTTTATGAACTTCAAATCAGTTGGAATAGACTATAATCTAAATATTGCAGTAAGGAGTGCTTGTTAGGTATGTGCCACGAGAAAGCTGCATATGCCACTTGGCAAAGTGTAATTAAGTAGTACTTTATTTTGAATGATAACAAAAGCTTGGCTTATGTGTCAGACTTTGTACTTCACCTTTCTTGTTTCCTTGCTACACTGGACTGATCAATGCAGAGACATTTGTGATGGAGAGGATTAGCACTCATTCTGTGCATACATGATCCAAAGTTCTCAGTTGTCTTGTACTCCTCTTCCTTTAGCCCAACCAGTGTATTAATTCACTGAACTGATAGGCCTAGAATGTGTGCAGGTATATTCTTTCTTTCACTGTGTAAGCAAGTTGACACAGAAGATGTGTATCTAAGGAATACAAAGAAAGGTGCTTTGGAAGCTAGGGCTGTTATTTTCTTTCCTGACCCTGGTCCGTTAACCTAATGGCTTTAGTGAAGTGATATGTTAGTAATAAACCCTGCATCTATTTAATCTGACACACAGCCTTGAGTTTCGGCTACCAATGCAATTCTTCTAGATCTTATCAGTGAAAAGTATTTGCAATCATACACTGACATTTAAGAATCTGATCAAAACGTTTTGTCATTGTTTTCCCTGACTTAAGTTAACAATCCATGTTAGTCTGGAAACCTTTTTACACTGACTTTTTTTTTTAAACTGTGAAACAAAAGAGCATGGAAGTGCTCATTAGAGTAGAGACTTCAATCTAAGCTTCTGCCAACAGAGAGAACAGCTTTAAATAAACCAGTCTTACTTTGGGGATTACTGTCTCCCTTTTCTCAAGTAATGCTGGTGTTCTGAGGATGCTCAGTTTAGGCAAATGACATTAGAAATTGACAACCAGCTCTAACTTAATGCTACATGATGGATTAAACCATAAGGTAGTCTTTGCAGTGTTAATTTTGAAGCTTCAGACAAAAGCTGGTTTGGGTTCAGCCTCAATTATATAAACTGAAATTCATTGAAATTTGAGTGGAAAAAGCATCTGGATGATTGGTTCCGCCTTTGGCCAATCTCCCTTTCACTAAAACTGAGAACAAGCAGGGCTGGTTTTGCTGTAGAAAAACATACTGCAGTTGGGTTTTGGCTCTTAAAGAACCTGGAATAATTTAGAGCTGGATCCCATTTGTGGTTCACAAACTCCAAGGACTTAGCAGGGAGAAAGTATCTCTTATTTGTTCTGTATAACACAGCCCATTAAGTACCTAAGTTTGTCACTGCAGTACATATTGCACTACATCTGGTTTCTTCTTACATCCTCAATTTAGAAATTCAGCTGTTACCATAATGAAAGGAGAGAGCTGTGCTGGCATTTTAATTTTTAAAAGCACATTCTAGAATACTTAAGTTAAAGCAAGCAACATTCTTTCAAAATGATTGTCCGTATTCCTGTAAGAGTATGTAGAAAGTGTTAATGATATAACACAGCACACAAGAACAGATGTCCCATGGCAAAGTTTAAATAAAATTGGAAGAAATTAACAGCCAGTTTGATAATGCACAGCAATGGAAACTTTGTTCTACATATGGGGGCTCAAGCTTCGACGCCTACATCCCCTCCCCTTCATTATTGAACAAAGAGGAAAATAGGAACACAATAAAAATAGAAACTGATAAAAAAAGCTCAATCGATGTGCTCATTTTTATCATGTAGCAGAGTTTCATTTGCTGATCTGTTTTCTTTGCATAATTGCTGATGAATTGAGACCACCTTTAATCTCTGAAGCACAACTCCTAATTGCATAAATGTAATATGTAAAATGTAATATGTAAAAAGGCATACAACATAATCCCAGTTCCAGAACATTGTTACTTTAATCTTTCTCTAAGCCAGTATCTTGTTAAATTTTTCTCTCTATAAAATTGTTTGAACTCAACAAAACTTGGAAAATTAGGAAGTTTAGATGAAAGATTTCAGGTTTGGCCTGTGCTGTTTCAAGTGAAGATGAGGAAAAATCAGTATAAGGTTGAATAAAGTTCACTATATCCAGTTCCTGAAAAATTGTGAGTAGTTTTACACATGGTAGCTTTGTAAATTTACAGGGTTTTGACTTCCTCACAGTTCAGAAATAAATTTATATACATATTTATTATCCAAATCTCTTCTTCCTTATTTGATATTGAACTGTCTCAGGTCAGCAATATCACACCACAGTGATTAAGAGGAGATGCCACAGAAAGCCCCTTTTTAATGTGTACATCTTTGCTAACTGGTTGGGTTTGGTTTTTTTTTTACACTGTGTCATTCTGAAGAGACAATGAGCCAATGACCACTCACAGGTGAGGGCTGCCTTTGAAATGCAGGAAAACTCTCTCACAGAAATGTTATTCTTTCATGTGAATTAACTGAATATATATTTTCCCAACTGAGCAATTATTTTACTGCCTAGTAAGGACTGATAGTTGAATTATTATTTTTGGCTTCTTTATCAAAATGATTGTTGAATATCAGTCCTTTTTAGGACTTGTAGAGTTAAGGAAGTGTGATTAATTTTGCTTATCAGAATAAACTTCTTTACCTATAACAGTCCAGGATATCAGAATTTTACAGCTTGATCCACACTTTATGGATTATCTAAACTCTAAGTTAGTCTGAGAAGCTAGCATTTCTATGTTTAGTAGGTAGGAAAATGCTGTGATAACTGTGTTGTGATGGCTGACCACCAAAAAGAAAATAAGTAAATTATTCAGAATGCAATTTAAAGCTTTTTCTTCCTTCTTTTTTTTTTTTTTAATTGATTTTACAAAGATTTTGTTCTTTTAGCAAGGTTTGTTGGAGTCTTCAGTCTCAAGAATTATGATTCCTTTTGTGAGTGCCAAGCAATAGCTATTGTTCTTTCTCATCCAGAAAACAATGGATCAATTTAATCGATCAATTTAATCCTATGCCTCTGCTCCTCCATTTCTAATAAGACTTAATTATGAAAAAATGCAATAGTCCTTTTATAGCAGTTGCATTAATTAGACTTTCTCCTGGATATAATCATTCTGAGCACTTCAGTGCTTTCAGTTTGATAATTCATTACATTGAAGCAGAGATCGTGGAGCTTTCTTAGCACCATTATGTATATTTTACCTTGTCACAAAGAAGTTTCAAGTTTTACCACTTCAGTACTTTTGAACATCTTTCTGAAAAAAAAAAAAAAAAAAAAAAAAAAGAATTCTTAGTAAGTTTGACACATTGAGTTTTTGGATTATCTGGTCTTCGTTTGTCCAGAGACTAACTGAAAATTTCTGTTCATATGTCTGCTTGTAAGAAATAGATTAAAGTTCCTCCTTTCATTACGTCTGAGCGCTGGGGAAGCACTGTTGAATAGGGCTTGGGAAAGAACAGATTCAGGCTACTGCAGCACTCACCTCTGCATCTTTCTATCCCCATGTGATTTATACCTTGAGTCTTTGGGGCACAGTGGTTCTTTTGGCCATCAAGAAGTAGTATCTGTGATATCACTGCTACCAAGTCCTGCTGAGGAGCGGGTTCATTGTGGAGCTAATGAAGGGGCGTGATTCCCTCCCAGTTCAGAACCATGGACAACGCCTGCTCACACCTCCCTCCCGAATACCTTGTGGGTATTAATGTAAACAATGGACAGTTCAGTTAAAAGATTTTCATCCAGTAATTTAGTGAAGTGAATCCCAATTCTAGAACAAACCCCTACCATATAATTCATGCTAATGTTTCAAGTCCCATTCATTACTGATTTTATAAAAAGAGGATTTGAATGTGAATGTGTATTAGTCAAGGACCTGCACAAGGAAAAGCCTCCTCTTTCACTTCTAAAAGAGCTCCTACTGAAACATTAGTCTGCTCAGTGTATCATATACATATATCGTTTGCACTGAATACAGCTGCAATATTTTGCCATTTATGGAGTATTGGAAATGCAGCAGGCAACTAAGTATTTATTGATCCACTGTCTAACCATTAGAGACAACCTTAACATAATCATAAAATGTAAAATGGCTTAAAGCATAATACAATTTTCAGCTTGTTTTTATGGAAAAAAAAAAAGTGCTGAAGCATTATGGAGCAGTATATATATATATGGAGTACTGGGAAGAAGAAGAGAGATGTAGTTGGTACAACCTTTAAACTGTGATAATATGTACACTTGATGTTGTTTTATAGGGGAACAGTAGAAAAGAAAGATTAATTAGCCTGTAAGCCTTCACAGCTGCAACAGTTTTGGATACTTAGTGTCCTGTTTTCCTAGAATAACTAGAATGTTCTTGAAAAATTAAAATCTCTCTCATATGGTAACGTCGTATAGGAGTTTTGAAAGAAGCATAAAAAAAAAAAAAAGAAAAACATCAAACTCCCAGTTAAAATTCAATATCATTTCAACGAGCCTTTGATTTCAATCCAACTGCACAGGACTAATGGTTCACAGAATCACAGAATCTTCATGGTTGGAAAGGACCTTTGAGGTTTGATTCCTCATGATCAATAACACTTGATGAATTTACTGAAGTATGTTTTATTGTTTGTCACTTCTGAAAAAATTGCAGTGCATAGTAATTTATGGCAGAAGGTTGATATTCCCCATTATGGAAACTCTTTTTGACCTTAGGGCAAAATATTTCTATGTTATGACAGAAATGCATTGTCACAGGTAACAAAGAATGTATTGATGGCTATATACTTGTTTCCAGCAAGATTTTCTGTAGTCTAATCAGTCAGTTTGATGTATTTTACTGGTCTTGTCTACTGGATTGTGTAGAATTTTACATTTAGTTAGAGTGAACCACACCTGAGAATTATCTGAAATATCACTTATTACGAGCTGCTGTGGTGGGACAAGTATCTGAGGTTTGATGTGAGTCAAAAGATTTTTGAGCTGTCAAATAGCAGCTTTGATGAAAAGCAAGGGAAGGAGTAGAGTCCATGTAAATCATCAAGAGATCATCAAGAGATGTACATGGGCCAGGCAGTCAGGAGAGACTTTTTTTGTAGACGTTGTTCCAATAGGACTCATAAGGGATGTCTTTAATAATTTTGACAAGAGAACCTTTCACAATTTGCTGTGGTAATATAATGGCTCTGAGTGCCATCTGACTTTGAGATCTATACAATGTGTCCTACATAATACCTAGTTTTAAGAATGTCTGAAACATCTAAGTAGCAAAAGGGAGAACTTCGATAAGAGGGGAAAGAGAACACTCCACAAGATTTCCTAGTACTGCTGAAAGCCAGCCATTGTCTGCTGGCTGCCAGCTGACTTGAACAAAGCAAAATAATACGTTACGTCCCAGCTATAGACCCTCAGGTTTCTGTGTGTCAACACTATGTGTTGAATCAGAAAAGATCCTTATTTCTGAGACTGTAGGTAGGGAAGACAGAGACCCACACCTTTATGAAAAAAGGCAGGGACATCCTTAGAAGACTTTTTGAAAGTAAAAAACGTAAGTTACTACTGATTCATTCCATCATTGTGGACAGCTGAAGAATCAATCTCATTTGCTTAAGATAGTATTTCTGTTCTAGTTTTTATCATTGACGAGGATGATAAAGCTGTTTAAAAAAAAAAAAAAAAGAATAAAACCATACTCTTTCCAAAGTTTATTATTAAAGCTTTATTGATGTGACATTGGGATGGCTTGTGAGGAGGGCCCTGCGTGTCCCATTGATCCAGAGAGCAATGCCTTACCATGTTATAACTCTTAGTAAGGGCTGCCTTAGACAAGTCAACAGCTAGAGAGAAGATGAAAACTAGACTGCTGGTTGACAAAACTAACAGTTGAGCAACTGGAGAGCAACCCATTCCTGCAATAAACTATGCTATGATGTCTGCTCTTCCAAGCAGCACTGTAGTCCTAGTGGAACCTTGTTCAGGCTTGTTAAGCAGCATTTGACAGTGCAGGAAGTGTCTGTGCTCTGAGATGATTCCATTGTTCCTTCACCCTGCCACTCATCAGTTTTCTTATTTTCATAAAACGTACAGAGCTTGAGCTAAAGTTTACAAAAGGAAAAGCTTCTTGTGCCTTCAGTGGGCTTCATGCATCACCTGTTGTGAACAGTATTTCATTATGAAGAATAATGATCATTAAAGGTAGGATTTATGATTTCTGGTTATTCTAGTAAAGGTAATTTCTAGTAAGCTTTTACTTTTATTCAGGGATATGTTTCACAATATTTTTTCTGGTTTTGGCTAAAGAGGATAACTAGTGCTCCTGTCTCTTTGCTGTGAACTTATTGTGCTCATGTAGACATGGAGATGAAACATTAATTTGTATAAGAATTGTATGAAGTGGTCACTTTTTTCATGGAAATGCTTTCCATTTTGTTTTTGCAAAATGTAAGAGCAATTATTTTTTTTTTCCTTAATGGCAAACATTTTGGAAAGCAGGAATATGACATAGTGCTCTACTACTGAATGGCTTTCAGTTGTCATGCTTGGTGTGTTCTGTGTATCGTAACAATGAAAGACAAGAAAATATTGATATCTTCTGGTGTTACTACACCTGATCTTTAGCTTGGAAAATTTCTCAAAAGCTTTAGAAACTCCTGCAGATTTATGCTAGACTGTAGTAGTAGAACTATCTAAGTCTGGGTTCTACAAAGATGAGGATAAGAGTATCCTTTTCTAATGTTGTTTTGAAGCAACTGTTGCTACTGATCAGCCTGAAATCAGGATGCAGAGTGGCCGAAAGACAGTAATTAAAGAATGTGATTCCATATACTAGCAAAAAAAAAAAAAAAAGTTAAGTGTATTTATCCTGTAGTGGCATTACCAGGCTAACCAGATAAAGTAAAATAAACAAAATATGTCATGTGCTTCACAGTACCACATATTAGTGCTGGGGGGAAATGAGCTTTGATGCAGAAAATCTTGCTGCGGTGTATCATCGCTTCCCTGTTCAAAACAAAAAACCAAAACCAAAAAAAAAAAGAATAATTCAGGACCATATGGGAGTCTAATAAAACTGAGTGTCAACAATCCTCTCACATCCATTCCAGATGGTTTAGACTTTCCTTGGAACTGAATGTCTCATGTAAAATTAGCTCCCTGTTTATTCTCAGTTAATAACAGTTGCAAAGGTGAAGAGAAGATTAATATAGCAGAAAAGACATGAGAACAGCAAGATGTGTTTCTTGTAAAATAGTTAATATTGAAAGATACAATTCCGGTGCATGAGCAGAAGGATATGACTGAAAATAAGCAGTTTGATTTACTACGTGTATTCAAACATATGATGACATGCAAAGAAAAGGAATCTTTCTGAGTAAGAAAGGGCTTGTTTTCCTTTCAAAAGGAAGAAAAAAAATTATATTCCTGACTAAAAGGAAAAATCCTGTCTGAAATTGGGAACTCCGTGTGATTTCCCATATCTTTTCCAGTTCTTGATGTCAAATAAACCTTTGTGTTTCACTCCGAGGACTTTATGAGCAGAGTTTGATACTCATGCAGTTTTTTGGTCATAAGTGTTAATAACTGAGACTTAGGATGAAATAATTGAACTTGACATAGCAGGCAATACTAGATATTATGTACCAATGAAGAAATGCAAATTCATCTAACATTTCATCCTTATAGGCTAAAACGGTATCCTACATGTGTTTTTTCTGTGCTCTGTGCCTGTGGTAAATATTGCAGTCTAATGTTACTTTTTTTTTTTTCTTTTAAAATGAGTGTGACTTTTTTCCTTCAAAATCCATCTCAACAATTCGAAGTATGTTCTATTGGTGGTGAGGTCTATGGGTTTGAGTTTGCATAACTGCTTCTACAACAATAAATCTTGCCTTGTCCATGAGCTAGTTGAACTTTTGCTGCACAGATTTAAAAAACCACACACAACAACCAACAAAAAAAACACAACAAAAGTTCTTAATTTCACATTCATTCTCTTTATCCTATTCAAAAACTAGAGATTTCATTTTCTCTGACAGATCAGCAACTGTAAGTGTATGAGGTCCAGCATGGAATATTACCACATTGGAGCAAAGCAAACACAGTCTTTCTCTGTTTTCTTTCCCTTCTCTCTCACAAATATTAGGCATCAAAATGTTTAAAACTCATGTCAAACAACGTTAACCTGTTTTGAGTTCTCTGTATCCATCTGGCTTGTTCTTCAATTATGTTTTTAAGGAAGAGTAAGAACCTAGCTTTTTTGAGTTGTTTTTTTTCGGTTTGTTTGGTTTTTTTTCATTTTGTGGTTCAGTGGGTTTTAGTTGTTGTTGTTGTTTGTTTATTTGGGTTTTGTGGGTTTTTTTGGTCTTTATGTATTTATTTAAATGCTGCTGGCAACCTTATTTATTTACACAACTACAGATATCAAGTAAAAATTCCGAAGTTTGAAAGCTGATGATGAATGAAAGACATGATCAATTATGGCTAAATATTGGAATTAAAGATAGATTTAGGTTTTGCATGAATTAATAAGGCCTCCTTTAGTTCAGGTATAATTACAGTTTCACCAGTATCTTCTTCCAAAGGCTTAGAACTGCAGAATTGAAGCAAATAAGTGGAGAGTTGCAGTCAGCTTCAATTCTAGCTATGAAAATATCAAAAAAGACACATCACTGCTGTGAGGGAGAGGTCTATAGGAGGATGTATTTCCCTAATATGGATATTGTGACAAAATATTGCCACAGAGTTGAGTGAAAACAAGTTTTTTTTTGGTTGAAATGGGAGCAGGATGAAGTCTAGTTAGGCTTTTGTATTGCTTTTTACTTAAAAATTAAATACAGCCAACATGTCTTAGATAATCTGGTTTGACTTCCTGTTGTGATGCACAAATCTTATTGCATCTTTAATAACATTTTTTGAGATGTTGTGGGTTTTTTCCAGTGTTTTTGGTGCAAAATTGAATGGGAAAGTTTTGTTTTCCAAAAAGAATTTTGGTGTGAGTGTCCTGACTAAGTATCCTTTGAAGCCTGACGGGGTTTTGCCATTGATTGGCATATGGGTAAATAAAAAGTGTACAACCTTTTATATACATACACACACTTAATATAATCACCAGCCCATAATAATCAGACCTTTGATACTCTTTAGTAATAACCTAACAGTATAGTTGTTATGGACAGCTCTGTTGCTTATCAGCTGTGTATCTTGTGCACAAGCATTAGTCCACACAAAAATAATTATTTTTGTGAGTCATTGTTCTAGGCCCAAAGATACTATGCCCACTTGGCAAAAACAGATTGCTATTAATACATGAAACCTGCTCTGAAAAATAATTCAAGCCAGTTTGCGATGATTGCTTTGTTCTTGTTGTTTGTCTTTAAAAGGTATTTAATTCTGAAGAGATATTGGATGCTGGGGATTTAAAATAGATCTGACGCAACTTGTTCCCTAATTAATTTTAGAAAGTCTTGATGTAGTTTTTTTTGTACGGTTAATTTTGAATGCACAATTGGCCCTACTTTACAGTCTGGATTTATTATCTGATATTGTTACTACTGAGGGATTATTAAATTGAAGATTGTTTGGGAAGAGTATTTTCTAAGCATGACTCTTGCTGGATATATTTCATCCAAGTGATGCTCTGTCACCTTCTAGGGGGTAACAAATGGGTTCAAGTGTCCATCCAGTTTGTTCTTAATAGAAGCAATTCCTTTTGCTCAATAAATTCAGTGGTTTAGATCTAGCTGTCCCATTTTAGTCTTTGCTGCTGTTTGGGGTTTACAAAGCCAGTTTCTCTCTCTGCTATGTGACTGTCTAAGAGCTGGAAGGAAGACACAGAAGTTATGTTTGGTTAAACCAAACAAATAGTTCTGTGGTATCAGGACTAGAAGTGTCTGATTTATTTCTTGAGCTTTCTTTTGTTTTTCTTTTGTTTTGAACTGTGAGCACCAAAGTTTGATCTATGTAAGAAGGCTCAATCGCATCTCTATTAGATGTGTTCTGATGCCTAATAAATTAAGAGGGTTGGTGGGTTGTTTTTTTCAGTTATAGTATTTCTCTCTTTTATCTTGCTCCACATTTCAGAAAACTTGTAGGATTTGAAAATATTTTAAAAATTCTCTTCCCTTCCTCTTTAATTTTTTTCTTTTTTTTTTTTGTGCAAAAGTTTTTAGGGAGAGAGCACACACATAAAAAGAATGCATGATGGTATAATCCTTATTTCTGGATTAAATGGGATTAGCAATGTATGTGTCATTCTTTGATTTCCACATGTATCTATGCATACAGTAGGTAAAAGAATCCATGTTTCTCCATTTCAGTGTCCTACTAGGTTACATACAAAAGATATGATGCATCAAATTTCTTTTAATAACCTAACAGAAACATCATTAGTAAGGGGAAGGCAATTATTTCTCTTCATTAAACTTCTAAGTGCTTATTTTAAAGTAATCAAGAGACCGTGTGCTTTATAATCTTGCATAGCTAATACATACCCATTTCTGCATTTTCTGTAACACCAAAGCTCAAAATTACACTAAAGGGTTAGAACGTATCTGTGGTCATATGGTGATTTCAGAAATGGCTATTAAGAGGTGTTAATTAAATTCTTAGTTTTTCTAGATACATGTTTTAAATTTTAAACAGAGATTAATATACATGTCTGGCTACTACAGGAACCTGTAAAAATGTGTCACTGTGAATGTTAACCTGAAGTTAAATCTCCAAGAGTTGAAAAGGTTTAAATAATCTTTTTTGTTTGTTTGATCTACTAGAAATGGATTTGAAGCCAGTATCAGATATGAGTGTCTTTTTCTCAAAGGGAGTTCAGAATCTGAACCCATTTAACGTGCTAGTCTTAAATCTACTTTCAACCAAAACTAAAGAAAATTAACAAGGCTTTAATAGAAAGGCTTGGGGTTTATTCGGTTTTATTTTTTCTCTCAGCAGGCCCTTTAAATGTAATTCAGTAGAGGGGGAAAAGAAGGCTTGGTAAACAATAATGAATTCCATTGGAAATGGACTTCATTCCGAAGGGCAATGAAACACCTTTTAAAATCTTCAAAATATGTATTTATTACTTATCAGATGTTCTTCCTGATGAATTCTATGGTTTCTTCCATTCAAAATGCATTATAATGACACTGAATGTTTGGGGATGTCTACTTGTGCACCAGTAACTCCCTGATTTTAGGAACTGTCTGCTAAATGAGAGGGCTAAGGAATGAGCTTGGGCACTAGACCTCGTTTGCCTGTGCTGTAGTAATGTTAGTCTGTCCCTTGGCTGTATTTTGGAGAGCTTCAACTAGCTCTTTCTGGGATGGCTGAATAGGGCAGTAGATAAATCTCCTCCAGAATCCAGGTATTGTTTTCTCCGTTATGCCAACAAGCTTTGCATCTTTCACGTGATCTTGTATTTATCTCAAAGCATGCATGAAAACCTTTAGTTTTGTGTAGTTTTATGCATAAAAACATACTGCTTTGGAAGGCTCTAGTACAGCACTTATGTTATTTCAGACATTCATAAGTGGAAAAAAGAGATCGAGGACTAAATGCTGTGTAGTATGTGGCCTAAGTCCCTGCTCTGGAAAGTTTCTCCCTTGATAAGCTGTTGTGGCTGTATTTTGTTATGTTGCTGCAAAATGGATGGATAAGTAAATCAAAGGTTTCAGAATTCTATAGAAAAATAATTTATTAGTGTCATGAAATAGCACAATGAAACTGCAAATAGGAAGTAGTTATAAAATATTAAAATAGGTATTGCAATAGAATGATCACTGCAAAAAAATAGAAAATGTTTAGACTTGGTGCACAAGGCCAGACTGTGGCACAAAGTACAGCCTTAATATTTCAGAATTAAAATACTATTAAAATTAATAATGGCAATGCTTTACAGATGAGGTAAAGCATAAAATACCTCGTATGACAGGCTGTCGGAAGACTGTTACTTTAGGTTTTATGTTGTATGTATGTACTGCTGCTTATTGCTAACCAGTTAGAAGAACATGATGTCTCTGCTGTTAATTTTAAAATATATTTAGAATTAATTTTTCCTTGCTCTCAGGAGCAATTGTAACACTTAATATTCTAAATCCCACTGACATTACATGACATTTCATTAGACTGGCTCAGAATACTGAAATGAACCCCCGTAAACCACACATTGTAAGTTCTAATAAGTCTTGGTGAATTTTTTAACTTTTCAAACTGTGGACTAAGATATAAATAGTCATTGGACTTGTGAAGGCTCCACTGCAGTAATATTCATTAAGGGTTTTTACTGTGATCCAAGTCCAGTCTGTGGTATTTTGTTTGAAAGACTGTGGTGTCACAAAAACACCATGCTAATTAATCAGCCTCTTCAGAAGCCACATACTGCAGCAGTGTCTTGGATTGGTTTTGTCTTCCATTGCTCCTATTCATGCTCTGTCCCTGCTCTCTGTTTTCCAGAGAACTCCTTGGATTCTCGAGGACAATTGGGAATTTAATAATTTAATTAAAAAAAGATAATGTGGAAACAAATTCATATTAGCAGACTTCAAACAGAAAATTCAGTAAATTTAATTTGAAATTTAAGTAGATTCAATATTATGCTTTAAGCTGCTCACAGATTGATGATCTGTAGCTTGATAGCTTTAAAGAACTGGCAAACTTGGGCTTTCACTAGGTTATAAAGTTGAGAGACTATACCTGCACATCGATACTGCATCATTGCCCTCTCTTTCATGAAATATTGTGGGTTGGTATGTTTTTTATTTATCTTATTTTTCTTACAATTACCCAACCTTAGATTCTATACTTAGTGGTAGTAGATAAATTGCAGTCTTGGTCTTCTTAAACTCGAGCTCTTCACAGGGCTTTTGAGGAGGAGCAGTTTCAAAAGAGCAGAGACTGCCCAGGAGAGAATGCTCACTAAGGAGTGTGACTTCTTTGTGTAGTCCGCATAAACTTCCCCGTCCTGCGAGTCACAAGCCTCTCTATCTCATGTTATCTCATGCATGCCAATGTTTTGTACTAGCGTGCTGTATGAAAGTCTTTTATTCTTCTAAGATGTAGTTCTCCAAAACAATTTATCCTTTGTTGGGTCATGATACAGTTCCCATGAAACTTTTCAGAAATGATTGATGATAAATGACTCAAATTTTAGATAATTTCACAGGCTTTTGTATTTGCTAGGTGACATTCTCTTGGTATAGCAAAGAGCTCTAGTGTGTAGCTGGAACTGAAAATGGTGAGTTGTCATTTCTCGATATAATTTTAAGTAGCTGTTAAAAAACAAACCAACCAAAAAAAAAATCCTTGATGTTCTTGCACTTTTTATTTTGAAGCAGGATACTTGCCAGCAACAAAGGTAAATGCATGATACAGAGACAATAATTTACTGGTAAACTGCTTAATAACAATAAGCAAGCAAAAATAAACCACAGGTGGTACATTTTAGCAAGCCATCTATATCCCTCTTAAAGTGTTCTCCTTGCATCTTCACAGAATCACAGAATAGCAGGGGTTGGAAGGGATGTCTGGAGATCATTTAGCCCAACCTCTTTGCAAAGCAGGTTCACCTAAAGTGATTGCACAGGAACTCATCCAAGCAGGTTTGGAATATCTCCAGAGAAGGAGACTCCGCAACCTCTCTGGGCAGCCTGTTCCACTGCTCTGGTACCCTCAAAGTAAAGAAGTTTTTCCTCGTGTTGAGATGGAATTTCCCGTGTTCCAGTTTGTGCCTATTGCCCCTTGTCCTGTCACCAGGCACCCCCGAAAAGAATCTTGCCTCATCCTCTTGACACCCCCCCTTTAGATATTGATAAGCATTGATAAGATCCCTTCTCAATCTTCTCCAGGCTCAACAGACCCAGATCTCTCGGCTTTTCCTCATAAGAGAGATAGATAATCCAGTCCCCTGATCATCTTTGTAGCCCTCCGCTGAACTCTCTCCAGTAGTTCCCTGTCTTTCTTGAACTGGGGAGCCCAGAACTGGATGTAGTACTCCAGATGTGGCCTCACAGAGGCAGAGCAGAGGGGGAGGATGACCTCCTTCAGCCTGCTGGCCATGCTCTCTTTTAATGCACCCTAGGAGACCATTGGCCTTCTTGGCCACAAGGGCACATCTTGGTGATGTGTGGAGTCCCAACATTGATGACTATTCTTCCCTCTACTTCCTTAGGCAGGGTGTCACACCAACACAGTAGTGTCCCCAGTTCTGACAATGAGGTGTTATTCCTGATGGTGTTGTCATCATCTTCACCTGGAGGTTCCCTGGATACACTTGCAATAACAGTTGGCTTACCTTCTCATTTTTCTTTAGTCTGCAACTTCCTGGTCTCCCTGAGTTTTACTGTACATTCTAACCAAAGTATTGTCATATATTTATTATACATTTCCTGCTCTGCTAACTTTTGGTTAAAGTGTTAGATCATACGATTTACATAGTAAATATTTTTCTAACACTGTATACATAGTCTTATTTACTCACACCATGCATACATCCTCATAGATGCAGGCTCTGGCCTTATATCCTGGCATCTAGGCAAAGGCGTTTTAACTGGATTATGGTCCCAGTGTTTGGGGGTTTTGACCAAAGATTGTCATTGGACTGAAGGGGCCCTCAGACAATTAGATCCTGAACTACACTGCAGATTGTTTTTTACTGTAACCTTTCTCTGCGGCATGAGTTTAGCAAGTCAGCTCTGTTTTGAAGGCATAATTGATATAACATGCTTTGAGATCCTAAGATAAAGTAATATAACGGATTGATAACATTTCTGTAGTATAATTTTATCTTCTTTGCATTATTCTTTGTGGGAGAAGGAAGACAAGACCAATAAATATAGTTTCATTTGTATTTATGCATCTGAGCTGGTGAAATTTCATTTGAAAACATTTCACTTCACATCAAACAGAAAAAGACCCATTTGCAGCTGCTTTAGCGTTCATTCAGTAGCTGGATCTAATCCTTTTGCAAAATTTAATTATGTGCTTTCTGAAATGAAAGTAAGTGGCAATTTTCTTAATGCAGTTAGCACCATACTTAATATTATAATAATACTGATTTATACTCTTCTCATGTCTCTCTTGAACTATTGTTTAACACTGAAAAATATCTTCTAACGTTTGCTGGAATGAAAGAAGGTGAATATAAATACAAATATGCATATAGGTGTGAGAAGGTGCAGTTTCTGAATATAGCTATTTTGATATATAATTACTTGCCAAGAATCTTTCAATGGCTGCTAAATGGAGAATGAAATTCAACTCCATCTACATATCATTACAAGGTAAGGGTAAGTTTATAAAGCATTGAGTGAGATGCTAATCAGCTCTTCCAAAACTAAAGAGGAATTAAGTGATTGAAATCTGATGGAAGGTATTTTCAGCTCTAATCAGGCAGTTTAATGGAGGTGTGCACATTGTGCCAAATATATCCTTTTTTGCAGCTGAGTTGACTGGTCTTGGTTTTGACCCACAATTATTTAACGAATAAAGAGTTATTATGAAGATCTGCTCAGTTCTTGGACTGAGAAGTTCCTAACTACTGTAGAAGTGTGATGAGGCTGCATGAAGTATTGGGACCTGCATTACTCACTGAAGGATCAATACACAAAAATCCACTAAAGATTAATGTTTCATCAGAGATGCCTGTTCTGCTGTGGACTATGGAAGAATGCCATAGAGTCACTAAATTAAATTAACCAAGCAACAAGGTAAAATAATCTAAAAATGTCATATTAAGAGAAAGTGAGTTAGTATCAATGCATCAAATTAATTAGGTTAAACTGAATTACACTTCAAATACCAACAGAGCCTTACGATTTCTCAGAAATCATTTTGAAACTTACTAAGCAGTGTTCTATCAATCTGGATGCCAAATGATACATACAAATTCCACTCCAGTTAACTGGAAGAACACTTTAGTAAAGGGTGATATTTGAAAATAATGTTCTAATGCCAGTACTAATTGGAATAATGCCAATAAATTCTCTGCTCACTACTAGTGCTTAGTTTTCTCTCCACCTCTACACTTTCAAGCACTCTAGAATGACTCCACCTCCTCCTAAAGCAGTGTTTAATAACTGAACAAGACTATAGGAATTTATTGGCTTTTAGCTTTTTTATATCAACAGGGACTTCAGTAATACATAAGCTGTTCTTGTTGCATGAACAAATTTTCCGTGTCTGCCATCTGCTGGACCCTGCTCAGAGTGCAATGTTAACTGTTAGATCTTTTTAATTATATTTGTACCTAAATAAAGTTAGCTGCACCTAAAGAGATGATAGCAAAAAAAATGAACAGCATAACATCATCTCACTTTATGAAAGCAACAGAGTTTATTGAATTGACTGTATTTCACAATATATAATTCTAAAAAAGACAGTTCTGGATGTTTTTGTCTTCTATGCATTGATGCATTTGAATGGAGTGATTGCTACAGTAGTGTAGATCTGTGGAACTGGGTGCTTTTCTGCATTGTAAAATTAAAGGTCTGTGTTTGAAAACATTGGAGTTATAACAGTATGTAAAACTAGCACTTTTATAAATAGATGTCATAAAGTTTAAGGGTTACAATAATTGTAGAAAGGTAATGTTGTTTTGAGCCCTAACAGTCTTAACCTCTCAAGTCCTGGGTAACTGCCACTTTAAAATGGATATGTCAGCAGCAAATTCTGCTCTTAGATTAGAGAAGGATTTATTTCACTGTAGATCAGAGCCGATTTGGCTCAACGTATTAACTATTTTCCTCTATCCAAGTCAGACATTCCTTTCTGCTCTAAACTCTCAATGGGCATTTTCTTTTAAAGTTAAGAATTTAATTTAATGGGATATTAACTGAGGCTATAACACTGGATTGTATCGGAGAATGCAGAAACTGAACAATGTAATAAAACTAACAATTGTTTATTAATGTTTAAAAATTACTAATAGAGCTTGTAAAATTCCATGATACTCCCAGTGAAAACATTTATCTTGTGATCAGGTTATTGTCTGAGAAATCTATCCATTTGCACCCATGTTAAAGAGTTCTTGTGATTTTTTTTTTTTAAATTTTTTTTTTTACTGAGCCATTTCCTACTTTCTGTAGTTTTCTGTCATTAGCTACTTCTTCCTCCTTCTTTTAAAGTTTCGATAAAGTGCATCGCTAGACAAGCAGTCTTGTATGAACTTAAATTACTTAATCTATTTCTGCTTTCTTACTGGTATTAAAAATCTTTGCAATAGTATATCCTCCGAAATCAAGGGGAAATCTGAGTTTAGAACGTCCCACATTTCATCCTTGTATCTAATACTTTTAACAAGCAGTTCATGCATACATACACATTCATACATTTAAATACTTTTTTGTGATTCTGAGATTGGGAAAACACAATGAAACATGATTTAAAACTCGTTTTTGAGCATACGACTTTTATTTCATGATTATTTTATTTTGTAACAACATCCACATTTATGTGCTGTGAGCAGCCCATAATCACAGTGATGTATAAAACATAGTCTTCAAGTTTGGTCTATGTTGATGTATTGAACATTAATGGAATAGCCACTTGATGACAGTAGACTTGATATGGTTTTAAGTCACTTAAATTTTTACAGTACCTGGTAATAAAACACCATTTAAAATCAGAGCTGTTTTGTACAATGGCATATATACATTGAAAAGATTTAAACTGTTTATATCCACATGGCAAGCTTTGAAATACTGCTTCACCAACTGCAGTTCTCAAACATATGTAAGTATATGGGAAAGGGAAATGGATCTTACCGTGCAAATATTCATGCAAATAGACCACTGCATAACAGACATAATAAAGATATGGAGAATTGGGCTCAGATTAGCTAACAGCTGAGATTAATTAACAGGTCTGTTGTCCACATTTGGATGAAATTAAGTACTGTAGAAATTTGAGGACCAGAAACTCTGCGTGCAAAGCATATCAGAAAGAAGATACTTAAAATACAAAGGGAAATAGTTCTGCAGGCTTGCTTACAAAAAGTAAAAAACGAACCTGCTTTATTTCTTCCATAGAATAATTATGGTAATAAAGTTTCTGAAATTCCAGTCTACAAATTCAACAATATATAATACATTTAAAAAATCAGAACAGCATGCATTTTCCATATATCTACATGATTTTATATAATTGTCTCAAAATTTGAATGATAAAAGTAATTTATTAATTCCAACCCTGTGAAAAATTTTACTCGGGGAGAGACCTATAATTATGAGATGGAAAATCAGAGAGTAACTTATCACTAAAAGAAATGTTTTTTGTGTGTGAAATAAACAAAGATGCATACTGCATATGAAATAGTAGTTTATTCCCGAGAAAAAAGACCCTTCAGTGGGTTTCGTTTTAAAGTTCTCATACAAACGAGAAACGTGTGTCCCTGAAGTACCCTTTTTGGTATTTTACAATACAGAATGAGTAAGAATGGGATTTAATAAGTTTTTGTGGGTTGGTTTTTTTTTGGTTTGTTGTTTTATTCTCCCAACAGCTCTAGCAATTTCCTAGTTTAAAGGCTACAGATAATGTAGAAATAGAGGTTACATTAGATATTCCAAAGGTTCATACCACTGTGTTGCTTCATGACATAATAGAAGTCTTATATTTCTATACATCTTTAAATGCCCAATTTTGTCTGTGTTTACTGGTGGTATGGGATTGCCCTTTACTATTGTTATTTTTGGGTACCAGGCAAATGCAATGGAGAAAGCTTTAAAAGCAACCTAGCTTCAATAAATTATTCTGCTTTCAAGTTTGATTTTTTTTTTTTTAATTACTCTAGAAAATTTACATGCTGTTTTGAGAAAACACCTAAACGTGCAGCTTCTCTTTGTTAGCAGCCCCAGCCTGACCTAACTCTCATTACCTTTGGCTGGAACACATATTTATTTGTTTGGTTTATGCAATTTTTCCATGCTACTGGGTAGATCTTCCTCTGCTGAACCTGCACCTGAGAGCAGTGGTCTGAGGGGACAGATTAGTTAATCTAATTAATTGTAATTAGATTTTTGAAGTAAGGTCATACAAAATACATATTTTTTTTTTTTTTTTACTTTTACAGTTTAAGTGACTTGGAAGGAAAAGGTTAATATAAAGCCCATTGTACATTGGTTGGTTGGCTTTATGAAGGCACTTTATCCAGAAAACTCCTTTCTTTGGGTTACACAGTATGAAAACTCAAGCTTACCGAACATGGGAAGTCTCTGTCAAGGAATGTGATCATTAAGCCGGGAGGGTCTTTTTCTTCTTGACCAAACCAATAACTCATCATTAGGCTGATAGAGATATCAATGAACGTCAAGATTCTACAGATTTCGAGATAGGTCCATTTTCACCAAGAAATTTTGGGTAGTTATGTATCTTTCCTGTTAAGGACTAAGTATAAAACTAAGCCTAATTTATAATTAATATACAAATCTGTGTATGCAGAAAACCCTTTAAAAACGTTTTCTAGAAATCTGATTGTTACTTCAGAACTTCTCTCCTTTGACACTATAGAACTCTGAGCATTTACCCAATGAGACTGCCATCTTACCTTAAGTAGATGAGTGAAGCCTGTTTTACCTTTAAAAAAAAATAAAAAAGTCTACCTCTTGAGCCAGTGTTTCTCTTCTTATGCTACTGGCTCTCTTTAAATGAGTGGGTGTGAAGCAGGATGCTTGAGAGCAGGATGCAGCTCGGTGCTCTTTCTGGAGGAGCCATAAGAGCTATGTGGATAATTTGGGAGGGACTTTCTCCCCTGCTGTGGTGTGGGAACACAGGCAACGACTCCAAATCTTACTCTCTGAAGTAGAATTGAGCAATTGAAACAGGATTTGGTACTGCTTAGGCAGCTTAGAGAGAATTTGAACTGCTTCACCAAACTGTGGTGAGGTGCGCAATTTCTCCAGTTACCTAGATGAGGTGGAGCTGTGACCATTTTTCCCTCTGCCCTGTGTAATACTAGCGGTAATGTTTTATATTCATTACCTTTTTCTCAGCTGATCATTGCTGACGTTTACAGATCCTCTGTAGCAGGACACTGGGTTTCAAGACCATAGAATAGTTACCTCAGTTGTCATATTACCTAGTGCTCTGAAAATTACTACCCTCAGTGAAATCTATCTGACACTGTAAGTCTTTGGTGTCTGTTTAATATGAAAGTAAAACATGGTAGAGAAAAATTTTTGAATGACTTCTTATACAAGCATTTTTTTATAACTTGTATATGTCCTAAATATTTTTGATTGTTTCATAGTCTTAACATCAACTTTAATATTATTCAGTCAGATGTTTTCAAACCCAGAAAATTAGGGCTTTTGCAGTAGTTAAATACTGCTAGGTCCAACTTTGGGAGGTGGGGGCAAGGGGGGAGTAGTTCTGAAATTGAATACACATCAGGAATGTTCTTTTGTTGACCCCCAAACTTCTGAACTTGCGCTGTTTGAAAAGCAAGGCATAACTTTGTCTGAACTTGCTGGTTTTATAAAGTAGTCAGGAATCCTGCATATAATGTGGCATCACTTAACAGCTATTTTGTAGTTTTAGTCTTACTTTATTACACTGAAGTTGTGGCCAGAGTTCTGCTGTGCAGGCAGAACAAGTTGTCATCTGAAGCTGTAGTGATTTAGGGGGCAAAAATTGTTTTACTCTAGAACTTTACCTAGGAATGATGGGGATTTCTTAGTGGCTGTGGCTGAGAAAGCCCTGTAACTTTAATGCTGGTGCTGATCCATTTTAGTCATCCTGATTTTTGTTTGTGTTTCTTCTTGGTGTGAAAACCATCTCTAGCAGAGGCTGCCTTTCTACTGGGTGCATGGATAAGTCATTGTTTTTCTGGATGTTGTTAAGGCCTCTTCCCTTCATTGTCTGTACTCTGCACCGTCTCAGAAGAGTCACCAGAATTGCTTTCATCATTACCATGGCAATAAACTTTCCTACACAGCCCCGAGGGCCGAATCCAAATGGTTGGAAGTAGCGTGAAGGAACCTGCACAGAATAATACGAAGAATAAACTTTTAAGACAATTTTTTCTTCATAAAAGTAGCCAAATTTTTGATGGAAATTGGTAGTAAATATATTCTGAAAAACTCGTGGAAAGAATCTCTTAGGAGCACTTGCTTTCCTTTACACTGAACAGCTCTCCCACCCAAATCAGGCCAAAATACAGAGACACCTACAGAAGGTATGCCATTTTAAATGCTAACGTAGCAAGGAATGTCAAGTTAAGTGACTGAATTCTGCCCGTGTGTTTCAGTCTGTTCATCCTGTGAACTACAGGGTTTTTACCACAAGCTGTGAAACGGAGTGAAGCTTTTGCTCTTCAATATATGTTAAAGTTCATTAAAAACTTTTTCAGAAAATGTTCATTACAAAGCTCATAAATGTCTGAGATACAAGCTGATGCCCTGTCTAAAGTTAATCATAAAGCCATACACCTACTACAATTGTCATTAAAAATCTAATGTTCCTGAGAATTTGTCATAAAATGTAGCACTGAAAATGTTATTTGATATCTAATAGAGAGAGAACACTTACACAATGATTGCCTCCTGTCCTATCAACTAAAATGTCAAATGCAGGATTCCCAGGAGGGCTGAAGAATGCACAGCCAGTTACTGCTACTTTTATTGACATTGAATAGATCGCTTAACCAAAACAGTCCCAACAGCAAGAATAGTACTGCTAATGAGGTACAAAGATACTTGTTATCAGTAAGAAAAAGCAAGTCTGGCTATAAGTAAATATTTTTTCTTCATCTGTGTAGCTTTCTTTTTAAAAAAATAAGATACTAGCTGTGTTCTGACTTCCTGTTTAACCCAAGAATAGAGTAGAAAAGGCTGCTTTATATTAAATTATCCGTGGAGACTTATGTGTGCAGCCACTAACAACTCAAAAGAAAAAAGTTTTGCCAGGTAATAAAATTATTTCCTAACTTTATGAGCTAGATGAAATGAGAACTATGACAGCTGTAGGAAACTTTAACCTTTTTTCTTCAACACCATTCAACCTTAATATTTGACAAGTCACTAGAAAATGTAAGAAAGCTTGCATACCAGGAAAATGTGTGCGCCTGTGATAGCAAGGCTAATATTCTGCAGTTGAGATTCCTTTCATAGAACTAAGTTGATTATGCTCTCTGCTCTTGCTTGGCTATTTATTCCAGAGATCTTTCTAATTCCCTTGTGGAAGTGCAAACCAAACCTTAGTATTTTATATTTTGTGCTCTCTGTCACATGGGTAGCAGTATTTTCCACTTCCATCTGTGCTGGTTGATGGTCAAAAATGAGTGAAACAAGCCATAGAATGAAGCTATTTTCTTTCAATACAGTTTTCATCTCTGAAGATTATTATTGCTGAACAAATAGGGTTTTGCAAAACAATATTTGTAATGAGTAACCAGAAAAGCAGAGGTCTAAATGAAAGTAAATAATCTGAAGGATGATTTTCCATAGTAGGGGATTACAAGTAGGAAAAAAGTTCACATATTGCTTTTGATACAGGACTCGGTAATGTCAAGTAAAGAAAATTCTTGCAGTTATGGGAGTTATATTCTAACTTAAATGGAAATGCTGTGCTGAACGGGGACTGAATTACTCAACATCTGCAGTATTTAGTTGGCTAAAAATTAGGATTTCCATTTTGGTCTAGAAAAGATGTTTACTTTTATTTAGGAATTAAAAAAAAAAAAAAAAAGAGAAAAAAATGGGTGGTACATTCACAGTCTCTCTGGAGCTACTATACTGCTTCACCTATCCAGAGAACCCTCATGTGGCCTCAGCTGTGTTGTACTGCTTGCACGGCTCTAGCTCTCTGGAGACTGTTTTGTCCAATGACAGAGGATGTAATGGGAACTATGAGTGTTGTTGACAAATTTAACTAGAAATTTTTAATTGGAGTTAAGGTGTCTGGAAAAACTTTGTATTCCATATCATAATTACATTTTAAGAGGCACTTTGACGGGAAAATATCTGCCCAGCTTTAATAATAATAACAACAGTAATAAGCAGGATGTATAGTTAACTAGGCACTTCAAAGGAAAAACAGTCTAATGGTCACAAAGTTCTTGATCGAAATAAGAGAAAGATACATTGTCGATAAATTATAACCAATTTTTTGTAAGAAATAAGATAGAAAACTTACATTTTTCTCAAAGTTTTCAAGAGAAAACTCATTTGGCTTTGGGAAGAATTCAAGCTTATGCATCCGTCCAATATTGAGAATAATGTTTGTCCCCTTTTTCACTGGATAGCCATCAATTACATCATCTTGTAAAGCTTTTCGCATGATCAAGTCCACAACTGGCTGGTATCTCATGCTCTCATAAATAAAGTTCTCCACGATTTTTAAGTTTGGCATGTCATCACTCTGTATGTCTCTGTCACCTTGAGGAATAAAACAGATGGTAAAGAAGCTGGTTATGAATTGAATAGCTTCATTGTACAAATACCAAAACATTTTTGGAAGATTCTCAGTTCCTGAAATGGCAGGAAGGATCCAACAGCTTCTGAAGAGTTTTATGTAACCGTGCATATTTGGGAAATCTGGTATATTTTTCATCAGCATAAACCCCAGTTTATTAATTTATGATATTCTCACCTTTTCTTTTGAATACATTATGAGCCTTTGTTCTGCTTTCTTGTTAATGACAAAACTCCTTCCTTGACTTTTGTATCACTGAGGGCAACAAGACACAGTAAATAAATCTTTGCTGAAGAGCTGACAGCAAAGGGAACCTGGGAGTAGTCTGCAGATGGGCAATAACTTTGTGAGGACCTTAAATTTTCACCATGTGATTGGGTTTGGCTGGATGTACAGCTAGGTCCTACTGTGGCCTGGCTATTTTGGTTACCATGAGTAACTTCCTCCTAGCTTGATTCCATCAGCACCGGTATCAGCGTTGCCAGTGGGAGCCTTACTTCAACTTTCAAGCCATGGGCAGTTCTAGAAGTACAGGCTCACCACTGCGCTGGCAGGTTTTCAAGATAAAAGGCATCTTTGCTACCCTAGTTGGTCATTTGCTTAAGGGAAAGGCAACAATATTCTACTGTCTTAGAAATCAAGGCTGTGAGAAAGAAATAGGCAAGATGATTAAGTGAGTGGTCAGCTCTCATGAGGACAGTAACATAAGGTTAATTGAAAGTACCTTAGAAAAAGAGTAAAAGACTTGTTATACGCTTTCCAGTGTTTAACTGACCAGAAGTAAATATTGAAAGAGAGTGGATGAAATTAGTTTCTGTATTAGTTCAGTATCAAGCTTTGAATGAAATCTAGAGAAAGGGAAAAATACAAATTTGGAATACCTTGATTGTAATTAAAGAGGAGACCAGTTTGATATCAAAATGGATGACAGCAGAATATAATTTTAATTTTCTCTAATCTTTCCCTTCTGCAGTCAGAGTGAAACTTAGAGAGGTTCCATATATACACAGAGAAATATTGGTGATTTAGAAGTATTTGAAATGAGTGTCCCCTTTGCTATTTCAAGGTAAATGGAAAATAATTTCAATGGAACTTACGAGGTGAGTGCTGATTTGCACTGCTGTTGCTGAGGAGTGACTATAGTGCATTCTTTCTAATAGATTGTCATTTCTGATTATTCCTATTTATCTTACAGATTGCTCATCTTCTTTCATTTGATCTTGAATAAAATATTCTTAATATAATGGTAGTTCACATATTTTATAGCAAATGCTTCTGTTAGAAGAAAACACTTAGAATTTTCAGCCTTTGAAGAATTGAAATTAGATCACTGCTGAAGCAAAATTATAATCCCACATCACTGAGTTTGCAGCTCCTGCTTACCCATAACAGTTTCAATTTCTCTCATCATTTCCTCTTCCACTGTGGGGTGTTCTGCAATCAGTATTAGCATGAAGAAGAGAGTCACAGACAGAGTATCAGGAGCAGCAATCATCATCTCCAGCACACACTGGTTCACGTTCTCGGCAGTCAGATCCCCTCTGTTCTGAAAAAATTGGAAATTTTGGGGAAAATGTTGATTGCTGACCTCTGATGCCAAACAAAGGTCCTATAGCAGTAGAATGGGAAGGACTTAGAATATCTGCTTTAAACAAAAGTAAAAATCTTGATAGTCTTTCAGTCTCATCTCATTTATTTTTTGTCTTTTAGAGAAAAACAAAAAACTCATGTTTTGATGGGTGTGTATTATCTTTCTTTTATTGTCCAGAGGAGGCCACAAAGATGATCAGAGGGCTGGAGCACCTCTGCTGTGAGAACAGGCTGAGAGTGTTGGGGTGGTTCAGTCTGGAGAAGAGAAGGGTCTGAGGAGACGTTATAGCCCCTTCCAGTATCTAAAAGGGCTACAGGAGAGATGGGGAGGCACTCTTTTATCAGGGAGTGTTGTGATAGGACGAGGGGTAACAGTTTTAAACTGAAAGAGGGGAGATTTAGATTAGATATTGGAAGAAATTCTTTACTGTGAGGGTGGTGAGACCCTGGCACAGCTTACTCATGGAAGTTGTGGATGCCCCATTCCTGGAGGTATTCAAAGCCAGGCTGGATGGGTCTTTGAGCAGCCTGGTCTAGTGGGGGGTGTCCCTGCCCATGGCAGGGGGGTTGGAACTAGATGATCTTTAGGGTCCCTTCCAATTCTAACCATTCTATGGTTCTATGATTCTATCTTTCAGAAAAGCAAGAGGTTGTTCTTAGCTCAGATTCTTATTGATTCATTGCCTTTTCTCACAGAGTTTGTGAGCTGTCAGAGATTATACAAGATACGATTTTCATAGCATTTGAAGCCTTTGCAAGCAAAAGGCAATACATCAAGATAAAATACAGGGATTAGGGAAAGACTGGAGGACATTCAAGGATAGATGCAAGAGTTTTCAGGATGTTGTTTAAGCCGTGAAAAAAATCAGCCAAGCACCTGTTCCAGAAAATGCAACTATTCAATGTTTGAATTGCTCTTAGGGACTCTCCAGAACTAACTACTTTGTATCCCTTTATGATGACATGACTTTCAAATAGATACATGAAATTCAAGTTGCAAAGCCTGTGCTGTTAGTGACAGGAAAATGTCAGAAAAGTCAAAGTTAACCATGTTTTGAGTACATTGCCAATACCTGTGCAAAAATCAACTGGGATGCAAAATCCATGTGTTCATCCAACTTTTCAACAGTGGAAAGCTTTTGTCGTTTTTGTTCTATTAAGATTTCCATTGCTCCTTTCAGATCCTTGCTGAAAACAGGTGAAATCCAACATATTGACTTCTAGTATACACTAGCATATTATTAGAAACATAGAGTTTATACCAATAAAAACATCTAAGAATGGCAGAAATTAAGTTTTCCTGAGTGGTTATATGGTTCTCTACAAAAGCAGTAATACTAAGGGAAAGGTGTATTTTCTTATTATTTCTTATCAATGATTGCTTGTTAGTTTGGACAGAAATCTTATTCTTTTTTTAATAGGATAGACTGAAAAGGATGTGTATCCTATTAATGAATAAAGTTTTTAAAGATTTATTAACACTTCCAAATAATTTATTTCCTTCTATTTTATGCTGTATTAGTGAATAAAATAAACTTTGAGAATGTGAGTGACAATTCTTAGAAAACTGTAGATAAGTGTTAGAAAAACTGTACTGTCTTGAAGGTAGAGTTGGTCTAAATGTTTCATATTTAAATAGTAATACTGTGTCAACAGTTTGTGTTTCTGTGGTGGAAAAAAGCAAAGTCCAACAGTTTTTATAATTTTATTTGGGATTTTCAATTATCTATAGATTTGAAGGCAATTCTTTTTAAAAGGTATTTTGAAAAGTTTTTGAATTGAATTCTCAGGCTTTCCATTGGTGTTTGTTATTGTTGGGGTAGAAAATTTGACTGGGTTTTGTAGGGGTAAATGCATTTAAAACTTCAAACTTGGTACAGTTCTTATTATTTATAACATTTTTTTTGTGTATTAGAAATAGCAAATGGTCCTTTTTGCCAGCTCTATCAGAAGTCATCATATCCTGTGGTGGTTCTTTGCATTGCTTTAAGTCCATCAATCTTTATAAATTTTTTTTACAGTAGAAATTTATGAATAAGTCTATTTTAATGGGATTGCTTTTGAAACATCATTTGCTTGCAGGGTAAAGTAATGACTGGGCCACCACAGTTATCTATTATTAGAATCACAGGATAAAGCACTGATCAGTGCCATAATAAAACTGGCAAGCAAATGTTAGAGAAGGTATATTTTGTGTCTAGTTCATAAGAGTTGTCAATTACTTTAGATGAACCTCCATCTTTCCCTTAAAGCCATTATGTTATATTGCACTATCAAAACAATTTATTACACATGCTTCATAAGTAGTAGTTTCTCTCACTCGATGGAATCAATATCCAAAATGAAGAAACTGATTGCTACTTCTTTTTACAGCCAGCCCTCTTTTGGCAAACGACAGCAAATGAGATTGTAAAAAAAAAAAATAAAGAAGAGGCATTTTGTGTTTTTGCAAAGAGGAAGATGGCAAAACATATTTGTTCCTTATTTAGGGTTAAAAAACCCTCGAAATGGATTATCATGCTGACCACCAAGTTTTAACTCAAAAATGAGTTATTGACTCAAAAATGCATGTTGGGGGCACCAATAAATAGAATTGTATCAATGGTTACCTCTTCTGGGACAGTGCCGTGAATGTAGACGGGTTTTCTTGTTTTGATGAACTGTAGCCTACTATTGACTGTCCTCAACTAGAGAGCAAGTGTGACTTCACCCCATATGGTGGCTTTTCCTTGCCTGTTTGAACTGAACCAGTGATTTCAATTTACTTTCACAGTTGAGCTGGCAATAACTAATATTTTGGTGAGTAAACTAAGACTGAATAGACAAGTGCTTTAAATCATCCCCCCAGATCAGCCACTTGTAGCATCAGTGGCAAATTTTGTTCTGTTGCTACCTTGGGTCTGCAGGTAGGGGACTTCAGCCAGCCACCTTTGTGAGTTTCAGAGTTTGTTTTCTAAAAGGCAGAGGAAAATATCAAGGAAGATCTCTTTCTTAGAATCTTATGCAAATGATTTGTAACACTATTAATACTTACACTGCCTCTTCGTATTTCTTGCACAGCCAAGAAATCTTAAAAAAGATGTCGGGCTTTAATAAAAGTGCTTGCCAAGCATCAAAGTAGTTCTGAATCTTTAGTACAATGGCACTTTCTGAAAATAAATGTTAAAAAAACATTATAAAATATAAACCTCAATAGTCAAATAACACAAATGCTTCAGAAAAATTAATAGTAAGGCTCTGTTTCCTACCCTGACTAAGTTCATGGGAATTTGATAAACAATTGGTTTTAATATGTGGTAGACAGCATTAGGAAACATTCATAGCAGACTGTAGAAAAGATATAGAACTTTGTAAAAACTCCTGGTAGCTAGCAAAAAGGAGACAGTGATGTGTCAACCAGAGTCAAATAGTCTCCCACAGGAGAGCAGAAGCAGAACTCTCGCAGCGTATTGAAATGGGATAATTTATACATCACGATAATGCTATTTCTGTCATATGGTTTTGAGGATGAAGAAATCACAGAAGACATAAATTTTCCAGTGAACTTTTCAAGGTAATCATTTAGTTTGGCAGAAAGATTTCCGATTCTTACATGCATATAATATCGGGATTGTACCAACTCAGTGCATAAAAATCTCTTTAAATGGTAGTATTTACTAAGGTGAATGGGACAAGCTAAATGTATTTTTTTTTTTGTCATATAAAATTCTCTTTTAGAACTAAAATAACTCATAAATCAATTTCAATTAATGATATGGTGATGTAAGAGTCTGTTCTTGCTCTGTAAGTGACTGTTCTGAAACAAACTGCTGAGTGATGTCAATGAGTTTTCTTTGGACAGGTGCTTTAGATCCACCATAGGGTATAAAAATAAAGGTGTTAGTACCGTCCAAAGGGATCCCGAGAAAAAGCTTGTTAGATGTGTCAAGCATGATCCGTCTCATGAGGTTCAACACATTGATGTTTCCTACTTCAGTGGTTACCTCCTCTAGTTTGTCCAGGTGGTCAATTGTTGATTCAACACAAATTGCTATCATACGCACCAGACCAGGGCCAGACAGAGCTGAAATGCATGTGCAAAATGATCATAAGATTGGTTAACTTTCCTACTTAGTTACAACTTACCAATTGGTAATAATGGTGTCAATAAAACGTGAAACGTTACCATGTGAGTGAGAGGTATAAAATCATTCTGAAACTTACTGATTTTTCATCTTTTGAAAGAAAACTGTCAGCATTTTGATTTAAACTGGCAATGAACTCGAAGCCCAAACTTTGCTTGCATCCAGCCACCTCATATTTCAGACACACAGTTTATGTTAGGTTCGTACCACACTAAGGAGAGATATTTGGCATCATTTGTTCTACCTTCCTGTGTGGGAGGGTATCCATATCCTCATGTCCATTACAGGCACCGTGGATGTCCTGTCTCATTTCCTTGCAATGACACTGAGTAGGGAAGGCAGCTTGGGGATTTGTGGGGTATTTCTGAAAACATAATTCCTGGGTGCTCTTAAGGTGCATATAAGCTTTGCAGCAACCTACTGGCAACCTGTAACATCGCTCTGGACACGCTGAAGCCTAGCCTGGCCGTGGGCTTTGTGTTAGCCTGCCTTGGTCTGCCAACCTATCAGTGGAGATAGTGTCAGGAGGGATTCATTGCATTTTAAGAATTCAAAATCAACTAAAAGCAGTGGTCAGTTCTGCTGCTATGTAATTCAGTGGGATTTTGATAGGCTTCAGCTGGAATGGATCCAGATAATTTTTAATGACTTTGGAAATCTTGCTGCAAGTACTCCATTTAAATCAGTTTTCCATAGCAGAATTGCTGTAATTGCCTCAAGGGTATTATTTTTTCACATATAAGTTGAGAGGGATTGTATGTTTGTAATTGAGAAGAGAGGAGGTCTGTTTCATAAATAGAGAGAACTGGTAGTTATAGGAGTAAGTAGAAAAACAATATTATTTTTTTTCCTGCCGTCTTCAACCAGTACAAAGTTGCTGATATTTTTCCATAGCAAAATCATGTAGGAAAGGCCCAAGTGTCATATAGGAGCACAGATATATCACACAACAGTACATAAAATTTAAACCAATAGATAAGTAATTTCTTTTAGGTGTCACTTTACTTTCATTTTCAGGCTCTGGAATCACTGTCATAAACTACTGCAGTCTTGGCTGGTGAGAATCTTTTCTGAACTGTGGAGGTTGCAGAACAACAAATGTGGTGATTTTGTTAGGAAGGCTATAACATCATCAGAAGTAGCTAATTCTAATGATATGCAAATGCTGAAAATTTTCCATTTGTGGCAAGAAGGTGAATCAAAATACTGCAGATTCATAAAATAGTAACACTGGAGTTTATTTAGGTAATTTCCTATTTGATTTCAACCTAGTGATATTAATTGCTTCAATCTTTTTCTCTGTTACTACATTGATTTCTGTCATATTAAAGAGATTAATAAATAGTTCTGCTATGCACATCTTCTAAATTAATTTTGAAACTAAAGCTTTTTCCTCCAATTAGAATAAGACAGAAAAGTCTTTGAACTTGGTGGAGGCTGGGATAGGGACAGCCAACTGCATTTATGGAAGTTCCAGTTGAGCCACTATAAATGCAGGACTTGAAATGTAAAAACATTTAAAAACATGGCTTGTTGGCATAATTTAATTTTTTTTTAGTTGGATGAAATTAAGAATCTTCAAAACTACTTCAGGACCATTTCAAATAACATACCAAGCAGGATAAGCATGAAAGAACATGTGCAATAAAATATTTCTATGGATTATGTAAAGAGAACTGATTTCTGTAATTTAAGTATGCAAAGGACAAACAGCATTTCAGAAAATATACGTGCTACAGTGATACAGTGTATTAAGGTGCACTGATTTACCTTTGGTAAAAAAGGGTCGAATTTCTTTCCAGTGTGCTGGGTTGTTATTAAATATGATCCCATTTTCATACATGCCAATGCACTGTAATCCAAGCTTGCTCCCAAATCGAGAAACATAATGCCAGTGTTTCATTACATGGAACACACTTGAGGATCTGGGAAAGAAAGAGGGGGAGTAAAAAGCCCAAAACAAAAATACTGTTTCATAGACTGTATGCAGCATTTTTATTCTGACATGTTGTAGTTGCACTGCAGTGCTGACTTGCATTCTCAATTTAGCAGGAAGTTGAATGCTTGACATTAAATATTGTTCCTTTTACATAATTAAAGAAAATTGATGATGAATGCATTCAGAATGTATAATAGATTTCAGATTTAAAACTGTTTTTCAGTTAAAATGCAAACGGTTACCAAAAGATTTTAATCTGAATAGTGTGGATACATAGAAACATGTAGATACACCAGGGCAATGACCAATGTCAGATATTTCAGAAGATGAGGTGTAAAATATTTGACAGTTGATAATTTCATTTAACAGTTGACAGATGTGTATTGAATTACAGCTATACTTTTGTAGCTATTTGGTACATACAGAAAGCATAAATACACATGCATCATTTAAATATGCCATCGTAATAGGATGATATGTGTGGGATAAATATTCCTCAATAGAAATGTTAGGGAAATCCATCATACGTATAATTCTTTTTACAGTTGACAAGGTTAGTTACATATGCTAGCAAACAGGTTGTGACCAGCATTATTGCTTTAAGATATAATTTCCTTTAGAGGGAGCTAGCATTTTAGAAATGCTGACGATGAAAATCTGATCAAATGAAATCCAACAAAAAGAAAGAAATCAGAACAGAAACTGAAATGAAACAATATGCTACTTTCTTTGCCACGTAGCATACTCTATGGACCAAATCCCAGGCTGCTTAGGTGGATTACTTTAATTTTTCAGTCAGGCAAAGTAAATGGGACTTTTGCTTCGGCAAAATACTGACTTTAGCAGTGCTAGGTTTTCCCCGTAGTTTTGCATTGCCAGAGGTAAAGTTAACAGTGAGATGCTGTATGGTACAAATAGATAAATATGGATTAAGGACTGGAGTAAAAACAGGGAGGAGTGTATCTGCAGGTCCGACCTTCCAAGGAATTCAGCATTTTCTCTCTTTCCTACACTTCCCCACATCTGCTGTCTTTTCTGATTTCCTTAAAAGATTTTTGCATGTCAAGAACACAATCTCTATTTTCATGAACATGAAAAGATAGCATTGAATTATGACAGCTGTCCCGAGGAATGGAAAGGTGCAGGTGGCTCATTTTGTTTCCTTCCATTGCACACATCTACACAGGAGACACATAATAATGTTTTAAGGAAGGACTTTGACATGTGACCCTGTATAAGCAGGTTTGCCTTATGAAATTTTTTTATGAAGTCCTCTAAAAGACGACATCTGTTGTAAACAAGACTGCTACTCCTCTCTATCCATTAGCATCTTGGTATAATTAGATTTGATGGTAAAAATTCAGATGACATTAGTGGAAATAGTATTCTTTTATAGAATCCAGGTTATGTTTAGTTTTGCAGTGAAAGTATGATCCACTGAAAACTTTATTCTAAATTATTGGTTTTTAAAAAAAGTTAAATACTAGTTATCTATGTACTGTCAATGCTTTTAAGCAAGAAGTTTCTAAGTCTGAAGTAATGTATTGACTGTAAAGTCTGCTGCAGCTGTGGCATTGTTTATCAGCACTCCTGATTTGTTTCTGATGAATTGGCAGTACAGAAGGTAGAAGATGGCAATAAGAGTTCATAGCATTTTACATTACCAAAACATTACAACACATTAGTTGATCTATGGGGGATAGGAATTTAAATAGTTTTGCTGTCATGATTACCTCTTTTTACAGCCATAAAACCAGACAGAGATGAAGCTGACTTGCTTCATGTGGCTAATCCTGTGATAGTCCTCTGTACTACGTTGCTTTTTGAAAGCTTTTACTAAATGAAAACTGAGTATGGATCGATTGATATTGCTAATAAAAATGTTGTGATTCCTTATCGATTACACATGGTAAATGTTTTACTACCTCTTTTTTTCATAGCATAACTCAGAAGCATCCAGAAGATCTAATGTAAGAAGAAAGCAACCATCCATGGAGCTAATAAAATGATAGACTGTGGTTTAGCATTATGTTTAATACTGTGTATAATCGAAGTCTACGAGCAATCTCATTAATTGTTGTGGAATTGCTCATTATCCTATAATGCTGCATTTGTTTAATTAGCATGCTGAATTGGAGCCATAATCTTCAAGCATTACTCCCATTTTAAGGAGAAACTTAAGAATTTTGTTTAAGGAAACAAAAGTTTGGCTTAATCCTACGTTGTAGTCAGTCTAGGTTCCTGTATAGTATGTAATCCTAATATTAAATGGAATAGTAAGAGAGACAGTAAACATTTTTAGGATTGAGCCACAGTGCTTAATCTTCCTTTCCATGAGGAAAATGAGAGAATTCACATAGACTTCAGTACTCAAAATATAGTATTTTCTAGTATTCAAAATACTAGAAAAAGGTCTGTGAACAGCAGGAAGTAAAAGGCTTATGTTAGGATAATTTTTGAAAAAGAATAACTTCAATTCTTCTTCAGAAAAAAAAGTAGCAAAGACATTGTAAAGACATGCAAAAGCTCCTCATATTATTAAAGATAGAAAACAAGGATTTACTTGCTGATTATAAATGTTTCTTCACCGCTGATCCAAACCCTCACAAATTCTCCATATGTCTTATTGTAGTAGTTGCAGGCGTTACCTACTCCCATCCAGAGAAATCTCCCATGTGAAATGAGGGGACCAATTCCCATACAGTATCCTGGCCCTAGGAAAGAGGGTAAGAAAAGTTTGGTCTGAGTAGTGCTCACTGACAAGGATACATCTCTGATCATCACCCTTTTCAAAGGAGCTTTTTAATGGATCAGTCAGGGTCCGCACTGCACAGTTCACATATACAATCCCATTCTCAGGTTCTGTCCTAGAGAAGATTGCATCTACATTGTTGAAACCTATGTTAGCCTATATTATTGTTCTATATTAATATCTATGGAAGTCTATAGTCCATTCAATGTATATACAATAAATGACTAATTACTTTTTGATACAACTCCAAATTGCTGCTTTGAGACTAAGAAGAAATGATCTAGAAAAAAATGTATCTGGTTTATTAATTTGTGATTTTAACAAATCCTTTGAGTGATTTTTGTGTTGAAGAGTCATAGTAACACCTACAAAAGTCAATATCCTTTTGATGTAATTAAATGTAATTAATTACATTTCTCTTAAAGTTATTAATACTATAGTGAGAAAACAGATATTTAAAGGAAAAAGTAGTTTACTGCTGTGAACTTATGAAAACATGCTTAAGTAGGAGCTAAGAGTGGATTAATAAGGCTTTAGTCAACAAAGTTCTCAACTAAATCCTTCCCCTATAACTCAGCACCAAATTTCCTTCTTACTACAAAAAGGAAAAAGTGGAAACAACAGGAGAGAATTTGCCTGTAATTATTTTTAAAAGAAAGTTTCCTTCTTCAGGGAAAGCTTAATTTGCCTCTTTTGTCTGCAAAACAAAAATCTAGCTCTATAAAATGAAACAAATTAATTACTTATAAAACTCTTGCATATGCTTTAAAAGTGTAAAAGTTGCTTATGGCTCCACTGTGAACTTAAATCATATTAATTTAGATCTATCTTCTTGTTAATCCAATCAAGCATTCAAATAGAATGAATAACCTTCTGTGAATACTTTCCCCTGTTCTCTAACTTTTGATGAGTTTTAGCACATTGAAGGATGTTTGGCAAGGGTCTTTTCTCAGAATTTCATTCACGTGCGACTGTATTAGTTCAGGATTATTCCTGTTGACACCTTTGGGAGGTGTGTGCACTGCTCTCATTCAGGCAGTAGGTCATTGCATTGCAGCTAACGATGAATAGGTTGAATCAATAGCCATAGTCCCCTACCATAAGCCTCCAAAATATTACAGATGGGGCCCTCTGAAAGGGAAACCATTTGATGTTATTCTGTTCTGCATGGTCTTCAGTGCCAAACATGGAGAGAAAAGTTGGTAATCTACTAAAAGCAAAATAATTTCATAAATAATATTTTGTTTCTAGTAAAGACCACTTAGAAAGCTTTAAACTTAAAACATGTAAAAAGTAGAAGTTTATAGTGCACAGGAAAATACAAACATCCAGAGTTTGTAAAATGGTATTATATCTTTGTAACATATATATAATAAAGCAGAAAACTAAATGTTGTATGTTTATATAACCAAGCCAGGTTTATTACGGAAGTTCTGAGGTTAAATAGAGCCTGATTCCTTTTATCAGTTATTTTAAAAAGCTGTTTTATTTAAACTGACTCAGTAAATTTTGTTGGCATACAATCATTATTCAGCATTACTTTCCCACTTAAATTTGAGAAACCAAAGCTTTTAGGTGATACTATAGGTAAAGTTGAATTACCTGGTATTGATGAAGTTTCTTCATGATTCCATATTAGAAACAGAAAGCACATGAGAATAAGTATGGGCACTGTGGCCACTGGCATCGTATCTGGTACGAGGCTGGTGATGTTGTAGTGCATTGGATTCAGAGTTTCCAGTACCATCTTTTCCAAGAGATTCTGCTTTGCTTTAGAGAGAGAGAAAGGGGAAAGAAGCAGAGTTTTTCAGTGATATATTCAGCTTTAGTCCATACCTCTCAACCCCTTGTAGGTCCTGTAAATGAGCAAATTAGCTCTTGAGGTAGCTTTATTTTATAATGAGAGTGAGTGCCTGGACTGCTTGCCAGGACAAGCTACATCACCAGTCAAAACAGACATGCAGCAGATACTCTTTTTGCTTGGAAATAACAAAGCTTTTCTGACCTTGATATTGAAGCATAGTTTTGGATGCTTTGGCTGACAGAGCTCTTATCTCTGATATTGGCTTGGCTGGGCAATATGGAGGTCTACTCCTTGCAAATTTCTAACCAAAACACAAGAAATTAAACTTTCAGCACATGTGGAAGCACTGAATGAGTTCACTCACAAGCTTTTATCTCTGTTACTTAGCTCTTTTCCTTTCTGCATGCCTGTAGTGCCAGAGTCCTTGAATTTCCAGAATAACTACATCAGTTTTTTGTGATGCAGACAGAGTGTACTCCGGGTTTTTGTTTGAAACAACGTATTGTGGGTTTTTTTATTGTCAGTCTTTGAGTGTACTGTAATGCATGGTTCTTTATGGTTTCTTTATGGTTCTTCTGCTAAATACTTTGAAAAATATAGTGTAGGTCATAACAAACAAGATAATGGATTGTCTGTTACCATATTTCCCCTAGGGCAGTAACCAGCACTTGGCACAGGAAAGAAAAACCAAGCAAATGGACAGGTCTGTTATGCACAGGGGGAGTGGAAGGATTCCTTCAAATTTGTTTTTGACTTTAAGTAATAAAATATGAGAGGTGATTGTACCCGAGAAGGAAGGTGTTATTCTGTGAATGAGAACTCATGTAACCACTGAAAGATACTGCCTGCATCTGCACAGTAATTTAGTAAAACAACTTCTTAATCCTGCTCTGGCAGTAATTAAGAATAGATTTGCTTTGTTCCTTCCAGTGACAATATTTCAAAATTGAATGATGTATTTACTTAATAGGAAGCTTTTTGTTACTGTTTACTTTCATTAAGTGCTTTCTTGTTGATCTTGTACTTTGATCTCACATTGCAGAAGAAAGTACAGCTTACTTTGTAGTAAGTGTCATTGCTATAGTTATATTAAACTAAGCCAAGTACATGATAGATGTTTTCTAGCTAGTAAGGAGATTGGTATTTATGGTCTAAGGGGAAAACGTATAGAGTACAGGCAAAACCCTGGGGAAGAGAGCAAGCAGTGGCTCAAAACCTTGCAGGTGCAATCAACACTCCAGTATTTTTGACAATTGCTCTGCAAGGCTTCTGGTATTGCTGTGATCCGAAATGACCGTGACACAATGCGCCTTTCAGAAGCCTGTATGCTATGCCAATAGGTAGCGGTACACCTCTTAGGAGAGTGTTCATGTACACATCACATCTTGCGCGTGTTCAACTGTTGTATTGTCTTGCATGTTGTGAAAAAATGTTTTTTGTATTTATTAGTTTCACTAATGTACTGTTGCACACTAATGATATTTGTTTATTACAAGTAAAAATGCTAGCTTTAAACTTCCTTGAGGACTATTCGCTACCACAATAAAAACATACCTGCATGTATATATAAATACTTTTATTAGTTTCAGCCCCTTTCACTATATGAGCTCATATTATAGGAGGAAATAACTACACTTAGGGCATATAGTTTCACTTTTTTATTGCTTTTCTCTGGATCTGGATGAACTTCATCTTTGTACTCCTTTGCCAGAGATGGGCTCTGATGTTCTTTGCTTTTTGTTGTTTTTTTCATCTCTGAGACATTCTGGTGTGTCTGTACATTAGTTTCTCTGCCTCATATTCCTTATGAAGAGAAGTATGTAGGTAGTTATGCATTTGGGTGGTATGAAATAAACACACCTATGTGTACAAACCTGTATCTATGAATATTAAATCCATATATATGGTGGAAGCAGGGACAGGAATGGGGCAAAAAAGCTTTTAAAATCAGATAGTGGGAGGAAAGAGACTTATAATAAGGAAGTGCTTTTGTGACAAGAGAGATGGATGTGCACAGGCTGCCTGACTCAACAATTACTGTAGATCTTAACAGCTGGGAAAGCATTTGCCAGCAGAGGGCCCTTCGGATCACTGATCTTTAAGTCTTGACTGTTAGATAAAAAGCACTGAGAAAATTCTGGGTTCTGTTGAATGTTTTCTTGCAAAAGGTGATATGATGAATGCTGACAGGGTCCACAGTAAAGAAAAAAGTCCGTCTATCTAAAGGATAACTGCATTGACCCCTTTTATTCCAGTTAGAATTTTGTACTTAATGACTGTATCAGTAAAAGAGCAAGTTATTTATCACATTATGGAATTGGAGCTGAAAATTTCTGATAATTTTGAGACGAAGGTTGTAAAACTTCTTGAAAACTCTTGAAGAACCATTCCTGAGTGCTGGAATTCTTTCCTCTGTGGTGGTTCATCTGTCAGGAAAGACAATGGGGAAAAAAATCTGCTACTTAATCCCCAAATGTTAGTGACCAGTATCAGCAGTATCTGAAGCAATTACCTAGGTTTAACTAAACAGTTTGGAAAAATAAAATTTTAAGTAGACTGTTTTCAAATAAAAATAAATCTATTGACTTGTATAATCCCAGTAAGTCTTTATTTTTTCAGATAAAATGTTGTAGCCTTCCTGTCTCTCTAGAAGCTGATTCTACGTATTAGCTGTTTTCACACAATTGAGATTGACAGTTTCCTGCAGACTATAAAGGTTCAGTCTTCTACGTGTAAGTGTGTAGATAGTTTTTGCTGTGCATTTCACAAGTAGAAGGCTATTGTCTACCTAGGTAAGTAGTGGGTTTCTTGTATTTGTTCTGTGGATGCTGCCTGAGTGTGCAATAGTCCAGGAGGACAGTGACTCATGGTGTCTGGTGGTTGAGTTTGTATTGGGATATGCTTTGATAGCAAATCTTCAGATTGTTCACATTGCCTTGCTTCATTACATGTCACAGAGCAATCTCAGAGCATGCAAACTGGGGTCTTTTTGGATGAAAATAAATCAGGTAACGTACTCCAAAAGCTGTGTCTCATGCACACCACCTTTTAACGGGGATTCAAATGACAAAACCAATTTAGATCTATATTGAAGTGAACTCCCTTGAAATGTGTATAGTGTAGGGAGTGGATCATTACCACCTGGGTTTTTTTACAGATCTGCTCCCATTGGACCACAGTGTTTGCCAATGTTGGTCACAACCCTCATTTTGTGTACTTGCCATCTTTGTGCCTCTCATTCTAGGTTATCTACTGAGATATCTTTTGGATTAAATTCAAAGTTGTCACATTTTAAACATGGAGTCATTTAAACACACGTTTAGGTATTATGGAGGAGCCATGTATTGAGCTTGGAGCTGTAATTTCTGCAACTTGATAGTCAAAGAGGTATCCTACAGGCTGCTCTTGTGATTTATGTAAGTGATTTTTCTAGTACAATGGAGCTGTAAGTCCTGCCTTTAAACATTCCAAAGAAGTTACTGGATCCCTCTAGTGGTCCTTAACGCCAAAGATCTAATACTGCTGACATATAACCAAGTACTGATCAAGATGATAAATTATTGCTGAAATGGCTAATTTAGGTTTTTATGTTGCTATTGATCATGGAGCTTAGTGAGCTTCCAAAATAAAGTATTTATAATGTACTGTCAGGTTGGTTTGGATGCTGTCTTTGGGAGTAGCCAGTGAAAGCTTTGATATTCTGAACATCTTGATTCAAGTGTATCCTTCTAGAAATCGCTAGTTACTTTAGATGTCTAAACTGATCTTCGGAGCATGAATATTCACATCCTGAAAAATCACTTTCCACTAGAATGTTAAGTCTTCAAAGTAAGTAGCCAGTTGTAAAAACACAATTGCCTGTAGCGAGCAAGACTTGGAGCGATAATGTGCTACAATTGGTAGCCATCTCTCTCATTTCTGGCCAGTGTCCATACTATTTTCTTGCAGCTATTTATACAACATAGATGTGTGAGGCAAGGTACACTATGTGCTTCCCAGATAACTGTACAATAAGGGTTTCTACTTTCTGAACAATCTGTAATTATATGGTGATTTTTCTTTCAGAAGAATAATGATCTGAAATTAGAATTTGGACTATGTCCTCTTCTGATGTTTTAGTTGCAGTCTGATGTATGATTTGGAAAAATAACTTGCCAGTTTCAGTACCTTTCACAAGAGGTCTGATTGTTGCTTAGGAACCAACATTATGTCCATGAAAAATACTATCCACATTAGATAGTAAAAGGGTTTCATCTGAAATGTAGATCTCATGAAGCAGAATAGGTATGTCAGTGCTTGTAAGCCATCAAAAAGAGCTACGGAGATATGCAAACTTATGCAGTGTTGTTAAGAATGTATTTTACTGCCTGTCTACCTCAGAGTTTCCCTGGAATGCTGTAAGTTCTAATTAACTCAAAGCTAACCAGAAAATGAGTTGTGGATGGACAACTGAAATTTCTCTCTACCACACTTCTTGTCAGACTTCCTTGTTATGACTATGGCAAAGCAGACCTCTATAAGGAGGGGTTTCTGTATGTAGCTACTCTCGGTTTTCCTTTACTACTGGGTGGGTAGTTTTGATTCTAATTTGACAGATAGAAGGCAGTTCTCTCTGCCATAATTATGTCTACTGTAGTACTTTTATTGCTAGCAAATACTTTGATCAACTTAAGCAAAAAGTTAGTTGACACAGAAAGGACTACTCTGTAAGAAATGTAAATTAAATTTTTGGCTTTTTTTCTGGCTATAAATACCAAGTATTCTATCAAAGTATGTAAATTAATCCTGAGGAAAATTTATCTGAGTATTTGGAAAAACAAAACTAAGGAAGAATGCATGACATCTCGAACCATTCTTCCTGCAAATGACTTTATTAATCAGGATATATATCATTATAATATACAATATTACTATATATATGTTTTATATATATAATGATAATTACTATATTAATTATTAACTCAGATGTCATAGCTTAAAGAAAGACATAACTTTTCCACAGCAAGCACCAACTGAGAGATCAAGCTAGGATAGAATAAACAAAATATCTGGGTCACTTCCAGATTTGTTCTACCTGATGACCTTCTTTTGACCTCACTCAATCTGTTTTTTCCCTGCTGTGACAACGATGCTTGGAAATGTTGGTTTGTCCAAATTCACTCACTTGCCAACTAATTCCACATTGCTATACATCATTAACAGTCGACAGTGTTCATTCCATGCAATGTATTCTACCTTAACTTTGTCATGATACAAATCTTTGCATGAAATGTAGTAAATGGAACAAAGTGCACTTTAGGGTACATAGAATGAAATCAGAGACCACAGAAACACTGAACAGTTTGGTTTTTTTAATCAGTGGAGCCTGATTGTGGTATCTATAAAACCTAAAAAGTTTTAGTATTTGTTGATGTGATATAAACAGTTTGAAAGGTTGAATGAAGTGAACGCTTCCAAAGGATGACTGTTCTTCAAGAACACTGGGCTATTGTTTTAAAAAGAAACTTTGTAGAATACTTACAAAATATATAACACATTATTGTTATTTTAATACCAAGGATTTGGTTTAAGACCTGCAGATTTTCTACTAAAAAAAAAAAAAATCTTTATTTAGATAGTGACAACATATAATTTACGCAAAGTTAATTACAGTAACTCAAATCAAAGCAGCTCCAGAAGGCACACTTCCCACTCAAAACCAAAATAATAAACATTTCTGTAATCTCTCACACTGTTTGAAGAGAAAGGCTTGAAAACAAATTAAGAATTTACCTGTGTCGTCTTGTTACTTCTTGATTTTTACCAGTGAAGAGTGCTATCGTTGTTACTGATGTGCTCCTTTTAAAGATCTGAATTGGTTTTCTGGTGATCACTCTCTGTGGCATCTTTTATGCAGGTGCTTCTTGTTGCTAAGAGATCAGTTGCTTAGAGATGGAAGTTTGTTTTTTGTAATGGATCAGGGGCCATTGCTATTGAAAAGAAAATTTTGTAATTTTACCTCTACAGCTGAATGTATCTGCTGCAAAATAGCCAGTGATAGAGATACACATGCCTAATGCTGATTAGAATTGTAACTGGAGAGTAAAACAGAAAAGTAAACAAAGTTTATCATTATGTTTGATGGCTCTGAATATCCAGGAAAAAGATTTGTCATTTAACTGGAGGTGCAACTAGCAGAAATTATATTAATACTTTGCCTACGTATCTAAACGTATTTTAATTTCCAACAGAAGGGAAGAAAAGTCTGAAAGCTTTGCTCTAAAATTGGGGTCCACAAAGTTGTCAATAACCTTCTGTAAGACACAATCCTGCACTGACATTGGAAAGTCTTACTGACTATCCTATATATTTTTGTACATACTGTTTCCTTTATATTTCCAGTTGGTTTTCTAACTCTTCAGAATTACTATACAAACTAACAGCTGGTTTCTCTGCTTTGTGGTGCTTCTCTTTTTTGCTGTAGACTTGGGCAACTTGACTTAGGAAACTCAGGAAAATCCAAATGTTTTCAAGAACTGCATTAAGCAATTACAGGAGACAGTAAAATAATGACTGAAGATCTATAGGAAAAGGTAATGATGTTATTAAATGATGATACTAACATAGAAGTATGAATAAGGTAATTGTGCCTGTTACTGTTTGATACACCAATAGAAGTCTGAATTTTCTCAGTTTCTGCTATGGGAAATCCTTAACTGACTCACCTGCCTCTTCTATGAATTTACTCCAAAGAGTCCAAATAGACTGTTTTGTGAAATAGGTTAAAATACTCTTTTTTTTGCTTAGAGCTCTCAAGTTTAGGAAATCCAGTCACTCCAGTCTGTTTTCAGCAAGGCTGTGTTACGTCCTCTGGCAGCGAGACACTGTGCATCCTTGTCTTTCACTGCCAGGCCACAAATGTAAAAGATTCCTGTAAAATGTTTTCATTCTTCTTTTTCTGAATTCACTTAAGGCTTTAGCATTAGCATTTAAAAGGAATAAATAAAAACAAAATAGAACACTTTTAATAAGAAAACCCATCTAATGCGTAAAGGCTCTTAGATCTAAAGGACTGTGATCTCGCTTGGAACAAAAGGTATTTAAGAGTTACGCACAATAGGTCTAGTGATGGAATATTTTTAACTCGGAGAAGTCTAGAATTTTTTTGAATGTGAAATCTCTTTTGAGAAGCCTTTCTTAAAGTAAGTAAGTAAATAAATAAATAATGCAGACAGTTTGGGGAGAATAAGGACTGAATTCATGCGGAAATGCTTCCGGCATTACTGCAACCTCATTGAAGATACACAGCTTGCACAAGCAGAAGCCAACATAATTTCAGTCTGAGAACTGAACTCTTGTTCTTTTTCCATGTGCACACACTCTTCCATATCTATTTATTATGCAGAGAATTGTCTTTCAGAATAATTTCACTGTATAATTTTCCTGGAATCAAAAGTACAAGCAGAAATGGGCGGAACTTTAGTGAACAATTCTATTGTGTCCTGTATTTAGAGCTGGTCACAATAATGATTAAAACCTGTTGTATAGTATTTGATGTTCTGAAAGTGATAGAATCACTTTGTTTTATTTCAAAAAGAGATGACAGTGGTTTTATTTTTTATGCCTACCTAAAAATTTTGGGGCAAGTCATGCATTAATATTTTTTTTGTTTTAACAAGCCAGCTGTATGATTTACTGCTTGTAGTCTAAAGATATTAACATTCTGGAGGAGCTAGATTTGGAGGCCGATTTTGGTCCATTTCATGTTATATTTATTATAGATTCTTAATGTGGACAAACTAGTATGAATGATCAGTTCTGAAGCAGATGGATAATTATTCCATGGATACCAAATCAAGCTTTACGTAGCAGTATAAGTAAGTTACCATAGAAAGTTTCCAGCTCTTTCCCATGATTTGAAACTGGTTTACTGCATTTAGTGTTGCTTTGGTTTCAGCTGCTGAGAGGAATAACAGCTTGCATTGAACTTTGCTTGCTAGTTTTCTTGTTGTGTTTTTCTTTGAGTATTTGCCACTGCAAACACATCTCATGGATTTTGTGTTCTGTCTAGGTTATAAAGGGATATCTCACCCTTGCGTGGTTGCAGCTGTCACTCACAGACTTTGGAGATGGGATGTTGTTTTATAGGTGTTGGATCAGGCTGTAATATTAGACAGTAACTTGGCTATTGGAAAAAGAGCTCTGGGAGGCATATCCTTGGATATTCTTTATTATACATACAAATGGTAAGTATAAACTATTTAACTACTCATATTCTTGCACTCATATTCTTTTAAAAAACTTTGGAATGAGGAGTAGAAACGTTAATACAAGGAATGCAAAACAAATACAATTTCTTTCTTTGTCAGCATGTGTTGCTTGAGGTTTAGGGGAGACCAAGAATGATCTGGCTGATTTCCCCCACAAACATGTTTTGATTCCTTGCTCCATGATCATTTATTTAATCAAAAGTACTGATTTCTAAAAGGAAAAATCTAGTAAAGTTTTTGTTGGGGCTCCTTCTTCTGTCACTGCTATGTATCTGTGTATCTATTTATTCTTACTGATATAAAGAATTTGAGCATGAATAGTAATTCATTGCCAAGAAGCCAATTGAATTGGTCATGAAGAAGTCAGAATAGGGGTTAAATAATGTGAAAATACTTGTTTATAGTTAAACTAGGTTTTTTCAACACTGACTTCTGTGGGATATGTCTTTAAATCAAATATTATTTCCATATACCAGAAAATGTATTTGAGTTCTTTCATACCAAAGAATTCCTGGAACTTTGTATAATGCAACCAGAATGATTGGACTTGTTGTTCACTACAAAGATCTATGGTTGAATATTACAAATTCTTCAGACCCTGAGTAGGCATTCACTGAATTAACAAAGTTCTTTTTTATACTGTTAAAAATAAAGCAGGTTTTTTTTTTGTCCTAAGTATTTCACAATAGACTTTTGAGAAAAAAGGATGCAAAATGCTCTTCATAGTTGAGCAGAAGCGTACACAACCCCATACAGACTCTGTGGCTCTTATGGTAAAATTGATTAGAGTTCTGTTTTAGTAATTCAGGCTTGAATCTGATCTAGTAACTACGTAGAAAGAAATTAACTTCAGTTAAATCAGTGGAAATGAAAATCACTAATATAAGAAGCCGTATTATGAAACTAGTAGGATGGGATCAGGCTCAGATCTTAGTTCTTTTTATGTCCTGATGGTTTTACTGCAGTCATTAGGGTATGAGATAAATGCTCGCCTTACCCCAAGGATGGACGGCCGCTGGCAAATCTGTCCCTAAGATACTCCATGTTGGTTTAGGATAAAAGGAAACAAAGACATCTGTATGAACATAAACTGTCAGCACAAGGTCACACTAAAGATCCATCTGGCTTGGAGCTGCATCTCAGACCCAAGAACAGATGCTAAGTGGCGAGTATAAGTATTGGGCAAATATATATACCTTCCTCTCCCTGCCTCCCCTCCATTATTTAAGGATAAAGGAATTTAAAGTGACAGTCTTAGTCATCCCTATGATTGTGATAACGGCTACCTATCTTTTCTAGGAACTTCAAGAAAGACATTATACTAATTTAACCAAGCATTTTACTCCTACCTTTTCTCTTAACTTTACCATATTTACTATTTTCCTGTTATCCTAAACAAGTCAGATGTCAAGTTCTGAGAGAGCTGAGACTACTGCAAGTATCTGTATTCAAAAATTTCCTGTGCTACTTTATTATTTAGAAGTGTATATTAGCCACAGGAGTAGCTAATATTAAAACTGTCAGGTTCTCTCACTGGTGAGCAAAATTATTCAAGAAAACATACACTGGATATGTCAAAACTTATAATTCCCTTAAAATTTTATTGGATGAACTGCTTGCAAGTTTTGTTTGTTTGATTCTGTTTCTGTCCACTATTAAAGTAATTATTACTAGTGAAGTGCAAAGTACAGCAGAAAGCTTGTGGGCAATCTGCTTTTAGCCCTTGTCTTCCATTTGCAGTGAAGACTTGCAACGCTGCCTTGGCAGGTGCCTGAATGCTTCTTCTAAGCACCTCCTTTGTTTGGCCAGCATCCACTGCACTCTGGAACCTGCTTATATCTCTTCCATCGCATCTTTGTAAGTTATTCTTTCATCCTTTTACAATAGCGTATCTATTCGTTGTCATAAATTCACCCTTTCAAAGAACAGAGTGTACATATGCAGGTGTATTCTGAGGGACTTAGTAGCCCACAACATTGGAAATCACTCATTTCACATTTTGTGCATTAATTTTTCTTATCCAATGTCTTGGAAGAAGCTGGCCTATTTGGCTGTTTTAACATTATGCTCAGTACAGAGATGACCATTTTTGCCTTGCCAGCAAATTTTTCTTAACGCAAATTAGAGTTTGGCTTCTCTAGCTAATGCCGTTTTAAAAAGATCACCTAAGGACTCTTTGATCATGGGCTTGACTGAAATCCATTTATACTACCCACAGTTTTTCTTCAACACCAAGCTTTAGAAGACCTATATTGCTTGTGGTTCTAACACCAGGCTGATTTGGCAATTCTGCTTCTTAGACCTTCACAACTCACTTTCTAAGGTATCTTTCAAACCCCCCAAAAGGGGTGTTGGAAAGTGTTCTACGTGGATGTTCAACATCCAGAGTGCCATGGGGGCCATCGGTTTCAGTAAAGTACATTAGCTGTTATTCTGGATGTTGGATGCTAGGAAATTAATTTTATTTATTTATTTATTTGGGGGCTTTTGCTTATTTTTTAGTGCTGTGTGAACAGAGAAATAATGGCAGAAAATACACATAGTTTAAAGCAAAATGTAGTTGTGCAGGGAATTCCATTTCTGCAGAAAATGAACTTTTTATAGAATTCAATTAAGAAAATAATCACAGGTGGGTAAATTTGCCTTGTCATTTGGTCTGTCTCAACTAGACACAATGGATTTGTTGTATGTGGTGATTGCTAAACAGGTTTATACAATCTGCCAATTGTAGTAAAATAAAAGTAATCTACTTTATAAATTAGATTAACAAAGAATGAGGTAGGCTTATGCCATAAGCCCCTTGTTTCTGCTCTTTCGATGAAGGTGTAGTTATTTCCATAACATCTAAGCTATAACTGCTTTCTGCCTTTTATGTTTCTATTTTGTAATTAAGTGGGTTAGAAAAAAGCCCAGAACAGCCAAAAAAAGTCAGATAATATGCATCTTTGTGTCTCCCCTTGAAGAATAATAAATAATAGAGGAAACTAAAAGAATAGTGGGTTCTGTGAAGCAAACACTTCTCCATGTAAAATCATTCTAGAGTGACCAACTTTTTTCTTAGATAATAGCTGCTGCTGCGTTAAGCAGGAGGCTGGGCTACATGACCTCCCAAGGTCCATTTCAACCTTAATTTTTCTGTGTCCCTATTCTTCTGACATCTTTCCAACAGTGTATCTGCTTCTCTGGTCCCAATCCAACCTATCTCAACCTTACACCAGTGGCTTGGAAATGGAGGGGGTTTTGGATCCCATTTTTCAGTCATCCATAATTCAGGACTCTACTTAGTCAAAAAATTTTAACTACTATCTCCTACTTCTTCCTCTTTAATGAGCAAAGAGAAAGTTTCTGCATAAGCTTGCTGTAACACTCCTGTGCGTAGCAGCTAAATATTTGTGGTGGCTGCTACTCTGATAATATATTACATGTAAAAATCAAAATATCTGTGTGTTTAGTGCAGTGGTCTTAAGCAGACATTCCATATGCTTCCACTAATTACAGGATGCTTCCCCAGAATCTCTGCTTGCTGAAAATTCTTTAGAAAAGTTTAAAGAATACAAAAAAGAAATAAAAGCTTTGGAGAAGCTCATTATACTGTCAGGTACAAAGCATTCAATAAGTGCCTCTTGAAATCCTTTCTGCCTGTACTGCCTTGAGATAGGTACAAGACTTCAGAGATTATCACCTTTGTGGATTTGGTGTTTATATTTTGTTGGGTTTTTTTGGTTGCTTCTGTTGTTGATGGAAAGAGGTTTATAAAAGAAATTCTTTGTGGGCTTAAGCACTCAGATCTCTTCAGTAATTTATTTTATCTGTCTGGAACAGATGCAGATGCAGGAAAAACTTAAGTGGTATGGCTGGATACAGATTCTTTAGGAGCCATTTGTGTATACGTGTTTTTATTTTGTTAAAACCAGGTTTCACTTGGTGCTTGTGTGCTCAGTGCTTCGTTACGACCATTCCTTCCCTGAATAATACATTTGTGTGTAGCTGCACAGGAGCCAGTGGGCTAGTTCAGATTTTCTTTTGAGGGCCATTTTCACCCCAAACCTGTATTGCTTAGCTTAAAGGAGGAGCTGCACACACCGCATTGTTGTTTTGGTGATTTTAGATCTTTTAGCTACTGATAAAAATCATGTAATTCACTCTGGGATTGTATCAGTATCAGAATGTTAACTGTTACTTGAGAATCACCTACCTCAACTGCTACTGCATGAACTGATTACTATTTTGGACTGTACTTTGGAATATTTTGACTAGATTTTGAAAAATATTTGAATATCTAACAGCCCTTCTACAAAGGGACTAGTGATGGCATTCATTGATAAGTCTTTTAGAAATACTTGTAAAGAAAAACTGTCTCTTTGCTTGGTAGTATTGTCTGTAGGAGGTGGTAATAAACCTATTGTCAGGCCTCCAAAACCATGAAAACCTTTCTGAAGCTACAGTATAGCTATAAGGAGGTGATGGGCTGTTTCCCCAGTATTTGATCAGGGCAAGATGCTAGTCCATATAAAAATACCAGATTCTGACCTCTGAAAGTTGTACCAGTGTACTTTTTGACTATCAGATTGATGGATTCTTTTGTTTGATGAATGAGGAGATAATTTTGACATTTCTTCTAAATTTCAAGAGCTTGACTTGCTGGGAACTTTCAATAGTATTTTGTTATACTCCTCATGCTTATGGCAGTTTACAGGAAAATAGCTTTTTCTTAACACTAAACATATGTTGTCATTTAGAAAAGGCCAAAAAAATAATGGAAAGCTTTTGAGGAGAAATGGTATTGTAGGAAAGAGGGAAGTGATGGATAATGGAAAAATTATGTATTTGTATGTAGTTACACTACTATGTGGAGACCAACTACGAATTTTAAAGCATTTTGCTGCAGCGCTAACACAAAACATGACTGAAAGATGTGGTAAAAAGTCTCTCTGTGCTGAGGCGTGCGTAGGGCATAATGCTGTTGGCTCTGTACTTATAGTGTTCCCTATATTGAATATAAAAGTTTATATACTCAGAGGAGCACTAAGTAGACAGTGAAGTTCAATGGAGTTTCCGCTTTAAATGATGGGCTTTTTGTTCTAAATTCAGTAAGAATAGGATAGGTGTCCATTAAAGTATACAGAAAGATGATAAGGTAAGGTTCCAGGGAAAGGATTTTGAAGTTTGATTGTTAAGGCTTGACTTATCTCTGCCTATTTTTACCTCAAAATCTTCTCTCAGAAATCGAGCATATGCTAGTGGTGTGCATTATGAAATTATCCTTCATCCTAATTCACGGTTATCTAGAAAACAACTTCACTTATCTGCCATGTTTTCCAAATATATCTAATAAGGTTATTATTCTTTTTTTAATGATTAAAGGGGTCCTAGGGTTGAAGGGATGTACCGGACTTTGAGATCCTTGAAGAAAAAGGGTTATATTGCTATTGCCTTTTGAAATAGGCATTAGGTAGCTGTTACTCAGCACTTTTCTTGCCTATTAAGAGGATTTAAACCTTGTAATAAAATTAAACTGTGTTTTCTTGGTGACTTCCCCCAGAATCACTCTTTTCATTCTGTCCACATCAGGTTGGTAGAACAGTATTAAAAATCTCCTAATGAAAGTCAAAATGGAAAGAGTTAACAATATGGATATTTTTCTCCTACTAGTCTACCTGCATAAGTTCAGGTCTTCAGACTCTGGTAAACTACACTTGTTAATTCAAGAACTACTACTTATTTTGAAGATGGGGACAGTGTGTTCTTGTCACAGGCAGAAGCAGCTGTAATGAAGTATTATAGGAACAGGTCACGGTTGTGCTATGTAAAACTAACTCTGTATCAAGTATCTGAGCATCTACAGTTTCAGCTTGTTAGCTGTTCAACTTGTTTACATTTTTTTTATTCTCCTGAATTCGTATTACAGCTGGCAAGAAAAAGGAAGAGGTGAAGACTTCTTTGTCCTCAATGTGCAGGAACTAGTGAGGATTATCTCAGATTTTCTCTCTTTGTCCATGGATATAAGACTAATTTGAGAGCAGCTCTTTGGGGTATGGAGAAAGGTGGTTTGAGGGACAATCTGTTCCCTTGTCATGGAAAAATGTTCAGGCTATTCCACGTAGTTTAGGCTGAGTCTTCAGATTGCTACAGGTTTCTTTGACAGCTAAATTCTACTTCCCCTCCTTCCCCCCCCCCCCCCCCTTTTTTTTGTAAGTTCTGCTGCCACAGTCGAGTGACTGTCTCTGCAATTCTTGTGCAGCATTCTCTTATGTGAAGACTACAATAAAAGTGATACAGAACTTGTACTTGAATGTGCAGCCAGAAGCAGGGTACATTCTGATAAATGTTTAAACCACTTCTCCCATTTTTTTCCATTTTAATGTCTTTGAATATGCATGCTATACAAGTATTTCTTATTATTGTTTATAAGAACCTGGTTTCCTCAGGATTTTATCACACTGATACAATGTAAATACTGTCTACTTTACATTGTAACTGCTTGAATGCCAGAGGAGTTCATGTCAGTAAATTTATTTCCTCTTTTGTACAACATGAGGTTTAAAATAATCCTTTATTGGAGTTGGAAAATGTAAGAGTTGAAAAATCTTTTATTAGAACTTTTGTTTCTTATAGTCAACTTTTTCTTTATAAAATGGTGTGTGATTAAAAGCTCATCTGGGTTACATTAATATAACTAAGCATATATATGTGGGCCCACTGCAATGGCTGCAGCCTCCTTTTCTGCAGTATCTAGTTGTAGTGTGTTTTTCTCAACCTGTTGACAGGATTCAGGTTCTTCTGTCTTTCTTTGAGAGAAGCTCCCAAAGAGATAATACACAGTGCTGCTAGTTACCTCTTTCTTCCATTGTTAAGCTTTTCCCTTACTTTTGGATCTTGTCTGTTGCTGCTTACCTCTTCAAAAGTTTAAATTGCTAAGCACTGGTTTTGTTGCTCTAATTATTCATACTTGATGGACTGTGAGCAAATCTCTTCCCTAACTTCCATCAGCTTATCCTATAGAGAACTAAGGAACGTTGGGAATATCTGCTTCTCTGAGTTTTCTTTGCACTGTGATTCCAGTTTCTTGGCCTGTTTTTAAAGTGGATGTGGATGTTTCAGGTATTTTTTAACAAATAGGGATGCTTTCCACCAAAAGTTCAAAACAAAAATGTTAAACTTTTGCTAAAAGCAAAGTACAGCCAAAGCTCTAGTGCATATAATCCCAACCAGTCAAAGCAGCCACTATAAGAGTGCTCACAGAACAAAACATTTTCAATGCTGAAGGTGCTGCAGGCATTTCCTCAGTAGAATTAAAACACTCCATACAAGACTCGAGTTTAGCTCAGAAAGAAGGTACGCAATAATCAAATGAAAATGCTACTAACCACTTTGGGTTTTCCTGAATCCTCTAAACTGCTTTTTCAAGTGCTGTTGCTTATTTTGCTAATGGTACCGATTTCTCTGTCAAGACAGCCTTGGCTGTACAAGCTCTGAAGTGGACAGGGTTCAGAGAAGCCTCTCTGCACCCGCTTTCTGACTGCCATACTGCTTGAAGGCATGGCAGGTTTGCAAACACATTTTCTGTGCATGGTTCTTATTGCTTAACTAAAAGGGTTTTTCAGTAAGTGGTTTTTTACTGTTATATAAATTTGCCTGTACATCAGTCCAAGTTATGAAGTATTTTGTGACTGATCAGCTCCTCATAAAATGCTGGGTTTTTTCCATTTGTGCTGTTTTGGCAAATACAAGAAGCAAGGAATTTGAAATGGTCTATGGAGAAAAAAAATACCATGAATCCAACTTAAAGCCCTGTAGAATTTCAGGTTGAAAATGCTCCTTTAAAATAATTCCCTCTGTGTTGAAATATATTGTTCTAAACTTCTGTATTACCTTCATGTTGTAGAGGCTGAAAATCAGTTTTGTAGAAACACGCATTTTGTATGTTTAGGCCCTCTCATGTAAGTGTTTGATGGAATATTACAACCTAATGCTATACAACACCGTGCAATAATTGTAATTTTCTGCAGAAGAAGCTGCTGGCAAAACCAAAATAGTTACATGAGGTTATGTACCAAAACAACCAAAATTGCCCTGCAGAACTGCAGTCCTACAGCATCCAGTTTGTCGTGCACATTCAAAAGTCTGATAAAATTACTCTTTTCTTAAAAGTCTTTCTGACTTGATCTACTTATTTAGAAAATTACTGGGGTTTTTTTATGTCATGATTTGTGGCATTTCTTATCCTTTTGGTATCGTCAGATCCTTTAATGTGGAGACAAGAAACATAAATTCAGTGAGTGCAATCTGAGGAGGTTCTTCCCAGACGTGGAATGTGCCAAATTGCTTGCTCGCTGATGTGGGCTGTAGCTCCAATGCCTGTAAAGGAACTGAGCATTCTGCCAGGGTGCCCCCTCCATCCTGTATTCCCAGAACAATTTGAATGTTGTGTCATAGCCATGTGCCATTTTGAGATCTGCACGGACTTGCACATTTTCTACTCTGCAAATTAAGACGTACACAGCTCTGAAACAAAGGTGGTTGGGGAAGGGGAGAGAACACGCCCCTTCTTCCCCCTGGAGAAACCTCAATCCCTTCCACACTTTCTCCCTAAACAAGGGAAAATATTCAAAATGCGCTTTTATGTGTGTGCATTCCATTATTGAATATATGTGCGGCTTTCCTGAAAACTGTGTACGTAGGCCATTTATATAAAAAACCCTAGTTAAATTTAGAGTCTAATCTAATAATAACAATCTAATATGTAAGGACTCCATCTCTTGCTTCTTTGTTTAGATGCTATCCCTGTTCTGTGACACCTTGAGATGAAATGATAAAATCTTTGAAATTGAGACAATCTTTTAAGAAATGTGTCTGAATAAGGTCTATCTTAGTATCCCACTTTCCCTGAGTGGTAATACTGCTATGGATACGATTCATTTTCCTTAACTTCAGACCTGTAAGTCTAAACCTGTCTTCTGGACTTGCTTTGTTAGCAGTAAAGGAACAGTAGTCATTTCTAGGTTGTGATTCCTCTTGTTCTCAGGTAGGAGTCTGTGTGGTTGCTCAGTTTCCATACCTGTCTGTAAGAGGCATTGAGGTGTCTGGGAGAAGTATTTAAGGTTCCTCGTTGGTTAATCCAGTGTATGTGATTTTTATCCTGACTATGAGTAAATAGGTACTTGGTAATTATTAGGTTACTAATGGAAATTCTAACTCTTCTGACTGAAGAAGTTCCAATTCTAGATTATTAGTAGACTTTAAAGATTAAAATGGCAGAGTAAATTGCTTTAATACAGTTGGTTTTAATGTCATTCTAACGCATGATTTTACTATCTTTAATAGAGTCTTCTAGTTACCTTTCAGTTATCCCTCTGTATCTTTAAAATTGCAATAAGTTTTACTATCAGGACCTCAAGGAATATGTTCTGTGGGTTTTTCTTGAGTTGATATATAGTGCTGATAATAATCTAATACAGTTAGCCGTTCTCTTTTTCTTGTGAATGTTCTGAGATCACATTGCCATCTTCTTCATTTTTATAAATTATCCTAATGCAGTTGGAGCATTTCTTTTGCAGCTATTATTAAGTTCACTTTTCCGAAAGTTGCAGATACCTGTAGTAAATTCATTATTTGAAATTTCTTCTGTATGATTTGTTAAACAGATTATATAGCGCTATTTCTTTCTCTTGGCTTTATATGTAGTCTTATGATGTATATTTATGTGTGTATAGTAATATATCAAATTAATACATTAAAAGTACTCAAATAGAGAAAAAAATAGTTTTAATTCCCTTTGAATCACAATGGTAAATAATATGAATGACAGAAAGTTGAGGGGAAAGAAACTGGAATACTGTTTGTATTCAATACTTTCTGATTGAAAATTACCAAGAGATACAGATAGCTTTACTCAGCTCTTTGTTAGATTGTACTATGTTCAATACTCGCTGTAAGAGGGATGGATGCAATGTACACGTGATATAATGTGGAGAGGAGGAGAAATTTCTGAAGCAGAGGGGCAACCTTAATGCTGCCCTACTTTATATGCAGCTATTTTTCTTCTTCCAGTCTGATATCCTTGGGCCACAGAGACATCGACACTTTCTCCTTGGATAGATTCCTGGAAAGTGGATGATGTAAGAGCGTTCCCAGAGTATACAAACTCCAAATTTTTCCTTGGTTGTTGGAATACCTGTACCAAAAAAAATGATTTTTTGTTATTTTGTCTGCCACTCTCAATATAGAGACAATTTTGGTTTGATAATTTGTTTGATAATGAATATTCAGTATTTGATTCCTGGTTGGGTTTGGGGGAGGTTGAGGAGTGTCCTTTGATTCCTTACTGAACTGCAGGACCCTTTGCAAAAAGCAAGGCCTGTTTTTCAAGGGTAGCTGTCTGTGGATTTCTCCAGTTCTAGTCATTATTTGCAGATTCCGGTGGTGTTACGAAGATGTGCTAGACCTGTTGACCTCCCTATCATTTGTCATGTGTTTTGATCAGTAGCTTTTATTCCCATAGTTTAAATTATGAATGGGAGGTTGTAGCCATGGTGTTTGAATTGTTCTGTTTGACTTTGCTCCTTAAGTCATCTTTCTCTATGATTCAGCTTCAATTTTGTATAACATATGTATGTGTGTTGGAGGAATTCTGAGTAGTTTTCTGGGAAATTAGTCTTTAGCTGCCAGTGCCCTAATGATGCATCTCTAAGGCATCTTCCTCTGAGATTACTGAATGTTCATTCAAAGACAGTGAAACATTCTGCTGATGCCATTGAATAGTCCTCTTTGTGCTGCATTACTTGCAGATATCTATGGGGTTTATTTTGAATTTTAAACACTGGCTTGGCTTACCTAGTAACAAATTTTCATTGGTTCTTAATTTATCTTTTATCATTAAGACCAGATATTCCAAAATAACAACTGGTACCTCCTTTGCTCTGCATAACTTTATTTATTCTTGCAACTCTGTATTAAGTAGGAATTTCCTGAAATCAGAGGTGGTACTTAAGGTTTCTGATTCCTTAAGGAGCTTCACATCCTTGTGCCACTCATATACACAATGGAAACTTGAAGCTTCAGCTTTTTCAGATAGTAATTTGTTAAGCATTATCTAGCTATTCCAACTCCATGCTGCTGCTTGAAAGGATGTTGCCCTATCTAATTAAATATTCCTATCACCAATTTTCCTTATTCCAGTACTGTTCAATCTGTAACCTTTTTTTTTTAATTGGCTGCTGTTTTGGTAATAATGTATGTTTGTTTAGGGCCTGTCCATTTTCTGGATCTGAATTAATGATTAAGTCTTCCTGCCAAAGTATTGCAATGAAAAAATAATTCCACACACATTTCTTCCTATTAACACTTTCCACCCCAGGCTGAAATACAAAACTACTTGCATTAACCTTTCTGCAGTACTATATAAGAGCATCCAAGGCTTCTTCCAAGAAAAAAAGCCCTGCCTCCTCTGATACAAAATGATCAGAATCATACTATTTTCTGTATATTTTATTTCCTCTAATTCTCAAAAAAAGTTGGTTTTTTTATTCTCCTTTCTTGAAAAGCAAGGCTGTGTATCCAATATGCTATAATCTGTGTGGAATGCGTGTGCAGAAATGGAGTGGGTTGCATTCTGGTGTCTCTCACTGATACAAGCCTGAAGTAATTCTGTGGGGTGAGGTTAATGACAGAGCTTAGTGTAGTCTGAATGACTGTAAGTCTGCTATTGTAGCTGACCTACAGCTACTGCAAAGACATTTCAAACCTACGTATTTTTTCCAAACATGAATAGACTAGGACCTAATATGAATTTCAAAATCAAGCCTTTCTTTTTGCATGTGGTCAGAAGCCCTTCAGCATTTTAAAGCTAAGCCTTCGCTATAGGAACAAGGTTGGTTTCAGTGCCAATATTGAATTGCAACTGTGCTTGGGATAGAGGAGCTCAGCTGCCAGTGTGTCACAGGGTTGGAGCAGTGATAACAGAGGTGAAGAGAAAGGGCATTTCTAGCTCTTACTGTGACTTGCCTTCCTGAGCATATTCAGGCTCAACATAGAGTTGCAACATGTACCAATATCAACTTGTTGCAAAGGAAAGCACAAGAAACTAAAAAGCATTAACTGTGCATCAGTTTGAGAGTCCAAAGAATGATCTTCCCCTTCTACTTTGTTGGTTTGGAGAGCAGAGTAGATTTGGAATCCTAAACCAAATATATTAAACCTCTATCATATTTCCTGAGAAGAAGGGGATTCAGTAAAATCTGGCTGTTGTCAAGGGAGGTTAGGAAAGCTTTGTAAGACCTTTTTCACTTTAACTAGTTCAGGAAAAGAGAATACCTTCTTTCTAATAGCACTCATAAAGATTATAATCTGTGTAATCTTTTAATGGCATCATTGGAGGAAGTTTGGTTATCTCATAAGAGCATCATCCTAAGCAACTCAGCCCACCTCTCAGCTTTAGCTACCCAAGTGAAAACAACATGCCAGTCTCCAGTGGGCTTTATCACTGGGGGGCTGCCTAAATAGATGAGATTTCATTAATAACCATTTTTGCAAAGTAAAACATCAGTGGGAGCATTAGTTAAGTGTGACATGATCTGAATATGTTCTGGGCCTCAGAATAATCAAGTGATATTCTTTATTGTACACGTAGTGTGTAATTTGGTTACAAAAATACCTCTTGCGGTGAAGCTATGTTTTCTCTCCTAACAATCTATTTCTGTATGACTGTACGACTAAGCTGGAATTGTGAAAAGCAGAAATGTGATGTCTTATCTGCAGTTTGCATATTTATATTGATAGTTTATTTCTATTTCCTGTATAACTGGAGATTTCCATCATCTTTGTATGTCATGCTTCACTGCATGTCAGTTATGATGCATGTTTGTGTTAGGACATGCTTTAGAGAAACAAATTCTGAAATGCCAAGAAATAATTGAAGTGTGGCTGGCTAGCATTCTGCCTACCTGAAAAAAAGACTCATGGGTATGTGGGATAACAGTTTTCTCACAGTGGTTGAGATTGCTAATGAGCGTATTTTTTTCTGCCCTTTTGGTAAGGAAATAGGAGTAAGGTTTCCAGAACATATCGGCAGCATTCCCAAGCCTCCATTCTGCTTTGCTGATTGCCGGTCTACCAATGGGACTTCTGATTTTCTTCATGGAGAAGGAATGGAGCCGTCAAGCATGAAGCTGCATTGCAGTTGATGACAAGTGCTGTATGGATGGACCAACATTTCAGGTGTGTTATACAGGGACAAGATTACTAGAAGGAGACATAGGATTATGGGTGGTAGCGGAGGGTGAGAGGATACAGATATGTTTGGATGAAGTACTGGTTAATATGGTATGAGGAGAGACTTGGTGGGAAGCTGGGAAAGGCATGTCTGCAGCCCAGTAAGACAGCTGCTTCTGCTGCTGGAGGAGCTGATAGGACTTTCTAAGCAGTCTGAGCTTGGGAACCCCTTGCCATAAAACTGCACTGTCAACTGATTACTGACTTTCAAAAACAAGGCAATTTCTTGACAGAGGTGAAGCTCTTTGTGTCCTAGCAAACTAAGCACGGTACTGCCCAGACTGCCATGTAACCATATAACCTGTGGTATAGGTAGCAGCTTTGGAGCAATTAACAGTCTAGGGAAGAATCTTGCAACTCTGCCAACTAAGCAGGTTCTGTACCACAGCCTTAGTTAAGATCTTCACAGTGATCCAATGGCTCATTTTTTTAACAAACAACATTCAGTTTCTTTTTGATCATGATGCAGAGAAAATCCTGCAAGATTAGCCAGATGGGGAAACAAGAGTGCTGTATTGCTTCTGTTATTCTCCAAATGGTAGCTCATTATTATTATACTCTTTTTACTTAACTATTATGCTCTGAAAAGGACAATAAAGATGAAGAATTGCTGTTTGTTATACTATAGCTATATGGTCTCTGGAGTGCAGTTCAATTTATGTTCTCAGAAAGAAAGCATTAGTTTCCTGTTATGATAGATACTTACTAGTTTTATTATACCTGTGAAATTATAATCTAAGCTTGCCTAAGATGCAATGTCTTCTGGGAATTCTATGCAAGGTCATATATCTTTTTTTTTTCCTTCACAAGATTAATACTACAAGCAAAACCAAATATGCACTTCTATGATAAGCTAGGATATCAACTGCAGGTAAACAATTATTCCTTTAATCTTCATTGGCATCAGAAAAACTATCCACATATAAGTAGAACTTTGTGATAGCTTCAGAATAGTCTGTCGAGGCCCAAGATGTGCTTTTTCAGGAGGGTTTTACATATTTGGTTTTGTTATTATTTCTTAGAATGTCAGTATTTTAGTGGTGGAACACATTCTAAGACTGTTCATCCTGCAAAAAAGATACGCACATCTGGATGATGTTAGTCATCTTACACATAATAGATTATCTGCAACAATACAGTAAAGAGCTCAAGCAGTAATTTAAATTTCAGTGAGATTCTTTTTTTGGTGAACATTTCATAGGAGGCTACTAGTGGGAATATAAATAGAATCAGATAATGTAGTTGCTGTTTTGTCAAGTTGTTTGGGTTTTTTTAATAGCGAAAATAATTTTGAAATAGTGTACCGTCTTCTGAAAATAGCAATTCAGGTATTAGATTCCGGATTTTTTTTTATAGAAAGCTGAAAAACTTACTGTGATATGGCAGAATTTGAGCAGAACAGATCTGAGATAGTCTAACTGGTTCCTAGGCCATAATATATAGGAAGTGTTTGCACAATACAGTGGAACTTTGAGGTTTTTTCCAAATCTGTCTTCTGTACAGGGTGAAAAAGGCATTTTGTATATATTTGCAGTATGTATGATCTACCAAAGAGATCCCCGTGATCCTGTATTACAGCACACGCAAGAGTAGACTTTAAGACTGTGCAGTGATGCTACAGGGCATCTGTTCAGAATTTTGAGAAAGAGATTAGCATTGTTGGAGCAGGCCCAGAGGAGATGATCAGAGGGAGATTCCTGTGAGGACAGGCTGAGAGAGTTGGGGTTGTTCAGCCTGGAGAAGAGAAGGCTCCAGGGAAACCTTATTGAGGCCTTTCAGTACTTGAAGAGGGCCTACAGGAAAGATGGGGACAGACGTTTAAGCCTGGCCTGTTGCAATAGGACAAGGAATAATGGCTTTAAACTAAAAGAGGGGAGATTTAGACTCGATAGAAGTAAAAAATTTTTTACGATGAAGGTGGTGAGACACTGGCCCAGGTTACCCAGAGAGGTGGTCGATGCCCCATCCCTGGAAACATTCAAGGTCAGGTTGGATGGGACTCTGAGCAACCTGATCTAGTTGAAGATATCCCTGCTTATTGCAGGGAAGTTGGACTAGATGACCTTTAAAGGTCCCTTCCAACCCAAACTATTCTGTGATTCCGTGCTGGTGAGCCTTACACCTTTGGATGTATGATAATTTGCTTCTGTCTTATTTGTCATTACATGGCGAGATGAAATGATGTTTGTCCCTTCTACTTTCACCCTGCTCTACCTAAACCTATCATGACTGTTTCAGAAGGAAAGAGTCTCCAATGCAATGCCTGAGGACACTTTTTGCAGTAATTTTTTATTTCAGAGAGATGAGAACTCTAATATGATGGAGTTATTTTCCTCTCTTGGCTTCTCTACTGTGTTTAACTGATGCAGCAATTCAAATTTGTTTTGACCAAATAGTTCACCCTTCAGTGCCTTGTGGGATTAGTGTGAATTGCAGGTCAATGGCATAGTGAGAATGGAGGCAAAATGCTGTGCCTCATCAGTTGCAGAGAACTGTCATTATCACAGAGTTGGGATCAAGAACCCGCTCTTGGAGGAAACTTGGCATTCAAAAAGCTGTGGATTTCTTGAGACCGATTTGAAGTAGTAACAGTGTAAGAAAGCACATTTGCTTTGTCTTTGAAATTAAAATGTCAGCATTTTAAATAACTTTTCTAAAAAACGTTCTGAGTTTAGTAACTTTTATATTCTTCGGGCAGTCTTCATATTCGGTCAGATTCTGCTGTTCTTTCAATAGTGATACTCTGGATAATTCATTTTCTTATCTTTCCTATGAATTAATTGGGAGCAAAATCTATTATATTAGAGATGTCCCATGTCACAGAAGGGTTTGCAGGAATAATTTCCGAAAAGCTTGTGTTTGAACATCTAAAGCAACAGGTAAAGTGTTATTAGTGAATGACATAAGATGTTCTTAAAACAGCAAAGTGCTTGTATGAGCTGCAGAATGACGGTGTATGTGTCAATTCTGGCAATGCACCGCCATTCGCCGTGGGGGAAGGAAGCAAAGGAGAACCTTGATACCTGGGCAAACGCATGTGCGATTGGAGTCCTTTAAAAGTACGCCGTGACTACAGGCAGGGGCAGTTTAAGGCTGTCCCGCCCATTCCCCTCTGGAAACTACTAACCGCAGCCCCCCGCTCCCTCCCGGGGGTGCGCCCCGCCGTGCTGGGGGCTGCCCGGGCCGCGCTCCCTCCCCTCGCCCCCGGTCCCTGCCCGGTGCCTCCGCTCCGCCGCCACTCCCCGCCCCCCCGCCCCGCGCCCAGCCGGCGTCCCACGGCTCCCGGAGGGGGGGACATAAATCCCTCCCCGCCCGCCGTTGGGACCCCGCGGCGATGGCGAGCGGGCGGGCGCTGCCGTGCCTGCTGGCCGCCCTGGGGCTGCTCTCGGCGCTCAGCGCCGCCGGCACCCTCTTCCTCCTGGCGCAGTGGCGGGAGCTGGGCGCGGCGCTGCGGCAGCTGGAGGCGGCCAACGGCGACCTGCGGGACCTGCCGGGCACCCCCGGTCCCCCCGGCCCGGCTCCCCCCGCCCGCAGCAAGCGGAGCCGCCGCGGGGAGCGCGCCCGCGGAGAGGTGCGCGCCGAGAACGAGGAGATGCTGATGCTGATGACCTACTCCATGGTGCCGGTAGGGCGGCCCGGCCCTACGCGGGGCACTGCCCGCGAATGGCTCCCGCTGGGGCCAGGGCAGCGGCGGGGGTGTCCCGGAGGGGCCTGCGCGCAGAGACACGGGGCCCGGGTAGGAGGGAGGGAGGGAGGGGAGCCGGCAACGACAGCCCTCGGTGCCACCGGTCCCTGGGGCTGGGGACTTTGAGGACAGCGGGGCTGAGGCTGGTCCCAGCTTCCGCCTGAAGCTGCACCAGGCAGGACGTGAGATGCTGGCACTTGCGGTGCCAGGTCTGGCCCGCTGCTGCTATAGGGTTTGTGCTGTGTAAAAATACCTACTTGATGCTTTCCGACTACAGCGCCTGAGAAACAGTAGTCACCTGCTGTCATCTGAGGTCTTGAGAGCCCAGGGGCCACATAGATTACAGGTTATGATTAAACTTTTAGAATTATAGTTACATAGGCAAATGGAGTCATTTGTAGTAGAGTGGATTTAACGAAACTTCGGAAACTTAGTTGCAATAAAAAGCCTTCCATTTTCCAAGGTTTCAGGTTTTTAAATCTCTGCACCACTAAAGGACACTCCCCTCTCTCCTCCCCGCGCTGTGTTCTCTGCTGTTCAGCACCGCAACATGAGGTGCTGGATGTTACTTTACCACCACATTTCTTTGTAATTGATCCATGGCCTTTCGTTGAGTGTTAAATTTAAGGCGGTATTTGATGGGTCAGAAAGAGAGAGCTCTATGTCCTTTCTCTGGCAAAACAGCATAGTTTTTTGCACTTCAGTGAAAAGATTAGCCTTGCTTGGTAGGAACTAGGTCATACAGTCGAAAAACTTTGAATAGATTGAAAAGCTTTTAAGTTCTGAGTCAGAAGAAATGCAAGAAAAATATTACTATTGAAGGAAACTTAGTGGAAACTCTGTCCCAGAAAGGATTGTGGGCCTAGGCCCCCAAAAAAGCAGGAAAGGCTGACTCGAGCTCTTACTGAGGTAACTAATATTACTGACTTAAAAAATTACTTACGGGAAATACCTTTTCAGTGATGTTCTGCTGGCATTTTTGTTAATCAACCATTGCAATTGATTTAACCGTGTTAACATCTCCAGTAATATTAGATCTAATGAGATTGTAGAGCACAGGTGTTCGTAGCATAGAGTTTTGATAATGCAGTTGTTTTGGGTTTTAGAATAAATACTCATTACTTTTTTTTCACCTAAGTCCATTGAAATCCTTGTGCTTTGGGTTTAGCATTTGCAGTACAAGACTTCTGCAAGAGTGTCTTTTATTGAGAGGCAAACTGAAAAGATACTGGATATTTGGTTCTAGTTCTTACTTCCACTTACTAAAGTAGCAACATTTTTTGCTGGACCCTGTGCATCTTACTGGAGTGTTTAATTTCCTGAAGTTTTAAAATCGTATGGTTTTGTACTCAAAATGGTCTTAAAACTAACATCAGTAATACACATTTCAGCTCTTTGTCAATTCAGAAAAAAATATACATTATTTTAGGTCAAAGTGGAATGGAAATCATTATTTTTTGAACCATAATGCTTAAGTTACCGAGGGGGGCTATTTCAAATTTGAAAACTTAGATGACTTTCTAGAAACATAAACAAACAAAAAAAAGGAAAAAAACCAGTATGTTTTCTTTAGATCTTTTTGGATAAGGTAATGTTGAAAAATTTGCTGGGCCAGTGAAATACTCTTCTGTGTGCACCCAAGCTTTTCATCAAAACATTTAGTCAAAGCTTCGTCCTGTTTCTTTTAAGAAATCATCTTTGTGTTTGGCAGCTACAGGCCGTTGTGTTCCGTCCAGTCTGAATCCCTTCTTTGAGTCAAAGGGATCCACAAATAAAATTATTGGTGAAAAGATTCAGATGCTGACAAGGGGCTAAGCGCTGTTAATGCCGTTTACTGTCAGGCGCTCAGGCTGCGATCATTCGTGGCAGTGGATGTCTAGATGGCGGTTCAAATTTTCAAGCATCCCCCTCCCATACCTTCAGTTTTGTGTTTTGTATTTAACTCACACTAATGTAGTAACAAAGACCTGGATACTTCTGTAGCGTGAGACAAAGCTCCTTACAGCTGGTGAGATAATCCCTACTATGCTGGTGGGCTGTAGAATGATGTTGAAGTTGGGCCCTGAATGGAGGCTTTGCCTGAGCAGGATCTCTCCTGTAGTGGAGGCACAGATTTCTGCAGATCGGTGTCAACATCCCCTGCTCTGCACAGCCGCTGGGCAGGAGAGGCCTGTTGTGGCCACTGGTCAAGAGTCTTTGAAATAACTTTAGGCATAAAAAATCATATTTTAGCTTTAATAGTGTCTGTATATTTTTGGTTCTGTGCCTTTTGTTTATTTATTTATGTATTTATAAATATATATATTTAGCTTGTAAGCATAAATATAGGAAAATGGAAAATCTGCTGCTGTAGAAAGGCTGATGAGAGGGTAACGGTCCAGTAAGTTTGTAAGCAGTAAGTCTGAAAGTGAGATGTAAAACAGTGCAAGAAGTGGTGGTTTATGGATATCTAATTATCTGAGTATTGGCCCCATAGTTTAGGTTGTCTTTTTTTTTTTTTTTTTTCACCCTCTCTTCATGAGAAAACTAAGCTTTTAGCATTTAAATAAGATACTTTTATCTGTAGCTTTTCTTGCTGGCAGAGGTGATGCTGGCTGGTTGGGTGACTGGGGTACTTGTCTTTCGTAGTTAAGCTGGAGGTTCTGTTGTGGGCTGTTTGCTATAGCACTCGCTTTGAGTGCCATGTTTTTTAATTGTCACCTGACTTACACTGATTGGTAAAAATAATGCTGCTGAGCTCATTGGAGGGCCCCAAAGCAAGTTGTAATCACTTCAGCAAAAATTAGATTTTCCCATAAAGAGTTGAGGCATTTCTAGTTCATAATATTCTCATGTTTATAATATTCTTATTTCTGCTGGATGCTTTGATGAGTTGCAAAACATTTTAGAGTGTGGACTCTCAGCATGCAGGACATGCAACGTGAATGTTTGCCCAGCCAAAACCCATGTATTTTGTAAAGATTACTTTTTAATTGATAAATCGTAGCCTACTCTAGATTAAAAGCATCTGTATGAATGTCTCTTCCAGCTTGGTTTTTATGAAGTTGGGATTGGGATGTTGGGATTTACAGATCTTGGTTATTCCAAGATAAGAAATCACCTACTTGGAACATAGGTCATCATTCTCATTGGATATGCAATGTTGGAAAAGTTTCCATCATTTGATACAAATATAAAAATAAAATTGAATATAGTTTTTATTGGCTAATGTTGGCTCTTAATACCTTCCACTGGTAGAGTCAATGCATAGACAGCCCCACATGTTTTACAGTAGCGTGTGAACTTTAATGCCTAGATGATACATGGGTTTGGTTGCCCAATATTTTCTTCGTATCTTCAGTAAAGTTTAAAATGAGGTATATTGAACAGATTTCCTATGAGAGAATCACTGCTGAAGAGATGGATGGTGTCACAATGCTAAAGTAGTTCTAAATAGTTTATTTTTATAAGCACAGAGCGGACAGTTGTATCATTGTTTTTGGAATTATTGCTGTAGGCAAAGTAAACTAGATACTTCTATGGTATGCATTGTTTTCAACTTAACTTTCTTTGCAATATTAGGTCCGAGTGATGGTGGATTTATGTAACAGCACCAAAGGGATATGCTTGACAGGTATGTTTATTGCCTTAGGCATTGCACCTATCTTACCTCCTAGAACAGAGAATGACAATGATTTAAAAGAACTTGAGGTCAATGACTACGTCAAAGAACTATGCTATTTACTCTATCAGAATTTACTTATCAATTGGGTTATTCATTTAAAAAAAGATAATAGGTGCTACTTTGGGACTTATCTATACCTGCTTACTATAAATGCTGGAGCTCAGTTGGTGGTCTTTCTTTTCTGAGGTATTTCTTTCCCATTTTCATAAGCAAATCTTAATAGACTCAGGTGTTTCAAATACTAGTTGAGGTTTAGTTTTGGTATTTTTGAGTATGTCCCCACACTTTGAGGCAAACATGGGATGAACATATAGTGTAGAAACTTGCTTCCACTGTTGTAACTGTTGTGGAGCAGTGGGACGTTGATGAGCAATGTGTTTGCTCATCCTGCCTTGGACCACGGTAACAGGACATTTGGTTTCGCGTGTTACCAGGGGGGAGCTGGGACAAGAAAAGATGTGACGTTTATGTGGGATTTGCTGCAGAGAATGTCAGGTAGTACCAATTTAAGGGCTATGGTACAGCTTTAAAGCCTGTAACACACAGAGTCGTGTTCTTTTTGGAAATGAAAAAATAAAAAATAAACCGCTTTTTATAAGTTTAAGAAAACACTTCACTTGCTGTCTGGTTTGTATTTTCAAATGGCTATAAGGGCCATTTGGCTTAGCCGATTTCAACATAAATGAGAACTACCAGAGTACACACAGATGTTAAGCGCTTCTGAAATTGTAGATCAGTTGTGATTGCAACTGGTGCTGAACCACAGACAACCTGAAAGTTTGTTTCTTTGGGCTCCAGACTTCTGAATTCATGCTATTTGGTGCCTTCTGCCCCCATTTTGCTCTCTTGACACTATTAAATTTTGTATCTATTACTGGCTTTCTCTGCTATGCAACATTTCCTACTTTTCAAGCACCTTTTTATTTATCTTACGCTTATGCAAGGAGAAATCAAGATCCTCAGTTTTTGAGACGAGGAAGTAATTGAATGCACTAATGGATGTACCATTGTAGTGTGGAAAAAAAAGGTCATTTACTGGAAAACTGGCAGAAAGATGTTAACTGATGTTACTGCCTGTACTGATTAAAAGGGATAATTGCTGTAATGGTATTATAAAATGGTTTTCACTTTACTCATAATGCTTTCTAATTAATGCTGAAAATTGTCATCTTTGGGGAAATCGGGTAATTACTGTTATTTTCTGTTGTAGAGAGATTTGTTGAAACAAGACAGTACTTTGCTGGCTGGGTAAAAGTGTTCACAGAACTAATTTGATTCTTTAATTGCAGCTACCACCTTTCTTTGTATTCTCCTAACCCGCTTTTCCTGTTTGGTTTTGTGATGGTGTTTGGTTTTTTTTAATTTTTTTTTTTTTTTAATAAAATGTGTACTGGGGATCATATAAGATAGATCTTATTACAGAAACATTTTCTGGTTTACTCTTGCTTTACTCTTTCCTGCTCTGCTCTCTTCTCATTAAGGCCCTGTACTTGAACTGAGTCAGAGAGAGTGAGACAGATTTTATTGTGTTACATGTTCCTGAATAACTGAACTGAGTCCAATTTCTATTACACCAACCAGGTTCTGTGGGGACCTTGGTCCAGTCTGGAGAACAACTATGTGAGAAAGGCCTGCTTGGGATTTAGATGTAGTTAATAGGAATGACAAGACTTTTTTTTTTTTTTTTTCCTATTTAAATAGTCTGAATCCTGAACTGCAATGAAATACACATAAAACACAGAGAAGTGTAGCAGGTAGTTTTATGTGTATTTTCAACAGGATTTGTATTTGTGACCTCGTCAGTATTGTAAGGCTATTCTTCTACTATAATAGGATCTTGGAGAATGCTTATATAAAAGAAAGGTGTTCATTTTGAAATCTTAGGGGCTTTCCTCCCCGTTTACTGTTCTGATCTGGTGTTAATTCAATCTGGAATTGCTTTTTGTTTTCTTGCCAGGTTAAACTCATCTTTTCTTCTTTCTTTTGCTTGTTCTTGTTGTAGGCCCCCCAGGCCCCCCAGGTAAGATACTTGGACAATTGCAGTTGCATTTTTGGGTAATTGAAACAGTTGCTGGTACAAAATATGGAACTGTAGAAATGGATCTTTTCTAGAATAGTCTTCCTTTGCTAATTAGAATGAGGGAGGGTTGAATGACTGCCTGCCTTTATAATTTTTGTATTTAGGTCAACTTGTGCCCCTTCTGAGAGGGGGGAGGTTTTAGACATTATACTTTTCTAGTGGCTGGAATAGAATAGTTTCACATTTGCTAAAACATATTTGATCAAAATCAAATGGAATTGAGAGTGTTTAAGTAGAGATGAATATATATATATATATAAAAAAAAAACCCAAGTAAACTGATATTGTGATTTAACACTAAAAACATCTCTTTAAAAAATGTTGGTTACTGATTCCACCCTCCTGCCTCCCCCATCACTTTTCCTCCTTTCTTATTTAATTCCCTCTCTCTGTTGTCACTCGTGGTTGCTAGGCTGGATGAACTGTCACTTGTGCTTTTTTCTCTGCTGCTGTAGCTGTGGGTCTGCTTAGAATCATCCTCTGTATCAGAAAAGTATCAGGTTCTTTTTGTTTGTGGGGTTTCAAATAGTGACACAGGGGGAGTGATGTCTTCTCTATCAGCCAAACATGGTTTGGCACCGCAGTGTTCTGGGCTAGTAGGTAAATGCTTTCCTTGTGTCAGACCAGTCTGGCCAATATCATAAGTAACATTAAAGCTTATGTGGCTTCTGGAAGGTGTTACAGTCACTGTCAAATTCAGAAATAGGATGGATTCTGCTGTGTTTGTCCTTCAAGTGGAATCCAAAAGGCTGACCTGTGCTGGCTGTGATGCAAAATGTGTACAGTGTTCATTTCATCCAGTTTTCTTATGCTAAGGCCAGGGCAAACAGGCACTTTACCTTTCAGTTTGGTTTCATAGTTTTCTGTTTCTTGGTTGTGGGTGGGTATTTTTTGTTTGCATGGTTTGGTTTGGTTTGGCTGTGGGGTTTTTGTTGGTGTTTTAGTTTTAGTGGGTTTGTTTTGTTTTGCTTTGTTTTTTTTTAAGGAGGATATTCAATTGATATGGAGAACATAGGGGTCAGTTAGAGAATTTTGTGTGGTAGATTTAAGGATAAATTGCATTTAACGGGGAAAATTCAGTTATGCTGTTTGGTTTGTTCAGGGCCTCCTGGACTTGATGGATTGCCTGGCTACAATGGATCAGATGGAGTCCCAGGTATACCAGGACAAAAGGGAGAACCAGGAATAAATGGAAAAAGAGGAAAAATAGGTAACATTTTTTGGGGAAAGGGGGAGGGTGGGTGTAAAAAAGAAATCCTTTCTTACTGTTATATTCAGATGTAACTACTTTGAGACCTTTGTACAGGGAGAAGGGTTTCAATGTTTACAAAGTTGCATGTTACAGAATTCTACAGAAGATGGTATATATATGCTATAGAATATTGCAAATAGCAAAAACAAATTACAGCTACCCAGTTAAATACAGATGTAAAAAAAAAAAAAAAAAGTAGATTGAATACGTTTTGTATTATAAAAATGTATTGATTGATGCTTAATACTACAGCAGTTGTTCTTGGTACTAAAATGCTTTTCATTTCTAGGTGTTCCAGGACCAAAAGGTGATCAAGGACAGAAAGGAGAGCCTGGAGAAATAGGTTTACCTGGCAAGGATGGAATGCCAGGAGGAAAAGGTGCAAGAGGAGCGAAGGGTGAAAAGGGGGATGCAAACAATGATGTGATATTAGAAGGTAGGAAGAAGCACTCTTAGGAGCTCTCTTGCAGCAGTGGACTCGACAAAAAAATACACTCTGCTTCTGAGGCGTGAATGTGGTGCTTCAGGAGGAGCACCAACCAGCATAACCATGTTATCCACAGTGAAGTTTGAGTATTGCTCTGCGCAGGAGATTATGTTCTCTTTTTAATGCGAGTCTTCACAAAAACTTCTGCTTGGGCTTTAGGTTGAGGTGTACATGAATTCCACGTTTTCCAGTACACTTCCAGACAGTTGACCTCCCCCTGCTCTTTCTTGCAGTGTAGTTTTATTTTTCTATTAGAAAATGAGGGGCAGATTTCCACTCAGGAATACATGAAGCAGCCACAAATACAAGCTGTGCAAAATTAATAGCACTGTAACATCTGAAGTTGAGGTCTTAGAATACAGTAAGTAAAAGGCAACAATGCTCTATAACTCTCTAATGTGCCTATAATCCAGACGAGTGAATTGCATTGAAGTCCTACAGCTTGGGAAGTTCCGTATCGTTCACCTTCTAACAAACAGTATCCTACTGAGTTTATTGCACCGTATTTCTGTTCGCAGAAGCCTCTTAAGAAGAGAGAGGCTGTTTTAGAGATCTCTCAAAGTCCATCAGGTGGCCACGTACAGTTCTCTGCAGGTTGCCTGTTCTCTACGGGGCCTGTGACATTGTACTCTGTTTTGTATGTAGGTGCAAAAGGTGAACCTGGACCGCCAGGGCCCCCTGGACCACCTGGACCCCCGGGGCCTCCAGGGAAACGTAAAGGTAAAGGTAAAGCACAGCTTGAGGAGAACATATACAGCAGCAAATGCACAGGTTAGTTCTTTCCAGTGTTCTTTTTAGTATTATGAACGGGTTCAAGATTAAACCCATGGCTCCAAGTCTCACAAAACAGTAAGCATGTGTTTCATTTTGCTGGCATCAGTAAAACTGCACAAGCTTAAAGCAGAGTGTGTGCTTAGGTGTTTTGCTGAAATACAATCTGGATAAGGCAGCAAGCTATCTCCAGTATATTTTTCGTCTTTTAATCATGCTATAGTAATATTCAAGCAAAGTATTTATACATGGTGTTTTCTGTTAGGGTATATTTGGAAAGTAAGAGAAATGAAGTTGAAATTTTTTGCTTTTAAATTCTGAACTTTAATTTTACATGTAAATATAACCTGTTAACCAGGCTACGTTTCACTCTATTCTACAAAATGAAATTGCCTGGTCATTGGCAGAACTAGCTAAGACATCTAAAAGCTGGAGGAATACAAAAGGATTCTCAGACTTTGAGTCCATTTGAATATGTAAGTTTGGGAGTGAAGTGATCTCCAGTTCTTTCCAATGTTGCTATTTATCGTTATTGTATCCTGAATGACAGGGGGATCTTGAGTCCCTTTGATTTGCTGTAGCTGTGTTGGTGAGATATACAGCTAATATTAAGAATGGAAAATTAAAGACAGAGTAGATTCTCTTCAAACTGGGGCTGCAAATTTCACAGCAGATACCGTTAGAACCAAAATATGAGTATCCAGACTGACAGGTCACAGACCGTGCTGAAGTGTAGCAGCTGATACACTTTTTTTTTTGTTGGTTTTTTTTAGTCACTGATTAGAGTGAGTGCTGACATGAGATATGTCTTGTCATGAGATATCTCTGGTATGATTTTCAGGTGTGCATTACCAGTAAATACTCATGGATTGAACTTGATGTTGTGGGTTATTGAAAAAATCATGTCAGTGTTTCATGTCACAGCTTCTATCCATGTCTTAGAATATCTTTTTCTCAAATAGATTAAAATTGTGCCTCAGATAAAATCCACGTGTGTGCGTGAATGTGCTCGTGCATGTGTGTTACTGAGCAAAACACTGCCTCTGCTGTGTGGAGCACATCTAGAGAAGGTTAATTGGCATAAACTCCTCCTCTGGCAGGTGACTGGTTGGACGTACTCTGCTGTCTTGAACAGTGCATTTTGTAAATGCATTGACAGATACAGTGTCCTGTCTGGACAGGCATGTATTCAGGCATGGAGCATATTTTTCCATGCCTGAAGTTTATATGGATTTAAATATATTAATAATAGCTAAGTACTTTGTGGAAGAAAGCATTGGTGTCAATGTGATACCAAAGGCTATATTAATATTCTAAAATCCTTCCATAGTAAACACATTTCTTACTGTGCTTTTATGAATATTTCTATTTATCATAGAAGAAATCATTTTAAATGGGATTTTTCAGATAGGCTTGAATTTCTTTTTGCATGTTTGAGTGGGAATAGCTTCTAAGAGGTTAACAGGGACATTAAGACTCTCTGTGAAAGTATTTGCAACTTTTGTAATCAACTTCATTTTCAACAACATTGAAAAGAAAATGTAATTTCTGTGATCTTTGCTCTCTCTAATGCTCCAAACAACTCTGTTTTGAATTAGAGGTATTAAATGAGGGCTTGATTTTTCTAATGCTTTTAAGTGCCACTTCAGGCACATTGAGGGGGAAGAGTGGTCGCAGTTGGGAAGGCTGGTGCTTGGAAATCAAGGATGTTCTACTCGTTTTGTCGTGAAAATCAGCAGATGTTTTTTAAAAGTATTTTAAGGTGGATGTCTGAAGTTGCTGGACTTTTGAAAATCTTGGCCAACAACGTTATGCCCATTCCTGAAAACTCTCTCTCTCAAAAAATCTGGTTTTGAGACTTGCATTTCAAATCATTTCTATGTACTGGAAGAGAAGAGCCTTTTTTTTTTCCTTTTTGGCCAGTGAAGAATTAGTGGTAGAAGATGAGAGGAGCTGGTGGTTTGGATGATCAGCACCACGGGTTCCACAAACATTGTGGTATAGTGATAAGTGGAAAACTGTAGTTCAAGCTATTAGCTGATTGTGGAAAGCAAAGAGCATTGTATTTCTTCCTTACTCCAGCTTGAGAATGGAAGCAAACTTTTGGGTTTGGATGTACATACTGGATCTGGCTGTCCTTGTCCTTTACCCCTGGATGGTGTTGCATTTAAAATGGTTGTGGCTTTCAGTGACTGTTGCTACCCCTGCAGTTCTGGGATGAATTTTCCTCCCAGCTGAGATGCCTGTTTTCGGGGAGGTCAGAGTGATCCTATCAAAGAATAGCAAAGGATGTCTCAGTTACTAATCTTCCACGTTTCTGGAAAAGAGGAGAGTTATCTGCAACAGTTTTTGGTAAAGTGGGATTTCTTTTGTAATTGGGAATGTAGTTTTGTGACAGGCCCACCAAAAGGGAAGAGCAGAACTTTGTGCAGTTATTAAGGGTGAAACAAGCAGAGCAATTTGTATGTCTCTCCATTAACAGGGTGATAAGTTTTTATGTCACAATCATTGTGCACAGTTTGCTGAGATGAAAAATATTTTATTATTATTATTATAAATCCTATTAACCAGTGGATATTTAATACTGGGTGCAACGTACATCAATCACTTCCACGTCTTATTTTTAATATAGCATGTAATTGTAATTGTAGTAGCATGTAATAACCTCAATCAGGAGACACTGGGTATGGAAGTGTTAAAACAGAGCCCAAAGAGCCTCCTTACAATGGAAATTAGGAAGCTGGAGCAGAAATCTCATCCTATTTGAAATTCAGAAATGCATGAACTGTTATACAAGATGGAATTGGACCGTTTACTCAGGTACCGCTTTTCAAGTGTTGCAACAGACTGAAGTGCTTTGGAGGATGAGCCATCTGATGGATTTCTGATGGATTTTAAATCTCGGAATGCAAATGGGAGTTATACTCAAATAACTCTGCAAAGGGATCTTCCTCAATGAGCATTTATGTTTTATGAGTCAGTAGGTTGTGGGATCCTATTAACAAAGTTCAAAGTATAAAGCAGCTTTTGTAATTAAGTATTCATATCCCTTTGAAGAAAAGAGAATACACATGCTGATTTACAACTGTAATTAACTTATTACATAAGCATACAAGAATGGTTTTTTAAATTAAATTTTGAATCAGGTAAGACTTTATGTCTTCAAGAGAAGAGAATAATTAGTTGGAATCTCAGGTGTATTTGTTCTCAACAGTAGTTAGCTAATTCTAAAGGAAACAAAACACCCCTGCTCCATCCTTCCCACCCTCCCCAGACAAACAAAATCAGTAGTTCTAATGTCATGGAAACTCCAGTAAATCTCAGCCAAAATATTTTAGGACAGAATCAGTAGGTTATTTATCTTTTTTTGATGGAAAGAAAGCAGTGAAAATTCCACATAAAAGTTTCTGTCTTTTTAATCTTAGTTGCTTTCTGTTTCATGCACCTGAAAGTTCACAGAAAGCATTGCAAATATCCTCAAATCCAAATAGTGCTCTCGGTTTCATAACAAACACTGACCTGGTCCTTGACTGCTCCATAGACTTAGATAAACTACTGTATTAGGGAATGGCTCATTCAGTTACCTGTATCTATTAGACTTGGCACAAGAAAATTAGCTTGTGCGTTGCAACTCATAATTTCTGCTGAGTCGATTCCTTTTTTTGAGATATTTTGAGATCAGAAGCTGGAAAGGGATCTAGAGGGATTGCTATAGGCTTTCATCATCCATGGTCGGATTGACTTTGTGCCTTATTTTGGAGATATGCTGTGACACTCACAACTTTCAAATCATATCACCAAATGTCCTGGATAAATGCGTGGGAGAAATATGTGTTGGTCTTGCTCTGTCTTGGACTAGTTTACTTCTGGATGAACAAAGACAAGACACAACCTAAAGGAGAAAACAACAATCCGGTATTGTCTGCCCTTTCTTTCCTGAATATCACACTACCCTTTCAGCATTACTTTAAAGTTATTTCGTATTTATACTGTCTTTCTCATTTAAACTACATCACAACCCTGTAAATCCTAGAAATATATTGGAAGGCAACAATTAAAATGCATGTCCAAAATGATTTGCAGCCTGCACGCCAGGCAGTGTGAAACGTGTGAGGAGATGAAAGTTGAGAATGGAATTAGAAAACAAGGCTACAGTGGAATGGGGATCTCTTCAGCAAAGAGCTGAGAACTGTTTGTTCTCTGTCATTATTCATTCTAAGCAAAATGAAATGTGTTGCATTGTTTTAAAGGCAGAAGAGGTATCTGGGTTTATAGAGAAAGGTCCATAAATAATTTCAGTCAGGCATTGTTTTAACAGTAAACGCTAAGAGAAAACCCAACCAGTTCCACTTTAAATAGTTGAGGGCTGGGGGAAAATGTTTCCAGCTGTTTCTTTCTAATGTGAACCATTTCTCTGTGTATAAGGAATATGGTGCAATTTCCCTTAGACTTTCATATTGCTTCTTTAAAGCCATGGATGACTGACCTGCATTCTTATGTGTTGTGTGCTCAGTGTATGTGTTAGTACTTTATTACTCTTGGGCATTAGCAGCACGAGCGAAACTTCCAGTGGTGCCTACAGAATGGCCCCCCTCTGCTGGGGTATGCAGATATGGGCATGAAGCTTTTGGGTTTAGACATCACTCATTCCCGAGAAAGCATTTTTGGTGTTACTGCTAAATCAGCCAGCTGCCAGCTACCTCGGCTGTCAGAAGGTATCCAAGGAAAGGGGTAACCCTGTCTTTCTAAGCAGCTGCTCTGAAATTCGCAGATAATGAATTAAATCTATTGAGCAAAATTAGTTACTCCTTTAACGTTGACTGTCAGCCTGACAGCTTTAAGGGAACAAACCAGCCCAAACACTTCATTTCCTTGGTAGAAGTGAGAGAAAGTTGTTTTTTTTTAATCTAATTTTTTCACCAGACCAACCTAAGCTTTTTTCCCAGGTGAAACAAAGTCCCAGTTGTCATTCCTTTATTTTAGTGGAGTCACTGATGTGCACATCTCTTGTGTCTAATCTAGAAAAATGACACGTGTTACCCTTTCTCTCTCAACTCTAGGTGACACGTGTGCTGTACCGAATGATGATACCCTGGCTGGAAAAGCTGAAGAGAGAACCCCTGGTCCTTCAAAAAAAGCCGGTAACTTGCTACAGAGCGTGACTAACTGCTACTTACTGTTTTTATGTCACAGATAATGGACATGTGCTTTTTCTCTACTAGAATGTGTCATAACATCTGTAGGAAGTCCTGTTCACTTTGTCAGCGTACAGCAAACGTTTGGAACTTGGATGCGGGAACCCGCAAATATAAGCGATGAAAGGATTTGGCTTACCATGCATTTTTCAGGTACAGCAGGAGTAGTCACTGATCAAAGCTTAGTTGTTATACTAATAGGGCTTTCTTAATTCCTTCAACCAAAACTAGTACTTCTAATCAAGTACAATTGCCTTTTTACCCACATCTTTTTCAGAATATTTTCCTTATTACCATACTTGACTGTACATATGGTTATGGACATTTGTAGTACATTCAGACATTTTCAGAGTCAACATCAGATTTTGGAAATAGTTTGAGGATTTTAGTTTTTTTTAACCAATCCAGGTTTAAATGCCTGTTGTTCATGCCTTTTTGCTCATTTATTTCAACAGTTTCCTATGGCTTTACTTCCCTCAATTGTAGCTCGGATTTTTGCCTTTTCATTTAGCTGGGCATGAAAGCGAATCAGATGCTGCCTGAACTACATTTAGTGCAGGAAAATTTCCAGGACCTAAGTGGAAAAAGGACATACTTTCTGTATATTTACCCAACTGTGTTCAGAATTAGGGCCCATCAGGTCAGTGGGAAGCAGGACCTTGAACACCTTTATAGATTTTTTTGGAGTGTTTGTGTATTATTTTATTGTGTTCCAGCAAGTTGAATCACTATTTGAAAACACAAATACAATTGTCTGTCTGTCAGATATTTGATTGAGATTGACTTTCAGTAGAAGTTGAATTTTAGGGTAGATTTCAAAATTAGATGGACTAAATGATAGTCCTTTTTTCATGTTTTACCCTTCGTTTAGGAAACTCTATAAAAGAATATGAGAATTCTAATGCCTTGCTGAATGACAGCTACAGGATCATTAACATCACAGGATTCTTTTATGGATGCGGTCATGCGGTACAAAACAATCATCTCTACTATCAAAAGGGAGGAACCAATGTCATTCTGAAGTAAGTCAAACACAGCCGGCTTAAGGCAAGTGATGTTGCGGAAGGAGGAGCAGTGGGTTAGAGTGACAGAGGTGAACCTCAGAAAAGCAGACCACTTCCCTTGTACCGTTTGATGTTTCTTTTTGGTCCTATCTAGGATAGGAAGAATGGAGGAATAGTCAGAACAACTAATTCTTTCCAATCTGTAACTGGAATGTGGGCCACTGGCCTTTCATCTGTGTGTGCAGATGCTGTGGGAGGAGAGGAACAGGGAGGGTGATCCGGATCCATTACTCTGCTGCGACAGTCAGTTCTTTACACATTGCTCGGCTCTGCGTCTAAGGGGTGAACTCGAGCAGTTTAATACATAATAGGACAACCGGGCCTCCAGATTAACAAGATGCCATGTGCAGAGGTGACAACAGATTTTTCTTTTGGTGATCCTGGGGTCTGGCGGGTTTCAGTTATACATTACATTGCTGTGGGTGGTGTTGCACTTGGATTCTTTGCTGTGTTCATAGTTGTGAGAAAGCAATGAGAAAAGCAATTGACTAAGGAATTTGGGGGTCAGAAAAAAAGTATTTGATTTAAAAAAAAAGCTGTGGATCTACCTGCATCAGAGTAAGAATTGGTTCAACTGCAGTTTGGGGGGTACAAATGAGTGGTTATACGATTGTAGCCCACGTGTGGAACTTGGCTTATCCAGAGCTTCTTGCTGGGTTGACGCACATGCCTTGCTCTCGATAGCACTGTTCTGAGCCGGTGGGGGCTGAGTTAATGCTGCTCGTGCAGAGGAATGCGCTCAGGCACCAGCTGAGGACATGGCGACCTGGGGAATTGCACATTGCCTTGTGGAGGAGTGGCTCCGCTGTTTGATTTCCTCATAATAAGAAGCTCCTACAACTCTCCAAATGTATCTCCCTGAATTGGAACTGGGAATTACATTTCTTCAGTTTCTACTAAGAACAGGACAGACAATACAAATCAAAACCAAAATCTCATGTTGTGGGAAGAGCCAAAGGAAGACAGTCCAAGGGCAAGTGCAAGATTGCATCTGCTTTCAAGTTCTCTTACATGACTCTGATGTTTGAGCCAAGAACATTACTGCACTTTGATGTCTATGCCTGAGCAGGTGTGAGTGCTGCCTTCCTATATTCATGTGGATGCCAAGGAATGTGAGCAAGCTGCTGGGATTCTATAATATTTATTCTGTCAAAGACAAGCCCACTTTTTGGCAACCTCCTTTAAATATCTTTGGGGCTTTTTGTTTATACATCTGTAAAAGACCGTCTCTGTGTAAGCAATATACAGTGATAGGACAGAGGTTCCACACCTTTGCTTGTTAATTGGGAAATGCCTTCACGTACAGATGAACACAAGCTATTTGTGGAATTTTCAAAACCTCTTTAAAGTTGCTGTTCGGTTATTCGCTCTAAGGTTATTTACCTTTAGCACAGATAAGATGAGGCACTATGAATTCTGTGACAGTGAAGTCCTTGATTTTGGGCTGCAGAAAAGCTTCTGGGAGTTTTGTATTGATTTAATAGAAAGAACAGATGAGGACCTGGTTGGTTTGCTTTGCAAATGTTGAAAAAATATTTAAAAGGAGTTTCCTGTCGTATTTAAAAGCTGGTAAAACTAGGTTTGTCTGACCTTTGGCAGGTCTGATGATGATGCTCAGATCCCTGACATTGATCGCTTCATCCTTCCTTTGTTTCATAACGTTCTTTCCCACCTCTCTTGTATTTGGTTAACTTCATTCATTTTGGTGATCAGGGAAGTGTTTGTAGCTCAAGTTCCCTACAGTTAATGAAAATATTACACTGTATCTTGTCATTTGCCCCAAGGTGCCAGAAGATTGAGGAACCTCTGAACCATTTGGAGTTCTAGGCCAGACTGTCCTTCACTAGGGGAGGGGAAGAGAGAACCCTCAGGAGTGGAACCTCACTCTTCTGCTCCCTTCAGGATTTTCAAATAAAAGAGGAAAAGACAGGGCATTCTGTGTTGCGGATCTTGCACATTTCTAATGAATCCTGAGATGCTTTTTATCTTGTTGGCTCTTTATAGAAAAAAAATCCTGAAGAAAATCTGCATTTCTATGTGACTGTTCCTGCTAAGGGCTATCCTTCTAGCCCTTGCCCTTGCCCTTGCCTGAGGTTATTTACAAACACGAAGCAACTGATTAGATTAACTGGGTTGACACACATTTCTCAGAAACCTTCTCCAGCCTGGAAGCCCTTTTTTATTGCACGTACATGATGCTGGAATATGGAGTTGCCGCAGATGTGAATTTTACAAAAGCTGAGGGGAATCATCTAGTTAGTCATTCCTGACTTTTCTTAGGATGATTTTTCCAGTCTAGGCTCTCAATGCCTCTTCCACAGAAAAATTATCCTTCTAGTATTTTTTCTCCTATTGTTCCTGGATCTGAAATGTTCCTGTCATTAAGCCCGTTTTTTTCAGAAAACTTTTGTAACTGTGGCAGATTCCTGTATTGAGTAATGTTTTTCCTTTATTTGAGGAACGGAGCTTTCCAGCTAGATGAAAGTCAGACAATGAAATGTGCTTCATTACAGAAGGCATTACTTCAAGGGATAAAGCGTACTCTCTCTGCCTTTGCTGAAGTGCTGCGTTTTTCAGTGATTAAATGCTAACTGCAAATGTGTCTTGATAGTAGCTGATTACCCTCTTCAATAGTAGAGGAACTCAATTTAGCAGCTCGGTGCCGCTGTCCTCAGATTATCATCCTATTAAGGAATTTCAAGGAATAAAAACCATTTTATACCTCAGAGATGAGACATTCAGGCTCTCCTGCTGGAGGCCAGCATGAGGTCAGAATTTTGGCTCTGCAAAAGTAGAATTTTTATTCCTTTGATGTTTACTTGAGCAAATCACTGCATTATCTGAACTGTTTTCAAAAGAGGAACTCTAAGACTAGGTGAACCTGCCCGGAACTCATGCTGGTTTGGTGAATCACATTTTCTCCCTTTAGTTCCCACCTAGTAGAAAGCAAACTCCTGTACAGATTTCATTTCCCAAGTTTGGGCCTTCACCTGGTATCTAATTCTTTTTCATACCCATTCCTTTTAGTTGCTTCTTTCATCCTAGTGATAAAAAAGCTCATAGACTAAATAAAGTGAAACCTACCCAAAGCGAGTTCATGCTCTTGTGCATCTTTTAGATTGGTTATTACTTTGGAATTTTCTCCCCGTGTTTTGGAAAGCGCTTTGAGTAGAATACTTCGTTTTAAGAGACATCAGGATGGTCCTTGAACTCAAGTATTTTCAACAATGCTTCTATCGCTAATAACGCACTTTGAATTGATTCAACCAACCACTTTGTATAAAAATGAATTTTTAGCGCAACATACTGAATACTTACTTTATCTCATTTCAGGCTTGGGCTTGATAAAGCATCGTTGGGAACACTGCTAATTGAAAATGCCTTATATCATGGTCGTAACTACCTCTTTTCTAACTCGAAGACGTATTTCAACGTAGCAGTGGATGAGAAGGGTCTTTGGATTATATATGCCTCAAGCACTGACGAAAATATAATAGTAGCACATATTGATGAAGAGACATTTTCAGTCATTCGGCATATCAATACTACCTATCCCAAGTCCAAGGCTGGTAACGCGTTCATAGCGTGTGGCATTATGTATGTTACTGATACTAAAGACATGACAGTAAGTTTTGCTTTTGATTTATTGAAAGAGAAGCAGATTGATGCGAGGTTCGAGTTACGGTCTTCACAGTCTGTTCTCGCGATGCTTTCGTACAGCCTAAGAGATAAGAACTTGTATACGTGGGAGAACGGGAGCTTAATGGTATACCCTGTACATTTTGGCAGATGAATATATTTTAAAGTGTCGTGTATGGCAGCCATGTTTGACTAAATAGATTATTTAAGCGATATGATAGACACACGGGGGTCTCCTCACTTGGTATAATTTTCTGTTCACCGACGGTGGTTTGTGAGCGTTTGTAAAATGGAGATCGGGGGCCTTTGTACAAACACATTTCAATTCTGTGGGCTCTTCTCGGCTTTTAAAATAATCTCTGTTCACTATTGCAGCTGGCACACAGCACGGACTTGCTTTTGTTTTTCCCCTGTTATTCAGCCAATAATTATATCCAACGTACGTTGATTATTCCACGGTCACGTGCTCAGCAGAGACTATTTATAACTTTCAGTTGCAATCATCTCATCTGCAGTCATTCTCTAGCCAGTGATTATGGTCTAGTATAAATGTCTAAATAATGAACTTTTGTGTACAAATACCTTTGTCATTTTCACTTAATACTTTCCGCTGATTCTCCATGAACATTTTTTTTGGACAAAGTTATGCAGCTGTTAAAAATAATGGGAATGGAAATAGTTCTTAAAATAGGAAAAAAAAAAAAAAGCAGAAAGCTTCAAATTTGACATATCCAGTGAAATAAAAAGCAAAATCCAGCTGAGGTACAAGGAAAATGGGAATAACGGCATTATTAAATATTGAATATACATGAAATTGTGTTTAGTAAATGGAGTGTGGGAAGAAAAGTAATGGGGTATAAAACTGAAGATGTAAAATTTATGATTAAAAATCCTTTCTTAACAGTGTTTGAGTTGCTTGTGTTGCTACAGATGCTTCCTTGCCCCCTGACTGCCACGTAAACTCTATCACTACAACTTGCTTTTAATTATCCTTAATTATAGTAAGATATGTTTCTAAAAATTTTTTTTCCCATGTTCATCTATAGAAATGGAATCCTAAAAGGAAGGGGATTTTTTTTTGCTGCTGTTCTTAGAAAAAATGAAATATCTGGAGCAGGAATGCATGTATTTGTCATAGAGCTTAGCGACTTCATTTGTTGTTAATCTTAATCCAGAGATTGCCCACTCACATTCAAATTTGTGAGAGCTACGGTGAGAAATAATGGAATTTGTTTTAAAATTTAATTTAGTTCTGATTTTTGTTTCAGATTTCTAAATTTAACATTGAAACATAAATCCTCACTGCTGCTTTGTGTGTCTGTATTCAAAAATCACGCTCTCAGAAAGCCCCTACCTGATAGTGGTAGAGTTCACGGATCTCATCCAAATACTTAGAAGCGAAGTTTCACTTAAACCCTGAGCTGCGCGGAGCTGTTTAATACCCCTGTGACATCCAGGCACCATCAAAGGGATTAGTGACTTTGGGAATGTCTGTGCCTGCAGAACCTTGTCCAGCAAATGTGCTGGAAACATCCCTCTGCTGCAGCTGAGGCTCAGCGTGTGATACAGCGCCCCTCTCTTCTCAGCACACACTTGCTGGTTTTACTAAGGCCAGGATTCAGGGCTCGCGTGCTACGAAGAGAGATGCAGAGGGAAATAAAAATGCGTAATTAATACTTTGAACCAGTATATACATCAAAACTCATACACCAGCAGTTCTATCTGCACCTGTAAAGTGCAAAACTTCACAGTCAAGAGCTACAGTTGGTGTATATGGGGCTTCTCTTGACTTTTGTGGGGTTTCTCTTGGTTGGTAGGCTGCTTAGTCAAGTTCTTTGTTGGTTTGTTTGGTTTTTTTTTAAATTGAATTATGGTACTAATAAGGTAGACTTTTTGCCTAAAAAAAGAAAAGCTCAGCAATATATGTGGGCAAATATGGTTCAAGCCAGATGTGACAGGTTCTAGATAACATGCCTATCTTAAATGATGTTACATTTCTGAATTGTTGAATCACTCGAATGAACCTCTTGGAGAAGGAAGGCCAGCCCAGCAAATTCTGCCTCCTTTCTCAGTGACAGAACCAGGCCGTGTTTCTTGCAGCTGCCTTTGCTGGAGATGAAGAACTAAATTCTGTTAACCTATGCTTTTCTAGGACAGCTGAAAATAAAATGCAAACAGCTAATCCTTTTTATCTCAGCACAGTCTGAGGTCAAGTTAAAGCTCGCTCAGGCAGCAGCCAGCCAATCTGCCGGAGGTTTGGTTCAATCCATTTAAATATAAGGAAGAGTTCTGGAATGGGCTGTTCCATGAAATAAAAGTAATTTATTTAACTTACAAAGGGAAAACTAAACAATGACATTTACTCTTCTTTCTTTTCATACTTCCCATATTTCACAGCCTGCAATTTAAAATCACCTTTGGAGAAAGGTGCTTTTTATTCTAGTATATTTTACAATACAGCACAGACATCAAAATTTTCATTGGAGGAATAAGACAGTTTGTTAACATTTAAATACGCAGACATCCGTTCCAGTCTCTTAAGAACATGGTTCTTTTGTTTACAACAGAAAAATACATGTGATAACTGTAGCTAGTTATATTACAAGCAAACAATATTGAACTCTGCATAGTTTATACAATATACTGTGGTAATAATTTAATTACCAGTTTTATCCGCTATTTACGAGCTGGCCACATAAAGCCTGACATTCATCTGAAATGTGGCATTATACGTTCCATTGGTATTCTCTTAACAGCTTCATTTAATGAAGTATTTTCCGGACAAATGAATTTTAAAACTAAAAGCTGACTAGAATCATGGATGTCTTCACTACAAACATTTAGTGCTTGCAATACATTCCTAAAGTAAAGGCAGGTGTCCAATAGAAAACATAGCTGTCAGAAGGAAAGGAGGACTGTGTGCAAATTAAAAAACATTGCATCTAAAAATGTGTTGATGTGCAAGTTACAGTATCAACTGTGTATCAATACTAACTGGGAAAAAAAAATCTCAGCATAAAACGATACATGTCTCAGTACGTTCTTGATTGCACATGTTCCACGGCATTTGCATCCATTACACTTTCTTGCGAAAATCAAATACACTGAGTACCCTTAATTAAAACTAAGCTATTTTACAACGAGAAGTTGTACACATGCTTCGATTAGTGGGAAAAACTGGAATAAAAATAATCAGAATCACATCTGAAATGCTTACTGACTTGTAGAGCCACAGTGCGTGTTTAGTGACCGACGACTGTCAGAGTCTTTACAATACACTTCCTAAATGCAGCGCGGGGGCTACTGAGCAATAACCCACCTGTCACTGCCTGTACTGGGTTCAGCTCTTTGCTTCTACAGTACCGTACATGCATTTCCACCCCAGTGATCCCGATGGGCATACTCAAAAGATACCTGTTGTAGAAGTCTTTTTTTTTTTTTTTTTAAAATCTTTTTTCCCCATAATACTTAATGCTGCAGTGACTGCTTTGAAAGGAAACAGAACGTTTCCTTTCCACAGTGCGTATCACCGTGATTTTAGCTACTTAAAGGGACATTATAGAAAACCAAGATTAGCTCACATAACGCTACAGAATGTCAAAAATGCCCGAAGGTACATTGAAAGCATTGGGAAGAACCCTCATTTTCAGCGTCCCGTCTGCTCCACAGGAGAAGATACGACTGCCTTGCACAGTTTCAATCTGGGTGACACCAGCACCAATGTTTCTGAAAATGGACTGCTTAGCATGTTCATTTTTAAATGAATGAATTAAATTATAGCCAGTCAGTCTCCACACCTGTATCAAAAGAATGACAAATAACAGAAGGAGATTACAATTAGAATTTGTATTTTTTCTCTAATGTTTCCAATTCCTGGCTGTTGTAAACCCTATCCAGCAAAGATAAAGGGTATTTTTTGCTGTCTATGAGCAACAATTACAACAAGCCCAAGAGTCTTGAGAGGCTCCTGACGAAGCATAAGGCAAGAGAGCGTAAGGCTGCCTTAACGTGGGCAGGCTGAAGCTGCCCTCTCCCAGCATCCCCCCCCCTTAACCTGCAGAAATGGACAGGCTGCATTTGCATTTGTATCCAAGATGACTATGGTCAGCTTTCCAGCAGGTGGAAATGCTTTTCCGCTCAGGCATGCTGCAGAGAACAAGCTGCATAATTAATGAGCACGCAGAGTGGTAGCATGGCTGGCTGAGCTCTCCGCTGTGTCTGAAGTTGCTGGAATCCTCATCAAGACCAGGCCACGAAGTGTGCGGAGGCACAGAAAGCACCTATTCGGAAAGAAACTGTTTTCTCCTTCTCTTTACCATGTTCTTGTATTTCCTTCCTTTAGTATTCAAGAAATAAGTCCTTTAAAACAGGGACTGTATTTCTGTTTTGGGTTTTGTTGTTGTTTGTTTCTTATAACTATAACATCTCAGTAGCTGTCTGGGGCTACAGCATCAAGAGAAAAACCAACCCGGTGTTACAGAAACTACACAATGTGTAAGTTACCGAGCGCCCCCTGTATTGCAAAGGGAAATAGCCAAAGGCAAAACCAGATTTAAGAGAGAAAAATAAAGCTAAGATTTCAAAGTCACGTGCTTTGCTTTATCGACTTAAAATTCAGTCACACAACTTTAAAAAGACCGTTTAATCTCCTGTAGCGGAAAACAAAACCTACTTGCTTTAGGAAGGATATTAATATATTTATGTTTACATTATAAAGGTAAGGCAAGCATTCTGTATATCAAGTGTAGGTTTGGGGTTTGTTTTTGTTTTGTTACTGCATGCCCCTGGCTATTTACAGCACGCTCATCAACGTATGTCCATGCATAACTTCAGCTAAATACTCTCCCCTTCAACTCAGCTCCTCCAATGCCTTACCTTCATGTTACCTTCTGCTGAGCCTGTAACAAAATAGTCCTCAGAAGGGTCCAGTGCGAGGGCCTTAATGGCCGATTCATGCGCTTGGAAGGTGTAAAGGATTTGCCTCTGTCTGATGTCAAAGACGCAGATATATCCCTTCCTACCTCCAGAAATGAGCAGTTGATGTTTAGGTGCGTACTGAAGTACTGTGGCACCGTGATCGTGACAAGTGAAGGCTGAAGAAGAAGGACGTCAGAATTTAATAGACTTGAAAATATAAGTAGCTTTCGATCTTAAAATGCATTTCTTCTATAAATTGTTATCTGAATATTTTCTAACTTGACAGATATGCTCCTTTGTATGGGCAATGTCATATCCGTCTGTCAACTCAGACGGAGTTGCTTCTACTACTGCCTACTGTTGTCTTTTCCTCTGTGCTTCAGCAGAGTACTGGATATATTGATTAAGTGCCAGTTGAAGTGGAAGCCTGCACACACATAAGAGTTCAATAATGCAGCCTTAATTAGTCAACTGTAATTTTTTTTTTAGGACTGTATTCAAATATTTCAGACTTTATTAATATGGTCACAAAACCAGCTTTGTATATGACATTCTTTCTTCAGACTTTTCTCTATAGAGCAGATTAACATCACGCCAGAGACTATACAGTCCCAGTTCTGGTGCACGCACAACACATATTTACACCGATTTCCCCTTGCCCCAGATGCACACACGTGCTATATTGCCTTAGTCAGGAAGAAGCAGAAGTTTAATTTTCACTGCAGTACTTACCATGTATAAGACTGTTACCAGATGAAACCAAAGTGTCCCAGAGGCACACATTTCTGAGGGGACAAAAAAAAAAAGTCATTATGGCCTGTTGCTAAGTGATTCCTGGGGTGACATGACTCAAAGTGTTCATGTTTTATGTCAAAGCCTAGAAGGTAGAACTGAACAAGGAGCTCTTGACTCTCTGCAGTCATTGGAGAGCATGGCCAAAGAGTTAAAAAAGCTTTACTTCTTTCTATGCTCTTTTATGCTCCTTAGTGAACTATACTTTCTGCCTTTAAGATGTGTACTAATCCTAGGTTGTACCAAGAAATTATAGAAGTTGTTCTTTTCAGAGAAAAAGAATTATCTCGCCTTTGCTGAACATGTTTCTCCCCAGCAACGGCATTACTTCAAACTAGTTGCATTTGGAATACACCTTGAGAAAAACCTGTTTAACTGTTTAACCTGTTTAACCGTTGACCATTTCTCACAAAAACTAAATTTGGGGAACAAGCAAGTGAAGGAATGATGGTCAAAGACACGATCTGGCAAGTTCAAGCTTAACAAAGCCTTAAAACGGCAGCCACGCATTAATGCACAGGAGCTAGCAAGTTAATGGAGATGAATAGGGAGCTTTGGTGAAATTCCTCATTGTCTCTTTAAACACACCTGTTATCATTGGACTGTCCCGATGTTGCAACTAGACTTGAAGAGGTAATAAATGCAAAGTCACTTGTGGTTTTACTGTGGCACTGCCAACTCTATTAAAAACAAAACAAACAAAAAAGATGCAATCTTACCAGTTGTAGTCAGCATCAAAAGTTCCTATCAGTCTGTTGTCACTGATAGCGTCACACACACAGTCTTTTAAACAAAGTTTAAAAACTTAGGGGCAATGCAGTTTGAAATGCTCAGAGAACGGAGCAATGGATTAAAAATCCAGTATAAAATAAAAAGATACTAAAATAAATGAACAAATTCACAATACAGTGCATCACAATAGCCTGAATTTCAAATTCAGCACAGTCTTTGTATGCTGTTAAGCAGCAGTGAAAAGAACTGAAGAGTGTATTTTTACTAAGTTTTTGAGTGCTAAAGTCATTACTGCCAGCTCTGATTTGTAATTTAGTCAATTATTATTAGGGTAATGCTGAAGTAGCATTTATAATTAAAGTGCAGCTTATGGTTATTGCACAATCAGTTTTCCAAAGATGTATAATTGAAATGCTAGAGCAGTTTTGATAAAATATGCCCATTAAAAAGCAGCAATATGAAAAACGTCTCAGTGAAACTCTTACGCTCTTGGCCTGCCTGAAGTCTTAAAGACTTAACTTTCCTCTACAAAAAGGAAGAAATAGAAATAAAAATTTCTGTTCACTCACCAGATAGGGCTTAGGATTCGAGGTGGTTTGGTTTACTTGCCAAATACTTAGAAATCCTTCACCATCAGCAACACCACACTGCAAGGAACGAACAGCATTTGTCAGCATAACGTACTTGGTTACTGGATGCTTCACGGCAGTGAACAGCTGAGCGCAGGAAAAACCTGATCTAAACGCCAAACCCCTGCCTGCGCATTAAACCCCAAACCCAATGATTGTCACGTTAAAAAAAAAAAAAAAAAAAAAAAAAGTCGTTTAGAAGGCAAGTGAGTTCAGTGCTGATTGTTTAATGATTGTCGGTTTCCTACATGGCTAATTCTTTTCTGGAAACTGAGACTTTTTAAGTGTGGAAGCTTATGTTTCAAATCTTCATTTTAAATGCTCAAACTTACAGAGGCATCATTCTTTCAGGACTCTACTCGGAAATGCCTAGGAAGGTAAGATGGGTGCCAGCAGGTCACAAAAGCATGGTAAGAACAATTATGGAACAACTGTACTATGTCATGAATGGTAATATGACTGAGTTATATGTGTTAACAAAGTGCATAACAATTAATACTGTATATTCTATACAGCATATTCTATACCTACAAACATATTCCAAAATGTTTTTAGAAATATTTAGAATTATTTTTTATATTTTCTCCTGTTAGTCAGGTTTCATGAGTCCTGCCTGAGGGACCTCCATGTGAAGCAGCAGGGACAACTAGTACATTTTAGTTTCTTACTTAAAATTGATTCCCATGTGATGTTAAGACTGCAATATCTTGAAACATAATCAAAACATTAACTTTTAATACAAGTGTAAATGAGATTTTATGCTACCTAGGTATGCTGGGAGATGCTTTATATTTCCAGCTGGTTCTAAATGTTGATCTTTGCTATTTTATAGCTATTTTACAGTCATGCCCCAAATCCTTTAACTTACTTTTTATGGCTTTTAAGTACAATGAAGTTAAACAGTTTGTCAATAAAACGCAGACAAAACCTGCTAAAGTAACAGAAGGGACAACATGAAAAACTGCAGTGGTGGGTATTCCTCCCAATTTCTTTCTTTGTCCACTCTGTTTTCTGCATCTTATATACCTCAAAGAATCATTTCTGGCCAAAGCGTGTGGCTCTTTTGTACCCTCTGCTCTCCACTGTACTGGAGCATACTTAATTCTTCAACTAATAGCTGCATTTATAGGTATCTTCTCAGTAATACATTCTGTCAAAACTTTATCTTGGCCAGAATACAAAGGGTGAAGCACTTCCTGAAGACCTGTGCCTAGGCTGATAGATGTTTGCTTCTACAAAATAAGTAAGCTCAGCATTTTTTCTTTAATTTAAAAAGGTCTTCACACGGGGGACAAATTTTGGAACAGGGAGAACAAAAAGTCTGCAAACGTGGCAAACAGGATATAGGTTAGCGGTGTGAAGCTGACAGAAGAGAAAGGAGAATAAGGGTCAGTGTTTATTACAGGCTTCCATCTGCAGCCAAAGTGAATGGCGTGACAGTGCCTATGCCATCACTCTAGGACAGCTGAACAGTTTTGTGTGTCACCAGTTAAAGCTGGTTTAGAAGTCACAGCACAACCAAGTGTTTCCTTATGAATAAAAAAAAAGGGAAAAATCCTAAGTGTTGTACTTACCTTATTGCCCTGGGAATTGAAATACATTCTTGTAACCCTGGCGTTCCCAGCCTGCCGGAAGCAGACCAGTTGCTGTGGCCTCGTCCACTCAAACATTCGAACGCTACCATCTTGTGCTCCTGTAAGATCTAAGATTAAAAGATAGATGTTCATTCATACTACAGTATTTTATAGATAATTATCTACTCTGTACTAGTAAGTGGGATTCACTTACAATACTGATGGACTGGATGTGAAGCCATTCTCTTGACGTTATTCAGATTCCTTTTAATAAGCTTCATATAAAAAAAAAAAAAAATTTGAAAAAAAGACACAAACACACTCTTCAATTTTGTTTATAGTACTACCTAGTAAGTGTCCCCCAGTTAAAAAAAGCCTGTTAAGCTAACATTATTTGCCTCTAATTATGCTTAGTTGCAGTATGGTAATTAAAGCCTGTCTATGACAGCTTTTATAGACATGAAAGTTCAGAACAGTATGAATTTTGTTTTCTATTATACAAAGAACTTAAGCACATACCGATGTGTATGCTTTTGGTATTAGTCCCAGTGCAAGAATTTAAAGTTTGGGATTGTTCTGGCTTTGGTTGGCTTTGTTTTGTCCCCAGAAACTCCAGGTCCTACCTCAGAGTTCCCCATAAGAAAGAGAAAAACCTGATTTCTCCATTATTTTCAATTTCACAACAGTTCTGTGCCACAATATACAAGAAAATGCTTAGTTTGGCCTTCTTTTTGTCCAAGTCTAGGCCTTTTATGTCGACATAGAATTAACAGTATGATGACTAATGCACACCAGGTCTCTCTACTAAACAGTACACTAAAAAAAGCAGCGGTGTCCTGAGCTGCACACAACAGAAGTACTCACCACACCAGCTCCAGTGCTAGTTTGGCCACTGCCCAGCCATGGCATAGATGGAGATGGTTGTATCTGATTCACTCCAAAAGATGGTGCAGTTGACTGAGTTAGTGTTGTGGTAGAACCACGGAAATCAATGTCATCAGAACTGTAAAAGAAGAGCAGTGTTCGGCTTTAAACAAATGTTGCTTTGTTCTTACCAATTCCGTTTGCTTATCTGATTGTCAAGAGCCTAATGGCAGTGGGTAGAGGAAGTGATTATAATGAAACTATAAATTGATAACTCTTACGCTTACATCGTGCAAATGCTTTCCACGTGCTCCAAAGCTATGGGTGTTCAGGCTCAACAGATGACCCTAACTGTGGTAGGTAGATGTTGAGAATATAAGCTCTCTTGACAAGAATATTGTTGGAATATTCCTGACCTGCGTGCTATAGGCGACTGTTCTGTGCAATGGAGCGTGGTAGAGATGAGCGCTTGCTGCAGTTGATACACGCACAGGTCTCAGCACAATAGTGGAGGAGACGGCAATTTAGGCTGTTGCGTTACAGAACTAGCATCACGTACCACAACCGGCCTCAACTCTGCAACGATGCAACTGCAGTGTTTCCAAAGTAGCAATTCCTTTATTAGCTTACGCACCATGGGATTTTACTTCACTGTGCAGTGCAGACATGCCCAAACCTCTCAAAACCTTAGTTTCATCATGTGTAAAGCAAAGACAGTAATTATTCTTCTACCTTCCCTCACTCCTTTGTAAAGCAATCTGAAACCTACTGAAGAATAATTGACTTTTTTTGCATGATCCACTTGTGCTTCACACAGGTATTGTATATGCAGCCTCACAGAAAACCAATACTTTAAATGTAACCACAAAGAAACAATCCTACCTTTTAGACTCTCTGTCATATTCTTCCCCGATCCATATAAATGACTGAGCGGCCAGTAGAGCTGAAATATCAAGTTCTTGAACATCATGTGTAGATGCCAAAACAATTTCATTGCTGTTTGCCTGTGCAGCACAAATAAAAAAATTATACTAACTATAATTAAGATCTTTTTATTACACTTACTGTAGTATTTGAGGCTTACCTTATTAACTGCAAATGCCATTATCATATCTGACTCTTTGTGAATGATTTTTGCTTTTCCTCCAGGGTAGCCAAGGTCTGCTTCAACCTACAAAACATTTGTAAGACATTTCAATTAGCATAAAAATCCATTTTGTAGAGGTGCATTCAGACTGCAAAAATCTCTACAAAATTCATGCAAGAAAAGTTCAGTGGCCTCAGCATCGTTTAGGAAGCTAAACTTTAGACTTCTCATACTCTTTGGTGTTCTAGAAGCCAAAAGTTTTATTTGGGTGTAAGAAACACAAGGTTGTGTGTGCAACGCTATTTACAAGGTGTTCACTCATCCCAATTATTAGGACATCCAAAGTTAATTCAGTGATTAAAAGCCTGCCACACAGACTACACAGAACATATAGCTTCTGTTAGTCACGTTAGAGAAAGAAAAGCCAGTTCCACAGAACTTTTAAGAGTGTGCTAGAGGTTTGGGAGAAGGGATACTACCTTGTTTTTGTGATCTTCTGCTACGCAGTTTTGTTTGACCTGCTCCACACGATCTTCTACAGACTACATAACATCACACAGTCACAAACACAAAACACATGCACAAACAAATATAAAAAAAGAATGAAACATTCCAAACTAGATTTTAAAGGCCACTCTGTCAGTAAATGATGACAAATGTATTTTTAACTTTTTATAAAAGGCACAGAAACTAAGACAGGAATCTAAACAAACTCACTTAAAATGCAATGCCTCCTACATGAACACAAAATGTATGATATAGTAAATAAATGGAGAGGTAATACACACACAAACTCCATACTTACAGGAATTCCTAAAGATATTAAGTGGCAGTACACTTATTTCCCATGGTTTTTATGTGTTGGTTTAAATTTTCAGTTAGAACTCATTACAGTTGTAACTGGTACAATTCATAAAGCCCCATATTATATATTACTATATAATATTACTTTTATATGTATATATTACTCATGCATATATACATATAGACAAAGTAATAGCCCGTTTAAATTTCTTTTTCAATATGACATACAAAAAAACCCAGCTATGTCAATACTCAAATTTATTTACTGATTACCATTATCGCAAATGTTCTGTTTCTTTCTTAGGACAGTATTCAAATACATACAGGTAAGGTGAGGTATGTCTTGTCTGAAATTATTTGTTTCAGTTGATATTTCAATAAACAACATGACAGTCATGTTGATTTAAAAAAAAAAAAAACCCGAACACTGTTAAATGAATGAAAGGAAATTGAAATGCCAACGAACAGATGGGAAAAAAATTTAAAAGAAATACTGAAAAGACTGAGGAACAGTTATAATTGAGCTTTCCTTTAAAAAATCCTTTGTTTACCTCACTTTGCTTTCTTTTCTTTGTGAATATGTATCTTATGAAAGTCTCCTGAAGAAGTTCTTGCTTCACAAGAAAATGCCAGAGTCTTTTTGCTGGAAGAGCAGAATAATCCTTTGATCTGGATAAAACAGAAGGAAGAAAAAAAAAAAAACAGGGAAAAAGCTTCAATGTAATTAAAGGTGGACAAAAAAAAAAAAAAATCTAAAGAAAGACTCTGAATGACTTCAGATGAAATTCCAATTTGAAGAATAAAAACCCCAAAGTTTAAGCTCTAATTTGTTCAAGGCAAATACTGAGATACTTTTTTCTTGCATTTTTTAAAAATCCACATTATGTCACTAACTTCCAAGTACTATAGTTTAATCTGCTGACTTGCACTTATGTCTATATTTGCGCTCTACTAAAATTGCTTTTATGTTGTAATTATGCTGGCTGTACAGAATTTCCTTATGTATTTCTTTCAGTATTCAAAAATATTTAGCTCATATATGAGCCAAATAAAATTAATTGCCTCAGCTATCAGGACAAATATTTCTAAGAAGCAGTGCATATTTGTAAGAATATTTTAATCAAATCCTATAGCAGTATCAACCGTACAAATCCAAATTCAGATACAGTGAGCAAATCTAAAGTTGTATTTTAGTATATTAAGAAAAGCAAGCTATTTTTGAGTTGACTGTCTTCTGAGTTGCTGTCTGCATTTAAAGATACCTGCAAGCATGACATTGGTCTGAGCAAAAGAGGATTGGCTTTACAAGGACTGTACTACAACTTTTTTTCTCTCCTCCTCCTGACATCTGCATGTATTGAATAACTCTTTGTCCTTTGTTGCTGAGGTAGGGTGGGAGACAGCTGCTACTGGAGGAATAGTAAGAAGTTGAATAGTGTCTTCCCAGCAGCAGCAGTTACCCTTGATTTGTGGTCCTCCAAGCTCCGTTCTTTCCTTTCTATTTTTCTTTCTTGCTGCAGTTGTGAAAGGTGCAGCAAAGTACAGGTTGCTGCAGAAGGAACAAAGGGATGTGGGAAAGCAGTTTCTGTAAAGCATTGCCTAGATGCCTAGAACTATGATCTAACCAACCTTCCTTTGGCTGTTTAACTTTCAGTGGAAGTACTCTTTAGTAGTTCTATAATCACAGACTGTGTTTTTGTTAGGAAAAAAAAATACTCACTTGAATGGTGTGTTTTCAGGTTCAATCATTGCTTTATTGCGGAGAATGGCTGGTCCTGCACCCACACCAAGGTCACTAGGGTAAGTATTGATGTAGTTTGGTGGTGGCCCTTCAAACTGGTCCATTCTATCTTGAAGAATCTGTTCCCAGTGTTCCAAATTTTTTATTACAGCAATGCCCAATGGTGATGTTACAGGCAGATCTAAAGACATATTAACAAAGTAAGGCTTAGAGAAAAAAAAAATAATCCTGTATAATAAAACAGAATAATACAACCATCCAAAAAACAATCTTGAAAGGAAATGTACTGTTGGCAATTGTAAAAATAATGCATTAAATGATAAATTTAAAAATGAAAATTAAAAAGCAAGGTCTGACAGAAAGCCACTTATACAGAAAAATAAACGTAAAGCAGTATTTAACGTACCAGTGAATTCCAGACCAGCAATGGGAAAGAAGTTCTTAACATTGTGCAGAACTAATTTTACCATTGTCAGATGCAGAAGAGCCCAGCTGTGTAAAAAAAATAGGTTTAGTTGTGTTAAAAGAATATTAACAGAATTATCTGCAGAATATTTTTCTCCTTCTACCAAATACATAGATTAGAAAAAAAGTGTAGATGGTTCACTGAGGTTTAATAAAGCTACTTATATATCAACTATGCAACACAAGGATGCCTCTGAGGGCACCTGGCTGTAACAGCTTGTATCCCCTTCTCTTTTACAAATCCCAGATTATCGTACTCTTCCCCCAGATAAAAGAGTGGGCATGTGTGAGCCTCTGCAAGGCTGAGAATTAAGCACAAGCTCCCTGAAACATCTCCATGAAATTCTCCACAAAATCCCATTGAATACAGACATTACTTGAGTTTGGCATTCATGGCAGAAGCTTTCACACTGAAGGAGTCTCTCACAATTATTAAAGACAAAAATTCTGTACAGTAGAGGTGTAAGAACCAATGAGAGACTTGAAGAACACATAAAAGAGCCATCATTTTTTATACCAATATTACAATACTGAGGTCTTCCGCTTTATTTCACAGAATCACAGAATCACCTAGGTTGGAAGGGACCCTTTAAGATCATCTAGTCCAACCAATGAAAAAAAAAACAAGAAAAAAGAAAAAAAAACAAAACACACACACACAACACACCACACACAACCCACACACACACCACCACACCACCCAACACTAATCCATATCCCCGAGCACCATGTCAACTCCTCTCTTGAATACCTCCAGGGATGGTGCCTCAACCACCTCCCTGGGCAGCCCATTCCAATGCCTGATAACCCTTTCCGTAAAGAAATATTTCCTAATATCTAACCTGAACTTCCCCTGGCGTAACTTGAGGCCATTGCCCCTTGTCCTATCATCTGTAACTTGGGAGAAGAGACCGACCCCCGCCTCTCTACAGCCTCCTTTCAGGTAGTTGTAGAGAGCAATAAGGTCTCCCCTCAGTCTCCTCTTCCCCAGACTGAACAACCCCAGCTCCCTCAGCCTCTCCTCGTAAGACTTGTGCTCCAGACCCCTCACCAGCTTCGTTGCCCTTCTCTGGACCTGCTCCAGCACCTCAATGTCTTTCCTGTGGTAGGGGGCCCAAAACTGGACACAGTACTCGAGGTGGGGTCTCACCAGTGCTGAGTACAGGGGGATGATCACCTCTCGGGTCCTACTCACCACACTATTCTTGATACAGGCCAGGATGCTGTTGGCCTTTTTGGCCACCTGGGCACACTTTCATTTATCTTGCAACATTTTCTCTTTTGAGTATTCTATTTAATATGCCCCTCATTCAAAAAACTAAACGTCATGCTTGAATCAGTAGTCTAAACCATCATTCTACAGCTGGCATCATGGTACCTCATGTTCTTTATGTCTTAAAAATGAAGATAGGGGTTTTTTTATTTGTTTTTTTCCCCTTCCCCCCAAATGCAAATCACAGACCTCTGACTTCCTAATCCCATTTTTTTAGGCAAGTAAATGGGGAACTGTTACTGTGATGAGAATTTGTCACTTCTGTAATCCTATTGCCACCGAGAAGTCTATTCACAGTACTAAAACTCCAGAGGGCTGTGCCACCATCCAGCGTGACCTGGACAGGCTGGAGAGCTGGGCAGAGAAGAACCTAATGAGGTTCAACAAGGGCAAGTGTAGGGTTCTGCACCTGGGGAGGTAGAACCCCAGGCACCAATATAGGTTAGGGATGGATCTTCTGGGAAGCACTACTGAGGAGAAGGATCTGGGAGCCCTGGTGGATAGCAAACTCCATGGGCCAGCCATGTGCCCTTGTTGCCAAGAGGGCCAATGGAATCCTGGGCTGCATAGGGAAGAGTGTGGCCAGTAGGTTAAGGGAGGTCATTCTCCCCCTCTACTCTGCACTGGTGAGGCCAGTTCTGTGTCCAGTTCTGGGCTCCCCAGTTCAAGAGAGACAGGGAGCTACTGGAGAGAGTCCAGCGTAGGGCAACTAAGAGAGGATTAAGGGATTGGAGCACCTCCCTTACGAGGAAAGGCTCAAAGAGCTGGGGCTCTTTAGCCTGGAGAAGAGAAGGCTGAGGGGAGACCTTATCTATGTTTACAAGTACCTAAAGGGTGGGTTGAAGGATGATGGAGCCGGACTCTTTTCAGTGGTTTCCAGGGATAGGATGAGTGGCAATGGGCACAAGCTGGAACATAGGAAGTTCCATTCAAATATGAGGAAAAACTTCTTTACGGTGAGGGTGACGGAGCCCTGGAACAGGCTGCCCAGGGAGGTCGTGGAGTCCCCTTCTCTGGAGATTTTCAAGACCCGCCTTGATGCAGTCCTGAGTAATGTGCTCTGGGCAATCCTGCTTCAGCAGGGGAGTTGGACTAGATGATCTCTAGAGGTCCCTTCCAACTCTGACAATTCTGTCATTCCGTGAAAATTATTTGACTTAAACTGGATGGCACAGAGGACCTGTATTTAATTTGGAAGCAAAGGTAAGCACAAGACGTAATTATTCTAAAACAGTGGCAATTTCTGCTAACCTGTAAGAATTGGCATCTTTGTGTTCCTGGATCTGTACATCAGAGAGGAAAGCATCATCCTCTTCCTCATCACTGTGAATGCTTTCATCGGAATCATATATAACACCGCTGTCTGATAAAGGAAGAAATGGCTGCAACGCAGAATAAAAGTCTGCTATAAAAGCAATTTTCTGATCTCTTAATATTCAACTCTTACTTTAGTTATCACTGTCAGAGAGTTTAGATCACAACAACTTAATCTATATCTAAAAAAATCTAAATCTGTAAGTTTCCCTAAAACATAAGCAAGTAGCAAGGGGAAAAGCGTTAATCTCGATTATTGGCAAAAGATGTGTTTTGAAACTTAAGTAACAGACTTGTAGCCTCTTCATCTTTTATTACAAGGACTCTATGGCTTACTATGAAGAACACTCAAAATTTTCACATTAATTTTGTCCTTTAAAACTTAACAGAGAAAAAAATATGCTTTTATGAACTATAACTTGTATTTTCCATTTTAAATTACCTTTGCCATAAAATAGTCCCACATGCTGAGTTCTGGAGGGATAAACTTTTCTTTGTAAGAGGGTCTTTCTGCAGGTACAGGCGGTGGGACAGTGCTATCTTTTACTGGTCTTCCTGGCACTAGCATTCTCATGTTAAACCGACGGCGATGTTTATCCATTTCTTCTGATGGAAGAGGTGGTGCTAAATTCATGTAATTTGAAAAGCGGATATTAACATTGAATCTTTAGAAGTGGCTGTATTTTATAATTGAAGCAACTAAACCCATTGTTATTAGTACTAATTTCTACTATGTCAGAAATCAAAGCCAGCCTAAATAAAGTAAGTGTAATCATAGAAAAGTTAACATGATAAATTCAATAATTGTAGCACTTATACATTGGATTGGAAATACATTTTATTATCTGGATTAAGTTCTCAGGAAATGTAGCTTTTAAGTAAAAAGCTTTTAGCTGAAAAATTTCTCGAAGAAATTTTGTTGAGAAATAAAGGTAATACACAAACTTTCACTAAACTGCAAACTGCACAAGCAGCAGTAGGTATTCAAAATACAAGCCAAGGAACTCTTAAGAGAGAGAAGAAAACGTGAATAGAGAAACAGGCTTTCTGAAAACTGAAGTCTATTTAAAAGGTGTTACTGGCCAGGCAACATTGAAGATCACACTTACTTTATTACAAAGGAGCTAGATATTTAAAGACCTTTTTTTTTTTTTTTTTTTAAAAAAAAAGGCACTATAACATTCATCTACACTGCAAATTTTTACAAACCTTCATTACCATCCTCTGAAACATCAGAAGCTGTAGCAGCTTGTAGGTTAAAGGAAAACAGAATACATCTCAAATGAAGACATGACTTTTATATAAGTTATTCACATTAATATCTTGTGAAAATAACTGCCCTAAATGAGTTTAAGTTATTCCATGAATGACAAGTATCTGTTGTGCATACTTATAATGGTGCATTGCCTTATTACTGTTTTGTTTTATATTTCAGATATGGAACATCTAATTTTTGCGTTAAGTTTCAAGCCTATTGATGTTTTGAAGGTCTACGTGACATGATTTGCAGTATGGTTGCAGTGTGAAGTCTATGACAAACGGTTGTATTTGCCTTTGTCTCCAGAGCCTGAATTCAGTCTCTGCCTTTGCTTTTCCTCATGCAGCATATTAAGACATGCTCATCTGTCTTTGCAGAATTCCTGGTTTTAAGTGGAGCTTACATATGCATCAACTATTCTTCTGACAGATATCAATATTTCCTTTCTGTGGTCTTGTGCAAGGTGAAATCATATCTCACAATAGAATTTTTTTTCAGAAATACCATTTCTAAGTTACTACAGACTCATCTCACACACACAGAAAACCATAGGTGTAACACTGATGTATACCATCTGTTTTTTCACTAAGAAATAGTGACTGAAAGTCCTGAGAGATACTATAAGTAAGCATCTAATGGCAATATAATAGCTGTACAGTTTTTATGACAAATTCAAAATGTGCTGGGTGCCATTACAAATGATAATTGCAAGATTAATATTTTTTTCTGCTTTTTAGTTAATATAAAAGTTTTCTTGCCAATAGATATTTAAATTCTGCTTTTTTGGTTTTTGTCTTTAAAAGGAAGGAAATCTCTCCTACTGGGTTACTAAAAGGTATAAATTGCAAATCGTTAGTATGACCTTCAGAGAACAGAGTACCTGGAATATTCTCTGACTGCCTTCGAGGTTTTACGAGAAGTTTCACTCCTCCGCCAAAAACAGCAGCCCACATTCGACTGTTCAAAGGATGGGCTGCTAGTCGAAATAATTCATTACATGAATTGGTTGCCAGGGCGTGTATAAGGAGACTCAGGTAGACAGCTACAACAGCTTCACAAAGTAGGATGTTTAACTTTGGTTGATCTTCATCCTGAGCTGAACTTAAGAGATTTATAAGTGAACTCACACCTGCAAAAAGAAAAGAGGACGAAATCTACATTAAAAGAGTAGGAGTACAAATGGAAAAAAGGAAATTTATGTTAAACATATACAAATAGCCACACAATACTTTTATTCAGATGAAAAATACTATTAATATTTTTCTGAAAATCATAAAGATCAAAATTTAAAAAAGCCTTCCTGGGTCTGGGATTTCTGTCTTGTACCTCTCTGCAAATACTACGGGCAAATACTATAAAATTCCTGCATTGTTTCCACAGTTGACCTCAAAATAGTAAATTGATGCTCATACATGGGGAGTAGTTGTTTTGATAGCTACAGTGAGTATAGCATAGATCTAAAACAGTACTGTAGAAGCAGCTGAGAGAAACAGCTTTGCTAGGGAGTCAGGCATACCAGAGGAAAACATTTTAGAGAGACAAATTATCAGCTTATTAAGTTTATCCTAAAGATCATGGTCTCTTCTTAAGCCAGATGTTTGCCATATAGAAAGTTTGTTTTGATACGTGAAAAAGTTAAAGGCTGTTATTAATTTGAGAACTAAATCAGACTTAAGAACACTTCTCCATCACTGCTCATCCATCATATAACAGAACAGTGAAATAATTTTGAAATGTGAAGCCGGGCCAGTGGTGCTAAGAATAACCTTATTTTTGTCTCACCAGGCCACTGAGCCGGGGAGGAGTTGGGAGTTGCGTGCTCTTCAATGCTTTCTGTCCTCAGTCTGCGTCGATCACTCAAAAGCAGTCCTTGATAAACCATCCCTGTAAACTGATTCGCTTCTGTTTGACTGCTAAATACAAAATTAATTTTTTCTGATGAGAAAGGATTTTAGAATATTGTTGTAATGAAGTGTAGTATATATACATGCTTCTCATTTTAATCAGAAAATGCAACATTTAAAATTCTATAGGACTAAGAATTTTTTAATTTCATGGTATACAATACATTTTTAATTAAAACTTGAAGTGTTTCTATGTGGCATTATCAATTTTAATATGGTATGTGCATTGCTTCAGATATGAAAAAGGCTTTTTTTCAAAAATATTAATAATACATTTGTTCCTAATAATTTTTAAAATGTTTTTACTGCATTGTCTTTCAGTTCCAGTTTGGAATATAAACTGTCTGAAACCCCACTTCTGTTAGTGTCAAATGCTTCCCCTGCACCCCTGTTCAGCAATGAACGTGCTGTGGAATACACCATTCAAATATTTTTCAGAAGTATCCCAAGTGAGAGTGAACCAGATTTTCCTATTATTTATTGGAAAGAATCTTAAATGATCAGTGTTATTTTCTCTACGTAAAACTGATCTGGCTTATCAAGGCTAGCAATATGTAAACTGTGTAAGTATCTATACCCATACACATGTATTTAATCTTTTTTAGACACATGCATGAAGAATTTCCATTTTGGATACACAAAGTATACTCCAACTGTAGGACTGTAAGAAAACTTCTGGTTTTACCTGTAGCTGTGGCTGTCACATAGTGCTTGATAAATGGATGCAGAAAGTGAAGCTGCTAAAGAATGAAGTGTGTACACCTACAATGAAAAGAGCCAATAAGCTATACATAAGTTTATATAAAGGTGAGTAAACTACAATTCTTTCTAAACAGCATTGTAAAGGTGTTATTCAGGAACGTCCTAGTTTGAAACCAAGTGCAGGAAATAGTAACTGAATGTTATTTTAAGTTTACAATACAGTACTTTGAAAATTGTAAGTGCTTGTTCATTTGATTGCAGTCAAAACCTTCCAATATTATGTCAAGATAATTATTCTAATATAGAACTGCCACAATGTATGACTATACTGAAGGAGTCATTAAGTATGTCCTGTTATGACAATGAATTTGATAGAATGGTTCCTGGAAGCCATATTATATAATATCACAGTTCAGTATAGTAGCAGTCGCTCAATATACATAAAATACAAATGTTTGTGTAATCATGGTATGATTTTTTTATCTATAATCTCTTTTTTTACCTCAGTTATGTGCTTATAAATTTTTAGAAGCCTCCAGGAGTAAAAAGAATAATACTCTGTTACTGCCTCACAAGGCAACAGAAACATTCCAGTTCTTAAACAGAAGAAATGCAAGGATTTCTTGGAAAGTCCAATATTAGTATCTATATTAATAGAAGGCTGTAACGTAACTTAATCTCCCATCTTTACTTTCATTAACCTCCCTACAGGATTTGACCAGAGTGATAACAATTAGTTAACTTATATGATCATGTTGTTTTAAGATTTCCACCAAGAAATCCACCAAACCACCAAGAATTCAGTGGTTTAGTGAACATTCACATTTGGAATAGTTTCCTAAGAGTGACCAGAATTCGGATGAAAGGGAACTAACTAGATTCAAAGAGACATCAAAAAGCAAGTGGCTTCTAGCATTTTGAGTTCGCCAGGCTTATGGGAGAAGGTCAGGATTGTGAAAGGGTAAGTGTTGAAAAGTTAACCACCACATTTTATTTTTCGCGTGCTCACTCCTCATTTTATAAAAAAATCATTTAGCATTTCCTGAAAGCTTTTCATTACCTTGACATCTTCAACATTAGGATGCGGTGGTGATTTCATCTGCACAATAGTATAAAGAATATCGTGGATGTGGTTGTTTAAATACAGCACAGGATTAGCGATCACAGTTTTTGTGGATGCTATGCTTGCAGAAAGCAATGGTAGTGTTGTGGGTAATGGAAGTGGAGACTGGAGTTGTTTTACAGTAGTTTCCTGTTTAAAAGAAAAGCCTGCATTTAAAATTACTGCTTTGAGAAAACAAGTTTTAAAAAAATGATAATTTTACATTGTAAATGTTTTTCCAAGAGGGTTATTTATCCTCTTTCACTGCTGTCTACTCAGTACAGACAAGATTTTACTGTGCATGATGTCAAAAGTAAGTTCTCGTTTGCTATAACAACACGGATGAGACCTGATAGCCAAGTTTGCTGGAACACTTTTTGAGTTAGTGCAGGAAGAGTATTTTTATGTAGTTCATTAGGAAGTGTTGGGATTGTCTATTAAGAAAAACTAAAACCACACTTGCAGTCGCATAAGTTGACATATTAATCATTGTTCTGAGTTTAATAACAAAAGTCAAATTTGCACTAATCTGAGTTTCTCAAGTGGTAACTAACAGAATCTTTTTTACTCTTAAAAGTATGTGCTAAGCCTAGTACCATCATAAAAATTGTCTACTGCTCCAATTTGAAATGTGAGAAATCTAGGACTACAGCAAGTTAAATGATTTGTCCAGTATCAGATTATCTGCTGTAGCTCAGATTAGTCATTAACATTTGCTGGAAAATATCTCTTCTTGTATGAAATAAACGTAGAAAATGCCATAATATAGTAAAAGGGAGCACTGCCCTGTCTGACTTGGTATTATTTGTTGAGCCTTGCAGCTAAAATCCCATTCCTTGTAGCTCCCTTGCACAACTTGCAGAGGGGCAGAGAATGATATTTTGTCATATTGCTGCAACTGTGAATTTAATTTAATATATATGTACCAAGAATATTGTAAGTCAAAATTATAATTTCATTAGAACACACATAGAATGCTGCAGCTATAATACAAACAGCAACATTTATATTCCATAGTTATTGGCAGCCTAATTCTCAATGTCATATAACAGACTCTTAAGAACCAAGTAATCAGGATGTGGAAAAGCAGCACACCTAAATACCAACTTCTTTCTCCAAGAGCATTAAAATTATATTAAAATTATCTTGACCATTAGACTTGCAGAACATAGGAAGCATCTGTCTAGGCACAAACTTAAGCATTTGACAAAACTGACAGTCCAGAACTGTTTACGCTTGTGACTAGAAATTAGTTGAATTCGTTTTACCTGCTGTGACTCTTGCAGCAAGAACTTGAGCTCCATCCTTACAGATGCTAAACCACCACCTTGTGCCCCATGAAGACTACAATAACTTAGAAAAACTCTTAGAAGAGCTTGGTTCTTCTGCAGCCACCACTTTCGTCTTTCAGCATGTTCTCGTTTTGCTTGTAACCTACGTCTTTCTATCTGGTGCCGTTCATACGAACCAATGTCTGGCTTATCCGTAATATCATCATGATCAAGTAAATCCCCATTCACTTTGGTGTAAGTTTTACAATAGTCTTTGCCCCCTGCATCATGGTTGCATATTTCATGCATAGCAGCAATCTCTTTTTCAAGCCAGTTGTACAGCTGAAATCTGAGCTTTCCTCCATCTACTTCATAACCTGTAGCCAAAGTCCTCAGTTCAGTCATAAGGATCTTCAAACAGGCTCTGAACTTCAGTTGTTCAGCAATAACATCAACTTCAGTGTCTCCTGCATCAGAAATCTCTCCAAGTGGTGTTTGTGGGACGTTGGTGTCAGAGGTTCTCTCATCATCTCCACTTTTAGAATCAGATTTTGAGGTTTTCATCATTATACCAACATCCTTGTCCTCTTCATCTGACCCATTTTTGTCTTCACCCCAATCAAGAGTAAGGGGCTCATCATCAAATTTTACTGCTGGTTGACTCCAGTCAAATTCCGCTGAAGATTCGACAGTATTCTCCAAAGCAAAGGAAGTTGAAATTGGCTTTGACCAGTCTATGTCACCACCTCCAGCACCATCCCTTAAGGCTTTGGAATCCGAAACACCAGCCTGTATTGGAGGACTAGATGAATCTTTCTCTGCAGCTACAATAGACTTTTTTCTTACTTTTGGAATTTTGGAAAGGACTTCAAGAGCTAGTACAGGGCAGCCCACTTTAAAATGAGCATTTGCAGTAGTGAAGAATAACTTTCTTTCTATAAGATTAATTTTATCAACAAAGCTTTTCTCAGTTTTTAGACCTAAGGTGGCCAAAGTGCCTTCTGGTGAACTGAAGTATCTTCGGATGAGCAAAGGGTGGGTCCGAAGATAATTGTAAAAACTGAATACCACAGGATTGCATGACTTGACGATAACTAAGGAATTAAACAGATATGACATCTATTGAAAATGGCTTTAAAACAGAATTATTCTGTTTTGCAGTATTTCCTGCATTACAGAGATTTGTCAAAACACAAAGACAGTTTTGGGTCTAGTTGCCAAAACAAAATGAAAGAATTACTTATTCCCCGCAAAGAAATTAAAGGTATGAGCCTGGATGAGTGGAAAGATACTAAGTTCCCTCATTTGCTTTGCTGTTACATTCCACTCAGCTAAGCCTTAAAAAAAAAAAAAAAAAAAAAAGCCGAGATGATCAGCCAGGTAGAGATTTCCCCAAGGGAAAATCTCAAAGGCTACAGAAACTTATGTGGCCACAGTGTCACTTAGCATTCATCTCAAAAGAGACAGGATAGGAAATCCTGCTAGAACACTGCTAATTCCTGGAAGTAAGAATGTGAATTTATGTCCACTGGAATAAAGACTAGCCAGCATTCACTAGTAGAGAGGTATTGTAGGGAAGAACCAAACCAAGAAGGCCTTCCTGAGCTTGTTTAACAGTAGAACTAAGTTCAGTATTGGGAGGTTGGAGACAAGTCCTTGGAAGAAATTGGGAAAAGATTTATTTTTTTTTTTAAAGAAGAAGTAGAAATAGAGCAGGCCAGTACATAAGCCAATTAATGATTTCAGCATAATGGCATGTCAGGAGAAGGGACCGCATGCATACACAGGAAGCATTTCTCCTTCTCTATTTTGTCTTACTAAGTTTGTCCCATCAGACTAATGTTTTTCCCTTACCTGGGTTTTCATCATCATCTTTAGGGGTTTGTTCCAATAACGTGTCCAGTGCTCTTGTGTAATCTTTCATTATCCAGTATGCAATGCTCCTCAGAAATGGATCAGAATGCAATTTAGTACAGCTGAACCCAGTTCCATCCTTACAGCAACCCAAAATCTTTTCATAAAGAATGGAGGTGTATGTGACAGAGGTTTCAAACTCTGATTCATATAAACGAGCAATAACCATAGCCAACTGGATGTCTTCCATTTTCTCAAGGCAGACCTACGATAAGAAGTGGGGAAAAGGTTGCTTTATGACGGAAAGGTGGTTTTTTAAAATAACAATGAAGTGAATAACAATACGTGTTTACAGAACATAATTTTTTTATCATTTTATCTGTTCTTTAATGTATATATTCATCTTTGGGTCAAAAATGTGGTGACATATCTAATTAACATTTTGTTCTGTGTTTGGAAAGAGGTGTGCTTTCTTCTAGTTCAGGAATTATGATATGCATAGCGGTATATCAGCATGTCAAAATTATTATAGCAGAAGAAAAGATAAAGATGTTTATTTTTATTCTACCTAATAGAATAAAAAAAAACTTCCAAATTTAATGTTAATACATCACTGGTAAGATATTCTTCACACTGTCCCATCTGCAGAATTACATTTCTGAGGAAAATTCCTTATGTTCTCAGGTAAAGACAAACATACTGCATACAAATAGGCAAGATAACTAAAGGTTCTCTCATTCTCATTCTCTCCTGAAAGGTACTGCTTAGATTATGATCCTGCTTACAGCTCTCACCTCCCTCGTGGCAGGCAACATCACAGCTCCCCTAAAAAGAGATCCTATGGCTGCTTTAGAAGAGAATTTTGACTTCTTTAAGTTAATGTTGTAACAATAGGTCATGCAGAATAGCTGAAGGCTGAACAGAGTGCTACAACCTGACTGTGCTGATCAAACAGAAAGTTTTGCCAGAAGGGTCACGACTGGTATTCCCAAGAGTGCTTCCACTCAGGACTGATGTATCTGAACAATTATTCTGGCCACCTAATCAGCTTCCAATCTGCTTTTCACAGTGTTATGGAGGTAAATAGTAGTCTGCAGGGCACACAGGGGTCATGTGTGGACATACCATACCATTTGTGCTGCCACAATTTGTGAAAACATGAGCAGAAAACAGCTGATAAGGATGCAGTTACAGAGGTCAAATAAGAAACTGGAACTTAATTTCTCAAAAGTGGATACCTCTATAGCATCTTTCAGTGAACCTGCTAGCAAGAAAAATGCAGCTGATTGTTCAAAGCGTTGTTTTCCCAACAAAGCAAAAGCGTTTTTTAATGCAGCTTTGCGCCATCTATCTTCACTGAAGTTGTGGCTGAAAAAGGCCGTCATCTTTTCATCATGCTGGGACCTGCATAAAGAAATGCAATGTACACAACTACTTATATAACCTTAGCAGACAATCACTTGAACAACATCACTTTAAATTAAACTCTAATCTCGAGTGAGTTCTGCTTTGCATTCCTGGTTCAATTCAGATTTTATCAAACTTACAGTTAGCAGAACTCACCTAAACAGACCCCACACCACTGCCTTTTTCTTCATAGCAAGGTAAAAAAGTGCAGCATCTAAGGCATCATTGTTCCTCTGGAATGAAGCTTTTGCAACCTGTAGTATATAAAGCCTACTATTATTACTGAAAATATAACAGCTGCTTTTAGCTAAATAACATATATGCTCTCTGTCAGGGAGTAGTGTAGGTGACTGTATTATTATTACAAAGTAACAGTAATTTCTGTCAGAATGTTTTATTCGTATATGACAGCTCTTATTACACTGCAAATGTTCTTAAGAGTCAGAAAACCAGCACTACTGCAGACATTAATCCCTCTTAACCAGTGGGACGTTATAAACGTGCAAATAAAAATCTTTTCCTTAGAAGTGTTACAGTAACTCATACTACCAGATGAAATTCCTCTTGCAACCTATTATTTACATATACTAATACAGGTGTTTCTTTAATGCACACTGTTTGGTTTTCATATAGGACTCAAAGATGTAATTGCATTTGAATTGGAATACTAGGATAATTAAGTTTTGCTCCTGGATTCTTTGAGCATCCTGTAACTTTTTAAAGCGTATTTTTACAGCAGGTGACTTGGAAATTTAGTAAACTCGTAAAGTACTTCTGTTCCACAGACATTTCAGAGATTGCATTATTTGTTGTAATTCAAAGCAAAAGCTAGTAACTATTCAAGTCCATGAAACTTCAAGTTAAAAGAAAACTGAAATTCTTATTAAAGCAAGAATTTAAATCTCATTTGTAGCTATGGGAGATAGTTTTAGATACTATCTCAAAAATATATTGCATTTTATCCATTATAAGAGCTCCCATAAGAAAACTCTGCATACAAATGAGATTTGGTGTTATTTTGGTTTTGCATAAAATAGGTGCATATTTCTATAAAACAGTAATTATACGACTCTTCAGAAGAGTAAAACCTGTACTTATTTGCAGTTCAGATCTTTTACGTTCTATAGTACTCCATTATAAAAAATACAAAATTTGCAAAAACATCCTTTATATAGTTTTTATTGACTAGTATTTTTAGACACATTGATTTCTTAAATAAAACCCACTGCTGAACTCAAAGCATAATCCCCTGTTTAATCTACAAATATATAATGTCTCATATCTCTGAAAGCGAGACTCTTCTTACAGTACTTAATATGATCTTTAGCATACTGTGAAGTATAGGGGTTGGAGGGGAATTACATGCTTTGGAAATATCTTTTCCCTACATCGATTGTATTATATTTTACTATTGAATAACAACATTTGTAAGTCAGGACCACCAACATTAGCTGGCATAGAAAAAGCTAGTTACACGGTCTCCTGTGTACTCAGCTGGGCTGAGTACAAAGGAATCTGCTATATACAAGTGACCATGCGTATCTGTTAAGGCATATCTAAGAGCATGTAATTATAATTTGTAAGCAATAAAAGCTACCTTCTCAATGCACCTTCGGAGTGTGTTGATATTCCTGACCCACCAACCAATACCCATAGCTCTTAATTCAGACCACTGTGGGTCTCCTTTCTGGATAGCAGGAATCATATTGATCAACTCCTCCTCAGCCTCAGAATGAAAAGCCCATGCAAAATGGCAAGTAGATAGGCCTAAACAATAACATAATAAAATTCAGAAGATTAAGACTTGTTAATAAGCAAGTGGAATATGTCAGAGATGCAAAGTGGGATCTCCAGGTAGATCTGAGAGAGATTGATGAGACCATTTCCCTCTACAGGAAGTAGAGCTGCTAAAGAAACAGCTGAAATAACTTTTTGCTCACTAGGGATGTCTTCTCCTCTGTGCGTCTTCCATCATTTTCTAGTACCCATTTCATACGCACACTAGAGTTATACAGTGAAAGACTGAAGCAAAAATATTCTGTTATTGCAGAGGCAGACCCATTCTAGGCCAGAAGCCTTTCTGTCTGCTGCTTAGGTGCTAAATGCTTTTCTTTCCTGTATTTCACAACAGCATTTACTCAAGATTCAGCAAGGGAAAAAACCTGCTGTGATGAAAATAATAAAGAAATCTTTAAGGGAAGGTAAAGTCATGGTCATGTAAAGCAGTATCTTCATTCCTTCAGCAAAAACAATGACATATACATGCAATCTGTATGTTATCTGATTGGGAAACTTATTTACGCCTCAAACTGAATGAGGCAGAATTTTTCTTCTCTTTTAGAGCCATGCTTTTTTTTGCTATTTACAATGTATATAGGGAAGCCTATACTAAGCCTTTGCACGATAAAGGTCTTAATGGAATAGATATAATCTAAAATGAATATGCAGGTAATAAAAATACCATAATATTATAAATCAAACATAACCAAATCCTGTCAGGTCAAGCGGATCAAATGAAAGCAATATTTCGCCCTACGAATTACCTTGGTGAAGCAGCTGAACTCGATACAGAGGTGGGAGTGATGTCAGAAGGCAGGTGTGCAAGCGCATAGCCAACAAATAGCGTAAGCCACATTCATCCAAGGTATCTCTTCCTGTGAAATAGAAAATATTGACTTTTGAACATGCAGGTGCCTGCAAGAGGCATTATATACAACTTATATGCAGCGTGGGAGAAACATACATTTCTAAACTTGCTGAGAACCTGAACTACAAGTTATTTATTATGTATGAAACATAAGTAGAAATTTATATTTAAGTGGTTTTCTTTCTTATTGTATCTAATCCAAATAACCAATGCTAGCTCTCAGCTTTGTTATCCCAAAACACCCAAGAACTAAATTTACCTTTGCTGAGAAGAACAAGAGTGTTAATTCAACAATACGTGAGCTACTAACCTGAGTAATTCTTATCTCTGTTCTCATCTAGTTCAGTGCTTGTTGTGGCCACAGTGTCTGCCAAAGCTACAAGGAACATCTGCTCCAGTCGAGTGAGGCCTGGCAGACTTGAGTGCATCAGGTGGCTCGAAAGGACACTAGCATGTTCTCGGCCAAAGTAAGTCGGACCGTACTGTGACAGATTAATAACTTTGGATTTACTCTCCCTCTTTTCAGGCTCAAAATCAATGAAGTCTTCAGTTGTAACAGGCTGAATCTGGAACAGATCTGAGTACTGATCCTCCGTTTTTCTCTTAGCATGGTCTTCAGAACCCTGAGGTATTTTAGAAGTTTCTTCAGAAACATAAGTGGCATCTTGATCTGCAGCGAGCAGCGCATACAGTGGCAGTGGGGGAATTGAGTCTATCTCTGTGTAGTCTCGAGTACCATCTTTTCCAGCTGTGATGGTATCCTTTGCAGTACTGCCACTTACACTAATGGTGCGAGAAAGGTGGCGTTTAGGACCGGCTCCTTCTCCAGCTTCTGCATCTTTAACTATTGCAACTTCTCCTGCGATACATTTAACTAAATGCGATAGAATGGCTTTGGCTCGGCGAACTTTACCCAGATCCATAAGTTCTAATAACTGGGTTGGATGATACTGGGGTAGAGTAGGTGAAAGAACATGAGCAGCCTCAAAAAGGCCACCATCCTGAATTACAGTTGGAGTGCCAAAAACATCATCCACAATACCTGCCCCATCAATTACACTGGTCTTCTTCACTATCAAGCTTGTTTTGAGTGGATCTTGTGTTGTTGAGTCTTCAGTAGTAAAAACATCACTTTCTCCATCACCAAACTTGACAGCGTGTTTCCACTGGGCATAAACATGCATTTCACAGTCCATTCCCACTACCAGTATACCATCTCTCACCCAGGACAGAGAAACAGGCAGTGAAGGAGTGCCATCTACAGACGATACCAAATCAATTGATCTAAGCAACACCCACTTTGACTTTATACCTTGTTTTATGCTACCACCTAGTGGTAAAGTAATGACAGCTACTCCCTCTTTGCTGCTAGTTTGATCTGTTACAATTCCTGAAAGTCTTCCGTACATGAAGATGTTGGCTCCAACTCCAACTGTCAGTATATGTGAGCCATCTTCTTTTGATACCCAGTCCAAATGCACCAAATGCTTGATACTGGGCACCAGGTACTTGTCTTTATTCAAACAAGCATCTGATTTACTGTAAACAAATAAGTTACTATCTACACTGACCCTTGAATCAAGTACACTTCCAACCTTAACTAAATCATCCAGATGAATTGTCTGTTCCAAAACCCACTCTGATCCTCCAGTAGACTCACATTCAAGTATACAAACATGCATGGAAAATTCTTTGGAAACAAAACCATTATGCTGTATGGGTTGTTTGTATGCTACTGCAAGACGCCCTGTGTAAGAACAGCTAACAGCAACTGGCCTTCCTACTATGCTCACTGTACTGCTGTTGTCTTCTCCTTCATCGTTCATTAAAGGCCATTTTCTCCAATGATATGTTTCTCTTTCTTCATTGTTGCTGTTTAGGTCTGTCTCTACAGTACATCTCCAGAACCGCACTCTGTTGTCTGAACATGATGTTACTATCAAATAAGGTGCAAGGCAGACTGGGTATATGGACGAAGAACTCAGGTGACCTGAAGTTAGAACAAACATATTTAGTTTTAGTAATATAGAGTAGAATGCCTACAAGGCAGACGTAACACTATCTAACTACTGATAGAGAACTTTACAACTTGGTATTATTTTTCTAATCTGGAGTTGGGTAAGGGCAAACGTATTAAGACTGGTAACAGTCTTGCAACTTTAACATTACTAATCATTACTAATCATTTGCATTTCTGGTCACTGTTCAAAGAAGATAAATGAGTACTGAAATAATTCAGAGAAGGGTTTTTAGAATAACGAGAGGGACACAGAGCCTTAATCAGAATTAAAAAAATTAAAGAAGTTAAGATTAGGTTCCTATAGCCTACCAAAATGAAACCTAAGAGGGAAGAGGAAAAAGAAAAAAAAGACAGGAGAGAAAGACAAACAGAAGAAGGTGTAAGTGCAACAGGTAAAACAAGCATATATACCCAACACATTAAAGCTGGCAGATGACCAAGCAGGTACAAATTTTTCATTAATAAATTAAGACTAGAAGTTAAGTTTCCAACTATTAGAGCAGTAAGTTTCAGGGGACTTGATAACGTTTATGAAAGGGTAACATGACACAAACACTATGATTTGAGAGAGCCTTTTTAGTCCCGTGTTCCCTGTATCAGTAAATCAGAATACGATAGGCTGAGGAGATACAATCCTAGAAACCAGGAGGTAAATTAGCAAACCAACTCGATAGAAAAAAAAAATGTTAAATTTACCTGCTGAAGGAGTTGCTCGTATTACTTCTACACCAACAGGAAGATCCAGAGGTTGGCTATACACAAGTCTGGAGCTCAGAATGAGTTTACTAGCAGTCTGAAGATTAGCAATTGATGAAGATCGTGGAATGGGACTTATGCCAGGTGATGTATCTGGAGAAGAATCCACAGTCTTTTGCTCAGGTACACTAAGCTTATTCTCTGATGAAGCAGCCTCAGTTGGTTTTGCTATATAAAAAAAAAAAATAATTGCCAACATTGTTAAAAAATTGTTTATAAGTAAAGACAAGGCATGAATATCCTATAATCAGATTTATCTTTCTTAGCAGTGCTTAAGTTACACAGAAAATAATTATGATATGTGCAGCTTGCATTAGTTTTATCATATGCTTTGACTATTTGTTTTAAGATACCCATAACATTCTGAAATACTGATAGTTTAAAATAAAGAATCCAATGCTTAAGTACATTACTCGCCCCACTAACATATTTTTATATTACTGTTGGTATAGAATGCACCAATGTTTGTAAGGAATGCTTACTGCTTCTATTACACTGATAGATTAGCCTGAAGATTCCCAACTTTGAGGCTTCTGCTTGACAAAGGTGACAATTTATTTTAAAATAAACCACCAAGCTTTAAGTTTTATTTTAAATAATATAAAAGAAACGTCACAGTAACAGTCACTCACCTAAGCAGGCTTGCACAGATTTGAGATGAAGATGCCACATCTGGAGAACAGAGCAGCCATTACTATCTTTCTCAATTACTACTAGGTAGAACTTTTCTGAGAAAGGTGGTGGACGATACCCTGCAATTTAAACATACTGTCACTATCATGAAGGTTATGTTCAACATAAATAATTTTCAATAACAGAAGAATCTCTAAAAATTAGTAAAAAAAAAAAGGCTTCCTCTTTGAAAGAAATTGCTTGTTTATAAAATGAAATATTCAAACAGAAACCATTAATAACATTTTTAATCAACATTTTGTTTGCTCATAGCTACACAAGAATTATGAAAATAGAGACAGACTGACTTACAGACAACCTGAGTATTAGTGGCAAATCTAATTTTTTGGATACATTTGCCTTCCTAGTCAGTTTGAACTATTTTGCTAGATCATAAAGACTCTTTTCTACCTGCCTGCTTGTTTCCTTTTTCTTTTAAAATTTTAAGACTACTACCAAATTCCCCAGTTATTTTCTATTGTATTAACTTGGAAGTCAGATATATTCACCTTATCACCTGGAACTACATGTTGATGCAGAAAATACCCTTTTGTTCTATTTTGTACGCATTTTTATATATAACATACAGCATACAGCATTTTGAAAAACGGACTTTGTCATATAAGTTAAAATGTTTTACATTAAGCAAATTAGAATGCTTTTGTTTAATACCGTTACCATGTAAACGACAATTCATATAAGCAACAGGAAGCAGCCATTTTACTGACTTCTACAGATTCTCATTAAAAAGGAAACTAGCATATGCTGGCTAGATTTCAGTATTTTTTAAGGACATTTTTGGTGCCTACTTCATTCATATAAGTTATCTTTATGCTATACCTTGTGATGGTTGGAAAAATATCTCAGTTTCCTTCCCTTCCACATCTTCCTTATGTGGTTTGTATCCCAAAATGAAGTCTTCTTGAAAGACATGAAGCAACTGTGTGTTTGCGCCACACTGAAACATTAAGCAACAGTTACGCTTCCAGAATGATAGAGCAACATTTTGTACTAATGCAATTATTTCTTCTGTGCAATCTAGCTCTGGATAAGGATCACTTTCTTTTATAATGTTGAAAACTATTTTAATGCATCAGAAAGACTAAATGCTTCCCTCTTATACTAAGAGCAGCATATTCTAGAACCTATTGTTTGTACATTCAAGTAATTTCACTGAAATGTACCATGCTAGACCAATTCTGTAATAGCATTTTTGCCACAGTTATTGACAGATGAATTAGAATCTGATTGGTTTTATTTCTCTAGGTGTTGAATAAATGACAGTGGCAAAAAGTCTTAAGACTTTTATCCCTCCTCAGTAGGAAGACATGTCTGCAGTGAATTGCTTGGGAAATTTATGGGAATGAATTGCAGATTTTCCTTCTCTCTGATAACTCAACGTCTGTCCTTGATAGCAACAGACCTCTTTGCAGCACTTCCACCTCTCTACAAAGGAGGCTGCTGGCAGTGAAATCCTTTCCTGGAGGCAAGGAAAAATATATTCCCCAAAGACAATGATGGCGAAGTGTTCATGTTGCAAAACACCCTCTTTTTCCAGAGAAATATGGAAAGAGATTATTCCCTGTAATCACCTATAAAAATTCTAGAAAAACATTTTATCAATCTGAACTTAAAATTGAAGATTCTATGTGATTAATACTTAAAAGACATGGAAATTTATTGACAAATAGATGAATACTTCCTTATATATGTCCAAAACATCCAGATGTCTAATTAAGAAATGGTAAAATGCAATGTTTTCACAGGCTGCTTCCTAACAGCAAACAGCACAGAAACATGTCGGATCAAAATAACTGTGAGTAAGAACTGCCTTCTCATTGTTTGTAATGTATAGTTGTATTAGTTAACAGATAAAAATTTGTCTTACAAGACAGACAAAAAAAACCCGAAGTCACACACGGCTATGATGCCTATATTTTGGAATGGTTAGGTCTAGTTTTTAGGTTTGGGTTTTGTTTAAATGTTGTTCATCTTTTTGTTTGGGTTTGTGGGGGATTGCTATTTTTTTTTCCCTTTAAATTATGATGGTTTGTAAACTAGTCTTTATTTAAGTTTTGTTTTCATCAAGAGTTATGCTTAGAAAATATTGTTTACACTCTAATAGGCTTTAAGCTCCCAGCAGCCAAAGAAAAGTTACCTGACTAAAATGTTCAAGGTGTATCAACATCCACAAAAATTCAATGCAATCATTACTACCATAGGGATATGTCATATCTTTTACTTATTTTCAACAGATTAGGTTAATTAACAGACAAAGCTATTTTTAGACACCTTTATGTAATACTTTTAAAGAGTTAACCATTTATTTACTTTGTTAGTTATTGCATCGAGTTCAATAATGCATCCTGGTCGAGCAGTAGATTGTTGGCTCACAATGTTAAACACTTCCCCAATAAGTTTCTGAAACAGAGCAAAATGAGAAGAGTTAGTATTTTTCCTTCAGACAGAAAGAAACTGCGTCATTTACAATAAACTGATGCTTTCATTTTTCTTGTTGGCTTACACTGTAACAGATTTCTTCCTGATGTCATTTTGGCACTTACCAATAATGTGTTTATCAAGACATCTGCACTGGTGTGCGTCTGCAGCTATTAATGGGGATAGCACACCAGTTTTTATATAAACTAGATGTTGTTTATGTAAAGATTTATCTTTTCATAACATAACTTGAGTTTCTCATGGCACAGATACTAAGTGTACTGCTTCACTTCTGTTTAAAACTTCAGGTTTTGTCACAGCACGTGAAAAAAAAAAAAATCAGTACTGCTTTTATAAAACTGAAGGCTCTATTGATTTTTGCTGGAATGTTTACAATCATCGCCCCTAGAACAGATTCCGCAGACTGACCTGAATACTGACAGGCTCTATCTTGCAGGATAGCTTAACAAATAAGAGAAGAATGGGGAAAAAAAGGAAAGATGTGCTTCTTTATACAATAATGGTGCAAGTTCAGGCTTTATTGTCCTTAGTCATACAAATGAAAGATAAAAAGGATGAAAAAATTGCTTATTACAGAAAAAATAAGAGCTAATATTACCCTTAGAAATAACCTGCTGATTCCCCCCATCTCTGCCCTTCCTCATGTATAAATGTAACTTAGGTGGATACACCTAAGTCTTGCTCTTCTGTCTTCACCTTCTGACTTGCTCTTGACTCCCCTCTTTTGAGAGGACAAAGAAAGACAATTTTTCCTTTCCCCATCTGCTACACGTCAGGGAAACTTGTCATGGAAATTTTGTTTCAGTCCAGCCAATTTTAGTAGTAAGAGCTGCATTTCTGTCTGCTAATGTTCAGAGACAGCTGCAAAACATGTAATTATGCAAGGTATAATGCATAAGATCCTATACATGGACTGGCACAAAAATTATACAGAAGTAAGTGAAGATAAAGCACTGGAGGGAAAAAAGTTACCTTAATTAGTTTTATTTTAATACCTTTAAACCATTGCTATGTAAAACTTACAGATGATTCAGGGTCAGATAATTCATCTAGAAGTTTTCGTGCATCTACAACGGCTTGATAGAGTCTCAGGTTTTTGCCATCAGATGCAACAAAACAAGCACTAGCAGAGTTGCAGTATGTACCTAATAGAAAACACAAAAATTTAATAGTTAAAAAAAAAATAGCAGTCAAACGGCATCTGGTACTCTATTACAATCCACTTCAAACTATCTGAATATGTTTCTAACCTAATTTTCATAACGTACTGAAGCAAAAAATGTAAGCAAACGTGTGATTTAAAACACCATTATTTGAACTTTGAAATAACCCCCTTTCTGCTCATTTATGTAACTGAAACTCCTCATAAAAGTTGAATAATCTAAGCAGAATTCATGTATGTTCACAAACATAGTCCACATATGCAAAAAACAGTATGTAGTACACCTAATGGAATGCTGCCATTCCTTAAAACGGTTATGTTCTCTTCACTGTCACCTCTAAGGAGGTGCTCAGAAGAGCTAACTCTAGCTTCCCTAGGTTGTCAAGAGATGATTTAGAGTAGGAGTCCAAGGTAAACAGTTCAAAAAAGCTGTATTAGCTATAGCTTTTTTCCTTGTTTACCGTCTCTAGGCTCTTTGGATAAAATCAACCTCTATGAATATTCCCTTTTACCCTCCAGTTAAAGTGCAGATATAAAAGTGGAGGGAGCAATTTCTATGATTTCTAGCTTTCTATGATGCCATAACTGGTTGGCTGGATGAGGGGAGGGCAGCAGATGTCATCTACCTTGACTTCAGCAAGGCTTTTGACACTGTCTCCCATAACATCCTCATTGGAAAACTAAGGAAGTGTGGGCTGGATGAGGGGACAGTGAGGTGGATTGAGAACTGGCTATGTGACAGGACCCAAAGGGTAATGATTAATGGAACAGGTTCAAGCTGGAGGCCTGTAACCAGTGGTGTCCCCCAGGGGTCAATACTTGGTCCAGTCCTGTTCAACATATTCATCAGTGACCTGGACGAGGGGACAGAGTGTATCCTCAGCAAGTTTGCTGATGATACCAAGTTGGGTGGGGTGGCTGACACCCCGGAGGGCCGTGCTGCCATCCAGAGAGACCTGGACAGGCTGGAGAGCTGGGCAAGGAAGAACCTCATGAGGTTCAACAGGGAAAAGTGTAAGGTGCTACACCTGGGCAAGAAGAATGTCAGGCACCAATACAGGTTAGGCGTGGACCTGCTGGAGCCAAGCTCCGAAGAGAAAGATCTGGGAGTCCTGGTAGACAGCAAAATGACAATGAGCAAGCAATGTGCTCTTGTGGCCAGGAAGGCCAACGGAATCCTGGGCTGCATAGGGAAGAGTGTGGCTAGTAGGTCGAGGGAAGTCATTCTCCCCCTCTACTCTGCACTGGTGAGGCCACAACTGGAGTATTGCATCCAGTTCTGGGCTCCCCAATTCAAGAGGGATAGGGAACTACTGGAAAGTGTCCAGCGAAGGGCAACAAAGATGATTAAGGGATTGGAACATCTCCCTTATGAAGAAAGGCTAAGAGAGCTGGGACTCTTTAGTCTGGAGAAGAGAAGGCTGAGGGGAGACCTTATTAATGCCTATAAGTATCTCAAGGGTGGGTTGAAGGAGGAGGGAGCCAGACTCTTTTCAGTGGTTCCCAGTGACAGGACAAGGGGCAACGGGCACAAGTTGGAACATAGGAGGTTCCACTTGAATATGAGAAAGAATTTCTTCACGGTGAGGGTGACAGAGCCCTGGAACAGGCTGCCCAGGGAGGTTGTGGAGTCCCCTTCTTTGGAGATTTTCAAGACCCGCCTGGATGCAGTCCTGAGTAGCATTCTCTAAGCAATCCTGCTTCAGCAGGGGAGTTGGACTAGATGATCTATACGATCCCTTCCAACTCTAAAAAAAAATTCAGTGAAAATTCAGTGAAATACATCCTTAGTAGTGAATAATATGTGAAAACCTGTAACAGAGCGTCTTTTGCTTCTCTACAGTATAGGGAACAGGCTTGACACAAGGTTTTCTATTCTGATACATGTTTTCCTCTTACTTTTTAAGAGGGAAGCAGTTAGCTATTTGTGCTTAGAAGATTTTGTGGGATTCAGACAGCACAGAATGTTACTATGTGAGCACAGAAAATGGATTTATCTTACCTCAAAGGTATGTTATGCATTTATTGAGCTTTTTTAGGATTTTTGAGATTGTACAACATCTTTGACCCCCATTTAATCATTGCAAAGGTCAGACTGGCCTTAGCATAATAAAATAACCTGGCATTATTAGTATAAAATTTAATGTTACATCCACAGCACAAATGACATTTTTAGTACTGTATACAAAGATGACAACCGCTACAACAGCATAATTAAAAAATAAGTGTCTGAGTGGCTCAATAGAGTAACATGTGCAGAGACAATTATCCTAACTCCAACAGAAAGCCCTAAAATTAAATACAAAACCTGAAGAATTGTCCTAGGGCATTACACATCAGATGTACTGCCTGACCTCTGAAAAAGTATTGTTTGCAGTTCTGTAAAGTTAATGTAGTCTCTTTCTTTAAAAATCTTTTGTGTTCTAACTGGCCTTTTGTAAGCTACTGATGGCCTGAAGAACTTCAGTATTGTTTCAAGATCTTCTAAGCAGAGTTCTTAGCCAGCATGTTAAAAGATTTTGATACTGTAAACTTTGGATTAAAATCTTTCCCAATAATTCACATGTTCTAATGGTCCAAATACTAGCTCTCACTAGTTCTGTTCAACCCACTGCCTCCTCTAACACTATGTGGCCCACAACCCAGATGCCCAAGTCATCAGAACACCTGCATTATTAATACCAGTGCAGGGAACACTCAGTGAAGCTGCGTAAAACGCTGAGGAAAGGGATAATCCTGTTCTTTGTGATAGCGATGATTCTTTACTCACACAAAGAGGTTACTGAATGTCAGCTGATCCACAGTAACTACAGACACACTCAGACTAGATTAAATGTTTTGAAGTAACTTAGCCTCAAATGAAATAAATGCTTAATTTGCACAATACAAAAAAATTGCTGTAAAGTTAATATAAATATACTCCAAATACAATAAGAATTAATTTGTTAAAATAAATTACATGTCTCATGGTGTTAACTCTATATGGAAACATGCTAAGTATACTCACCAAGGCAATAGCTGGGAATAAGTGTTGGAAGCCAGGCTACGTTAGAGAAAGCGGAGGTATGAAGAGAGTTAATTCGAGCCAATTCAGATACTCCTCCAGTGTATGATAAAGGTCCTATAGGGTCTACACGCCACAGAATCAGCTCACTATAGATTGCATTTGGGTCATGGAATGTACGGGTTGCTGCATTTTTAAGTTGCTGCCTAGAAGAACCTTTCACATGTTTTATAGGATCCATTACTCTGTTTATCCTGTCAGAGTCCCAGGAACTGTCTGATTCAGGAGTTAATAGAGCATTATGATGAGAAGATGTTAGCAGTAATGGTAACACAGAATGGCAAGCTAGATCATTGAGATGAAAACGGTGACCACAATATCTAAATTTATGTGATACAGTTAGCACAGTAGTGAAAGCTGATTTATCAGCAAAAGTAACTGCCCACTGATTTAGAGAGCCATCTATATGTTTGGAAATCATCATTACTATGGGAGAAATTATATTCACATTTGAACTGTCCTGGGCACAGCTTGGTCCTTTATTTCCTAGAGTCTTATCGGGAAAGTCCATTGTATTCTGATGTATAGCATCACTGTCATCTTTTAAAAAGACAGGGCAAGCATACATCATAATATTTTTGCTAAGGGAACTAGCATCTCCTGATGGAAACGCAACAGGAATCCTAGAAGAAAATGAAACCTAAAAAAACAAAAAAGAAAAGAATTAGAATCTAATAACTCAGCTTAAGACTGAATAAATGTTAGCTGTTTCACAGGAAGTACTTAAAATTAAATTCATACTGATGTTCAGATATAAAAGAAAGGACACAATGATTGTTGATTAAGATCATAAATCATAAAACAATTTCAAATGTACAATACCTGAACTTGTCGAAAGATGCCTGGAGTGTATTCATCCAAGTATTTCACATGCCACACCAGAAAGGTACCATCAATAGGGTGGATAGTAAAAAGCATATCTGGATTTCTGTTCCATTCAGTTAGGAGCAACTCAATTTTTCGATCTAACAAAACTGTTGGAAGAGGCATGCGTGGGCCAGCTAGTAGAGATGTCTTAGGGCTTCCCTCTCTTTCTCCATCTTCATGTTCTGAAGAGCCTGTACCAGTCCCTGTCTCCGATTCTCTGTCTATAGACAAGTCTGCAACAGAAATGTGCCATTTTATCCATTGCAAAGATTTCCCTGTAAGTTTCTATTCAAAACAACACAGCATTTTAAAATGCGCTAATAGTGCTATTTTTATACAAACTGAGGGTAGAAAGATGTTTCTTTGGTCTGTCTGTACAAAAATACGAGGCCCTGGCTTTTGACTATTGCTCCTAACTATGCAATACAAGTAGTAATAAATATAACCATCAAAATCTAGATACTAAGCAACGCCCTGTCTAAGATTATTCTGGTCACCTATATAAACCCACGCATTTTATATGAATGTTGGTTCCAAATTAATGTGGGGTTTTCTGGTATTTATAAGGTAATCATCAAATATGTGGTATGTGATCGTTGATGAAATAGTATTACATGTTCAGTAAGAATTATCACACGCTGAACTACTGCACTGGTAATCTAGATTTTAGGAACCTAACCGTCATAAATAATACAATGTATCATCTGTTTACCGTCACTAATTGGTCTTCCAATACTGGAAACAGTGCAGTTGCATTAAAATGGAGCTATGTCCAACCCTTCTTAAAGCTTGCCATAAATTGGTATGTAATTACTGACAACCTGATTGTTAGTCATAATTTCATAGGTCAGTGGAATATATCCAAAATGGAAATCAAAGACAAAAACTACCTTTCTTTTTCACTGTGTTTATTACTATTGCATTCCAACAGAGTACATCATTGAATTTTTCATGCCTACAATTACCACAGCCAAGATTTCAGCTGTAAATGTCTATTTTACATTACTGATAAAATATTAGCACTTGTAATTCTTGTGCTAAAGAATTGCATTATTACATTAATGTGCTTGTGCTACATATCTCAATATTACTAACCATGATCTAATTTCATATGTAAACCTCTCTCTTTTTCTTCCATTTCTTCTTCCTCTTCAACCTCAACATCAAAATCTTGTTCTAGTTGTTGTTCAGAAATTTTTCTTAGATGCTGCATAAATACTTCAATAGAGGATGTAAAATTAAATTCTTTATTATTCAACCAGTGAACAACGAAGCCTCCATTTCCTTCATCTATATTAAAAGCTGTTCCAGCCAAGACTGACGGAATATCTGTGGACAATTTTAAACAAATAAAAAAAGCTATATATTAAACGGCCCATCTTTTTTTTATATATATATATACACACACATATATAATATAACAGATTTCTTAATTGAGACATTTAACTTGTTTTAAGTAGAAAATAATTTGCGCCTATAAGATTAGACAAGGTAGGATGCAGATGAAGTTTTTACATACAATTTTAATTAAAAAAATGTAACAATATTTTAGTATCAATAAATTCACATGAAAATTGATTCTTACATCAATGGTAAATAATACTCAACAGTTCTAATAGCTCAGTTTCATTCATTGCAGTGTTGTCATTTCATGGACAGATTTTAGGTAAGGCACATGATTGCTCTTCAATCGTTTCCTTGTTTAAAATATTCTGAACTAATCTATAAAAAGCAGCTGCTTTCCTGCCAAAAAATCCAGTACAGCTTTTTTTTGTTCACTATATATTCTGTAGGATGCAAATACTTTTTTCATCATATACCATTGCCTCCCCAAAACCAACAATGCTAAGTAGACTTGAAATTCAGGTTTCTTTTGCTTTCTGATGTGCAAAGATGAATTTAATTGGCTTTTAAAAATGCTGAAGGTATTCAGAAAAAATTCAGCCTCATTTGTCTTACAGAACTCTATGCCAAGTAACAGACTTGTGAAATAACAGTCTTCCTACAAATTCCCTGTATTCAGTTAGGCAAAGCAAAGAACATGCATCAAATTTTTTTCATTTTGTGCAAATATATTATTACAGTTTAATAAATGGTTGTATTTCACCTGTAGTGGGGTTGATGCTTGCAGCTATATGGAAGTGACCAAGTGCATTTGCATGATGTGAAATGTGACGCTGAACTTCATGAGTACCCTGTTGATCTGGCAACACATCTGTGTGGGTAACAAGAACCGAAGACCTCCTTTGTCCTTTTCTCATATTTTTCAAATGGTGAATTGTCTGGTTTAGTTATAAAAAATAAATTAAGAAACACTAAAAAACCATAAGGTAGAAATTCACACTTACATAAAGCCTAAAGCTTTTTCATTTCCTTCTAAGAAATGATGACTAATTTCAAAAGGATTATTTTAAATAGATTGCAACAGAGATTACTAACACTTATGTACGTCAGTTCTGGCCAAAGGCAAAGCTATTCTAACAGTCTTCTGAAAGTTCTCTTATTATCTGCTCCAACAACAACACAAAAATAGGCGCTATTTTGTGTAACATTCATAAACAAGATTACAACAATCTAGAAGCAGTAACCTTCGCAATATCATTTTATAACCAATTATTATTATGTAACTAAAACTTGCTGAAAGTACAACTGATGCAACAGCCCAAAGCGTACTTGGTTCTATTCTTCCTATTTCTTGATACTCATGATATATAAGTAGTAAAAACTTGGTCTGATTGCAATAATCTACAAATTAGTGTTGAGGTGGTTGGGTTTTTTTTCTTTCTTTCTTGTTTTTATATTGATAGGTTTTCTTTTACTGTAAACTTAATAGACTTGGTATGACTGCCACTGAAATGTGGAGCCCCATATTACCACCTTTTGGAAATGCAATTATCAAATCAGAGAACTAAAAATTAGAAGTTTATTTATTGCTTCCACTATTTTTATAATTACAGACTTTCAGACCCGATCAGAAATTAAACCATCACTTACTATTCCATGTTAAACACTGTCTTTTCCCAGCACTATTAGTTAGCTATAGAAAAAGCAGATTGAGTTTTAAGAACATGGAGCTTGGGTGCAGAGATGCAAAGTCTCTGAATTCTCGGTGTTTAATAGGCTGTTCTTCAGTGTAGTAACAGACTTCAAAAACTGATATGAAATAATTCAGATTATTCTGTTATGCTTATAACAACTAAATAATACAAATTCTTAAGAGTTCTACATCCTTTAAATATTTATGTTTTAAGAATCTTGAAATAAAAAATTGACAGAATAAGTATTTACTTGTACCTCTAGTGCATGCTGTATTTTGTCCTTTTGCTTTCCAGATTGAGACATGGTGCTGCTAATGCTGGAAGTGCTGGTTTCACAGATCTGCTCACCGAGAAGAGTATCTTCTGGTAACAATGTCTCTGCCCACAGCCGACAGATGCCATCAAGACATGATGTGAGTAACACATTACAGACCAAACCCCTAACGACAGATATATCAAGGTTACTACCCAATGTAATTAAATTAGCTATACAGACACAGCAGAAATTGGGGGAGTATACAAGTATTTAGTAGTTACTGTTCCATCCAAACTTCTGCCTCTTGCTTAACTGAAGGTTTTATATCAGTAGTGATTTTTGGCATGCTGATAAAAACAAATTATTGGGAAAAATGCTTGTTAATGGTTATTATTTGATAAATGCAACAGTTATTATAAAACTGCAGTTATGAAACTGCCTAAGCTATCTGACTTGCTGGACTATGTGAAGAATGCATAAGTTTTACTAAATAACGAAATGTGGAATTGAGCAGCTAATGAAACACCAGTATATACAATAAGGCACAGAAGATAGCTTACTAAATTCTAATAATTTAAAAAAATATTTTATCTCCAATGTCATGGCACCATTTGGTGAAGACGAAACCTTACATTCATGCTTCCTGGCACAACTTGAGAAGGCACTGAAGTTTAGACCATATTTTAGAATAAATCTCACCTGTTAACACGACTATCACTATTGTACTAGGTAATACAGAAGCTTATGGGAAGATGCTGACATGCTTTATTTCTTGAAATTATAAGCAGAGAAATCTAATCACGTTCTTGGTGGCCAAATTTTAAGCAGGGTGTTAAAAAATACTTGGTCAAAGACTTGCTTGCCTTTTTTAAAAAAGAAAACTTTCAAACCTGGGCATGTACTTGCTAGTGTTACGCCACGAAAATCCTGTAACTGCTCGAGGATGTGCCAAATAAACGAATGAGAAGTGGACAACCCCTGAGCATTTTTTCTTCTCTTCGTTCTCTTGGGGCAGAAGAGAGGACTTCCAACCAGTCATAGGATACCAAACCTTTAAGAGGCAGTCATCCTAGATAAAGCAATAAAAAAAAATGGGGTTAGCTAGCTATTATTAAAAATGTCCTTCATGAAAACTTGATCTGTGGCCCAGAGCTACGGGCAGTTTTTCAGACAACCCATTTCCAAGACCACTTATTTCGTTGATGGTCATCCTGGAACGAGTTACAGGACTGAAGAATTATGGGAGTGGAGTGTTGCCAGCAGAATAAGAACTGTTTCTTCCAGTCCAGTCAGCCCCCTACTTTCCTCTTCTTTCTCTATGCATTTTCTGCATAGCACATACACACACTTAAATCCCATGTCCATTTCCCTGCAAAGATAGAAGCCAGAAATAGGCTGCCACTCACGCTACAGTATTAAGCTCATTAACACTCAGTTTCTCCACTGAGACAATTCATGCTGTAAGTCCCTATTGGTTCCCATGCACAGGAAACCTGACTTTCATGGAAAGCACTGTACCTACTGAGCACAGGCACACAACAGAGGAGCAGATGCATATTTACAAGCTTCCCCTCCAACAGCACAACCTGTGCTACCTTTCTGGTTTGAATGGTTGGGCACCACTGACGTAATTAATTGAAACTGACACAGCAATACTACACAGGCTGATAAGTGAGACTTGAGTATGACTACACTGATGTGAGCTAAGGACAACGTTACTAACATGACAACAGTACATTATACTGGCAGGAGGCCACATCTCTGGATTTCAAGCACTTGCTGCTGGCGTGGAGATACAGAATAAAGTAAATAAATAAATCACAAACCTCCAGGAGTGTAGATAAAAGACAGTATTTCCTGACAAGCATCAAAAAGTACAGTATCTGACCAGAGATTCTGCAAGAAGGAAGTCTGACAGGCAGCCCTGTTAAGAATTACGATCAAAGCTGTGTATCTCATGAAAAAACTAATATAGACTGTCCTACAGACAGAAAATGACTTCTGGAACCATCCGCCTCATCTACTTAGCCAAATTCTTAGCTATATAAAGGTATATTCATGGGAAATAGAAATACGGAATGAAACAAATCCTTTGATAATTTACTAACCACAAAGATTCTAAATGCAATATTTATTAGGGTGCTGTAAGTACATTTTTAGTCATAAAACAATGCGGATCATGATTCAGTTGCCCTCTTCAGTAAGTGTAAGGAAACAAAGGTTCCTAAAATTCATCTCATTCTTCAACCAATATTAAGTGCAAGCAATAAATGCTTACCTAAGCAGCCTTGAAAACCAAAGGCAAGGACACAAATGAGGTGACATTAAAGGGAATTGTTAATTGAAAATTTAGCTTGAATAGCAATTTGACAAAAAATATGCCAAACTGAAATAGAAGTTAAGAACTGATAATTGAACTCAGAATTCATTAAATGGAAAATCTTTTCTAATTTATCCACTGAGGAGTGCATATTATACCAATTTAAATGTGTATGCGTTCTGTCATAATGATCTAATATTTATCCTCATTATTTCCAACAGAAGTAGAGAAATATGTTTATGCTTATCTTAAAGTTCATTGAAGTATACTTTATCTAAAATATATATACAAGTCTGTATCACTGTCACCATATTCCAGGTTGATTCTCAAGTATTCAATCAGAGGACACAGCTAAATCCAATTTCTTGTTGCTGAAATTCATGGAATTACACGAAAATACAGCATTACACGAGATGATAATTTAATTTAGCTTAGACTACAATGGAGCGTATGGTCCAGGACTATTCTATAATACTTATTTACCTTTCTCAAACAAATGCAGAATATTGCACGCACTTATTTAATTATTCTTTTTCTGTACTTACCTTCCCAGCTGTTGCAAAGTATTCACCATCAGGAGACCATGCCATCAAATGTACTGATATCGCAGTCCTAAATAACATGAGAGTACAGTTTCAAGTTGTAAGTAGAGTCTATTTATTCTATAGTATTATTCCATATATATCGAGTTGATTAAGTATTATTGTTCATTATTTAAATGAAATATATTAGTATTTTATAGTTGTTACTTTAAGCATACTTTAGAAATAGCTAAGCATAAAAAGTATTTGCTATAATGAAACAAAATATTTAGTATTTTCAGTTTTACAGAAAAACAGCCCATAAAATAAATTGTTTTACATAGGGCAAGCCTAGGCTAGATCCAATGAGATCCCAGAAGCGAAGTTTGTCTCACCTGCTCTTCTACTCCCAGTGAGGCCAAGACAAATAGTAGGAAGAAATGAAAGTGAAGATCTTTTAGATAACTTGTGATACTATTTGTCTGTGACTACAGCTTATGGGTCAGCTGTCTGAAAGAGGAAACTACCCTATATAGTGCTTTGAGGGCACAAAACCTAAAACAGCTTCAAAAAAGTCAAGAGAACACAGGTTCATAGGCAGCTGCTTCCCAAGTCTGCATGTATCTAGAAATGGCTGATCATGAAGCACTTCCATAACACGGATCTCAAATAGAACCAGGCAGAAGGAGTTTCAGGACCCTCTTCCTAAGATTCAGGAAGCAGCTCATCTTAATCAGTGCAGCATATCTGCCTGCTACCGCTCCTCTGTTCAGTCTCATCCAGTATTTCAACACTACTTTCAAAGATGAGAAAACAGGGACAATTTTGATACACTGTAGCCAGTGTATCAGATAGCCAGTGCTACAGTGTGGGTAAGCCTTTGACTAGGTTGACTGGACTAGCTGGTGATAGGTCATTTGAAAAAGTGAAGAATTTTTATTTGGAGTAACTTATGTTTTAAGATGTTTTAAAAGCAGATTTAAAAATATGGTTTTGGAGAGAAGACAGGGTTGATATATGAGGTGGCATTGCAATTTCTCTTAAAATAAAAATTATCTCACTCACTTGCACTGCCAGACACATTTCCAGTCATTTAGAACTGGGAGAACTTTATCATCTTTGATCTGATTGTCAGGATTATAATCTTCATCTTCTTCTAGAACGTCACTAGATGGAGGGGCCCACAATTGCAAGAAGTCAGTTGCTGTCAGCAGCCTATTACCTGAAAGTGAGAAGTATCAACGCTGTGAAACCATGATGATGCAGTTATATTGAAAGATTAAGCCTGTCATCATATTTTGTTGAGAATTATTCAAAACAGGTCGAAAACTCAACTTTATAAAGTCAATTTGAAATGCAATAGGGTATTCAATTATATGTGGCTTTATTCAAACATTTTGAATTTAGAATACTGTTTAAGAAAGAACATCAAGGTTTTTTGGTGACTTCAAATGATAAATCGTAATTAATAATCAATCTTGCAGATGCTAAATAGCCATTCACATCTCAAATAAATACACATTGTTAGACATCTTATAAATATCTGTGTCCAGGTACATTGCTGACTTTAATTGTGATAAAATTCAATTTCAATGATTACTTGTGGCAATTTAAGTCAGTTAGCAACTTAATGCTGTGATTCCCAAACTAAGATCTTGCATAGGAGACTCAACACTTGGCACAGCAGCTTCACAAATGTGAACTGTAACTTCGCATTTTACACAACACTGCTTCGGAACAGATAATCTAAAGTTTCCATATTCATGCTCTCACTTTATTACAATAAAAATCATTTGTGTTCAAGTTCTCTTAACTACAAATGTTGAACAAATACTTCACACTACCTTGAGGATCCCATGCCAGGTTGTAAGTCATAGAACTGAGGAAGAATTGCCCAGTTTTAAGCCACTGACACTTTAGTTGCTGTAGTTTTAAAACAATAAAGGATTAATTCTCACATCAACAGCAAAATACAAAGATATCAGATTTTCTGTATTTATTAAATTGCTATTAAGCCTGTTGCAAAAACATTCAGGGCCTAGTAGTAGATTGCTGACTCCAGTTTTAATAATTTCTTTGTTTTATTAAAATCATATGCATCACAGGGTGCCCTGCAAACCAGATCTGAACCTGTCCCATACAAATATATCTATAGATTACTTTAGTTAGGTCATACATTTATAACAACGTAAGAGGTGACAATATAGATGCAACAATTGTGAAACCTGCTTGAGACCATACTTAATGCTTGAGTGCTCGGCCATGGCTGTGCTGTTAAAACAAGCCTGGGTACATGTATACACATCTAAGTCATATTTCTGTACCACAGATCTGACGACCTCTTCAAGTTAAAGAAACACCAACTTTTCACCATGTCATTCTAGCAGGAGATTCAAGAACAAGATGTTGTTGTGAACTTAGGAGGAGTACAGTCCCCAGTTCGATTAACACAGTGGAAGATTCTACCCATCCAATTTTATTATGGATGGTGGAAAATGTTTATCCATTAGTCTTTTGTGTGCCAATGTAATATGATAATAATAGGCAAAAGTCTGTCTGCCGGTTAAGTCTAAGAACCTAAACCGAATTACAATCATGAAATATATACTTACACAATTTCTTTTATGAGAATTTATACCAAGCGGTTCAAAAATACAAACAGCATTTCCATACGATGCTGCAATCTGGAAAGAAAATATTGAAGACTCAAAATGTAAGGTTAGGAGATAAGTGTAACTGTTACTTCAAATTAGCTATTTAGTATTCCAAAATAGGTAAGGAATTTCCAGTACCTCTTCTATGTGCTGTGGTTCAAGAAAAGTTAAATTAATACAAATGTCATTAACTGTGTTATAGGTATACTCTCCTAAGGAATTCGAGAAATACATACTTCTGAACAAGCCTATCTTTAAGATTTTAACTCTAAGTAGGGAAGATATTCTGTTCAGTGGTATAAACACTGTCAATCAGATCTAATATATTCCTCTAGGGTAACTACTGTTAATGCATAAGGGAAAGCTGATGCCTTCACTACTTCTTCTCACGTTCTGGCTACTTCACAGCTAACTAATAAATTAATTATAAGTGTCTGGCTCTCAATGTGTTCCCAGATTCCATTTTGTATCACTAAATAATAATTATGAGGAAGGGGACGAAATGTAATTCTATTTTGAACAGTTAAATACATTTTGAGGGGAAACGGTAAACAGAAAAACCAAAGTACTTATACCACTGAACCCCTCAACTTCTTTCACCCACTGATTTCACAGAACCCTCCATATACAAAATGGTCTTTATTGGGAATTTATCTGGTCATGTTCCTCATATGCATATATTTATGAGTACTTTGGACTATCTTTAAAAGTCCTTTTTCTTCCTTAAAAGATTTTAAAAAGAAAAACTGTTTAAGTTCTTCCCATTCAGGATCTTGTTTCCTCAATACAGAAATTATGTAAAAGTTTCATGACATTTATTATGAAATCTTACTTCCTCTTTGGGGGGAGGTTGCAACAACACATGCCCAAAGAAAAGAACAGACCCTGAGTTCAGAGTGCTGAATGCAGAATCACCCAGGGGTTCATGGAGATCTTGCAGGGGCCACCTGTGCAGCCCCAATCTCTCTTCCAGTCCTACTGGGACTGCAGTGCAGGGGCCTTGCCAGCTAAACCTGCCCGATTCCTAACTAGGGCTTTCTCAATACTGCAACCAATTTTTAACTAGCTAATATTAGTGGGCAGTGACAACTGACAAACAAAATTTGCTCAGTGCACTACCATAACTCATAGAAAGTAGTTTTTTTCTCAGCAATCTAAACTGTCTCTTCAGCATTGTTTAGGGATTAAAAATAAAACCCCATAGCCAGTCAAGGGATCATGACAACTCATACTGTAGTACTTCTAAACACACTAAACATGCCTAAGCTTCTCTGAAAAATAAAATATTTCTAATTTATTACTTTGCAGGACACACAAACACACACACGTGTGTATATATATGTATACACGAATGATTTATCCATGTCTTCTTTAGCTAGATGAAAGTATACAATAACACAGACAACAACAATTTAGTATCATTCCAGTTCTGATACTGTACTGTAACTAATACATACTTCCACATTTTTCAAGACCTGTTATTGAGGATTCTGGAAAGGAATAAAAATCATTGTTACAAGATGCCTTCTGCTCCCCCCCCCCCCCCCCCCCCTAAAACATAAATTGCTATTAAATTAAAACAATTCTCTACTACAAAAAATGTTACTTAAAAAGTTACAGATCAGTAAAAACTGATCTTTGTCATTAAATTAACTCATTAATACCATTAGTATTATGTAGCTGTTGAATTATTTAGAGTATTCAATTTTTAAAAATAAAATTCTATACAAATTTATTAAAATCCTTACCCTGCCTTGTCGTTGGGAGCACTCCACACAACTAACTTGGATGTTTCCATGTTTAGCACCGGGAATAATTTGCACACATTCAAAGTCATTTGCCAGAATAACAATGTCACAACCAGAGCCATATGCCTGAAATGTTTTTTAAAAGAAATACAATTAAATATGTATTTTAAAAACTGAATACTTATTAAACAACTCACGTTTTTGAGAGATCTTGTTGCAATGGAGATTTTCACAGATGTTACGATGTAGCTGGTTTATTCCTTGCCAATGCAGGAGCACCAGCAGAACAAGCAACAAGTAAAACTAAAGTAAAAAAAAGTAGCAAAGGAGACATTAAATCTCCCAGGGTTTAAATCGCGGCCAACAGTGGGGAAAAAAAAAAAAAAAAAGCCAAAAACCAAAATACAACCCCCAAATGTGTTCTAGAACTTAAGCTCTGGTTTTTTTAGGTTTTAGATTTATTTTTTTTCCCTCCCCTCCAATTCTTGTTGCCTCTTAGAGCAAGGCAGCCAAGAGCTTAAGTGATTCTTTTCTGTAAGAATCCAATTTCTGGGCTTTTCTGAGTTTTAAGAAGCGCACATTACTGTAAGACTGTAAAACAACAAAGATTTGTCTTGGATATATTGTATCTTGTGCAATACACATAACAGTCTAAATAATTTGTTTAAGAATAAGTTATAGAACAATGATAGCTTGCAGCACCTTTTATCAGCAGGATAAATACATATATATAACTCTACCTGTCTGCCAACCTTTCACCTTAGTGTGCTAGAATATTCTAAAAAGTTTAGTCACTCCAGATGATCTGCTCCACTGAACTCCCACATTCAGGCATAGAAATCCCTCCCTAGCATCAATCTACCAATAACCCTTTTTAAAGTAAACAGTTGTAGCTAGAAGTCTCCTTAAAGTAAGTTTTCTGCTGATTCCAATATGATAGGCAGAATTTTTATGACAGCTGAATTAAGCAGAGAGCGTGCAAGTCCTCAACAGTCAATTCCACATGGTACAAAATTACTTTTGTCATTTTAACTTGTCCCCTGCTTCTTTCACAATAATTTCCAAAATACCGAGTCCTAGTCCTCTCCTTTTAGGCCAATGAGTTTAAAGGCTACCTGTATTATTTTTGAGAAGTATATGAGAAGTTTTGAGTATTTCTATAAATTTACAAGATGTAAATTGATGGGCACACTAAGATAATGGTGCAAGATAACCACTGGAACTAGAACAGGCAATTTAGGTCTTATGACCTTCTATGTCTACTTTTGATCCTCCTGAGAAGGAACAACAAGTGAGAAAGTCTGAAAAAAAAAAGCTTAATTTAGTGAAAGTACAGTCACTGCTAAAAACAAGAAAGGAACAGCAATACAAGCAGCAAAGCAGAAACTCAGGCCTCAAAAATTAACACACCATACAACTGCACACACAAAAATGAAAACTGCATACAAAACAGATTGCCTAAGAGATTTCCAAGGTCATCTCACAAAAATAAAGTAACAGAGTGCTGTCTGAGTCCCCAAGCCCACAACCGTTGTTCTGGGAAGCTCTGAGGAACTGATACTGGAGTTATTTACAATGCAAGCAGGAGAGGAAAAAAACAGCTGCTAAAAGGTTGTTAGAGGGAGATTATCAATGTAACAGACTCTCCTAGCTCCTTGATGACCAGGCTATGCAAGTATTAGACCTAGTCTGGAAGGGAATAAATTATTATTAAAATGGAATAGGATTATTTCCAGAAAGACAGATGAGATTCTGAGATAAACTCTGGCATTGAACAGGAAGTCTTGTCTTTTTGCCGTTTTCCTACTTTTTATTTTGGAATTTGTTACCAAACCAACTCTACCAGCAGTGTGGAATGCTGGACAGACCAGCAATTGTTCACAAGTGGGAAGGAAGAAGATAGAGACCAGGACGCAATTACCTGTAAGTTGACAGGAAAATAAAGGTAGGGCCTCTTGTTCCAATAATTTATTCAAAATTCTAATGTTCACATGCAATTGATTCTGCTACTATTTATTTCAAAGGGTGAGCAATTAAAACAGCAAAGAATTGAAAGACTCACCTTCTTTTCAACTGTCCACCTCATAACTACTAATGCAAACCTACTGAAAGGCACGATTTACATTGTTAATCTAATGCAATAAAAAAAATTAAACCAATCCACTTCAAACAAGGACTGAAACCTTTCATACCCCATTTTTTCATTGTCAGTACTGATAGTTTGAAATTTGCAAGTCAAGCTAAATTAAACATAATTTATCACTAGTTGCAATCCTGTTAGAAGGAGATACGGATGGTTGCCTCAAATGATATAGGGAAAGGAAAAGACTTCTTGACTTTAATTTCCTTACACTTACAGTTCTTAAACATGCATGTTTGTATGTGTGTGTATAATTGATAAGGCATGAAACAAAATATTTTTCACTTGAGTATGTCTGTTAACTCTGTGAAGCAAAATAATTTACTGTGTTCCACTTGAAATGTTTTAGTTTCTCTTCTCTCCTGTCCCCTATCTGCACTTATTATAGAAACAAAAGAGTATTTTTCTGGCTAATTATACTATTCAGCATCTTTTCACAACGTTAAGTGAAAAGGTGGTTGTGAATTAAAAGCGTGCTTTACTGTAGAATTTTTTTTTTCTTAAAGAATCATCAAGATGTAGAGACCTTCTCCTAAGTGAAATCTTATTACTGTCACTCACATCCCTCCTACTCTTTGCCTGTATTTGGCACTGCACCAACAAGTGACTCAGCACACCTAAGTGTCCTATGCCAACAGAGAGGATTTAGTCCCTTGGAGACCGTAGCTGGAACACATTCTCAACAGAAGGGCATCAGCCTTCAGCTCTCAGTTCTCTGAGCAAGTGCTGTCTCTTGGTTCTGGGGCCATTTTCTCAGTGTAAATATTTATTCTGAGAATGTCTCTCATTTCTTGAAAGTATATTAAGGTATATTTACCTTAAATCTTAAATTTACTTTAAGAAGTACATTTATTATAACCCCAACTTTGAGAAAAGATGCCCCCTCATTCTAGAACAAGTGTTCACTTTTTCACATTTATAGTCCCCAATTTTCTCAAAACAGAAAAAGGTCAATATACTTTTCTTACTGAAAGATATTCCGCATTTCACATTATTTGTTTAAATACAAGTTTTCAATTTGATTGCTTTTATGAGACTTTTCTAATATATTCAATATATTAGCATGTGTATACTTGAATAGAAACCATTTCTATTAAATGCTCTTTTTATTTTGTCCTTTCACTCATTAAGCTGGTAATGAAGTAGAAGTTCCCTACATTGGCAAAGAATAGGGAAGTGTCATAATATGTATCATCAGTAGTTCCTTCTTAAGGATTCAGCTGACATCTTCGGGGAGATCATTCTTGCTACCACAGGTCCCTCCTGCCAGAGTAACAGTGGCCACAATATTTGTGGTAACAGACTAACAATCTGCATAGCCTGATAAAAGGAATGGAAAATTGGTAAGCCATACAAAAAGGAAGGATGGAAAATAAGATGCTGAGATCCTGTAATAGATGAGAGCAGCCCAGAGGCCTTAGACAAACAGAATTATAAGCAGTCACTGAATGAAGCAAGTGCAGTAAAAACCACCCACATGGAGTATCTGCCAACCTCCATTTCTAATGTCACTGATAACTTCAAAGAGAAAATTAAATGGAGTTGCAAAACTGCCAGAATGCAAGGATGACTTGCAGGATCCATAAGCAACTAATAAGCTGTAGTTTGCCAATGTCTGCTCTAACTGTCAAGATCTTGGACCACTGAAATGAACAACGACAAAGCTCTAATTGAATGCACGAGCACCAGATAGAAGTAGGACAGTCTGTCCTACCGTAAGAGTTTATGCTATATCCTCAATTTTCAGATAATACGAAAGAAGCATGAGCATCTCTCTTTTTCAGCTGCTCATGTCTTCCTGTTTGGTTCTCTAAGTTTACTGTTGAACACTGAAACTACCAGACATGGAAACAACATTCCTTCACCTTTTCAACTTGGCTTTCTTTATAAAAATATTCTTCTCTGTATTAAAAAAAAAAAAAAAAAAATCATTCTTCTCTTTTTATAACCTGCAACTCTACAAATTTGGCATAAGTGAAATAGACTGGATGTCCCCAAGCTCCAGTGTGTACTATTAAAGGTACGGGGACATTTTCAAGATGTTAAATGATGTGGAAGAAACAGAATCAGCTCACAGTGGTATTTAAAAAGAAAAAGTTCATAGACATCTAAAATGACATAAATTAACTAAAATCTGTATTAAAACCTGAATTAAAGCCTATAATGGCCTTATGGTACTCCTCCAGTATAACAAACTTATCCTTAAGTTTTTGGTTATGGATAGTAAACATATAAGATGCAGAAATTCCTCCACCTTCCTGTTAGTGATGAAGACACCCAAATTCTGAAACATTTCCAAACTCTCAAAGGACACAATACTTACAATTCCTCCCCCATAAGTACTAGCAGAATTACATACACTTAATGCAAACTAGCAAAATAACTGGGAAAAAAAAAAAGCCAACCACTACAAGCCTGTAGAACAGGCTTTCCTAAACTGATGTTTGAGACAAATTCATGACTAAAAACACTTTACAATATGCTTACACACAGAGGTTAAGATATAAAAGAATGTGGCAAGGATTCAGAAGTTAAGTGTCTGTAATCCAGTTCACATAAACATGACACAGTGGGGAACATATAGATACATGCAAGTATTAATAAACAACTAGAGGGATTTTTAAATAAGGGATTTAATATGTAATTTTTCAAGAAGGATAAGGTAGAGGAGAACCTGATACAGCAGAGAACACCTATTCTCAGTTGTTGTATCTTGTGGACATAATGGTGTGGATGAAGATTTTGCTGTTTTCAATGAAGTAAAAAAGTTTACATGAGTGTGGGAGACTTTACTTTGCAACAGCTTCTGAAATTCATTACACAGTTCCAGGCCAAATATCAGTACTGGCATGGAAGATGCCAAGAAACTTGTCCTTTTAAAAATGGTAAGAAATAAATTATATTTTTTTTACTTCTATCAGAAAAGTTCTTATATGCAGATACCCCTAAAATCTGATATTCTGATTTTTTTCATTAGTAACATTTGGAGCTCTGTATTTTGTGCATTTAATAACACCTCTTACAAGAAGTAAATATTCATTATCTTTCGTGGGACAGTAGCCAGAGCTTGCAGTTTTCATACTTATAGACTCTAGCCTTTAGATAACTGACATACATATGGATTTTTAAATTTTTTTAAACCTAGACTTAGAAACAGCTACATTCTGTTCAGAGTTTCGGGGGGAAAAAACCAACCCTGAGCTTGGACAAAGGGCAGAAAGTTATAGAAAGAGAATCAGAACAGCTCATCTTTATTTTAAACCACCTTACTCCATATCGTGGAAAGTCAGGTTGGTAACATACATTCCACTCAGAGTTAGGGTCAGTAACTGAAATTGTCTCAATGTAAAACAGCTGGTTAACAACAAAAGCTAAGTGAAATCAACCATGGTTTGAAAAATGCAGTTTGCTACCTTTAAGAACTTACTAGCTGCCAGTTAGGCTATATGGTTCAAATAACATACCATTCTTCTGTCTAGACAGGGTGTGTGCTGTAAGGCCCTTCTGTATAAAGCCCAACTCTGACCTTCTGTAAACTCGTTTGTGAAACATGGTTAACAATATTTGCTGAAATGAGAACATGAAGCAACATCAAATTGGATAGTGCACAGAATTATTACCAGAAATGAGAAAACCAGAACTTCTGTCATTTAGTACTTAAATCCTCTGCTTATTCAGTGTCCTGTTTGGAGCTCATACAAAGGGAAGCTGAAGAAACTGCCTGGTAGAAAACAGCATTACAAAAATATTTGCACCCTTCAAACACTTCTTCCTGTGTATTACCCACTCTAATAGACTGGGTGCAATACAACTACAACATCCATAAGCCATTTTGTTAAAAAAACATCTCTTTGTTTGATCCCTTGTTTGGGAAACGCTAGGTACGTGGTAGGATTGCTGCAGGCAGATGTGGGAGCGTAGGAAGGAAAGAACACCATGTGCATTTCAGATAATGGATACACAAAACCTTTTTTGCCAGCTTACAGGAACTGTCTAACCCTAGCTCTATTTCTTTGGATTTGTTTCGCTTGATGGAGTCACTAATACTTGTTTTTTAGCAGGTAAAGAAAAATTAATGGCAAAATTATTTCTTTTCTCTTTCTTACTCTCAGAATAACTAGATGAATTTCACTAAAGCTTTAATAAAGTCCTGTTGAGGCAGAACATGTTATCATCTTAGCTCTGGCTACACTGACTTGGAAACTAAAAGCCTACCTTTATCCCCAGCCATGTAAACAAGCCAACAGCAAACCAGAGGAAAGGAAGGATGAAGAAGAACCTGAGAATTGCAATGTCCCTAATCAGGTCAGAAGATAACACGTTCCTTCTCTCAGAATCCAAAGATTACTGGAGTTAGGCATCTAAAGCAAGTTCATCTTAAGAGGACGTTTTTCCTCCTCCTTCAAAAAAGGGAAATAGCTCCAAAACTATTAACTAGTGAATACATATATACACATTCTACTGTTTAGTAGAGTAACTTTAACGTAATTCATTTCTGCACATAAAAAAGCCATATTTTTAAGTCACTATGATGAATCCGTTGTAGCAATTTTGAACTAGCGATTTTGAACTCACATATTTTAAACGAATGTCCTAACATCAGCCAAAACCATAAGTGAGCACATAAACAATGGTTCCTCTACCACAGTCTAACTTCCTGTGTATTCACGCGACTGATTTCCTAAGAATCTAGATACAAGACCCCGAACTATTTACACACAGATGTTTTTAACTGTACAGTTTACTACAGAATCAAGGTCTAGGACTGCAGGAAATAACACCACTTATACAGAGAAAGGAGAAAAAGGGTAGAATAAAGTTAAAGCTGTGGAAGTCCAGAAGATACCTTTATTAAAACACACTTATCCCTTCAGTTCCTTCTTTACTGTATTATAAGAAATTGGATGCAGCAGCCAGAGAAGACAGTGAGATCTGGTACATGCAGTTCCATAGTTAACGTGCTACCAAATGATTATGCATTTTTTTGTAAAACATGCATGTTTTACATGTAAAACATGATTTTTGTTCTTGGAAAATTCTTGTATAAACCATAATATATATCATTCATTTTTTATGTTCTCAGAACTATTTTAAGAATCAGCATAAAGTTGTCTTTTATAATACTAGTTAATTGACTTTTCATGTCGTCACAGTAAAAAGAAACACATTAGAATATGAGTAAACAACTTCTTATATAAATGTAAAAAGTAACAGAGGTCCCTTTAATAGCAGTATGGCTGCATAGCAGCAGAACAAGGAAAATAAAGACAGACGTGGCACCTTTTATTTCTTAAGACATTCAAGCATTCATTACTGAAATTAGACAACTATGATAATCTAATGTAAGCTTTAAATGTTTGACAAGTCTGCTGACAGTTATCTTAGACTAAAAGTGATGCTCTGTATCATTTAGCTTGGAATTGTTTTGTGGCTGGGATATAGTCTTGTAAATCTTAATACAAAATCTAATGAGACAATTTATTCCCAAATAATAACATACTGTTTAGATGATAGTATGCAAAACACTGCAGAAGCTGATCACTCATTAAAATCAAAGAAGCATATCATAAGCTAAAAAAGTGGAAATTGACATTAGAATTGACAAAAGTAGTCTGTGGATGATAAACAGATTTTATTATATAAATTACTGGATTTTTAAAATTTAGTTAGTGTATCTCTTCCCATTTCTTTTCTCTCCTAGTTTAAGAGATGCGTGTCAAAAATTTGTGTTTTATTAACCACAGTAATTGAAGCCAGACGCTCATCAATAGTGGATAGGCTTCTTCAGAAGCCTAGTGCAAGAGTATTTTCTCTTTGAAGGAGGACCATATGCAAAAAAAAAAAAAAAAAGGCAGCACCCAGCACAATTTGGAGACGCACAATTTGGGGGTTTCCCTACTAGAATTCCAAGGATCCAGGGAGCACTCGCCCGAGGGGCCGGCTGCATCCGCGGATCCAGCCTGCACCTGCAGCTGTGCACCGGCGAGACCTCTCCGGGGTGTGCAGCAGACGGCGGGGCCGCGCTGTCTCCTCTGGCCCTGGAGCCCCCGCTGCCCCCCCGGAGGAGCGCTCCCCCCACACCCCACCCACAGATGTGCCGGCTCTAACCCAGTCGCCTTACCCCCACCGCCCTGAGGCCCCGCTCGTAATCCCCGCCTCAACGACCCCGGTACAAGGCCCCGCAAACCGCCCCGGCAGGTTAATCCCCTCCGGCCCCTCCCACCGCTCGCCCCGGGCCTACAAAACACCTTTCCTTCCCCCCCCCCCCCAACTCCCCACCGCCTCAGGCCGGGCGCCCCCGCCTCGCCGCCATTACCGTGAAGGGGATGTCCTCAACGCTGCCCACCGAATAGCAGTTGTCCCCGGGGTTGACGGCGCCGGTGAGCACCTGGTGGAGATGCATGGCGGCGCTCCCTCACCCCCTCTCCCTCCTCCCCCAGCTCTCCTGGGGACGGCAGCGCCGCGGCCACCGCCGAGGAGGAGCGGAGGAGACCCGGATGGCGCCGCGCTCCCGTGCGGCCGCCGCCGCGAGTGCGCGCGCGCGAGGGAGGGAGGCGGCGCGCGCGCGAGGGAGGGAGGCGGCGCGCGCGCGAGGGAGGGAGGCGGCGCGCGCGCTTCAGTCAGGTGAGGAGCGCGCAGGCACCGCCTCCGCGCGAGCGGCAGCCGTTGTGCGCGCGCCCGCGAGGCAGTTAAAGGTGGGGGGGGAGGAGGGGCAGCCCTGAGGCGGGCAGGGTAAGAGCAGAGTGTGGGGTTTAAGTGACAGAAGGGAGGGACGGACGGCCGAGGAGGCGGGGGGATGCGGCGCGCTGGGCTGACGCCCCGAGGTGAGAGGGTGTCAGGGCGCTTCACGGGGACGCGAAGGAGGAGAAAGAGGAGGGGTGTGTGTGTAATGGGGTGGATTTATCCGCTTGCTGCTGCGTTCTGGCCGTGAGGCGGGCCCGGGAGGCGTGTCCCCCGAATGAGGAGCGGTAAGTGTGCTGAGGGGGAAGCGCCGGCCGGCGGAGGAGAGGCTGGGCAGCGCCTTGCTGGCTGGAAGGCGGCAGCACGGTGGGCTCTGGGGGCATGTCCCTCAGGTGCTCTTCGTTCCAGAGTAGGGCTGACATTACAAGGCAGAACTGCTTTGTGTCAGTGAGAAAGAGTGTCTGTGTTTCACGGTCATTGTAAATAGCCATTTACAGGAGGTTAGTGAGAAAATTACCAGTACTTGATACTAAAAGAACAATATGAGGAGGTGGGGGACTGTCTTGTTTCATTAAGGTGTTTGTTTGCATTTTATACACATTATGTGACCTCACAGAAAATATGGTGAGACTTGCTGCCTTTTTTGTAGTAATTGCTAAACATTGTTGAAAACAGAAGCCTTTAAATGTGCCCATCCTTTTCTGTCGCAGAGGCGTGTAGAAGGCTGGATCCTGAAAATTATTTGGAAGAGATTCCAAACTCTGAAGGGGGAAAAAATACTCAGTATGCTGTGCGTCGTGATATAAGGAAAATTCTCCATTTTCTTGTACTAGGTCAATACAGTAGTCTTGCAGTTGTATCACTGGTGCGAACGACTGAAGCTGCAAAGCTAACTCTCCTTTAAAGTTTATGGCAAATTTGCCTGTCAGGACTGCAAGATTCATCCTGCCTTATACTGCTTCTTGAAAGTGTACGTGTTTTACTAAATATGTGAGTTTACTCAGAATGTAGAGGTAAATCCAGATGTAATCAAGTAACCTTTGAATGGAAAAAACATTGTCATCAGAAAGCTTAAGACTTGATCTACTCCCATGCTTGTTAAAGGCAATCTCCTTTTAAAGGGAACAGCATCTCTAGCTGGGTTGAAAGAGGAAAAAACATTTTGATCTTCAATTGACCTGGTTACATATGCAACCACTATTGAATGTTCATATACTTCTACTGATGCTTATCATTCCATAACTTCTCTTGTTGAAGATTCTTCCATATAAATTGTATGCTTACAGCTGATTTTTATTTTGAGTAAGACTTTTTTTTGAAATGCATACAACAGGACTTAGAGGCAAAAGCAATGTGGTGGGCTTTTTTGCATGTTGTTTGTTTTTTGTGTTTTTTTTTTTGTTTGTTTGGTTGGTTTTTTTTTAAATGAGTGGAAGTAAGCCCACCAAATGCCTGAAAAGACAGCTGGCTTTTGAATTGGCACAGGCAGTGCATAATATTCAGTAGGATAACTGGAGATCAGGAAAAGGAAAGCATTTTCCTTTTTAGGTGTAGTAAAGCTATCTGGTTTTGATAGCAAAAAGTCTTAAGTGAAAGCAGAGTACCTGCAGGATCAGTTCAATCTTCCTGGGTAACAGGCATGATGAGGGAAAATGTTGGTTTTCAGCCCAGTTGTCTTTTACCTAATCAGAGCAAGACTGCCAGTAACTCTTGGGCATGCCAACCGTGAGGAAGACTGCCACTTTACTCTGCTCTGGTGAGACCTCACCTGGAGTACTCTGTGGAGGTCTGGAGCCCTCAATATAGAAAGGACATGGACCTGATGGAGCGGGTCCGGAGGAGGGCCACCAAAATGATCAGGGGGCTGGAGCACCTCTCCTATGAGGACAGACTGAGGGAGCTGGGGTTGTTCAGCTTGGAGAAAAGGAGGCTCCGGGGAGACCTCATAGCGGCCTTCCAGTACCTGAGGGGGGGCTACAGGAAGGCTGGGGAGGGTCTGTTTACAAAGGCCTGCAGTGACAGGACAAGGGGCAATGGTTTTAAGTTGGAGAAGGGAAGATTTAGATTGGATATTAGGAAAAAGTTCTTTACCATGAGGGTGGTGGAACACTGGAACAGGTTGCCCAGGGAGGTGGTTGAGGCCCCTTCCCTTGAGATATTCAAGGTGAAGCTCGACGAGGCCCTGGGCAACCTGGTCTAGTTGGGGGTGTCCCTGCTGACTGCGGGGAGGTCGGACTAGATGACCTTTGGAGGTCCCTTCCGGCCTGGACCAATCTATGAATCTTATTGCTTGGGTTGGTGAGACAATTTTCACAGTGTTTGACTTGTGTGGTACTCTAATTCCTCTGAAACTTTGCTGTGGGACAAAGAATGCATGTCATCCTGAAGCAGGTAAAGTAAAAACAATGCCAATGGGTTTAATAGTAAAATACTCCATTTGTGGCTGTGGAAACCTATAGACGTGACTAGCTCTGCACAGAGCTTTCAGCAAGAATCATTCTGCAAGTATCTGTAGATAAGGCCTTCATATTCTTCCTGAAAACAAGTATTTTCACCTGAGTCTTGCTGACAGATTTGTTTTATTTACCTTAACTGATTCTTCCTTATTAGTGACTCAAATACCTCACATTAAAGTAATTTTTGGTGCATGTAACAGTGATTTATTTCTATGCCCACGAACAT